>NC_089875.1:116636461-117836461 GCF_040182565.1 Anser cygnoides
GACATCTGCCTGGGAGAAATGCATAGCCTGAGGCATGACTCCAGTGACCTGAGCACAGCGGGAGGCTGCGGGATGGAGGAAGTAGCCAGCTTTCCTAGGGGGCCCCAGAAAAGCAAAGAGAAAGGGAGAGCTGAACATTTCTCTATGTACTTTGGATGGGGTGCTTGTTTATTGTTACATTATCTGCTTTCCTGTTTCCCTTGCCTCTCCTCCTTTCCGTGAAGGACCCTTGTGTTAAGTTTCTTTGTTCACAAATGGAGAAGGCCAGCTGGGATGGGAAGCAGGGCAAGGACGGCTGCGGGGTGGCAGTGGGGAAAGGCTCACAGGGCAGCACAGTCCCTGAGTACCCAGGCTGACTTAATTTTCCCCTGTATCTGGCTGAAGATTAGTGATGTGGTTGTAAGGACCCTTGGAAATTAAGGGTTCCTTAATTGCCCTGTTGTTGCTGCCAGGAAGGTTGCCTTTATTACAGCCTTACCCGCAGACAGCACAGCATCTTGGCTCTCTAGGACGGTTTCCTGGCTCATTTTCACGGACAGCCTGTTCCATAGACACCTCACGGCCAGAACTGCACAACAGCCAAACCTGGGCGAGGTTTCTCAATGCTCTGCACGTGTGCTAGAGTGCAGGAGCTCACTAAAGGCAAAGAGCACGCTGCCCCCAGCTGCTTTGTCTGGTTCCCTGCGGTGACAAGGACAGCCAACACCAGGCTTTGACCCCTCCGTGCTGCTGCCACCTTGCAGCGCCCAACCCACGTGTTGGGGAGCACCTGGGACCAAGGGTGCACAACCCCTGGCGATTCAGGGAGCCGGCATGATCCCAGGCTCCCTCCCCACTGTTCGGTGTGAATTACACATTACTGATTGCCTGCTCACTTTCTCTGTGTCACCCATGACTTTATGGCCTGCCCGGCCTCATTTCTCCCCACAGATGAGTCCTCCCCATCCAGGGGGTTCTCCATGCCCAGCATTGTCTTCACTGAAGCAGCAGAGCCTTCATGAGTTACTCATACTGCAAAACTGCTGCCCGATTCCTCCCCTGTGCTGTCACAGACCAGTCACCCCTACCCGGTGACAGACCCATTCCCCTAACAGTCTTTTTAGAGCTATCACATCAAAAAGTAGACCTATCACATCAAAAAGGAGATCTGTCCCACCTATGTTGATCCCATTGCTGTAAGAGCAAGGAGAATGACACTTTTCTTGAAGGCTGGTGACAAACCCTTGGGTGCATGATGGCTGTCGGTGGTGCCAAGACCCCAAATCTCTTAACTAGTGATGCTTTTCCTGTGTTTGTGATAAAGCCTCTGTGGATATCTGATCTTCCACACTGGTAATAGAGCCATACCACAGACCTTCATCTGCAACTGAGATCATTTGCGATCCCTCTGCAATGAGGTCTGCCCCTCTGGGTGCAGCCAAGCAAGGTCACTCGGGAAGTGACATCCTCCTGGGGCTCCAAAAATAACCCCAGGGCTGTACATCTGGCTTTGAGCTCTCGCTCTAGACAAAATAAATAAATAAAAAAATGAATAAATAACTGCTGAGCTGAGCTAAACGAACCCTGCTGGGTTCAAGGTGGTGAGGGTCATTTGCTGCTTCATCTCTGTACCAGGAGGGCTCATCTTTTTCTGATGCCGAACCACGAAGCGCACGCAGCCCTCCCAGAAAAGCGCTCGATTTCCCTAGTGTAAGCTCAGGGGTATAGCAAGACGTTTGTCTAAACACGTAATTTTTCATTTCTAACATCACAACTGCCAGGATGCCCCAGCGGAGAGCACGGCTGGGCAGCCTCAGGCCCCTGAGCACCCAGGGAGCGGCAGGAGGGTGACCGAGGGCACAGGGTGATGCTCCCGGAGTCACGGCAGTTTGGGCAAGATGAGCCTCGCTCCTGGCCAGCAGGGACAAAGCAGGCACTGCAGGACCTCCAGCAAAACAATATTCCGTGTCTATCAAATGGCTGCAACACCCTGAACGAAGCATTACTTTTCACACCTTCGCTATTCTCTCTCCGAAAGGCGCAGAGGCGGCTGCCGGGCTTGTTCCACCCGTGCCGATTTGGGCGTGCAGGCAGCCCAGTGAAAGAGAGACGAACCTCTCCGCTTCACAGCACTCGCATCGCCGTGCTGCTCTGGGGGCAGGAGGGAAGCTTCTTTACAGCTGCCCGCTGACCTGGAAGAGACTGGATTTCCCTGCACCCTTCTCCCCGGGGTGGGGAGCAGCAGCCCCAGCTGCGCTCTGTTTGCGGCAGCATCTCCCCACGGCGCCCGCCGGGCGTCTCACGGATGTTACCCCAGGTTAAATTCCCATTTATGCGCTTGGTGCTGCTGCCCACTGCCCAGCTTCTCCTTCCTTCGGGTCCCATAGGAAAACATGCTGCTCGGCCTGCTGCAGAGGAAGGAGAGCTCGGAGGTGATGGCCACCAAACCCACGTCGAAAAGCCTCGACCACCCCAAAGACTTTTCCCGCAGGTCGTCCTATGTTTGCCACGGATCCTGCTGAAAATCCCTCCGTATACATACACACACACGTGTGTTTTGTATATAAATGGTCCTGCTGGGAACAGCTGCTCTTGGTAGATGTTTCCCTTCCCCGTTCCCTGGAGATCCCAGGGAGGACCACAAGGGTGAGAACCCCCACCCAGAGGCTTCTTCCTCTCACCCAGGGTAAGTCCTCAGGCTGTGTCAGTTTAACTTCCTGATTTATGCTTGTGCAAGCAGCAGATGTGGTTTCCATATGAATTGGAGCCGATTTTTTTTTTCCCATGCAGGGGCTGTTTTCCTATAACAGCGACCAGAAATACAGAAATACATTTTGTACGGGAGATGTGAAAGCGATGGTCCATGAGAAGGTCTCTAAGTAAATAATATCTGCCTCGCTAGCCTGGCTTCTTCTATTGCAAAATCACTGCCCACAAGCTTCTGGTTTCCTCAGGACGAAGCAAGTGGTGGCTGCGCAGCGTATCCTCATTTCCCAAGAAAAAATCTAACATTTCCCAAGAAAAAATACCTCCCATTTCATGAAATTCTGGGAAGGGCTTCAAACAGCGTCCAATGACCAAGTATTGCTGGCCTTTCCTAGCATGAGGAGGCAGCCTGCAGCTTCAGAAGATGGCTTTTGGTGGCAAAGCGGGTGGGTGGGCATCGCCCCGTCGCTCCTGCCACCACCTTAGCGAAGGCTCACGGGTCTGCGATGAACGTGAGCAGCGAGGTTCCCCAACTGCGACTCAAAATCCCCCCCTGTTTCGTATTTTTTTTAAGAGTTACCAGGTCACTGCCCCGCTTGATCCCGCCGCCCGTGACCGGGAGCGTTTTCATGACTCACGGGGTGGCACAAGGGGGAAAAAGGAACCGAATGTAGGAGACGAGGAGGAACCCCCCGAGCTGCTGCCGCCGCCAGAAACCCTTCACACGAGGCTCCGAGCTCGGCCGCCCGCTTCCCCATTTTCCTTCCGAAGACCCAGAAAAGCGGGGAGGCAGCAAGAAGAGCACCAGTAAGCAATTCCTGCAGCACTTCGTGACCCCGTGTAGGCGGCGTGACCGGCGTTTGTCACAAATCAGGCTGCGAGGGGTGTTGGGGGGAGATTTCCAGAGCAGTCCATGCGTTTTTGGATAATCTCTGGGCTGCCTTTAGGTTCTCTATAAATACCAATAATTAAAAGCGGATATGACTAATTAGAATCCAGTCCACGGCAGTAACACGATCCGTCTTATTGCCAGTCCCCTAAGTCTCCCCATCCTCCTGATGATTATTTTTCTGCTTTTTCCTAACCCAATTTGAGGTCTTCCGTGCTGCCAGCGGACCCGGCGCGGTTTCAGAGCCACCACCAGCCCAGACGCCCCCCAAATTTCACCAGAAAGCCGAACATTTTTAAACTTAAAACCCCCTTCCACGAGTCCAGCTGGGTTATGGCCAATTATTCGCCCTAAATATTTGGATTTGCGAGCAGCCGTGGGCATCCCAGGTTTCCTGCTGGGCAGCCCCAGTGGGCTTTGCATGGGGGCTCCTGGGGTGGGGGGGCAGAGCTGGTTTCCCCTCCTGGGACGAGCACGTTGCTCCTGGCCCTGGTGGTCCCAGGGGATGGAGGAGCTCGAAGCGGGGCTCTGCAGCACGGCCAGCTGCGGAGGAAGGTCCTCTCCCTGCAGACGTGACTCGGTCTTCTCCTGGGAACGGCTGTCCTGCCGCTGCCACCCCGGCTGGGGAGAGAAGCTCTGCTCCGGGCTCGTTCCCAGGCTCCCTGAGGTCGTTGCTCCTTTCCAGGGTTGGGAATGGGGAAAGTGCAGGGAGAAAAGGTCTGCTTCGGCTGGGAGAGGAGCCTTTAGCTGCTTTCAAACCTCCCTGAAGTTAGAAGGAGGCTTTGCGCAGACTTCAGAAGGGTTTTGGATGAAGCCCATGCTCCTGCAGAGCGAGAACAGCTCTTTTTATCTTTTTTTGAGATTTTCTGTCATTCACGAGGGACATGTGCTGTTGCTTTTGGTGCGGCACCAAAACCCTGCCTTGTTTCAGTTGCCTTCAGGATGCCCCCAGAAGGTGACGGCTGGCAGGATTTCTGCAGGCGCTGGAAATCAGGTGTGTGACGTTTTCCTCCGTGGGCAACCAGCAACGTCGATAATCATGGAAGGCCTGGATCTGACGCACCCATGGGTGCTGAGTGCCCTGAGGGCACAAATAAACCCTACTGGCCCTGCCCAGCCCTGCCTGGGCCACCCCACCCCTGCTCTGGTGTGACCTTGGACCCACGGAGCCTCACCTCTGGCCCCATCTCCTGCTGCTCCTGACTCCTTGGGTAGATCCAGGCCTTTCCCCGCTGCTTGCTGGGTCTGGAAGCTGTGCCCAGCACCCCGCCTGTCCTGTTTGCACGCTGCAGGATCGGGCCCCGGACTGTGAGGGCACTGCCCGCGCTGCGGTCACCCCCTGCTTCCAGCTCACCCTCTTTCGGTGGGCAGCTCCGCTCTCGGGGTAGATTTAGATTAGATATTAGGAAGAATTATTTTTTATTCAGAGAGCAGCGAGGCCCTGTCGCAGGCTGCCCCGGGGAGCTGTGGGTGCCCCATCCCCGGCAGTGCCCAAGGCCAGGCTGGATGGGGCTGGGCTGGAAGTGGATGAGATTTGAGGCCCCTTCCAACCCAAACCATTCCGCGTCTCTATACGATTCTTGCTGCTCCCTCTCACTCCTCTTACTCCTTACGTGCTCCACGTCGGAGAACAGGAGAAAAAAAAAAAATAAAATAAGATAAAATAAAATAAGATTAAAAAAATAAAATAATAAAAAATGATAAAAAATAATTAGATTAAATTAAATAATAAAATTAAATAATAAAATATAAAATAAAATAAAATAACATAAAATAAAATAAAAATAATAAAATAAAATAAAAATAATAAAATAAAATAAAATAAAATAAAATAAAATAAAATAAAATAAAATAAAATAAAATAAAATAAAATAAAATAAAATAAAATAAAAACCCTACCGGAAGCCCCCTGCTCCCCAAATTCCCACTCGCCCCCCCCTCTCCCCGCCGCCGCGCTCCTCTTCCCGCGCCGCGCGGGGAGGGGGCGCCCTTGGCGCGCCCTCTCCCCGCGCGCCCGGTGACGCCACAAAGGGCGGTGCCGCCCACCCTCCCCGGGCGCGCGCGCGCGCCCCTTTCTCCCGCCGGCGCGCCGCCCCCACGTGCGCGCCGCCCCGCGGCAGCGGCAGCCCCCGCAGGCAGGTGGGAGCGCGGCGGGCGGCAGCGCCCCCGCCTCGGCTCCCCCCCGGCCCCGGCCCCGGCTCCGGCCTCGGCCCCGGCCCCGCCACCATGGGCGCCCCCCGCCGCGGGCAGCAGCCGCCGCTGCCGGCCCCGCGCCGCCCCATGAAGCAGCGCCGTTAGCCGGGCAGCGCCCGCGCTCCCCCCCCCCCCACCCCCGCTCGCTGCGGCCACCCCCCTCCCTTTACCCCGGCCACTATGGGGGCGGCCGCCCCCCGCCCCGCCGCGGCGTGCTCAGTGCTCGCCGGTTTGCTCTCGGTGAGTTTTGGGGGGGATAGGGAGATCGGAAGGGGGTGGGGGGGGTGGTAAGGTGAGGGGATGCCTGCGCCTCCCGGGGGTCGTGAGAGGTGCGGGGGGTGTTTATTGGGGTGTTTATCCTCCACCCCTCCTCCATCATCCCTTTATTTATTTATTTTTTTATTGCCCCCTTGCTTTGGCAGAGAGGCCGAGCTCCCCCCGGCTGCCCCGTTTTGCCATCCCACGTAGGACCCTGGCAGAGCGGCGCTTTGGGGCGAAACGCTGTCATTTTGGGGAGAGAGAGAGAGAGACGGGGGGGATTTTGGGGGCGGCGGGTCCGCGCTGCGGCTCGGTTGTGTAAGCGGCGCCGCGGCCGCTCCTGCCGGGCTCCAGGTGGGTCCTAGCGAGCTGCTGCGGGGCTGCGGGGACTGGGGAAACGCCAGGCAGCCGCAGCGGGGCGAGACTCGCCCAGGGAGCGGCATCGCCCCTTGGAACGAGAAGCAAAACTTTGGCGGTGTCGGGGTCCCCCGCCCCCCCATTTGCTTTTTCCCTGGGGAAAAATCGAATTGGTCCAAGTACATGGGTAGATAAAAGCGGAGCGTACTCCCGGAATGAAGGTGAGGATCCAAGTACGCAGGCAAGCGTTGCTCGTGCACGCGCGTCCTCGACCTGGACGCGTGTGGGTGTGCGACCCAATGAGCCGTGGGGCGAAATTCCCGTTTGCTGGCAAGGTCGTGGGTGGGATGCTCCCGTGGCTGCCGCCCGGATCGGCGTTTGCTCGTGCATCCCAGGTGGTCAGGGGGCTGCGGGGGGGCTTCCTTTGACCACAGTGGGCTTGTGGCAGCTGGCGATGCTCGGCCGGTGCGTGCTGCGGGAAGAGCCACCGAGTTCCCCTTCGCAGGGACCGGGCGCCTGTGCTGCTGTTTTGGCGTTTTCCCCTGTCACTGTTGCCCTCCTCAGCCGTGGCAATGGGACTGCTGAGTTGACCGAGTCCCGGGCTCTCGGTTTCGTTAAAGCCCAAACCGGCTGAAAATAACTCGGCGCCCTTAAAGAAGCGAAACTCGCTTCCTTCTTCCCCAAGACCCTCGTCCCAGGTGGCTTTTTCGGAGTCAGTAACTTGGTCCTGCTCACAGAGCGCAGGGCAGGAGACGGGTTGCTCATCCCTGTGAAGTTGCCATCAAACTTCTGGATCTGTTTACTGGCGTTTTGTGGGGTTGTTTGTTTGTTTTTCTTCCTTCAGTGTCACAAATGCCTTCCCGGAGGTGCTGCGCAGAGAGCGTAGCTGACCTTCGGGAAGGGGAGCTGTGCAGCCCGACCTGGGCTGAGGCATTGCCGTGGGGAGTGTGGGCCAGCTGTGATTTCGACCAATTCAGGAAATTCTGTTATTTTCACTCGGAAACAGTTCCCAGGTTATCAGCTCGGTGCAGTCAGTCCCTGCTCACTTACAGCTCTGTGCCTCTACTCCGGCTCCTCTCTACCAGCGTCACATACGCTGCATTTAGCTGCCTTTAGTTACTTTTTCTTTATTCTTTTTCTTTTTTAATTATTTTTTTTCCAATTTTTTAAGTCCCTTTTATTCTTTTCATTTTTTACTGAATGCATTGTATGTCTGTGAAGCTTACCGTTGCCCTGCTCCCCCCCCCCCCCCCCACGGGGCTAGCAGCAGCGGGGGGTGGCACCACGTTCAACCCAAACTCACCCCGTTTCGGACCCAAACGCTCGTTTTTCTCGCCAACTTTCTGTCTTTCTGCTGGCAGCCTCGCAGGGCCGAGGAGCAGATATTGCCCCTGCGCGAGCTGGCCTGTTCCCTGCCGCGTCCCACGTACGTGTGCTTGGGAGGCGTGTAGCCCCCCTACAAACTACTGTCCGTGCAAATTGCTCATCGGGTCCGTCCAACGCGTGGCTGCAGCTGAAGAGGGTGGCGATGGCGATGCTGCGTAGGTGCCGCCCGCATCACCGGGCTGCTGGCAGTAAGATGGGTCACGCCTGCGTCAGCCGCCAGCTCCAGGGCTTGGAGCTTGTAGCCAGGCTCTGGGGCTCCCACATCTAAACCCATTCCCCAGCTGAAGTCCTCCACGTGCTGGAAGGGGTTTGGGTAGCAGGGAAGGGACGTGGGCGCTGGGCTGGGGATGCTCTGTGGGCACAAGGAGCAGCACCAAACCCAGGTGCGCTGGTATCTGGTTGTACCAGGGTTGTCTTGCACCGGCTCCTTTTTTCTGTGTGTTTTTTTGTTGCCCTGTATGCTCTGGTGCTGGAGTAAAGAACTGGAATCCAGTGGCTAAGGAGACCCTGCTCCATTCTTCTGTCGCTTGTGGGGGGTCCAAGCGGCGGCCATCCTTCCAGGCGGAGACATCCTCCCGCTCCCGGCTGGCGCTCGCGGTGCTGCGAGCGCTGCCGGCCGCACGCTCCCAGCAGCGGGTTATTTTTAGGGACCAGAAGCACCAATCCTCACGACACCCGCCTGGATGCTCGAGGCTGCTCAGCCTTCCCCCCGCCGCGACTCGCTGCTGTCCGTAAGCGCCGAGCCGCGCATGCACCAGAGCCCCCTTGGTCCCGCACCTCCCGGTGCCCCCCCGGGATCCGGCACGGGCTCGTGTGCCCCGCGTAGGGCACCGGCGAGCCCCGGGGAGGCCGGATCCTGTTGCATCTGGTTTAGCTAATTCGCAGTTGCGTCAGGGAGATTACGGGTGGCAGGTTTCTGTAGCGCGAGCCGAGCGCTTCGTGAAATCGTGTCTTGCGGGAGGGGGGTGGAACATGCGTCGGGTGAGCCGTTAGAGCCTGCCAGAGCAGCCTCTCGCTTTTTTTTGTTGTTGTTGTTTTTGTTTTAATTTGACGTGCTGTAATTGGCCTGGCCACCACAGGATCCTTGTCAACTCCTGCAGGCTTGTCTGCTGCCGCCGCCGCCTCTGTAATTGCCGCTTCAGGAGGGAGGGGAAGAAAAAAAAAAAAAAAAAAAAAAGGACTTGAAGTGTTTTGTACAAATCCTCGGCCATAAATTATTTAGCAGGTGAAACAGAACTGCGCTGCCGGAGCATGTGTTTTCCAGGAAGCAAGAGACTGCACCAAAAATGACGCGGCGCAGCTTGCAGCTCTGCTGCGATGTGTGTTCTGCAGAGTCATGTTGTTGGAGGCTTTTTTTTTCTTTATATATATATATATATATAATATATTCTTGCTGGCTGATAGCCCAGGATATGTAGCAGAGCAAGAGCAAGGTCCCGTATAGCCTAGCAAGGTGATTTATGTCCCCGGCCGCTCGGTTGAAAAGCGTTAGGGTTGGTGGTCTGCCCACCCTAATGTAAGAAATCACCTTTGGAAACCCGCTGTAACGTTAGCTCGGTCCTCTTCCCTCTGAACTCAGCCTGCTGCTGTTTGGAGATGCGTTTCCAGCTGCTTTGCATGCCGGATGAGGTTGTGGCAGCTCTTCTTGAGCTGCCTTTTGTTCTCCCTGCATTATTTCTGCTGGCCTAACCGATGCTTCTCCGTGGTCCAGAGGTCTCCCAGGTGGAAGCGGAGGCCCTGCTGGAGAGAGGGCTTCTCCTGGGGAAGGAGCAGCCCCGTGGGACTGACGCAAAGGACCGGAGGGAATAAAATCATGGGGCTAGAAATAGGTGGAGGTGAACAGATCCGTAGTCATCATGTAGCCAAACCCAGCTGGGTGCGTTCAGTGTGTAAAAACGTGAGACCTTTTACCTGTATCTGATGCAATGAGGAACTAAGTTACAGCGGAGCCCCTAAAAGAGCTTAGGAATAGCGTCCTTTTTCCCTCTCCTGTTGCAAATAAATCTGGTTTCAAGTGGATTTGGATGTGGGAGGCTTGAAGCAGAACCCCTGAAGCAAACCTTACCCTTGCACAAGGGTGTGGGAGGGTGGAGGGGCTGAGAACACACCCGGCACCGCGCACCAGCCCAGATTTCATCCTGTTTTGCCTTATTTTAAAAGGCAAATAACTGAGCCACCACAAGTTAAGGCAGAGGAAGGAAATCCCGCGGGTCAGAGCCACCACCTGCGTCGTTTTTGTCTTCTTGGCAAGTGCCTGGGTGCTGCTGGGACCTCTCAGCCTCGAGAGGGCAAAACCTCCCTCGTGGTCCTGGGATGTCCCTGGTGGTCCTGTCCCGGGCTGGCTCTCCGGAAGGAATTCGGCCCCGGGGCCCCGGATGCACTAACGCTTTGCCTTTGTCTTTCAGTTGCTCGTGTTCCTCGGCAGCGCCGGCGCTCAGCCCCAGCTGACCTCCGAACAGAATGCCATCAGCCTCTCCGCCGGCAAGTACCGCCACCTCGACCGTGCCACCAACCAGGAGCTGATCTGCGACAAGTGTCCCGCGGGAACCTACGTGTCCAAGCACTGCACGAAGAGCACCTTAAGGGAGTGCAGCCCGTGTCCGGACGGGACTTTTACGAAGCACGAGAACGGCATAGAGCGATGCCACCCTTGCAGAAAACCCTGCGAACTGCCAATGATTGAGAAAACCCATTGTACTGCCTTGACCGACCGCGAGTGCACTTGCCTGTCGGGTACGTTTCAGACGAACGATACCTGCGTCCCTTACACGGTGTGCCCGGTCGGCTGGGGCGTCCGCAAGAAAGGAACCGAGACGGAAGACGTGAGGTGCAAGCCGTGCCCTCGTGGTACTTTTTCTGATGTGCCTTCTAGCGTGATGAAGTGCAAAACCTACACGGACTGCTTCGGGAAGAACATGGTGGTGGTCAAGCCAGGGACGAAGGAAAGCGACAACGTCTGCGGTTCTCCGGCGTCTCTGCCGAGCACGTCTTTGGCTTCGTCGGACGCAGAAGCAGGTGGAGAGACCTACGAGGCTCCACCGACCGCTCATCTTCCCAAAGGTAATGCACACCACTGAGACACAGCTGTGTTTTCGGCCGTGGGATCGCATTCCTGCCTCGGTCACGGTTGTTTTTAGGCTGTTGGAGGGCAACATGGTCTCAAGTGCAGATGGTGCTTTTGCTTTTTTGGCCAGGACGCGGCTCTGGAGTACGTCAGGTTGCCATTGCTTGTGTTAAACCATGCTTAATAAACCACACTTAATAATGTTTTCCCTGAGACTGTACTCCTGATTGGACTTCTGGCTGTCCTGCTGTTTGGATTAAGAGGACATCGTGTTCCCCAGCCGTTTCTCCAATCCACGTGTTGTGCTGGCACAAGTCTTGGTGTGTTTATGGCAAACCTGAGCAGGGAGTGGGGGCAGCAGCAAAGCCCCGAGGGGAGAGGGGAGCTTCTCTCCACCACACTGATGGGTTTATTGGATCTCTGGATGGGTTTGTTGGGTGTCCTGATGGGTTTGCTTGGTCTCCTGATGGGTTTGCTGCTTCTCTGCCTGTGCTTTCCCTGCTAGGTTTTGCCCTGAATTGTATCACTGTACTGGCTTGAATGGGGACCGTTGCCAAAACTGCACCTAGGCTGTGCTATTATTTTTTTCTTTAACCTTGAAGGCTTCCATTAATTATCACTAGTGGGGAAAACTAGCTTGAATTCCCCATTCTGTCACTTAATTGTAAATGACATATCATGCTCTTTGTTGGGTGACTGTACTGGGGTAGGAGACCAGGCAGAGAACCCATGGGCAGGGTGCCGCTGTGTTTAGCAAAGATGCTTCAGCCATGGCTGGGTGCTATGGGGCTCTGTGTGAGCTGCTGCTCAGCACTCCTTGGTAGTGTCCAAAATGTTGCATTTTAACAACAAAAGGCAACTTTTGATGCCCTTTACACCTGAGCCAGTAAATGCAGCTGCAGGGAGGTGCTGACAGTTGTAGGCTGCAGGGCTCCGGGACCTAACAAATGAGAAGTTCGGCGTGACGTTGGTGGGAGAGGAAAGGAGGGTGTTCCCTGAACTTTGATATCGACCATAGACAAGCGGATAGAAGTTAGTGTTTTCCCTGTTTGTATCCTCGTCAGAGCGGTTTGGCTTCTCACACCCGTGCACACCCGTGCTCTGGCTCAGCTGGGATGAGACACCATCTTCACATCCAAGTTTCCAGAGCAGGCTCTAATTCACGCTGCAGCGCCCTTCCTCTTCTCACCAGGCGCTGCTTGTTGATAAGAAAACTCAATAAAAGTGGAAAGTGGCTCTTAGGAGGAAGTTGGGTCACCTCAGTCACTTCAGAAACCTGGTTTGGAGTTGATGCATCCACGCCTGATTGCAGTGCTGATAAAATGTTTATGCTCCTTTGACAAGACTTGGTTGAGAGATACTAAGCCTCTGAATTTGTGTGTTTCTAGCCCAAATACCGAGTTTTCCATGATGGATGTAAAGCTAGTACTATTTGGGCTAGAAACACATGTGAAAAAGTTTTACATTGTCGGTGTAAAGCTAACGTTCGTGTGTGTTCCTAGCCCATATACCAACTTTTCCATTATCAGTGTGAAGCTAATAATATAATAAAAATATAATATAATAAAAATAGAATAAAAAAATAATATCAGTGTGAAGCTAGGAAAAGAAAGCCAACTGCCTCAAAGTTGTGGGTTTTCTAAGAAATGCTGAATTTGGATCAAACGCAGACTGCCAATGTGCTTTTAATCTCTCCTTTTTGTTGAGGAGCTGCCACTAGGTATTAACCGGGTCAGTTTTATCTCGAACCTAACTCAGTAGCAGGAGCTGTCTGATATAGAGGTGAAATTAAGGTCTGGCTTTCCCTCTCTCGCTGCCTGGTGCTGGGCTTAGGCCTGCAGGCCGCGCGGACACTCAGAGGGGTTTCGGGCCGTGCTGTGACACCGTGTCACCTCCCCAGCACCGTGACACTGAGCTCTCCTCTCCTCCTGCAGGTCTGAACTCTTCAGTTCCCGACCTGGCTCCCTCTCCTTCTCCACCCGCGGCCGACGGCGCGACGGGGCCGACGAGCGACTACAACCAGACCTTGGCCAACGAGACCGGGGGTGCCCGAGGGAGCCTGGTGGGCACCGGCACCGCCAGCCAGGCGCAGAGCTACCGGCACAAGCACACCAGCCAAGCTCTGGAGAAGCAGCCGGCCTTGGAGATGGCAGGGGGCGAGAAGTCCAGCATGCCCTACAGGCCGCCCCGGAGAGGGCAGCAGAACGTCCACCAGCACTTCGATATCAACGAACACTTGCCCTGGATGATCGTCCTCTTCCTGCTGCTGGTCCTGGTGGTTATCGTGGTCTGCAGCGTCAGGAAGAGCTCACGGACTCTGAAGAAGGGGCCGAGGCAAGATCCCAGTGCCATTGTGGAGAAAGCTATTATGAAGAAGTCCACCACCCCCACGCAGAACAGGGAGAAGTGGATCTATTACTGCAATGGGCACGGTGAGCAGTACGGGCCGGGGGCTGGAGCGGCCGGTTCGGGGAGTGGCGTCTTCTCCCCTTTCCGATCTCGTGGTGCTTTGGATGGGCCACCCCGTGGCTGGGTCGCTTTCCTGGCACGTTGGGCCCGGTGGTGAAAGGGCAAGCACACGTCCCAGCTCTCAGCTGATCCTTGGCTTCTCCCCATCCCCATTCCCTTGGCACGTTCCCCATTCCTGATGCAGTGATTGATGGAGGGAGCATCACCTGCTCTCCTCAGCTCCTCTCCTTCTACTTCCCACCTACCCCTTGCTAGGAAAATCTCAAAAGACGACTTTTTTTTTTTAATCTCTGCCCTTCCACCTCTTTTCTTTTTCTCTCCCTCCTTATCTTCCCAGTGACTCAGGCATGTGTCTGATTATCTTTTGTTCTGTCCTTTTTCCCTCACCCCTTCTGTTTCTGCAAGGCTGAGTCATCCCCCGCCCGTTGGCAGCACCTCAATTTCAGGTTCTTGGCCTGAAATCCTGACCACTGGCTTCCTTCCCCAGCCCTTTTCCTTTGCTGGAGCGAGGGAGGTTATCCTTAGCGGCTGTGTCACGGGTGGGCGCAGCTCCCTGTGCTGGGGGATACTGGGGAATCTTTTGCTTCTTGGTGTTTTCTGTTCTTTTGGTGGAAAAACTTGCTATCTGCTTTTCAATGAGAGTTAAAGGTGAACTGTTAGGGCCTTAAATGGGGGCTCATAAAAGTCAATGATAAATGAATGGTGGCATGAACGTGAGCATCGAGTGGCTGTGGTCTCGCCAGCAGGTCCTACCTCCGCACAGCCACCGTGGCAGAACCGACCCCCTTATGCTGAAGACAGGACTAAGGAATAACTAAACATCCCTTCACGGGTTAACCTTTAGAAAAGCACTTTTAACAAGGGGACCCAAGCGAAGAGCAGATTGGAAAGAAAAGATTTGAGGGTTTTAAGAGAGATCAGTGCTTGATGACAGTCATCCTTGGGTGCTTAAGTACAAAGCAGAGAAGGCTTTGAGCAGGGCGTCTTGTTATGTACTCTGCTCTCCTTCCTGCTGATTAACAGACCTACACTTTGTTTGCTTTCATTAATGCATTTACAGAACCAATAAGGCCGTGATGGAATTAGCTTTGTGCCTTCTCTTCTGTTTGTGCTTTTTATCAGTTTCCTTTTAACTCTTTTGAGTTCCCGGGGTGCCATTTCTTGAGCTATTTTTCCCCTTTGCAATAAGTTCCAACATCTTTTTTCCAGTAAGGCCCGCACTTCTTTGTCCGTAAAATCGGTGGTACCGAAAGCGTGGACCCTGGGCTATGGTTAGTGATCTGCAGCAGGGTTGCAGAACCTATTAAATATCTTTATTTGTGCGTGCTTCAGGGAATTCAGCTCTTCAGCTGTGGTTCATTGGCCAAAAGGGGCTGGTTGCTACTATCCTGTAGTCTGTTTTTTTCCCCTCCCAAGATCTTTATTACCAGTTCCCTTGGGTTGGTTGAATTTCTCATTGTTTCTTTCCTTTTCTTGGAGTGGTGAACGCTGTCATCCCGGAGCAGGGGTTGAGTTTGTACAGCTCGGGAAGAGATCCAATGCAGGAGCAAACCAGCTGCTTTGGGCAGAACCAGCTGTGGCTCCTGACCTGGTGGTTCAGAAGCCTCCTGCAGTGCCTGCACTACATCTGCTCCCTTTGGGCAGGGCTCTGTGTTTGTTCACCCAGGATGAGTCAGGCTAAAGAAGCCATGCAGATAAGATAAGGCGATACGTGGTGAGCAATGAGGCTGTGTGAGACCATTCGGGTGTAACCCCACCTTCGCAGATCCTGTCATCCTTTTGGGGGACGGTGTAATTCCTGGGTCACCCTTTGCTTCCCAGGACACGTCTTCTCTGTCATCCTTGAACAGCTGAATTCAGCTAGTGCATCAAATTCGTAGCGAGTTTGCTAAGTCCGCTCCCCGTCTTGGGAAACGAGGTGATGTAACTGCAGAAACAGCACTTGGTTAATGAACTGGCCCGGTATCTGATCGGCCCCTCCAATCTGGAGATGAATTCCCCATTCCTCAGGGCTCCTGGTGGGATTTTGCACAACCCTCCCAGCGGTCACGCCGGTGCCTGCTTGTCCAGGTGGCCTCGTGGCTTGCTCCTGCCATCACATGTCCTCAGCTGAACTTTTTGCTGCAAAGGCAGAACGAGCACAAACCAATTAATGCTTTGTCTTGCTTTAAGGGCAGCTTGGACGTTGCCTAAATCGCATTCTGTTTAGCTGGATCTGCCCTGCTCATTAGTTCCTCTTTGGTGGTGCTCCACTGTGCCAGATATGTAATTTTTTTTCTCCACGGTGGTGTAGAAATCCCTTTTTTCTTTTTTTTTGTGTTGAAAGATCTAGCTCTTAAGACTTCATTTACTTGAAATGAGAGGAATCACAGTAAAACAGAATTGACCTTTTATTTTTTTTTAAACAGCTGGCCGTGCAGCCAAGGTACACTGCAGAGCTGAAGCACCATGGCTTATCTTTCTGCTGCTCAAGCAGTCCTTGTACCCAAACCATGCTTTGCAGGCTGCCTCCTTAAGCAAAATTTCAGACAAGGGTCAACATAGCCCAAAATGAGCTTAAGACCGTAGCAGAGAGGAAATCCCGGTGACCTCCCCACCTGTACAGGAGCGGGGTTGCTCCAGCAGGGTGTCGGGGCATTTATTGCCTACGTAAGAGTTGCGCACGATCTCCCCCCTGCTTCCTCCTAGTTTTCCAGCTCCTCCCTCGTAATCCTTTCAGTAAACAGCTTTAACCTTTGAAAGGGAAGACGTGCTCGGATGTTGGTGCCCCAGCCCTGGCACGGAGGAGCCGTGCTTGTGGAGGTGCAGCCCGGTGGTGCTGGAGAGGATGGCCAACCTCAAGGGTTTTGCCCTTTTTTTTTTTTTTTTGGAAGATTTTAGTGTTGATCCCTTTCAGCTTGGTGTAGCATGGTCAGGGCAGCGCTAGCAGTGCTCAGTGATGGAGCAGAGGCATCTCGCTTGGGCTGGGCTTCTTCCCGAGAGAAGAGGATTTGGGGGTGGGAGTGTGATTTTTATTAATTTTTTTTTTCAAGGGTCTTTTTGTAATAATACTGTAATTAACTCGTCCGCACGCAGGATCTGCAGCGTTAAATTATTTCTGCCCATGTTGTTGCTGCTTTGACAGACCCCAGTGGAAGCAGTGGCTTAAATCCCATTCCTGATGGCACTCGATACCGAATTGCTGAAATATTTGCGATGCGCTTGCGATCCTCGACAGCGGTTGTTACTGGGGGCATTTCGCTTGTCTTTATCCTCCCATGAGCAGGTGTCTACTGCCCAAGCTCCCCCCGGTCATAATATGTGCCTTAAATAACAGCGTACACCTAAAATTAGAGGTGGCTTGGGAGGCTGGTGTTAAAACGAGAGCCGTGCCCTCAGCGTGGACACGTTCCAGCTAAGGCAGCAAACGCCAGCGATTCTCACCGGGTTAAATGGCTCAGAGGTCTGGGAAGAGCTTGCAGTGCCTACTGGCCTGAGCTAGCACCGCCAGCACGTCCCCGCGCCTGTCTCCACCGTGGGGACTTTTTTGGCTCTCCCCAGAGCCCCCAGGTCTCACTTCATGGGATCTAAATGAGGACCAGTACCGATGGTGCAGTTGGATCTCCGGCTGCTTCACCTGGCTCGTTTCTTCTGCCCCGCAGGTGGGAAGGGGAAGGGCACTTTGCCCACCGATTCCAAAGGATGTGGTGGTTAATTGTTAGCGCGGGTACAGGGAAGTGGTTTTAACCTGGCGTGACTTTCTTTTGGAAGACCGAGAGCAGCCCTGCCCTGCCTACTAGAAACCTTTTCTTCCAGACAGTCCCTCTGTTTTAGCACATCCCCCTTCCCTTTCTTCGGCTGCTTCCGAAGGTGAGGAACTGAATGAGCAGAGCCCTTTTAGTAAAAACAGAGAATTGAATTTTTGTAAAAAAAAATATAGAGAATTGAAGCCTGGCTCTTGCAATCTCTGGGGTTTCCAAGAATTACAGCAGTCTGCACTGAACATGAGGATGGGTTTGAAATAATCTTTCAGAAATTCATGGTAGTGTTGCCTTTGACTTCCACCTCTTGAGTAGCAGCGGGTGAAAGGCAAGGAGTGAAATGAGCTGCGTAAAAAGTGGTCTTTTGGGGTAAAACCTCCTGTGTATAGAAGAAGCTGCCTGAAATGCTGTGCTGAGAGGCAAGGAGAGGATTTGGTGATTTTTTTGGAGCTGAAAGACTGAAGAGCAGCAGATCTTGGCAGTGCTGGCCTGGCAGGAGATGCCACTTTTTTTTTTTTTTTTTTTGCTTTCTTCTTCAAGTCTGGTAATTGCACATTATTGCAGTGGGTGGCGTGACCAAAGCCAGGAAGCCTCTGGTTAAATAATCAAGAGAAATAAGCCGTGCTGCAGAGCTGTTTGCAGCAGGGCTGGGGCTTGGGCTTGGCTGCAGGTAGAATAGCCCTTGCTGGAAACGGCTCTGTATCGAGGCCCCGTCTGAAAGCAGAGCGTGGAGCAGAGAGGAGCCTGGGGAGGCGAGGAGCGTTGGGATTTGGGGTCTTGGCTTTCGGGATGCTCTGCTGCCAGCAGACTGGGGACCCCATCGCTTCTCCTTTTGCACACCTGCAGAGCCTGGGGAGAGGTGGAAGAATTCAATCAGTCTCACGCTGCGGCGACCTCAAGGGCCACAGCAAGGGGCGGGATGACCAGCAGCATCTCCCAGGGGCAGATGCGCCCGTCGCTGCCAACAATGTATTGATCGAGGAGCAGCTCTGTGCCTGGGTGCAAACCCTAACGTGCCTCTGGCAGGGCTGAGGGATTAATGTCTGCCTGCCTGCCAAAACAAAGAGGCAGGAGGGGGTTTTTGTTGTTTTTTAAAGCTGTCCTTCCTCTGGTATCTGCAGGTATCTGGCCCTCGAATGTCATCCTGTCCTCCTCAAAATGAGACTCAGAAGAAGGGAGCTTGAGAAATGGGTAGGGCAGGGATGAGCCAGGCACCCGGCGGGTGTTGTGGGTACTGCTGAGCTGTAAAACGTTGGAAAGGGCTGCCCAGGGAGGTGGTGGAGTCACCCTGGGGGTGTTCAAAGGTTGGACGTGGTGCTTAGGGACATGGTTTAGTGGGTGACGTTGGTGGTAGGGGGATGGTTGGAGCAGATGATCTTGGAGGTCTTTTCCAACCTGAATGATTCTATGAAATACAAATGAAATGAAATGAAAACACCGTGGGGGTGCTCGCTCGTTGGGGTGCTTGGAGCCCTGCACCTCCCGCCCCTAGGAAGGTGGGATAAAGGGTCAGGGTGGGATAAAGCAGCCCTTTAACTCCATCAGCACAGAGCTCTGCCATGGGAGCTTCGCGGTGGTATCCGAGGAGTTAGAATCACCACGTTCCTCAAACCACTCAGCTTTTCGACTTCACTCCCGTTTGCCCCCAAACTGACCTTTTTGGGGCTGACCACAGCTTGGTGGTGGAAGGGAGCCGAGGAAAACACAACTGAGAGAGAGCAACCGCTGTTCTGCTTAGAGGGAAACCTAATCAGGGGCGGGTTTATTATGTCTTGCTCCTGAGCCTTATTGCATTAGCAGGCCAGGAGACTGGTGCTCGATCACTCCTAATGCGCGCTGCTACACCAGGCATCTGTCCGCAGTGTGCGCAGGGCTGCCCCGGAAGATGGTCCATTTGCTTCAAAATCGGATGAAAAAAAGTCGTGAAAAAAAGGGTCAAAATTCCTGGACAGTTTAATAAGGAGTATGGGGAATTAAGATTTGTGCCTGCCCATTAAGGCACGGCTGAGTGTTAATGGCACAGAAATTCAGCTTTTCTTGCAGAAAAACCACGCAGGAGACATTTTTTCTTTCAGAAAAGCTTGCACCAGCTTCTGTGCGGGGAGAGCTGTGATTTCTCACCTCCGTAAGGCCCTAGCACATAACTTGTTGAGTAACGAGGCAGACTTTCCCTGCTTGCCAGGGCTTCATCCGAGAGGGGGAAAAAAAAAATAAAAAATCAGCAGGTGAATTTAATCCTCAGGCTGGCATCTGGGTGTCTGGGTATTTATGCCTCTGGCTGCAGCAGCGTGCTTGCTCAGGGTTACCCGCCTGTCCGAGGGAGTTATAATGATTAACTCTGCAAAAGCTGTTTAAAATGTAATAATTACGTGGAATGCTTACGCTGACCGTTCCCTTTTTAACTAAAGGAAGAGCAGCTCTGCCTGGCCGGCTTTCTCTGCAGCATCCCAAGCAGATGGAGGTCGAGAGGGGACATTCAGGGAGACCTTGCCATGGAGGTGGGCAGGTTGTGCAGGTCCCAGGGGCTCAGGACCAAGGCTGGTGCTGGTTCCAGAGGTGTGATAGAGAGCCGTAATGCTCCTGCCCGGCTCTGACCCTCAGGTCCCAGGTCTGAACACGTCCATAACCTCCCACAGATGATCACAAGCCTTCCTCGACCGTCTTGGTGGAGTTATTTTCCAGAGAGGGTGTGGGAAGTGTTTGTCGGGAGTCCGTTTCCTGCCCTGCAAGATTTTTGGTTTGGGGAAAAAAAAATAAAAAAGAATAAAAAATAGCATACGGTTAGTGGTTTGTTGCCCAAACGGTGCTCGCTGAGGATGTGAATCACTGGCTCCTGGGAGGATCTGATACCAGCACCGACCATGGGAAAAACCAGCACATTGCTCAGAAGTCCACATAAAAGTGTCCTTTCCTCCTGTCTTGGTCGCATGCACTTTTTCCAGAACTTATTTATGATTGGGATTTGTGGTGAGAGGATTGATCTTCCAGTAACTCCCCCTGTTTCAGGGATGGTGGTGAAATTTCCTCATTTTGGGAAGATCTTTGCATCAATCCGGGTTCGGGGATTTCAAAGCCTGAGCTGTGGACAGCTGGGATTTGGATGTGCTGCCTCCTGGCTGAGTTGTAGGCTCTCGGCGTATTTTTGGAGGTAAAAATAGGCTGCTGGGGCTGTGTTCCGCATGAGTCAGGAAGATATTTGGAGGAGGTAGGTGGGATGAGCTCAGGAGCAGAGCCGGGCTAGCAGCGATGCAAAGCTTTTATCTGAGCGTTGGGCTGCATCACCGCCGTTCTCCTGCCTGGTTTACGCACGTTTTGGCTCTGCTGCCTGCCCGTGATGCTCCTCCGTCCTCGAGATCTGTGCAAATGTCAAAATCTGTCAGCCTGACACAGGACTCATCGCTCCACGTGCCGCCATGTGCTCAAAAAAACGGCAGGTGGAGAAGGAGAAGGTGGCGCAAGGGCAGTCCTTGCCATGCTGGGCTTTCTTTTTCTTGCCACCGTCGCCTTTCTGGTAGAGAAGAGTTGAATTTTTCAAGGGCTTCCTTACAGAAGGGCTGAGTTATGTTGATGACCAAGCTGTTAGCCTGCGTGTTGGGTGGGTAGAGCCGTTAATATTGCCCACAGAGCTGCGTCAGTAGGCAGGTGCTGGAAGCTCCAGGTGCTGGGGACCCCAGCTCAGGTCGGTACAGGGATGCTACAGGGGTTGGGGAGGACTGGTGGGCTCCGTCCCTGCAGGTGGTGGAGGATCTCCTTACCTTCCCTCCCATGCCGTGTAAGAACACAGCTGATGCGTTAACCCCTTCTCCTTCATTATTAGAGGGACATCAGAAGGGCTTGGGAGGGCTCTGTAGACCTGAGCATGAGATTTCCCCTTACAGGCAGCAGTTTCTCAGCTAACACTCTTCCGGAGAATACCAAATCACACTTGCCTAGAGGTCTGGAAATGAAAATGATGGCAGCTTTTTGTTCATGAGAGGGTGGGGAGGGGAAGGAACAGAAGTTTCGCTGTGGTTAGGTTGTGGTTAGGCTTCTCCGTGTGCTGTTGGGTGGATGGGTGCAGCCTTCTGGCACGGTAGCCTTTCAACTCCACTTGAATTTGTTGGCAGATGTCAGCCAGCGATGGCAGGAACGTGGTCTCTTGAAGGCTTCTTGCGTGCTCTGAGGTTGAACAGTCGTGGAAGAACTCAGTTTGTTCCCAACCTGGAAACAGCTGGGCTACAGGAGATGAGTGATATCTGTCCAAAAGAAGCTCAAGGTTGCTACGAAAGCATGTGAAAGTCCTGTGTGCTTTTTTGGCCATCTTGGTGGCTTTCATGAACGGTGGCAGCTGAACTGTAAACCACAGAGAGGCATGAGATGTGCAGAGGAGATGGGAACGCGGGGGGAAAAATGTTGAATCTGATTCAGAATAAGCAACTGAAAGTCAGGTCATGTGGGAGAAACAGCATATATCATAGAATCGCAGAATGGTTTGGGTTGGAAGGGACCTTAAAGGCCATCTAGTTCCAACCCCCTGCCATAGGCAGGGATGCCACCCACTGGATCAGGTTGCCCAGGGCCCCATCCAACCTGGCCTTGAACACCTCCAGGGATGGGGCACTCACAGCTTCTCTGGATAACCTGTTTTTTTTTTTTCTTTGTTGTTTTTTTAATGGTTTATTTTATTTTATGGTTTATTTTTTGGTATGTATATATTTTTTTCATTTCTGTGAAAGACTGGGTAGAGGTGAGCTGGAGACAGGATGCGGAGCTAGCATCCTGCTACAGATTTGCTACAGCAAATCTGCTTTTGTCTTAATACTAAAAAATAACTAATAAGATGGGCTATCTTTGAAAAGCTTTGCCTTAGGTAGCAAGTCCGGGTGGTTGTGACCTTAAAATATTGGGTATTTCCATGGAGAGGCCCACCATGATGTTGGGATGGGTGAACAGGACGCGTCTGGATGTCCTGGCCCCAAGCTTCCTGAGATGTGACCACAGGGCCTCCTGCAGGAGGGAGGGCTCCTCAGGCTGTTCTCCGTCATCCACAAGGTCAGAACAGCTCTAGCATCGTCTCCATGTGGTTATGACCATAGGGAGCATGAAACGGATGGGTTAAAGCTCTGTCCTTTCCACGCTCAACCGTTTTACTTGGGATTACTCAGCCTCCAGCCTCAGCACGTGGATGAGCGTGGTGGGAGAAGGTCCACGTGGTCAGCAGGTGGGGAAGACCTGAGGTTTCTTGGGCCATGCTCCTGGTAGGATAGGAGAGAAGAGATTTCGTGCAAGTGAAATGAGGAACGTGCTGCACCCTGGTGGGCACCATTCCATCCCATCCCACCAGGATACGCCGGCCCTATTAGTGCTCCACGGAATGACTCTGTAAGGGTCCTGGAAATATGGAAATAGTAGGACTGTAAGCTTATTAGAAGCATTAACATTTTATTTTAGTTTTGAACAACTGAATTAAGTTACTGTAAATGGCTGGAGCAGTAATAGTTGGCAGCGTGTGGCAGCAACTTGTCATGTACTGGATTTAATCTTATTTTTCATAACAGAGGGAGTAAATGGTTTTCTAACCGACTCAAGCTAAGTCTGTGCTCAAGTCTGTCTCTTCCATATCTCTTCAGGGTTTTGTTTGCACAATATTTTAGTGGATGTAGTGAGCATATGGGGCTTAAATTCATTTAATAGTTGCAAGAAAATGAGTTTAAGGTTCTTACAGTATTAAGGTAGAAATTTCCAAATTCATTTTTAATGGAACATTTGTTCTCTAAAGATTATTACACGCCATTAAGTTCGCCGCCGCGCGGTGCGTTCTGGTGCCCTGGGATATCACTGCCAGGAGATATAAACATGTTTGTGGGGCCACTTTATTGAACCGGGAGATTAAATACACCAAACTGGAAAATGTCAGGAGGCGCGTTTCTGCTTGGCGCTGTAAATCTCGTTCGGGAACATCCGGGCGAGATGCCGCGTAAAACCGGTGCAAATCAAGTTTCGGCCGGCTGAAAACTTTTCTCCCCGCCGCGGCGGCCGTAAAGGCTGGGTTTTATCAGCGAGGAGTGCGTAGGCGGGAGCAGGTGATATGGGGTTCTTTCCTTTCCTGGGAAGTCTCGGTGCACTGCACGGGTTGTAAAACAGCAATTGCATTTTAATGCTCCCTGCCGTCGGGCAGCGTGCGGCAGGGACCCTACACGAGCAGCACCAGCCCTGCTCGTCCCTTTTTGCATTCCCACCTGTATCCTGGTGCACACGTTTTGCAGAGCTTTCCCTACCCTCCTATTCCAGCTAAACTCTTCTTTTTTTCCCTTGGGTTCACTGACGAAATTGAGTTGCCTTGCTGCTCTTATCCCCGAAGCTGTTGCATTCGCTGATTTAAAGGATCCAACCCCAAACCCCACTTTGCTTTCGTGCTGCTTCCCAGCCCCGCTCCGTAACGCCCGAAGGCACAGGGCTTGGTTGCTGGCACCATTCGGGGTGCGTGCGGCTGTTGTGCCATACAGATGGCTTGCAGGCATGCACAGGCACCGAGGGCGAGGAATTTGGGATTTTCCGGGAAGCACGCAGGTGACCTGTGTCGACTTGAACGGAGGGCGGCCGGCTCCTTGCCTCCCGCAGCCGCTCACGCAACAAGACCGGACCAAACGCCTGCTACTGCTGCTGGCGGCCGCGTGCTGAGATTTTATGGGTAATAACATTTTTTTATGTGCCTCGGATAATTAGCCCCATCATAAAGCACAATAGCACGTTGGCAGCCCTTTTTTTTTGTTCTTTAATGCTGGGGAACATTGCTTTTGTCTTGGGTTTATTTTGAATAACGACGAAGGCTTTCTCCCCTTTCCCCTCTATTTTTTTTTTCTATTATTTTTTCCTTCCCTCTCCCCCAAACCTACCCCAGCTGGGCTGGTGGGCTGAGGTTTTGTGTGAGGAGAAAGCCCAGCAGTCGCACAGCTACGAAGAAAAAATCACACACGTATTTTGGAAACCACCTTCCAGCAGCACGCTGGGGCAAACCCTGCCAGGGGGAGGAAGAGGAAAAGCAGAGCCAGGGCTGCAGCCCCTGTCCCATCACCAGGTCTCGCTCGTAAATCTGGGGAAGGAAGGGATCGGGATTGTGGTGGGAGGAGGGCAGAGATTTGTAAAAGTCTGGCTTTTGGGGTTTTTGCTGCAGAGGGGGTCGAATGCCGGTTTCGGATACTCTGAGCGCAGCAGGGTGGTGGCTGCTGGAAAATGCCACGTGCTCATCTAGCTCAAAAGTAACAACTGGTATCTTGATACGGCAGGTGTTGATAAGCCTGCTTTAACAGAGGGAAGAGGGGGTTTGGTCAAAAATATCTATATCAGGCTATATAATGTATATTTAGCTATATAACATATAGTTAGGTGTATCAGGGCTGAGACCTGAGGGTAAGCTTTGGAGGTTTGGGGCTAAACTGCTTTAAAAATTGCTAATTTTTACTCCGGCAGGAAAGACCCTTGCTCTAGCTTCCCCCTAGAAGCTCTAGCTTCTAGTATTCCCCTAGGCAGCTGTTTGTGCTGATAGAGATGTGTCTGTAGCTGGAAGGGGAAGTGGTGTGCGTAGCCGTGGAGGGGCGCTGGCTCGTGGGGGTTCCTGAGGTGCGGTAACTTCGTGGAAAAAGTGAGCTGCTTCTTGCGGATCTTCGAAGCCGCCCCTTCGCGGGGCTGTTCTGAACAGGGTGGTGTTCAGCCGGGTGAAAGCGGACCGCACGAGCTCTTAGGGCGGAGGAAGGGCTTTATTTGAAGGTTTAACGCCTGACTGCTGAGGCAAGGAGTGCCGTTGGCATCGCTCCCGAAGCTAAAGGGAGGAAATTCTCCCGGTCTTGAACTGATGTTTCTCAGGAGCTTTTCTGGGGAAAATCCTAATCTTCCTGCTGTTTAAAGGGACTAGAAAAACAAGAGTTATGAGGAGCAACTGAGGGTATTGGGGTTTAGTCTGGGGAAGAGGCTGAGAGGAGACCTCGTGGCTCTCTACGCAGCTATCTGAGGAGGCTGCAGCGAGGAGGGTGTCGGTCTCCTTTCTCAGGTGACAAGTGATAGGATGTGAGGAAACGGCCTCAGGTTGTGCCAGGGGAGGTTTAGATTGGATGTTAGGTAGAATGTCTTCATGGAGAGGGTGCTCAGGCCTTGGAACAGGCTGCCCAGGGAGGTGGTGGAGTCACCGTCCCTGGGGGTGTTCAAGGAGAGGTCGGACGTGGTGCTTAGGGACATGGTTCAGTGGGTGACATTGGTGGTAGGGGGGTGGTTGGACCAGATGATCTTGGAGGGCTTTTCCAACCTTCGTGATTCTGTGATTTGATGATTCTATGATTTGATGATTCTGCGAAATGTGTTTGAACACGTTATGGGTGCTGCTTGTCTGCAAAGCTCCATGCACCCCAGGCTCATAAGCCTTTAAGAGCCTTCCCTCTTGCTAAGGTCTTAAAATAATACTATTTAAAAAAATATATATTAATTTATTGTTTAAAATGAGGATTTTTTTTTAAATTATTATTAAACAAAAAGGAAAGTGTGCCTGTTTAGGGTAGGGACGGGAAAACCTTTGATAGAGCTTCGGTGTGCAACATTTTAAGTCTCTGAGCCTCCCAGCCCTCCCCCATGCCTCACCTGTGGCTCTTGTACCCCGCAGGCATTGACATCCTGAAGCTGGTGGCAGCCCAGGTGGGGAGCCAGTGGAAGGACATCTACCAGTTCCTGTGCAACGCCAGCGAGCGCGAGGTGGCCGCCTTCTCCAACGGCTACGCGGCCGACCACGAGCGCGCCTACGCCGCCTTGCAGCACTGGACCATCCGCGGGCCCGAGGCCAGCCTGGCCCAGCTCATCAGCGCCCTCCGCCAGCACCGCCGCAACGACGTGGTGGAGAAGATCAGAGGCCTGATGGAGGACACCACGCCGGTAATGCCAGGCTGGGCTTTGCGCTGGCTTCTCCTGTGCGTTGTGTGCCTTGGTTTGCCGCGGCGGGTGCTTGGGAGTCAGCTGTGGTCTCTAGCTTAGCTGAAAGCCAAGTGGCTGGGCCTCTGTTTCTCCTCGGAGCTCCTCCAAGGCTTATGTTTAAGCCCTGTGTTGCTTTTGAGCAGAGCTTTGTCAAGCTTTTGAGCAAGCTTTCTCAAAGTTTTGACCAGCTTTCGAGTCGCAAGCGCTGTGGTTTGCGTGTGTCTCTGAAGGTCACCAGGAGTTGGTTTGCGTGTATCTTTGAAGGTCACCTGGAGGACCTGGTACTTGAGTCCTCATGCTGGGGAGGCAGCATCCCCCTTTAGACTCACTCGTAAAGGCCATTACTGAATCCCCAGGACTTTGTGAGAAGAGCCAGGCATCCTCTAGCTCTAAATGTTGCCACTGTGGAGCACAGGGTTGCTTCCTCCACGGTGGTGACTGGTGGCATGGGGACAGCCATGTCCCCTGTAGGGTTGAAGGGTCCACATGTGCTGTCCTCCAGAACTGTTGCCTTTCTGCAGCAGCTCTGGCATTAAAACAGCCTTTCCCATAATTTTGAAGAATAAATAATTGTTGTAGAATATCCTGTAGCAGGGTCTTGGCTGGGTGCGTGGTTTTGGGAGCGTAGGTGTTCTTTTCAGGTTGCTTTGGCTACCTCCTGCCCTAGCTCTTGGTGTGCCTTTTGTTTTGTTTTGTTTTGGCTGTAATTCAGTGGTCTTTTGGAGAAGTTCCTGGAGGTGGTAGATGGGACTTCTGAACATGGAAGCCAATGGGACAGTACATAGATGGAGGTGGGGAGGTCAATGCAGGGCTCTTTACCCCAAACCAGTTTGTGAAACACCTCCCACTGGTCTTGGAAGTGATTTCTACCCAAAGGGAAGCGGGTGGCTTCCTACAAACCTCTGCGTGCAGCTTGTGGGGACCAGGCAAGGGACCTTCGTGGTTGTACATAGCGAAGGTTGTGGGGCAGGGGGTTCCTGAATCTCCTTGCTGGGTGGGGTAGGGTCATCCCCAGGTTCCGCCTCTGAGTGGTACTCTGGTCCCTTTGTGTACCCTGCATGACTTCGTGTAGCACAGCTATGTTCTGAATGTCTTGGCCTCTCAGAACCACAGCATGAAACCAGATTCTATGCATTAGTGGAAGTCCTTGGTTTGTGTTGAGTTCATCAGCAACGTGCTTCATAATTTATTTTATTCCTTCTTACTCCAGTATGTTGCACTCTCCGTTTCCTACCATGCTCCAAGTTTTTTGGTGGGCTTTTTTGCTTGGTTTTTTACATAAAAGTGAAAGCTTGAGACAAAATTGTAGGTAGGAAATCAGGCAGAGGAAAAAAAAAAAAAAAACACAACTTGTTGTCTTACAAGTCTCTGGTACATGTGGATAAAGCCTGTGCAATGTGCCAGGAGGACACGTTGTCCTTTTGGTCTCCTCGAGCAGGTAGTAAACTCTGTTCTCCTGGTTACTGTTTTGAGTGTTACAGTAAAGTGCTGGGCTAGGACATCAGATAAAACCTGGGGTTGGTTTGTCAGCACAATATCTAATTAACAGACCTAGATTGTGCAGCGTTCAATGCTCTTGAACATTGCTCTGTTTCGGCCAGGAATATCAGGTACTTGTTCTCAAACAACAAAAACGAAATTAAGAGGGTGTTAACTTCGGGAACTGGCTTTATAGGGTGACCCACAGAGACCCTGGACTTCTGATGACTGAAGAACTTGCTTAGACGTGTGCCCATTCATCTGAAAATCCAGTGAGCGGATGTTTCGGAGAATAAGCAAACCCTGATCTTGTAGATACTTGCACACAGGCTTTCTGGATCTTGTGCCTGTTAGGCCAGGTGCTTGGAAACTTGGGCTGAAAAAATAATCAGCCTCCCAGGAGGAAACCCTACAGAACCGCTGTGGTGGCTGAGCAGGTAGAAGGCACTGGGGAGTTGATGCTCACCACGTGGAGATGCTGCAGGGCCACTCGGGGGTGTTTTGGTGAGCAGCTGAAAGCTTTGTCTATTAGGATTTGACTGTGTTTGAGATACTTTAAGTGCTCGATTTCCTTTTTTAAAGAATCCCAGTAGACACAAAACCTTCAGCTTCTTGCTGAGAGGAAAACACGCATGTTTTCTGCTTTGCCTGTAGCACCTATAAAGAAAGTGAGTTTTTTTTTCCTGCCTATTTTAACAAATTCACCCAAGCTGGCACTTTCTCTTCTCCCATCTATCCTTTGGGTTTTTTTTTTTCGGATGAGTCTGTAATGTTCAACCATACCCGTGGCTGTTCCTGAAGGCTGGTGGTTGTGCTGCAGCAGGGCGTGGGATGCTGAAGCCTGGCAGCACCCCGGGGCATGGATCCTGCAAGGTATTACCTGCTGTAACCCGTTTTCTTGAGTCAGATTCTGCAGGCTGGGCGTGCTGAAAGCCCCAGGGGCTGCTCCATCCCCGTGGGACACAGGGAGAGAGGCAGAAAGCTGTGGGAAGCGTCTTGTGCAAGGGAGCCCCCAAGGCCTGGAGCCTCAAGCCCACAGCTGAGCTGCATCGCGGCAGTCCTGGCCGGGGCAGCCTGTTGCTAAACGCTGGGAGCAGACACTGAGGTTTTGTTTGGGTTTGTTTTTAATTGCTCTGGTATGAAAGCCTTTAATTAGCGCTAATCTGTTTGGCTCTCAACGAGTTGTCTGTCCAAACGCAGCCCGGGTCGAGGCGGTTTCTCTCTGCACCCAACTGGTTTGATCCGAAGGAGTTGTGGCAGAAGTCAGTTCTGCGTTATATCCCTCCAGCAACAAGCCATGCAGGAGCAGCCTTGCCAAAAAAATGAAAATAAAAATAAAATAAAAAGAGCTTTTTATGTTGTGGAGGGAGTGAGGGCTCCCATAAGCAATGCAATAAATGCACATGGCAGCTAATGGGGCAATGCGGTGCCAGCAGTGTGCACACAGAAATGAACAGCAAGTATGTGCCGATATGGGGAAATGCTTGGAAATCCCCCTCACCTGCAGAAAACGTGGGAGATTTTTTTTAAATGACATAGCTCTCAGACAGCAAATCAGTACCCTAAATCCAGCCTTCCTTCGCCATCCCATTTTCTGTTGCATCCTTGTCCCAGATCCTGTATCCAGCTTCCATCTTCAGCCTGTGCAACCTACAGAAGCAGAGCTGCTCTCTCGTAGTGCCCCATGCCCACAGGAGCCTCTGGGGCTCCAAAATATAAATATTTCCAACTGCTGATAACGTAGGAAAAGGGAATTAATGCGAGCCTCTGGAGCATTGTGGGATGTGGCATGAAGACTTTCCTTAGCGTAAAGAGCTCCGCTGAACGCTTGGCGGCTTTTTTAGCAACAAAAGATTATACTGGTTTTACACCACGCTGCGTGAATTTAGGTTAAAACTGGATTAGCCCCCTGAATCACTTTACAAGTTTTTGCAGCAGTCGCTGATCCAGAAAATAAGGAAGAGCACGGTGGCTGAGAGAAGGTGTTTGGGGCATGTTGAGCTCGTACGGCTCCCGTTTAGTACGGGCGACGAGTGCTTTCTTTTTCCAGCTCGTAGGGAAGGCTTTGCAAAATCTCTGCCCTTCCAGGCATGCTTGCTGGGGCAGATGGGTGGCTGCAAGGGCAGCGTGCGAGCCCAGGCACACCCCAGGTTAGCGATGCTGACGGAGCAGAAAAAGGGAGGCGAAGGGCGGGGAAGAGGATGAATTCACTGCGGCCCCTGCAGATCGTGGTTTGGGGGTTAGAAGTGGAAAAGTTGAATGTGGCGTGGACGCCGAGCGGGATTTGGGGGGATAAGAGCATTTTCAGGTGGCTGCTGGGTGGCGACCGTAAGCCATGCTGTGTTTGCTACCATGAGCATGGCTCCAAGCTCTTTGCGTTTATGGCTTTGCTGGCTCGCCAGACCTTTTGGGGAGCTGATGGAGGGGGAAGCAGGCAGCCTCGCTCGGGGTGTTCAGCCCTAAAAAAATAAGGTAATAGGGGAGACATGGAGGGGCTTGAAAACAGAGAGGAGGACTGCAGCCCTGAGCCCAGGGAGATTTAGGTCCATTGCTAATTTCCCCTTGCAGATAATCCTGTGAATCAGCACATATGGCAGAGGAAAAGCCGGGTGTTGGCACTGTGCGACGTTAAGCCGTGCAGTTTTTGGGGCTGCAGGGCAGAAGGATGTGAAAGCCCTGGGTGAGGCAGTGGCAGCACTTTTGGGGGCCTTTTCTTCCTCTTTTGCAGGCCAAAACCTCGGGGTCAGGAGACTGGCGCAACAACGTTTGCATCCAGCCCCGGCTTCGGGTGGTTTCAGGCTCCTGTGGATTTGCTTCGTTTCCTCTTTTGTCAAAGCAGAACTGGACTGGGGCCAGTAATTTGACTGTGTTGGCACGAAGCTGCAGTATGAAGTGGCCAGAAGCCAGGGGGAGTAGGGCTGGTTGGGTTCGCAGCGGTGGCAGGACTGGGCATCGCCGGTTCTTGGCGGGTTTGCTCTAAACCCTGGGTCAGTTCTCAGTGAACCGAGGCTGGGTTTGAACCAGGCTGGAGAACTCGAGATAAGCACAAATATAACTTCGTAGCAGATGCAGCTGTATTTGTGGTTTCGTGGCTTTTGTAGCCCCATCTCCTTTTGGTTTGCAGTGTGTTGGGCTCTGGAGCGTGAGGGGAAACTGGAAGATGGTGGGGTCAGAGAAAGAAAACAAAGGAGACAGTGACTTCTTCGGCCCGTAGTTGAGTTTGGAAGCTCTTTATCCAGATGGTGGTCTCATGAGGGTGTCCTGTAGTGTTTAGGTTTTAAGGGCTTCTGCAAACTGGTATTTCTCCTCCTGTTTCCTCCACGGTGAGGCCTACAGCCCGGGCCTAGCGTCTGCCCGGTGTCATCTGTCGGCTGGCAAGCCGGGAAGCCGTGACCTCAACTCTAAATTTATCCCCTCCGGGATGACACGTGGCCACCTGACCCGATCACCCCACCGTCTCCCTCTGCGGAGGTTTCCCCTCCTTGGGAGTTGTGCTTGTTTTCTAAAAGCAGCGGCTGTTTCATCCGTGTTTGTGTCAGGCAGGAAAAACCCGACCTGACCCCAGCACGGGCGGCAGCTGCTGCGGGCTCCGTGCCCAGAGCCGGGCTGACCCAACCCCAAACGCGGCTTTTTTGGGGCTTGGGGTTTGGCCGAGAAGGAGCAGTTCCCGGCTCCCGGCAGCGTTTGAGGCTCGGTCCTCCCACGGTTGAGGCTGCCAAGCTCCTGAGGCCGGTGGCACTCGGAGGTGGCGGTGGCGAGCCCTGGAGGAGCCGCCTGGAGTGAGCAAACACAAACGCGTTCCTCCTCCTCAGCGTTTCTTCTACAGATCGGATCGGCAGCTTGATAACCAGCTTGCAAGGGTTGTTTTGAGCTGATGCAGTCCCAGCTTGAGACCTGCCGGTGCTCAGCTTGGGTGGTTTGGGGTCTGGGCTGCTTTTTGTGTCCCCAGGGCTTTCATAACGGGCTGGTTGCTGCCTCGCTAGGAGGTATTACCTCAGGGGGATTTTGATTTGATTTGATTTTTAAAATAAAAATAGCAGAGCGGTTGCAGTTCGTTTTTTCCCAGCTGACCTTTTGTTGCGGTGCAGTAAAATGAAGGCAAACGTTTTTTAGCCAGAAAATGGGACCGAGCAGTTCATGCACAGCCACCAGGAAAGCGGGATCACCGTGCCAGCGCCGGGCAGTTCCATAAATGTTACATAAAATGAATGCAAGGCCAGGCTTACGCCTTCCTTCTGCTTCTGTCGTCCTCCCCCCTCCCCAAAAGGCATTCGGGAACAGCCTGCAGAAATCCTCCCCTGCATAGAGCATCCTCCCAGCCAGTTCGAGATCCAAGGGGATGCTGCAGCGTGTTTGAGCCGCATCCTAAAGAGCTCCGAGCATACAGGAGCCTTCAGGATTTTTTTTTTTTTTGGCATCGCAAACTTTTTGCTGCAGTGCTCAAAAAAAAAAAAAAAAACATTGGCTCAGCATCCCGGCAGGATGGACCTGCGCTTGGTTGCAGGAGGTTGCTGATGCGTCAAAGCCGCGCTTGGTTTTTCGCTAAAAGCCATCAGCTTCTCGCCACGCCTCGCGGGCCCGCGCATCTAACGGCTCTGTCTGTCTGTCTGTCTGTGCAGGTGCAAATGCAGCCCCAGTGGCAAATGCAGGACTGCTCTAACGGTGGCGGAAAGGTGAGAAACACAGTCGCTCTGGAAGGGCAAAAGTACTGCAGAGGGTTTTTTCATTTTTTCTTTTTTCCAGCCCGAGCAGGGGCACGGCTGCTGTGGTTTCGCTTGAAATAGGAATTGCGGCGCTGGTTTCAAGCAGATGAGTCACAGGCTGTGAATGGTTTTTTTTACACCTATTCCGCTGGCTTCACCTCAGAGCAACCTTTTACTTTCCCTGCCCTTTCAAAGCCCTCATTCCCACTTGCTTTCCTCCCGCGGTTTAAATATTAACGCTCATCCGAGCATCCTGTTTGCTTTGCCTAATAAGCTGACGAGCGCTCAGCTATTCGCAAGGGTTCAGGCTCCGAGGACGCCTACAGTCAAATAACCCCGGGTGATTTTTTTTTTTTTTTTCTAGCGTGCTTTAGCAGCTGTTTAATTAAACTCCAAATAACTCGCACGCTTCTGGGAAGTGTTCTCCCCTCTGCTGGGAAGGCAGGGCTGGGGCGGGCGGTTTCTCCGCGCCTTCCGTTTCAGGGGTCCTGGGCAGCCGGGTCCGGTTTGGAAATCAGGGCTCAGGTTCGCAGCTGGATGCTAAATGGGGTTGCATGGGGGAGAAACAAACCCTGTTTGGTTTTATAGGGGAAACAGGAGCGCACCACAGCTTGGAGGGCAGCCAGGCGCTGCTTCTCCCCCGCTGGTGGCAGCGGGCTGCAGCTCGTCGGCGCGCTGCTTCGGGGAGGGAGTCTGAGAGCAGAATGCAGGCTCTTTTAATTAAAAATTAAAGCTGACTTTTATTTATAACGCGCCCATTGCGTAACGCGCTGAGCCAGAACAATTCCTCCCTGTTTATTTTCAATGGGGGGAAAAGGGGAAAGAAAGGAGAAAAAAAAAAAAAAAGAAAACAACCACACAACCCTTTTTATTCCTCCACAAATAGGCTGAAATGTTAATTTGATGTGAGCTAACGGGCGTCTCGGTGGACATGTGATTTGTGGGCGGCGAATTCCTCGACACAGATGAGGAACGCGCGGGCACATCCGTGCCTCTGCTGCCGGATCTGTCCCTCCCCAGCACGGAGGTTGCTCTGCAGTGCCCTGCCTCTTGTCCAAATTTTGCTTTTTTGAAATCTCTGGGCAGCAGGTGAAGGGATGCAGGGAGGAATGGCCAGGTCTGGCCTCTGCAGGAGCAGAACTCTGGTCTTTGGCAGGTCGAGCAAGGAAACGGGGTCTGGGATGATGTTAAATAATCCGGGGTCCTCAGAGCAGCAGGGGCAGAGCTGCTGGCCAGGGACGCGGGGACGCAGCCCCGAGGCTCTCCTGCTTGCAGTGATTGGAAACCAAAAATGCTGTGCTTGAGGCTCCCCACCCCAAGGGGATGCTGAGATGCTGAGAGCATCAGATGTTGGCTGCTGAAGCACGGGAAGAGGGATGTGAGGTGCAGGCTGAGTTGGAGGGTTCACGTCTCTGCGGGTCCTTGTGGCGCTTTGGGCTCTCGGTGCCTTTGCGATCGTGGAGCCAGACGCAGGCTGCCGGCTTGCTTCAGGGTCACGGGGCAAAAGTGAAGGTGCTGAGGTGATGGCGTGGTCAACACGAGGCCCTGCGTGTCCTTTGTGACCCTGAGTCAGGTGGAGATGGATTTCTCCATAACACGTTAATGGGGTGCTCACGGGAGCAGGGGCCAGACGGGGCATACAAATGATTAACTTGGAGTGTGGCTCAGCATCCCCACTGCAAGGCAGGGTGGATGTAAATCGGGAACATTGTGTCCCCAAAAGCTGAAATCCCGGCGATGCGTGAGGAACTGGCGTCTGAGGCCACCAGAAGTGGTTCAGCATTGCTACCCTGGTCAAGCGTGCATGGTTCATGGACCTCACCGAGGGGTGTAGCAGCTCTCGGTTGGAAGTGCGGAGCCAGGCTATGCCTCGTTCTTAGGAAGTGCGAGCTGTGGAGTAGGTTTTTTGGGATGGGGGTGGATTACCTGCTTGGGCATCATGGCACTTAGCCCCCAGGAGCTGTGCTTTGGGCGTTAGTAACCCTTTCCTTGAGTGTGCAAAGGCAAAGCAAGTTACAGCAAGTAAATTCCTGGGCAGGCTTTTTGCGTGTGCCACCCCGGTGCTGTGGTTGTTTGGCCCACAAGCTCATGACCTAGCATCCTCACGGCTCAATTTGTTTTTTTTGTTTTGTTTCTTTTTTTTCCTCCTTCCCTTTCCCTCGAAGCTGGAAGGTGACAAGCTGGCGCTGCCGGTGAACCCCAGCCCGCTCAGCCCCGCACCCAGCCCCAGCCCGAAACCCCCGGACGCCACCGTCCTCACCGTGGAGCCCTCTCCTTCGGAGAAGAAATGCTTCTTTGTGGACGAGTCGGAGCCCCTCCTGCGGTGTGACTCCACCTCCAGCGGCTCCTCTGCGCTCAGCCGGACGGGCTCTTTTATTACCAAAGGTACCAAAGTCCTCCCGGGGATGCGGGAGGGCAGCAGGAGGACCAAAGTGCCATGTGTGGTACCCAAAGGGTGACCAAGCATGTCCCCCACCATCGGCGTGGGGATGTGTTGTCATTAAAGTAATTAACTGGGGAAAGCTGGCTTTCCAGGATATGTTCATCACATGCCAATTCAAGACCAGGAATATCCTGTTAGCGAAGATTTGGGAGGGAAAATGCCTTTAAAGGGTTTTTAACTCCTTTGTAGTGCTGTCAGAGGCGTATCCTTGGCTGTCTGGGGGGGCTTTTGGTCCTAGGGGTGGATTATTGCATGAGATGAAAAAAATATAGATTTTTTCTTTTCCAGTTCTTCTTTCACCTTTGGTCCCACTTGCTGCAGCATGTGACTTGAGAAGTAAATCACCATTAGTCACCCACCGCTTTTTGAGGGGGTTTAATTTGCTGCATTTAATTTGCTGCATTTAATTTGCTGCGTTTAGTCGTCTTTAACTTCTCACGGAGGTGAAGCACTGAGCTCAGGCAATCTCACAAATTTATACTCGGGTGCAGAAATGAAGCTGACCCAGTGAAAACAACTCAAAATAGCAGAATTCAGCTTCTCTGGCTCCCTTCCCACCTTCGCTTCTCAGTGCTGGCCATTCAGCATTTATAACTGCTGTGCTTGATCTAGCAGGATCCTGCCTTAGGTGCCTCTGCAGCGTTTCTGCAGCTCCCGTTTCCTCTGTCTTCTCCCTTCATCCATGCATAATGCCACCTTCTTCATCCCTTTTTTTTCCCCGAGGGGGCAGCAGGGGATGGGCCGGGTCTGCAAGGAGCTTTCCTCCTTGGAGGAACCCGAGTGGAGGCTTCTTGGGGGGTTTCCTAACCACCTGCTCCTTCCTCCTGCAGAAAAGAAGGACACAGTCTTGCGCCAGGTGCGCTTGGACCCTTGCGACCTGCAGCCCATCTTCGACGACATGCTGCACATCCTCAACCCCGAGGAGCTCCACGTGATAGAGGAGATCCCGCAGGCGGAGGACAAGCTGGACAGGCTATTCGAGATCGCCGGCGTCAAGAGCCAGGAAGCCAGCCAAACCCTCCTGGACTCCGTCTATAGCCACCTTCCCGATTTACTGTAGGCACTGGTCACCGCGCACTCTCCGAATATCTGCTAGAACTAGCTTGGCACTTGTTAAGACGACCGACGATGCGCAGGCGGGTTTTGCTGTAGAATACATGGCCAGTATTTCCTTGAGGTGTCCTTGGTTTCTGGAGGGGGGCAGCTTGCCAGCGTCGCGCCTCTCCACCTTAACTCTGTCGCTCAGTTAAAGTCTCCGCACCCTCTGCCCCCTTCGGAGTCTGTCTTTTTTTTTTTTTTTCTTGTTCTCATTCCAATCAAATCAGTCGATGCACTTTAAAACGCAGTTAATGAACTAAAAGACCACGAAGCCGGTGTCGCTTAGGCGTTGAGCCTGGGGTTGCTCTGTAGCCTGGTTCAATCCTCTCAAAGCTGTTCCTCTGAACGACGTCTCCTGCTACCTCCCTTCCGCCTCCGAGTGGTGAACGGTGAAACACGCAAAGCCGATTGTTGCTGGTTACCTTCTCTTAATGCATCTTAAGCTTCTCCCCCCAGCTGACTTTTTTCATGTACTATCGTATAGCTCACGCCCATCGCTGCGGTTTTACTAGCACGGTTATTTATTGTATGGTTTTCACCCGGACAATAATGCATTGTGCTCCTATAAGCTAAAGCAGAAGCGGTTGAATGGAAAGGTTCGGTTCCACCAACTTTACTGATTTAAAAAAAAAACAAAAACAGTCCTAAACCAGTCCTTCCAGCCTGCGGTGGAAGGGAACCCAAGCGAGGAGCATCCTGCCTGGCCGCTGAAGAGGACAGCAGGTCACGGCGGCGCCGGTGCTGGAGCCGGGGAGGCGAAGGCTGCTGGTTCTGCTCTCCTTGCGGTGTAAGACTTACCGAGCTACGCTTTTACACTTGTGTCTCTTGTTTTTTATACAGACATGGCCGATAAGGGGAGGTTCTCCCGAGATCCTACCCGGCCTTAAAATAGTCTCTTCAAATCACACTTCACTTTTTATCAATAAGAAAAAGGGGGGAGGGGATGGGGGGGGGAGGAAAAAAAAAAAACCAAGCTGCATCGTTATAAGAAGTCTGTCTGATTATATTTGCAACTATTATGCTCCCGTAATGAACAGTCTGTAATATGCTCAGTTTGAAGAAATTATGATACTAGGGTGGCATGTGCTGCCTTGTGGGAAGGGGTGGGAGTGGGGGAAGAGGGGAATGAACTGAAAAAATTGCCTTCCAGTGTACTAATTTATTAATAAATACTAGGTGTTTGTTACTTGATCTGCCTCTATGTTAACCTCCTTGACACCCTGCTCAGGGGCACCTTGCTTGGAGCAGGGGCTGCAGGGTGCGATGGGGGGGTGAAGAGAGAGATTTGGGGGTTCGGGGGGGGGCTTCTTCAGGCAGTGCAAAGCCTTGAGGCCAAAATGCACTCGGCTTTCTGCTGCAAATGCTGCCTCGAGGGCAGCCGGGGGTGTGCGAAGTATCAGTTTCCCGGGATGCAGCTGCTGAGCTGATGCCCTGCGAAGCGAAGGGCCTGTAGCCGCGGCATTTCTGTTGCCCTGTTGTGTTAGCAACACCCTTCCCATCCCCCAATAACACAGCCCTCGTTCTGCTCTACAAATGGAAACCTTCGTGGGACGCAAGCTTCTGTTTTATAATACTGTCATTTTGTATACTTAGCCACACGGGGTGTTGTCTGCTCTGTGCTCCCTCTGCCTGGCATCAGAAATTGCTGTTAAGGGTGAAAGGATGAGCCTTTGACCACGAAGCTGGGTGAAACACCTCCGATGGAAAGGAATACAGTGCAAAATAGCAAGAGCCTTTAATGGGAGTGTTGGGATAGGATTCCCCAGTGCCGGGAAGGAGGCACTGAGCTCTCTCGGTGGCTGCGGTGTGTGCTCAGGGCATTGCAAAGAAATACTGAGCATGGCTCGCGTGCCTGGCTATGCTGGATGGCTAAAAGTGGTATTTTGAGGTGGAGCCGAGTGCCACCCTGTTGGCAAGCATGTGTTTATTTTGTTTTTATCTCTGTGTTGGGAGCGGTTTTGGGTTGCCTGGGCAAGAATCGACGAGGGAGGAGCAGCCAAGCATATGGAAAGGCACGCACTGGTGTGCTCAATCGATAGCTTTGTGTAAGCACGAACCACCTGCTGTAGGTTAGCAGGTTCCTGGAGTGAGGGCCTGGTCCAGCTGGGAAAGTGGGGATTTGTCCCTTTTGTGATGGTCCCATGGGTTGTAAATGCCAGAATCAGGGCACTGTGCGGCAAAAACAGGCTTTGGGCAACCCTTGGCTCCATCTGTGCACGCTTCCAGCATCGCTCCCTCCTTTGCTTGCACCTGGCCCTTGGTCTTGTCCCTGGCTCCATCCCTTCCCATTTCCTAGCTGCGACTTCCTCTGCTGCGTGCATAAGCATTTATCTGCAATATATAAGCAGGCACACGCGTGAGAAATACTTTACATATCTGGGGGTGTGCGGGGGAAATGTCTGAGAGCAGCTGAGCCCTGGTGCACGCAGGGTATTTCCTGGCGCTTCGGGCGTGGGAGGTGCGAGGAGCCACAAGCCCGGTGCCCGCACCCTTCCTCCGTGCCGGCTCTCATGCCTTAAGAAAATATACCCTGGGTGGGATGGATGGGTTTGTGACCCGGAGAAATCATGTCCTTGTGGGCTTGTGACCCAGAGAAATCATGCCCTCATCCTTGCGCGTGGCTTGGGGCACCAAGGGCGATGCTCAGACCTGCGCACGGTGCAGCTGGAAAGGGTGAAGCTCTTGAGAGCAAGGGCTTAGCGAGGTGAAGCTGTGACTATAAAAACATATAAAAATAATATGCATAAACCCCATTTTGCATTTTTTTTTTCAGAACGTACATTCAGAGCACACTCTTGAGACTGCATCAGTAGGCGAGGGGTGCAGGTTTGAGATGTTTGGACGGGTTTGGTGCGGGTTTGGAAAGGTTTGGACCTCAGTCGTTGTCACAGTGTCTGTGTCCCTGCACGCCACCCTGAACGTGGGGACAGCCAGGAGGGGGAATTTGGGTGCTGGAGCAGCAGCCATGGACAGAGGGGACAGAAAACAAGGGTCAAAACCCACCAGATGTGCCTCCAGCATCCTCGAGAATGGAGGGCTCTGCTTTTCCCAGGATACTCAACGCCTCCATTGCTAGTGAAGTCTGGAGATTTTTTTTAAATCACCTTTTTCTTTGTGATTCGCAGGAGGTCCCCGCAGAATACCAAGGCACCTGGTGCAGCTTCCTCCTATCCCAGCCCGCCTCCAGCTCGGCCCGACGGGGAATTAATTGCGACACGGACAAATTGGCGCAGCCGGGGTCTGGCGCGAGGTTATTCCGCCCCGCGGCTCCCTCTGCGTCAGCTCATTGCCAGGGACTTGCAGCACAGCCCGCGTGTAGGAGGAGGGCTCTGTGCAGCCTTTGTGTGCACAGCCGAGGTGGGCGACGCCACCCCAAGGACACTGCCACAAGGGTGGGCAGGGGGCGAGGGGGCACGGGGACGGGTGCCACTGGGTGGCCCCGGCACCCCGAGCCCTTACGGCAGGGTTTTATTTCTGATGGACTTTGCTCCCCTGAATAGCACGAGGAGGAAGTTTCCAGGGCAACTGGAAACGGGAAAGCGAAGGAGAAATAAGTCACCGTGTGTGTTTTCATCCGGGGTGGGTGGCGGTGGCGACATCCTGGCTCTTTTATCAGGCCAGCCTTTAGGATGAGGCTTCCCGTTCTCTGCGCAATCATTTAAGGTTTGCAGTTTCCTTCTGACTGCTGTAATTTAATTTTACCTGCCCGGCCTCCTGCCTTTCCTTAATCTATAAAATTCAGGAGAAAGAAGGAGGAAAAAAAAGAAACCAAAAGCCTCCAGCTGAGCTAATGATAAAGATGCTGGCCAGCAGTTGGGGCAGGGACTTCGTGGGGTTTCCCAACAGGGTTGCCCAAAGCTTTCTGCAGCTTTAGGTGCCTGGCACGGTTCTCGCTGCCTGCCTTTCGCTGAATCCCAGAAGATCTGAGGTGGGAAGGAACCTCTGGGTCCGTCAGGTACCGCCAGCATCTCACACAAGGCCACCTACGGCAGGTTGCAGCCAGGTTGGATTTGAAGCTCTCCAAGGAGGAGACTCCACCACCTCTCTGGGCAACCCGTGGCAGGGCTCAGGAGGTGCCTAAAAATATTCTTCGAGTCTCTGGCACCGAAGCCACTTGAGCAATCTCCCTCTCTGCGCTTTTTGGATTGGCTTTTGCCACATAATGAACCCCTAACAAGGATCTAACTCCACATCAGGAGCCGGTCCTTCCTGTGGGGCGCTTGCTGCAGGGGGCAGAGCCCCAGCCAGAAGGGCACATGCTGTTCTCCCCACCAGAAATAATTTCCCAAGCACTTTCAGTCACGTTGAGGGGGTAAAAATATGGTTTTTAATCACTATTTCCTTCACCGATTCACAGCATGGACTAGCGGTGGGGGGCAAGGTTATCTGAGCAGGAAAAAATAAACTCGGGAAACTGCTTCTGGAGATGTTTGTGTGCCCTGCAAGGCAACTGTTTTTTTTTATTTATTTATTTATTTTTAATCAGCTCTAAATAAACTGCTCTGCAAGGTTTGTTCCAGAGAAATCAGCCCTTTGCTCAATCCTTTCATCACCCCACTGATGTTGCATGTGTTTGCCCAAAGAACTGCGACAGAGCAGCTTTGCATCAGACCCCACCAAGATGCTTCCCGGGGCTTGGGAAACACCGAGCTGAGAGGTCTGTGGCAATGCAGCCGGGGCTGAGTCACCCCAAGCCGGGTTTCCTCCTGGTCACGGGAGCCCGCACCAAGAGCAGTGGCACTTTTCAAGCAAAAATGCTGGAAAAAGCTTGCAGGAGCGAAGCCCTACATGCAAGCCTGCAGTGGGTCTATGCCCAGGTGTATCTGGTGGGGAGAAGAGGTGTGAGGTTTTTTAGGGGGCACAGGGTCATGTTGGCTTTGTGTTTTGCTCACGGTTAGCATCAGGATCTGCCCCTTTCTCTGCTATGCCTTGTCCTGGTGTCCCCTGCATGAAAACCCCCTCTGTTCGCATCTGCTCAGGATGCACACGTGAAAACACAAGCGTGGGCCAGCAGATATTCACCTGGTATTTGTGAGTGTCCTACGAGGAGCCAGAGCCTGGTGTAAAACCCACCACAGCTGCTGCTGGCTTATTTTTCAAAAATTCAGCCCTTATTCACAGTTACTGTTTGAGCTTTTGGGAATATCTACTCCTCATTAATTTCATTCAGTTAAGACCCGTGGGTCATTCACCAAGAGATGATTTTGCATCTGGAGGCCCTGGATTCCCCTTGGTTTGGGTTTCTCATGGGTGAAGGAGGCTTTGTAGGGCTCAGCCCTCAGCGTCTGACCTTGTTTTGTCATCCCAGCTCCTATGTGTTGGCATTTCGGGAGGCTTTTAAATACCACCAGGTTTCAGCGCACCGGCTGGCTGGACGGGGAGTGACTCCCGGTGGCCTTCAGCCAGGGCTCATCTCTCGGGAATGCCAAGCCAAGATCCCCTGCCGTGGATGCCATACCTCCAATATCACTGCTCCTGGGTTTCCCCTCCTCCAGCTGATCATCCCAACCCACAGCAGCTTTTTTGGGGCCCTGGATGCTCATCAATCCCCGCCCAGGGAGGAGCAGCTGAACCACCCCAACACGCCTTGGCTTCTTCCAGCCTGAGCAGCAGCCACAGGGATGGATATGTCCACAGGGATGGATATGTCCACGGGGAAATGTTTTTGATGTTGCTTTACTATTTGTGGGGCTTCAGCCTCCTGGAGCACGAGGCTGAGACTGAGCCTGTGACAAGCTCTGTGTTCACCAACTGGTTGGATGTGGGTTTTGGCAACCCGCAGAGAAATTTCATTGCCCCTTGGCCAATTTCTCAATCGGCATCACAAAAAATGGGCAACTGGAAGGGAATTGCAGCTGCAGGAGCCAGGCCAGCACGTCCCAGGAGCTGTCTGAAGGTGAAGCCAACCTGGGCTGACTCCGTCCCATGCTCTTGCCCTGCAAAAATGTCCTCTGCAGTGACGGATGCAACTAAATTTGGATCCTCCTCCATGCAGCAGATTTGCCGGGACTGTTATCACATAATCTGTTTAAAAACGTTCTCAGCAGCCCTCTTCCCAAATCTTCTCCAAAATAGAAAAGCGCAAGGCTGCCAAGCATACCTAACGGGGTCTTGTTGTAAAAGGAACAAAATGCATCCAGGCAGAGGCAAAACGGTGGTGGCAGAGGTGGAGATAGGGCTGGGGTGAAGAATAAAGCTATCCCTGTTAGAGCTCAACCTCTGAGTTAGTAAAATTGTGTGACCCTGCAAGTTTTAATTTTTCTTTTCATTTATATCTCTCCTAAAGTTCGGAATAAATTGCCCTGCAGGAGCTCCTCGATTGGCAGCAGCAAGTCCTGGTGGGGAGCTGAGCTCCTGCCCAATTTTTGCCTGGTAAGCGGTTGTTAAACCACGCTGGAGGAAGCGGGAAGTGTACATTTAGGTCCTCCTTAGCCCGAGGGGGGTGACTCGACAGGAGCCAGCCTGTTTCTTGTTCTCCTCTGGAAATCTTCCACCCTTGCAAGGCCGCAGACCTGGCTGCAGTGCCAGGAGGGGAAAATTCCCTTTTTATTGTTGGAAACATCATCATCATTCCTCAGCTCACCTCATCCCTAACCTCAAAAAACCTTGCGTCCAAGATTCTATTTTGCTCTAAAAATCAGCCGTGTCCTCTTGTTTTTTTTTTTTTTTTTTCCTTTTCTCTTCAATATTGTAGGTGTCAAAGTTGTCCTTTGGGATCTTGAAGCCTTTATTCAACCGTACAGAGGCCGTAAGCTGGAACAAGAGTTGTCCCTGGTGGGTATGAGGAAAAATGTTTCCACCTCGAGTACAACAGAGCAGGTTGCCCAGAGAGATTGGACCATCTCCATCCTTGGAAGATTTCAAGACGCAACCAGATAAAGACTTCATCTGAGCCACCTTGACTGATCCCTTAACTTTCCTGTCCCTGCAATCTATGGTCCTGTAAATTTCAGTGCAAACTGGTGAAGCTTTATTACTTTATATTTTATTATTTTTATTTTATTTTATTTTATTTTATTTTATTTTATTTTATTTTATTTTATTTTATTTTTTAATTTAAGATTGTTTGACTCTTATCTATTACCACAAGGCAGCAGAAAGCATTTGCACCTTCTTTCAAGAGCTTACTGTGGACGCCTGTCAGCTTGGGAATCATCAGTGGGCTTGTGTTTCTTTCGAAGGGCTTCACGGTACGATGGATTGTCATCCAGAGTGCTCCGCTAAAAATTTGGGACGTATTTTTCTGGGAACCCAGCAGTGCAAAAGGTGCAGCCCTTTGGATTTCCCCAGCACTGTCTGGGGCCTCTGGGCTGCAAAAGGGCTGTGCACCTTGGGCAGAGTATGGGTACAAATCTCACGTAAAATAAAACCAGCACAATTTAGGAATTTGGGACTTAGGAGGAGATGAGCGGCTGTGTCTGAGAGGTGTTTCTGGAAGGCAATTTCTTAAGCAATAGTTTCACAACTTGATGTGGGTGGCAAAACCATCCTGCTCCTGGGTGCACCTCTCCACCCCCGTGGCGTTTCACCTCCACGGTGTGGGACAAGCCAGGTGGGTCCCCTGGGACAACCTGGGCTAGTCCTCGGGGTCGTGGGAGGAATGGGCACCGGGGATGGAGCTAGTTTAAATCCATAAAACAGCTCCACCTCTGAGGCCAAGGAATGGAGAACCAGCACAAATAACCAGGAGAATAACTCTGTAGGATCTCGGGATACTTCCAGAAATTTCCCTGTATTTTAGGATCATTGGGTAATTCAGAACCATCAAATTAACTTAAACTGGGAGAGACCTTTTAAAATCACCGGATCCAGTCCCCTTTTTGATGCAAGACGAGTTTCAAAACTGAATCTGCTCTCAGATCAGGCTGCTCAGGGCTGTGTTGGGTTGAGTTCTGACTATCTCTGGGGATGAAGAGCCCACATCAGCCCTGGGCATCCATCCACAGGAAGGGCAGCATATCATCTTTCCTGTTTTTTACTACGAGAGAACCGAGCTTATGTATCACAGCACATTAAATGGTCTCAGGAAAGGGTCCCCTGCATGAAACTTGGTGTTGGAATGGTCCCAGCCATGGTGCTGGAGCTCGCTCTGGCCAGAGACCATTCCCGACAGCAGCTGGGGTGACAGAAAGGATCAAAGGGCAGACAGTGCCAGTCGGCCTCGAAGTCGGGGACAGATCCTGGCCCTATTTTGGGTTTTCTTCGGACCCCTCAGTGCACCAGCACGTCTCTGTGCTCTGCTCCAAGCTTGCAGAGCCCCCCTGTTGGGACACCAGCTTCAGCTCTGCCACACAAGCTCAACCCGCCTTTAACTCAGCTTGAAAGGGAAGGAGTCACTCCACAGGCATCCTCCCTCGTCTCAAAATAAATCTCAGGGCACAGGTGCTTTTGCCAGGAGGTGTCAGACTCCACAGCAAAGCAGGAACACGTGGTCAGGGCATTAATCTGCCCGCGTTTGGTTCTGGCAGCTCGGGTCTCTCCGGGCTAGTGCTTCGCAAGGAGGAGATTGATTAAATCACTGATCCCCCAGGGTGCTTCCATGGGATGAGGAGAGCTTTGTGTAGCAACCGATTCTTCTCTTTTACTACTAATATTAATAATGTTGTGATAATTGCTGGTTTATTCTGGCGAGTGGGCCTCCTGTATGGCACAGAGGCAGCTGATAGCACTATCGCCATTTCGCAGCTGGAGGAACTGAAGCAAGACGAGGATGCTCCACAGCAGCAGCAGAGAACCGCAGGGTGACATTTGGAGAAACGCCTCAGCCCGTCGGAGCAGCGAGGCGCTGCCCAGCCACCCTGGAGCAGCCTCTAGGTGAGATCTGGGCTCTGAATTGCTGAGCCCGGCCAGTGGTGTTCCCAAATCTTGCTTTCCCTTAATGAATTTGCTCATTAAACCAGGTGTGGAGCTGGCAACAACCTTATCTCCCAAGGAGCAGCCCTGGTGGGACCCTTCGCCGTGCTCTCACCCACCTCACCCAGGAGGAAAACCCAGCTCCGCCACGGCCGCAGGGCCCCCAACACCTTTGTTATCACAAGAGGTTTTGCCACTTTTTCCTCCTTTTGTGTCCCCTTTGCTTGCTTCTGCTTTAATAGCCAGGAAGTTTCCTCTAATTAAATGCATCCATGAACGTATAACAACCCTGTTTTGCTCTTGTGTCCGTGCAGTCCTTCAGCTAAATCAAATATTTTCCCTGCCTGACATTTATTCTTCCTTGTCTGACCCTCAGCATCCTCCTGCAGGTGTTTAAAGGCCTTCATCCCATTCCTTCCGATTTTTCTTTCTATTGCTGGGCTCAGGAATCTAAGTTTTCCCAGTGCTTTGACTCACGAGCTGTGGCCATTTACAGGTTCCCTCCCCCAAGCACCTGCTCTCCCCTCCAGAAGACAAGATACTCCTCCTCGTAGCTCTTTGCTCTCCATTTCAATGAAGTTGACTTCTGGCTGCTCCCCTTTCCCTTCCCATTGTGGAGAAGGGAGAATTACTTCAATGCTTCACAGACTTGTTTATTCCTAAAATCCTCGAGCTGCTGAGCCATCTCATGTGATCCAAAACGCCTTCCCTGCAAGATGTTAGCTGTTGGCAGATTCCTGATCCTTTCAACGCATTCGACTTGAAAAGCTTTCAGGCTTCCTCTAGCAACTCACTCCAGCAAATTCACTCATTTCTGGTGGCTACGGATAAAATCAGAGCATAATAAACTCAACAGAGCCGGGACCAGTGGGTATGGTGTGACCCCCATCCAAAATATTAACGCTCGTCCTTTTGTACCAGGCGGCCCCATCCAAATTCCCCCAGGGAAGACGCGATGGCAGGTAAAGCTCACTTGGTGAGGTTTGTCCTTGTGCCTTCAGGAGCCTCCATCGCTGAGCTATGCTTGCCTGTGCTTTTATTTCACTTGCGTGGCCCTCCTTCTCTGGGCTAATTCAGCCTTTAGCTCCTCTGGCTCCCAGCGACTGCAATAAATAATTTATGTAACAGGCTGAGTCAGGATTTGCTGCCTGGGATAAAGCATGCAGGCTTCTGCAAAACACCTCTTGGTCTTACCGCTATGCTAGAAATAGGGCCACTAATCCAATAAACACGTAATCGTCCTGGCCCTTCTCCCTCCTACAGTGACATAAATTGGGGGTGACGTGCCCGTGGTACGGACCTGTATGGGAGCAGTTCTTGAAGAGCTGCTGCCTGTGGGCAGCCCCCACAGGATTGGTTTGGGAAGGACGGCATCCAGTGGGAGGGACCCCACGGGGAGGGTTTTCGTTTGCTTTCAGTTCTCACTGCTCTATTCTGTTATTAGCAATAGGCAATAAATCACATTAATCTCCCTGTGCTGAGTCTGTTTTGGCCATGCCGGTAATGGTTGAGTGATCTCCCTGTCCTTATCTCAACCCTTGAGATTTTTTTTTTTCATTTTATTTTCTCCCCCTGTTCCTCTGAGGAGGGTGATTCAGAGAGCAGTGTGGTGGAGCTGAGCTTCCAGTCACTGTGAAACCACCCCACCGTTTCGCCCTGCTTTCCCCTGCCCCGTGTCCCACAGCTGCATCCCCAGAGAACCTCCGTGCGTGAGGATGTGGGGTGTTTTCCTTATTCCACCCCAAAGGCAGTGCATGCCCATATATCATCCCAGTGAAGGAATAACACCAACAGGGCTTTGCTGCCACGTGCAGGTCTCAGCCGGAGCCTGACACCTGGCCCAGAGCAGCTCTGGTCCATCCGAGACCTTTCCCATCACAAACCCCAGGTTTTCAATGAATGCACGTCTATCAGTGGAAGAGGCAGTAACACAGCAAGTGGCTTGCATCCCAAAACAGCATGCAGCTCGAGTGCTCCAGATGCACCAGGTTCCTCTTCAGGAGCTGGAAAAGCCTCTTTCTTCCCCATCACGTTCAGTCATTTGCTCTCTTTTTCTAAGTTTCTTCGTGCCGACCGCTCCAATGCCACCCCAGTACTCAGTTCTGGGTCCCCTTCTGGGCTCAGCTACCCCAGGTGCCCACTCCCTTCCCGAGGGACACCCACCACAGTCTGCACACAGCACACACCCCATGGTTTACACCCTACGAGGCCAGTCCGAGCCTTCCCCAATCAGACTAATCGGTTGCTCCTTGAAAAAATCCATCGCTGCCATCACACGGAGGGGAAACCCTCATCCCTGGCACGCAGATGGATGGATGTGGGGAAACCACAGGTGTGGGGCCAAGGAAGGACTCCTGGGGTCTTGGTGTCCCACCCGGTGCCAAGTCCTCCCAGCCCCGTTCCCCGCAGCTGTGGGGCCATCAAGGAAGTCTTATTCAAGTGGCAAAGGGGACTCTGCACGATGGCCGAGTCACCCGAAATAACCCCTCCGAGCAGCTCCTGGAAAACAAGTTGCACAATTAGCGCTGCGGCAGGAACGCTCGCTGACACAGCACTGCTAATTATAGAGCCGGGGCTCAAGGAAGCGCCGCACTGTTAGCATTTCTTAGGCAAGGCTCTCAGATGTGTGTGCTGCTCTGCTCCGGGGGGCTTAAACCGGGTCTGAGGGATGCGCAGGGATGTCCCAGATGTCCTCCAGGCTGAAAATGCCCACCTGGACCTGCCCTGTGACGGCAGGGGAATGCAGTCCTGCACGGATTTACATCCTGGTGCTTCGGGGATGCTGCTTGGGTGCAGAGTCCAGCCTGTAGTTTTGGAGCACGTGGTTTTGGGAGGAAGGCGAGGAGCTTCCCGCTGGCTGCAGTGGAATTGTCCCTGACAGCTGCAGCTCCACCAGGAGGGAAGAAAACTGCCTGAGTGTGACCCTGAGGCTTGCATCTATTACGGGAACACCAGGTGTGATTTCCATCCCTGAGGTGCCAGTGTCTTATTATCACCTGTCCCAAAACGTGCAGATATCTCCTTCCAGAGGAGAAATTTGCTGAAGATAAAAAGAAATATATATTTGGGCAAGAGTAACCACTGATTTTCCTGTGCTTCTGGAGTGTTAGGCAAGCTCTTCCCATTTAACGTAACCCTCACTGCAATGCCCCAAAGACCTATGGTCCTCACACTCCAAGTTCTGGGCACCCTCCACGACCAGCACCACTGGAAATTCCCCATTAAAGTTCAGGACCCGTCCCCATGCCCCAATGCAGCAGCCTCCCAGGTGATTTTTTTCCATGAAATGGACACTGAATGAAACATCCAAACAACCCTGGACGGGCTCAGCAGGACTTTCAGCATCTCTTCTCTGGATGAAGATGCTCAAGTCCCCCACACTGCTGTTTGTTTTCAGCAGGGGAGAAACACCTTCAGGCCCCACAAGGCTCTCCTTGGTCATCACTGGAGGTTGTCCATCCCCGCAGTGAGCTCCCAGCCATCCCCTGGCTTGCAGACTCAGGCCCCCCAGATTTTGGCTGAGTACGTCTCCGTGTCACACCCCATAGCTGTGCATTGCCCACTGCTCCCACCCCAATATTCGGGCTGGTTAATCAGTTGGGCCGAAGAGTTTGATGTTTAACTTGTTTCCACTGCCAGGAAGAGGTAGGAGAGGTGACCTAGTAAGGTCTCACCCTATTTCAACCCGGAAAAACATATCCTGTTCTTTCAGGTGGAAAGAACTTGGCCACAAACGTTGTGCACTGCAGGCATCTCACCTGGACTGGTGTTGCTGCCTCTCATCCCTACAATGACAGGCTAAAAACTGGCACTAACCTGCTGGCACAGCATCATAGGTTGGAAATGAGGAGACATTTCTTCTCAGAAAGAGCAGTCAGGCATTGGGACGGGTTGCCCAGGGAGGTGGTGGAGTCACCGTCCCTGGGGGTGTTCAAGGAGAGGTCGGACGTGGTGCTTAGGGACATGGTTCAGTGGGTGACATTGGTGGTAGGGGGATGGTTGGAGCAGATGATCTTGGAGGGCTTTTCCAACCTTAATGGTTCTGTGATCCTATATTAATGCACATAACTGCCCAGGCTGATGGCTAGTTTAAAGGGAGGATCAAGTGGTGTGTGTGACTTAAAACCCTGCATCCGGGCTTGCTCCATCTCAGCTCAGCCATGGCTTGGCTTTGCGGGGAGTTTGTGCCTGCCCGCGTGTGTAATTGCACATCCCCATCACCACGGGATTAATGAACCTGAGCAAACGAGCACAAGCCATGGAGACTACTCATCATATTTTCTTTGGGTACTGGGAGTCAGGGAGGCACAATACATCTGCTTTTGTAGATGTCAGTGAGCTTTAAAATTCAAGACAAAATAATTGCATCTGTATTGTTTGATCGGTACAGGCAATTTCGTGAAGCTTTTGTTAAAGATGCCACTTAAGGAGGAATTTCCTAACAGCAGAAGTTAATAACTTTAAAACTGCTACTCAGGCTCCCTGCAAATGTGGCTTTATGTGGCAAATCTCTTTGAAACTCATAATTCAATCCTATTTAGAAACAAGTTTCTTAGATTTAGAGCAATGAATATTTAAATGCTAGCAGTTGAAACATTTTCAATTTGGAGATCACTTCAAAGCCAGGGGAGTTTACAGTGTTCGGCTACTCTGCAACGCTTTAGCATCTGAATTGATCCGAACTGTAGCTGAACCTTAAGCAGCTTACACGGCTATAAAGGGTTAGAGTAGTTTAAAGGGTTAGAGCAGTTTAAGCAGAATATCATGTTTTCAGGGCTCTGGTTAAGGAAATTTGAGTTTGCAGGCTGTCGAGCCGAGCAGCTCCAGATGAAGGACCTGACAAGCCTCACGAGCAAAACTCTCTGAAGCACTCTTCATGTTCTCTGCTTTCAAACCTTGTCTGCTGTACTTTTCCTGTGAAAGAGGAGAGAGAGAGGAAAAAAAAAAAAAAGGAAACAAAACGAGCAAGTTGAATGTTCACATGAAACGAAGAAAAAGCCAAAGCTTTTGGGAAATGCTGTGAAGGTGAGTTTGCTCTGACAAGGCTCTTGTTGCTTCTCTCTGATATTTGTCACTCGTTTTTCTTCAGTACAAACCACTTCAAAGCACAGAAATAAGCTGAAAAGTGGCTGTGAAAAACAGACAGAAACTCTTGTGGTGCTCGCGCTTAGCTGTTTCCATGTCAGATGCAGACAAATTGAAAGACAGAGCTTTTAAAAACTCTTTGGCAAGCCCAAGCCAGACCTGCACGAGCGTTTGGCCAGGATGGTTATTTGGGATGGGAAAGAAGACAGGACAGAAGGAGGTCTTTTTTGTAAGATATATTTCTGCCTATCCTAGCCCTAGGAGAAAGCATCTGTGAACCGATGTAATTTATGCCTTGACTAAAAGCCATGCATATTCCAGTAAAGTTGCTCCATCTGTGCTGTTAATGCTGGACTGTGCAAAAAACAGGTCAGGATTTATCGGATGCCAGAGGCAGCTGAGGCAGAAGAAAGGCTCCTTAGCCTGGCACGAGGTACACGGATGGACGCAAGGGCTCTGATTCCGTGCGTTTCTCAAACTGAATCGGCATAAAGACATCGCCTGCGCTGGCACAAGCCACCCACGCCTGCGGTCACCTGCGTGTCCCTGCCACCTGCTGCCCTGCTTGGCACTCAGCAGGGGCAGATGCCCTGGGAAAAGGTCTGAGAAAAGGTAGTGCCATCTCCTCCAAAACCTCCCCCCCTCCAACCCCAGCATCCTGAGGACTGCCCGACCCATCCGGGGTTCCTGCCTGGTGAGACCATCTGTGGGTATCTCTCCCGTGCCCGCTCTGGCTCCTGCAGGGAGAGCAGGGCCAGCCCGTGCCACCCAAACCTTCCCCGGCAAGCAGTTTGGCAGCCGAACCAGCCCTCGCACCAAACACCGGCTTGTTTGTTCATTCTGGGCTTGGCACCTTCACTCCATGCCCTTATTTATTTGCATTGTTCTGCCCATGGTGAGCTGTGATGCCGGGCGAGGCAGCCCCGCATCCCGACCAGGAGAAAGTGCCACCACCAAACGTCCCCTCTGAGGCTACAGCCAGGGACTTCGCCTGGGACGGGACACTTGGCATCGTTTCGGCAGAATCCAGGCAATCACTCAAACCGGAATCACTCAACCATATTTTTCCATCTGGGAGCCAGAAATCCCCTTTCTGTCTATGGTCTGACCTTCCCACCACCTCTAATTTTCCCACTTCATTTGCAAAGGACCTGTTTTTCAGAGCAGTCAGCATTTCCTAGGAACTGGGGCTTCTCAAAACGTTTTGCAAGGAAAATGCTCACATATCGTACTGAAAAAGGAGTACAAAGTCCACATAGGTGGGATTTAGGAATTTCCAGCATCGCACCCAAGGTTTCTGCCTTGTGAACCGGCTCCTGGGGCAGCCTGGTGGAAAACTTCCACCTGACGTAAGGCACCAGCCGATTTCATCATCCCAGAAGCTTTCCAGGAAAACCCTGACTCAGGAGCTCATTTTCCCCTTCTCTTCCCAAACCCATTGCCCCCAGCTCCGAAGCGGCGCCCAAGCCTGGGGGCCGCGGACGTCATCACAGAAATGAGCCGGAAAACGCCGGATTGAGGGGAATTCTTCACTGCGGGTCTTTCTGCTGCGGTTTTGTAAGCAGATCACCGCCAGCTGCCCTAGAGCTCTCTCCGCCCTCTTTTGAAGGGTTTTCGCCATCTGGAGGCTAAAACTATGATAGCAGATACAAGATAAAGCGAGAAAAACAAGAGCTGAGGGGCAGAGGCAGATGCTGGGCGCTTTGACTAGCTCAGACTTCACATTTACAGAAACGCAGCCCCCAAGAGAACAAGCCTGCAAAGAATCGTCGAATCATAAAATCGTCCAGGTTGGAAAAGCCCTCCAAGATCACCTGGTCCAACCACCCCCCTACCCCCAATGTCACCCACTAAACCATGTCCCTAAGCACCACGTCCAACCTTGCCTTGAACACCCCCAGGGACGGTGACTCCACCACCTCCCTGGGCAACCCGTCCCAGTGCCTAAGAGCTGATGGGCTTGAAAATGTTCCTCCCAAAAATGAACAAGGAAAACCCTCCCATGGCGCAGAAAGCCTTGGTGAGATGCAAAAGCACTGCGCTCAGCCTCAGCCTTCCCATTGCTGCTGCAGCAGCACCAAAAAAAGTCAACAAGATATTGAATCATCTCACCTTGGTAGTTCCAAAGAAGGCCTTCTCATTTGGTTCACAATAATTTTATCTCTCCCCCGCCCCTTTTTTTTTTCTTCTCCATCTTTGCTTTATGTTGTGCATTCTAAAGGCATACACAGAGTATTAAATGGACAAGACATTTCTAAATTTTCAGGATGAAATGTTTGGAAATCGCTTGAAATCCCCATAGTTTGTCCTCACCAGATGCAGGATCTTTCACTTGCTTGGAACTAGAATCAGGGGCAAAAAACAGTACTTTTTTTTTTTCCTTGATGGAAAATACTGAAGGGAAAATAATGATCCCACACTGAAAACGTTGGATCAGGCTCAGTGTGCACTGGGCTTGGTCTAGTACCATCTCCGTACCCCTCTGATTTTACTTCCCTGTGTCTTTCTGCTGTGACTCGGTGCCAGCTCCCTGGAGACTCCAAGAGCCTGCAGGGTCCTCCCGTCCCTCTGGAATTTTCTTGCCAGTCCCTCGTACATCCTCTGTCTCTCTAACATCCAGCCCTGCCTCATGAGCCTCAGCAAGAACACAAAAAGTGCTGTGCAGGGAGGCACAACGCCAAGAACATGCCCGATGAAGGCCATTTTCCAGGCGTGGGTGATGTGACTCAGTGAGCTGGAGGCAGAGATGCAGAACGTCCGCTGCTGCCCGCCGCTCCCCCGCAGGACTCCCCAGGTTTTGTGCTTGCTCTCTTCCAGCCAGGCCAGGTCCCTGCACGCCTGCCAGGATGAAAATGCTGACACAGAGTTAGGAGCCTATACACAAAAAACGCACCTAAATACCTTTAAGGATTTGGAACTTGTTTGCAGAACCCAAAGCCCAAATTTGAGGGCCTCCAAGGATGATTAGATTTCCATATCCTCAGAAACCTCCCCCACTGCTTTTTACACCCACCTACCCGCTCATCTGTAAGAGGGAGTTGCCCAGCTGTGGCCTGTACACTTCAAGAGCTCAAAAAACTCCTGTATTGCCCCACCTGGTGGTCTACACCACCACTTGTGGTTGGACGAGGAGATACGTAGCACCATGCAGCAGCCAACTGCCCCGCTCTCCCCTTGTCCAGCTTCGTGCCCAGTCACAGTGAGGTGCCCACCTTCACCTCCACGGCATTCAGTGCTTCTGCGTGGGGTCAGCTCCATCCCACAGGGCTGCCGGAGGGAAAGGCACACACCTTTTCCAAGGGGAAAACCAGAGATTCTGGAGTCAAAGTTCAGGTGGTAAGGGAAACCTAGATGAGGTTGGCCATGATCTTAGTCCTTGGCCCAAAGAAATGACAAAGGTTTGCCCAGTGCCACCTGTCCAGTCCTACAGGCTAGTGCTGAGTTGGCTTTTAGCTTCTCTGTAGGGCTGATTTGACCTCCCATCCCTGAGCTTGTTGAGGTCCCACACTGCTACCAGTGCAGGGCCCACAGGTTGCACTCAGTTGTCCACTGCTCCAGGCCAACAGCTCAGCAGCTGTCCAGGGCCACCACCACCCACCATGGCTCCGCAGTGCCAACACCAGAAAGTCTGGGAAGAGCTCAGCTCAACAAGGTTTGATGTTTCTTGGCTCCTGAACCCATAGCTGTGAGTTCAGCACCCTGAACCACCACACAGGACCTGAGGAGATGCAGCCACCTTTGAGCAAGTCTCTGTGACCAGTGTCTCTGAGCTGGGTGACCCTTAGAGCTGGCAAGACTGATGTTGAGGACCTGACCTGTTGAACGTGACATTCAGAGTTCCTCCTTAAGCAGACACAAATATGGCCTCTCTCCTTCCCCATGACTTTATGTATCCATTCCTTAGCTTGATCTGTGGTGCAAATCTGGAGCCACAGAGCCAGGCTGCTGCTGTAGGACAAGGAGCAGTTGGGCTGCTGGGCTCCTTGGGATGGGCAGGACCCTTCCCCTCAGGGCAATCACTCACCAACGCACAGACAAAGAAGTGAGCAAGGAGCAGCTCCTGAGCCAGATGGGAAGCAACCCTGGTTTGTAGTATTGGATGGTGTACTGCCTTTTTGTTAAACATCAGTGGGATGGTGACAGTGCACAGCTGGATCCGAGGAGCTCTGCGACTCCAATCTAAATGTCATTATGAACCCTCTCTTGTGTCATTAACTCACTAGGAGACAAAAACTAGCAGCATCATTCTGCCTTCCTTTCCTAAAAAGCTCCCAGGCATTTGCTTTTGCATCACACACTTGGTCTTTTTTAACCTCCTCATCACTCCCCTTTCCATTTACCTTCAGTGACTCTTCCCACACTTGGATAGGTTTGAACTTAGGAAAGAGCCTTTTACAAAGCTAACCAGAAATAAAAAATAAATAAATAAATAAATAAAATAAAATTAAAAATAATAAAAAATAAAAAAAATAAATGTGCAATTCCCTTGTGGCTCCATCTATCCCCATTAAAAACAATAATAACAACAATAATAATAATAAATATCCAGACCATTTCCACTACTGGGGAACGATGTGCGCATGAGACTTTAGGGAAGCTCACAGAAATCGTAGCCAGATGGTGGTGGCAGGTGGCTCCTCCAGGGACCTCTTTTGGTGTGTGGGCAACCATTTGGTGTGAGAAAAACATGTTGCTTAGCTGGGTTTGCTCTCAGCAATTCTTGATATAAAGGGCTGTGGGAAGGCACATGTGTGGTGGCAATCTGAAGGTGGGAGCAGGTTGCTCTGCCCTGATCCCCATTTGGGGCTTTGGGGGTGGCGATTTTGGCAGGACAGCTCCCTGCATGGCACTAGTTGAGCGTGAGGGCTGGGAAAAGAGATTTATCTCCTTTTTAAGGCTTATTAGAGAGCATCAGGGGCCACAGGCACAGGTTAGGTGAGAATTACTGCATATTTGGGGTCAGTGTTTTCAAGTGCTTTGCAGAGGGCCAGGAAAACTGGTAATTTTTAAATTCAGTCAGGTGTGGATGGGGCTGGGATTTGTACAGCTGACCGGGTTTTAATGTTTTCTGAGGCAATAGATGTGGGAGCCCAAAGTGCCCTGTTACAAAAACCCAGTCCAAGCAGAGCCACATTTTAAATAAGCAATAAAGATGCAAGAGCAAATCAGTACTGAACAGCAATTCCACTGAAAGATTGCAAAGCTATGACCAGGCACAACCTAACTTTTTATGCATGTTAATGTATTTGGAAACTCGCCTTGTACCTGTTACTCATCTCATTAAAAGTCCTGCTGCTATGAGGACACGTGGATTCATTTCTCTGTGGTGCTAGCACTCATTCCAATCCCTTGGCAAGGTCTCAGTGTGCCAGTAAATAGTTACCTGCATGTTTACTGGAAAAGCAAAGATGTCAGACCTCCTTTAGAAAATGACTTAATCTTATGCATCATTTTGCACTTGGGTAAGCAGGTCAGCAACCAGGAACTGAACTGACAGTAGGGTCTGCTGTAGCCCTACCCTCAGCCTCCACCGGCATTGATGTGCAGGAACAAGGACACAAAGGAGTGCAAACACATGGCTGAGCCTCTGCAGCTCTAGCGTGTTTCCTCATGTCTGATGTGCACACACCATGTAGCAAAACATGAAAAATTGACTCAGCTTGGCCTGTGCTGAACATGAGTCGGAGCCCTAACAAGTAAACAAGCCCATAAGTCATTCTCCAGCTGGGCTGCCAAGAGGCTCTTCAATACCCAGGCGGAATTCAATAGGTGCCACGCTGCCAGACTGCGTCTGCAGCCAGCCGCTAATAAGAAGAAATCATCGCAGCTGAGCTCTGCTTTGGTTCATCTCAGCCTACAGTGGCGAGCTAATCCTGCAGACTAATTCTCAGTTGGCCCAGCCACAAGAGGAAGAAGGGGATGTTGTTTTAGAAGAAGCAGCCCAACTTTGCCTTGCTCTGCCCATGATCTGTCACGAGGCTGAGTTGCACCATCTCCTGTGACCTGAAGGGGTTATGCCAGCGATGCAGAAGTGCCACACAATGTCCAACACATTTCAGAAAGCAGCTGGTAGTTCCACGTGAGTATCATTCCGGTTTGCCATGGATCTAAGGGTTAGTCCCCCAAACCTTCTTTTGGTTTTTGGAGGAAAACATGCTCGTCCTGAGCACTGTGTTGGGCTGGTCAAGTCATCACCCCCTGGGTAAGCATATAGCTATCTCTGAAGTCAACCATTCCTTGTGAGTTAGTAAATCAAAACCCTGTCTTTCTCAGCTGGGCAGCTCTTTCTCTGTGTTAGGATAAGGGGAATCAGGTTTGTGGAAGAAGTGAAATCCAAAACCAGGAAGAAGAAACTATTTTTTTTCCCCGTTTCTAAGCTGGTTCTGAAACTTCACCATTTCCCAGCTCAGTCCCTACCTGTCCACTGTGAAAGCTGCCAGGGTGTGAAGGCAGCTGCCTTCACCTCTGCTGGGCACCATGGCAAATCCTGCTGCCATCCCCTCTTGGCTGGGAGCTACAAGAGTCAATACAGCTGTGCTGATGGTTTTTGTAAAAGTTTTACCCTTACCTAATGTCCTGCATAGCATCTGCACATCACATGTGCATTGCTTGCCTGTCCAGTGAACACGGGGTGTGTGATATGTAACACCTCTTCCAAGAACAAGGAAAGGAGAAAAACAGTATGAGGAGGGAAGAAAGTCTGATGGTGAAAAAGAAATTAAAAAAAAAAAAAAAAAAAAGGAAAGGAAAAGAAATAGAAACTATGAACTATGAATGACAGAGGAGAAATAGAAGAGAACCCCCATAGAAAACTACAGCAGAGCTCAGCAAGACGGTGGCACATGTCCCTCTGGGCTCATTAACCACTAATAGCGTTTATGAGAAGAATTTGTCACACTCTTAGGAGCATTTAGGAAAATGAAAAAATAATCTGGAAAGAATCTTACACCCTATAAACATCTATTCTTTCTAATGAACACTTTATGCTTTTTAAGAGTGGAGGCAGTAAAAGGAGCCAAGTGGAAGTCAAGTAGGGTTCAGCCTGAGATGAAACCACCGAGGCATGTGAGAACCTGGTGTTTAGGGCTGTAGAAGATGGCCTGAGCATCTGGCCTGGCATCCAGCCACCACTCAGTGCCTGCTGGTGTCCCACATACTGCACCTGCAACCCATGTCTGTGTCTCTGAAACCAAAGAGCACCTCAGTGGTGCTTGAGGCTTTCGGTGAAGTAAAGCAATGAAGCTTCCATGAGTTTTTTGGTGTGGGTGCTGCAAATTGTGGGTCTGTCTCAAGGGTAAGCAAGGTCACATCCAGTTTCAGGGGCAATGACACAACTTGAATGGACCAAAAAACCACCATAGAAGGGAAGGTCCATAACAGCTGCTGGGGACCCAGGTAATGTTCACCATTGCTTGCGGAGAGAAACACCTGAAATCAAATGTGCCACCAAAGCCAGGACCGGGGACACAGAGGTCTTCTTCACAGAGGTCTTCTTTGAGGTCTTCTTCATTTCTTCTGGGTGTCTGAAATACAAACCAGTAAGTAAAGTATTTTGAATGCCCTCAGCAAAACCACCAGATAATCCTCAGCTTTCGACACAAGGTGGCAGGCTGCCCCCAAGGTGGAGAACAGCCAGGTCCGCTGAAGTGACCGGATATGGTCCTTTGCCACGGTATAAAGGAAAAAGCTCCTCCTTGTCCCCACTTAAAGGGAGGGATGTGGGGGGAAATGTTTCTGTGGGGCTTGTGGTGAAATGGGAAGAGACGTACCATGGAGAATGAGGGCTCGTTGCTCTGAAAGGCTTTCTCTGAGACCCAACTTTTGGCCAAAAAACCTACCAGTATGGGTAGGTGGCCACGGACACACACAGTCTGGTTGTGGCGATGGTAGGATGCTGCTGTGGCTGTGCCACCCCTACCTGGAAATTAGGTACTGGCAGGGCCCTGAGCACATCCCCTCCTGGTTTGTCTACCAGGACTGGGGCCAGACTGGAGATGGCATAGCTGAGGGCTGCCTCCCTGGACCATGGACGCATTGATTTGGGCCCTGACCCATGGGTTTACTTCCCAGCCCAGCTTAGGACCTATCTCAACCATATTGTCCTGTCTGGTGGCCACCGGGCTGCGTCTGAACCTGGTTACCCTCACCAGGCCTGACCCTGACCTGCTGGCTGACTTCCCACCTTGACCACGGACCTGCCACATCCGTACAACCTGCCTGAGGACCTGGACCTTTGGTTGAACCTGGCCACCATCCCCAGGCCTGTCCTGCTCCGTGGCTGGGGCGGTGGGACAGGCTGTGGCCTACGAGCCCCAGCTCTGCTGCTGAGGGCTGAGTCCCGGCCTCAGGCAGACAAGCCTGCGCCAGAGGTTTTCATAGCAGAGAAGCAAGAGCCAGGGAGGTGCCTGTGAAGGCCTCTGGCCGTGCCTTATCTCTGGAGACTCCCGGCAGTCCCGCGCCACTGGGAGCTGCTCTCCCTGCCGCGATGTCCTTTGTTTTAGTTGGCAGCACCCAGAGCTCCCCGGGCCAACAGGCTGCTGTCGCTTACCGGCTGCTCGGGCTACGTCTTGTCCTAAGACATAAAAGCGGGCAGGAACTGTACTTTGGCTCTCGAGCAAACCCTCCCACCCACCTGGGCTGCACAGGATGAACAGACTTCGGGCCATGCTAGACCATAAACCACGCCTGGATGTTGTCCCAGAAAGGGGTAGCTGATACCAGCCATGCAGGGACTTTCCAGTCTGGAAAAAAAAATAAAAAATAAGAAAAATGACCTTTCTGGTTTTTCAAAGCCAACCACACACATAATTTGGGTCAGTATTTGATTCTCATTAAGTTACCGTGGACTTGCCCAGGATTGCCCCAGGGCTTCGCAACCCTATGGGGAACTGCTGGGGGTATCTATCCACTCCTCACCATCCGTGGCTCACACCACTGACTGATGCATGTTTTCTGGAAGAACTCAGCACCCACAATGATTGTGAAGCTTCCTGTAAAACAGACGCTTCTCATGGGTAATGTGGCTCCTTGCCCTGAAGCTTATTAATCGGAAAATGTAGATTATTCTGGAAAGAGTGGCTAAGAAAGCTCTGCCCTGTAGGACAGCAGAAAGAGCAGTCTAACCCATCAAATCTCACATCTAGGTGGATGCTGGAACTAGGTGATGTGCTGCCTTAGGCAGTGGTGTCAGACACTGAATGTGCTGCTATGCTGCACTGGTGACTTGATGCCCGCCTCGCCCAGCTGAGAGCATCCCCAGTTCATTAAGCTGATTTGCATACAGATCTATATGAAGTCATTAAGAAGTGCCAGACATGAGTGAAACTGGATGAAAGCTTCACCAGTGGGAACAATCAAAGGAAATCCCAGTGCTCAAGCCCCAGTTTGCCGCAACAGAGGGGAATTCAATTAGGGGCTGATTTGATTTGTGTAGTTCAGAGCAAAGTCAGCTGACTGGGTGTTGGGCTATTTTTTTTATTATTATTTTTTTTAACCTCTGAATCAGCTATAAATACCAAGGGTTGTTTTAAGCACACTGGAACAAACATGCTGGACCAAGCCCAATTCCAACTGCCAGCTTGGAGCTGGGGTGGGCAGCAGAGAAGGCAGAATCGTCCCTCACCCATGGAAAGCTGCTGTGTACCTGCTCCCAGGGGTTGTTTTCTCCATACAACCCCACAAACAACGAGAAGATCTTGCAGATTTTGGCTGCTCTGGACCTGTCCTTCCTCCACAGCTTCCTAAAGGCCCCAGCCACCACACGCTGCTATATCACAAGTCCTTCGGGACCTGCATGGTTCTTCACGCTAGAAATGCACCTTCTCACTTCAGGAGCTTTTGATCTCACAGTTGCCTCCCTGGGGACTCTGAGATAAGGACACTCACCATTTATGATCAAGCTTTGCAGAAGTGATTAGGTATCCTGTGTTACTTATTATCTTCCTGTTATCATTTTCTCCTCTTCCTTTGAAAAATGCTGTTTGTTAAATAAAGTGATTCATCCTTTGCCAACATGCTGGATAAGCAGTGCCCAGTTTGCTTTATTTCCCTAAGGTTTCTGGCCAGGGGAACTCTAGATGGGTGGTTTTCTTAGTGATCCCCCACATTTGAGCCCACCTCCTGTGGCTACCTATTAAATCCCATTAACTGCTGGCAGGAGGGTTACCCTAAAGCCTGGAAGAACTCGCCCTTGGGAGTGCAAGGGGAATTTTAGCTCTGACATGCAAAAAGCTGCCTTGCTAGGAAAATTAATGAGAAACCAGCTCCCCGAACACAAGGCACAGCTGTGCTGCCGCATAAACACAGGCCAGCTCGCACAGCTCCCATGGGGACCTTGTCTGTCCCTGGGGTCCCTCTGTGCCTGAACGCGTACATGGACCTGCAGCACCAGCACAACTCCAGTTCTTGCTCACATGGGGAACAGAAGAGCTGCCCTGGGATCCCCCAGCATGTCCATAGGGATACAGCAAGGGCCACTGCTTTATTGCTGCAAATAAATAAAGGGGATGGGGCAAAAGGAGCAGCTCTGAGCAGCAGGGAGCAAGCATCGCCCAGCAAGAACAAATACGGTGTTCATTAACTCCCTGAACTCTGCTCATGCACAGAGGGAGTGAGCAGCGTCAGGGGCTCCTTCCTGAAGGAAGACTCATTTCCAGCAGGAAGCAGTCCCTTGGAGCGGCGGCAATGCATATTCTCATTTGCTCAAAGAGAAAAATGGAAACGCACAGAACAAAAAGGGAGGAGTTCAGTGATTTAAATAGATTTGTCCTCCACTTCTTAAGAAGGTAATTGGGTGGTGTGCCTAAGATCACACTAAAAGTGCCTGTGGCAACCTTTTGCTTGTGCCTGCTTGTTTGTGTAAAACATGGACTCGTTGGTAGGACTCACAAAAATCCCTCTCTAAATAAAATATTTTTGAAGGGTGGGCCAGTAGAGAGAATACGAATTTTCTGTTGAAACCTTCCAAGCAGGGAAATGCCTTGGATTTGGGTTTGCCTCACTTTTCTCCACCTCCTATACCTGATGTGAGTGCTTGAACAGAACTGACTCACTTTCCCTTTCTCAGCCATGTCCCCTCAAGTCCTCAGCCAGTTCCTCCATGTGCCACTTCGCTTCATCCCGCTGTGCTGGCTGCAAACCAGCCCCACAAATAGCCGCTAGGTCTTCTGCCAGCTCAGCGAGCTGAATCAGCCCTGCAGGGCTTCTGCTGGGGCCAGCTCAGGGACAAGGCAAGCTGCTAGGGCATGCTGTGTGGTCCTGCTGGAGCTTTTTGCCAGCTAAAATTTATTCTTATAACTGGGGAGGGAGCCCGGGAAGCACTGAGTGGGGATTGTGCTCTTCCAAAGAGCTGTGTCCCCCAAAGGCTCAGTGCTGCAGATAGCTTAGAGCTCCATCCCTCAGTTTCCCCCGTTAGAAAGGAAGCCAAAAGCTGGTTGGAGTTGCCTGGGCAAACTTTGAGGCTGGTACAAAACTGTCAGGGTTCCTCTGGTAATTCTAAAATGCCAGTTGACAGACAAGCTCCAGCAAAAGCTAAACCTGTCTTTTGCAACACTTGGCACCGACTTCATTTAATGCTAAATAAATATTGCATTCTTGGAGCCATTTCCCTTTGAAAGGAGCAGGCTGGATGAAAGGCTTCCCTGGCTCTCTCAGCCACATCATAAGCCAAGATTTATTTTCTTTCTCAGCTAAGCAAGCCTGGTGGACAACCATACCTCAGGTTTTCCTTCCTGCTTCTATCATGTCTGTTTATCAGGAATTATCACCTGTTTACCCAAGATAAGGCAAGCAGAGTTTGCTCATCTGAGGCCTCTTACAGACACCCGATGAACATCCTTTGTAGTCGGAACCGGACAACCGGCAACCTACAGCCCCGCAAGTGCACAGCTCGGGCTTGTCAGATTTGCTGGTGTTTTGAGCCAGATCAATGTGTGTTTTTAAGCAGAACCAATGTGAAAGCTGGGCTGCGCTCCACAGGGAGCATCTGGCCAACTTTAAAGCTTTGAAGCAGGAGAAAGCAAAAGCTCTTCTTCCCAGAAAGCAATGGGGAATGGCGCCTGTCCCATCTGAGCTGTTTTGTGGCTTTTTTTTTTTTTTCCCCAATGGAAATGGACAGTGTGGCTGTGCATACAGAGCCATGTTGTCCCATGGCACTTCCCTTTTTGCTGCTGGGTGTGAATAACCAGTGATCCTGCACTGCTCCCTCTGCTTGAAAACCACATCTTTGCCTGGGCAAAGGAAATGCCTGGGGCTGGGGCTGGCAGGCAGCAGAGGGCCCCAGTTCTGCTTGGCTCAGATGTCTCATAACAGCAGGCAGAAAAAAATGGAGCTCCTGGACCACATTCCTCTCGTCATGTGGTGCCACCCCATGAAACCACCCCAGGTGACAGTGATGGGCTTTGAGCAACCCATCCGCATGGCTGGGAAGTGCAGGAGGGCTGTGGCAAGCTGGCTGCTCATGTGGTACACCAAACCAGCCTCCTTGAAAGGCACTTGCCTCTCGAGGTGATGTCCATGTGTGAGCATCCTCTGCCACACATCAGCAGTGCCACATCACGATATCCCCTGCTGCGTCGTGCTGGGGCCATGGTAACAGTGAATTTGGATGAGCCAGCAGCATGCTGAGCCAAGTACTACGCTGGGGATCTGGGGAAAGGAGATAATATAGGAGACGTCACCTCCATACAGCACAGCCTACCTGCACCACGTCCTGTTTCCCCACTTCCAGCAGCACCGTGTCACTCCTCAGGAGACCCCCTCTGAGGTCTGTGGGGTGACAGCACATCTCCCCCCACATTCCTTTCTGGGGTGAGGACAGGGCCAGCGCTTTCAAGTGTAAACTAGTCACAAGAAATTTATCTTGCCAACTTCCCTTTCATAACAGGAAGTATACCCAGCAAATAATAATTGTAGGAAATGTACAACTGACCCAGGCAAAGGTAGAAAGTTTGCTCTGGATCAGCTTTGTGTGCAGATGGGAACAAGGAGAAAAGACAGCAATGAAAGCTTCTGGATCTTCTGCACGGAATTATTTTCTTTTTTAACTGGGAAAGGCTGTTTTGTCACAAAGGGAAGTCCTGTGGAGATGTGTCTGACTCCACAAAACTACGCATGAACACCCACAGGGTTATGGGTGCTGGAAGCCAGCTGGCTTTCTCCCTGACTGAGAGCCCTGGTCACCTACGGTGGTGGCTCTGCCCAACAGAGTCCTCCCACACTGGGAGTCCCAGGGCATCTCAGACTAGGCATCTTAAACCCCTGTGATCCACATCCACCAGGGATCTAGTGTCCAAGGGATCCTCAGCAAGCAACAAGAACTACTTCTTATCTCAGTGGAAGGCTCGCAACACCTATGAAAACCCTTAGCCCAGGGCAATTTGTTTCCAATGATCAAGTTCTGTAAAAATCAGAGTATTAACTGGTTTGGCTGGCAGCTAGCTAAGGTGGGAGAAACCACCAATAAGCATGGCTAGCCCTCTGTTTCAATCCCAGTATCATTTATCAGATAATTAAAATGCTGTATTTTGTTTATTTTAAAATATTTTTTCCTATATTTCCTTCTCTTAGAAACCACTTTAGAGATTTGCCTTTGAGGTCCCAGAGGAGGATGTAATTTTTATAGTATGTCATGACTTTCATCTGGAGGGAAAAAACAGCTTTCAACCACCTCTAGACTCAACTAGCTTCAGTCTTCATTCTCCAGACCCTCAGAAAAATCAGACACTCCAAAAATTGAACAGCGGAAGAGCATCAGCCCTCCTGTAAGGATCAACATGCTCTGGGACTTGAGGAGGAAGAGTGCCAGAGGAGACTCCACCACTGCACACTGCCCTGCCAGTCTACAGGTCTGGTCCCTTTCTCCATCCATCTTGTAAACTAAGGGATTAGGCTGGTGCAGATGAAACCATGTTGGCGTAAAACTGGTGTGAGAGGAATGGCGAGTTGAGCATTTACTGTCCTTTCTGTTCAGTTGAAACCAGTGAGGAGGTCAAAGCCATGCCCAACGTCAGCTGAGCATACTGAATGCTCCACCTAACCTAAGATCAGGTATTATTTTCATGTACACAGTCCACTGTTGATATTTCTTCTCCATTTTTGTTCTAGCCATGAATAAAAAGCCCCTTTTGTGCTGCAGTAATAAAAGGTCCAAGTGTGCTGGTTAATACACAGACAGCCCTACTTCATCCATAATGGCACTTTCAGGATGCGTTAACCTGATAGTTTGGTATTACCGTGCCCCACGTTGTCCTTTTTCTCTTGGGAGGCTTCTGGGATCTGCACCAAGAGTTTCTCTCCATATCTGTCCCACAGGTGATATTCCTGTAGTGGGCCACAATCCCACAACCTTTTCAGTCATTTCTGGAGGAGAGATCTGAATGTCTAGTGGGAGAAAACAAGTTGAGTGAAATCACAAAATGCACACTCATCCCAAGAGCTTCAACTTGGCCAGGAACAGCCTGAAAACCTCGGCCATGCCTCTGTACATCGATGATGTCTGGACATGGCCCAGGCCAAGCTCCTTAGGAAGGAACTCTCAGAAACCTGCAAATGTGAACAGGGATCTACCCAAATAAGTAATGAGCAGGTAGAGGTACCTATAGGCTTCGGCAAAGCTTGGTCAGGGCTTTCAACATTTTCAGCAAGGGTATGGATAATGGACAGGAAACTTGGCACCTGAAAGGCAATTAAGTACTTACATCCCTGTGGATGATAAGTTTTGGCTAAGGATTTGCATACTTTGAAAAGCAGGGGACTTTCCAGCAAAAACTTCTTGTTCAACCCAGCACTTTATACCCAGAACTGTTTTGCCTCAGAAATACCAGTGGTATGTAGTCTCAGCACATCCAGGAAATGTTAATAAGAAGTGCCACTATGCTCATCTCACCCAAACCTTTTCGGGTTCAGTTCACTGTTACTCAGCAACACCTACATCATTTATGCTTGGGTGGCAGAGATGCCAAGCTTAGCCTAAAGGATCAGACCAGTATAACTGCATACCACAGGGGTGGTTTTGGTGTTGGCACATGAGAAAGCCCAGGGTCCAACAAAAGCCAAACTGTGGTCTTGGATCGGGGAATTCTGTTGCAGATTTGGCATTTGAATCTATCCCTTTGGCTTCTGACACCGAGGTGAGTGTTTTCCTTGTTAAATTTTTTTTGGCTTCTTAGATGTGTCTTTCTCTGTTAGTCCTTCCTGCTTCTCCGCCCCAAAATTTCCCAAAATATTTTACCCAAGTGCCACTCTGTTCTCCTGCATTTCACTCTCAATTCTGTTGGATCTGAACCCCAAGGTGAATAGTTGTCTTTGTATGTGACAGCAAGCCCAGACCTGAACCGAGGGCAGAGTATTATGGTAGGAGCTGATGACCATAAGTGTTGCCTCTTCATGTTGGTTGTAGGTATCTGAGTTCTGCAATACAACTGCATCTCTGCGCACCTAAATACTCCCAGTAGTCACTCCCTACATATTCAGATGTCTAGGGGCAGGTGTGATGGCTCTGAGAGCACCAACAGGCTCTGCGATCTCTTTCCTCTGTTCCTTGGGTTTTGTTTGTCCTTGTCCAAGGTCATCTCTGCAGTGATGCAGCTGTGTTACCTGGAATCAGAGTGCTGGGAAAACAGCTAAGGTGTGAGAAGGAGCTGGAGATGTCTCACTGGAGATACCCTGGCAGTGTGTGTCTCCTTCCCCTCTATGTTAAACACTCAGCAAGTTGTAAGCCAATTCCTGCGTCCCCCAAGCATGTGCCTTTCCACTGGCTTTCCTGGGAAGCTCAGTCCTTGGGAACATGTTATTGCACGTAGAACAAAAGCTGTGCCAGAGGCTTCCATGCCAAAGGAAAGCACTTGAACTTTTAGGGTAGAATGTTACCCAGAATTTGGGATATCCAGCAGGTGGCTCCAATTTTCAGGAGTATTCGGTTTCTTATGGCCCCATGTAGATCAAGCACAAAGCAAAGCCATTTGGAGGAAGTTAACCAACCACCACAAGACTATGGTAATGTGAGCTTCTGTCGGGTGGTGGACAAGAGGTGTGGTGGTGCTTATCAACATCTCCCCAGTAAGCAACTAGATTGTGCAAGATTCCTTCTACTCTACCAAGAAAAGGAACCGCACCCTTCCTCAGTGCTGATACCAGATAGGGATGCCCCATTTCACAGGGCTATGAGCAAACAAGGAAACCTCTGTTAGGAGATGGGAATTCCAGTCATAGCTCGAAGACACATAGCAAAGAGCATGTGTAGGTAGTTCCAGTAAACCATCTCTTTCCTTCCAGTAACACTGGCAAAAGCTTGCTTAAATCCTCCTCCACAAGAGCCAGGGTGCCTTTCCCCATTGCTCTGGCTGCTTGGTCAGCACCGTGTCTCACACCTAGGACACTGGCCTGGGCTTCTTTCTCTAGAGTCCTTAGGGTGAAAAAAACATTTGAGATTCTTCATAAACCTCAAGCCTGCTTAGTACTGGACTGTTAAAAGATCAAGTTTCCATGCAAACCATGGAAATAATGTGTTTTCTCCCTCTTTATATCCAGCAACTTCTACTGCTATATCACCAAGTTCAACCATGTTCCCTATAATACTCACCGTAACAACACTCAGGCCATCATGCCTACCCTAGACCTTACTGTGGTCCTTCTGTGTCCTAATTGTGCCTCTGCTCCCAACTTTCTCCTGTATTTCCAACAGTCCACAGTGCCCCTTAATTCATTTCTAAACTCTCCCTCCCTTCCTAATACCGTTAGCCAACTCATGTGTCTGTTGCCCAACTCAAAATTGGCTGTTGGCCTGACAAAAGGCTTCACCATATAGTTGGCCAAACCCTTAAGTACCTGGTGTTTTACTAGCTGGACATCTTTTCCAGCTGCTGAGCAGCTGAAGAAAACATACCTGTCCTTAAGGATGACCTGTGGGTCTTCTCTGCTCAGCCTCTGGCATTTGGGAAACGTGTAGGTATCTATTACTGTTGAGATGATGAGAAATGGCAACATTTCTGTCCTTCGGAGAAACTGTGTGTTCAGTCTAAAAGGTATTAGGGAAGGAATTAACAAATGCTGCAACACACAAATGTCAGATGGCTAAAAAAACAACAACAACAACAAAAAAAAAAAACCAACACACAATTTCCTCAAATTAGTTTGCTTCTCCCAACAAATGGTGTAGTCTCTTTTTGGTGACTTTAGAAGTGCCACAGTTATCTGGCCAGGAGACCTTTGAGGCAACACTGTCTTCTTTTCAGCAGCAGTAGGAAGAGCGCTCCTTGTCCCAGAGCCACACAACTTAGGAAAAAAAAAAAATAGTTTGATTTAATAAAAAAATAGGTCTTGGTACTAGACCATTGGGTCAGAGGGAGCAGATGAGCAGATGATGGTGAAGACATCTCATTCATGTCTGTAAAGGAGGAAAAAGATCTAATTCACACAGAAAAAGTGTTTTGCACAGGGAACTGTACTAAATGTAAAGGTTTCTCTATATGGAGATTTTCTGTTTTGCCTAGTCATTTTCAATGCAAACGAGGAAATGGTTTTCTGAATGAATGCCCTCTGCACGCTGGAATTAATTTGTATTTGCCTTTCTTTGAGCTCAGTTACCTCTAGTCACCCGTGTGATGACTCTGTGGTTCCCATGGAGGGACCTGGTCTTTGCTGTCTCATGGCCACGTGGGTTTTGCAGTGAGCTGATGGACATTTAGGGCACAAGGGTGACCGGGAAGCAGCTGTACGAGCAGAATGATCTTTGACAGTAACGTGCACGATTCATAAGCATGTTCAGGAAGGGTCAAAAGGTCTCTTTTCACTGGAAGAGATATGCAAATCCATGAACTAAATTTAGTTGTAACCCACCGAAGTGTACTTCAGTACGTGTTAAACATGCATCAGTACTGCGTGTACAACGCAAAGTCTTTCAGCTTGGAAACTTACAAATGTCAGGTTTCTGTTCCCTTCTTCTTCTCCTCTGTAAGACATTCAGGATGGGAAACAATTTGGAGGACCTGCTCCATCTGTTGTGCCTTAAGATCCTATGAGACATTGTCGTGTTTTTGGCTGGGATAGAGTTTTCTTCATAGTATCTCTATGGTGCTATGTTTTGGATTTGTGATGAAAATAGTGGTGATAACACACCGATGATTTAGTTGTTGCAGAGCAGTGCTTGCACACAGCCAAGGACCTTTCAGCTCCTCGTGCTGCCCTGCCAGCGAGGGGCTGGGGGTGCACCAGGAGCTGGGAGGGGACACAGCCAGGACAGCTGGCCCAGGCTGCCCAAAGGGATGTCCCACACCATGTGGTGTCATGCTCAGCAATAAAAGCTGGGGGAAAGAAGGAGGAAGGGGGATGTTTGGCAGTATGGAGTTTGTCTTTCCAAGTAACCATAATGAGCCTTGCTTTCCTGGAAATGGCCTGCCGACGGGAAGTAGTGAATAAATTCCTGGTTTTGCTTTGCTTGCACACATGGCTTTTGCTTTACCTAGTGAATGCCTTTATCTCAGCCCATCAGTTCCTGCACCGTTACCTATTTGATTCTCTCCCCCATCCCACCTGGGGAAAGTGAGCGAGCAGCTGTGTGGGGCTCAGCTGCCTGCTGGGCTAAACCACACCAGACATCTGCTGTCAGAGCAAGGTTTCTAAATCCGTGCCTTCCTAGACAAGTTTATTATCATAACACCTACATACGTAAGACTTCCTCTCTCTTGTAAATAAATCAAGCACTAGATAAATAGCATAGTAAGTGAAAGGGACATGAGAACCTAAGAAAAGGCAGTACACACATAGTCTCTCTCTCCACTATTGTGCCTGTCATGGGGATGAGACAGGGAGAAAAGCTCTTTCCCTACACCCTTACTTTGCCCCAGGAGAACACCATTTGTTTGATTGTAACCTAACGTATCAGCTGCCCAACCGTGATGGACTCCGTGCCAGACTTAAAAAGAAAAGCCTTGGTCCTGGAAGCACTCCCAGCTGGGTTACTCCTGTGCGTGCAGTCACCCCCATGCCAAAGTCTGTGCACCACGAGCTCTTTAACTCTTCATGAGTTCCTGTTCAGGCTCTGCCTAAATCCTGCAGGTTCTGCTCACTTCCAACTCTAGGAGACATCTTCTTTCCTCCACCCCTACCTGGGCTCTAGCTGATGGCACCACTTTGATGGCAACATTCTTCTTCCTCCTTCTTCTTGCACGTGGTGTTTGCTCTTGCACGTATCATGTGTAGCCTAAGCATTGTCCTACCTTGTCCTTTTGACACAGCAGGTAAGACATTAACATTACTTTTGTCCTTGTCCTGTCCCATCTGTGTACCTTCAGCTACTACTCGTCCTTCTTTATGGAGCAAAAGCTCTGGGTCTGTGCATCATCGCTGCAAAGATATCCTCCTGTCTGCTGGGCTTCTCTGTGTTATGACACAATTACTTCTGTTAACAACTCTTATTTGCTGATAATTGCAATAAAAATTGAGCATTCCACAGCAGAGTGCATTGTATGGAGTCCTAGAGTCCCATGATATGCAGGATGCAGCATTGCGGAGCTCTGCACACCCACAACCCTCAGGTGACCATTTCTGTTTGAAACTGTACCATTAAAAGACATTTCCTTCATTGCCCATTGTCAGGGGAAAGGATGGGAAAATAGGCGATTTTCTGGAACCGTCCATTTCAAACAGGGTCCTGCTAACCCAAAGGAAGTCGCCTGAGGTTTCAGAAAGAGATGGGTGGGTTGCGCTTTGTGGATAGGGACTCAAAAAATCCCTGAAGGAATTACAGTGTGCTTTCTGCTGGGGGAAATCCAACAATCGCACGAACACAAAGGCTACCAGTTCCAGGCGTTTTCCACTTCCTCGATTGGTTTTCACAAGTGCTCAATGAGTTCTCCATCATCCTGCAGAAGTTCCTTATTTGGCCCCTGTCTCTGCACTGGGATTTCCTATCAGCGACGAAGGCCCTTGTTTGCCTATTGTCAATACTGCTTTTAGTGCATGAGGCTTTATATAACCCTAGTCAAAATACGGTGTTAAAGCCACAGCCCTAATTTAATAGTTAAAGAGCTCCAGCAAGGCCGAAGGCTCAAAGAGTAAATCCTGCTTTAACTACGCCAAAGAGGTGTGTATCTGTGCTGAGCCCAGTAATGAAGACAAATGAAGCACCTCACGCAGAAAGCCAGCCTGCTGTGATGCACAAATGTCAAATATTAGTGAATCCCATGGCAGTTTGCACGGATGGTTGGTTGCTGGGATTATCCAAAAGGTAGCCTTTGCTTTTCAATTAAATCTGTCCAGCTTCATTTTCCCGCATTTGCTCTTTCTGTGCTTTTCTGTAGGAGATTAAATGGCCATTTAGCATTTTGTGCCTTCTCAGCATGATGATTACATTGCACGTTACTGTGCTTGTCATTCTCCTGTGATGAAGCGTCTCAAACAAGTGTGGTTAATTAGCCTAAAGACAAACGTGAGTCATTTAAAGCTAAAAGAAACCCACTGGGCTGAGCAGTGGCAGCGCACATCTGAGGTGCTCCAGACACCCGAATTAATGTTCCATCACTGCGATGAGTTTCTGTTTTTCTTCCTTTGGAAGAAAAGCAGTCTTTGGGGGCCTTATTCATCCAGATAAATAGTTTCATCTGACCACTGGCTGCACGCGAGGGCAGACCAGAGCACGTCAGTCCTTTTGGTATGAAACCCTGCCACCTTCAGCACCACTCTCAGCTCTAAATATACTTCTCGAGTCAGATATATAATAAGACATTTCATTACTTCCTTCCTTCGCAGCAGATTAGAGCAAAGTGAGTCGGGATTTGCTGTCCCCAGCATGAGCAAAGGTTAAATATTTGCTCTCTGCCAGAATCACCAGCATAACTGAAATAGCCCTTTGCTGTCCCCGTGCACGTTAGGGCACTGCAGCTCACTTCACAGTCATGGCACCCCTTGGGGACAGGACAGGTACATGGGATACCTGTTGGTTCATCCTAGGGAGCTGTGGCAGCTCTTGATTTATGGTGGTTAGAGCTATCCATGAGATGCCCCAGCCAACTTCAGGGCTCTGTAGAGCTCGGTGCTGTACCAACTGATTAAACTTTGCCATGCAATGGAAGAGCACAGGAGGTAGGGAAAAAAAATAATAAGACTCTCCTGAGGTCCTGCAAGACTTCCCTAGTCTCTAAAGCAAATTATCCAAACCCAGGTGGAGCTTGCATTTATGCACATACAGAGGCTGCTGTTAATGTAAGGAAACGTAGAACACACTTGTTAATGGAAAGCACTTAAAGGTTGGGTGCACAGCCCGGGCTTCCTCTCCATGTCTTTTTCTCTCTTTTTATGCAAAAAAAAGTGATGTCACTGAGCACATGAGCGAAGTGCATTTGGCAGTGAAATGTCCTATTGTTCGTGCTTGCTTTTATAGTCACAAATAAGCAATCCGGAGTGGCGACAACAAAATGCTGAAATAAATTCTTGTTGTGTGCTGAAAGAAGGGTGCTGGTAGCTGTAGAGACTGGAGTCCGATGTTCAATTTTCCATCTCGAGACATCCTCAGAAGGGGTCGTCCAGATTCACCCCACTCAGTCCCGGAACACAATTAAGGAGCGCAGCAGTCCTCAGCTGCTTCTGCAGTCAGGAGGGAGAAGTCGACACCTCCGGAAAGCAATATGCATGGGTGGCACGTGCCCCAGGCCACCCGATGGGTTGACGTGGGGCCCTGGTGCTGTAGCGCGTTATCTTCCAAGAATATCAGAGATGGTGCAAAGCTGGGAGAGCCAAAAGCAAAGCAGTCGTCACAGCGTCCTTCATTTCATCAGCATATCCTCTGCACCAGGTCTGAGCCCCAAGGCTCCATCCTAAACCTTCCTGGGGAGCACTCCTTTGGTTAGGGCATGAAAATACCTCCTGGGAGCCAGCTGGACACCAGCTCTGTGGGGCAAGGCTCTCCCGTGCCGATTCACAGAGTATCTCAGCACCTTGCAGGCAAGAAAGGCACCTTAGCTGAAAGCCTGAAAACACCTACAGGGCTTGGACTCCAGATCACTGTGTATAGCAGCAACTGAGGCTCTTAGAACAGTCTCACCTACAAGAAAATATAATTTTTTTCACTTCCAAACCCCTAATGGCTCCCAAAATGATTCCCCCATCTTGACATTACACTCTCCTGCGAGTACCCCCACCCAAGTGTCCCTTCCATCCACTTTCCCCCCCGCGTCAGGAAATCACTTAGAAAATATTTCCCAGGTTCCTTCCTGGCCAGAGGTCATCTCCGTGCTTGGGGCCGGCAGGAACCGCTATGTTCCCTGACACAACAAACAGAGAAGGAAGATCTGCCCTGCCCATTTAGTGCTTTCGGGCTCGTGTTTTTCAGCTGCAACTCCACCCCACGCCAGCGGAGAAGGGATCAGGTCCCACTGATCGCAGGAAAGGGAGGTTGTGGGGTTTGCTGGGTGAAATCACCACCAGCCACACGCTTCGCTGTCCCGCTCACTGAGAATTTATCCCAGGCTGATTTGTTGCAAAAAGAAAAGTAAAAACGAAAAGAAAACAACCAAACCAACCCTCCAACCTGACAACCAACAGCACACACACGAGGTGTGTTTTGAGCTCTGGGAAAACAAAGGGCAGAGACCGGGGCGGGAGCTGACACTTGGATGGGAAGCTTCCTGCCCAGCAGAAGAGGACAAGTGTGGAAAGGACTCGGACGGGACCAGCACTCCTCATCCTGCAGGTATGCAGCGATGCACCGGGTCACCCTGTGTGCTTCAGCAGTGTGGGGCTGGTGAGGGTGGCTTGGAGGGATGCTCGGGGCCAGATTCTTGGCACGCCTGATAAACCTGCTGCAGGTGTCTGCTGGGGGAGCTGCGGTCAGAGCATTTCTTGTTTTGTGGTTATCGGGTGATAGGTTCCTGGAGGATGCTTTTGGCTTCGCCGCGTAAGAACTAAATCATTTGAGATTCTGATAAAGTGCTACTGTCAGTTAGCCTGGCTAGGGAAATTGGGACTGTGCCTAATCTGAACTAAACTCAGGGTAAAGAGGGATGTGCATGGCAATACTGTGCTAATCTGGTCTGCATTTATGGCACGCTACATGCTTTCAGGAAAAAAACAAACAAAAAAACAACAACAAAATCAGACCAACAACAATAACAGCAAAAATCGACTGCAATAACAGATTTTTTTGGAATTCTTTTTATGCTTGCAGTGGGCTGTGGCTGGGATTTGAAATGCAGATGGGATTTGCAATGCACAGTACTTTTGTTAGCTGTATGAAATGGTGGATTTGTTTCTTTTTAGTGCAACCTTTGGTTCATATTAGATGATGCCTGCTGGCAGGGAGAAGGGATTTGGGGCACCCAGGGCCACAGACCAAGACACTGCTGTGTGCTGTGTGCATTTATCTTGCTTCTATTCTTTTCTACCTGTGTTTTGAGCTGCTAAAACTAAACCCAATTTTGTGGTGTCATTCTGGGGTGCTGAAGTGCTGTTCCCAGTGCTCAGAGCGAGGGGAATGCAGGGGGGCTTTCTGCTGCTTTCACCCTCATCAGTGTGTTATAACCCCAAAAGTCCTCCTCCATCCAAACCCCTCTGGTGCAGCAGCACCTACCAGTTTCTTAAGTGATTGGGATTCAGTGAAAAGGCAGACACAGTGCGACCTTCTGCAACCTTGTCTCCCTCTCCCCATCAGTGGGAAAGCGATGCTCACTGATGTGCTTAAGGAGCTTTCAGATCTGGGGGAGAAAGGTCTGGTTTGAATGCTGTAACTCTCACTTCCAGTGACAGTTTTATGGGAAGCCAATAAGACTGTAGCGGGCAAGGGAATAGCAAGGGAAAGGATGCTGGGAATCTGACAGCCTGAGGCTCCATTTCTGCTTGGGCACTTGCTGCTGCGTGGCGAAAGGTGCATTTCTCAACCCACAGATCCTACTCGCGTCCAGAAAATTCCTCATCTACTTCTGTCACTTAACCTGTTTTGCAACGTCTGGCAAAATTGTGGAACAAAATCTTATGCAAAGACATTTAGGGACAAATCTCTAGCATCTGGGTAGCAATGATACTTGACCGAATTCAGTAATGGCTCAGCCAGCCCAGCAGGAGCCTGGTGTGAGCATTTGGCATTATTTGACTTCCCTAGAACTTCTCCTCTGAGTTTACCTCCGGAGATCCAGGTTTAAAAAACAAACAAACAGAGAACATGCGTAGGCTCTAGGAAGATATCTTTGTCCTAATCTCCTTGATTATTTTTATTTTTTTAACACCTCTTAGGCAGGCTTAATAAAGCACTTTTCCAAGTCTGAATTGGAGACGTGGGAAATTCCTCAAACTAGGCAGAGCTTCCTCTCATTGTTAAAACACAAAAGGCCAGCGCAGCCTTTACTAGATTTCCTTTTTTTAACCCATTCACCCTGATCAAGAAGGCCTCCGTGATGCTGCCGTGCATGGCAGTGGTTCCTGATTAGCCAGAAGGAATGAGGGATTACAGTAAGAAAGTACGGATGTGAATTGCATCATCTGTAAGGACATCATTAGCCTTGGGGCTATATGAATGACAGCTGAAATGATTTGCTGCTGTAATAAATCTCTGTCCTGTTTGAGAATCACAGCTTTTTAAGGCTGAATGGGATCACTTCACAGCAAAACCAAACGCCTTTCAGAAGAAAACCACCTGCAGTTTTGCATGAAGCAGTCTTTTAGGACGGTCACCTCAAAGAGGGGTCCAATTGCCATTCATGAGCTGATCCACAGTAACCACACAGTTATGCAGAGTTTATTTCACAAATGATCTTGCACATCGCTCTGTCTGCCTATGGGCAGTTACCACCCATCAGCTAATCTGATCCAGCACCTGCCGTGTGTGGGATCGGACCAGCTTGTCCCCTTATCTGTGCTCGGCAGCATCCTGCCCACAGGCTGAGTCAGCGCTGGGTGAAGGCAGAAGCCGGAGGGCTGGGATGAGAAAAGTAGGGAGCACGGGGCCACGGTCCTACAGTGGGCTGGAGATGTCGCATTAGGAAAGTAGGTGAGATGGAAGACACAAGGTGTACGGAGTCTAGCTGGGAAGGAGTTAACTTTCCTTTTTCATCACCTTAAAGTGCTGCAGTTTGGATTTGTTGCTAAAACAGTGCTCATAGCACACCGGTGTTTTTGTGTTGTTGTTATGTGCACAGCCACAGCATGGAGCACTGTTATTGCTCAACTGTGCTGCACAGTATCGAGACTTTTCCCAGCTGCAGGCTGGGAGGGGACAGAGCTGGGAAAGCGTCCCCAGATTGGCAAAAGGGCTATTTCATACCATATAACGACATATTAAGTGATAGAGAAAATGTCAGTGGTGGTGTGCGGGGGGCAGCAGGCAGGGTTATATTGCAAAGTGGCCATTGTTTGGAGCGTGGCTGGGCATCAGCCTGCTTTTGGGAGGTGGGGAGTGATCACCTTTATATCACTTGCTGGTCTGTCTTTGTCTTAACCCATGAGTTTTCTCACTTTTGCTCTTTCTATTCTCTCCCCCATCCCATTAGCACGTGGGGAGCAAGTGAGCTGCAGGCCAGGGTCAACCCCCCACAGCAGCACATCTAGCCTACCTTTCAGAGACCCTCTAATGGACCTCTTTTGAATAAGCAAGAAGGTTTTTACCAGCCCAGAAAAAAAAAAAAAAAAATTGCTCCTCTGTGTGATCTCAGTCAGCTGACTTACACAAAGTCACGTTCGTTTTAGGAAGAACTCAAAGGTCACCTAAAATTGACTGCTCCTGGCATTGAAATCCTTCCTCCTGGCCTCATTTGCCTTCTAGGTATTTCCACAGCTCATACTTTATTGAGCTGATAGCCCAGGCACTGATATGTTATTACTACCCCAGCTTCCCTCTAAATGCCCTGTGAAGCAGGGAGAGCTCAGACCATCCTTGTTTGGCACAGGGACAGCAAGGGTCTGCGTTGTTGGCTGCTGTCAGCCCAGGCTCTGCTTAAACCCACGTCAGCAGGAGAGAAAATGCTGTGGCAGGCTGGGTCTGAGGATGCCTGCAAGTAGCAGAGCTGTATGGATTCCCCATTTAAATCTTAATGCGAAACATTAATTTCCAAATGACTTCCCCAAAAACATAATAGGGCTGTGATCTAGTATGCAATTTACTGTTCTCAGAAATTCTTCAAAAAAGGCAGAGCTTCCCTTCATTGTTCGTGCACAGAGGAAAAGCTGTAGTAGAGTTCCTGCTTCAGCTCGCTCCTGTGACCACAAACTTCGCCTTTGACAACCGTCAGGTTGAGTGTGTGAAAACCATCTTCATTCCAAAGCCACCCCTACGTGCCTTGTGACAGGCTGTTCACAGCATGGCCCTGATCCCCAGACGGCTTTGCTCTTCCTTCTGGAGGAAGAAATTTTTGAAATTCTTGCACGGGGTCTTTAAAATCTTGGTTTCCTGACCCAATTGCTGAAATCCTGGATAAACCTGTGCATGTCTTAAGTCTGTCCAGCTGTAAAACAAGACTGAGGACATTTCCTTCCGTTCACTGCCTTGTTTCAAGCCCACAGCTTAAAAAGTCCAGTTGCCCTTTGTAACCACAGGTCCTTAGCTAAGGACACTCAAGATGTTTTGTGCTACTAACAAAAATCTGTCCCGAAAGCTTCCTGCTCTTTTCCTGAATGTCTTATTTCCAGCGAATCTTGCAACAGTGGCTTCAGCACTGTTTCAGCACTGCATTACCAAACCTGGTGTAGATCTAATCCACCTGACAGGAGTTAATGGAGGGTTCCTCTGTCCCTAATGTAAATGCAGATGCTTTTGAGGGTGCTTTGACTTAGATTGCCTGTATGGTCAGTGAAGAGAAACACAGGTGCCTCTGTAGATTTGCCATGGGATATGGCAAAGCACCAGCCTCTTCCCACTGAGGGCAGAGGTGCTGAATATTCCTAATCCCAAAATATCCGCATTTTGCCTTAGGCCTTGCTAGAATTAGGAGAAACACATGCAACAGCAACAGCGCAGCATGAGAGACTGGAGTTGTTCCCTGATCATGTCAGGACATGGTTCATCTCTGTATGCCCTCTCCCTCCAAAGCAAGGCACCCTAGGCTGTGCTGCTGTCAGGGGACAGCCCCTGGCCCACATTGTCCTTTAAATCATTCCTGTGAGTTTTGGGACAGAAAGCTAGTTGGCATTGACTATGCCAGGGAAGAGGCTAACTATTGAGCTATTGAACTAGAAAAACCTGACAGAAAAAGACCTCAGGAGGTCATCTGCTCCAGCCCTATATTTCTTGGCTGGCATTTGTTTAAGCTCTCCCAAGACAACTCCAGGGCATGAGAAAAGCCACTCACCATGATTCTACTTCGATGACAGTAGGCCTTGTTCTCACACCTAATGCCAGTGATGGAATCACAGAATGGTTTGGGTTGGAAGGAACCCTAAAGCCCATCCAGTTCCAGCCCCCTGCCATGACAGGGACACCTCCCCCCAGCCCAGGCTGCCCCCAGCCCCATCCAGCCTGGCCTTGGGCACTGCCAGGGATGGGGCACCCACAGCTCCTCGGGGCAGCCTGGGCCAGGGCCTCACCGCCTTCTGAGTGAAGAATGTCTTCCTTATATCTAATCTAAACCTATCCTCTTTCAGTTTAAATCTGTTACCCCTTGTCCTACCACTACAACCCCTGACAGAGTCCCTCTCCTGCTTTTCTGTAGGCCCCCCTAGGCCCCCTTAGGTGTAGGCACTGGAAGGCCATTGTGAGGTCTCCCTGGGGCCTTCCCTCCTCCAGGCTGAACAACCCCAAACCCCTCAGTCTGTCTATGTAGCAGAGGTCCTCCAGCCTCTGATCAAGATGAAAGATCTTGGATGATTCTGAAAACATCGTAGATATGTGTAGCCTTCACAGAATTTAAACACCAGCACGACTTAACATTTCTGAGCTATCCTGCTCTCTGTAAGACAGACCAGTACAAAAATAATAAGGCTGGAATTGGGATTAGTGGATGCTACTTTGTACTTGTACATTTCAGTTGCTAGGTGTGACGGGCCAGGCCTTACGCAGGAAATGCCTGCTGTCCAGAGCAGGGCTGTATAAACTCCAAATGGCTGACACCTGCACAGCTTGCAGCAGCTTCCTACACAGCGGGCTGTGCTTGCAGCAATAACAGGAAAAAAAAATCAAGAGGTTAATAAAACGAAACTAGCAGGAAGCATGTAGTCATCAGACTTTCTAGTACTTCGGTACTTTAGTACTTCTATAGAAATAACCTGTGGCTGGCCTGACTTAGGGACCTAATCCAAAACTCATTGAAGGCCATCGAAATTCCACTTTGTCAGATGTAGTTAGGCCCCAGTTTCTACTGTATAAATACAGGAGTGAGTACATGGATTCTCCCACATTCCCCATACCCACACACAGCTGAGCTCCAAATCTCTTGCTTCATTAAAGCTAGCTGTGAGATAGGCCTGCCACTGATAACTGCAGGTGCTCCAAAGAGGATGAGGAGGTGAAGGGAAAGTTAATGGCTACATCCCTTCTCCCATCGCAGCCACAGAAGTGCCTCCAGACAGGCGCCTTTCAGAACATCCAGCATACAGCTACATGCGAAGAGCTACAACAACGCAGACTTGCATTGTTTCACATTTTCTTTTTGTTGTTTTTATCTTTTTTTACTTTGTTTCTCCTATAATACTCCAACACAAAGTTCAAGCAGAAACCTTTAGCTGGAGCTGGACAAAGCCTCCTAAGCAGAGGGAAGAAAAAAAATGCCAGGAATAGGGCAAGAATTGGGCAGGGCTTTCTTTTCCCAGGAAAGTGATGATTTAAATGCTTTTTCCACTTTGGTTGCAGCTACTGCTATTTTTAGCCATAAATATCAAAGCGCATGGAGCATTCATCCCTTCACTTGCAACTGCCATGACATCTGTTTGTGCATAACTAACTCACCAAAAATAAAAATTGCCAACACCTGAAAACTGTACCTCTGCTCAAGCCCCACACATCCCTTGGCGTAACCAGCTGCCTCAACCCCCTGCACCATGCTAGGCACAAAACTAGAATAACACAGCTCCTCAAACGTCACAGAGAAAGTATCTCACAGCCTGTTTGCGTCCTTATCACTGTGCCATTGGATGTGGAGTCCTTGATTAATTTCTGTTTATTTCAGTTTTGTTTTCATTCAGATGTGTTATCTAAGGTTAGCGCAACTTCCCCCGCCCCCCTTTTCCCTTTTAGCCAACTCTCCCATGAAATATTGTTGTGACTGGGTGTGTGTTTCTTAAAGTCATTGTGTGTTTTATGTCTGAAACAAACATCGTCTGATCATCCAACTTATTACGCACTCCCCAAAGGTCAAGTTTTAGGCATAAAATAGAAAGATTCTGTTGTGGCTGAGGACGAACAAACTGGACAGGCACTAAAAACAAGGGCTTTATCCCCAGAGATCAAGTCTGAGAAAAAAAATTCCCTGTGGCTGTTTAAAAAGGGTAAAGCAGGGCCTGGCTGCTATAAACTTCAGGGCAACCGTGCAGCTAGACTGTCTTATGCCAGCCCCGTATCTGCTCTCTTCACGCCTTCTCATCATTAGCATCTCCTGCTTCCTCTCTCCATGTGTCCTTCATCTCCACAGATCTCCTGACATCATAAGCCTTTCATAAGAAATGCCTGGAGGGAGGAAGAGCTGTTTAAGCCACAGGAAAATGATGGTGCAGAGACAACTGAGTTTAATTAAGATCAAAAAAAATTTATAATGTAATTGAAAGGGTGAAAAGCAGAGCAAGTACCAAGGAGGTGGGATGACTGCTGTGCTAGAATGACATAGGACTCTGCAGCCTAGACAGCTTTTGGGGAATATAAAAGCAATGTGTACTGCTGTGAGGCCATGGAGAACTTGTGCCATCCAGGTTGATAATTAAGGACCAAACCTGACCCTAAAAGGTGTGCTCACCTCTGCTTCTGCTGAGATTGCCACCAGCTCCCTCCAAGAGGGACCACATTCCCAGACACAGAATACAGAAATGTTTCAGCCATCAGGAATAAAATACCACTATCTTGGATGGCTGCATCAGGATGGATAGCTCTGTGTATTGTAACACAGAAATGCTCGCTTCAGCTTACACTTCTTTGCTTTCATAAACCCTTGCCAAAGAAGCCATTGCAGGATCCGTGCTTCTTCATTCCTTCCCTTCAGTTATTTATTTATACACATTGTCTAGCTCCCCCCAAGCCTTCTTTTCTCCGGGCTGAACAGTCACAGCTCTCTCATCATCCCCTGGTACGACAGATGCTCCAGCCCCTTAATCATCTTCGTATGCCCATGTCTCTCATGTACTGGGGAGCCCAGAACTGGACACTGTGCTTTAGATACACCTAGAACTGCCTGTTAGAGAGAAGAGGGTGGACATCTGGGAGTGGGACAAAAGGTGGAATAAGTGGGGCCTTGTTGAGAGAATAGACGAAACCTCAGCTCAGGACACCAAGCAATGAGCCACAGGGCTGTGAGCGTCTACAGAAGCCATTTAGCCACCAGACCTGAACCACTGAACCCTGCTGCAAGGGTCCATAAAAACCACTGAACCCTGCTGCAAGGATCCATAAAAACCGCTGAACCCTGCTGCAAGGGTCCATAAAAACCACTGAACCCTGCTGCAAGAGTCCATGTCAAGGATATGCTGCTCCTGCCTCAGGTACTACCCAGGTGCCTCTGAGCCATGCACACCACAGAAGCCATGAGCTATGTGGGCACCATCTTCCTGCTGAAGATGGAGGTATCTGCTCTGAAGAAAGGGTAGTCCTCAGCAAGCTTTCCCTATCCCAATACCATGAAATGGCTGCAAGTACAGGTGAGGTTTTTTACCTAGCCTCACAGGAGAGGAAGGCCAGAGGTCCACCATTAGTGGGGCAATGTCCCAGGCAGGTCAGCTAACCAGCACCCATGACAGGGTTAATGTCTTGTCAAATGTGGCAGACCACATCTCACCTTCCTCTTTCCCTAAGCTAATATTTAGCCAATAACTATTGCAGATAGTGCTTATTCATGTCAGAAAACCCACACTGATCCAGCAGATTGCTGTTCTGCACTGATGAGCAGTAAGTCCAACTGCTGACTGTTCCAAGAGGGCAAGGAAGAGGCTGGCTGGTACTCTTCAGTCTGTGTGGAAGTGCTCGTGAAAAGCTCTGTCTGCTGTTCTCAGAGCATTAGGACTGCCTGAAGGATGTGGTACTTCAGCCTTTCAGCTAGGCAGTGTTTTCTGTGCTGTCAGCTGTCTGGCTGAATGGGTCCTATTCCAGCTACTGTGCCTTGCAAACTTAAGTCTTGGGATGTTTTCTTCTTGCAGGAAGTCCTGCTTGGTCACAGTATGATTTGAGTCTGTTCTGCTGAATGCTGGGACCAGAATAATTTTCATTCTCCATGTAGACTGAGTATGTAAAAGGGTCATAAGTAACTCATAGGAAGGCTTACAGTGGAACAGAGAAATTTAAAGTTGTAGGTCAAGAAGGAAAAGTTTATGCTTTGTAGACAAGGATAGCAAAAGTGACATAATGTAGACAAGGGAATGAATAAGAGTTCTTCTGTGGAAATATCTTATCATATGGGAAAAAACCTTGATAAGGATGTAGATACAGTTCAGCACCTCTGTGTTTGAACTGAGGGGAATATTGTGTTGGAGTGATCCAGAAGGGAAGTTCTGAACATGCCTAAGATGGAAGTAGCAGAGCCCAAACACTGCTCTGAGAACCCAGGTCAGCAACAGCATGTCTCCTCTGGATCTCTTTCAACATGAAATTAGTGCCGACTTAAACCTCATTCATCACACAGAAATTAAATCGCTGCAGAGAAACAAAAAGAGGTCATTAGAAGAAGGTAGATAAACCGTCTACCTTATGCCCCATCCCACAAACTCAGTTGGAGGTAGAATAAAGGGCTCTCTCCCATGTCAGCAATTCTTTGCCTGTTCTTAAAAACCTCCAGCGAAGAGAAATTTGCAGCTGCCCTGGGTAGCCCACTGCAGTGCTTCGAACCTTTCAGCCACACATTTTCCATAGCCACCAACATATTTGTCTTTGCTTCAGACTGTGTGATTTCATGTCACCCTCCACCTAGCCGACGCTGTGAGCATTTATGTAAATCCCTTACCAAGTGACATACTGTTATTGTGTCCTCAACTGAATCTTCTCTAAGCCAACCTTCTACCTGTCCTCATAGGTCGTGTTCCACTTGTATCTTAGCATTCACATGGATCTCCTTTGAATGCTCTCCAATACAGCAACATCCAGACACAGCACTACAGCCAAGGCATCAACAGCACCAAGCAGCTGCAATCTCATTGCCTTCTAGATCTTAAAGTAAAAATACTCATTAATAAACCTTGGAATGAGATTACCCTTACTTTCAACAACATCACACTGAGTAGATTTAAGTAGCAATTTGCTAGGACCCCCTCCAGATCCCTTTCTGAAATACTGAGGTGGGAAAAACCATATAAAGTTACATGAGAGAGATAAGAAATAAAGTCCCAGGCATTGCTAGATTCACCCTAAAACCTTTTGTCTCAAAGTAATCTGTCCAATAATTTCATTATGACTAGGATTCACTGTCTCTCTATTTGTAAAACACGTTTTTAGCCATGCAAAATTCAGACTCAAGAATAATAAGAATGGTGAATACTGTGAGAACCTGCAGCGCTGCATCCAGCTTCTGCGAGGCTTTGCCATCCTTTTGTGAGTTCAGGATCCAAGTGGCAATGGGATCTGATTACACAAATTGCTGAGATGCTGGTTAGACTCTAGACATGAGACTTACTGAAGTGTCAATAGCCATGACAGGAGCAGAATAAAGATGGGTGAGTCAATAGGGCTGTGTCTTGTTAAATTAATTTCTAAGTTGTTTCCACGGTTACTTTTGCTTTGAACGGTATCTCTCAGGTACCTATGTGGGAACACTACCCTGGTCTATTTTGTTCACATCAGATGAAATTTATTCACGTGCCTTTGTAACAGCACATTCCCAGTAAATTACAGCATCATCTCAGCTCTGCCTTGTTTTCGATGAGTGCTCCTCCTTCAGAACAGGTATCCTCTAACTCACCATTTGCTTGCTTTTCTCAAAGTGCAGCCTCAGGTATTTAAAGTACAAGTGCTCCGGGGTTGAGACTTCAAAACTTTTAACCCCAGGAAGTTAACAGTTCCTGGTGACATGACAGGATATGATGAATGAGTACAGAAGAAAAAATAAATTAAAAAAAATAGCAAGATGATTAGGGCATCCCTCTGTGTTCACATACCATGTTGATTACGTAGCTCATGCTCTGACATGGTGCAGTTTTCACACTCTCCTGTAAAATGAACCAAGATTTCTCATACCTCTTAAGCTGCAATTTGATGATACACTGTGTTCTGAGCAGAAACCCAATCCTGAGGAATCATTTCCCCTTGCTGACTACTACCCATTCCTACGACACAAGGTGCTGGTGGTTAAAAGTGTTTGAAAGCCACAGTAGCAAAAAATAATAATACTAAATTTTTAAAAAATAAAACAGGAAAGAGGGTTAAATCAGATCATTTTTCTGGTGTAGGGTTGGTAATGTGGAAGATGTGGCTCCACCACAGCTGTGTCTAAGGTAAGCCTGCCCTCCTCTTCACCCCATCCTCTGTGCCGGCACTGCTGCCTAACTAAGCCTGCAAGGGGACAGCCAAGTGAGCAGCACTGGGTGAAAACTACACAGCTGTTTTTGTAGGGACAGGCTGTGGACTCATGCTGAACCGCTTGTCAGTGCAAAAGGGACGAGGTCCCCATCTCACCCTCCTGGCCCCTCATGCCCACCTCCCTTCCTTCCCTCTCCTCTCCTTGGGACCACATGAGCTGCTCCTCTTCTTGCTCTGGCACTCACTGGGCCCTTCTCTGAGCTGATTAATGTCGCCAGATGAAAGCAAGGTAGATGCCTTGTTTCTGGTTTGCGTTTCTGCAGGGCCAGGGAGTTAAATTAGCTCAGATAGGGGCCTGGAAAACACAAGCACGTGGTCAGCAGTAAAACCCCTCTGAAGAGACGGAGGTGGTTGCATCTAGCAGTGTAGACGTGGCCTCTGTTTTCAGTTTGTTCGGATTCCTGAACCAGTTTGGGTGGGGATTAAACCAGATCAGTGTCACTTGTCAGAGGGAATTTGCAGCCGCATACCATGATAGCCTCAGAACCTTCCGTAAATTGGCTGCAGGGCAAACTTTACTAAACCCACTTTGCTTCTTGGTTACCCCCAAGGGCAACCCAAACTATGCCCATGCTGCAGTTACAGCCATCCCTCCTGTTCCCCTGAAACAGCCAATTTCAGTAAGCAACTTAACCCTCTTGCAGCTGTTGGGCCAGCCCTCATGCCACAACCCCTTAATTTGGGAAGAAATGTAGAAGTGGAAAAGGGATGGCACCTCAACAGGCACCTTACCGACTTGTTTTGCTTGCATTTCCCTTATATGTTGTGGCCATGAGAGGCCATTATGGCTTGGCTTAGTTGCCTTCCTTGGAGACTTACGCACTTTTGGGATGCCCAAATACATCCTGCCTGGCCTTCAGCTGCTGCATGACCCTGGAGATCCTGGGGCACATCTGCCTCCCGCATGTGGCTATTGTTCCTCCTGGGCTTCTTACGAGAAGTCAAGACCTCCACAGGGAACATTTCCAGAGTTGGGGGAACAGGAAATCCTTCCACTGACTTTGCTGCTGAATAAACCACTGGCTCAAAAAGTTCCCCACAACACACGGTTGGACTGATGTCCCCTCCTTGTGCAGGGAGTTCCTGAATCTAGATTGTCTTCAAGGTAGCAACGCAGATAACACTGCAGAGTTTCCCCTGGTTTCTGGGAACCTCCTGCTTCTTCCCCACCATCCATAGTAGTTGTAATCGTGCAGCTTCTCCGAGGGCATCAGTGCATATCCCTAGTGCCTGCCAGCTCCAGCCTGACACAGGGAGCGTGCTGCCAGCTCGGGCAGGAAAAAAACTTTAGTTTTGTTCTAGGTTGTTCAAATCAAAGTCCACAAACATTTTGCCACAGCTGCAAAGCATGATTTTACTGCTTTGGGTCCTCAACACCCTCTTTTTTTCTTAGAACAAAGCAGATTAGTAACAGCCATGGAACAAGTTAGTCCCCTTGACAAAGTAATCTGCAGATAAGATGCTGACGGACTGAGATCAGTGCAGGGGGAAATAATGCATGCTACTTTATGAATGGTATCAGGAAATTTCTCCTCTTGAAATGCCTTGTGGTTTTTCATCAGCGGAACCTCTGGTCAGCCTCACACTTGAAAATCAAGCCCAGGCTCTAGAGGCAACATGATTTCTGGGCAGCAGTAACAAGTTCGGGTAATTATACTTGCTCCTGTGTCTCAGTTTCCCTTTGAGGGAGGTCAAAATAATCTGGGCTGTAGCAGCAAGATAAGGATGTTTAAGATGGATCTAATTAGAAGACCGCTTTGAATCACCTATAAAGGTAAACCCTACTGTATTGCTGTCTATCGTCTTTATTTTCTAAGATATTTGGGATGGTAACTGTTGTGCTGGGTGGATTCGCAAGAGAGGGTGTAATTATTCTGCAATGTTTATGAAAAACAGAAACTTAGAGAAGAAGTAAAAAGGAGGTCATGCAGATCACCTGTGTCCCGGTTAAAGGGAGACTTTGCTGGTCACCTCTAGGAATCTTCTGCATTTTAGAGCTGGCTTTAGACAACATTTTTCAGCCTGAATGCTACAGAAAAGAAAGAATTTGTTAGCAAACCTGGGCTGCTTTATCTCACCAGGGCTTTTTGAATTGAAGACACGTGTTGCCTTCCAGGACATAGCTTGTATGCCTAATGGTGAATCTGTCCACATAGCTTCTGTTTTTCTAACTATAATATGTAGATAACAGAGAAATTGCTCACTGACAATTTATACCAATTCCTTTTTCAGCAAGAAATTAAATGAACAATGGTGACAGCCACATTACATGAGAAGGGCATTACTATTTTTCCCCATTTGCAATTAGATATTTCTTTGATAGTTTTCTGGCTTTCTAGCCATTGGTTTGGGATTTTTGGACTTTTAACTGGTGATTGAAGCTTGAATAGCAGCATGGTTCTTATTTACATAAGTTTCCATATATATAGTTTATTGTGCATACAATGAATAGGGTACTTAGTCTCAGCTACATTGTTGCACAAAGGGTGCATTTGAAAATAGAGGCTGACCCACAACATTTGAATAGGAATGCAAGTTTGCAAACTGTGGAAAGATGCATGCAAAACAGTAGCAGATGCTGTTTAACCTCCTCATAAACTTTGTTTTTAATTACCTTTTTTTCCTTGCTATTGTCTGTTTTATAGATCAGTTATCACCGAAGTACAATTTCATTGTACTCATTAAGCTAATGTACCTTATGCTGTGAGTGTATGCTGCATATACAAAAGTATTGGAAACCTTGGTTTTGTGTGTTTCTATTATAAAGTCATGTCATAATCTCAAGGACTCGTGTCACAGCTGATAGCTTGGCAATGTTTCCATCTTGGTCTTGAGGTCAGCTAGAAGCATGGAAGTCTTGATGTTGTCACCAGTGGATGCTGTCTTCAAAATTGCAAAATAGCCTCTTTTGTAGAATTCTGGATGTACTGATGGAGGTGCTCAGGAAACCGAGGAGACACCTATTTTTCCTTTTTTTTTTCCAGTTCTGATAGACGTTCATCCACTGGATAAAAAAAAAAAAAAAAAAAAGCATGTGACAATGGTTTTTATGGATTTGGCAAGGAGGAGATATTCTGGACCAGTGAGATGTCTCACTTTCTGGTTATTTCTATATAAGAGCAGCTGCTCTGGGTCAGCTCAAATGTCTAGCATGGTTTTCTGCTGTTTCCTCAGACCCCATTCTTTAGTGGTAGTAGTCAATTCAGAGACCATGACAGAATACAAAATGTCAGGATCATTTCTTTCTACCTTACACTTACCAGTGCTGAATTTCACCTCCCCATTATACGACGCAGTCACTCTGTACCCTGAGGTCCCCATGCAGATCTTCATGGGCAGACTTTGCTAATGTTTGTCTCATCGCTTAAAGCTGTCCACAGTGTTGTATCACTAATTGCTGCCTTCTCCATGTCAATTGAAAACAGAAGGTAAGACACAGACTTACACACACCTGCCTGTGGAGCTCTGGTGTTCTCTCTATTGGGAAAGCAAATCCTTTCTTCCTAATTTTTGTCTCCTCTCTTCTAACCAGGGGAAGTCTCACTGCAGATGAATCTCTCTAAGAACCTTCTTCAGTGAGAAACTCCATCAAATGCCTGCAGGAAACCCAGGTCAGTGACGTCAAGTATATTGCTGGGATCATTGCTGTCCTCTATTCCTTCACAAGGTGAGACTGCGGATCGTGCTCATATTATAATTGTATGTCATGGGGTCTTCTGAGAAGGAAAATCACAGTGAAGCACCCTTCTACTTGGGAGCACCAGCTCTGATATGTGATGTGGCAACAGTAGGCAGCCACTGCCAATGTTTATAATCAGTTTGGGAGGTGTTGATTTTTCTGCTTTCACCTGGCTTCACCATCTTTTAAATCCTGAGACCCTAGCTGGTTTGTATGAACAGCCTTTTCAGTACAAAAACAAAACAAAACAACATCAAAAACCACATAATTTTACAAAAGCTCATGATATTAATCAAGGTAGTGTTATTAATCAAGTTAATGTTACCCACTCACATTGCCATTCAGTACTCTTAAGAGACTTTCCTCGGTGCTTTCCTTTCTTACAATGATTTTCAGTCTGCTTGGGTTCTGCCTCTTCCCACAGCTCCCCACTGGCTGTTAATTCTGGAGCTATGGGAAATGCTTTGTCAGGGAGAGTCGGAAAGGGCATATTCATAGCAAAACACAATTTTAAAAATATTCTTCAGCTCCCTTTCCCTATTGCCTCTAGTTACATGAAATGTGTTGGTGCCTGCTATAAGGGTTTGTGCATGTTTTGCCTCTCCCTTTAAGTTTCATCATCCAATATACTGTATGAGTAAATTGTCTTAGGTATTAATGATCTGGAAAAGGTTGTTTTGGTGGGTTCTGATTTCAGGCACCACATTATGTTCTGGTGTGACAGTATGCTTGTGCTCCATGTTATTTACTTGCTAACATCAGTGTAATTAATTTGTAAAATGTAATTTAGTATACTAAAAACTCAAGTTACACGGATTTTTTTCAGGAGCATTTTTCCCCTGCAACAGGCAGACCCTCACATACAGCAACCTTACTGGATATTCCTTCATGTTCTGGCTGCGAGTTTGCCAGGTACCACTGAGAGAAATATTTGAAGAGCCAAAGTCAGGTTGTCTCGGGGCAGATGAATTTCTAACACTTCACTTATCCCTGTGAGGAATTTGGTTAAGACTCTGCTTTTTCCAAGCCATTTCTTTCTCTCTGCATTTTGAGTAAGTATAGGTGACAAGAAACAAACAAACAAACAAACAAACAAAAAGATATATGAGAGCAATAGTCTAGTGACAGCGGCAGCAAAACGATTACAGATCTTATTCTGTGCTCTGTCTTAGATGGGGTAAGCAGGCAGTGTGCTGAAAAAGCCCCAAAATACCATATTTTGTAGAGCATGCTGGTACTTCCTCCTGTGTGAGTCAGCTGAAAATCTACTGATTCTTTTGCTTTGTTTTCCTCCCAGGCTGTACAGCAAAGTTGATGACAAAATGCCATCCCTGCTTACTGCAGCTCTCCACTGCCTGTTTCTACTGGTCACAGCATGTTGCCATACACCACAGGCCTCAAACTTTGACCCAATCACCCAATATGTAGTGAGTATCCTACCCCAGACCCATCGGTTTTCATTTGGTTTCTGCTTGTAGCTGCCATCGTTCTCCTTCACAGCCACAAAACCTTAAAGGAAGTCATTACAAGGTCAGGTGGGGAATCTGAACCCAGGGAACCTCTCCAGTGTGTAAAATGGATGGAAAATCCAGGAACTGGGCTCTTCTTGCTTTCCAGTCTTAAAGCTGCCCCAGGAAGAGCTGAGCAACATTTCTGGTCTCTCTCTTGTGTTGGTGTACAAGGGATTTATATTTCTGCCCCCTGGACTAAACCTAGGTACCAGCAATGTGGGCGCTGCTCCTGGATAGGGTTCTAGGCAGCCTGGAAGCATCATATTGACACAACTAGTTCAGGCACAGAGGTTCTTACAGGTAAGTGGCACGACTTGTATTTAGATGTTGCACTTCTCAGGCTTCACTTCAGTTTCCCAGATTTTCCATAATCTTCCCCACATACCTCTTTTGCCCCATCAATTACCTGAAATATGGAAATATGTTTTGTGCTTTGTCCTGTGTGCATGTGCGGTAACAGATTCTGCACAAAGAGTCCCTAATATAGAGGGCAAAAGAGGAACAGAAAAAAAAAGGATTGACCAAATGGGAGTTAATATAGTCTGTTGAAGAAAACTAGTCTAAAAATCATCAACTCTTGGTCAATGATAATTGTTATTACACCAGAAAATTCTTTGTCTTCTACATTCTAAATCCTATCAAGCCAAAACAGATTCTAACTTTAGTGTTCAGCCTCTAACATCTTAGGGACATTAGCTCTGATGGACTGACCAGAATTCAACCTGCTTTTTTGAGCAAGTTGAGAAAAGGCAAAGAGAGGTGAAGATGAAGGTGGAAGCTCTTTATATTGCTACCATCCCCTCCCTTGGCAAAACAAGACAAAGCTTGCTGCAGAAGCCCTGTCTGCCCTACGGCGGATTAATAGTGACCAAGTATCTTGTTTGCTCTGTTTCTTCTAACTGTTTCCAGCTCAGAGCACTTGAGCATTTTTATGAGCAACATAAATAAAGAGCAACACATTATTTTTTAGCATCATTGAGCCATGCTACACCCTGCAAATGAGTCATTATTTACTGGTGTGAAATATGTGAAGTATCTAACAACAGGGTGCCTAACAGCCCTGCAGTTGTTTGGGAGAGTAATTAAAAAGCGAAACCACTGAGCCCAAATAAGGAGGAAGACACAGATTGCAGTGGGCTTTCTGTAAGGTCTGATTGTGGTGAAAGGCAATGCCCCTGGCATCACAAAACTGCCAGCACACCTTGGGATATTCACTTGCCAGCACAACCGCGATACAAAGCCCAGCTCTAATCACACACCAGATGGTTCCTTGATGTGAAAGGATGACTCAAGAGCTGCCAAGCTATTCACCCTTTCTGTAAATAAAGATTTCAGTAGGGCTTAAGAAACTGAGAAAGCTGCAAATTTCCTGCGTACATCTTGGCTTGTTCTTTAGCTTTTCTTGATAACAGCAGTGCCAATGTATTTTTAAGGCAAGATTAAAAAAATAAGTAGGTCTGCATCTCACTTGGCCGCACCCTGCATGAACCCAGTCATACTGAAATTGTGTCACCACCTCCCTGTTCAAGTGTGTGTTACCCGTGACTTTTTGACCTGACATCTGAGCTGGAGCAGGGACATTTCTAAATGCTAAAGCTTCACTTCAGCTTTATATATATATATGTGTATATATATATATATATATATATACTTTTTTTTTTTTTCACAGAGCTTCACTCTGTTTTTTCCACAGATTGACAGTGAGCTGGGAGGGGAAAGTGGGGAAAACGTCCACTCAGAGCTGCAAAGGCAGAAGCCAAATGGTATGTGCATATAGGTGTGGTAATGGAGCATGTTTCTGGTAAGCCGAGGGTGAAATCACTACTGGGGACAGCACTTCTCGAGGTGCTGAACTGTATGCAGTCAGTAAGGGGAGGTAGTAAAGACACAAACAAAAGAAGTGGAAAATTCTGTCTGGTTATAGCTTGAAATAAATGAGCCCAGGTTCTATGCAAGATGAAATTCAAGGTGTAGAAAAAAAAAAAGGAAAAAAAAAAAAAGCCTTTTAGCAGGACAGGTCACAAGATAATCCTGTGTGGCTTCAGTTCATTGTTGACAACCTATCTGCCTGCTGACTCAAGGGAGAGGAGGGATGAGACAGCTTTTCTCTGTATATATTATACCATTTATATTGGCTTCCTATTGCTGTGAGACCAAAGAAATCTGACTTTTGTCAGACAAGCAGGAGATAAAACTCATGCAGGATATATGCTGAGTAGGAAGTTTCCCCAAACAGAATGCCACACTATGCTACTATTGCAACAAAGAGTCTAAATGCCAAACTAGAAGCCACTGATTTATGATTTGCCCTCACGCACAGCTTTGCAGTCTCATGCTATTTCTCTTTCAGTGCTGCTTTTCTACCATCCGCCTCTGGAGTATACCGTTGACATTGAAATAATTCTTACGAATCCAGATTTCTTCTCGCTAGTCACACAGTATTACAAATGCCACAATCTTCAAATTTCAACAAATATTTCAGATCTAGAAATGAGCATTTCAAGCATCAACATTACCGCAGGTGGGTTGGTTGTTTATTTTTCTATTCTGGCTGACATGCTTGTTTGCCAGCATGTGGTCTCTCCCAGTTTTAATATCTATCACACTTAGAAACCAGCAAAACTGTCTCTGTTGCCCACTGAAACACCCAGCGAGCCCGAAACTCTAGCACACGACACTATGTTTTGCTATCTGCATCCCACCACTCCTCTTTACATAATGTTGGCATTAGGAGTAGCCCTGAATGCTTTTCTTTTGCTAAGGAAGGGACAGAGCCAAAGGAAGCCTGAGCCAAAGAATTCTGCTCCAGTTTGTATAACAAGCAGTCTGAGTTACTTTCAAGTTTCAGGAAGCTGCGACAAAGGTTATCAGACTGTTTACTTCCCTCTGACTGGCATTCGGAGTGTAAATCACTGTAAGAGGCTCCTCTGACCCTGCTAGAGGCAGGCTGTGTGAGCCGCAGTCTTTTACAGATATAACTCACTAAATGTGTTCTTACAGGGCAAAAATATCAGACAGGTTTTATTACCTGGTTTGTGGCTGTGAAGCGTCACGTCCAAGTGACTAATACAGCAGAGGATATATGAACACACCAAGCATTTACAACATCAAAGGAGGAGGTTTTGTACCTTCTTTTCACTGGCACAAGAAGCAGTGAAAGGAAGCATTCTCAAAGCAACAGAAAAACTGATCTTTCAAAGGCCTCGAGGGTCGCATGCAATGTGTGAAAATCGCTTTGTTAATAACTTGCTCTGCTTTGGCAATAATGTCGCCCTCTGTTATGCAGCATCTGTCAGGATACAGTCAGAATGACACAGCATCTCACTAGCCACCAGGCCTATGAACGACCATTACATAGATTTGAAGGATGTTTTAAATGATTTAAATTAGATTTAAATGTCTATACATTTGCTTTAAGTCCAGGTAATATAGAAATATCCAGTCTTAAGACTATCACAGGACCTTGGACAATATGCCAGCTCAATTTTTTGGATCAGGTCTCATACTTCTATTCAATTACTTAAAAATAATTTATCAGACTCATTGTTGTACCAGTCTGGTTCCCATATCTGGTTAGTCAGCTAAGATTGTTATAGTAAGATCTGCAAGGCCTCTGATCATCATCCTTACATCATTCAATTGAACTCGCAAGAAAGACAATATTTATTTGAGACCACTAGCATAAAGATACAGCAGGGTAAATACATATCATGCAATGCCTTATGCCATTACATGTCGATACATTTACCACTCTTACAGTATTTCTCTGTCTGTCTGACACTAGTTTGTCCGCCCAGTGGTGAGAACGTGAGCTGTTGTTATTGTGAAGATGGAGTGTACAATGACTCGAAAGCCTGCCCACCTGTCACCCTACCATCCAAACAGTCCTGTGGCTATATCAAGGATATGCCCTTCTACAGGATTCACTGTGAGCCTGAGCCTTACATTGGAGGTAAGGAGAAATAGCGCTGAACCTCAGCATTGTACAACCCATGTGGTGCTTAGAAGCTGGTATAGTGTTAAAGGTGTGATAAATCAGCACTTCATCTGGCTAACGCACTGCCTATGCATGTGGAAAGTCTGTAGAGATGCTCTGGATCTCACTTCTCTCTGCGATGTGGGTCCATCCTGATGCAAGTACTTGCAGATGCTTAGTGGCATGCTGGAGCCCCAGCTCCTGCAATCCTTCCCATGCCTCTTGGGGAACTTCATTTTCCACTGAGCAAAGACAGTTTCACCTCCTCAGATTTTCAACAGAAGAATTCACAAATGTGACCAAGGTGTGTCATATATCTTCCTCCACTGCATGGTATGGGCATGTCCTTAAGCAGACCCAGCTTAGAAAGTTGCAGTAGCTTTCTAAGCATTTTATTTTCACTTCTTCCTGTTCATGGATCTTCACTCAGAATATCACCCTCCCACAGTCATCAAGGATTTTTTCCATTAATTTAAGTGAAGCACAGGAGGAGACTCATCAAAGTGTAATCTTTGCTATGTATAAGTTAAGTATCTAGTCAAAGTCATTCATCTAAACTCCCTCTATAACTGGAGCAATGTAGTGATTCAATCACTGTAGGAAAACTATCACCTTTTGAATATATCACTTTCTGGTGACAGGCTACAGACTAAGTGAATCTACAGCTTTGCATTAATTGGAGAGGGACTCTAGATATACAGCATATTCCAAACATCTAAATTAGATACAGAAAGTTAAGATAATCTTTAATTTCCTATCATACAGACAAGTCTTGGCAAGTAGTAAGATTTAGGCTTAGGGTTCAGTTAAAAGACAAAGCTAAGAAAATACTTTGTAATTGTTGCTTTTGATTATTTTCTACATTTACTTTTACGCTTTTCCTTACAGACCCACATCGTACGGGAGAGCCTGTTGATATTCATATGTCAGTCACACTTGACCAAGTCTTTTCTGAAGATCTCAGGAATTCTTCTTCAGAATTATACAAAAAATACAAAGATGACTTTGAAAAAGCGGTAATGACTTTAGTTTTCCATCCATGAGGGTACAAAGTCCTCTAAGAAATACAGTATTTACCCAAAGTCTTAGCATCTCATTTGTAACTATCACTGCCTCAGTGCAGAGCTGTGAAGTAAGCGGGACTGGTAGCTACAACAGGGGCCAAAGCTCACCTCCACTGAAAAGCAATGACAAAATTTCCTCTCATTTTAATATGCAGGAGGACAGAGAAGTATTTAGAAACCATTTGCTTCAAAAGCATGAAAAAAAAAATCACATTGTTGGTCCCTGGTTAAATCCACACAAGTGCATACAGAATGAAACCATCAACACAAATTTATCCCAGTGACAGTAGGAAGAGTACCAGGCCCATCCTGTCAGATATTCTGTATGCTATTCCTCATATCAATGTTGAAAGGAGAGCTCCCTATTTTAAGCATGCTAGAGTGATATACTGAGGGCTCATGACATATAATATGTTTTTCTTTACAGTTTCTTCAGAGCTACGCATGCTTATCAGGCTTTCTATCAGTAACAGTAACTGGTTTCAGGTAAGTAAGCAATTTAATTTTTTTCTGGAAGATAAAAATCTTTCTCTCTGATCTCCATGAGGAGATACAGGTCAGCAAAAGCTACATTCACTTCGATTAGAACCCATGCGCAGTATGCACATATTAAATGGTAGTGTAATACCTGCAGAGGAAAGCCCAACTATTAGCATGAAAACAGGACTGTGGATAAAATTCAATATTGTGCAAAAGTCCAAGAAGCATAGTAATTCTCAAGCTGGGTCAAATCCTTTTTGAATTCCACCCAAAAGGAGAAAGTGTTCAAATGAACCTATCAGCATCTCCCAAACGATCAGGAAAATGAATTACTAAGTTGATTCTGGATTGGATCTGGATAAAAGAGATATTACTTAGGTCCACACAAATTTAAATGCCTTTTAGGTTTTCCAGTTTAAATTAGGACAGCAGACCAAGGAGATGTCACATAAATGTGTTTTAGCTTTGGGAAAAGCTGTCAACCTTCCTGTATGCCAGAGCAAATCCCGAGTCACAATAGGAGCTTTCATGGGTTTCACACCTTCCAAGCCATGCAAGATGGGTCCCACAACATGGAAATACACTAGTATGCAAGGCTGATAATTTATGCTGCTTCTCTCATTCTGCTATTTGTTCAGGCCTGGAAGTGTCTCTGTGAACTACGAAGTAAAAGCAAGAGCAGCGACCTTCAGTGAGATAGACAATTCCAACAAACTTATACCAAAATTTCTAGATCCATTGTACTATCTAATACCCAGCTCCTTCACAACAGAAATAACTAGTAAGTTTAAAGCTCTCTCAGTATTTCCTTTCAACTTTTTTTTTTTTTTTTTTGGTATTGCTAGCCTGAACCATGTAACTACCTTATATTGCTGATTTTTCAATACCGGACCTTCAAAAACTACATACTTCTCTGTCTGTTTCTTTTCCTCCTGTGCCACCAAAGCTTTGGACTTCCATGAGATGGCCTTGCACACAGTAGAAGGACTACTCAGAGGGCTACTTTAACCTGTTTGCTTCTCCTCCCAGTTTTTCTACACAAAAAGCAGAAGTGGTGATAACATTTCTGGCTGTCTGCATAAAACCTTCTGGAGTCTTTGGCTGACAAAGACAGTAGAAGAATACGTTGTGGGAAAATGTCATATCTAGTATCAGAGATGGTGCCCTGCCACAGATGCTGAGTGTGTATTAGTTGCAAAGCGCCTAGGATTCCCACAAGATGGAAGACACCATATAGATGTTGACGTGACAATAATGCAGAACATTGCTCTTTGTCTTCCCAGATCAGACAAACTTCACTGTAAGTCCTGTGGACATTTTTGAAGGGGATACAGTAACACTGATGTGTGAGATAAATGCAGAGTCTGGGAATGCGAGCTGGTATCACTTCAATCAGACTATCTCAAACAGCTCCCGGCGTTTGCTGGAGGCAGAATTTACAACTGGAATATCAAGATCAACTCTTACGATTACCAACATTACAACGGAGGATTCTGGTATGATTTTCTATCATTAAAACAGCAAATGCAGATCTCTAGTGTGGCTAATTCTACAAAAAAAACAGACAAATGCAGTGAATGCATTTCCCTAGAGTAAACATGAAAAATACACCGTCCCTCATAATTTTCCTGTTTTGGGTTTTGGTTTGGTTTTCCGTAACTAACTACCTACTGACTGGCACTGCCAGTAAGGTGTAAAAAGGCTGAGGTGACTGTATAGGCCTGGATATTCCCAGTGTCAGGCTTCACTGTCACATCACAGAAGTGGTTACACAGATGTGGAGCCTTCTCCTCCTTTGCGCGTGGTAACTGAGGTTGTAGTTGAATTTTTTCCTTGAAGGTCCTCGTCCTCTTTGCAAACATAAGCTAACTAATAAGAGTTTGGAGTTACAGTTTTTCATGTGTTCATATTTAGAGCTTTTTGAAAATCAAAAAAAAAAAAAGGTTTAAGTTGGTGGCATTGTGCTAGGGATAGCTGCTGAGGAAATTTTCATGTATTATCAGAGATTTGACTCAAGCTCCCACTCAGTTCATCTTTTTGGGTCATAAATTCTACTTTCAACTTCAGAAAGGGTAGCCTTTGGCCACATCTTTGGGCACACATATGGGAGATAGGAGCTGTGGGCTCCAAATGGCCTTGGGCTAAGGATGCCCTGAACCTTGGCGTCTCCACTCCTATTAAAGTGGCCTACTCAGTAGGCTATACCAATGGGAAGGGGTACCCATGTACCTAAAATACAGAGGAAATTTGGGGCTGTGATTGCCCACTTCAAAAGGAAGCCTGGATGCATCCAGGAGACAAGTGCCTAAGAAAGAGGTGATTCTCCCATTATATTTAGCATTGGTGCAGCCTCACCTTGACTACTGCATGCAGTTCTGGGCTCCACAACATAAAAAAGGATGTTAAGGTCCTTGAATGCATCCAGAGGAGGGCAATAAGCTGGTAAAAGGGCTGGAAGGCATGTCCTTTGAGGAAAGGCTGAGGACACGTGGCTTGTCCAGTCTGGAGCAGAGGAGGCTGAGAGGCAGCCTCAGTGCTCTCTGCAGCCTCTTGAGGAGGGGAATGGAGAGGGAGGTGCCAGGCCTCTGCTCCCTGGCTGGGCATTAGGAAAAATTTCTTTACTGTGAGGGAGGTCAAAGACTGGAACAGGCTTTGTGGTTCAGCTTTGTGGTCAACAGCTGGTTGATGCCCCATGGCTGCCAGTGCTCAACAGGCATTTAGACAACACCATCAGTAATAGGCTTTAACTTGGGCAGCCCTGAAGTGGTCAGGCAGCTGGACTTGATGATCTTTGTAGGCCCCTGCCACAAGAACTATTCCATTCTAATCCAGTCTGGTCCAAAGTGGCCAATAAATAGTCAGCTCTATTTGGCAATACCTTCTGAGAAGCATAGGTGCCCACACTCAGATTACCAGATGCTGTAGAGTCCACCTTGGGCACCAAAATCTCGCCCATTCTGTGTAGGAACATTTTGCAGTCAATCTGTGTTCTTACCATGACGTATTGCTGATACCTGGACTCTGGGCAATACTCAGATCACCACACACCAGCTCAGCTAGATTTTAAGGACCTCAGTCCCAGAGCCCTGTTCTCTTCTCAAGTGCCCATCGATACTGAAGCTGCCCAGTCTGAATACATTTGGCACCAGGAGACTGCAGAGAACCTCCTATAGAGAGACTGTAGATGACCTCAGGGCACATTTTGATCAGCAAAGAGAAGAGCCACTGCAGAGCTGGGACACGTGAAAACTAGATGCAAAGTAGCTCTCAGTTCATAACTCCAAATGTAGTGGAAACAACGGCAAAATGTGTTCTCAATGCTAAAATATTGTCTATGCTTTACAGGTTCCTATACGTGTGTTTTCTCAAACATCAGTGACCATTACAAGCTGATATACAAAGACACGCAAGACATCGCAGTATCTTCACTAAGCGTCACTTCATACTCAAACGACACGAAAATTAGCTGCAACAGTCCTGACATTCAAGCAACAAGTACCTTGCTGTTCTGTTGTTTATACAAATACTCATCATCAATTAGGAGTGACTGGAAGTTAAATGGAACAATCGTTGCTACAGGTAAGATTAACAAAATATTGTCTTTCACCTGCTAGGTTTTTTGTTCTTCAGAGAACTCCCCCTGCTGGCAGCAGGTACCCCAAAGGCCAAGTCCAACATGAATACAAGGTATGCTCCAAAGTGGGTGCCAGGTAACAAACAGTGAGATTCTGGGTGTCTCCATGCAGTGCGCAGACATTGATGCTCAAAACTGTGCCATCCTGGCTGGAAACAGCTGCCTAGACCAGCATCACACTGACTTTTTCCAAAATGCTTACTTCTGCATTCTCCGTCAGCTGTGCTTTCAAAGACAGTGGTGAAATCCTTGCCTGCTGTAAGGAGCTGTTTTGCCCTTGATTCCCTGTGGTTAGGCTTTCCTAAAGTAACTTTCTTCCTGATTTACTTACCATATTTCCTAGATATCGCAGATAATGAGGCCAGGCTGAACCAGAATTGCCTTAATTTTGGTTTATCCTGAGGTTTCCTAGCAATGTTGTGGCTCTTGGTTAGATAACTTTTGGTGTAGGTGCCCAGCACAGTGCTGAGAGCAAGGCTTCAGGCCTTTGGAGAGCATGGTGAGTGTTGCCAGAGTAAAGGATGTGAGTGGACTTCAGCACTGATGAGGTAAAAGTTCCACACTGTGAAAGGCTGCATACAAACCTACAAGGTTTTCCTTAGCTAGTGTGATTGCTTGTGATTTTCAGAGCCTAGGTGTCCTTGGACATCCACAGCCCTTCAAAGAACATTTATTTGTCTCTAGGAGTCTCCACTGCCAAAAATAACTGCATTGAATATGAGCTCAACAACACTGATTCACTATGCCTACCTGAGAAGTTGGGTACAGTGACGACATATACGTGCGAGTTCCTGAGTGGACATGGTGCCAGAACCAGTCAAAACATCAGAGTGACATACTTACGAACAGGTAAGAGTCAGGTAGCATGTAAGAGACCATCGGTGGCCTGTGTGGCACATGCCATTTGCAAACAAATGATTGTAACAAGCGACTCTCAGTAACATGACATTTATCTTGTGTTGTCTCAGACTATGTAAGAATATCTTCGAGTGTAAACACATCTGTTTCTGAGGGAAAGGGATTCAACCTAACGTGCAAAGGTGAAGTGAGAAATTATGACAACATTATTTGGGAAATCCAGTCTGGAGATAAAATACAAACAGTAGAATGTGCTTCGTGCATCAGAACCAACAAATCCATGGCCACATCTGTGCTCTCAGTGAATCTTGCCACTCAGGACTGGAATGGTGAGTGAACATGGTTTGTATTGGCTACAAAGGCAACGAAATCTCTGCACCACACCATTTACAGTATCTCTAGCCCAGCAAATCACTACGATGCCTGACCATGGGTAATTAAATATATATATACATATATATATATATAAATGTAAAAGAGTTAAAATTAAAGCTGCTGGAGGACAGCAAGGCAATGCTGCCAGCGCTGTATGTGTTCATTAACAGGGCTCAGGATCACGCAAAAGCTGAGGAGCACTTCTGTTGACTGAGAAATGTTCTTTGTGTCACTGCTTTCAGGCACCTACATCTGCACTTTCTCCAAGAAGTTTTCGAACACTTCTGCCAATGTGACTGTCAATGTTATTCCCTTGCCTCTGAAGCAGAACATCTGGTTAGACCCCATTAAAACGTCTATAGAGTGCAAAATTCAACAACAATTCAACTGCTGCATAAGTGCTAACACCATGGAAGATTATAATGTTACATTTGTGGTTCGAGAAAAAGAATTTCCACTTGGTAAGAATAAGATAAGTTTGCAGAATCACTAGCTGATTGGCCTAAAATCTGTGTTAACTTATCTTAAAATTTCCATGCAGAAAAAGAAGAACATGGAAATTTCTTGTGCTACCTGTACGATTACAATGAAACAGAATGCAGAAAACAAGAAAATCTAAATGTATATTTCAGGTTTGTTAACAGCATGGAACAGGAGGTCAAGAGTGAAAACATACAACTGAAGCTGATACCTGGTAAGAAAAAAGTCACTGTTTAAAGCTGCTAAAAGGAAATCCTGGTATCTTTGTTAAACCAGATGCCATGAGTTTTATCACTGGTGACACCTAACAGGAACAGTTTTTGTTAGCCAAGATTTTTTTTTCTCCTTTTTGACAGGAAATTTTGGAATGTAAAGGAAAATACAAATTTTGCTGACACTTTAAAAACTAAAAAATCCAAACTGTTTTGTCTTCACTTATTTGACAGTGGTCCCAGCGTGTTCCCAGGCAGTTATAGTTCAGCCATCTTCTGTCCCTACCTCCCTCTGATGTAGCCTGCACCACCAAGCTTCATCTTCTGTGTTGCAGTGCAGTCATGCAGCTCCCAACCAGCACCAGTGATTCAGCAAGGGTAAAAGATCGCATTGCCTCAGGAAGAAGTCATTTAACTCAGGAGGTCAGCTTGGGGGAACAGCATATCTGCTTTAGCACAAGAATGACAGCCTCCATGAGGTATTGCAGAGACCAGGGCACACCAAGCTTCCGAGTCAGCTCTGCGGGAAGTACTGCATGATTAGAATTGAACATGGCTAAATCCAATTTTGATGTTGTGTTCTGGCCAGAGTTTGGCTATTTCAGCTCCTTATCATTAATTGGTAAGAAAGAAATGTTAGACACCCCCATACTACAGAAATTTTGTTTCTTCTACAGTAGTGGTGCCCAATGTTGAATCACCATATCTGGCTGGATTTCACTCTGTTAGGCAATAAATATGTAGACGCTCTATTTGCTTTCATTGGCAGCTACTGTGCCCAGTCAAAGCCAATTAGCAGAGACATTGTTCATCAAAAATGTGCTAAGGCCACACTATCAAAGCTTTAATGAATTTCTAGTTCGTGCTACAGCAGAACGAATGGAGTCAACAGAATAAACTCACCCTCAGGCTAGAGATGGTCACAGATGTGCAGAGAATTTACAAAGTGGTCAATATAGTCCCAACTCCAACCCTATCACGCAATGTAATCTAATGGACAAATCCTAAAACTTTAGGCATTGGTCCGGTGATTGGATTCAGTACTCAAAAACAAGGGGCTTTATCTAATTTTCTTTTTCATTTCATGAATCCAAAAACCTGGCTTGAGAATTTAAAATCTGGTGTTCTTTTCACCAGGTTTTGCCTCCTGCTTTTATTTGAATTGTAAAAGCTTTTGAGTCCGAAGCATCTTGTCACTAGTCCCAGACAGAATCAGCAAGCACTAAGGTACCTATAAATGAGGAACCGGTGTACAAGGTCCCAATAAAAGCTTCCTAACTCTCAAAAAAGATTCTGCTTAGGCCTTGGAAGAATATTTGAAGATATAAATTAATATTTCTGTACTATTCTTATTACAGAGAGCAGTAAAGTCTTGGAAGTTTTTGGGGAAAAAAAAAAAAAACCAACTTTCAAGACATATACCCAATGCAAGGTCATAATTAATGAAGAGAGCAAGCTGAAATCCTAACTAATGCAAAGAATTTTGAACTTCAGTAGGTCACAGGTCTGATGAGAGGTAAATTATTCATCTCCATGCTCCTCAGTGTCTTTTTCTTGATACAGAAGGCAAAACTTCCTGCTCAGAAAACAATGTTTTTGGAGAGGAAGAGGACACATTAATAAAGCCATGCCCTTTGTTAAATAATACTTTTATCCGAGGCAATGAAATTTACAAGTGCTACAAAAAATCATGGAAGCTGGAAAAGAATAACTGCGTGTCTGAACAAATAAACAGCCTGCTGATTAGAGCGGAGGTAATGTGTATGAGTTTTTCTGAGGCTGGGGAGAGGGGTTAGCTCTAGAGAGCAGATAGTTTTTGTTATTACTTAACCGCATCTAAAATGCCGGAAGTATTCAAAATAAAAGTATTTATTTAAAACTGTATTTTAGAAGGTATAAAGAATGATTGGCTAAATCTACACAGGCCAGGCCCCTTTCTCCGTTCCAGCAGGCATGTGGCACTGCATGGCCAACAGCTATACACATGAACACGATCCTCAGACAAGGTGGTCTTATCCACAGCATCCTGCGGTAGCACTCCCTGGCCTTGGCTGTTCCCTGACCCATGTTCAGGCACGGCCACGGTGGACGCTGGTGGGCACAAACCCAAAAATTGCCACAGAGCACACTAACAATGAGGCCGGACGGGCAAATGTGGGCTGCTGCCCCATCCCTGGCCCAGTCCCAGTTTAGCACATCATAGAATCACAGAATTGCAGAATGGTTTGGGTTGGAAGCGACCTTAAAGATCATCTAATTCCAACCCCCAGACATGGGCAGGGACACCTCCCGCTAGGCCACAGCCCCTCAGCCACCACACTTCTCAGATAGGTGCTGGGTCCTGGTTTTCAGGCTAGGTGTCCTATCATAGTGCTCTTTGCTTCTACAGATCATCCAGAGTCACCCTTCTCTCAGTGAGGTTAGATAAGAACTTTTTTCATTCTTTTTAGTAAATTAGAGCAAGGTCCCAAGCAGAGGTACAGTGACTCAATAATAACATATTTTCTTAACCTGCTAGATTATTCTCTCATGGGGCTTGAGTCCAGGCCAACTATTTTCTCCCAGAAATTTCCAGGAGCAGTCTGGGAGTTAGCACAGACAAGAGATCATGCTCACTAGGCAGTTAGGATACCCTAACAGAGTTTAACAGTATGGCTAGAATGACTCTGGTTCTGTTTACTTTATTAGTATAGGTGTAGCCATTATGAAGGAGGATCAAGCTCCAGGCAAATTGCATATGTGTGATGCACTGTTATCTTCTGTTCCAGTCCTTGGTCAACAGTCCTGTGGCAAAAACAGACCTACCCATCTTTCTTCAGCAACTCCTGAATGAGACAGAACTCCAACAAAATGTCAATTCTTCTGCAAACCTAGCTGCAATTGTTAACATCCTGCATAATATCTCTGCTATCCCAGCAGATGCAAGCAAGTCCATTATCAAGGTAAGATTTTATTTTAAGGCTTACCAATACTTATCAAGCTCTTCAGTCTCTTTTGTCAAAGAAGGTGATATTGTCCCTGAAGAACTTTCACAGTTAGTTAGTTTCAGGAACAGGAGGGAATTGAGGGAAGGAGGTGAAACGACCTCAAAGATAAAATGACAGCAAAGACACAGATGAGTTTATGAAGAGTCACAGTGATGAAGACTAGGAGCTCATGCATGAAAGAGAGAGTGCTGTATGCTTAGCAACTAGAAATGTTCTAGGGACCCTTAAATGTCTCTAGTATTCAAAGTTAGAGGAAAGGCCAAGGAATGACGGAGCAGAAGCAGGAGCAGAAAAAATTGAAGGGTTGAACTAAGGATAGGGAGAGTAAATTCCAGGTGCCATGATGAAGCAAGGAATATCAGTTGGATGTTACAACAAATGAATGGCAAAACATATCGTAGGACTGCTTGGAAGCCTTGGTTGTCAGGTATAGAGGAACAGCACTGCTCTTCTGAGAGCAGAAATGTACAAAGGGACTTGATATTTTCTAGCTGGAGAACACTAAATGAGACAGAGAGAAAAATCAAAAATAGCACAAAGGTTGAGGCCTGGCAAAAAGGCTGGAAAAGAAAAATACTTGATATGTAAAGAAAAGCCAAGCCAAGCAAAATCTACTTTGGAAGCCTTGACTTGAAAGCAGGATATGCAGAGGATTAATAACTAAAGGTTTCATATGGACTGAGCAAAAGAAGAAAGTGTTTGTCCTTTTCAAAAGGCTATTCTAGAATGATGCAGAAATCATCAGAAGTAACAATTTGTATGGCATTTCAGTTACAACATTTTTCTTCTGTTTTTACAGGCCTTCTTCTCTATAGTGGACAATATTGTTAATGGTTCCAAAATGGAACTTTGGGAAGACCTGAATAATGAGAACGCACCCAGCAGTTCTCTTTTACTGAATTCAGTAGAAAGATTTTCTGAGAATCTCCAGCCAGTAAATAATACCTTTCCTAATGTCAGCACTAAAACCCTTGAGCTACAAGGTATGGTTGTCACAGAAAACAGGCACACAGATTATAATAAGGACTTTAACCAAGTAGGAAACCTCAGTGCTAATGTGCTAATTGAGAAATCTGTGAATCTACCCCCAAATTCAACCATTGTCAGTGTGGCCTGCTCAGCAATTGGACAGATTTTGCCTAAGAATCATAGCACATACGTGAATAGCTTAGTGGTAATAACAACTCTGAGCTGCAAGAGACCCCAGAACTTCTATATTGATATGACCTTTCAAAAAGCAAACCTGTCTCTAACGACGCCGAAATGTGTCTATTGGAACTTCAGCCTCAATGAAAACAGAGGAAAGTGGGATGATTATGGTTGCAAACCGACAGAGAAAAAAGGGAACGTCACTTGCTCCTGCAATCACTTGACATCATTCTCCATTTTGATGTCACCTGTAAAACTGCCTGCCAGTCTTGCTGCAGAATATATTACCCACATTGGCCTGCCCATTTCAATCGTGAGTTTAGTGGTCTGCATTATAATTGAATCCTTAGTTTGGAAAAATGTAACAAACAACACAACCTCCTACATGCGCCACGTCTGTATACTCAACATAGCTACATCACTCCTAGTTGCTGACATTTGGTTCATTGTCAGTGCTTCCATCAAGGAGCAAAACACACAGAAAGAAAGAGAGATTTGTATTGTGGCCACCTTCTTCATCCATCTATTCTACCTGTGTGGCTTATTCTGGATGCTCAGCCTTGGCCTCATTCTTTTCTACAGATTGGTCTTCATCTTCCATAACACAAGTAAGACCATCCAGAAAGTAGTGGCATTCTGTCTGGGATATGGGTGCCCCTTTGTCTTTGCAGTTACTACCATTGCTGTCACACTGCCACAGAAAAATTACACCAGAAAGAAACACTGCTGGCTCAACTGGAATGACAGCAAAGCTGTCTTAGCCTTTATCATACCTGCCCTGGCTATTGTGGCCATGAATTTGTTCATCACCGGAGTTGTTATAATAAAAATACTGAGGCCAAACATTGGGGACAAGACCAATAAGCAGGAGAGAAAGACTTTGTTTCAAATCGGCAAAAGTCTGGCCATCTTGTCACCGTTGTTAGGCCTCACCTGGGGATTCGGTCTTGCCACCATCTTCAAAGACAGCCACGAAGCTTTCCACATCCTCTTTGCTCTGTTCAATGCTTTGCAGGTGAGTTACACATACGCATGGTTTTGTTTCGTCTGTGACCATTTAACATGCAGTGACATTCTTGCAGTGCTGTGTTATGAGAAATAAAAACAGTTTGGGAAAGCTCAGGTTTGCCTTGTATGTCCTTAATCCCAAAGGGCTCTTTGGGAAACCCATTGCAGGAATTCAGAAGCATCTCTTATTCTAAGTTGCCTTAACAGATGTGCCTTATAGATAAATCTGGCATAGACATAACTTCTAATTTTGGCGGTAGTTTTGGGGAGAACTTCTATCCTGAAGATTAGGAAAATAGCCCTCTTATTTTCAAGTGGGCAAGCTTCAGCATGTCTGCTCTCATTTACAGCGCAATTGGAGGCATCACATCATGCTCTTGCAGGTTCAAGTAATGAGGGAGTATAAACTGCCTGTAAATCAACAGAACCAGCTGAGCAGTACTAATATGAAAGAGAGGAACTGACTAAAATCCATGATTGAGGATTTTCAGTCAGAGTTCAGAGTTTAAATAGACAGTGTGGACAATGTTTGTGATACTGCAATTGAAAGGCTGGTGTTAAACATGTAATTTTCTGTCTCCCAGGGATTTTTCATTTTGGTGTTTGGGACTCTCTGGGACAAGAAGGTAAGAATTCAAACTATTTTTTATATTGTGTGATCGATATTGTTGGAATTTGAACACAATTGCTGTATTTACTAATTAATTTTTCTTTCTTGAACAAATAGATAACAGAAGCCCTGCTGAAGAGGAATTCTCTGTCCAGATGGAGTTCGCAGCAAACAAAGGTTAGATGCTTGACCTAAGAGCATATTTCAACATTACTGTTGAATAGTCTAACATTCTCCAAGTGACCTTTAAGTCTAATACACTTTATATTCTGAATTTACTAGAATTGGTCAGAGAAAGAGAAGAAATTAACAACACAAATGTGAACATAACCCTTTTTTCAAAGTTCATTATTTCACCTATAATAATTGACCAAAAATTAGAAGGAGCTTGGTGGAGATTTGACATAGAGCAGTATACAAAAACATACTGAATTCCATAAGAAATAAACCACAAAATGTACTAAAACTTGAAGTTATAAAACAGGAAAATTCAGTGGCATCATTATTTATTCACAACTTAAGATAAACACAGAAGGAACTTCTTGAGGCAGGTGCCCTTCAGCTGTTAGTAGGAACGGATGCAGATGTTGCCACCTGAACTTCTGAAAGAGGTGATAGGTAAACCCACACTTTATGCTGAGAACAGAAAATGGGAGGAAGAAACAATCTTTTGTCAAAATTGTGTCTATGTGCAATAAACAATCAGATTTAAATGAGCTAAAATTGCACAGAAATGGACACGGTTCTGTAACCAAGTGGCCTGGACACTCTCCTAGAAGAGGAAAGACTTGGGTCCCAAACCCAGCAAATTTCTGCATTTAATCCAAAACATTCACTGGCTAAAAAAGACAAATAGTGTTGCAAATAGGGAATGGAAAGCTCCTGTAAGGCTGCTCTAGTCTCTGCAGATACTTTCTCTGTACCACTCTCTCTCACATTCCTCCCTGCACAGAAGCAGAGCTTGAATGGAGGGACTGGAAATGCCTCTGCTCAGGATAGGCATTCATATTGAAGGGGGAGACCAGTTCCACCCCTATCTTTAAAACAAAAAGAAAGGTTTGCACAGTGCCTCTGGAAAATGGCTGCTGAGTAAGCAGCCTTCAGATTATTACCCACTCCTGCTCTGTCGTGTGGATATCAGTGATGTCACATCAAGAAGTCTGAGGTCTATCAAAAGATGGGAAGATAGCTAAAGGATTCAGCATCACAGATTGTGTTTTCCTCAATCCTTCCAGTAATGGGGAGAGATATGGAAAGAAATAGGTGAGTCCAGGTCTTCGATGGCTCCAGGACTGGTGCCTCTGACAGAGTTTTGGGTTTTATAACCATGGAAGAGTCTTTAAGACAAGAGGTCTGCTGCAGCCTGATGGGATCCAACTGTCTTGATGGCGAAAATATTTCTTGTCTCACAACCTGGCAAGACAGATTGAAAAAGCTTTAAACGAGGATCAGTGGGAAGAGGATACAATTAGAAACACTCAGGTTAAGCCAAGGGATGGTACAGCACCATCGGAGGGTGGCAAGGCAAATGTGAACATCTACATCTGAAATGTTTGTATACAAACACGCGCAGTATGAGGAACGAATGGGACAAACTGTAAGCTTTGGTCCTTTCCCAGAGCTATAATATCATCAGTTTTAGTGAGACTTGGTGGAATGAGCCCCACAACTGGAGTGCTGAGATGGAGGGCTATCAGCTCTGCAGGAGGGTTAAGCAGGGCAGGCGAGGTGATGTTGCATTGCATGTAAGGGAGAAATTGTACAGATTGTACAGTTCTTGCAGTTAGTGATGATGGAGTAGAGAGCCTATGGGTGAGGATTAAGGGGACGGATAGCAAATCAGATGTCTTTGTGGGTGTCTACTATTGACCACCCACCTAGGACAACAGCCCAGATGAGTTATTCTATAGGCAGATAGGGGAAATCTTGGAATCGTTTGCTCTCCTTATGGGAGAATGTAATTTCTCAGACATAAACTGAGAATATCATACTGCCATGACATCTGGCACATCAAGGCATCTTGTCATGTCATGATAAGACATGAAAGATGCAGTTTCTACCCAACATTTTTTTTTTTCCCCAGAATAATCCACCTAACTTTTTTTAAACTAGTACTCCAAGTATTCCAGTGTTTTCTGCAGGCTTATCTCAGGGAATTCACAGCTAGAAGCATCTCCTAATGCATTTTTAAAGTGTTACTCCCTGTCTCTGCCTTGAAAATGACATTTGCTGGATGTGGTGCTATTCCAACTGTGGGAAAACTTCCTTTTTCCCAGGAAGTAGGAAAGAAGGAATAACTTGTACAACTATCATTAAGGATGGCAGTTTCTTCATTCCCTAATGGACATACCCAGCAGACTAAACTAGAAAGAACAAGTTGTTAAGCCTTAAATTGTTAAACCTCAGCTCTGAATTCCTTTGAAACAAAATCTCTCAGGGCAGACACTTCCAACTCAAGCTGACACTGTGGAAGCTGCCCCAGGCAGTGGGAGCTGACCCAGTCCCTTGGCAGTTCTACTGAAAAGGCATAAATAAAGCACAATCAAAGTCTTTGATCAAATATTTAAGATGTGATTAATTTACCTTCTTTACGATTTTATTACGTAGGTGACAAGGCACAAAATTGCCTAATTTCCCCCACCATAAACAGTCAGACTGAACAGAGAAAGACGTGTTTTCTGTACTTTTTTTTTTTAAACATACCTCTTGCAGGAACCCCATTAAATTCTCAAACTATGCAAGATCCGGAAAAGAAACTGCTTTCAGCAGCAAAATCTCACTTTCTTCCTTCACAACCGGACTGTACAGAGTTGTATTCCAACGCCCTCTAGTGTGCAGAGTTAAATTTGCCTTTGATTGTCTCAGCAGCTTTCAATGGCCATCTGCAAGTATATAAATCTTAGCTTTACTGGCTACCTTAATGTATATACTCCCTAGGGTAAGGGACCGGAACGCTGTACTGTTTGACATGGACAGACTCTGGAGCTTAAGCCATGCTCCCTGGCCAACTGTTAAAGACAGCTTGTTACTTTTTGTGTTGTTTATTTTTTTAAAGTTCCTATAAATCTCCTTCACTGCCATCGTAAACATGCAAATGGGTGAACTCAACGCCAAACGGACATCTAACCTGTCCCCTGCCTGTACTACTGAACGGCTTTTAATTGTGGCCTTGTTCTTCCCTCATTACAGCTACAAAGAATGTTCTAGGCTTTTAACAAAAAAAAACCAATTTCTTTCTCACAGTCAACCTCCCTGATCTTGGTGACACCAATGTTCTCTATGGGCTACCCACTTTCAAGAACCTTCAACAACTTATGTGGCAAAACAGGTATGTGATAATAGATCTCTCCTACTGAACTACTAATAAGGTTTTGCCTGAGTTCCCACTCCCTGGGTCTGTCTGTCCCACTATCTATCAATCCGTCCATCCATCCGTAGATGGTATTTCATCTTCTAGTACAAAGGAACTGTAATAACACAAGTCATTGGAATCATTAGCATAATTGCTCATGATTGTAGCGTAATGCTAGCAGCATAACTGTCTAACACAAGAACATGAATTAGATGGTGGCATGTTTCACCAGTTCTAAATATATATATATATATATATATATTATAATTTGAGCTTAATTATATCACGATGCAGTGCTCCTCAGCTAAGTGTTCATGTACTCCTCACCACCTGGGACCTTGGAATTTTATCTCTTCGAAGGTTCCCTGGCAGCCATTCTATGGATGTCACCATTTCAGTTATGATTTTATTTTGCAAGAAGAATTGCTGAAAATGTACATAACTTTATTCCTGAATGGGCGACCTTTGTATCAAACCATTGCTCAGAGGAGATGGTGACATTTGGTCAAAGTGGGATTTAAAGGAAGTTAATGTAAGCAAGCAGCTGTTTTTTAAGGGTCTGGTAATAGTCAGATATAGGAACAAGAAGTTAATCTCCAACTCCGCTACAGTGCAGTAAATTGACATCCTCACACTAACCAGATACAGAAGCCTCCCACCACAAAAATGACATGTGTGCTGCCTCCCATGCTGCTGCCACCTACAGCTCCTGTATTATTAGCACTGTGCCATGACCTCTTTCATGCTCTCCTTCAGGGCTCCCTGCACCCGGGTCTTACTTTAGAGCCTTGTGGTCACAGGAGGGAGGGAGATGGGATTCATTTTGGGAACATATGTTCTAGATGTACCCCAGTGCTCAAGGAGGACCACTAAGTCCCTCCACTTGTGTGCGCAGTAGTAATTTTACTGCTCTGTGGCACGATGCTCAGTTCAGGCTGCCATATCGTGGATGTGTCACCAAGCACACTGACCTCTGTGGTCATTGCCGTAATCCAGAAATAGAAGCCAGTGTGCTCGGTCATCAGGAAAGGTCTAACTGTCCTTACTCTGCAGTGCCAACATATCTCACACTGTCTGTCCTTCTGTCTAATCACTATGCTTTGTTTTGCAGGAAAATACACGGTATCTTCTTCAGAGCCATCCAGCTCTTCTGAAAACACTTCCAAGTCATATTCTTTGCTTAACTGAGGCACTGCAAATGCTAAACCATTTAACTGTGAAAGGAACTCTGCCCTTTCCAAGACACACACAAAAAGCGTCTGTGAGTTGTCAAGCAGTGGACTGCTTCCCGTTGACTATACTGTGCCTTGGTGCATTCTTCTGGAATAATCCTTTCCGGTTAACATGTAAGGCAGGGAAGCTTTCTGAGGTGGAATTTGACAGGGACTGCCAATACCAGAAGAAATGACAAGACGTTTGAAGCTTGGAAGGATTAGAAGGCCTTCAAGTGCTGGTAAAGACACTGAAGAATCCTTGGCCTTAAAGAGGGTGCTTAGCACTGTGCAGTACTGAGCCATGAATCGCAGTGCTACATACAGCTGTTGTCCAGTGGTTTTTGCATTTCTCCTACCAAATCTCTGAATGATTCCAAAACCCTGTGTAGATTAACAAGTACCCCATAGCTTCTCAGCTACCCTCCTATTACGGTCTGGAAAGCTATCGGGTATAATGCTCTCTGATTTCTATTTAAGATTTCCTGGAGCCAAAGATTCAAAACTGAGAAGGCCTATTTCAGATCTTCACTTCTGACTCATAAAAAATGAAGACTGTGATGATTCCTGTGTGATTTTCTTTCAGATGGGATGTGCTTGAAGCTCTATGTGGCACTTTTTAAAGAAAAGAAAGCTTTATATCTGTAACTATAATTGTCCTTTCCTAGATGTAATGTGGTAAGAAAGAGAGGGTTGCTGCCCTCTGCCACAGAGGGTGATGCAATTATTGAGTGTTATGTATGCAAGGAGTCTCTTTTATAAAGTCTGTACTTTTGGGTCTCCTTCCAGAGGAGAATCACACTCGGAGGGCTCAGAGCCAATTCTGCAATGAATATAAACCAGCATGTGCCATGTAGAATGAGAGGTTTTATATAAGTTATTGCTTTAATACTACATTTGTGGAATCAGTTATTTACAAGCCTGTACACCTTTAAAGGCAGGGCTCTTATTTCAAGTCGAGGACTATGAAATAGCCTGCAAAGTATTTGTAGTACACACGAATATCACAAAACTTACTGTAAAATACGACAGAGTCGTAAAGATATAAATGTGAGGCCTATACCAAGTATGACAGTCAGGTAGTACAGCCCCATATGCCCTATTTGGCTCATGGGGAACCAGGCCCATGTTTACTGGTGGTGAACTCATTCCCTAGCCATTGGAACTGATCAGGATGGGAAACTTGTAGCCTACTGTTACAGATGTGTTATGGGCTGGTACAGGCAGGTGGTAAGGAATGAAGACAGCAAACAAGCATCAGTCAAGTGTATTACTTATACCAAAAGCAGTTTTTCATTTGAAGATGTTAGTTATTAACACTAAAACTAGAATGCAGTTAGAGACTAAAAGATATTTGAAAATCCAGAATCTCTTTGAAATGTATGGCCAATGGAAACTTGAAAGTCAGACCTCTGCACGTTTTTCCAAGCAAAATTTGCCTTTGGACAGCCATTCGGTCTAAGCTACTCTGGAAGTAGCTTGTACAGTGCTGATCTGCTGCAGAAGCCATCCCCTCAGTGAGTCAGTCAGCTTCTCATAAATTGCAAAGTACAAGTCCCTGTAGACAGTACAGTCCCACCACACCTTATTTCTGCTGATGTTTCATCCCTGAGCTTTCATCACACATCCCAAATTAGTCAAGCCTGGGTCTAGACTGTATGTGAATGAAAAATCAGGATGTGATGCTGAGCTGTGTGGCAATGAAATGGCATCTTTCAAAGGTAAGATCCTTGCCAGTGTTACAAAAACCACAACAGTTTGTGAAAGAGAAATGGCTAAATTATCTGTGCCAGTCTTAAAGACGAGGGGCCAAGGTTTCACTTGTATCTATGCGTGGATCAAGGGAAATGGGGAGGAAATAAAGACTGGAAGTGAGTGCTGAATGGAGGAATAAAGGCAAACACATGGCAGCAATCACGCTATCCCCCTCCTACCCACTCTCAGCAGCAAGAACCAGATGTCTGGCAAGGACAAGGTGGGTTCACCAACAGCTTGCGCACCTCAGGAGTCTGGTATTTTGGTCAGATGGCTATTTTTGGTCAGCCAGCCCCATCCTTCATCGTGATTCCCCTTTGTCCTGATCAAAGCTCAACCCTCTCCGTACACACCCTCTTCTGAAGTGAGGGCTGCCATGGCACTTGTTTTCTGATAATTGCCATCACTCTTACCTCCTCCTGCTTAACCACAAGGCACTAAGATAAAGTGCTCTGTAACAAAAACCTACCAGGGTCATCTTATCTCCAGAATATGGGATCTCTCCCCTACCTTTTCTAGCAATGGATGAGGAACAGTCACCGCCTTGGCACCTTCCTCTGATTTACTCCAACTCAGGAAAAATAGTAAAGGATGGAATTGTGACATACAGGTTTCTGAGGAATAGACCTGCCTACTCCCACATTCTCTCCTTAAGAGTTTTTGGACTGTGACATTTGTTGAACAACTCTTACTTATGCCTCAAGCTCAGACTTCACCCTTCATTCCTTAAAGACTTTATGAACCTTCACAGAATCACAGAACGGTTACAGCTGAAAGAGACTGCTGAAGGTCATCTGGTCCAACACCCTGCTCAAACTGGGACACCCAGAGCAGGTTGCCCAGCACGGCATCCAGGTGGCTTTTGAAGATCTCCAGGGAAGAGACTACACAACCTCTCTGGGCAGCCCATGCCATTTCTCCATCACCTGCCCAGAACAGTTATTATACATATAGTTATTAGTTATTATATATTATAAATAACTATATATTAGTTATATATAGTTATTAGGTGTGCAGTTATGATAAATTATTTATTTGTTTTTTATTGGACCATGAAGTCAATGCTGTGATCTCTGGTGCTGTCGTGGCTCAGTGGTCTGGCCAGCACATTTACTTCTTACGCTGCCCCAGGAAACACGTTCAGGAAACAGCTGTGCTTGCCCATCGTGCTGGCCAGCAGCTGGTAGGAAACTGGGTGTGCTGTGGGTGGGCAGAGCTGAAGAGCAGAACAACTAATGGTCCTGCTCTGCCCACCCCACCTCAGTGGCACCTCCAGCAAGATCTACCCAACCATCACTGCTTGTAAACTTACAATGAGAGCTTCCTTGAGGCTTTTGGTTCTCAACACCTAACAGGATTCAATGCTGTCGAAAAGCCATGGTGTTGACAGGCAGATTCACCCCTGGACTGTGTAATTCCTTGAGTACTTTCCTGTTAGAAAACCATGGTATGGAATATGATACTCTCTACACAAACTTTAGAATCTTTACTTCTAAATTACGCCCTCTCCAAGTTAAATTCAGCTTTTTCTTTGGGATAAGTGCTGCTAATCCCTCCACAGCCTCTTCCTGGATTTTTTATTTTTATTTTTTCCCTCTGAGGGACAAGGTACAGTGCAAATCGGAGCACATCAGTTTGTGGCGGACCCACAGAGCCCACGGCCTGTGCCACCATGGCACCGCTTCTCCTCACACTGCCAACCGCCGACCCCTGAGGCAGGAGGGCGGCGGCGGCCTGTCATGGCGTCCCTAGGCCCTGCATGGTGTGACAGAAAAGCAGTCAAGAAGTGGCATGGCCTGTGTCTGCCTGCGCTCCCCTTGAGACATCTCACACGTTTTTGTCCCCATGTCACTTTTTGGTCCCCAAATTCAGACAAGCAGGGTGCCCCCAGCCATCGCCATGCATTTCTCCTCACCCTCTTACCCCACAGGGCCTGGGCTGCAGATCTTGTCCTGCCCTGGCTAAGTGAATGAGGCAGGTTCAGACCCACAAGTGATGCTATTGCTGATTTAAAAAACACAGATACACACACACACGCAAAAATAAAAACCACCACAAGAGATAGGACAAGCTCCTCTGCTTGAGTGTAATTGCCATGACGTCCCTTCATGGGGGGACATCTTAAGCTTGGGGCTGGGAATTGGCAAAGCTACACCTGCTTGCTTCCCTGCTCAGGAGGTCTGAGCCGTGCCTTTCTCTCCTCTTCCTGGTTGACAAGTGGTGGCGAGCAACAATGCTGACAACAGGGACAGAAGGTGTATGAGTTAATTGCAATGCAGGCATACTGGGGAGAGGAGCTACCTGAAACAATTGCACTTGGCAGCTTGCTTTTTGTAAAGTTTGTATCCTACGGACTAAGTGCAGCATTTGCACTCGAACTCCAGGAGTTCCAGAAAGCTGCACTTTGCTTTTGACCATGGTGCTTTCATCCATCCCTGTGCTGCTTTCCTGGATCAACTGAGAAGCAGCAGAAACCAAACATATGAACTGCAAGCCTGCGTTAAAAATGGTTAACTCTGAAATCCCCAGATTGATAATCTTACGCCTTATATATAATAATGCCTTAATTAAATACACAATGATTTGGATAGTTTGTCCTTCCCCACAGGACTGATGTGAGCATCAGGACAAAGCCAAGTGTAAATACAAGCAGCAACCAGCTCCCTGCTTACAACCTACTGCCACAAGAGTGTATTTTTCCATTAGCTGCCATCCCTTATGATAGGTATCTGATAAATAAAAGGGTGGCTTCATCCTCTGTGATTATTTACCATTTCTATTCTGAACACCTTTTGTTCTGTGTTTTGAGGAAACCTGGGTAATAAAGTTTCAAGTGCAGAAACTGTTGAGAGTCCTGCAAAGCAGAGATCTTGGGACATACTGGATCACTGGCTTCCTGCCATCTGCAGTAAGGTGTTAACACGTTATCCAGAAATCTCCAGTGTCACAGACCCAGTCTTCATCTTCATACACCCAACCCTTCTCCCTGACTTGTGAGGCAATGATTTCTAGAGGGTTGTGAATTTAGTGGTAACCAAAATAGATCCTGTCCTATGATAACTGCTGCTGTGCTCCAGTTTCATCCAGTGCCTGCATGGGAATTTGATAGATGTTTAAAATAACTTTAAGATTATGACCAGAGAATAGACTTACACTTGAACAATTGAAAGCCTTATGTGGCAAGATTTTCTAGAAAGACAACTAGCTTTAATATGAAATTATTTCCCTGGTAGAGCACTAGCCAAAAATGTGTAATAGTAATTTACGATTAATTTCATACAATAGCTACTCAGCTTTTGTAAATCAGCATAGCTTCATGGCAAATGAGTGTTGATGTACTGATTTACCTATGAATTTTTACCCTTTAGATATCTTGGATAGCTTTTAAAGGAACATTTCTAGAATCTTTATAGATTTGCTTATATGTGATTGTTCCTAGTGTTTAGAGAAGTTCTTCCAATTATTTAAGTTGGAACTGTGGTTAACAGTAAAGGCATGACTGTCAGCACTACCAGTCACAACTGAATGAAGAAATAAAGCAAACAAAGAATACACAAGAGATTCAGTGTGTGAACTTTTATTAGACAACAGTTCAACGTGATCTTTAACTGCGAAGTCTCATGAAATAAACAACTGACAAAATGCTGACAGAGCATTTCAACATCTGTATGCTGGCTGGTCTTCAAGTTGTATTCATCATTTTTCATTGAAAACTGATGTTTGATGAACTATGGAAAAACACCAGACTTAGATTTATTCCTCTACAGATCTTTATCTTCTAGCCATCATGGAAATGAGGACGATTGTTAAGACAATGGTTCCAGCAATTCCACCAACTGTAATTCCCAGGATGTTCCCATGGACCTGCATTGACTGACACCTCTCACCTGTAAAGAAGAAGGTATGTCCTGATGGGCACCTGGGAAAATAAAGCACAGATTTATGTGGATTAGGAGTTTTGTCCTGCCCTGTAGGCCCTCCTTGAGATCTCCACGCTCACTCTTCTGGATTGGCAGTTCCCATTAGATGGGTTCGCATCACAATATCCCCACCTTGTTTGGCAGCTATGGACATCCTCTAAAAGCACCACAGAAGGAGATTCCTTTGCGTTTCCCCTCTGGTTGCTAACAGAAACTAGTCTCTGCAATCAAATGTTTTGTTCCCACTGTTCTTTGAAAACAGTGACACAGATCTTTGAGATCTGTAGCTCTGACCACTTAGTAGCTGCACCATTTGGTTCAGAGGTAAGTCAGGGCAACCAAGGAGGAGTTCTGTGATACCTGCAGCTTGGTCTCCCTTTCACATTCACACAGACTCCATCATTCTGGCAAGGGTTTGGATCACACGGGTCTTGCGGGTAAGGCAGCCAGTCTTGAACGGGCTCCATATCCTGGAGAGCTCTCTTCTGCCTTTCAAAAGGGAAGCTTTCCATGATGGCAGATTGTTCAGATTGAACAGGGACTTCAGTATTATTGAGGTGAGTTAGATCTTTAAAAAATGGAAAGAGGTGAAAGACATCAGATAACAGTGACTATTATTATACATAACATTCTTCATCCAAGAGGCTAGACTGGAGAGTACTGCTTGTCCATTTGTTCTTTACTGAGCTCCTGCCATACCATGGCAAGTTCTGTGTATTTAAAGCACAAGGTAGAAAATAATACTAAAATTATGGCAACTAGTCAGGTAAATCAGTAACAGTCTGTGCTTTGGAAAATTGTGCCAAGTGTGGCTGTTCTGTTTGAAAATAAGCACAACAGGAACAGCCTTTTAGTATGGTTCAAAGCTTAGAAGAGAACATAGTTACTGGTTAGGGTGCTGAGAAATGAACCTTCAATAAATCCATGCCATTTAGATTCCTCTGAGCTCAAACACTTCAGTCAACATCACCCACTTGAAACTAAAACACAAAAATGCTTTTCAAAGTTGATCCCCATTAGAAGAGAAAATGGCTCAGGGACAGGTGGCTATAGTAATGTGAATGAATGAAAAGGGATAGAAAGGATCAACAATTTGCATTTGCAAGGAGAATCAAGAAAAAGGTCGTTACCATGAAATTCTGCAAAAATAATCAGGTCATCATTTTTCAGGAAGCTTCTACGCCTCATCTGGCTGTGGGAGATGAAGTTGTTCCACCCCCAGTCTACAGTTCTATAGCAATTGCATGAGGCATCAAATTTTCCAGTTATAGATGGTTTCTCCCATATTAGGGTTCCACTACCATCTGCAAAGAGAATATGAGTAGCAAATAAGAACTGCGAAGTTCTGCAGCCTAGAGCTATGACAACATTTTTTTTTTCCTGCATTACAATGTTAAACAGGACTTATGCTGCAAAATCAAATTCAGGGCTCAGATACTCAAACAAATCACAGAGGACTGACAAATGATGCCAGCAGATGCTTAGAAATAGTCTGCGTGAGGTCTCTAAATCTATGTGAGGGCATTTAAATTCACAACTCCCCTTTAATTGAGGATTGACCAAACACAAATTACCTCCTTGCTCTCACCAGCTAAGAGCTCCCTCCTGCATAAGGACACCCCCTCATCATCTTTTAAGTACCTATGGTTTAGGGTCTGGCAGATTTTGTTCATTGTTGTGGTTCTGTTAAACATACCCAATGTTTAAAACCTCCTGCTGAAAAAACATGTACCAAATTTCCACTGAAAAACGTGAAGAGGGATGGAGACTAATCTCTGCTGTTTCATATTGTAGCAAATTCAATATTGTCCCGTTCTTATTTCTTTGAATGATCATATGCATGAGGTGTCCCAGGGCTCGACACGGAACTATGATGCAACAAGCTATATAAACCTGGAGCTAAAAAGTAGCCCGTGTCTGACAGAGTCTTCAGTCTGCATCAAGCCAAGAAAAATTGGTTTCAGATGCTGCAGACTGATCTCACAGGTGTTGTCAGGTATTTTGTTCCTTAAATACAGCTACAGTGTGGACCTTGTATATTCAGACTGTGTATGTTCAAGTTAATCAAGCCCCAAAAATGTAGTTGTAGCTTAAATTATTGTAGGATGCAATGGAATAAAGCCCTCTACTGGCATTACATTGTCCTGTGGCGACAAATCACAGGTAGAATGAGAATTGCCAGCTCCTTGGCAAAGGAAAACTCTCTACAAGTCTGTTATAAGGGGTAACGGTTTTAAATTAAAAAAGGGGGGATTTTGATTAAATACTAGGAAGAATTCTTTACTATGAGGATGGTGAGGCACTGAAGCAGGCTGCCCAGAGAAGCTGTGGATGCCCCATCCCTGGCGGTGCCCAAGGCCAGGCTGGATGGGATTTGGGCAGCCTGGGCTGATGGGAGGTGTCCCTGTCATGGCAGGGTTTGGGACAGGATGGGCTTCAAGGTTCCTTCCAACTCTAATGGTTCTATGATTCTATGATTTTATTTAGAGTCAAACTCTGATATCCCAGTGATTGTTCATAGCAACAACAACCTTCTATGCATCATTTTTTACGTCAGATGATCCTTTGCAGACAGGAACTCTGAGTCATAAACAGGAAAATGCCCCAAACTAGAAAATGAAGCCAAAGTTGCCCAACTATGACTCCTGCGCTGTCCCGTGACTCAGATTCTTTAGCTTTCATTTCCACTATTCCTCCAGGCAAATAACACTTACCTGACGCAACCTGGTCTTTATTTGTGGTGAAACTTCTGCTTGCAGACATCCTTTTCAAGATGTCAGGGTCCTGGTCCAGCACTGTGAGCATGGCTTGGCGGTTCAGAGCTGGCCACTCTAGAACAGCATCATTCTCTCCACTGCACAAATGAAAGGCAATGCGAGAGTAGCCACTGGTTCTGGATTGGGGATACAAACTTATGCCATAAGCATAACCCTCAGGGCTGTAAAACCGGGGGCTTTGAATAACATCACTTGATGCGTTTTCGAGGATTTGACTGAAATTCCGAATGACCCACACAGCTGTGGGACAGGGGGTCTCTGTCAGTGTGACATCGTCGATAATGATCCCACCAGATGAAGAGCTGGGGTTGCCCTTTAGTCCTTGGAAGAGATATCGGAACTTCTTCTGAGAATTGAGGGTTACGTGGGCAATTTTCCAGTTATGGTCATTATCCGCTTTTGTGAAAGGAAAGCAAAACATTGACATCAGCATGATTAGTGATATTAGCTGATATTCTGATATTCTGAAGCAGCTTATTCCTAGTTAGCTATTCCAGCTGCATTTTTAGACAACTGGACCTCTCACAGAGCCATGAAGGATGGAAGTCTTAAGTGGGTATTATGATTATATTATGCTTACATTGCATTATCATCAAATTGCTTTGGACACATTGTATTAGGAACTCTTCAAACATTAGTGAATGACAGTCTTTAGTATAATGAGCAGCATGCTAAAAACCGAGACATAAGAAGTGGATGGGTGTCAGTGAACCAACATGTTAAAATTAACTCTTATGGGTCACTTTTTCATGGACTTGTCCCTCCCTGCAAAATGCAGTAGCCTGATAAAGGCGGCTGATCACAAGTCTTGGGTTTTGACAGCATAAATGCTTAGTGATGCATTGGCTGAATTTGTCCTATTTTGCAAAATCACCCGAAGTGGGCACCCATTCACATTTCCAAAGTTACATATATTTTTCTATTTGCAGACGTATAAAAATTTAGGCTGGGGTTCCTTATATCTAAAGATGAGCACAGGTATTCCTAATGTCTAAAGATGAGCAGCTCACTGTCAGATCATACTATAGCCAATGGAGATCTAGCCAATGATCTCCAGCAATTTGGGGTCCTTCCCATTCACTGAGCATAACATAACATTGTTAGATTAGGAACATCGTGACTTCTGCTGTGGAACACTTAAATTACATAATCACAACCCATGGCTTCACTGCTAAATGTGAATAATAAATATCGCATAATACCAAAATCCTTATCCAGACTGCAGCATACTCTCCTGGTAGCTTAGGAAAAATGTTTTGATTTCTAAGCCAATTTTTCTTTCCCAAAGGTTCTATATATTTCTCATATTTCTAGAATTACCCTGAAAGGTTTCAATTTTCCTCATCTTGCGAACATTTCCAGTCCCATCATCTTCCTTAAGCCAGATGATCAGCTTGTCAGAAGGGCTTCCTGTGATCTTATAGAAGAACTGGAGGCACTGCTGAGTTCTCTTGGGATAAAGGATTCGAGACTCTAGGACTGCCGCCTCCTCTGCCTTTCCAGAGCTGGTGTCGAAGTACATGAAGTAGCCAGCATCTGTGAAAAAAGTGTTGAGTGTCATCATCTCTTTCCACCTTTCCTGCTAGCCGCATGGTATATATTTATCATTTCAACTCCACTCTTTCAGTAGGCATAAGTGTAGTAGCTAACATAAATAGTAGAGGACACAGTGCATAATAACCATTCAAGACAGTGTATAGAGGAAACAGTGCATAATAATCACGTAGACTTGGGTACAAAGTAGTTTAGGACTAGTAGGGCTAGTAGTTTAGCATATATATGGAACTCATTGCCAGCAGCTACTGCCAGTTTTGCATTAGTTGGCCTAGCTGGAAGTTGGATGCCACGGGAATGTCAGAGATGAGACAGAAGACTCAGTGCTGACAGCAAGTAACTAGCAGACATCTTTTATTTGATTTATATCAAAGATAATCCAAAGATGAGATCTTGGAGATCATATACTTTATTACCTTATGAAGAGTAAAATAATTTCTTATCAGTGACAAAGATAACAGAAAAGGTTTGGGCACTGAACTAGCACTTCCTTGACCTTGAGCAGAGATAAGGTCTATAAGTAACTTGTCCAAAGACATTTGAAAACTCAGCTTCTCGGATTGGGCAAATTGGGCAAAAACAAATTTCTGTCCCTCTAGTTTAATTTCCTAGCAAGTTTCTCTAAAGTTATCTTTAGATTTGAAGTATCTACTTTTCTCCTTATGTGTACCAGGAATTAAGCATCTGCACGCACGTCTTGGTATCACATGAACTTGTCACCTCTTATCTGTATTGCATTGCTCTTCAGTTATCCATTACAGTCTGTGATTAGATTAACAAGTGAAATTCTTTCAGCTGCTGTGGGAAAGCCTCCTCTGCTGGGGGCAGGTTCCTTGGACTCTTGTGGTTTTAGCTAACAGTTGGGGTATCATTGACCAAACCTTGCAGCTGCATAAACACAGTACGGCCACCTCCATGGTCAGTGGAGCTACTAGAGCTGTTCTGTCTATTGCGTTTGCTCTAACCATGTCAAGGCAACATTTTCCTTTACCGTTAGGACATGGTAACAATGTTTTGAAATCATACCCATAGAAACTTTGCCAAAGGTACTGAATTGCTTTATACATACATATAACAATTTGCCGTAAGTTAAATTTATGTTAAATTGAAGCACGATCGCTGCTGCTCCAAGTGGGAAACAGGACTGTGAGCCTTATTCAGGTGCCTGACTTTGTTGTTGAGCTTATTGTGGTATCAAAGCCCCAGATGATCCAGACTCTACCTCCTTCTTGATAAGAAAGTGAAATAAAAGCAACAGAAAGTATCTATGGCAGTTAGGATATGGCCTCGGCAGACTTCAGCAACAGGATACATGGATCAAATCCAGAGCCAGGCTGCCACTTCCTCTCTACGTTTTAGACTGTAGTTTCCCTCCTTCAGTTTAGCCAGTAATAAGTCAATGCAAGAAGTCAAACTGTTTGGGCAAAATACAATCCATCTGTGTTAGGGAAACAAAATTAGGTCCCACTCGAGATGGCTGCAGAAGCAATTCTCCAAAAGCGTCTAAATTCCTGATGGAGTCAAAGAGCCTTTGAAGGCCTCTGAAAGGAGAGGCACTCCCTACTCAAGCAGTTCATTTTGGCACTCTGGAGATCCTCAGAGACACCTAACACTCTCCATTAACTCTTCAGGAAACATCAGTACTTATTTTGCACAAAGTCACAAGATGCTAAAGCATAAGTGCAAGTTAAGTGCTTACTTTGGACAGACTTGTTTTACCCAACAATAACTCAGCTAAATTCTTCTTTTTCATTTACAATTACACAATGGGGAAAAAAAATAAAAACTGAACTTAGGCAAAATTTACCAAAGTCACTTTTTTTTTTTTTTAAGTCTGTTGTAGTTTTCCAAGTCTAAATAATGACAAATCAGTCTCTTGCTTTTCAGAACTGCCTGTCAGGACTTAATCTTTATTCTCATTTGTAAGCTAGCAACCTGTAACCCTCACTGGGGCTCACTCCGCCCTGCTTGGGATTTTTTCCTGTGAAAAATGGCAAAAATAGCATGTTAAAAACAAAATTATCCCTAGACTCCTATCATAAAAAAGCTTTGTAACTTTCTTCCTTCTTCAGAACCAGCATTCCTCAAGCTTAACTTATCATTCACTTTCCAAACATGTTTATGAGTAGCTTATGAGTGCTATTCCATTCTTATCTTGGAGCAACATAACTCTTACTCAGACTTTGGAAGCTGCAGTAAATCCTTTTCCAGGTTATATCAAAAATCCTCCAGTTAAGATTGTTCTTTGTCCCCTGTTATACTGCTGGTGTGGAGAACACTCCACTATGCTTTAAAAGCTTAACGAGAGCACTAGTGCAACCTAGCTCAGACCCACAGTGCCAAGTGCAAAGAAGAGGGTGCTTTGCTTAGCATGAAATACTAAAAGTAGGACGTTTTCTGTGTAGTCTACAAATATGATCATTTAAAAATATGTTTTCAGAGTAGCCAGTGCTGGGTTTTCTGAAGGGTTGACCACAATGAAGAGAAGTTGTTAAAGATGATGTATTTAAAGCACATAGCCCAGCACAGACATGAACAAGAGACCATTGCTACAGCTAAGCACTTGCCCATAGGAAAGTGTTTGTTACTTTACCTCTGCAGCGCCCAGAAAGTGTGTGGTCTTCCTGCCCCGCAGCACTGCTCTGTTGATGGACCCAGTCTAGGTCATCTCTGGTGCCCTGAATCATGCCACAGATATTTTCAAGCTCAAAAGAACACTGATCCAAAAGAGTGTGAGTTGAAGCTGAAAAAAAAAAAAATGCACACATGGTTATCTCCAAAGTATTATATCATTTAAAACAAAACTGGAGTATTTCTGCTCTAATTTTAGTGTTTGTTTTGGTTTATTTATACTAGAATAGACATCATGTAGTGAAGGCCTAAACCCCTGCAATCACAATCTGCTTGATGAGTATCCACTTGGAGCAAAGTCCAGCCAGCCACCTTAGGCAGGTTCAGCTGAGTTTGCCTGCATGTGGATGCTTCTAATGGCAGATCCACAGGGACAATAACTTGTTGCTAACAATCACACCTGGTGATAACATCTTCAACCAGATCAGCAACCAGCTGATGGAGTGTCAGACTCTAGAATCAGCCAATCCCAGGTGCAAAATAATCTAATTAAGACTGAACATCAGTAAAAGAGGACAAAGTACAGTTGCCTTCACCTCATAGCAGGGGCATAATGAAACTGCTCACATACCAGCAAATAACCACGTCTGAGCCCCTAGGAGCAACATGGAAGAAAAGATGTGAATGGCCTGACGTTTGTTGAGTGACTGGACTTTATGAAAGTGAGCAGTTAGCAGAGCCAAAGAGAGGAACGAGGAGGGAGTAAACAGTTCGGGTCTCTGCACCACAGGCTCTCTTCAGTACTGCTTCAAGAGCATCTGAGAAGTATAAACAAATAATTTTTCATGGTTAAATTATGACTTACTGCAGTTATACATGCGATTAAGTCTTTCCAGGTCGATGGCACTGAAATCTAGACGTTGTCCAATTATGTCGTTAAATGCTGGTATCTTTGCCGTAATTGTGGGAATACTGGCATTTTTGTTAAAGGAAAATGGTGCATAGTGCATCACTGATTCGTAGTCATAGGGGGTGTTCAGGTCAGTGATGAAGCTGTCATCGTACTTCAGAAAGTTGTGTTCTTTGTCTGGTAAAAGAACAGAAAAGTTTTTCATCTCACAGAGCAATTGGAAAGGAAATGGTTTTAGCATGGCCCCTTGAATGCAGTTTTATGAGGCAGAATTGATCTACCTGATAGAAATTACTTTAGGATAAAATACTCAAATGTAGCAAGACTGGTTTATGAAGTAATTTTGACAACAAAGCATTGTCTTTAGATTGCAGTTTTGCACCCTCATATGACTTCAGTAGCTTCAAAGTCAAATATCAACGAGCTATAAAGAACGATATAAAGGAGATCAGATTAGATGGTCTAATGGTAAGCATCCTGAAGGACTAAACTTAAGGATTAATATACTTCATTCCAGAGCCTGTGAATATTGATGCAAAAGTTTCCCAGAATATTAGATCACATAAGAACAAGGAGGAGTCCTGGAGATTTTCACTTCCTAAAGAGCCAGGTATGGCAGTCCTGGATTGTCCCCAGACTCTGGTCTCCTTTGTAGCAAAGGGCACATTAGGAATCTGTGAAAAAAATAGTTTGTTTTACCCTAGATTGATTATACTGCTCTGGTATTGCTATGGAGATGTCTTTTGGAAACATGTGTCTCAAAGTCTCTTGGTGAAATCATTTGTTCTTAGAGAAAGTTTTTCACTATGAAGGTGTCTGATGGGACAGGAAGAGGGAGCCATTTCACATACTTTGGCATGGAAGTAAATCAAGAGAAATTCCCAGCATTTCCAATCACAAATAATGTTTTCAGAATATCTGGCATTCTCCCTATAAGAAGAAACAGGACATGACTGCACTCAGTGGATAATTACAGCTTCTCTGTGTAATAGCTGCCCTTCCCTGCAGCTGCATTCTGGGCACAAAGGTCTTCAGTCCAAGGCTTGAGATTATATAAAGGCTTGAGTTTATTTTCTTGCAGGTATCTGAACTGCACCTTTAATCAAAAATAGTGAGAATCTTTATAATTACATGTTATCGCTTTTTATAGCTGGAGACAAAACCTTGGCAGTACACAGGCATGTATAATAATGTTTTTCAGATCATTACCAGGCAAAGGGTAACTTCTATTTGTTTTTAGAAGTTATAAAACATACAGTGAGGAGGCAATCTCATTTCTCAGGCTCTCCTGTGTGTTTTCTCTGAAATCTTATAGGTTTATTAGCTTTTCTATCAATAGCAACCTGAACAGGGGATCTCTTCTCTAGCCAACTGCTATCTGCATTGAAGTCCGTGAAAATGCATTATGGCCAAAACTGTTACAATGCTATTAAATTTGGGTTTACAGATCACCAATGCAGGAATAGATGGACACACACATATCAGCCTTATTTCCCTTTAGAGAAGCAGATAGTACTGCAAGTTGAGGTGAACTAAACCAAAACCCCAGACTGAAGGGCACTGCACAAATCAGGACTTGATAGATTTTTTTTATTTTGTAGAATTTTATGCCTTCCTCTGTAACATGTGGCAAATCCTGTTTGTGCTGACCCCAGCAACACAGAGGAATTCATACGAACTCATACTGATGCAGCCATCTACAAGCAGTCAGATGGAGTATGGCCCAAAATGTATATTTTGGCAAAAAATGCCTGTTTGACTTTTAGGGCAGTCCCTGTCCAAGGTGGAAGATATATGTGATGGTCCTAGTTACAAGCTAGCATAGTGTTCATGTTTCTGACATTAACATGGGTAAATCCAACACAGGGTCAGCAAATTAACCTTTCTATTCCGTCTCTAATCCTTTAGTTCTTTCAAACGGCTTCAGTAGAAGTTTTCTACTTAAGAAATTTGCCTAACTGGAAAATGAAAGCTTTGAGTATGGATAGAAACGTACACAATATATAGGAATTGACTGTAATATTAGCCCAGCTCCAGAGCTCCATTCAGAATAAAAAACTATAATCTGTATTGTTTTTCTGTTGTTCCACATTTGTGGCCACTTAATACACCACAGATAATCTCTCTATTCATCTTCGTAGCCCTCCTCTGGACTCGCTCCAGCAGCTCCATATCCCTCTTGTACTGGGGAGCCCAGAACTGGACACAGCACTCCAGGTGTGGCCTCACGAGGGCTGAGCAGAGGGGCAGGATGACCTCCCTCGGCCTGCTGGCAACACTCCTCCGCATGCACCCCAGGATCCCGTTGGCCTTCTTGGCCACAAGGGCACACTGCTGGCTCATGGTCAGCCTGCTGTCCACCAGGACCCCCAGGTCCCTCTCTGCAGAGCTGCTCTCCAGCAGGCCAGCCCCCAGCCTGTGCTGTTGCTTGGGGTTATTTCTCCCTAGGTGCAGGACCCTGCATTTGCCCTTGTTGAACTTCATGAGGTTCCTCTCAGCCCATCCCTCCAGCCTGTCGAGGTCCCTCTGAATGGCAGCACAGCCCTCTGGGGCATCAGCCACTCCTCCGAGCTTTGTGTTGTCAGCAAACTTGCTGCGGGTGCACTCCATAAAAGTCAGAATCTAGATACTATTACTGTCATCATCAACTTCATCACCTTGACTCAGGCTGAGACCTAGTTACTAATAAGGTGATTTGTTTTCAGGGCTGGTGATAGCAATAAAAATCATGGTCTGCAAGATCAACAGACACATTTCATCTCCTGCTCAGCCACTGCAAGAGACAACACGTAGAGGGCAGAGACAAGTAGGAATGCACATGGCCATTCAGCTGGGAGCAATTCAAAATATCAGACACTGCACTTAGAGGTCAGTAGAGACTGCTTGTACCAGCAGTTTTTATCTATCCAAAAGATAACACGATGTTCCCTGAATCCTGTTACTTTCTGAAAAGTCTTTTGCATGTATTTTTCACTTCTATGCAAAGATGTTGAGTGCATTACCCTGGAGACTGAAGTGATCTGGCTTCCACAAAAAGCATGAGTGATGGCAGGGCAACTTTGCTGCACTGGCATCTCAAAGCATCACCACTGGGAATGAGAGGAGAGCTTATACTTGGTGTCTTTGCTAGCACGCCTTTTGGAACTTGCTATAGACTTCCACTCACTCTTTTTCAGAAAAATAGGTGATCATAAAGTAGTACAGAACCAGCCCTCACAGAAGACAGAAGCAGAGACTGCCTAAGGAGACTGTGGAGTGTTTGCTGAAACTCAGAAAGCCACTGAATCTGATGGAGTTAAACCTGAAAGCAAGTACCTGCCAGAGACACTGGGCAGTGGAGAGCAAGGTAGAACCCTATTTTATGTGTCCTATCTGATCTGATCACTTTGAGGCTTCTTTATGTACAAAGTAGATCTTTCCAGTCCCTGGAAAATCTGAATCTCTGAGTATAAAACCTTTTCAGATTTTGGAGAACCCTTCATTAGAAAGCCACCTCAAAACTCAGAATATGTTGGGGTCCCAAGACACCCTCCCAGTAAGCTTACAATTTGCAATTATGTGGCAAGAGAAAAAATAGATTCTTAGGGGAAGTGATGTGCTCAAAATCAGGAAGCAGACCAGTTGTGGAGCCAAGGGGTAATAGGCTTCTGCTTTCCAAGCAGGTTATCTCTCCTACAGCCTTAAATAGTCTATGGTCTTTCACCACGAAAGTTGTACCCAAATCTTGCTACAGACTGATTTACAGGGGCATCAGGGGTGGACCAGTGTCTCTAAGTCATATCTTTCAGCAAGGTTTAAAATCTGTCAGGGGAAGAAAGATACTGATAAGACTGCACTTTAGAAAATCTAACTTGAAGTTCAAAACCAACCTGCAATAATTTCATCCCACCAGATTGTCACGTAGTCATCTCGGTCCATCCTTGACTGCTCGTGGTAAAATCCCAAAGCGTGCAGGATCTCATGTTCTACAATTGCTTTGTAGTCACACCCGGCCCCAATAGAGAGGTTCTGTCCAGTCTGCAGGTCCCCCACCATGGACCAACACCTAAGAGAGAGATCTTACTGTCAGATAGAGTTTATTTCTTAGCATTTATGTCCTCAGTCTGCTCACTTTAAATACAAACTATACTATAGTGCTATAAAAACTTTCTTTAAGTACTGACCAAGTATCAAAATATCTGTAGGTACTCTACCCTGAAGGCAAACTAAGCTCCAAAAACCATACTCCATGGGTACTGAAAACAAAGAGCTTGAGCCTGTGGTGTCTTCAATAGCTGCTGCTGAGGAGTTTCTGGTACCAGGCTCTTCAGCACCAACTTGTCAAAAATCATGGTTTACATTTTTTTAGGACATATATCTGAATCTTAAAGTAGAGCTGAGGATAGAAATATCAGTGTCTACATGCTTTATGAAGTTCTGGGAGAACATGAAATATTCACATCTGATATAATGAGATCTTTGTCCTTTTCTAGATGCTCTTTAAAAGTACGTTTAGATATGGGAAATAATAGCAATAGCACAATAAACTGTCTTTCCACACTTTTTTTTTTTTTTTTACCATTCTTCCAAATTTTTCAAAACCTAAATGCTGGCTATTCACATTCTTGGTAAATTAAGAGGCTGTACACTGGGGTCACTCCATCCATCATGGAAATATAAAACAACCCTAGGTTGGAAAGTGGGAGCAGTTGAAGAAAGCCCAGAAATAATGAGAATCGAAGAGTAGCCATCCAAACATTAAATGTCCATTTCAAGTTCCTCATATGAATGTCCTCTGCAGTCAGCAGAGGGAGGCAGCTGCTTCCAAGATGAATCTAAGGCGGGTTGCTTTTGTGGTGGCCTCTTTTTCTCTACTGACAACAAACTTAGACTAAACTTTCAGATTGCTGAAGTCAGATTAAATGAATTTTCAGCTGATTCTACACAGCAGAACTACATAGAAATTGCTATAACCTTACCCGCTTTCTTTCCTAAAGAATATGTAGGTTCTCTCTCCTTCATATGGCTTGAAATCAATGCAAGACTTAAGACGGAACATCTCAAATGCCTGGAGAATAACTCCTTTGGCATTCAGATCTGGAAAACAGATGTCAACAACAAAGCACCTCTAAGATACTGCAGATCATTCACCCTGGAGAGGTAATACACACAGATTTGTGCATGGGACCAAAAGAAAAGTGATTGAATTTGATTAAATTATGTTTTGTTATGATAGCTGTAGGCAAAAAAAAAAAATGGTTTTGATGTAAAGGAACAATCTGGTTATTAGTGAATTTTAATGTGAGAGAACCAGATTGGAAAAAAAAAAAAAAAGGAAAATTTTTATCATGGTGACTCCAGCACAAACAAGGATTGGAGTTGAATTAAAATTTGAATAAAATATCTGCATTACCTAAGTTATCACCCAGAATATAGGGAACGGGGAACTTCCATCTGTAGCTCTCATTTCTTAGGGCATTTCGCTGATTTTTCTGAAAAGGGAATTAACAGCTGGTGATGCAGCTGCTGTGGAGAGATGGGCTGATTTGTACCAAAAACACAGTTAGGGCAAATGCTAGCTATAAAGTTTTTAATTACTTACAGGGAGCAAGATATCACCCTGAAAGAGGTCCAGTCCAGCAGCTGAAAAGAAATTTAAAGAAAGGTAATGTAAATGTGATATAAAATACATCAAATAAATATTTTAACTCAAAAGCCATAGCGAGCCTACTCATACAAACTTATGACCTCAGACACTTACAGAAAATAAAGAAGGTCTAGCCTTAGCTTCTACTCAATATTTACTACCCAGAAATATCCGCATTTTTGATGGCAGAAATCTGGTGACATTGATTATCTGTGTCTAGTTTTATAACCTCTTGCTTGCTGCCAGGCAGTGGCAACAGTCACACAGTGAGACAATTCTCTAAATAATATAGTAATATTGAGGAATGCATCAGGAAAAACATTGTACAGTGCACCATCGAAGAAGGATATATGGAAATTTGCACTACAGGACACTAAAAAAGTAGACGAAGACTGTACAATGTGTTGGGTCTTTTCCTTTTGATTTCCTTGCCTCTTATATAGATGCTCAAGAAAATATCAAAGCTATTGTCTAGTTTGTAGATCTTTACAAAAAAAATATATAGATGGGGGGGGGACTCCAGAGCCTTTCAATTCATAAAATGTGTTACTTTCTTAACACCAGGGGTCTGTCCAAACTTCAGAAGTAAAAGGCGTCTACATTGTTTGCTTATATAGAGTTGCGGTCTGTCTAAACCACAATTTCACCCACGAGAGACCTGAAACTTCACCATTTTGCTCACAATATAGAACAGAACAGAACAGAATAGAATAGGAGTAGGTCAGTTGGAAGGGACTTTCAAAGGTCATCAAGTCCAACTGCCTGACCACCTCACAGGTAACCAAAATTTAAAGTCTGTTATTAAGGGCATTTTCCAAATGCCTATTGAACACTGGCAGCCATGGGGCATCAACCACCTCTCTAGGAAGCCTGTTCCAGTCTTCGACCACCCTCACAATACAGAATTTTTTCCTAATACCTAGTCTGACCCTCCCCTGGAGCAGCTTGGTGCCATTCCCATCCACACCATTGGTCACCAAGGAGAAGGCACTGGTAGGTTCAGGACTGGAAGAGAATTTAGACGTGAACTTACCTAAGTTTATGTCTGGAATGTCTTTGATTATCTCACCAGCATCAGCATCTTCAGCTGCAAGACAGACAAAACATGTGTTCAGATGTGGTGGTACACAGCAGGCAAAAGAAAATGCTTCAAAACTCAAAACAACTCACAGAGCACTTACCAGCTTCACCGGAGAGATGCCCGACCTGAAAGAGAATAAAATACAGCCAGTATAAGGTATGGGATGTCTCCGGACTGACAGGAGCCTGTAGAAATCAGGTTTCTACTTACAGAGACTGGAGTACCATATGCATAAGATAACAGAAGTGCTAGGCAGAGCACGAAGCTGCTGGAGCCCATTTTTGCAATGGAAATAGAAGCTGGTCCCCCTCACCTCTTGCAATATATAGGGCATGCTGCTGAGCTTCCCACAGAACATCAGCCAACCAGCGTTGAACTTCCCACCTTTGTAACGTTATAAAAGCAAGATTTCCTTCCTAATGGCATGTGATAGCATTGTGGCTATCATTTACCCAAGTCCACTTGGGAGGACTGTTAGAGAGGAATGTGATAACTTCTTGTGTTAAGTGCAGGTGGTGAAAGGCTCACACAGACTTTGTGTGAGAAGACCTCGATCTGGCCCAAGTCCCTGACTCCTTCCACTGTGTTTTGCTCTCTGTCAGCATTACGATCTCAGCAGCACTGGAATCAAAGCCATGTGCTTAAGGAGAATTATTGAGTTTATCGCACTCTGGTGATATTAGAATAAATTAATAATTAACATGACATTGTAAAGATTAGAGATAGAAGACATATCATTATGTACACCCTGACAGCATTTTCCCATGGCTGATCCAATCCCAGGACTGATGGCCCAGCGCAAAACATGCTAACCCTGCCCTCCAGAGCTTCAAATCACATTTGAGACTAAAAACAAAATATCAGAGCGTGGATTTCCAAACTAGAAACTGCATGTACAAGGTCAAGATTTCAAATGCAACACCTTCACATACATCAGTAGATTCCTGGTATTCAAGCTTGATGCTCCTTTCTTTCCTAGGGTGTTTCAGAGAGGGAAAACTTTTGTCTCACACTTTGCTGTATTCCTGAGGGGACACGGGTCAGGGAGGACTTATGGGCTAACTGAGAAAGGCTCCAGAAAGTTGCAGACCTCACATAGGCTCTGCATTATTATTTCCCCTTTGTATTGGGTTTACATGGCAAGGTTTTGGTAGCAGGGGGGCTGCAGCAGTGGCCTCTGTGGGAAGAATCCAGAAGCCGCCCCACGTTAGATAAGGGACAGTTTCAGATGGATCCAAAGGGACCCGCTGCTGGCCAGCGCCGAGCCAGGGAGCGATGTTGTTTGCACCTCTGTGAGAGCAGATTTAAGAAAGGGAAAAACAAAACTGCTGCACCACAGCAGCTGTGAGAGTGAGGAGTGAGAAGCAGCCCTGCAGCCCCCAGGTCAGTGCTGCAGGAGGGCAGGAGGTGCTCCAGGCAGGCAGCACAAGTTCCCCTGCGGCCTGTGGAGAGGCCCCTGGTGGAGCAGGCTGTCCCCCTGCAGCCCATGGGTCCCACACGGAGCAGATCTCCACGCTGCAGCCCGTGGAGGAGCCCCCGGTGGAGCAGGTGGACGTGGCCTGGAGGAGGCTGCGGCCCATGGAGAGCCCCCGCAGGAGCAGGCCCCGGGCCGGAGCTGCAGCCCGTGGAGAGGAGCCCACGCAGGAGCAGGGGGTCTGGGGGGAGCTGCCGCCCGTGGGGGCCCCGTGCTGGAGCAGTTTGCTCCTGGGGGACGGACCCCGTGGTACGGAGCCGTGTGGGAGCAGTTCTTGAAGAGCTGCTGCCTGTGGGCAGCCCCCGCAGGCTCAGTTCGGGAAGGACGGCATCCCGTGGGAGGGACCCCACGGGGAGCAGGGGCAGGGAGGGACTGTGAGGGAGCGGCGGAGACGGAGAGACGAAGCGTCAGGGACTGACCGCAGCCTCCATTCCCCGTTCCCCTGCGTTGCTCAGGGGGAGGAGGTGGAAAAGGGTGGATAGGAAGGTGGTGGTTTTGGTCTGTTTTTTGTTGTTGTTTCTCACTGCTCTAGCTTGTTAGTAATAGGTCATAAATTTCATTAATCTCCCTGTGCTGAGTCTGTTTTGCCTGTGTCGGTAATTGCTGAGTAATCTCCCTGTCCTTATCTCAAACCTTGAGCCCTTTCCATTGTATTTTCTCCCCTTTCCCTTTGAGGAAGGGGAGCAAGAGAGCAGTTGTGGTGGAGCTCAGCTGCCCAGCTTCTCTGGGCAACCTGTTCCAGTGCCTCACCACCCTCGCGGTAAAGAATTTCTTTTATATATCTAATCTAAACCTACCTTCTTCCTGTTTAAAGCCATTCCCCCTTGTCCTATCGCTGCACCCCCTGACAGAGTCGCTCCCCAGCTTTCCTGCGGCCCCCTTTAGGCACTGGAAGGCTGCTGTAAGATATCCCCAAAGCCTTCTCTTCCCCAGGCTGAACAACCCCAACTCCCTCAGCCTGTCTTCACAAGGGAGGTGCTCCAGCCACTGATCATCCTTGTGGCCCTCCTCTGGACCCGCTCCAACAGGTCCATGTCCTTGTCGTGCTGGGGGCCCCAAAGCTCAGTGCAGGGCTCCAGGTGGGATCTCACGAGAGCAGAGCAGAGGTAATCTGCTCCCTCACCCTGCTGGCCACGCTGCTTTTGGTTCAGCCCAGGATACGGCTGACCTTTCAGCTAAGGTACATGGCTCTTCCTCAATACTTGCTTTTACGAACTCTTATTTGAAAGAACACTGATACCTAAGAAAAACAGGGCACGTGGCTAGTAAATGAGAAGCATGTCCCAAGATACATCATGTAAAAACTTTTCACAGACAAGCAAAGAGAGTCAAAAGAGAGCACAGTGGTTGTGATTTGTAGATATGCGGCAAGGCATAAGAAAAGAACAAAAACCTGAAGCAAAATCAAAGTGGTCTGAAGAACAATCAGATTTGAGTCTCCTTAACTTCAACTCCATCCAAGAAACTAAGGAGTATGTCTAAAGATAAGCCATTCTACAGGCATGTTCTTCAGTTTGTAGAGGACGATGGTTATGCAGACATCTGAGGTTATACTAATGCAATATAATCTTGTATGCACAACATATGCATCCCCAAATGCGCCCCCAGATCCAACCAAATTCCCGTTCTGCTTTCATGAAAACTTCTCAATAATGTTGAATTGGGTCCAGACACAGAGGAAGGTAGGGAAGCATGCTGTTCTTTAAGCAGTAAACAAACAAGCTGAATACTTATGAGTGAGCATTATCAAAAGCTGGACCTGAGGAAGTCATAATGGCCATGGGGAGCGAAGGAAAACCCTGGAACAGGATCTTGGAAAGTAAAGCAGTGGTGGTTTTGGCTAGGCAAGGCTGGACAGAGAGACTTCAGACTCAAGAACTGGGAAGGAAACATTGCTAACAGTGAAGATAAACAGAAAGAATGAAACCTAGGAAGAAAAAAGACTGGATATAATTGAGAAGCAATTTTCTGCTTGGGCCAAATTTATCTGTGGGGGGTGTGTGGGTCTTAAAACTAGCAGGGAAGAATAGTTCAAAGTCTTAAAATACAGAAGCCACGGAATATATGTGTTTGGTGAAGTAATATATTTTATCTGTCATGAATTACTGCTTGTACTTGTAGTGAAGAGGCTGAGAGCATTTCAAGGACGGACTGGAACTTCAGTTGCAATCAGAGGAGTGAGATCTGCAGAAAAAGACAAGGAAAGGTATGAATTCAGTGCATGGTGTATATAGTACAGTTCTATCAGCTGTGTTGGGCTGACTTCCAGGCTACTTTGGGGGCCAAGTAAAGAAGCAACAATAATTCATCCAAATAGCTCCAGAGGCTACAGCAGCACCAAGCGAGGCAGCTGGGAGGGGAAACTGGCGTGGCAGAGAGCAGCAGGCGTGCGTGGAGCTCTAGTCCATGCCCTTCTCAAGGGGATCCTGAGACTGGTGACCTGGAGGAGACTGGGGTGATAGGGTAAAGGGCTTGGGCCACAGGTGATGTGAAACAGGGCTGGGAGCTGAGGAGAGAGGGAGAAAGGCCTGCTCTGAATTGGGAGGTATGGGGTAGACCCTCAGTGGTTATACAGAGACTACCTCCAACTTTCATCAGAGGGCAATGTAACACTGCCCCTGAGCTTTTAGGCACCCTGGTGTCAAAACAAATGTTGAAAAGCAGAGCCTGCACACTGAGACCGGAGCATAATAGTTTTAATGTCTATAAATTATTCTGAACAAGTTTGTAATTGGAGCCTAAACACAGTCTTCTAACAAAGCTTTCAATTTCTTAACTACAATTTCACCTAGCAGCTGCAAATGCTTTCAGGCACACTGGCACCCCTATCACACAGTGGGCCTGAACAACCCTCAGTGATTTGCTCCTGGTACAAAACACTGTCAGGGAAAATACAATGAGGCCTCGGCTGCTTTTTTGTTGTTGTTGCTAACAGGGACTTGGAAGAGTTGCTGAATGCCCTACATAACCTGCGGGAAGGCTGGACCGTCCTGCATGCTGCTGTATGCTGCTTCTGTAGCCTGCCCTCAGCGTTTTTATTAGGCAGCACATGTTCCTGGTTAAAGATTCACGGAAAGCAGCTTTCCCATTCTGCCAAAGCTCTTGCAGTTTCAAAAGTGTTTCCATTCTCTGCTGGAATGAAAACAAGAACTTTGCATAGGTTTTTTTTTTTTGTGAAGAGCCAGGGAGAAATCCTCCTGCCAGAAAAGTTCAAAGCCTGGTTTTCACAGCCTTTGGCCACCTGGAGCGATTCTGGATCATCACAGCATACTCCCAGCTGTCTTCTCCTATCCAAGACAAGTGCTACAACCAGTGTAACAGGGTCAGATCTGGTTTAATGATTGTTTACTTATACACTGTTCCCACTTTCCAGGCACTGACATTTTCTGAAAGAAACTCACATCAGAAGAGTGATGTCAGTGATGGATCCCTTTGTATCCAGTGGAGATCAACGGATCAGGAGAGTAGTTAATCACAACTGTCTTGGGATGGGTTAACTGCTCTCCAGAAGTATCCGTTACTCTCAAATGACCCACCAGAGAGTCCAGAAAGTTCATTTTAGACACCTAGAGTGAGGCAAGATGAACACAGCCGTCTGAGGTGTGGCTGTGTCACAGAGGATGGGCATGCACCGTCTCTTTGGCCTTCTCAGGGGGGTACCTGCCAACCAGGCTGCTGCCTGCACCAGAGGCTTCCCACCTCCTTCGGCAGAGCAGAGCAGTTACACACATTCGTGGCAAAAAATAGATCCTTGGGAGAAAAGCTTTGGATCAAAAACTCCTTCTGCTAATTTTTCATGGTCCAAAAAGAACCACTTCATTTTCAAACCACAATTTTCTTAAGTAGAAAGTGGAGTGGGAGTGGTTGCAAATAGCAACACCATTAAGAAGGCTGATCTTCAAGACATGGAAGTATAATCTGACCTGAAAATCTAATCTTCTGGGATAAGAGAATCAAAATTATCCAAAGGGGTTTGTACTGGGTATTCAAAAATCCAGGCACCTCAAATCACTAGGCATTTAAAAGTCATGATCCTAAAATAGATGGTTCCAGAGGTTCGCCTATCACCCTCATCTTTTATGCTTTCCTTATAAACAGAAGAGTATTTACTTACTCTGTTCCAGTTGGGATTCTAATGATATGATACTGTACCTTCAAAATCAGCAAAAATGAAAAGATCGTCATTTTTGAGGAATTTTTTCCAGTGCAGCTCCCTGTGTGTCAGGAACGTATTCCAGCCAACACCTGGGCTCATGTAACAGTTGCAGGCAGAAGAGAAACTTCCCGTGATAGATGGCTTGTCCCACTGCAGGGTGTCATTTCTGCCTGTTATGCAAAAATATACAAGTAATTAAAAACCGATCTCCAGTAAAAGCAGTAGTGTCACATGCAGGACAAATCTATCTCAGTCTCTCAGCTTTCAACACTTTCCTCCAGCTTGACAAAACCGCTGCATTTGCATGTTTCTCCCTGAAGCGCTCTGACTTACCGTACACTAGCTGCTTTGGGTCTGTAGTAAAGCTAAGGCTGAGGGACATCCTGTGGATTACATCAGGGTCTTGATCCAGAACAGACAAGATGACCTGTCTGTGGCCGGCCGGCCATTCCAGAAGGCCGTCGTTCTGACTGCTGCAGAGATGGAAAGTGATCCCCATGTAGTTCACGTAGGGCGATGAATTTCTCCCGTGAGGATACAGCTGCAAAGCAAAGGCATAGCCTTCCGAACTGTAAAACACGGGGCTCACGATGTAATCGCCTTTAGACGTCCTGTTAAAAAGGGATGTGAAGTTCCTGATGTGCCAGATATTGGTGGGGCAGTTTGTCTCCGTCAGGCTGGTGTCATCGATGGCAATCCCGCCTGCAGACGTGGCTGGATCTCCTCTGATGCCCTGAAACCCATAGCGGAATTTGGTTTGGACACTGAAGGGAATGTTGGCCAATTTCCAGTGATGTTCTCCATCGGCTGGAGGGGAAAATAAAAATATGTGAGAAAGGGAAGTCCAGGACATGGCCCTAAATCAAACTGTGTCTTCCTCAAGCTCCCTGTGATCTGTTTGGATGGTGAGTGATGCCCGGCACCCACGCTAATGCAGGAATTGTCTTAAGGACTCTGCCTCTGGGCCACATTTTGTTCTCACGGGCACTAAATCTGGAGTTACTCAATTGAAGCAAATAAAGGTTGGATTTACACTGGGCACTTTCATACGATAAACCATGCCAGTGTTGTCTTGCCTCAATGTTTGCCAGCACTTCAGATATGAAAAAACACTTTCACTTACCTGTAATAGTGTGCAGCTTTTCCATCCTCCTAACGCTCCCAGTTCCATCGTCTTTCTTAACCCAGATTACTAGTTTATCTTGTGGACTTCCGTTTAACCTGTAGAAAAACTGAAGGCATTTCTCTTTCCTCCTAGGATAAAGGATGCGAGATTCCAGAAGAGCTGCCTGACCAGCATGTCCCGGTTTTGTATCGAAGCGCATGAAATATCCTCTATCTGTTAAGCACAAAAAAGTGTTGTGATGAAACATTTTGGTCCATTCAGTAATGAAATGACTGTTAAATAAACTTTAGCGCAGTTTCCAATCGTGAGAGCTAGAAAGTTATTTTCAAAGGAAAAAAAAATCAGTAGAAAAGAATTCTCCCTACATTGCAAATCAGTATTGAAATGAAAATGCATTGAAATATGACTTGCAAACTAGTTCGGTTGATTAGGTAGGGTGCACGTTTGGTTCTGTTCTTTAGAAATCAAGTACTAACCATACACACACCAGTCCTGTCAACGTGCAAATGTAAGTGAATGCACTCGGCCAGGGATTTTTTGGAAGACAAACTAGGAATGCATTGGAAGGGTCCTGTCAGGACAAGGGCTTCAGTCTGAGGCTTTCCTGGAAACCGTGCCTGGTTAGCCCTCTATTGACAGATCAGACTCCCCCATAAAAGCATCTAAAGCCTTATCTGCTTTCTTCTGTGGGTAAAGAACTAGTAATATTTATTTCCTTTCTTTCATATTTCGTCTGCAGTTCTATCTGTGGGCCAGAGTGGTACCTTGTCCAACTCATTGATCTGGTTACAAAGCTTGGCCGCCTCTGGATCAGTCCTAATCTATAAATTCCGATTTTAATCAGCTTCTTGAAGGTGCCTGAGCAACGCTGGCCACCAGCTTCACCTAACAGCCTCAACACATCCCCTTCCTACAGGGGATGCATTTTCCAGCTGCATCTCTCTGGGCATTTCCAAGTACACTGGGGCTGCGTCTATGGGTTTGCAGTTTTCTGTCCAGGAGCCGAGCGATGCAAGCAGCAGGGACCACATGGAGAAGGCTCTGGAATTGCTGCCTGATGCTGCTGTGAGCTCCAGTGCTGATCCCAGCTGCATGCCCGCGCCTGGATCTGCTCCCACCAGCACTGCTGGCCTTCTGCACTCAGTTCCCCTTCAGATTCCCAAGCAAGCTCCCCATTTCCCACCAGCTGTGACCCTTTCTTCTTGGGAAACTTGTAAGGCAGACTGCTTAGGCTCCAAACCTTCTTTCTTTTTCCCTCCCCCTGCTCGGAGCCGAGCAGTTAGCTGTCTGTCAGCAGCCACAAGTGGCAGGAAGCCGCTGTCAGCTCCTCTGCCACATGCACCATCACACAGCCAGAGCCCGCACGCTGTCAGCAAACCGCAAGCAGCAGCCCAGCGAGCAACAGCCAGCCAGGCTTGTTTCTCTAGAAAGAAGAAATTTCTCTTTCCTTGCCAGCAAGCCAGCCTCCGATTCATTTTGCACGGTGGGTCTTCCAAGTGCTGGTTTTTGCATTCTGCCTTACACCGGCTGCACATCTGCCCTCTTGCCCAGGCTGATACAAACCCACACGTGAGCCGAGAGCAGCCACATCCCCTCGCCCAGCCTGCTACCTGCCTGCTCTCCCTCTCACTGAGCAAATTTCCTACAGCCACAGAATCTACAGGCTGTAGCCAAACACAGCATTTGGCAACAAACATGATCCGTGACCTCCCAGAGCCATCTTTTGCTGTCTCCTCCCTTGGAACAAGTCCCACAGAAATGACTTTCACTTCTATTCGGTATTTTTTTTTCCTCTCTTGCACCACGAGGGACTTTTGTGAGCAACCACAACTTGCATTTTGGGAAGAAGATGTGCCTAACTGACCGCTTGTACCCAGACAGGCTGGGCTCATGCCTGTGACTTTCATAAGAAGCTTTTTTGCTAGAGGATTTGGGGACTGTCTATGCGACACACCCCTGCAGTGTCTAATTTTTCCCCCGCTGCCTTTGAAAACAACAGAACCCTGCACAATTCCTGTATCCTGACAGCAAGCAAAACACTGCAGAGCTCAATACACTTGTATTTGTTCAATATATGTTTAAATGGGTGCATCAGAGCCAAAGCCCTGATCAAAAGGACCCTGTACAACACCGTCCTCGGAAGAGGGTTAATCACTGCCGGGTTGTTTCTCAGGTAATTCTTCAGCCTCCCTGCGTGGTGCAGCTTGAACAGGCTGGGAGCGAGCAGCAGCTCCACCTTCCTGATGTGGCTGTGCATCACGCAGCACGCCTCCCTCGAAGAATTCTCCTGGGGGTGTTTTTTCCTGCTCCGCGACACACTGCTGAAACTCAGCTCCCTGTTCTGATGGTCCCGGACTGGTTTCAATATTGGAATTTGTTTATAAACAGGATCTGTGTTTTGTGATATTTGCCTGTGCATAGACTTCTGCAAAGATGCCTGAAGTGAACTCCTGTACAAAGGGGAAGTGTTTCTTAGCTTCAGTTAAAAAATAAAAACCAACTCAAAATACGGTAATATATGCATAAAAGGAGGAGAGTCTCATCTGACTTAATTGGGTGGAGTTTCACCAAAGTCAGCTGTGGGAAATGGGTGGAGCTCCCTGAATTTCAATGGAACTGCTACCAACTTGCAGCAGCTAAATCTCAAACTCTCATTTCTCCATGATGTTATGATATCGAGAAGAGATTTAAGGAAGGGTTAAAGATTTCATATGAAAATGATTAGTCTTTCCATCTGAAAATTCGAGAGTCATGTTTAGCATCATGAATATATTGATTAACATTAATAGTAGGGTATTTCTAAAGACTTAATTACCTCTGTCCATCTCACATCTTATTTTCACGTCTTACATTTTCACATCTTATAAAAGCACGGTGAATTCTAATGACAGTCTAAAAAATACATCTGTTACCTGCACAGTTTCCCACCAAAGTATGGTCTTCTTCTCCTGATTTGCCCAATGTGTGGTCCCAATCAGCATCATCTTGCCCACTTTGCACCATCCCACAGATATTGGTGTATTCAAAGGAGCACTGGTCCAAGAAGGTGAGGCTCGAAGCTGCCAAGAACAGAGTAAAATATGTTTTGTTCATTAATATCAAAAAAGCCTTGCCCTGTTAGCCCCATTCCAGTGTGCTTACGTGCTGCATTTAAATTCATGAAATACGTTCTTAATACAACTGAAAACTACACAGACTTTCACATCTACCACTCTGTTACCACACATAAATTATATTTTCCCCTAAAAGAAGCATCTTATCTCTTTTTCCCAATCTAAGCTGGATATTTCCTTGCATGAACCACCTTGGCCTCTGCATGCCAGTTCTCCCTTTCAGATATTCATCATTTTCTCTAAGCCCGTTGGGACTAGGTTCTGTGGCCCATTTCTCACTTCAGGGTGTAAATCAGAAGTAGTTCTGCTGAAGCTATTGGAAATGTTCAGGTATATGTTAACAGTAAGTCAGTACCGTACAAAATCTGGAATGTTTACTTTCATGCTTTGCAAGTGAAGCTGGAAAAGTGATTATCCCAATTCATGCTCCTGACCCCAGTTGTCTTATCGACCATCATGTAGGCAGAAAAAGGAAACTGAAGTACTCTGACTTCAGAAGCCCTAATTTCAGACTCTCATTGTTCGAAGATTTTATCATCAACAACATGAGATCGTCATCCATGAAGGAAACTGTTATTATTTACAGGTAATCTTACGGAAAAGCCTGGGTGAACAAAAGCTATTAAAAGACTCTTGATTCACTCCAATGGTGTTCTGTAATGACATGGGAATCCAGCCACCACGGAGCTCACTGCTGCATAAGAGCTATAGTTTCTTTTAGCACTGTAAAAGGATCCCAAGAGTGAAGTGTTCTTGCTCCTCTCATGTGACTCCATCCACGTTATCATGAAGCTTGAGAAAGGGTTTTCAAGTATATGTGTGAGAAGATGAACTTACTGCAGTTGTACATGCGATTCAGCTTCAGTAAGTCAATCCTGCTCAAGTCCAACCTCTGCCCAATAATCTCATTAAATTCAGGAATTTTTGTTGTAATGGAAGGGACGTTGCTGTTGATGTTGAAAGAATATGGTCCGTAGTGCATGACTGACTCATAATCATACGGGGTATTGAGATCATCAAGGAAACTATCACTGTGTTTGTCAAAGGCATATGCAAAACCTAGACAAAAACATATGCACATGATTAGGCAAGACCAGAAATAAAACTTACCACATAACACCATTTCAAAATGCTTTACCCGTGGCTAAATAATGGTCCAGTTGTCAACAACTAGGCAGTCATTCTCAACCAGAGACATTTTAGCATGGTGAAAAAGGGGCATGCATCTACAGATAATTCTCAAGCGTGTCAGACCTGCATTGTACCTTCAATAATTTCATCCCACCATATCTGAACATAGTCATCACGATCCGTCCGGGATTGCTCGTGGTAGAATCCCAAGGCATGCAGGACCTCGTGTTCCACTGTGGCTTTATAGTCACACCTCTCTCCTATAGACACCGTCTGGCCTCTCTGAAGATCCCCCACATAAGACCAGCACCTGTAAGGCAAAGACTGAGATATTGCACCCATTTTCATAATACCTTCTATGATTTGTATTTATATTGAATAGAGCTGTTAATCTGCATGGGATTTCTGGACAGTAGTTGTTGTCCCCAGCTTCCTGATTGTCCTACTCAGCGAGCAGGGAGGTCCCCCACCTAATTTCAGACACTCACAGCGCTGGCAGCTGCTGCTGAGTTAGCTTCCCTGGCACCTTTACAGTCCCTGGACGGTTACAGGCATTTGGGATGTAAGCCATCAGACCTATTTTAGACTTCTATTTTAGGCAAGAGGGTTTATGGCTTGGAAGAATCGCCTCCTCCCCACCGAGTGCCAAGGCAGCCCGCAGTGAGCTGCAGAGTGTGGGAGGTGCTGGGTTCAACGTTTGGTCGGGTACCCCCCCAGTTCAGCCCCTAAAAGCAAGGAGCACGTCCCGTGCTGATGCTAAGACACTGATGACATCCCCTGCCCCTAACAAACACCAGGAGGAAGTTGATTGTTTTCCCTGAAAGAATGCCGAGAAAGGGGTTCAATTCAGTAGCCAGGATATGAACGGAAATAAATTATTATAAAATGTTATATTAATATATTATATAGATATTATATATTTACATTACATATAATTAATATATATACTTTATATATTATTTAATGTATACGTTTATATATTATTTATAATATATAGTATTAGATGATGTATATTATATAATAATCATAATATATACTATACATATACAATAATATTATAATATAGTATATTACTACATGTTATTATATATATATTTATATTTATATTATATATATATAATAAAATATTATATTAAGAGAACATCAAATGCAGATAGCACCTTTGCCTGGTTAGTCTGTCTGCATTGGCTCCAGCATAACGCAAATAAGCTCTGGGCCTGAAATGTGGCTCAGGTATTTATGCCCTGTGTAATAGCCAGAATGAAAGCAAAGTCTCCTCATCAGAAGAAAATCAGATCCAACAAGGTGGTACAAGCCAGGCTGTTAATACAAAATTACCCATCCAGCTTCTCAAATTTCAGGTAAGTCTGCTCCCCTTCATAGGGCTTGAAGTCAATGCAGGACTTCAGCCTGAACATGTCAAACGCCTGCAGGACAACACCTTTAGCATTCAGATCTGGAAGATACAGCAGAGGATAGCAGTAGCAGTTGTACTTATTTTATAAAAGAATAAGTAGCTGTAATTCTAAATATGAACAAGCATGCATTAGAAATCTAAACGTATAAAAATGTCTACTTGGATCAGAGCTTTTGTCAGATCCCATAGGGAAAGATAATAATTTTATTATCTTTGTTAGACAAACTGATCGAGCTGGAAAACAAACAAAAACAAAAAAAAAAAAAAAAAAAAAAGCAGACTTTTGGACATCTGAGGCATTGCTTGGGTTTTTCTAGGTACTTTTAGTGCACATCATTGTATTATCTGAGCTGTCGAGTATTGTAAACTTCGAATTTGGGACTGGTAAACGCAGGAGAGATCCATAGGATTTTAATACTGTTTTACTATTTGTTTTATACCTGAACTGCTCAAACTTTTAAATAATACCTAAAATTAGATGAAAACAAGAAGGGAGAATGCTCTGAATATTTTCGTTTATAAAATATCTGCATTTCCCTGGACTGGGACTGGAGCTGAGACTGCTACGAAGAGATAAGGCATGAAGGGTGCAGTAGATCAACACACATGTTCTTGAGATTAGGATTTCCTTACTCCATTATCTGGAGACCCCAGCCAGATACACTGATATTAGTTAAATGAGCTGCTCAATTAGCATCAGGCTCATTACTGGGACTGTCACATTGACAACAAGATGTGCTGGAGCAGAGTTGCATCACTCAGTCTGGCCAGGAGTAACATAGCATTAACAGGGCATAACTCAATAGCAAATGAAACAAAAGCAGCCCAGAGAGCTGTACAAAACCAGAGTACATATAATGGAAGCCATACAACACTACTACAATAAAAAGACTTATTACCCAGGCTGTCAGCCAGGATGTAGGGGATGGGAAATTTCCATCTGTAGGAGTTGTTTCTTAGAGCGTTCCTCTCCAGCTGTGGATGATATTAACATACTGGTGTTAACATTTTAGCCCAGCTCACGCTCTTAGTGGTGTTAGTTTAGATGAGCAACACTTACCGGTAAGATAATATCACCCTCAAAAAGCTGCCTTCCTGTTTCTGAAAGGAGATAAACAACCATTTAGGTCAGAGCAACACATCAAGAACTGCAGTACGGTGGGTTTTTTTCAAAGACCACACAATTTATCATGAGGCTGCCTCAACAACAAACCCATCTCTCCGTAAACAGCAACCGCCCAGAAACGGGCAACAAATAGCCACCAACACCCTACAGCATGCCAGCCCGCCACCTGCAACAAAGCAGGATTTGGGGTTGAATGAAGATCTCCATAACCATTTCATAACACCTGAGAGGAGACTTTTTTTCCTAGACTTGTATCCTGAACCCACCATGGGCTTCAGAGCATTGTGGATATTTAGGTAAAATGGGATTTGTCCAGAAGTTAGGCATCTAATAGCCCGATGACTTGGCTAACCTAGACTGATCATCTGGGATGCTCATAAGATCAAAGGAGAAAGACAAGGATTCTGGAGAGGGAAGGGGTTCATCCCTATTTTTCAGACCCCTGAGCCTGAACTAAGCTCAGATTCAAGCAATTCAACCTAAATGCCTACCCTATGTATGTGCTATATGTCTCAGATACACCTGCAGCCACCCAGTTGCCTAACCATAGGTGTCTGGTGCCATTTAAGACACACCAGGGTATCCAAGATATCCACATAGGCTGGTAGATACGGAGTCTGGGAGGCTTCTTCCCCTTCTACAGGTGCCACAGGAGATGGATTTGAGCTGGCAACAGACACCTCTGATTTAAGCAGCTGATCCTCATCTACCATGCTTTGAAAGCACAGCACTTGAGACTCTTATTTCATACTTTCAGTTTTTTAAGGTGCCAAATTCCCTGTCCAAATTTGAGTCCAAGCCCCAGCCACTGTATGGTCCCACTAATGTAAAATTATTTAATGCCCTTGTATAGGCACAATCCCAGCACAGACAGTTCATCTATAACCTATTTCTATAACCTTTTGTTATAGAAATGTCTTATTCTCCTCACATATATACAAAGAGAAGAAAAATAATAATCTAGCATCATGTGCTCTGTTCTGTCAGCAAAATCAGAGGAAACGAATGCCAGAGCATAAAGCAGATAAGAGTCCATGTCAGGAAATGAAAACTCTCTCAAGGCAACACTGCTGAAGCCCTGTGGCACGGCTGAAGGTACTTAAGATTCGTATCTTGGCCACTGGTGATGTGAAACCCAGCAGCTCACTTAAGATGAATGCACGTCAACAAAACAGAAGTCGAATTAGAGCCACTGCCAAGGTTTCTCTGGTGGTGGTATGGCAGAAGAGTGCAGGGGTTGATGCAGGTTTGGTCCAGCACAGAGGTTGCTGAGCCTTGCCCAAGAGCCGTTGAGTATGTTTCCAAATTTAAGAGTAAGGTATTGGGCTTCCTACAAAATTAGCCTTATGGAAATTTCCTGGCCTTTCCATCTTCCCTTTCCAATAGGAACCTTTATGGACCTTTCTGTCCTCTGCCCCATGCCCTGCTCCTGCCTTGCCGTCTTCTCCAACTGTTACCAGACTCCACAAGGGAGGTCTCCTCCCTTCCCCCTAGAAACAGCTAGGGGTCATCCCACACATTTTTAATCATCCTGCAGTACTTACATCTTGGGGACTTTGCTCACATAGGAGGGATCTTTCAGACCCCTGACATCTGCCAGACTTGTAGTCGCCCAAAGGCTAGCTCAGATCTCTGTAATAACTCGGCACTCCGCTTACTTACTGTCCTGACTTACCTGAGTTTATTTCTGGGATGTCCTTTCTAAGCTGCCCTCCATCAACAGCATACACTGGCAAAAAATAAATAAATAAATAAATAAAAATTAGTCACTAAACAACATGAATTGGTGTCATTCCCCACGTGATGACTGATAATCTTCCCCTAATATAAAAACACAGTGTCCTTACCTCTGTCATCAACAGAGTTTTGGATCTGAAACACAGAAAGCACGGTTTCAAAATCACAGACAAATGCAGTGAAATCTCACCCTGATCACGAGCCAGAAAATGGAGGAGAAGATGGGAATACCGTAAAGGCAAAGGAGCAGGTAGCCAGTGCTGTGAAACAGCATATCCTCCAGGGATCCATTTCAGAAGACTATCTGGTGCTACCAGCCCGTGTAGATATAGCGTCCTGTGGGGGATTAACCTTCAGAAGAACTGATAAGCCATCAGAAAAGTTGAACTTTGAAAGGAAGAGCAGATTTTTATCTTATATATAGCCATAAGCAAAAACTGATAAGCAATCTGCCTCCCCATAATAATTAGTCTTGGCACATTAACCCTTGTGGCATTCAGGAGATATCGAACTCTTTAGTATTTCTGTGACTTCTTCAGAGGCAATCTCACTTTTTTTCTGCTTTAGAAACCATCCTGGCCCCATCCTGACATGAGGCCAATGAAGCTGCTGAGAACGGAAGCAACACCCTCTTCAAGACAAGAGGCTTAGGGTTCGCAGTTTGAATGAATAATTCACTTTAACAAAAAGATTTAGTTGGTGGGTTTTGTTTTTTGTTTTTATTTATTTCTGGAAACATCTTGATGCAAACACATAAACACTTAGCTTTTATATATGCGATTTTGGGGGTAAAACATCATCTTTAATTAAAAATTTGTGTTATTTTTGTAATCAACAGAACATCGGCCATAAGGTTCAAACAAAGCATGCTAGTTTGGGTTTCTTCAGGAGACCTCAAAGGGTTTGTCCCTCAGGACAGGGGTGCAATGAGGGGTCCTGGCGTGGTCCCACAGACGTGCCTATGAAGCCACGTGCTCCCAGTGCTTTGCGTGGGAATCCCCCCCAGGGCTTTCCCTGTGGGCACAAGTCTCGCAGGCCAGGGTGAAGCAGGCCAGGGTATGGATTTACTTGTGCAAGAACATTTCAACAGGTTAATACTGTAGCTAGGTCTTAGTGAAAAAAATGCAAATAGGAACATGTGATAGTGACACTCCGTGAGCGGTGTTTGCATTTGTATCCCCCAGAAGACAGGTGCTTCACTCTGAAAAGAGGAGATGCTGGTGGTTTATTCCTTGTAGCTATTTGTTGAGATTAATTTTTTTCTACTTACATCACGACATCAGCCACGATTTGGTTGGTTACTGTGGTCTCGGTGGGGAAGACTCTTTACACACCCAAAGTCTATAGGAAGTCTGTGCTCTACAGAGCTTTCCGCAACTTGCTTGTTAGAAAACAAAAAGCAAAACAAAGCAAACCAAAACAAAACAGGTTTTCAGGACCTAAAGTCATTTGGAAGCTTGAGAGAAGTTCAGGGTGGAGGGAGCACAGTATGGTCCCGTCCCCTAAATTCCTCACATTGCTAGCAGAGACTGTATTTGGCATGTGGGTTCTGAACCCTGGCACAAGGACTCATGCTTATGTTTGCCCCTTTCCTTCATATGCTTCAGTTTAAGCCTTTAAAAGAAATTACTGCTTATCCTGAACTGCCTTCCCCCTACCACGTGTCTGTTCACTTATGATTAATGCGTTACCACTGGGAAAATGAAGATGGATTTTGGTGCCCTCGGAGAGTAAAACTGCGGAACTGCACCTACATTGTTTGTGTCACCAAACACAGCTCCTCTGGGCTGAAATTCAAATATTGAAGACAGGCACCGATGCCAAGTAAGGGAATACCTGCCACATTTACATTCCTGCACCTGCGCTGCTCTGAATAGGAGCAGCACCAAGGTCCGCCCCCGCCAGCAGCTCTATAAAACTTCTGTTCCCATACGTGACGCTCAGGGAACAGCATCTGCCATCCTGTGCTGAGCATCGGCACAGCAGCCTGCGTGTCCACCACCCGTCGTGCAGGATGGAAGCTTCCCACTCTCAGCAGCAATTTAATGCCACCTCATACGATATCGCCGTTATGGTCATCATCACACTTCAGACCTTTTCTGGCATGTGGATCAATGCTTTCATTGTGGCCGTGTCTTGTTTTACCTGGGTTAAAAAGAAAAGCTTTAACTCCAATGAGAAGATCTTGCTGTTTCTGGGATGTTCCAGGTTTTGGTTTTTGTGTGTGACATGGACATATATCATTACTTCAATGATATTTTACTGGCAAATTTATATCAGCGGGGTAACCCGAATATTTGCACCTCTTCTGTGCTTTTCAAATTCTTCCAGCTTCTTGGTTTCTACCTGCCTGTACGTTTTTTATTGTGTAAAAATCGCGAATTTCAGACACACCTTCTTCATCTACCTGAAAGTAAAAATTGACAGGATTGTGCCGTGGCTGCTGGTGGGTTCAATGGTTTTGTCCCTGATCATGTGTAGCCCTGTCTTTGACATTACCAATGAAGTGAGCTGTTGCAACCTCAGTTCCACCCCCCTAGAATATTTCAGGAAACTGAATGAGAAAATGAACAAACAATATTCCTCTCTTTTTTATGTCTGCGGCTTTGGGTTTTCCATAGCATTCATGATAGTCATCTTCTCTGCCCTTTCTCCTCCTCTTTTCTCTCTGGAGACACAAACGCAATATGCAGACAAGCTCAGCAAAGAATCTCAGCATGGTTGCCCACATCAAAGCCATGAAATCTCTTCTGTCCTTCTTCTTCATCTACGGCATCAACTTCACATGTTTGATCGTGACAATGATTTATACTAGTCGGGAGAGAAATCCTGTGGCGTTTTTCTTTTTAGTACTCCAGTATGCTTTTCCGACTTTTCATTCCCTTATTCTGATTTTCAGCAGCCCCAAACTGGAAAAGATAGCGCTGAGGATTCTGCCCTGTGTGAAGTGCAAGCTTTGCATAAGGTAGGAAGTGTAATAAGAGACGAAGCCCATGAAAAATTCTGACATTTTCTTCTTAAAAACAAGTCACTCAGTCTTTAATGCAGTTCTCCAGCCAGTGCAGGTGATGTAGATGTGCCCTCTTCTCTATCTAAATTAAGAACACTTCATTACAATTCTTTGAATTAAATCAATAAGAGTTAAATAATTATTATCATTTGATTTAAATAATTCTTCAAGTTAAATTACTGTCAATAAAATAATTTAGATCTGGTCTGTGGGCTAGCTGTGAAAGGGGGATAACAGTATAAGAGTACTGTGTACCTAAAAATGCTTCCATATTTGCTGACTGAAACTACTTATGCTATATGTTTAGCTAACATATATCTATTTTGTTTTACAAATCATTTCTGCTGTGGCTGTGCACTTTGTCATATTATCGGTGGTACTACTGTAATGCACTGTGTGTGAATATGTGAATATGAATCTACTTATCAGAGCTGCGAGGGAAAAACAGTGGCAGTGAGAGGTGAGGAGCGATGAGAGAGGAGCAGCCCTGGGACCCCAGGTCAGTGCAGCAGGAGGGCAGGAGGTGCTCCAGGCACGGGGCAGAAGTTCCCCTGCAGCCTGTAAAGGACCACATCGGAGCAGATCTCCACGCTGCAGCCCCTGGAGGGCTGTGAGGAGGAAGAAGTGGCAGAGACGATCTGTTATGGGCCGAGCACACCCCCCAGGCACCATCCCCTGTGCCACTCGGAGGGGAGGGGGCTGAAGAGTTGGGACTGAAGGAGTGAAGTTAAGCCTGGGAAAAAGGACGATGTGGGGGAAGATGTTTTAGTTTTGTCTGTTTCTCACTATCCTGTTCTATTTTTAATAAATTAAGTTAATTTTCCCAAGGTCAAAGTTGTTTTTTTTTTTTTTTGTCCTTGATGGCAGTTGGTAAGTGATCTCCCTGCTATTATCTCCATCCATGAGCTTTTCCATCTCATTTTCTTCCTGTTCAGAAGTGGGAGTGGGAGAGGAGCTGAACGGGGTCTGCCAGCCAGTGAAGGCCAACCCACCACAGCAGATTAGCTGAACATGAAATAGGTCCAGCACAAGCAGAACATTTTTCATGCTGTTACACCTCAGGTGTTATACCTCAGGTGTAACATCATCCCAGCTGGACACGGATTCACCCTAATAAAAAGCAATCAAGCTTTCTCTCCGCTGTAATTTCTAGGACAACCTTTAATGTATTCCTACTAGCAGAAAGCTTCTTGGACCTTTTCCCCAGATAAAGGAGATGCGCTCATCCTGTAGGAGAGCAGTGTGAAGGGCTCACTGATTTCTATGTGCCCTCTATTAGAAATCAGCCCAGAAGAATAGCTCTCCTCAGAGAACACGAGTGGCCTCAAGACACTAATTTGAAAACCTGAAATGAAGGACAAAAAACTTGGTTTGTAAGCTCTTTATTTTAAGGGTTGCCTCTTCCATGGGCAAAGAACATTCCCTTCCCTCTTCCTCTCCATCCCCACAACAATGAAAGGGGAAGAGATTAATAAGAAAGTTTTTTGTTTGTTTTTGTTTTTTTTTTACCAACCATTACCTTTCACTCTTTTCTGGCTTTTCCCGCACTAGTAAGGCAAAAAAATTACATTCATGTTGTTCTGCTAAAAAGAAAGAAAGGGCCTGAGTCGTCTGATCAAAACTAGCCAGTCAGAGCACATTGCCTTTAGCTGTTTGCCTTTAGCTGCAATTGCACTTCTCAGACCAGATGCCAAACCCCACTGAGTCCAGTTCCACAACAGGAGAAACTGCAACACCCACATCCCCCAGGAGAGGTGGATCTTAAATGCCATCTGGACACATCTCCCCACCTAAAGGCCTTTAAAGGACAGGCATCACCGTACTTCCCTTCTTTTCCTGATGTTGCTCACAAAGTTGATCCTTCAACATGAAGTCCCTTCACAAAAAGACCACAGATTGTCCTTACTCCCTACAACCCATGTCACAACACCCCGCAAAAGCTTGCATACCACAAGGCTCCGCAGGCAAAAATAACATCTTTCACACAGAGAAAAATGCAGCTCCAGCAAAACCACGCTGAAGATACCTTTTTCCATCTCTGAAAGTCCCATAAGGGGAGGGAAAGCAGACACATAGGTGTCAGAGGTCGGTATGAATGGCTGCCCAGTGCTGGCATGAAAAACTGCCTTGGATCAAATTCCAAATATTTTTTTGCAGTCGAGAAGTGAAATAGTTAAAAAATGCTTTTCCCATTTTTTGATAAGGGTAAGGGATGAAAGAGGGATAGCTCAGGAGTGGTTCCATGGATTCCTGTGAACATAGATATAAAAATGGCTGGGGGCACTGCTAAAAATAAGGCAGTGCTCTAACTGTCTTGGCAGTCACAAATGTCTGAAACCAGTAACGAGGGAGCATGTATTCCCTTCTGCCGGACCAAGAATGGTAGATATAGGCTGTTAGACTCGTGTCCAGTGAAAGGTCAACATCAGAGTCCCCTGCAACCAGAAGAAGCAACTATGTCCCACTGCCAAAGAAAAGAGAGAGGCACCACCAGAGGCTACAAGCCCCTAAAGACCCCCCGTCTGACTCAGGACCAGAAGCAAACAAGCAAAGGGCATGGACATCACTACTGCGAGCAGAAGTACAGTGTCAGGTGATTTCCTCAGTCAAACAGGAACAAAAAGATTTCCCTCCCAGGCAATATGGGTAGGTGCTGTCATTTCTATAAGTATATATCCATTTCAGTGAATTACAGTATTAGTATACTTAAATACCTTCTGCAGTTTTCTGATATATGAGGTCTGATATATATAGACACGCAGATGGACAGAAGCACGCCTACCTACTCCCTAAGAACGACAAAATTTACAGTACATCATAAAGATGCATTCTTGTGGCCAACCGCTTCTGTTGTTCATCCATATTTCACCCTGCAGAAGCATCTGAGGTCTGCCAGGGTCTTTGCTCTGCACTGCAAGTTCTCGTTGGCACCAAGTAGGCAGGGCACACTACTGCTTCCCCATTTTCTTTCGATTCTTCTTTTGAGCAGCGGTTGTGTAGTTCTGCCGAGCACACGATGAGTTTCTCTCAAACTCTTCTTTCTTGAGTTCCCAGTCTTCATCTCTCTGATCCAAGGGGGTTCCTTTCGTTGCAGCTGTCCTGCGATAGTTTCTGCTCTCCACCTCTGCTCTGCGGAAGAAAGCAAGAGTTTATCTGTTTCCCCAGAGGCACCACCAGCCTCACTGAGGGCCTCAGCTGGGCCCTGTGTGCCATTGGGGCCGGCTGGACCCATCTATGTCCTCATGGGACAGCCCCGGCCTCCCCTCACAGAGCCCCTGCAGCCCCGCCACCATCACCCACACACTGACACCTCACCCAGGTGTAAGAACAGAGTAGTTCTGGTGGCAGGGGCCTACACCAAGTCCGGCTGCCTGACCACTTCAGGGCTGCCCAAAAGTTGAAGCCTACTACCGAGGGCATTGTCCAAATGCCTGTTGAGCGCTGACAGCCATGGGGCATCAACCACCTCTCTAGGAAGCCCGTTCCAGTCTTTGACCACCCTCAAAATAAAGGAATTTTTCCTGATGCCCATCCAGGGGGCATAGGACAGCACCTCCCTCTCCATTCCCCTCCTCAGGAGGCTGCAGAGAGCACTGAGGCCGCCTCTCAGCCTCCTCTGCTCCAGACTGGACAACCCATGTGTCCTCATCCTCTCCTCATAAGACATGCCCTCCAGCCCTTTTACCAGCTCTATTGTCCTCCTCTGGATGCATTCAAGGACCTTAACATCCTTTTTATCGTGTGAAGCCCAGAACTGCACGCAATAGTCAAGGTGAGGCCACAGCGAACACTAAATATAGCTGTAAGGCCTGTCTCGGAGCAGGCAAACCATTTTGCCTCCCTGCAGAGTTCTGGTTTTGTAACTGCTTATGGAGCCCTGACAAAAATATCACCAAATATCTGCAAAAAAAATGGTTTCCTGCCATACAGCAGCACCCTCACATCTGTGCAGGGGTGTCCCAGCTGAGAGCACAGAGCAAAGCCGGCGGCTCTGCACAGAGATGCGCTGCACAGCATGGGTTTAGTACATAGGTTTGTGCATATATATATGTATATATGTATAAATATGTGCCCTGGACTCATCTAGAGGGAGCCTCTGATGCAGTTTGGACTCTTGGCTCTTTGTGGGCAGGATGGCAGCAGGCATGGGCCACAGGTCTCAGTGCTGCCCTGGCGCTGCTCCCAGCAGCTCCAAAAGCATCCAAGGTAAAGCTGTGGTGCACAAAAAATTAATAAACCTGATGCAAATTACATGTTTGTTATTCAGAGGCAGCTCTGCATTTGAAGGCTGGTTTCAGTGCTTTGCATGTCCATGCAAACCTCAGCGAGTGGTGCAGATACCCTCTAGCAGAATATTCCTAATATTTATGTGTTAATAATATTAACGTGTTGATACATGTAATATTGACATGTGGATGCAAACAGCCCTCAGCACGGAGCATTCATTCTGGCCACATGAAGAAGCGTGTGTTCATGCGGCCAGCAGCACCACGGGCAGGCACACAGCGTGCAAGGTGCATGGTGGTGGTGGCAGGGAAGGATGAAAAGGGATTTAGGAAGGATTTGGATGCTCCTCTCACTGTTTAGATATGCACTCCAGCCCTGCATTTCGCACAGCCCCTCAGGCTGTTATTTTAAAAATCTCCTTTACTTTCTTGGTACCTTTTTGCATGACAGGCAAATATTCAAGGCTGACAGTGATGCTGTGTAACAAAATACTCCTCACATTTACATCCCAATGCAGCCAACAGGGTGACCAGAGGACAGATCTACTCTGTGCTGCACAGCATTAGCTGAAAACTTTATTTTGTGTTTGCAGCCAGACCAGTACTGCCCAGCTCCTGCCAGAGCCTTAGCAATGCCTGGAGATGGACATAACCACTGGGATCTTCTGCACAACTGCAGAAGCAGAAGGTAATTGTGATTGCACTACAAATACCAGTAATTCATGCTAGTTAACTCTATCTGCCGATGTGAGGAGGTGAAACTGTTGCATGAGGGTGAACACTTCCACAACAGCTGTAAATTATAGAGTTTGGACTTATAAAAATGGCTCCCAAACTCCGGTGACAAAGTTTTGGCTGCTCTGGCTGCCCGCAGGCTGCGTTGTTGCTGTGCGGTGCCCGTACATTACAAACTGTCCAAGGCACGGGCATTCAAAGAGTCTTTCTGGTTTGTAAGTTGTCACAGCCCTTAATCCTGCACCTCTCTGAGGTGTCCGTGGTGGGAGATTTGCAGCCCTGCTTGGTCTGGTTGCCTGAGTCCCCCAAGGGACAGACACTGGGTCCATCTCACTTCGCTGCACCGTCACCTCCTCCGTGTCACGACCACAGCCTGTCACCCCGGTCACCAAACCTTTTGCAGCTTTGCTGTAGCTCAGCACCATGAGCGCTCACACCCTTTCCTCCCGCTAGCCACGCTCCTGGCTGAGCTGTGCACGGCCACAGGGCGAGTCAGACCAGCACATGGCTCTGAAAGAAAACTATTCACTTTTTCCACCCCAAATGAGTCATTCACCTCAGAAAACCATCCACCAGCTACATGAGTCGCCTTAGGCTGTCGCCTCTCCGCTCATCTGGTGCCTCAGATTGGATGTCAATCATCCCATCAACCTTCCTGTCAATCATCCCATCAATCATCCTGTCAATCATCCCGTCAATCACCCTGTCAATCCTTCTTCCAGCTGCCTCCACCGCCCATCCCAGCCATGCAGACGCCTCTGCCTGCCGTGGGCATTGCCCGTCGGTGTGATCCAGGCAACCCCCCTCTTTGCTGTCACCTCACCACCGTGGCTCTGGGGCACAGCCAAGTGTGGAGCAAATTCTACACCCTTGGCAGAACGCGATAAACAGGAGTTCGTGGTGAGGTTAGTGTAAACACGACAGCAGCTGAATTGGGAGTCAATTGCTATAAACGATTCATTGAGGGGAACAAGTCTGCAGGCCTTTCACTCTCTAGGGAAGAAAGTATTTACCTGTTCGGATACAGAAACTACACAAGCAAAGACCCAAGAATAGTATAAAGAGAAAATCCTCATTAAGATGAAAGCATTAGGATGGATGTGGGATGGGCAGGTGACATGCAAAGGCTGCATCCGCTTCCACAATAACCAGAGCTTAGAAACATGAACGCGTGGCTCTCCTAGAAAGTTGTTTGCATGATAGTTTTGCAAAATCAGAGAAAACTTCAAGGGAGGAAAAAGCCTTTGGGTGCTCTCAGCCTTGGCACTCTCAGGGAAACAAATGGTATTTCTTGCCCAGGGGCCCCTGCTGGGCATGTTGTGGAGTCCTGTAAAGGGCTCTGAAATCGAGCTCATCAGAAAAACAAAACCAAAGCAAACAAATAGACTTGTTCCATTAGCTGAAGTTACATATGCCAAGACTGAGGCTTGAGATCTATTTCAGTACAGATTCACACAGATGGAAATAATTTTGAGCCAGATCAGTGGGGATATGTCAGCTGAAAAACACAACTGGTTGTTTTGAACTATTAAAAGCTTAATACTAATTGTATATGATGCCACAATGATAACTATAAGGGTTAAGACGATCAGACTTTTCCAAAATTAGAAAGTAACACATCCAGCCACCCTACTAACAGATCAAATGGTATAATTTTCAATAGTTACGTAAAAAGAAAAAAAAGTGTGTCAGTTTTTACCACAAATCTTGTATATACACTATCATTACTTGGTAAAGGGCTGTTCTTACACAATTTAACCTCTGCAGTCAGCGTTCACCACTCTAAGAGGTTAATACTCGTGGCATTGTTAGTTCTTCCTTCTGTATTTGCTTTGTATATGCGTTCAGAGAATCACAGAATCATTAGGGTTGGAAAAGCCCTCCAAGATCATCTGGTCCAACCATCCCCCTACCACCAATGTCACCCACTGAACCATGTCCCTAAGCACCACGTCCAACCTTTCCTTGAACACCCCCAGGGACGGTGACTCCACCACCTCCCTGGGCAACCTGTCCCAATGCCTGACTGCTCTTTCTGAGAAGAAATGTCTCCTCACTTCCAACCTAATTCTCAACAGCTTTGACAGGTTTAGGCAGAAAGATGAATAATGCACTCATATTCATTCCGGCCCTATATATGGCACTCGGGATCATCATCGTCTACCATGCTGGGAACAGCTACCACTACTCACGTTTCTAAGAACCTGGCACACTCCTTGTGTCCATAGATTTCCGCGAGCCTCCTGGGAGTGTCGCCGAAGAGGTCCGTCGCGTCCATGGCCGCGTGCAAGGAGTGAAGTGTGCGAAGCGCGCCCAGCCTGCCCGACTCAGCCGCAAAGTGAGCCGGGGTCCAGCCCGTGTCGCTCCTCAGGCAGGGCCGGGCACCATGAGCCACGAGGAGCTTAACCATCTCCGATTGCCCTGGCATGGAGAGAAAAACGGGGAGAAAAACTCCAAAACGAGGCTTTATCCCTTCAGGCTGCAGGAGACAGTCACCACCCACTTGGTCATGAATCCTTCCAGTCATGTTTTACCCGTGGCCTGGCCATTTTATTTATCAAATAAATGATATTCATTGGAAAATGCTGATTTTTTTTTTCCCAAAGTAGACTGCTTCCAGAAGTATTTTACAACACGAACAGCAATAAAATCAAAAAGCTTCCTGCTACTTCTGGAGTAGTACATCTCAAGTGGTAGGCTTGGCGGTGCTAGGTTAACGGTTGGACTCGATGGTCTTAGAGGTCTTTTCCAACCTAGATTGTAATTGTAAGTAACCCTTGAGTAATTGTCAGTTTACTATTTCATTTTTTCATTTTATTTTTTTTAGCTCAATCCAAAATAAAATTTAACATCAAAAAGTTGTGAACAGCTTTAATAAAACAAAAGTTTGATATGAGATAGAGAAATAACTTGTTTTCATTCAACTTCACATTTTTCTAACTTGTGGAATTGCCTAAAGAAACAAAAATAAAGTTGTTTCTACCCCGCTAAGCATGGCCTTTGCTGAGTGAGGCTGTTCCCCGTTGCATGCAGGCCACGCCAGCATCTCATCATCATTCCACAGTAACCCACCACTGTGTACATGTGGTTTCCTTGGGGCCACAGATTTCACTGCTTGTTGTATTGGATTTATCAAAAGGCCATCACAGTGTTTATAAGTCCTCGTTCCCTGATTTCATGCTTTGGCAGTTTACATTTTAGTCACATTAATGTTTCATATATAACGGTTATGTAAATTTATATATACATGAAACAGCTTTATGAAAATTGCTTGGTTCCCTGTTCTGTTGCCCAAATGAGAAATCTGTCGGGTGTAAAACTTGGTACCAGCTGTAAAGCAGCAAACTGATTTCTGAGCAAAGGCAGGTCTCATGATCTGAGATCCCAGCGCATATGGCAAACACTGCAGCACACATTTTATGCTGTGTACAATTATACAGCAACTGTATTGTTGCGTTCACATCTTTCTTTGCAAGGCCGCAAAAGGATATTTGACTTTAACAGCTCTGGCCCTGTGTTGGCCATTTGATTAAATGGATGGGAGAACGGGAGGGCAACTGTAATTAGTTTGTTCTATTTCTTTTGATAAATAACTGTTATAAACACAGTGGATTTCACTTTCTGCTCATTTGTGCATGTGCACGAGACACATCTCTGCACCGTATGAGGCCACCTCCTAGAAAATTATTCTGAGGGACAAGTGGACAGCCTGTATGTACATTTATACACGTGTTGTGGAATTGTACATGTACCAAATTCACAGTTTTCACAAGTGACAGAAAAAAAATTAAAGATCTCTTTGATGGTAATCCCATATATTATCTTGTGGGCACATTTCCCATGTAAAATGATATTGCCTTTCTCTTTTTCCTCATTAAGGACAAAGGGATCAATACAAACTCTGACAATCAGCAGTATTAATTGCTATCGTAGCAAGACAACTACAGTTGTGATGCCTTTCAGGACACGGTTTGCAGAGGTGACAGAGCAGGGGCGCCCTTACCTTTCGCAGCAGCCCAGTGCAGCGGGGTCCTGTCGTTCCAGTCCACGTCCTTGTGATTTGGGTCGCAGCGCCCCTTCCTCAAAAGCTCTTTCACCAGGTCATAGTCCCCCACAGCCACGGCTTCGTGGAGCTCCGTCATGCTGCACGCGTCAGAAAAAACCTGGTAAAGGGCAACGTCATTTAGTGCATGTTTGTTGATGCATCAGCTCCTCCCATTTAAAGCAGTTTTACCAGGTCGGGCAGTGTCTGGATTGAAAAGAGACATGCACTGTGAGAAACCAGGATTTATTCAAAAAAAAAAAAAAAAAAAGAAAGAAAGAAAAGAAAAGAAAAGAAAAGAAAAGAAAAGAAAAGAAAAGAAAAGAAAAGAAAAGAAAAGAAAAGAAAAGAAAAGAAAAGAAAAGAAAAGAAAAGAAAAGAAAAGAAAAGAAAAGAAAAGAAAAGAAAAGAAAAGAAAAGAAAAGAAAAGAAAAGAAAAGAAAAGAAAAGAAAAAAAAGAAAAAAAAGAAAAGGGAAATGAGAGAGGAAGAAAAAAGTATTTATTATCAAACCAGTGATCACAGACTGATGGTGACGTTTAGTTTACAGTCGTGGAAATCTGGAGCAAAGTGCAGCCCTTCATGTAAAGGACTCGTAGGCAAAACCACGTTGCCCTTCTCAAGAGTGTTGCTAAAGAGCAGCCAGCTCAGGCCAAACATTGCCATCGACCTGTTGTCACGCACTTACCCTGGAAACTGGCTCCTCCCTCGCCAGCGCTGCAGATTCGTTATTGGCAGCATTTTAGTGTAAGGAAAGAAAAGTCTGGTGAGTATCTTCTGTGCTCTTTTGTGCAAATAGCCTAGCTGTGCCATGTCGCTCAGAACGCTTGTCTCCATAGCTGCGATTTGCACTTTCCAACCCCATAAAACAGATCCGGATCAAGACATGCAAGCAGATCTTCAGCCCCTACAAGGCTATGGGCTTCAATGAAAAGGGGAGACCTGCTTTGCTGGCAGGGCACTGAAGCAGCTTGCAAAGATCCCTACAGGATCCCATCATCCTGGTGATGGAAATGCTGCCATATTTTCTCCGGTCTGGCCAAATCAACAGGGGCAAAGCTTTTATATTCCCGTACCAACAGCTAGTCTTGAGCCAATTAGTCCAGTCCCCTTCAGAAACTTGGAAGAGTTTTAGGCCTTTATCCAGTTTCTGCTTCACTGACATTTACTTCATGGAGCAACGTTCACAGCTTGCGGCTTGGGAGAGTGTAATTTCCATGCTGAGCACGTTATAAAGGACCAACATCGGAGCTCGCAGAGGCTGATGCCAGGGAGGTTCCCAATCCTAGGGGCTGCATCCTGCGAGCCAGAGGTAGATGGGGCTGCTTCCCTGCTCCTGGTTCCCATATACATCCCAAACACAGGCCGGGATGGAGAGACACACCACCTTCTCTATCCAGTTTTCCTGTTAAAAAAGGAAAAAAAGTTAGTAAGTAGTCAAAAGAGAGAGAGAGATAGAAAGAGGGAAAGAAAGAAAAAGAAGGAAAGAAAGAAAGAGAAGGAAGGAAGGAAGGAAGGAAGGAAGGAAGGAAGGAAGGAAGGAAGGAAGGAAGGAAGGAAAGAAAGAAAGAAAAAGAAAGAAAGAAAGAAAGAGAGAGAGAAAGAAAGAGAGAGAGAGAGAGAGAGAAAGAAAGAAAGAAAGAAAGAAAGAAAGAAAGAAAGAAAGAAAGAAAGAAAGAAAGAAAGAAAGAAAGAAAGAAAGAAAGAAAGAAAGAAAGAAAGAAAGAAAGAAAAAGAAAAAGAAAGAAAGAAAGAGATATGAAGGTCAGAGGAGATGCAAGAGGAGGACCCATACATGACAAGGGGACAAGTGAACACAATAAAAAATATTATGGGTTTTGGTGCTCCTCAGTGGGTTGCAGAAGTAATGTTGGCTCGAACGTATCTGTAACTTCAATCACTCATTCACCTCCTCCTCCTTGCCTCTCACTTGCCTTGAAAAACCTGTTTCATGATTAATCAGAAGTCTTCAGATCAGTCCTCCGACACCTCTCATTGCCATTAAACCTACACTGAAAACGATAGTAAAGTGTGCATCCAGCTCTTCGCTGAAATGAACATTGGACAAAAATACAGATTAAAAAAAAATAATGCATATTTTCACATACCTTTCTTGTTCCTTTCCAAGGAAATGCCAACAAAATTCAACAAAACATAACTGAAACTTCGAGCTCCCTTCTGCTCCGCTAACTTCAGGTCACTCTCACACAAACACACACGAAGGGTGAGGACCTAAACCCAATGAGCCCATCCCACGAGCTCAGCAGCTCTCCAAAGAGACAGTCCGTGGGTTCGGTTTCCTAAGCAATTTAGGCCAGTCTGAATTTTACCTACCCTCCATCTCTCCCTTTTGCTAGCCTTAAGGCTCGTGGGGCTGTTGATCCCTCTGAAAGCTGACCTTTTAATTATCGGTGCTGGGTTTAAGGTTAGGGTTAGTTTAGGTTTAGGGTTAGGGTTAGTTCCCAGCCTGCAGCCCACGCTCATGCACCTGTGCCAAGCTGGCACCATCGAGGGGGGCAAACACCGGGACTATGTAAAGAGGGATGGGGACAGATCTGCTCCATCAGTAGGGACCTGAGCTCAAAATCCGCCTTAAACCACTCCAGCAGCAGCACCCAGAAGTGGGACTCGCTTCCTCAGGGCGTTGCTGTCCCCCTTCTTATGTGATTTTAAGATCAGATTCGGATTTTTGTGCAGAGCCCCTGAGCCAAACGGAGCCGCTCCGACCTTCCCCATCCTCCCTGGGACGTCACGGGGGGTCCGGGTGCTGTGCCCAGCCCTGTTAAAACTCATCCCCGACACGCAGAGGGGACGCCCGGCATCCAAACAGCCGCGGGGTCCTCTTGCCAGCGTGGCATTTTATTTTTTTGGGGAGGGGTGGAGGTGGGATGGCTCATTGCAGGAGACTCGTCGGCAAGGCCTGGGGAAAGGTCTCTCCCAGAAAGATTGTCCCATCTGGAAACTAAGGCAAAGTTTGGTCCCTCCCCTTCGGGAAGAGCCCGGCAGCCGCTCTGGGAGACGTCCTCCTGCGGGATCAGCCGCCGGCAGCCTCGCTCTGCAGGGCCACGGGCAGCCAAAGGAGACATCGAGCTCCTTCCCGAGCCAGGGACGGGAGCAGGGGGTGGCCGGGACACCGCACACCAGGTACGGGGAGCGCCAGGCACTGGGGAAGGGGGAAAAAAGAGCCTGGGAAGAGCGCAAGGGAGGAGCGACGGGGCTGCCAGGGGGATTTTAAGGAGTTCTGCGCCGGACGAGGGCTCGCGGTCTTCCTCTTATCTGACCCCAAATCCCCACGTGTCCCTGCAGGGTGACGGGAAGGGGAGAGGGTGCGTGCCCTGCTGGCATTAAGGGGTGTCGGGCTGGGGAGCAGCAGCACTGGGCTGCAGCGGGGGAAGCACAGACTGGAGGGAAAAGGAAAAAAAAAAAAAACACATCGCAGCGATTAAACGCTGCTCCGGGCTTCCGGGGAGTGATCCAGCATTAAGGTAGGCAAAACTGAGACAAGGCACTGAGCCACCCTGCTTGGGGCAGGGTTTGGGGTAGATGTCCTCCAGAAGGTCCTCCCTGACCTGAGTTCTTCGGGGAGCCCGGTGCCAGCACCCTCCTCACCCCATCACCTGTCCGCCACGCCGAGCCCTCGTCCTGGCTCCAACCAGGGCTGTCGGGGAGAGGAGAGGGTGTTTTTGGGACGTGGCTTCCCCCGGTGGGCTTTGACCCTGCAGGTGACTACGTGGTGGCCTCAGGCATTAGTCACAGCAGGACCTGCCCCGTAGCCAGCCTGGACCTTACCCGGCGGCACAACGCCTCCAGCCTGTGATGGGGCTGAGCTTGGGGGAAGGATTTGGGGGCAGAAACCAAGGGTAAAACGCTGCCCGGGTTTACACCGACCGACTGGGGATGTGGGTGAGAGCAGCCAGCAGCTGTTGGGACGTGCTGCTGGGGACACACGGCATCACCCTCCGATGGGCAGCTCTCTTTGAGTGAGCTGGAGATGCTCAAATCTCCATCTCTGGTGTCATCGTCGGTGTTCCCCCCCCCCACTATTTGAAGCAAAGAAAAATCACTTCAATGACTAAAGCAGGGCATTTAAGAGCAGGGGCCAGAACTGGGGTCCTCGGGTTAACACTGTCATACTGCTTTTTTGGGTGTTTTTTCTCCAGCCCCAGTGAAAATTCACATTCTGGTTTAGTTTTTGGGGCACGGATTAAGAGGTAATCCCATCCCTCAGTGATGAGCATTGCCTTTGGTTCATTCCCAGTGCCAAATTAGCAGAGGACATACTTAAAAATCAGTGACGCCTCCAGCCAGTGGGGAATAGCTCGTGTGGCACTTGGCTATGGGGTCACACCGTCCTTCCCCAGCCTGCGGTGCTCTCTGTGCTCACGGCAATGGGATATCGCTGGTTACTGAGGGGGGCATCACCCAAATAAACCACACCAACATGTCCTGTTTACGGGGAAAAAGCAGCTGAGATCAGCACATTTGCCTTTCAATGACGGCCTCGGCCATTTAGTCCCCACGACACAAAAGGCAGCAGTGTGAAGGACTCCTTCTTCCACGCTCCCACACATTCCCCGGCCTCAGTTCCTCCTCCCCTTGGCAGCCTCCAAATAGAGAACGGGCCAAGGCCGGGGGGGGGGGGGGGGGCGGGGAAAAAAAAAAAAGAAAAAAAGGCAGAAAACAAAAGCCCGAAGCCAGCGGCACTGGTAAAACCTCCCTGACCACTGCCTGCTCTGAGACATTTCCTAAAAGGACCACAAAAATTTCGTTTCCGAGGCCGTGGGAAGAGAGCAGGAGCGTTGGATGCTCCTGCCCCACAGCACGGCTTTGTAGGGGCCAATTAGCCCCGAAGCAATTAGCCACCATTTAACAACTTATGCTCCCGTGTGTTGTCTCTCTCCTGCTGTAGAAGACGCCGGAGGTGCACGAGCAAACAGCGTGAAGCTGTTTTTGGGGCCAAAGGAGCGGGGCGGTGAGGAAACGCTGCTGAGGTTACCAGCCCGACCGCCTCTGTGCTCGAGACCCGAGATTTCCTTTTCTGCTCTTCCTTCGAGGGGCGGACAAAGCAGCTCAGCATCCGAGCAGCAAAACGCCCTGCTCAGGCTCCTGGACGGCAGCACACATCACTGCCCCCTTCCTGAAACTCTCCTGGAAGAGTAAAGCGGAGCAAACCCTGTTTTCACCCACACCCGGCTTGGGCACCTCCTGAATTTCCCAAGACACGATGACTTCGCTCTGGACGAGGGCTGGAAAGGTGTTCACGAAAAGTCGTGCTTCAGGTAAGGAACGTCTTCTCCATTTGTATTTCTTACCTGAGCAAAGCGTGTGCCCCGAGAAAGACTTCTTAAGGTGTTACAGGTAAGGCTTTACCAAAATAAATGTAAGCATAAATTGGAGTTGTTCATATAATCAAGTGCAGTGGGGAAATCCCATCCCTTTTAGGGAGATGTGCCCCTTCCTTAGCACCTATTATTGCTCTAAAAGCTAGCACCATTAAATACATTTGGCTTGTGACGCTGGTACAGATGTTAACATTTAGTTTGCTTTCTAAAAAACCCTCATAAGACGGTTTCTGGTCCTGCCTCATCCCCCAGACACCACTCACCCAACGCCCCTCCTGCTCAGGGCAGCCACACCAGCGCGGCCAGACCCAGAGCAGCCACGGCTCCCACAGCTCCGCTCCTGTTCTGCTGCCAAATCCTTTGGTCGCCCAGGGTAACAGCAAAGAAAGCACTTCTGGAAAGAGCACTTTATAATTCTGTAATAGGCTTTAGCTGAAAAAAAAAAAAAAAAGGGAAAGTTACATAAAAGTTACATAAAAAAAGTTCTGCAAGATGACAAGCGGGGCTCACCAGAACGTTTTAAAATCACCAAGAAGTCTCAGGGAAATTCCACTGTGAGATACTACACGCATTTCTTCAACACCATAAACCAACTTGGTTCATTTTTGTTCTTCTGCTCTTCTTCCGAAGGGGAACAAAGCTCCTGACGGCCCTAGAACCGCTCAGGTTTGCTTTCACCCCAGCCCTCCCCAGCCAGAGCCGCCACAGCCATGGGGCTCAGCCCTGCGAGTCAGGCTTCCCCTTGTGACTTTACACAAAAACAACGTTAGCTTTTACTTATGTATTTATTCCGTTTGGGGCTACAACTTTTACAGTTCCAGAAATTCACTCTTCGGCCTCTTTGCTGACCGCAACCCCCCCGAGTTGCGCTGGGTGAAAGCACAACCTCCCAGGACGAGGCTGCTTTGGGAAAGTGGTGGCCAGGTCACCAAGCGGGGTGGCATCGGCGCTCTGTCCACAAATAGTAGGCTTAATGAAAGCGTCCTCCGGCAGCTGCTGCTGGGCATCCGAGGCCTTGAAATGGCAGTGCCAGGCTTGGAGAAATCTGCCCTTGTGGGGTGCACAGGGCCAGGTGTTTTCAGAGTGATGTCTGATCAGTTTGTGGTGATGTCTGCCCACGTGGTGTGGAGTTAGAGGAGAGGGGACGTCGATGGTAAAAGCAGGAGCTGTGCCGACAGCGAGCGCGTCTCCTCCTGGGAACGTTTTGGGGGATTTTGGTCCTTCGGTGGTCGACGTCTGCCCCCGGTGCCATCGATGCTGGCGCTGCGTCAGTCGGCGTTCACCCCCGCAGCCAGCAGGCCGGAGGACGCTCCGCGACCCACGCGTCCCTACGCGGCCAGGTCGAAGTCGTCCCGCTCCTGGTTGTAGTCGAGGACCTTCTGGCGCAGGCGCGAGCCGTCGGCCCAGGTGACGAAGTCCTCGACGGCGCGCGGCACCAGCAGCGCGGGGTCGGTCACCACCTCGGGCCCCACGCGCACGTGGCCCTGCTCCACGAAGGCGACGGCGTGCCGCAGGTCCTGCGCCATGCGCAGCTTCAGCAGCACGCAGGGCAGGCGGCGGCGGCAGAAGGAGGCGGCCGACACCTTCTCGCAGAGGGCCAGCGAGCGCCGGGAGCCCAGCACCCCCAGGCCGTACAGCTTGCCCAGCAGGGCGGCGGTGCAGCGGGCTCGGAAGGCGGCGCTGGGCGGCCCCAGGTCGCGGAGGCGCCGGGCCAGGCCCCGCACGGCCCGGGCCAGCGCCTTGTAGCGAGCCCAGTCCTCCCGGCGGCCCAGGCGGTAGCGCCGCAGCGCCCGCACCTCGGCCAGGCCGCCCGCCGCCTCCCAGCTCACCAGCGACAGCCGCCGCAGCAGCTTCCGCTCCGGGTAGCGCAGCTGCCGCACCATGGCCGCGGGCGGGCGGGCGCAGGGAAGGAGGGAGCCGGGCGGCGGGGCCACCGCGGCGCCTTCCGGGGAGGGGCGGCTGGAGGGGAGGGGACGGGGGCGGGCACCGGGACGGGGAGCGGAGGGGCTGGGCCCGGCCCGCCTGGGCTCGGCTCGGCTGGGCTCGGCTCGGCTGGGCTCGATTCGGTTCTGCTTGATCCGGTTCGCCTCGATCCGGTGCGCCTCGATGCGGTTCGGCTCGATCCGGTGCGCCTCGATCCGGTGCGCCTCGATCCGGTTCGGCTCGATCCGGTTCGGCTCGATCCGGTGCGCCTCGATCCGGCGCGCCTCGATCCGGCTCTTCTCGGCTCGTCGGCGTTGCCCCGGGGCTGATGGTTGGGAATTCGGTGGTTTGTGCGTGCTTTAATCGCATCCTTACCTTCGGTTTTTAATTTGTTTTTATTCCTAAGCTCCTTCTTATTTTTGTGTTGAAGCCCCACCTTCAAGTTCAAATTTTATTTCAAACTTTTATTTTAAAATTTGTTGTTATTTTTAAGTCTTACTCTTAAGCCTATTTTCAGGTTTTATTTTAAAATTTATTCTTATTTTTAAGTCTTACTTGTAAGCCCAATTTGAGCTTTTATTTTAAAATTTGTTCTTATTTTCAAGTCTTGTTTTTAAGCGTGTTTTGAGGTTTTATTTTTAAATGTGTTCTTATTTTTATATCTTGTTTGTAAGCGGATTTTGAGGTTTTAAGTTTATTTTGAAGTGTCATTTTTAAAATTTATTTTTATTTTGAAGTTTTATTTGTAAGCTTATTTTTATTTACATTAATAAAATATTATATAATATTATCATATGTAATAATATAACTGCATATATATAGTATTAATGTTATTATTATACGAATAATTTAAGCTTATTTTGAGGTTTATTTACTTTGAGCTTATTTTGAAGTTTTATTTTAGGTTTATTTTGAAGTTCTATTTTGAAGTTTTATTTTAAAGTTTGTTTTTATTTTGAAGTTTATTCCTGATTTTAATTTTTTTTTTTATTTTATATTTCTATTTATTTTTATTTTATTTTTCACCTTGTTTAGTTTTCCGACAGGCACGCTTTATGTCATTTCCCTAACGTGCAGGTGGGATGCAGCCCGGCCCCCCAGGCAGGGGCAGCGCACCCATTGCCCCCCGCAGCCCCTGCGCCCCACAGCCACCCCGTTCCCCACCACCTGGGCGCAGGGAGGGCCTCAGCCCCCTGCCCCAGCCACGCAGACCGGGCTTGTTTACAGGGAGCTGCAAAAACCCCAAACTTCCCCTCCTGCTTTCCGCACCGGGAGCGGGTCTCGGCGCAGGGAACCCACTGATCCAGGGCCTGGGCGCCCTCCTGGGCCCTGCGCTGCCTCCTCTGGGTGCCCTGCGGCCTCTCCGCTGCTGGGTGTCACCCTGCCTGCCACCACCAGCACCACCACCACCACCACACTGAAGGTGTCAGATCAGTGTCTTGGGGTTTCGGAGCTCAGATCCTCAATAGCAGCTGTTCTTATAGGCCTAATCCTCAGTTTGAGCAGTCCTGGACCTTTAACATGCTGTATTTGTTATATCTCTCAGGGTATACGGTCTGCTCACAAGCACCACAATGAGCACAGACGCCACAAAGGCCCCCAAATTCTCCTGATTTGTGATTTTTTTTTCTTTTTTTTTTTTTCTCCCCAGGCCTGTCGGCCAAAGCGCCAAAGGAAATGGGCAGCAACAGCGCTGAGAAGTTTTACAGGATCCCCGAAGGGAAGGGGCCGCACTCCGTGGGCTGCACGGACCTGATGACAGAAAACGCAGCCGAGGTAAGCACTGGGTTCACCCTCCTTCGGATTTAAGGCTCAGAGCCAGCCTCACGACTCTGGTTTTATGGGGGAACCGGACAGAAGGTGTGCACAGAGGTGCAGGATGCGTGCGGGGCACACTTGGTGCCAGGATGTTAGAGGAGAGAGACACCGCGATGGGAAGGAGGGAGCAGTGAATAGCAGCCACCTGGTGGGCTCGCTTACAAGTTTCTCTTTCAAATCCTCTTGGTTTTGAGTTTTTTTTTGTGGGACTGCTCATGCATTTGCACTGTGGTTTTGCTCTTCAGAGCAGCTAGGTGGAATATGTGATCCGTTTGCAGTGGTTATTTGTGGCTTGGCTCTGCCGAGTCCTCTCTATTAGCACCAGAAAGTGATTAGCTTCTCTTTGCAATCAGCCCCTGTGTTTTTCGTGGATGAGCAATCTGCATAATGACAGTTCTCTCAGGGATAGGTAATGAACCTCTTTCCTCTCCTGGTAAACTGTCACCTGGAGAAATTCAGCGGGACTATTCTGGGATTGAATTAATGTAATTACCAGCCTGGATGGAGGCTCGGTGGTGCCCTCCTTAGTGCTCGCTGTGTCAAAGGTTGATTTAAGCTTGATGAGTAAATGGAAGCAAGAGTCATTAAACAAGCTTTTGGTGCACGCTGTGTATGAAACTGATAAATTCATGCTTAGAGGAGCAGACTTTATTCCAAAGCTCACGTTCATGCTGCTCTCCCGGGCTCGTGCACCTTGCCTGCAGTTTTAGATGGAACGTATTTAAATAAAGGCACATCAGGAGCCAGGCGGTGCGTTCAAGCAGTGTGTTGCACACACTTCGTCTGCTGGGAGATCTTTAAGAGATTTTTGGTAGACTGCTGTGTAGGAAAAATATTGACAAGGGGAGGACAGGGAGCCCGTGTGGTTCCCCCACAGACTTGGTGTACAAATGGCAAGAGGAGACCCAAGGCAGTGGTAAGAAATGGAGGCAGATGGAACAGAAGTAGTAAAATTGGTTAGAAAGATGGACCTAACAGGCCTGTATATATCCTGGTGAGGAGATACAGGAGGAACAGTAGTTACTGCACTCCTTTGCTGCGCTGCTGACTGCAGACAGAGCCGTTTGCTCGAGTTAGCCAGGAGACGATGGCCAAGTTGAGGCCGTGCCCCTGAGTGCCCAAACCTCATCTGCTGGGCCACACCTCCAGATACCGGTCTCGGGGGAAAATCTGACCTGACCCAGTGGAAAACTGTACTTCTAGGAGGGTCGGTTACCTTTCCCCCAGCACAGCAAGGCGAACGGGCTCGGTAGCAGCTCCATGAGACACTGGTGGGAGCATCACTGCCAGGATGTCAGCTGTTGTACTGCTTCAAGTCATTGCACGGACAAAATGACAGTGACATCAAAGCTCAGCCTGTACTGAGTAATAATTTTCTCATGAGATTCTCCAAATTCTCTTGAGCTGTTTTTCTTGCAACTGAAGCACTTGACATAAATGTTTTTATCTTCCTTCTTTTTTGTCATATATTAATAAATATCATTTTTTTTTAATCGCAGGGAAGCTTCTTACGCCTGTATTATCCTTCATGCGACGCCACAGATAACGAAGAGGCACCGTGGATTCCAGATAAAGAGTACTACCAGGGACTTTCTGACTTCCTTAACATGTACCGCGTTGTAGGAGAAAGGCTTTTCCAGTACTATGTTGGTGAGACTGGTTTGGGCTTTTTTTCTTGACAAGGGCACGAGCTCCGTATGTGAGCAGCATGTTCTTGATTCAACATTAGTTTCTCCCACAGAGGAGCGTGTGTTTGGGAAGGGTTTGGGTGGCGAGGCTCAATGCTGGACGCGACCCAGTTCTCACAGGACCGCAGTCCGTGACCACTGTACACGGGAGTGTCTGGGTTGGTGTGGGGAAGCTGCCTCTATGTCAGGATTCAAATCACAAGGGGAACTTTGCAGACATACAAAGGTCAGGTAGATGCTAAACTCTAAATACGAACAGAACTTGGATGCCTGGCTGCTCCTAGAAATGTGTTCTTGTAGGGTGTAAAGGGTTGGCCTTGTGCTAGGCTATGGACAGGAGAAGGAAAACATCTTTTTGTAGAAAGTGTTTGCAGAATCGCGTCTTCGTTTATCTTCCGCATTTTAAGATTTGGTACCCTAATCCTTAGATGACCCCTCTGAAATCACCAGGCTCTCGGGATCTCTCCCACAGGAACAAGTGCTGTCTCTCATTTAAGTGCTAATGACACACGCTTCCATTTTTATGTAGGTTCAGTGACCTGTCCTGCAAAACCAAATGCTGATTTTAAGCCAGGAGAAAAATACCCACTCCTCGTTTTTTCCCATGGACTTGGCGCTTTTCGGTAATTCTGCAGTTTGTTGACAAACTATTTTTGTCATCCGTGGGGACAACAGTCTCTAAGAATGGTTCTGAACAGATTTTCAGTAGGGGGTGAGATCCCTGTGGAGTCAAAAAACATTTGGGGAACAAGCTGCTGTGTATCAGCATGCTTTCACTGAAATCAATGCCAGTAAATAAAGGCAGGGTTGGTTTCTTTACCTGTGTTTGCCAGTTATATTTTAGGGGTGCATAAGTATGTTGTGAGAACTAGGTAGTTAATCTTTGGACAGCTCTTTGAAGATGCAAAGTGTCCCATGTGCTACTTTTAAAAAATTATTAACGTCTTCTTTCTGCTGAATAGGTACTGAAACAGTAACGGGCTGTAGTGCAACAAAAAGCACCCTCGGGTGACTGGCATACCATAGCCTGCTCTGCTCGTTAGCAAATTAAAGCAGAGAGGAGAAATACAGAATGGGGGCTAGCACATACGGGGTGCAGTCAGTGTTTAAGGAGCAATGCGACTGAAATCATTGTGTGTGCGTGTGTATCACCAGTGTGGTCTTGATTGCAGGACAATCTATTCTGCTATTTGCATAGAGATGGCTTCTCAAGGCTTTATAGTGGCTGCTGTGGAGCACAGGTGGGTATATTGTGCGCTCTTCAGTTTGATGGAAAGAAACTTTCTCATAATAAATAGTTACTTGTAAAGATTTTTTTAAAGGAGTAACTAATATCTCATATTCAGCCCCAACCCCTTCCCTAGCTCGCTTCCTAGCTAACCAAAGGGAGGTAAATTTGAAGCCCTTTAATGAAAAGTCCTGTGGCATGTATCATTTGTCATTTTCCAAGCATGCTATTTTTCTCGTTTATTGTTAGAACCTGGCAAATATAACGGTGGAAGGAGTTTTGGTGGGGCAGCACTGGTTGGGAGCGTGGGTTTCTTGAAACAAGTCAAAACTACAACTTCTTTTGACTTCATCCCAAAGAAATGGAATACATCCTCAGAAATAACCTTCTGTCGATATTACAGAGATGAATCAGCTTCAGCAACGTATTACTGTAAAAAAAAGTCTGGTTCTGAAACAGAGGAAGAGTCTACATCAAACATGGAGAAGGAGTGGATCTACTACAGGAAACTAAAATCGGGAGAGGAAGAACGTTGTTTGCGTCACAAGCAGGTACCCTCCTGGGGCTGCATGCTAGGAATTAGACAGCGTGTTTAGGACTGACACTTGCAGACACTTTCACTTTGGCCACGCCTGCAGTCTTCTGCCATGGCTCAGTGTACAAAATAGCCTATAGTCCAATATTCCTGAAGATGGAAACGCCAACAGCAGCTTTCTTCATAGCATAAACTACTTCCTTAACACAGCTTTCCCATGAGGTTGTGCTGTCATTCTTAGTCAGCTCTCTCACCTGCTTCTCCTCTACTTTCTGTTTCTCCTGTCTCCAGTTTTGCTGCCCAGCCCTGTCCTTAAGCGTTGTTTGTGTGGCCTTAGGCTTGCTGTAGCTTTTGTTTACTGCTACCAGCAAGACGAATCGTGACTGCTCTAAGGGGGATGTTTGCTTCACCACCTCTGACACACTTTGACATGGATTACAGCAGTGTAAGCAGTGCAGACTTCCTGATTACAAGCAGCATCCGTGCTAGATGTGATGTGGTCGTGGCGATAAGCTCCTCCAAGCACAGACCTGACCTTTAAAACATGGGAGTGTTTTCTTCCACCCAGCGTGGACTCAAACAGGGAAGTGTTTATCTTGCTGGGCCACACAGACAGCAGTATGAGTGTCCTTTCCTGTGTGCATACGACATCCTACTTGTGAGTCCAACTACACAACGTCTGAGCTTGCAAATAACCTGCAGGAGCTGCTGCCTGTACGTTTTGCTAGTAGAGAAGCCAGGAGATTGAGATTTACTTGAAATTCATAACGCACAGACATCTTGCTGGCTGGCTACACTCGATTGCTCCCAATGATGCTGTTGCTCTTTGTTTTTTTTTTAAGCCTTTTTTTTTTTTTTTTTTACTAAAAATATCAAAATCCAGAACACTCCTTACACTGAAAACCTGTATTTGCAACAGCTTTTGTTACATTCTTCAGTAATGTGTATGCATTTAAAATAGGAAGGGCTTCTAGGCAGTTTCTTGCTTTGGGTACATCCAGCACAAAGATGCTTCCAGAGCTATCGTGCACGAGGCAAGTGGAGGATCTACACAAGAGCTGCAACATTTGGGGCCCCCAAAATTCAGATTTGATCAAAACTTCTCAGGGTTTTGTTTTACAGATCCATTCTACAGTTCAGAATAGTGCTTACTGTACCAGTCCCATATATTAAAAAAAAAAAAAAAGACTAAATTTTGTGTACAAAGAGCCAGCAAACCTAGCAGTTGTCTGATAATTCATCCCACTTCTGCCCCATCTTTTCTGTCTCCCAGGTGCAGCAGAGAGCACAGGAGTGCATCAAAGCGCTCAACCTCATTCTGAAAATCAATTCAGGAGAGGAAGTAATGAATGTACTGAATTCAAACTTTGACTGGAATCACCTGAAGGTGAGTGAAAGTTAGTGACTTCATTCTGTTAAACACCTAATAAAGCTTCTGGGTTTCCTCTTCCGTTACTAAACTGCTTCCTGTAGACTATTCTGAAGATTACACAGTAGATCAAAAGCTATTATTTGAAAAGAAAAAAAAAAAATGGGGAAAGAAAGTCTCTTACAGCACCTGGATTTTTTTTAACAGGATTCTGTTGATACTAGCAGAATAGCTGTGATGGGACACTCTTTTGGTGGTGCTACAGTTATTGAGAGTCTCAGCAAAGAAATTAGATTCAGGTATGTATGTCAAACAAAGAAAGGAACATTTGGCACTGGACAAGCCTGGAGCAGGGAGCCTTACCTAAGATCCCTCAGCTACAAATTAGCTCTTGAAGAAAAACTGTTTGGCATGTCTCATCTTCTTCAACTCATGCTTCCTTCAGCTTTGGGGATGCAGAGGAACACAATAGTTGTATTGTATTTTACCGTGACACTGCGGGACCTTGCAGAAGCTCCTGTGCCCAGCTGCACCTGGCAGAGGAGACCAACAAATGGAATAATGGATTAATCCTCTTCCCCCAGAGTAGAAAGCATTATCGCTACAAAGTGATTCATTAACGTGTTTACCCGTTCAGTATCATCAGTTTCCTCATGTCTGCTGCAAATCAAAGCATGCTGAAAACGTCCTCACAAAGCTCTCTACCTGTGACAATATCTAGATGTTGTTTTCGGCAGGTGTGGCATTGCCCTCGATGCGTGGATGCTGCCAGTGGGCGATGACACTTATCAAAACAGTGTCCAGCAACCGCTGCTTTTTATCAATTCTGAAAAATTCCAGTGGGCTGATAATATCTTAAAGATGAAGAAGCTTAGCTCCAATGACTCAAACAAGAAAATGATCACCATCAAGTAAGTGCCGGGGATCCACCATCTCTGTGGTCAAGGATGAATCTTTGTTTACAGAACTTACTCTCCTGTCAGAGCTGTTCAGTTACAGGTAGCTGTAGGACAGACAGTCACTACTTCCTCAGGGCCTAGGTTTTCACTGCACATTTAAATTAGATAGCAGTATGTCTGCTACAGGGGAGATGGAGACCTTTCTCAGCGCAGGCAGTAACATTAAGACACCGCAAGGTGTGCGTTCCTCTGCCAGGCACAAGTTTTGCTCTGGGCCTCACACATCTGCATTTGGACATTTTAAGTAGCCCTCTGGGTGCAGTTGTACACTCCCCTAGTAAAAGCACTGTGCACAGGGGAGGAGGCACCGCTATAACACATGTATGCTCAGAGCAGAGAGACAACCTGGTGATCTCAAGGTTTTGCCAGGCCTACTCCATATCACTGTTGTGGTTACATAGACTAAGCACAAACAAAACTTCCTCCCTTCTGTGGTTAGGGCAGGATTTACTGCTAACCTTGCATGCTCATGAGACTAGAATTTGCTCGATAAAATAGTGTGAGATGTGTCTGGCTTTCAAGAAGCCTTTGTCGTCTTCTAATCAGTCAGCTACGTTCTTATGAGCCTGTCGATCAATTCTGTATTTGCAGAGGGTCAGTGCATCAGAGCTTTCCTGACTTTACCTTTGTGAGCGGAGAAATCATTGGAAAGTTTTTCAAATTAAAAGGAGAAATAGATCCAAATGAAGCTATCGATATAAGCAACCACGCTTCACTAGCCTTCCTGCAGAAACATTTGAGTAAGTATCTGTTTATATCAAAGCATGACATCAATCAACATGTAACTCCTATAAAGCTTTTTTTTAATAAACACTGTTTACTACAAGATCTAAAGTAAGTCTCAGAAAAATCTAAGCAGGAAAAAAAATGCATCAGACTGTAACGAAACTCTAGAAAAAGTTACTTTTATAATTTAAGCAACTCAGAGGAAGAACACCTGAGTTTCAGTACACTTGTGCTAGTATGTAAAAACTAGGAGCGTGCAAGACTGCATCCCCTACTTTGCCAAGCTGATTCATGTATCCTATTTAATTCTTTGGTATCATTTTACAGAAATCTGACAATGCAACTCATTACCATTTGGGTTTCTTTTCCCCCGTTTTATAGGTCTTAAGAAAGATTTTGATAAGTGGGATTCCCTCGTGGATGGCATAGGACCCAATGTTATTTCTGGTACCAACATTGACCTATCTCCATCTCAAGGCGAATAAGGAATGCGAGGAAGTACTGTAAATACCACAGGAACCAGGACACTAATGTTGGCCAGATATTGCTCAGATGTGATAGCACTGGCCTCCGACACAGCTTTTGGGGTGCAGAACAAAAAATATATCAAAACATAGAAAAAAGTTCAGATGAGTTAGTGGGATTCTCAGAAATAATACCATAACAGGGTAATTTCTGCTTTATAGGCAGTGGGGGGGAGGGGGGCAGGAAATCACTTGATGGTAATTTAAATATTCTGTTTCTGACCTAGAATCAACTTTGCAGAGATAAATTAAACTACCAGGAATTCAACTAAAGTTCTGCTTACCAAGCTTCAAGTCAGTTTGCATCCAGCAAGCCTTTTTTTTTTCCAGTGTAAGAAAAAACTAATTTATTAAACTTAATTATTTCAGCTGTGCTCTGGGAACAGCTGGGAGTTGGGGCAGATTTCTGTTCCTTCTAGTTAGAGAGGTACCAGGAAGAAGCTCTTCAGAACTGTCTACTTAAAAGAAGAGCTACAGTAAAAGCAACAGGAAATAGTTTAAGGTAACATAAAAGCAAGGAGTTTGTCCTGACACGACTTTTCATATGAACTTATCCCACTTACATTTTTAAGATCTGTTCATGCTGCCACACTCAGAGGAGGTTTCCATTCAAAAAGCTGCTGAAATGGTCACTCACTGTAGTAAGTGTAACCCCCCTAGGCAAAGCTTTAAGCAGGGTCTCTTGTATTATTCTATGTTACCACTACTATCTCTGTATTACCACTGTCACTCGGTACCACTGCTGTAGATGAACCTGTGGAATAGACGTGTCAGTTCTAGCTGCTCCCTTTAAAGAGGGGCATGCAAGCATTTTTTGATCATGTCGTCCTGTACAGTTGTAATACGCTTCAGCTAGTCATCTTTGTTCAGGTTCTAGCATTGCTGTCTGTGTCAGCAGAAACAGCTGGCTGTGTGGGCCGCTGCAGGCAGCTCTGATTTTTAGAGCAGAACTCTCAAGTTGCCACAAGGAAGAACAACTTCTAAGTGAATAAGCCTTGCAAGAGGGGGACTACTAACTGTAGCCTATTTGTTTCAAAATAAGGTTACAAACAACTGTGTTGCTTGCTCCAGTTGTGTTTTAACTGTAATTAAGTATTTATATAATCTGTGATCTTAACATGAGATTGCAATGACAGCTAAGGCCTGTTGTTCAGAATTTAATTAAATTCTTTACAGCCTACCACCGTGTCTTGTCTCTGCTAAGGGGATCAATATGCAAGTGTTTCTCTTACTGAGTGAGCACTAATGCTCAGGATCTACTGTAATGCTCAGCAAGATGGTTACAAGATGAGACCTTGTGTTTGTAATTTGCCATGGCACTGTGAAAAACTCCCAGCCTCAAAAGAACCTACACTGCACAGACGCATGGAACAGGAATAGGAAAAAGAGCGCCCCCTTTTCAACACATGAAGAGCATAAGTTGTGTGGTGAGCTGCAGCTGGGAGCACACCACACATGCAGCAGCACAACCACACTGCTAGGTCTGCTTCATATTGAAGCTTCAGCTTTCGTTACTGCTATTAAAGGCTACATCACAAACCCAAGTTCGGTTTTGTACACAACTGGGTAGTGTTTCTAGCGTTACAAAGCATTCAGCATGGCTCACAGTGCTCTAGAGAACTACAGATCAAAACAGAAGCAGTAACTGCAGGATGTGCATAGCCACATCACCTGCAGTACAGCTGCAGACATACAGAACCTGTGACAGTTTGTGGTACACTGTACGTGTTACACTGTATTTGGGCAAATGCATAGGGAAAGAAAGCCAAAAAATTTAACAAAACCCTGTAGAGCATGCCCCAGTGTCAGCCAGCTTTATTCCAGCTTCTTCCATTGCTTTGTAACAGCACCAAATACAAGACTTCCAATGCTACACAACTGTTTCTCTAGAGCAGAAAAACTTCCCCACCCCCCGTAAATACCCTTAACTTTTCTAAAAGAAAAAAACAAACAACAAAAAACAAGAATGCAACTTTTTGAAAAGAAAACACCAGAAAGCAGTGTTGTGTACCACAGTAGCCTACACAGCAGTAACTCACAAGAAACCTTTGTTCAAGAACCACCCACTGACAGCCAGGCATAAGTTAGGACACAAAAGCATCCAGTAATGAATGCCTGTCAAGAGGCACATTCTTGTTTAATTAAAGAAAGCACAGCTTTAAGATGCCAAGCAGACAGCAGTCTGCCAGCAACCACTAATTCTTCGACAGGGAAGTATGGCAGTAAGGCATTTACTCAGTTAGGCAGAAGAAACACTCAGTGTTTTGCTTGTAGTCTTGTTCCCATGAAAACCCATTTTCATGGCAATGGTGTGTACACAGGTACTTGCTTGAAGCTTCACGTGGAGAACACGTCATTCTTACAGGAATGCTAGAGAGAATAAGGATCTTCAGATTTCTCAGATTTAGCTGAACTGCAACTGGTTTGCTCTTCTATAAAGAAAAAACAGATCAGACCCATCGAGATATTTCTATAAACACATAAATGCATTAATATCTGAAGTCGCAGCTCTATAAAAGCCTTCAGACAAACACTATCAACATACTGGACCCTATTAAAAGGCTACTCATTAGAAGTTACTGTGAAATGACAAGGCAGTTCAAACACCTGAACTGTCCAAGCAGATGAGACAAGCAGTGCTCCCAGATCTCACTTGTGAGTTCGGAGCCACTCCATCCCTCAGTGGGCTCATCATAAACCTCAGTGGGAGTTTTTGCATCCTGTTGATCTGCACGGCCTTTGCTCGTGTTCACTCAGCTGTTGCTAAGAAGGTGAACAGACTTGAGACCATGCAAAGTATGCAAGAATACTGAGGTCAAATTTGGACTTCAGTAATTAGCAGCCAAGGAGAAAAAAAGATTTAAATCAAGTTGCAAAAACCGCAATCAATATCATCAAAACCAGAAACAGCAAGAGAAGAATAAGCCTGCATCTAAGTGATGCAACTGAGAAAGGATGTGTAGGTTCACCAGTGTAATCAAGTTGGAACATTCAAGTCCCAAACTACAATTCTTAGTAGAGTCTGACCAACAGTCCCTCAGCTTGCCTCAGAAATGTGAGGAAAAGCAACATGCTGATGGCCAACGCCTAAAATTCTACCATAATCTTTACCATAGGTAGATATTGCACCCCAGTTTGCCCAAGAGGCTCAATCCAGTAGGTTGAATAAATACTAAATTGATTTCTAATTGAGACATCAGCAGCTTTCATCATTTGCACTATGATGAATTCTACAACAGTGTTAAAGGAAATACCTGGATTTAAAAAAAGTATTTCAGCTGTATCTTCTAAAATAAAGCATTTAGTAGGAAATTAGAATACATCCAAACCCTGATCAGGCAACCTCTTTGGGAGGCTTAATTAAGGTAATCTTACCTTGAAGTAAGGATTCCTCTGGTGAGGGAAGTGTGTTTTCTGCTGCATGGTTAATTGCCTAAAGAGAAGAGGATTCTGTTAGGAAGCTGGCACCATTGCCAAAATATTTTCCATTGCAGTGTTTCTTTAAATATTAAACTAACTTTTCACACCAGCACTGCTGGACTCTCCTGCACTGCTTCTACCCCCCGCCCCACATGAATCAGTCAAGTTATCTTCCACCTCTTTTGATACAAAAACTGTGCTATGAATAATGAACTGGAAATTAATTCTCCAGTCATCATCAGTAGCATGACTGACAGACTTAACTCTGAGTTCTAAACATGAATGTTTCACTGGTTGGTGCTTCATGAAGAATACTGTTGGAAAGCTTCCTATCATTGCCTAATTACTTAGTAATACAAGTATGTTCCACGATTTGCCAGCTGCATGTGTCAAAGCTGCGTGTCACCAGCATTATTCTAATGTTCCTGATTTACAATAGTCTTCTAGTAACATTTCCTCATTCAAGCTTTTTTTTTTAATTAAGCTATCACCAGACCAAATTCACTGTCCTCAGGCCAAATGGCTAATAGTTTACATAAACAGACTGCATAAATCATAGAATAGATTTAAATTTCTATTGTCTCTATAGAGATTTAAGTCATCTATTAGAGAAGGACAATATAATGTCTTAAAAACACTGTGCTGCTAGCAGTTAGCACAAATGCACAGACTTAGATTAATGCTGTTTTGCCTTTCCATCCTCTTGGTGACACAGCAAGAATGGCAACTCTGAGCGCCCTTTCTATAAATCTGCAGTTTTTCCCAGTCCCACAGAGCACCGTACCTTGGGTGATCTGCCGGCCCGGTCAGGAATAACGTTCCAGACGTTCTCCGGATCCACCATCTCCTCACAGCCGGTAGAGAGATTCAATACCTGTGTGGACAGAGCCAACTCCTATCTAGCACCGCCGATACTCCAAGAAAACACAGTAACAGGAAAAAAAAAGCACACTGAGGGTTCACCCCTACCTCTGAGAAAGCTTTCAGTGTGGATCTTTTAAGGAAGAAGAAATTACTGCTAGTAAACCTGAGCATCACTACTGAATTCAAGGCAAAGAATCGCTGCATTTAAGTATTTCACATGTAGTTCTTTTCTACAGCACCCTAGCTTAAGCCTCTCCTGGGATTCTAATCCAAGTATTGTGAGAGGGAAAGGCTGGAAAACACCCACTAAATCAGAGGGGGCAGGAAACTGATTAATTGCTCTATCACTCCATACCTGACACTCATCTCCTGAATGCAGCTGAACTAGCTTTAGATAACAGAAGAAATCTACAAACAGAAGACCTGGCCTCCATAATCTCAGGCATTCTATCTTCCAAGCAGTTACTTTCATGAAATGATCTTTCGGATTTGCAATCTTAAATTACAACTTAAAGACCCTTTTTATTATTATTTATAATCTCTGTGTGTGTGTGTATATATATATACGCATACTTTCACACACACCCCAAACCTGAGGAAGAAGCATTACTCATATACTCATTTATTCCATCTTAACAGCAGCAGCACAAGGCAGCCCAACATGTTGTAATCCAGTGTTTAAATTAATTTCCACCAGCCACAAATTCAGTAAAGACTTGTTTCACTGATGTAAGAATAGCTGTACGTTATCTATAATATACAAATCAAGTTCCTTTTCAAGTTGCTACTGTTTTTAGCAGTAACTCCCTAAAACATCAGTAAAAAGATGGCAAGGTTCATGGGCATATAACAGTAAATACAGCTGCATGGCAAAACAGTAACTTGCAGTCGAGAGATATAACTCCACACCACAAGTATTGTCTCAAACTGGAGCCAGACCTACCAGTCCTCCCAGACTATTTACGAGAATGAGATGCAAAAGCAGTATCAAGCACTGACATCTAGCATCCACTCACTATGAGACAGCTAGTTCCATCTAGTCCAGAAGTCCAGAATCCGACCTCACAATACTAAGTCTTTTTTTCCCCGCAAAATATTCTAAATTTGGGAGAAGACAAAAAGAAGGACCAGGTTTTACAAATAGAGAAAAAGCACTCAATCGTACTTACCCTGGTACCTTTTTCAGATACCTCCAAAATGCGAGCCTCACACCATTTGAGGGACGTCCACACCACGCATTTTGAACCAACGGCAAAGCCTTTTAGGTTACAAATATATTCGCTGCATTCTACAAAAAGGTTGACATATCAATGAAAGGAGGAAAACACAAACCAAAAAAGCCAAAAGGCTCAACTCCCTCAACTCTGTTCCCAAATCCCCCCTGTACTCCTCCAAACTGCTCTTAATTAATAAAATCTGTCATCCTAAACAATCTTGAAAATGCATTCACGTTTAGAATGAGATTTCCAGTCATAAAACCATTAACCTCTCAGATTACTTGCTGTTACTGTCACGTTTGCCACAGTACTACACATATTCTAATTTCCATAACCCATCAATGCATACTCAGGTTAACACCAAAAGTAAGCCTTAAAAAGCTTACTAGAGAATAAAAACTGCTTTCTACAAGTTATTCTTACATTTAAATGAATGAACATTTATCTAATTCATTAACATTACATTTAAATGAACACTTTGATTACTTAGCATGTTAAAATCAGACACTTTACCTGCACTGCGGCCAGCCAAGTCATCATTTTGCGTTTTTCCTGTTTCTTCATCCATATGTTTACAGCCTGAAGACTGCACGTGTGTAAGTGCCCTTCCACTTTCTCTAAAAGATTCAGCCAAGTCTTTTTTCATCCATTCTTCCACATAACGGTCATCCAAGTCTTTTCTCATCCATTCTTCCATGTAACGGTCATCTTTCTTCTTTTGCCACTCCTTATGTTTCTCAGCTTTGCAGTCCCACGATTTTACGGTGCAAACAGGCCTCTGGCTTGTTAAGTCTTTTGTAAGAAATGAAAATCGACTCCCACTATTTGCAGAACTTTGCAGGGCAGTGTGTTCCAGCTCTAGAGAGTCCTCCTCTCCATCCTCCTGAGAAGGCTGCACGTCAGGCAGCACCAGCTCCAGCAGCTGCTCAATCTCAGCGCCTAGCATTGACAGCATGTCGTGGGTCTTCAGGTCCAGCTGTTTCTGAGGCCTACCATCAGACGGAGACAGCATTAGGGGAGGCTCCACTTCTATCCAATCTTCTTGCAAAGCCTCTGCTTTATGAACCCCTGACAAATCCAGTTCCAGTACCTTTGCATTCTCTCCCAAAGCAAGCTGAACATCAGACGGAAACAGCTCTGCCTTCCCTGCATCACTAACCGAAGGCACCAGGTTGTCTCTCTCGGTAAGAGAGGGTAAAATTTCGAGTGATTTCAGAACTGCCAACTCCTCCATCTCGTTGTGCAAGAGTGGCAGCTCAAACGCGTCCCGTTCCAACGCTTTCTCTCTTGCTTCACTGCCAGCAGCAGTCTGCATTTCAGGTGACTCTCTTTCCAGTGCTTCCTTTGTTTCTTCATCAGCTGAGGAGTACACTGAAAGTGCATCCAGTTCAAGTAGGAACTCTCTTAAATCATCGTAAGAGTGCATTTGTAACTGATCCAGTTCCATCAACGCCTCTGTGTCATCACCTGCAGGAGGCTGTACCTGGAGCAGTGGCCATCTCAGCAGCTCTTTTTGTTTGCCCCCCAGGAAAAGGCTGCCTGGGGAAGCACCACCTGTCTGCTCTGCTTTCAGCTCAGCATCCTGTAGGAGTGGCGCTCCAGGCAGCTCCTGCAGCGCAGGTTTCATCCCACTCCCCAAAATATGAAGACTGCAGCTTCTCGCTGCTTCTGGTAATGCTTCGACAGCGGGCTCTTCTTCAAGCAGAGGGACCTCTTTGTCAAAGCTGCTTTGAGCCTCAACTGTTTCAGGTCCATCGTCAGCCTTCCCAGGCACATGCTCAACAGCTCCGTCCGACGCGTTTGCTCCTACAGCATTTGAACTCCCAGAAGTGACATCCAAGAAACGTTCAGAATGAAGTAAGGCACTTTCGCTTCCTTCCTGAGCTAGTCCACAAAAACAGTAGTTTCTCTTTTGAGACATGGACCCGTATCGCTGCTTGAACAGCTGCTTCTCTGTGAGGGGCTCTCAAGGTTTGGGACAGCTTTGTGATCACTTCCTATATTAGCCTTCCAAAAAGCTTTCATCTCTTCATTAATACTCTTTCCAGATGCTTCCAGCTTGACAACAGACAGAGGGACTTCAAAAGCTTTATCCTCCCGAGTTTCTACTACTTCAGCTTCTAGTAGCACTTCTACAGTCATATCATAAAACTTCTCTTTTGCTTCACTAAGCCACGAGCCCTCTGAGGAATTGAAACCTGACAGGCAGCAAGCAAACGCTTGATTGGGTACTTTGAGCAATTCACATGGAATTTGCCTGAGCATCTCCAAGCCAACAGTCTCCTCACTTCCATAATCCACATGTCTGACAACTACATTGCCATCTGTTACGCTGGTGACTTTGGCCCTGTAGAACTTCCCATCCTGGCTGTACTTTGCTAGACAAATATCACCACTTTTAATGCAATTGCTCAGAGAGCTTAGTCCAAGGTTTTCAGCTTCCTTTATTTTTTCCTCTACGTAGCTTATGCTTTCTGTATCAGCACTGCAACACCAAAAATATTCTGGACCTTTTACCACCGTGACATAAATTTGTACAGTCTGACCTGCCTCGGGAAACTTCCAGATAAATGATTTACTATCACTTACACTGGAAATTTCATTCTGTGCCTGAGAAGGCAAAGGCTGGCACGTATTTATCCCATCACCACTCTCTCTTCCATCAAGCATTTCAGTTGAATGAGACCCTTCCCTTCTTGCAAGATCTTCATCAACTAAATCGACTGTTATTACACCTTGATCGTCACTGAGAATAACTGCCCATTTATCCTCAGCCTTCTCTACAAATTCACACGTGAGCAGCACTTCACTTGTTCTCTTGGTGAAGTACTCAATCGCCTTCTCTGTCCAGCCTGTACTTTTGTTGCATTTAAGTCCACCTAGAGAGCAGTGAATGGCCATTGCTGGAACCGAAGCTAAGTCTTCGGGGAGCCTGTGCGCTTGATCACCGCTGATTACCGCGGTATTACCGTAATCAATATACTGTATGCTGATTGAATCGTCAGAAGTCTTCCCTTTTACTACAGCTCTATACCACAGGCTGTCCTCGGAATAAACAGCACTGATCAAGTCTCCGGTTTGCAAGGGTCGCCCACAAGGGCCCTTTGCTGGTGTTTCATTGTTTAAGCATTCTGAAACGCTGTTTAGCTGAGCCTCATTGCTTGCGAGTTGAACATAAAAATCTGAAGGATCGTTTACGTGAGAAACATACGTTAACACTTTATGAGCTGGTGTTATGCTCTGCTGGGGTAGGTCAGATACATTTCTAACTGGTATACATCTGCCTTCAGTTCCAGGTTTATTATCCGACTGGGCATCCACCTCGACAAGCGGCACAGACTGCTTTTCCTCCCCCACTCTATCTAACAAAGCACTTTCACTACTGCTCAACTTCTCATCAGCTTCCAGTAATTCATCTGCCAGTTTTCTCTTCACAGAAGGCTGGTGAAGGCTTACACCTTCTGGTTTGACGTGCATTTTGCTACTCCCCTCTCCTCCCCGGGCTTCAGGTCTGCATTTTTTTCTTTCAGGAGGCCTACCTGTGTTCAGAGAAGACTCTGCAGGCCCATTCCTCTTTTTCACATCTGTACCTTTAGAGCACAAAGTTTCATTTTCTACTTGTCCACTCAGTCCTGCCTTATTTCTTAATCTTAACCCCTCCTTCAGTTTTGCATTAATCTGAGTATTACCATCAAACAACTCAATTAGCAGTTTACCATCAGATTCCTTCGCTACAACTATTGCTTTTAATTGCCTTTCCAGGACAGCTTGCTTAAACCACTCTGTAGCTTCTTCAGGAACAATGGCTATGTCAGATAAGGAACACTTTATGGCCTGCATTGGCAAAAGCAAAATATCATAAGCATCACTTGGTATAGGAAGCAGATTATCTTTCTCTATTGTCTCTGTGTTACCAAAATCCACAAAAAAGACTTCCTTGTTCGGTTTCGTGGTTGTAATTACTCCCCTGTACCAGCTACCATCGGTGTACCTTGCCAGACACAAGCCTCCAGACTTTGGCAAAGTTTCTAAGCTGGTCATTGTTTCACTGAGGCGCCCGATGTTATCGGTAAGCTGGGCTAAGACATCTGCACATCGTTCGAGTTGGCAGTAAAACGTCCATGGATCATCAACGTGAGTAACAAAAACCTCTTCCTCACTCCCAATTTTGATATCGTGCGTGGAAAAATAGAACGAATGGAGCTGAACACAGGATGCCAGAGGTTTTTGAGGTGACAGAGGTCTGGCCATGCCTCTGGCTGTCAGAAACTGGCAAGCACTCTGGAAAGGTGTCATTAAATCTACAACGTTAAAGAGCTCCTTATTATTAACAGAAGCCAAGGCAAATATCGTGCACCTCAGCTCAAAGTGACACGATGAGGCATCAACAAACTCCCGAAAGGCCAGAATTGCTGCTTCATCCCAAACAAACGGGTCCTGACCATTAGGCTGGATTAAGTTGTACAGGCTGCACCTGAAAGCCTGAGCCTTTAACTGGAGGAAATGTTCAGGAATTGAGCGGAGACTCGTTAGAGACACCCACTCTCTGTTGCCATAGTCAACATATATGACTTCTACTTTTTCTGCAGAAGTAACTTCGCTGACAATCAGAGCCCTGTACCATTTTTCATCCTCTGAGTACTGGGCTAAGCATACAGAATTCGGCCAAGTATTGGGGTGGGATGAATTTTCGCAGTACTCCTGAATTTCAGCCACTAATACAGTGAAGTCATCAGAATTTCTACTTAACTGACACCAAAAATAACCAGGACTTTCAACACATGATACAACCACACTAACTGTACTTCCCACTTCCAACTGGCCCCCGTAAGAGAAGGTCGGCCTCATTTCCAGGTAACTCTGCCTGTGAGAGATGGGCAGGTTTTCCTTGCCCTCATACACCTGAGCAGGAGGCGATTCAGTACTTTTAGAACCGTGAGTGGTTGCAACAGGGCTCTCCTTGACCATCACAGCTGCGGGACTAAGCGCTCTATCATTTTTCTTTAGACCAGGTTCTTCTCTGAGCTTTTTAGCTGTATTCATTTGTTTTTCTTCCCCAGCACCCACTGGGGAAGAGGCCTGCCTCGCAGCCTTATCAGATGATTTTTGAGGAGTCTCAGGCATTTCACACCCCTGGTACTCAGCATACCCCCCCTGAGCCATGAGTTTACCCACATTTCTCTCCCCCAGTTGGGACTGGTCAAGAATTTCAACCACGTATTTGTCACCCTGTGCACTGCGAAAATGAACCTTCAGTCCCTTGTTCAGTACAATCTCTCTGAAGGCAGACACAGAGTCTTCACTCCAAGTCCCCCTCAGAGGGGAGACATCTGCCAAACAACACTTCAGAGCTAAAGCTGGCAGCTCCCTGAACTGAGGAAGGAGCTCCTTTACCTTATCCCGGTCTACAGTTTCGGTATTGCCTCTGTCCATGAGGTGTATTTCTACACCACTGTCCAGAACCCTGGCGATTACTGCTCGATAAAAGGCACCCTCTTTTCCACTGGCACAACAAAGGGACCCAGGCTGTAGGTCCCATACGACATCACCCAGCTGCGTGGCATTGGAGTAAAAATTCCACATGCTCTGCATCAGCTGCCTGAAGAGCTGGTGATGCTCGTGGAGCTGCAGCCAGAACTCGGACGGGTCTCGGAGATGGGAGACCTGCACATCGTGGAACACACCCAGCTTCAGGTGCACGCCAACTGAAGGAGCAGAGGCCAGATCTCTGGGCATTAAAGCAACAGGAGGGGCTCCCGGTGGCAGTTCCAGTTCTCCAGCTGCGGATTCTTCCACCTCCAGCTGCTGCCCCGCCTCAGTCTGGCTGACCTGCACGTGGCTGCTGACCAGGCAGTGAGCTTGCACCCCAAAGACGTGGTTCAGGTTGATGCCACTTTCCCCATACAGGCTCACGTTATAGAGATGCTCGAAGGAGTTAAAGGCTTCGATGCGAGCTCGCACTCCTTTGCCCAGCACCAACACTTTCAGCTCATTGATCTGCGACAGGGACCAGCCACAACCCCCATCCGAGACACCCTGAAGAGCACACGGGTAAGTCACCACAGGCATGCGAAAGCACTCGAGGGGCAGGTGGCGCAGGCTAGCTCCCATCACAGTTTCCTTCCTGCCATAGTCCACAAAGAACACGTGAGCCACTTGCTGGTCCTGCTCCCCAGAGGTGACCTCCAGCAGGAGCGCTCGGTACCAGCAGCCCCCCACACCACGCGCAGCACAGGGTGAGCCCACTTTGGGTTGTAAATCTTGCTCCCACCTGTCATAAATGTGGCGCATGGTATCAGAAAGCCGATGGATCTCCTTCGACAAGCTCTGCAACTGGCAGTACACGTGGTGAGGGTCGGAGACGTGGGTCACTATGACGGGCTCTGTCACACCCAGCTGAAGCTGCGGGTAGAAGTAGTCCAAGGCAGGTGACGCTGGCTGATATAAGTGGAAAACTTGGAGAAACTGTGGCACGGTGGAAGTTGTGAGGGAACGCGCAGGAGACTGCAGTTTGAGCTGGTCTGTTAACGGCTCATGAGTTAGATAGTCCTTGAGCACCTGGCAGAACCAGCCAGAAGTAACCTGCCTGGCCAGGCCCAGGTGATGCATCTGGGCCACCAGCTGAGGCAGCTCCAGCACTGTGAGATGCTGCGGCACCATCACCTCCCGCACCACACCCGACACCTCCTTGCCACGCAGGTGACCGAGGAACTCCATAGCTTCTGCTGTCCAGGTGGAGACAGGTGCATCCCCACAGGCAGCCGCCATGGGGCCTCCAGCCGGCATCAGATCAGCCACAACACAGCCCAGCACCTCGGGCGGCAGGCAGAAATGCTCCTTACAGCCCCGTGCCAGGTAGTAGGGAGACACAGCCACCGTGCAGCCTTCATCAAGCAGGAACACGCGGTAGTCCCAGCCATGGCGACTCACCACACGGCAGCGGTACCAGAGCCCAGCCAGCTCCACCAGGCCCAGGTCTCCAGCACGCAGCTCAGCCTCACCAGCCACCTGCCCCACAGGGCCTGGTGTATTCACCAGGCGTGGCCCGGCCGCTGCCTGGATCTCGCTGTGGAGGCGGATATATTCAGCACCGCGCTGGCCCAGCGACCCCCAGAGCTGCGCTACGGGCACCTCGGGGCACGTACCCACGGCACAGACCCGCAGGGTGACTGCAGTGCCGGGCTCGGGGGGCCTGGACGCGAGCCCCATGGCGCCCCTCATCCCCCAGCCCCACACGACGCAAAATGGCGGCAGGCTCTCCTGCCTCCCCCCTCATACAGCGCGCGCCGCCCACGTGACCCGCGAGGCGTTAAACGGCCAGGTGCGGCTGCCCGGCCGGGGTGGTCGAGTCCATTTTTCTTATCCTGGGGGGCGACGAAAGCAAGAGGGGTGGGAGTAGGTTAATGAAAGCAAGATAAAAGGGAGTTAGCCAATCTAGAGGGCTGCCTGTGTTAAACGGAGGATGCTTGGAGGCACTACGAGGGAGAAAGTTGTCAGCAGGACTCAGCGCGGAGCCCCCCGGCGCAACCCTCGCTGAGAGTGGACCGCTCCATGCCGGCTGTGCGGCAGCGGCACGGCGCCGGGTGGAGCTTCGCCTCCATTGGGTGGAGCGAGCACCGGGGGCGGGACCTAGGTGCAAGACTCGGCGTCTATTGGCTGGCGAGGGGGCGGCGGTGTGAGGGCGGGACGGGAGGGGTCTCGGGCTCCTTCAGTGCCTCAGCGGCGGCCGCCATTTTGTAGCGCGGCCGGGGCCGCCTCTGACGGGCCGGGCGGCCTCTGACAGGGGCTGAGCCGCCTGTAAGGGCTTCGTGAAGCAGCAAATGTAGGTGCTGTGTTTGTTTGTTATAACACAGGAGAGCCAAGCCCGAAAGCTGTGGTGCCCTCCTCGGGCTGACTCTTAGCTTCTGAAACTGGTAAGTCCAATAAACGTGGCCGTGTGCTTCACACAGTAGAAGCTTCTGCTTGAAAAATTTTGAATTGCCACACACTAAGAAGTGATGCAGTAAGTAGCAGCTTTTGCTATTCAAATTTAGTTATTTTAATACAAAACATGAGGCATTGGCAGTGTTATGAATCTCTTTAGTGTTTCCTGCTCAGAATAGCTTTATTAAGAGTTAAAACAACTCCTCACTAGAAGACTTCTAAAATTACTTTTTTTAACTCAATAGGTCAGGCACTTCTGCATATCCAGCATCAAGTCTACCTGAGTAACAGGATTGTAGGCAGGACCGTATGGATGTGACTGAAGAAGCAGCTTTGCCTGCTGGTTTATAGTTGCTGGTGATGATGTGAAAGAAGGAAAGAACTCAGACTACCTTCTCAGCCTGACAAAAAAATAATATTTCTGAACAAAAAACTTCTGATCACCTAATAGTGGTGAGATAAGTATCTACACAGCATTTGTTCCCACCTTAGAGTCACACACCCAACCACATGCAGCCACAACAAACCCACAATATAAGGAAAAAGTACAAGTGAAGCCAAGAAGACACTCAGATTGTTTTTAATCAGAAATTGGCACCTGGGAGGTACTGGTTGCAAAGTCTAGTCTGGAAGAAATCTTGAGTATTTACTTGGAGAACAAATTTTGTAGTGTCGTTTCATTGTTTGGTGTTAAATCAAAGCCAGCTTTGTTCTGTCTATGTTATGATTTCTACTAGAGTGCATTTTTGCCTCCTCATAGACAAAGCCTAGTGACAAACAGAAGTAGTCCTCTTTCCTATAAGATGTGGAAAGCTTTAGATTAAAAAAATATATATTCAAATATCCTGTGTTTTTTTTTTTTTTTTTAGGGAACATTATATTTCTGCCTAGATTTAAAAAGGGCAGAGCGTATATTTCCATGGAAAAGTGGTACTTTAGTGACCCAGTCTGCCATGTCAGTGCTGGGACTGTGAAAGGACAAGTAGTGCAACTTGTCCTGTGGACAGCACGCCTATTGTGAGCCCCTCAAGTAGGACAGAGTGAACTAGGCTTTTGATTTCTTAGGCTTTCCTAGGCTTTTTGATTTCAGGGACTGAATTTCACTCGTGGGTGTTACTCAGGTGGTTGAGTGTAGAGATCAGACAGATTCAGGAAAGCACGAGGAGCACAGCCCCTTCTGCTTTTTGTGCAAAGCGAATTGAAAGTCAGGTGAACTGTTTCAGTCTGTTTCAGTACCTAGCACCCTGCACTTGGTTTGCCGAGGCATCATACTAAAGAGGTAGTTCTTTTTCTATGTGAAAACAAATTAATAATAACAAAAATTCCTAAGTAATTTTATAGGCTGGTAAGCCACATGTTCAGTGCTGCATTGTTCAACCTGCTTTTGTCCTTAATTTCAGGAATCATCACTATTACAAAACATACAATATTCTACTTGTTAGATTTTTTTTTTTTTAACCTTTGTTCACTCTTCCAGAAAGCTGATGCTGGCTGCCAGTTGAAGTCTTATTGTGACATTTTTTTTCTTGTGGATAACTTAACCTTCGTACAGCGGTCTGCCAAGCAGCTAGTGTGCTTAAGTCATGGCTAGTCCTAGCCAGGAAGGACTGGATTTAGGGCAGCAATCTATACATGCGATCCTACTCCACTCTCCTAAATGAATTAGTTCTTTGTGGGGTAGGAATGCCTTGTGGAATGAAAATACAGCTTTCCTATTCTTCGTTTTGTGGATATTAATGTGGTTTATGATTTTAAAAAGAACTAACTCCACAGATCCTTCTGATTTGTTCATACGTAAGCCAGAATACCAGTGACCAAGGAGCCTGTGAAAGCAAGCACAGAAGTTAGAAGCTTGAAACAGAACTGACCAAATAATCCCATTACATTAAACTGTTTTTGTCTCTTCTTAGAAATGCTATTCCCAAGTTTAATCTCATGTCTGTCATAAAAACTTTCATGTTGCTTATGGTTAGGGCTACACAGTCCTTCACAAGACACCGAAAACCTTTTTTTGCAAGCTTGCCAGCCTGTAAATGTTTAACGTGAAATGTTTCGTGCTTGGGAACTACTTGAGGCTGAACGCTTCTTAATTTTTTGTAAAGGCTTCTCTTGTTCTAAAACGTTAATCAGATAATTACATGGTTCTCCTTGCATAAAATAGGAAACTTGCACCCATGTAGCTGAGATGCTCTGCTGTCTGCTTTTTTAGAGCAATATACCGGTGTTGGGCAAAAGCCTTTTGTGCCTAGGAAGTGACGCTGCATGCAGTTGTTTCATCCATTAGCAGCTATGTAACTGCAGTTAAATAGAGACACCCAAATAACTCTGAAATGTTGATAGAGCAAAACACTCCCTTCATTTTAATGCCACATCTTTCAACTTTTACTAAAGACAGTTAAAAGGCATTTACCATTCGCATCCAGGTTGGTATAAAGCCTTTGTATAGAGACATAAACCCTTCACCTTGTACCGTTTGAATCAAGCAGTCCACAGAAGACTTATACAGCAGACCTCTAGCAACGTGCAGAAAACAAACAGTTAGGATTACAAATACACAAATCAAAAATAAAAAAATCCCATCCCAAATGATAATAACCTGTATCAGCTAAATTGGTACAATTATTCTTTTGTAAGCTCACTGGAGTCTAATTGCTCTGAATTCCACTGAAGTAACTTGATACGGCTATGTGGTCATCCCAGGAAAACCCCTGAGACACACAAAACTGAAATACTAAAAAGGTGACAAGATAAAGAGCAAGACTTAGCACCTGGACCAACTCCCAGTGAAATCGGAGAGACTCAGGGTCTCGCTGTCCTACTGAGAAGTCCCCGAAGTGTCCGTACCTTCCCTGCTTGTCTCTCGGCTGGTTCATTATCCGGGTTTTGACCACATCAGCAGGAGTTCCCAGGACAGCGGCCACCAAGCCAGAACAGCCACTATCAATAACAACAGGTACTTAGCAAAAAACCTACAATTTATCTCAAGTTATGTTCCAATACTAAAGATAAGTGAAAACAGGTATTCATAAAATCACGAGTAATACCTCATAAATTAACATAAACTTGTTTAGGAGAAGGCTTGCTAGTACTGCCTCGTCTCAAATGTCCTCTCAGCGCCAGCTGCCCTCGCCTCTGTATGTAGTCCTGAGGCAGGGGTAAAGGACCCATAATAATTGATTTGTGTTATTGCTTATGTAAAGCAGATCTCTTCAGAATTCAAGGGAATAAAAGAGGTTGTTCTGCAGAGGTTATATCACTTGTTCTTACTGTTTGTTAACGTTAAAATACATTAGATAAAATAGTAGCAATTCCAGAAAGGTGAAAATTTGTGTGCTCTGACAGGTGTTCAGATGTACCGGTAAGGCTCTTCTGGTGAGTGCAGTTTCCTAGCAATGGTTGCATCCTTTGTTTTGTGACTTCTGTGCAGTGATGTACTCTCAGGTGAAAAAAACCCAAACCACTACCAGTATGAGGATAGTTTTATCATCGATGTCACAGCTAAAGACTAGGGGCTTCTGCTAGCACAAGGGGGTCATGCAGGTCCAGACGGCCAGGCTGGGAAAGCCCCACAGTGGAAAAGGGGTAAAAAAGGAGCAGGGCACCTGGCAACGCTGTGAGTGAGACTGTTGTCTGTGAGTGGCGTGTTCAGAAGCAAGAAGTGCTTCACGGAGTCGTAAGTGGTCAGATCTGTAAAGAGAATAATGAGGGGAGAAAAAGCATCAGAAGCAAATGGTGTTTGTGCTGTTTATTACTGACAAAGGATGGAGATTTGGCAAGACCTAAATTTCCAGTGCAGCTCCTCCCACTGGCACAGCTAGCAGTCTGCCCCCAGTTTCTGATGCGAGTTGTGGCACGTAGCTCCCTTCGTTAGACGTGTGAGTACCTGCTCCCTCCCACTGCCTTCTTCCCTGTTCTACCCTACAAATGGCAGCATAGATCCCAAATGGAAAGTTGTGCAGCATAATTCATTAAGCAAGGCCCAAAATGTCATAATAAGGAGTGTTCTTCCTCTGCCACCTCTGTGCGCGTGCCATAAAAATGTTAAAAATGTACAAAGATAGTAGATATTAGATCTAATCCACTGAATCTACAGAATTTATATCACGATCTTCTGAAAACAGATCAGAGTTAGAGCATCTGGGTGTGTGAATGAAGGGCAGTGACCTGAAAGTTAATGGTAGATGTGTGTTGCGTTTCCAGTGCCCTCACCAGGATGACCCTCCCAGGTCTCTGTAGTGCTTTACAGCCCAAAGGGACCCAGTGAATATTTTTCACTTGTAAAAGAGTTTGCTCGTTAAAGTTTACGTGCTGCGACTACTTGTTGCATCATGTATGGAGAGGTATACCTTAACAATATTTATTATATATTTAATAACTCCTGCTGCAAACCATCCAGATGATCAGTCCTGCTGCTTAGCAAGGTGTAGTTTACACCACTTCCAGTTTTCTGTCTCCAAAGACATTTTTTGGTCGTGCTGCTAATGTAATCCTGTGTGGGCTGGCCTAGGAAGTGGTACCCAGCATGCCAAAGAAGATTAAAACATGCAAAATGAAAAAAATAGCCAAGGTAGTGCAGCAGGATATGCCAAGAACAGAGCCAGCGTTTATGGTTGGAAGCTACAGGCAGTGCCTTTCAGTCCCAAAGACTTAATATTTAAAGCTTAAATGCGGCCTTAAGCACTGCAGACCACGTAATTCAATTTACCTCCCATGTTTACCAGAGCAGCTCTCTGGACATTTGGCACCCATCCAGCCCAAAGTCCTCGAATTCCTCCTTCGGACAGGATCTTCATAAATGCGTGGTGCACTCCTCGAAATCTGAAATCAATGTTTAATTGAGAGAGAACCCAGCTACAGAGACATCTTCGCGTATTCCAGAGCTTTGCTGAGCCAGGTCCTCACTTAGGAGTGGCAGTTCATACCTGCGGGGATCTGGTCTCTGGATCCCTTTAATCTTTGACTTTCATACCACGACATCTTAGCAATTGTTTCCCTGGTAAGCAGCAGTCTGGTCACTAATGATAGGTGACCCTCTGATTCCACAGGTGCGTTGCAATACTAAATGTGTAAGAAACCTAACAATGCCAGCCGTTTCGGACCTAAAGAGCAGAGTGTCCTGGTACCTGCAAGGAGGGTGTCGAGCCCTGCTGTTTGTAGGTAACCAAGCCTTTCCCTGCGCCTGTGAATCCCAGCTGAGCCATTTCCCTGTCCTTTCTTCCAGCTTCCCTTCAGAAAGCATCCTTCCCCCTCCCTGGTGGTGTGCTGGTGTGGAAATGCTGCACACCTCCGATAGGCAAGGGTTTGTGGTCTCCGGGACTTACACACTAAAATAAAGAAGGCAAGTATAAATGGAATAAGGGGGAAATCTCACATTCCCCCCCCCCCCCCCTTTTCTGCCCAGAGCCATTGCATGCCTCTTCCTCCAACAGGGACCAGAGCAGCTGGGGAAGGGGGTGGCAGAAAGCAGAGAACCATGCCCTCAGCCAAAGAGTAACCACAGGCAGGATAAACGCCAGCCTGGAGAAGAACTGACCGTAACGGCTTTCCTTCCAGCTTCCTTTTTCCTTCCATCTGCATCTGCACCTTCACCAGATCAGTTGGGCTGGCGAAAAACTGTCCGATGGCGCCCGCAGACATGCCTCCAACAACAGCTTTCCTGCCGCACAGGGAAATCAAACACGCTGCAGAACACACTGAGGAGCTTCCCAAATCGCAGTGCTAAAGAGTTCGGCAGCACGGCCCAAGTGAGACAAATGTGAATGGCTCTTTCTTATCCTGGCAGCCAAAGTTAAGATGATAATCGTGGCAAATGCAGGTAGTTAATGTAGTCAGGAATAGTTTGGTGAATTTCAAGTTAATATAAAAATTGAGAGTCTGCCACCAAGATGCTCTGCTTCCTCTGTGGGTTACGTTATGCTCCTCACTGAAGGTTTAAAGGCAGAATGGCAAGATACAAGAGAGGTTGCTGTATATATTATAACAACTGAATGTCGATCTGAAACTCGGAACTGCTTGCCAATATATAAAACCCTTTCCTGTAGCACCAGGCAGTCCATGCAGATGCTTAAATTCCTACTTTATCTTTACCCTCTTTAGGTGGACGAGCCATAAAGAGAAGAAAGCTTTCTAGGGCCATCCAGAGTAAAGGACAATCCCCAAACAGGCAAAAGCATGCATGTGCAACATTACCAGAAAGGAAAGCTTTCGTCCTCAGCCCTGCCAAGCACAGAGTCACGCAGATGTTCATATGCAACCATCCGAACACCAGAATACACTGTGGAATACAAAAGCAGGAGGTAAGTCTTAGGTCTGCCATTTCTGGAGGTCACCCCGTGAGAGAAAGCTGAGGGGATTTGTTGTAAAACATTGTGGAGCTTGCCTGGGCCATCTGGTCACTGCTCTCATGTTCATGGTCAAAACAGGAAAAGCAAGGGAGCTGGCTGGTACAAATGCTGTAGCCAGGAATTTTTACACTCTTTGGCTGAGCCATAAACGTCCCAAGAGGCAGCATGGCTCATGGCAGCACACCGAGCAGACCCTACTGCACTGCTCCCCTCTCAGCTGGCCGCCAAGCACGGAAACTGCCATGAGTGCTTTTGGGGTTTGTTGCTGTCACTGGCTTTGCAAGTAAAACACGTCAAACTGTTACCTGTGGCCAGACCATTACCATGTTTCTTCATCCTGGCATTAGCAACCTTATATTTTTTTCCCCAGTCTGTCCCCACTTCCCTTGGATAAAATATATTTATTGTTCTGGGGGCTGTGAGTGCCTGTGAGCACTGAAGACCTTCCTGCAAAAATGTCAGGGAAATTATATTTTGTTTTCCTAGAGGCCAGAAAAAGGCCACGAAGAGAGGGAAGAGTGGGGACTGAGCTGGAATCCCATATATTTCAAAGTGAGATTGTAAAGCAGGCTGAAGAAGTCCTCGCAGCTACATTTAAAGTGCGACAAGATAGGGGAAGCTCGTGGCCCAAGGCCGCTGGCCACTGAAAGCAGGACCCGAACTTGCCGATAATCACCTATGTGCCGGTAGACGGCCGGAGTGGCTCCTTGCCAGAGCTTCAGTAAGCCTTCCTCCTGCACCACGCCAGCCGCCGTCCGCAGCATGCCGCGGTACGGGACAGCCTGGCCGGCAGCAGCTCCGCTGCCACGCGCGGCAGCTTCACCTTGGACCTGCAGTCGAGTTTTCGTGAGATCCAGGGGGAACGTCACTGAAGAGAAGGAGAGAGGACAAACATGAATTTGGGTTCAGCTGTGGAGGGACATACTGCACCGGTGACATTTACACCCGAATCCCAAGGCAGGCAGCAAGGTGTGAGCAAAGTGCAGCGACCTGCAGCAGGGCGGGGGTACCTGCGGGGAGCAGGAGGTGATTCACACCCAGCTCTGTTCAGTGTGGCTTTGGGCATGAGACACGAACATGCATCAAGCCCCAAGTCTTCCTCCCCTACGCCTTTTTGAAGCTGTCATGCCATGCACATACTTTCCAAGAGACTCTGGGGTAAAAGTAAAAGCCCTGTTCCAGTTACTCCTCCTGAATAAAAATCAGTCGGATCCCTTACTGGGTGTCTGGCCTCTCCAGCTCTGCCCAGCATGGTGGCAGCACATGAACCAGAACCAGGAACAGCACAACGCTGGCCATGGTGTAACACAGACATCCTTGCAGGCGAGCATCTATCCTAAAGCCACCCTAAAGCACACCAGAGCTGCTTTGCTGGTGCAGACACAGAGAGTTTAGGTTGTTAGTTCTCTCACAGGAATAAGGGATGGCCAGGAACAGTGGCCCACCTCCATCTCAACTACCCAGTGCTGCTTCTGAAACACTGGGGGTGCATTTTTGCTGCCCCTAATTTCAAAATCCTGAGCAGTCATTATATGGCTGGTGTAAAGGTGTCCCTCTGCATGCAGGCCAGCAGTGGCTCTCTGGGCAATGGGGCACGGTAACATGGCGCTCACGCTTAAAGACCAGCAAAGAGAGACATCATAAATGATTAGCACACTGCCACAGGTTTGCACGTAAGAGTCTGTAGCAGTCCTATACCATACGCTGAGAAATACTACGAGTAAGTTACTGAGGACAGAGCAATGCCATGCAGATGCCAGGGTGTTTCTTTCCTGCCTTTCACCAAGCAGTTTGCCACCCTCCATTTTTACAGACAACTCTACCGTAGCCAGAAACATGAAATTCATTTTTTTCTTTGATTAACCTACATTAACTAGAAAAGCAAATTCCTGCAGAAGCCAGCACCTTGCTACTACCTTAGGCAAAAGACTGCCTCTAGTGTTGCTCCAGAAAACAAGTGCAAAGGTTAGGTTAGTCCCAACTGTGCTGTGCTAATTGACTGCAGCGCTTTGGTCTCAGAGGCGAAGATTTCCATGCGAGAAACCCCACAGATAGCTCAGGTGGCGTAAAACACTTGCAAAGCCTAAATTATGGGAAAGGGAGAGCGAGCAGAGTGGAAGCAGCAGATTTGCTGGAGCGGAAATGGCAGAAAAAATGCCGAGCAGCGAGGAATCCGGGGACTGAAGTTCTCCCTGCCCCCCAAAATCAATTTTTGATCCCCTTCCCTCCAGCAAAACCACGGTGATTTGTACCTAGTTCTGCCACAGCGGCCGCACAGGCTGACAGAGCGAATTTGCTGGCCCGGGGCCATCTCTCTGGAAGAGGTAAGCTCTTCTCGTCTTCTGCAGGTACCATGTAGCGTGTGACATGCGGCAAGGCTAAACAGCCACCCTGCGCGGCTCTGAAAAGGGAGCGGCCCTGGGCACGCTAGCTCAGCTGTGCTCTGGGTTGGTGAGGAGACAAATTTCTGAAGGTCATGTTTCTACAGTGCCAGCGCTCGCAACCGCAGCAGCCCAAATTCCTCCGGAGAGCTGCAAGGTCCTCGGTGAGTGACACGGGAGACAGCGGGCTCCTGGGAAATGTAGTCTGGCAGCAGCACTGCCCCCTGCCCTCAGACTGGGAGCGCACAATTTTGACACTTCATGTTAAAAAAAAAAAAAATCATTAACAAGGCGTCGAGATTATGAGAGCAGCTGTGGGGCTGTTTGCTTTGTGGGGTGTTTCAGTTTGCACCATCTTCGTCACCGACAGCGTCCCCAAAGAGCATCCCGGTGCCAAATGGCTGCGCAGGCACCGTAGCCGCCTTCTTTCAGACAGATTTAATTGATCCAAATCTGGTTTCATGAAAGCAAAATTAGCAGCAGCCACATACACGCTGAGCTGAAGAACAGGCTCTCTACTCTAGCGCTGTCAGCAGTTCCCTGGGGAAACTGTTCATGGGGGCTCGGCACAGAGCTGTACAATTTGAGCAAGGGGCGCACAAACCTGGGAGGGCAGGAGCTGGTCTCTGCCAAACCCCTGCATGTCAGAAGTTTCAAGCTGTTCCTGGATGAGCACTGAAGCCCCAGTGATTGTGCGCCATTCTGAATTTCTCTTAAATTAACGTAGGCACATTTTGTTCTCATCCTGAAAATGAGTAAATAAATAAGGCATGGGCTGCTCAAGAGAAGCTCTTCATTTACCATTAAAGCACAGCTGAATCACTGAGTTAATCATTAGCCATTGATCACTAAGCCTCACACCGAGGATTTGAGGGTTTTTAGGACACAGAAATCATCCGAGAACCGCCCCCCAGCCCTAACTAACATTATGGTACGCATTCCAGGTCACAATAACTCAGACAAATGAAGGGAGCGTTGCAGGTAAAATATCCAATATCATGGGGATTTCAGAGCCACAGCCTGCTCCAGTGCTTAACCACTTTGTGGACGTTTTGTCCTTATATTCAATCAGAATTTGCCAGGTTCCAACTTCCAACCATGGCTCCTCGTCCTTTCAGATGTGCGTCTCTGGGACATCTCTCTATGTCCTTTCTGTAACTATGCTTTAGGGGCTGGAAGCCAACTAGATCCCTCCTTAAAATAAACCGTGTAACACAGCATCTTAGGGAGGGAAGGTCATTTTTAGTCTGGACTCTCCGTGGTCATTTTTAGTCTGGGGAAGTGCAGTGGTTTTTAAATCAGGCTGATCTGGGGACAGCGCTGAGGAACACAAATGAGCCTGAGCTGGAGATGAGCGTTTGCTGCGGCAGCTCTCAACATCTGGGGTTTATTTACCCCCAAATCCTGAGGGAAACAGCTCTAGCAGAGAAAACCCTTTGCATTTATTTATTTTGTCTTTTAGTGACACAGCAGTTTCTGATTTCTGTCCAAAGTCAGTTCAGGCTGCATGCAGGGGAAGGGAGCACAGACTTCAGCTACGATGGAGGCACAGCAGCAGAGCCAGGGAGGGCTGGGTGCTGATGGGCAAGGCAGCCAAATTGCCCAGCTCCTCCAGCCTACCTTCAGCAGTGGGGACTGTGATGCTTTCCACTGGAAAAAAAAAACATTAAATATTGTCTTAATCAGGCCTAAGACCTAGCCTGAGGCAGCTTGTTAGTGACAATCATGCCACCATAGTGGCTGTGTCCTCCTCACGATAGCTCTGTCAGTAGCATCTCTTCCTTTGCCAAATCTTTCCCAGGAAGCAGAAGCTAAGCTAAAAATTGAAACAAACACAAAAGTCTTTAACTAACGTCTTCACAATGTTTTCAGGGCTTGTCTCACCTGTGCATAGAGGTCACTTCAAACTCCCTGCTGGGGTTGTGCATGTAGTGAAAATATCCTCCAGTATTACACCAGTATACATGAGGTGGCCCTGCTTGAGCTGGGGGTTGGCCCAGATGACCTCCAGAGGTCCTGGAGACTCCCTTCTAACCTCAACCGTTCTGCGATTCCCTGATTACAAGGCTTAAATCTCCGGTCTCATTCACGTTGCCCTTGTGCGTTGACTTCGCATTGCCCTCTGCTGAACTTGATGAGGTTCTCGTCAGCCCGTTTCTCCACCCTGATGATGTCCTTCTGGGTGACATACCCCGGGTCTATCAGCCACTGCTCCTGGTTTTGTACCACCTACAGACTTGCTGCGTGTGTTCTCTGTCCCACCACCCAGGTCACTGATGAAGACATTACACGGTAGTGGTTCCAGCATTAACCCCTGGGGTGCACCACGCTTGCACTTACGCTTGCACACTTGCCCGCTTGCACTTACCCGGTACGTACTTCATCAATTTGGGGGCGGGAGGCAGTGTCAGAAGCCTTGCTAAAGTCAAGGGAGACAGCATCCACTGCTCTCCCTTCTACCGAGCCAGTCACCCCAGCACAGAAGGCTTTAACAGGTGCCTGGGATGGCTGGGATAAATGGATGTGGGAGATCATGGAGTGTCTCATTTCCTTCTACTAGCTGGCCCACGCTTCAGATAACACAATCTATAATAATGATATATGTTGTTATGTCTGATAGTAATATATCACAGAATCATCTAGGTTGGGAGAGACCTCCAAGATCACTGAGTCCAACCTCTGACCTAACACTAACCAGTCCTACACTAAACCATATCACTAAGGGCTACATCTAAACGTCTTTTAAAGACCTCCAGGGGTGGTGACTCAACCACTTCCCTGGGCAGCCCATTCCAATGCCTAACAACCCTTTCAGTAAAGAAGTTCTTCCTAACATCCAACCTAAACCTCCCCTGGCGCAACTTTAGCCCATTCCCCCTCGTCCTGTCACCAGGCATGTGGGAGAACAGACCAACCCCTACCTCTCTACAGCCTCCTTTAAGGTACCTGTAGAGTGCAGTAAGGTCGCCCCTGAGCCTTCTCTTTTCCAGACTGAAAAATATGTGATACTTAATAGTGTGTCCAGTGCCTGAGGAGCAGATAAAGGCTCCAGGTGCTGACCTAACAATTCAAAACCTGCTAGTTGCCCCCGCAATGCTGCTGCAAGGCCAAAAGACAACATTTTAGAGAAGTCCGGTTGGTTTCTTTGTGTGTGCAAAAGCAGCAAACCAAAATTACGTACAGAATCCATTGAGTATAAAAAAGCACTGCAGCAACCCCCCGGCACATCTCCCCGGTGCAAAGTTCAGGGATTTGGCACAGCAGCCAGTCCAAGTTTTGCAAGCAGCAGAGCTGGTCCTCATCCCGGAGCGGCGGACAACTTGCTCTGCCTTTTCCACAGCCGGGGCTTGTCCCCCAGGCTGCTCCCTGCTTTGTCACCGTGTCCCCGTGGTGGCGGCCAGCTGGCCAGGTTGACACAAGCGCCCCTATTGAGCAGCAGGGACAATCCTGGCCCTGCCGGGTGCTGCGGCAGGCGGAGCAGCCGCTGCAGCAGGCAGCGAGAGGCAAAATGGCTCTGGCTGTGCTCTTGGCAGCGCTCCTGGGACTTGTTGTTATTGTCAAGTGGTTTTTGTTTCAGCCGAGAAACCCGAGCTCCCCTCCTTGCATCGGGAGCTGGATCCCGTGGGTCGGAGCCGCCTTCCAGTTTGGGAAAGCTCCCCTGGAGTTCATAGAGCAAGCCAGAAGCAAGGTAAGGGCTGCGGCGGCGTGTCTGCCTCTGGGTGCGTGCTCTTCCTGCAGGGGGGAAGGCAAGGAGAAACTTGTGCTGGAAGTTTCAGCCTGGCAAAAGCGATCAGCCCTTTCCTGTCCCGCGTTGTAAGGTCGGGAGCGTTGAGCTGGTGAGGGCTGGGCTGTGTGGCAGGAAGCCTGCGCAGCCACGGGGCCGATCTCCGTGCTGGGATCGTCCTGCTCGGACTCGGCTCCGCTGCTGTTTCGCTTGCGCAGTCTGGCTACGTGTTAATCGTGGTTTCAGATAATTCAGGCAGCCCTGTGGCAGATGCTGGGACCAGGAGACTTACTATTTTTGTACCTGAAGTTAGGGGACATTTCTCAGCATCAGCTGGCATCCCGCAGCACACAGGAGAGGCACAGGCACTCTGGGCCGGCAACTTGTTCCATCCTAACAAATGTACCAAAAAGATGGTTGGGAAGATTTACCCACGGAGAACATGCCTTTCTCTGTCTGTCTGTGTAGCGAGAGCCTAAACAATTCGTTTCGATTAGATACCTAATTTCTAGACAGCTAATATTAACTGACATAAAATCCATCTTCCTGTTTTCATTCGGTGATGTTGTCACCTGCTACTGATGCAATATTTTCAGCCCCAGGTGTTCAGTACTGAAGGACCACACAGCCCCACTGCTGGCAAACACTATCTAAAAATGAAACTGCTCTAAAATCCTGAAATTTGACAAAAGTCTTAATAAACACTGGATGTTTAAAATTTGCTTTCTTTTTTTTTTCTTTTTAACTATTAGATTTTGTATGCATAAATACTTCTTTACAGCTCTGAGTGTTACAAACTCAGAGTGTAATAAAGCACATTGGGTGCACCGTAGGGTTGTACTAAAATGTTTTTCTTACATCTTTTGTCTATGCGTAGCATGATCAGTAATTTTTTCATTCATCCAAGAGCAGAAACTTAGGACTGAAACCTCATCCAAGTGCATTCTCCTGCATTTCAGGAACCGTGTCATATAATACTTTAAAAAAAATGATCAAGCCTCACTTGAAAAACTGTTATAATACTTCTTCGACTCTTCTGTTACAAGGCTATTAGAGCACCTCCTTGTTCTATTGAAAACATATCCTGGTGGCAGCCAGATTAAAACTGTCATTTCCAGTGCAATCCCCTTTGGGGACAGATATTTTACGATGACATAAGCTTGCTTCAGTTGTCCTTTTTTTTTTTTTTCCTAGGAAGCTTTTAACAAAATCTCTCAGATTAATTTTTTAAAACAAACCAGACAGAAGAGTCCTGCTTGGGGGTTCATTTACAGCTTGAATGAGCAAAACTTTTGCACATTAAAGAACGTGTTGAAGTACAAACACACGCTTAGTGGCCCTGGCTCTGCTGAGTTTGGTGTTGATCTCCCTGGGGCCCTGTAGGCCATGCTTGGTGCTGTGGCAGCTCCTGCTCTGCAACACCTGAAGGACTTCATAAACCCAAGGGCCAGCATTTGTTCAGACAGAAACTAGAACAAGAAACAATTTTAATGAAAGAAAACTTGAGATAAGGGAAAGGAGAAAGAGAAAGCTTTTTTTATAATTTTTTTTTTCTTTTAATCTCTGGCTTAGCACCTTTCTTTTGAGTGTTTCCTTAGTCCAGCAACTCAAGTCCTCCTGTGTGGTGACCTCCCTCCCTTCCCGTGCTGAGGCCAGGACAGACAAGCCGTTTCCTGCCTGCTCCTTTTTAAAGGGCTAAGCACTGCCGCACAGTGCGGCCAAATAAAACAGGTGCTGCCTGCCAAAGGGGTTGTTAACAGGCATTACAAGGGTGGCAAAATACATCTGCAATAGTTTCAAGCTCCGTAATACTGCCAAAAAAGGGTTAAGTGTCCTTAGTGCTAGCAAGCTGAACACGAACAAGTCTGTTCAGAAACAGGCTCCAGGCAGTGTGAAAGCTCCCCAGCTGCGTAGGATTGGTACTGTCAAAGGAGACTTTCACAAGTAGAAGCTTCCCCCCCTGGATTAATCCTTCAGCCTGCCACAATGGCACTCATTTCTTTCTCTGTCCTGAAGGGTTAAATGGTCTTACTGGTGTCTTATTTTGTGCCTCTCCTTCCCTGCTTCTTCCCTCAGGTCCTGGGGCAGCACACCAAACTTCCTTTTTCTGCCAGTCTATACTTTACTTGAAGTTCACTGCCTCCGTTTTCCTCCTGCAGAAGAGTATGTGGGCCGGGAGAGTTGTCATTTTTTCCCCCATGTAACACCAGTGGCTCTAACAAAAGCAAAATTCCCTGCTCTAATAAAATATTTCATCTCTGGTCTATTAAAAGATACCACCTCTTCCTCCTGAAGCCACCCGACTTCAATTTCAAACACTGTTTTGTGTGGTGTTCTCCGTTCACTGGGAGCGCCTCGGAGACCCTAAATGCAAACGGGATTTTCATCTTGCTTTCTCTGCCTCTGTGTCTCAGCAGGTCTCCTCCTCATGCCCTGTTTCACCCAGAGCACGTAGGTAGGAGCGCAGTGGTGGCAGGCAGTACCCCTGCTCCGTCAGTACCTGCCCGTAACGCAACAGTGGTAAATCCAGACCTGCTCGGCAGCTTGCTCCAGCAGCTGATTCTCTTACATGAGAAAATGAGAATAATTACAGCAGGACAGATGACAGGTCTGTTTATTCAGGTGTCTGCCAGAGCAGTGGCCCTTGGTAGATGCACACCCAGATGAGCGTACGCCGCCTTCTGCTTTTCCGTCCAAATTTCTGACTGTCGAGAGTTTAGGGACTTGATAGGCTGGAATTTGCATCCAAGTGATCTAGCTATGCTGGCCTAACCCGTTCTGTTACCCTGTGCATTTTGGCTTCCACAGCATTCCATGGCCCTGAATCCGTAATTTAACCATGCACCTCGTGAAGAAAGTATTTTGCCTAGCTTTAAACCAGCTAGCATCTAGTAGGTGCCCACTTGCTTTTGCAATATGAGAAACTGGGAATCGTTACTCTTTTCTTGAAATTTCCATACTTCTGTTCATCCTGCTGTGCATCCCTTCACATTTTCTGTCACATTTCACATTTTTCTTGTTCTGGAGGTCCTGTACGGAGCTTTCTAATTTTAATTGTGTTTACCACAGGTTTTATTTGAACTACTTGAAATAAATTGCAGTAGACTGGATGGGATTTAACACCAGGTTGTTTGTGTAGGTGTGTACAGGTAAGCTTGGTGTCTAGCTTTACCAAGGGGCAGTGGACACATACCTCGTCCTGTCCAGTGGAGCCTAAGGGCAGTCCGGCTCACTTCACCAACAGAGGTGTGCTGTAGCTGGTGAGCTGAATCAAGCTTTAGGGTCCTCTCACCGTGTAGACGAGATTTCCATCAACTGTGATGGGAGCTTGGGCATCTTACTCACATGTAGTCACCTAAAATACAGAAATGCAGTGTCCCAGTCTTAAATAGAGAGAGTGTGACTGTAATTGAATAATTAAGTTCCTTTGGAGGTAGTTACTAATTCAAATTTTATTTTTTTTGAAAATTATTTTAAATACATTTTAATGTTCATTTTAAAGCTAAAAAAATATATCGTATTTAGAAAGAAACAAGCCCAGTGACTCCCTGGCTTTTACCAAGCCTGATGCTGAGGACATGCTGTTATCCATGAAAACAAAAAAACACTTAGCAAGCTAGCTGATTTTAAAACAATATTTTATTTATCATCACCCAGAGAGTTTAAACAATCTTTCTTTCTTTAATAATTTACAGTTGAAGGACACAATCAAAATTCAAATGATGTCAAGAGGAATCTTTTTCTTGCCTTCAAAGAGCCTTTGATGGAGCCCGCTTTCAAATACAGACCCAAACAACAAAAGACATGGTTGAAGTCAGTGACATTAGCCATGTGGGCAAAGTGGATTCAAAGCTTTTCAGCGCTCCAAACAGATAAACAGAAAACTTTTTAATGCCCTTGTCAGCATTTTAGCCTGCAAGAGAAAATCAAGTTCCTTGATGTGGCTAGAGACTTTATGAAAGCCCCAAACCACTCAGTTTGTGCAATAACTTTGCCAAAAGACTTCTGTGCAGACAAACGTCAGTGCTGGGCTTTTAATTCCCATCCAAGGCTCTCGCCTGTGAGCAGAAATCACTTTCAGTAAGGAAAAGACAGAAAAGATGCTTCATTTCCTAATTTTGATTCGTATGCCTGAATCTGACAGCCCATAGATTGCGCGCACTTGTTTGCTAGTTGGAAGTATCTACAAGCATCAATGATCTTTGTCATAATGGAAGAATTCAGAGGTGAATGCATATTGCTGAAAGTTTTGAGAGGGCTCTAGGATACTAGATTAAGGGAAGAAGTTGAAGGGAAAACAAAAGAATGATTTATGTCAAAAAGCTTCCCTGAATATAAAGCTTAACAAGCTCCATCTATTCCGCTCAGAGTTTGCTAACTGTTTTGATTAATCATTAAACACCTTTACAAGAAAGATACCACTGGTATTAGCAGACCCTTTAAACTAGGAAAGGAAAAGAAAGTTAAAAGATGCAGGAATGGGGAGGTTTTGTTACAAAATCGTGGATTGAAATAGATAGGATTATGGGGTTTGTGATGTGGGTACTTTGCTGTGGCAGCCAAGGGATGCTATAGATACTCCATCACTTGGTTCTTTAAATCCAGGTAGGCCATATTGTTTGAACTGCAGTGTAATTCAAACATGACATACTGCTCTCAGGGAAGGAACCTCTTCTGCTCCTCAAGAGGTCAGACAGGCACCTGTATGTCACCTTCTGATCCGTAAGTCTGCAGATTTTGCTCAGATTCACGTTCGTCTTATGCACTGCTGAACCAAGGCGTGCAGAGAGCCGAAAGGAGCAGCTCCTCTCCCCTGACCTCCCCGCAGGCCTGGCCCCTGCTGGGGCTCCCTTAAAACGCCTTAGCAATAAAGTAACACGAAGTCTCTCTCTGTTCCAGCATGGGCCTGTGTTCACAGTATTCGCTCTGGGAAAACGATTTACTTTTGTGACTGAGGAGGAAGGAGCTGAAGCCTTTTTTAAATCTAAAGACTTAAATTTTGAACAGGCAGTACAACAAGCTGTTGAGAATGCAGGTAAATGAGCTCTTGCTCTTTTTTTTTTTTTAAATGGGAATCAAGTCCAGTTGCCCAGGAATGTTAAAGGCCCGGTCCAAAGCCCATCACCTTTTTGATCACGTCTTAAATACCTGTCTTAACCCATGACCATGCTCCAAAATTCGGGGGAAATGGAATTCCCTCATGTAGCTCCAGCACTGCAAGTCTGCAAAGTGATTTGGGTTCAGTCACAAGGATTCAAAGGTTTCGGAACCAGGGACAATCATTGTCTTATCATTAAGCAACGCCTCTTAGAGATCAGGTCCTATCCTGCAGCCGGCCACTCCACTCATGTGTAACAGGTTTGGAGCAACAGTGTGTTGTCCTCTCACTTAATTTGCAAATCAGTTTGTCGCAATGTTTAGTTGTTACCCTGTAGTACAACGGTCATTAGAAACGGATGTGGTATATATCCCATTGTCAAAGGCATATTCCACCAGCATGTGTCCTCATATCTGTGTGGAATTGCACTGACAGGAATTACTTTAAGTAATTTGGTGATTTGGGGTGTGAAATCAGAGAGAAACAAGTAGGCAGAGAGACTAAAGCACAGAATCCCCAAAGCTGGAAGGCACCTCTGGAGTTGATCCAGTCCAAGCCTCTCCTCAGGGCCATATCCAGTAGAGTTTGAAATATCCCCACAGCCTCTCTGGGCAGCCTGTTCCTGTGTCTGACCACCCCCACAATAAAAAACTTTAGGTTTCAGTGGAATTTCCTATATTTCCACACATGCCTGTTGCCTGTTGTCCAGTCAGTGGGCACTGCTGAGAAGAGCCTAGCTCCATCTCCTTTGCTGCCCCCACCATACATTTATATACGTTGATGAGGTCCCTCTGAGCCTGCTCCTCTCGAGGCTGAGCAGTCCCAGCTCTCTCAGCCTCTCCTTGTATGACTAACAGGATGTGCTGTAGCAGGAAGACCCAAACTTCTCACTGTGTTCATTAATTTCCATTTCAGCTGGTTTTGTACATGTACAGAGTGCGTGTGCATCTCTGCACATCCCCACTGAAGCTGGGGGCAGCTCTGTTGATGGCTGATTCTGGGACCGAAGCCAGAGGCAAGAAGATACTGCACAGACTGGTAGAAACAAGGGGGTTTGCCTAAATCTTTACAGGGTGAAAACAAATATTTCTGGGAATTTCACTCCAGATAAATGAGGGTTAATGCACTTAGAGTCACAAATTACATGTTTAATTTTTCATTCTTGTCTTTCGATGAATATCTACTTTGTCTACTTCCCAAAACACGTTTCTGTTTCTTTTTGTATTTAGTTTCTGTTCCTGCAGAAGCCTTTTATCAGAATCACGGTACCCTGTACAGCATGATGAAGGGAAAAATGGGTCCTTCTAATCTGCACATGTTCACGGGCACCTTGTGTAGGGAACTGCATGAGCACATGGGGCACCTGGGCACCAAGGGCGCAGGCGACCTGAATGACCTGGTGAGGTAAGGGAATTTACGGCTCTAATGCGTGGGCATCCTGAATGGGAACAGAGATGTTACAATAAAGCAGGTGGAGCTCAGGCTATCAGGTTGTAGGAAATCTGTCAGGATGCTCGTCACTCCCAGATAGAAGAAACATTTGAATTGCCTGTTTTGAAGAAATAGCATCTTCCAACAAGTCTTGTTTCCCCAAAAATGGGATGAAAGCTTTACGTGTTCATAAAGAGCAGACCAAATGCTTCATCTTCAGCAGGATGAAAACTTTCCAGGTGAGCCAAGCCCTGCCCTGTTAAACAAGAGCTTCTCAGATGACTTTGTGGTGCTAAAACTTCATCCTTCATGTGAAAAAAATCCCTTAACTGACAGTTTCGTGTGACAAAAACACAGCTTTTAACTCCTCCTCCTTCCTGAGTAACACCTGTACCTTGCCTGTCCATCAGGACTACCAGTTGAGCATTGCCTCTGGCTTGGAGTTGTCTCTAAAACTTCACATCCAGGTTTATTTTGCTGGCATAATGCTTTTTCTGCATCATACATTTAAGATACAGATTTTTGCTGCAGGTAAAACACTGAGCACCTGTCAGCTCACTTACTGCAGTTTCGATTAATGGGGAAGAAGGTGGGGAAAAGGGACTTTGAAACCTCCCAGCCCTTGGTCCCACTGGTCTCAATAATGGATTGCAAACCCCCTCATCCCATGGTGTTCCCCCTCTGAGATCAAAGTCAGATCTGTTTCTTGTAAAAAACTGACACTCATCAAATTGGTAGCGTGCTCCACGGCTGCTTGTTCTGCTAGCATTGGCTCACCTTTGCTTGTTATTCTGTGATTCTATGATTATTCGCCCACCTGAATCCGTATGTGGGCTTTTCCCTGGGCTCAAGTACCCGAGGGCAGAGACGGACCTGTTCTGTGCCGTAGCAGCACCTGCACAGCCCATGGGCCACAACAGTTGCATTCGTAGAGCCAGCAGGTGGCTCTAGCTTCTCTGTGATCTTTAGAAGAGCAAGAAAGAAAAAGCTCTTGTCTGAAATACACTTTCAGAAGTAGCTGGAACCCAGGAAAGACTGCGTAAGTCTTTTGTAGAGCTACAGTACAGATGAAGGGGCCTGGGAAAGGAGCTCGGGGTTTGCAGGATAACAGAGGAGCAAACTGGGAAGGGGTGAGACAAAAAGAAAAGAGAAAAGCGTCATTCTGTCCAGCAAAACTGCAGCCAAAGGAAGGATTTCCCTGGGTGTCTGGTTGCAGAAGGGGTTGTGCAATGCCCAGGAAGTCCACAAAGCTAACCTGAAATGAGAGGGATGGTTACTGGGGAGAATGGGACCTCAGCTCCCAGAGCCTTTCTGCCACTGTTCAAGTGACCAAATGCCAGCTGCTGAAGTTTGGCCACACTCAGGGGACTTCCCTGAGGTCTCTGCATCTCCCAGCCCCTGCTTAAAATCTGTGACAGCTCTGAGTGAGGTGCGGACCTTGGGGCAGCTCTCCCATGCTGTCATGGCACGAGGCCCCCAGCTTCTTCCCTTGCAGTTGAAAGCTCTGCATCCTGACCTACGGCTGCTCCAGGAGCTCTCCCATCACCTGTAAGTCACGGGGATCTTGTCCTTGCAGGCACGTCATGTATCCAGCAGTGGTGAACACTTTGTTTGGGAAAGGCATCTGCCCGACAAGTCAGAGCGAACTCAAGGAGTTTGAAGAACATTTTCAGAAGTACGATGAGGATTTTGAATACGCTTCTCAGATGCCAGAGTGCTTCCTGAGGTAAGGGAACGGGGCTGATGCCTGCGGTGTACCCATTGTGGGCATTTTACTTGCTGGGATATCAACCATGAGGGACGTTCTGCTGGAGGGTGATGCGCTGTCTTTAGCTCATCCTTGGCTCATGCAGGCTTTCAACTGGATGCCCCAGAAAAGTCCTGGCCTGGTCCGGTCTATTTCTCCTGGCACAAAGTGGAGGCAGCCTTGCTCAGGGGGCAGAGTCCAGCTGGACCCGGCAGGGAGCAGCAGAACTGGGCAGAGGGCAAAGGGCTGAGCCTAAATGAGACTCCCAGGCTGAGGGGATCTCCAGTGAGGCATCTCTCTGCTCTTTCTCACACCTCCATTATTTTGTTGGTGGTCTGCCCTCAGCTTACACAGCGGCACCGTGGCAGAGCTGACCTTGGGTAGAGGCAACCAAAACCCAAGGAAAGAGCTTGCAGAGCCTGTCAGTGCTCTCGGGGCCGTGACAGCACCTTGAGCACCTCGCAGTCACCTTTGGAGAGAACTGAGGATGCTCTAAAATGAGACCTTTATTTTCTCGGAGAGGATTGTTCTTGAAAACATTGACCTAAGCGATCTGTCCAAAGTCACAATGAAACCTCTAGTGGAGTAACTGTGAAAATCCAGGGGTCTCAAGTAACAGGTCCTGGCTATGAAGGTCTCAGACGTGCTGTTCCTCACATCAGTCAACACCGCTGCCAGGCAGACTGACCATTCATCAACTGGCTGCTGCCTAGGGGCTCTTGGAAAGAAACCAAGGAGTCCTTCTCATGGAAAAGGAAACGTTGGTTTGTGCTGCCTCGGTTAAGTGCTTCTTGTTTGTTGCTTTTCTTTACAGGAACTGGTCTAAATCCAAAAAATGGCTTCTAAAATTATTTGAGAAAGTAGTGTCAGATGCTGAAAGGACCAACCCTTCAGAGACCACATCCAAGGTAAACATCCGAGGCTATGAAAAAAGATGACTTTGCTGCAGATTCTGACTGAAGGAATGAAGGGCAGGATTTATTTCTGTACTGGGAGAAATGTACCAGACATGTCAGCTTTTATAGATATTCCTTAACTGTCCGGTATTGCTGTTACCTACATAGGTCAGACCCATAATTTTTGAGCCCCACTCCTCAATTTAGTTTGCTTCCTACAATTCTGAGGCTTGACATCTTTAGGGAATTTTACACCAAGGGATCAGTGCTATGACCCATAGCTAGCCTCCGGTATCGCAGTTACAGCGAGCGGTTGAAAGAGGCGAGGGAAAGTCTCTTTGGTTGTTTCTCTGAGGGCACTGGGCTGTGAAATTTCAAAACCTCACATGTACTATTTTAAACCTTGGTGTAGACTGATTAGATCCTCCAGCAGCCAGATTAGTAGGGAAAAAAAAAAGATAACTGGATTGAAAGCCAAGTACCCTAAATATTGATTGTGTCAAAGCTGTGATAAATTGTCCCCCTGGTTATTCTCCTTAGCTATGGCAGGAATTCTGTCAATACGGCTGACAAGTGCGAGGGCGGACTGGCCTGGGAGTCTTGATCAACTGAATGGTTACAGAACAGATCATTAAACAAACCAAATTTTATTTAGACTTTAAAAGCTTTACATACCATGTTTTCTTTTGTAAAATAAACCAGAGTAATGGAAAGAAACAGAGGGCTGGAGAGGGAATGATGGGAGGTAAGAAGGTGCAGGAAATAGGAACCACATACTGAGCGTCATAGGGAATTTGGAAAAAGAGTGGTCGTTTTTTTATTCAAGGTCAGCCTTTTCACTCTGAAAACCAGACAAGAAACTTTGTCTTAAATGAATGGTTGGCTTACATTTAAGGAAATACTATAAGCAAAAACTGGTGCTAGATTATTACACAGTTGCTGTAGTTTCAAAGAATACCAAGCTATTAAAGTCCCTGGTCGCTAACAAAGCACCTGGAACTCGGGGGTTTGCTGATAGATCAGACCATCTCTTCATAGCAATCGCTTCTTTGGCTGCAACAGAGAGAACATCTTCATTTCCATTCAGTTTGTTCAATCCAGTTCGTAGGCTTTTCAAAAGACAGGAGCAGGAATTAAAGAAAAAAAAGTTTTCTTTTTTCTTTCTTGCACATGCAAGCAACAATGGAGAGCGAGGAAGTAAGATTCCCTGAAAACTTTAAGAAAATGGAGGGCAGTGCAAGTATTCAGTAGGGATTCGCATGGTGACTTGACTTCTTTTGGCCCTCTGCGTATGAGCGAGTCTCACTTTCATCTCTGTGCTTTGTGACTGCAAACAACCCATAACTAACATTATTGCTCTGTGATAAAGGAGTCTTATGTCATATCCTTGAATTCTGCTAAGCCCTACCCTAAACTAGATTTTAATATGTTTTTGGAAATATGATTATTATTTATTTTGTAACAGACTCTACTGCAGCATCTCCTGGATAATTTACAAGGAAAACATCTGGCTCCCAGTTACGGTCTCCTAATGCTCTGGGCTTCCCAAGCAAATGCTGTCCCTGTAAGTACATCGGCTAGAAAAACACCTTTCCTGTTCAAAAGCCTGCGTTTGGGAAGCAAAGAGTTTGAACCAGAGGTCACACATGCTGCATGTATTCCAAGAAGGGATTATCACACCCACGTCCATCGCTACAAATATACTCAGGTTGCAATGTCACAGAAGCAATGACAAGAAAAGCTCTTCCCGTACTTTTCCTAAATTATAATCCCCCCTATCATAACATTTGGGGAGCATATATCTCATAGCTATTAAGATCAGAATCTTCAGCTGTGAAAAGCATCTAACTCCATTTTGAAACACTGTGGCTGTATTATCTATTTTAAATATTCTCTGTAAAGAATATCAGAAGCATAATATGGAGTAACTTCACCTGTGTGTAAATCCTTGAGCAAATTTGGGTCCCTTGCTTTAGAGGATCTGCTGTACAACTTCCAGTGTTGCTTCAGGGGAAGAAAAACAACAGTTTGATTTTACTGCCACGTAAGTTTTCTCTATGTTAGAAATTGATTTGATGGATTAATGACACAGATAGGTCTATACTAACAAGGCCAATATATCTAACACAGCTTAGGCTGACCAAAGACATTTATAGGAACTTCTCAGATCAAAAATCCATAGCAGCAAAAACATCTTTTATTTACCATGACTACTAAGCTCTTTCCAGCACAGTTATGCCCTTTACAGATGTGACTTAGAAAATGATAGTTATTTTTATATGTACTCCTATCGGATATATCTGTGGGTTTTGTAGATTGGGTAATGTTACAATTTACCCCAAAGGAACCTCATCCATTTCAGTGAGGTTTCTGTAGATCCGCACGTTGGTACAAGCGCAAGGCGTAGCCTGCTGTCTGTTATCAGGATAACTGACATTCCTTCCATAACACTATCATTACTTACTTCTGTAATATTCAGCTCTAAATAGACATGCAGATATTTCGCTGTTTCTCAGAATAGTCACGAGCCACTGCTCTGGTGACTGACACGATGAAAAGAAGCCTTTCACCTTCCAAGGGGATTTTTTAGAAGCAAGTTAAACCCTCTCATCTGAAACAATTCAGTTCTCCCTCCATGCAGTGAAGGCAGTGTCCAAGCTCTGCAGACGAAAACTAAGCTACCAGATTTGTGTTGCAGAAGGAGAGCTGTGTCCACGTGGGGCTGTTTGGGAAATAACAGAGTTCTCAGCCCTCACCAGCACAGATGGCCCGCGACCAGGTCTACGTGCGGGCTGCGTCGCCCGCTGGCTCAGCAAGGGAGAGGCTCCTGGCAGTGCTACAAGGCCTTCTGGTTTCATCCTTCTTAAGAGGATTTACTCTTTTCCTAAATTTCTTGATTTTCAACTTTGGTCCCTGATCGGTTAGCAAATTATTTGTAAAGGGGATATACTACTGCTTGTTTTGATGATAATTAAAACTTTTCCTGCCCATTTTAGTGTGACTCACTGTGACAATGCACTGCAAATTATTTAACCTCATTTCTGTTAATATTAGTAGGAATTTACTATTTTTTTTTGCTGTTCATGCAGCTAAATCTAATCACATACAGTGATTTAATAATTCATTTTAACACCTAGTTACTTGAAATTAATGAAAGGATTTTGTGTTTCAAAGCTCAAAGCCAGAGCTATATAATGCTCACTGAAGATAATTACACAGCAGATGACCAGACCTAATCTCCCAGGATCTGAGCCTTTAGATGTACAGCTCCCTGTGTGTCCCAGCCACAACAGGCAGATCCCAAAATTGCAAATGTTTTCACCTGCCTCTGATTTGCTGCAAAGATACTGTAATTCTGTCCTGTATTCCTGAGTTAATAAAGTAATTTCATCTCTGTTTAGATCGCGTTTTGGACCCTCGTTTTCATACTGTCTTATCCTTCCATTTACGAGAAAGTCATGGAAGACCTGACTTCTGTTTTTGGCAAAGCAGGTAATAAGTCAGATTATGTCCTTCTGGAACCTCAAAATGATTTATTCCAGGTTGGCCCAGCACGCAGCACGCTTGGTCAATGGCTGGGAATAGTGAATGTTGCTGCTAAGGGTACAACCAAAGACATGGGGTCCAGCTCTGAGTGTTCAGCAAATGCTCGTGACTTATTTTTAAGCAAAAACAGCTTTGGTGTTAGTAAGAGAGGATAGAAGAAGAACCATGTGTACCTGTGTCTTCGTTCTACACCGATCCCTTAGACCTAGTTTTGTATTAACCAGTTTCATGCTCTTGTTGTGCATCTCTGATGGGGTCAGATGAGGTCTTTCAGTTCAGTTGCTTTTCATTGTGTGGTATTCACCAGAGTTGCAGCTATTCTGCGGAAAACCAGGCCAGGAACTGTTCTCTTTTCTCTTATCTGAGGCCAGTTTGTCCAGCGTGATTCACTGCCACATGACTAATCTCTTTCCTTCAAAAAATAGTCACCTGCTGAGTGCAGTCATTCACACATGCACTCCCCTGAACCATGCTTAGAGTTTCTTGGAAGACTCCTAGCTGACATGGGTCAAAACCAAATCAGGTAACATGTGGATAATAAACAATGAGGACAATCATGAACTAGTACTTAAGCCTGTCACCTGGCTCTAATTTATTTTCTAGTGTTAACAGGCCAAGAGTTCAGCCATGGCTCCTTGTCTTGGTGCTACAATCCCTGAGATTTCCATTCAGTGTCCTACCAAAGTACTAAAAAAAGACCAGGGATGCTTAACTTCCAATATGACCTCTGTTAGGGCTCTTCTAACTGGTGCCGTAACTACAGCTACCACAGACACATGAAATTATTTTCAGAGGCTTTTCTTACCAATGTTGGGCTGTTTATTTACTTAGAAATGTCAAGAAAATTTTTGGTGAAAACAAGGTCCTAAAGTCTTGAGGTACACCATCAGAAGGTCAAAAGCAATTCATGTCAGCATGTATCAAAACAAGCATGAAATACGATTTTTACACAGTCTTCTTTCTCATGCCACAACAGGTAAAGATAAAATAGAAGTCTCTGAAGAAGACCTTAAGAACCTTCCTTTTATTAAATGGTGCACTTTGGAAGCCATACGGCTGAGGTCTCCAGGTGCAATCACCAAGAAAGTCATAAACCCAATAAGAATTCAGGTGAGAGTTGGGGTTTTTGTAGTTGTTTCTTTCTTTGTTTCTTCAGAAGGGTGCTTCAGAAGGGTGCTTTATGATTCTTCTATGATTCTTCTGGAGAAGAGGAGGCTGAGGGGGGACCTCATCACAGTCTACAACTTCCTCGCGAGGGGGAGTGGAGAGGCAGGTGACCTATTCTCCATTATCACCAGTGGCAGGACCCGTGGGAATGGTGTGAAGCTGAGGCAGGGGAAGTTGAGGCTGGACATCAGGAAGAGGTTCTTCACCGAGAGGGTGGTTGCACACTGGAACAGGCTCCCCAGTGAAGTAGTCACTGCACCAGGCCTGTCTGAATTTAAGAAGCGATTGGACTGTGCACTTAGTCACATGGTCTAAACTTTTGGGTAGACCTGTGTGGTGCCAGGAGTTGGACTTGATGATCCTTATGGGTCCCTTCCAACTTGGGATATTCTATGATTCTATGATTCTAGAAAGATCCCTCTTAAAAGATCTAGATAAGATTAAGATAGTAGAGATATTCCGCTGTCTCACATTATATTCTGTTCGGCTTAACAAAATTATTCATCATCGTTAATTTAAACATTATTAATTTAAGTGTGGTTTTGCTTTTCTTGCTCACAGTCTTACCTTCAGCTATGAATTAAATTTAAATTGAATGGAATTGAACTGAGAGATACAGTGCTGAAGGTATGCTAAACAGGAACCATATACAATAAATACAGTAGAAGGAACCATAATTGAGTAACTGATAAAGCTCCTCTTCTGTTTGTTCCCTTCATTCAGAAGGAAAGTGCCAGCAATCAGGAGTCTAACAAATAAATGCTTGAGGGAAAAACACTCTCTTAAGGAATCGGCACTCTTGCCCATTTAAGTAATGAAGTCCCACGGAGATCTACTGTCACACAAGGCTTTCTATGAATTTCTTTGCATTTTGAAGGAGATGCTGAACAAAAGATTTAGAAAAAAAATAAGTTCACATGGTACAGTCATACCAAGAAGCAGGAAAGACAGAAATAATGTTTCTATTATTTCTACACTTGAAAAACTAAATCAGAACAAAAATAGCCTTGCCACATTCTCCACTGTTTAGGCCTCCCTTAAGGAAAAAATGGCAGCAGCAAGAAGCTTCAGACGTGTCATAAGCCCACCATGGCTTTACCACCTGCACCAGGAATTGCTGCTAATGGGAGAGATGTCCTGAGGAGAGATTGCTTTGTGAGCTGAACCCATGATTTTCTCTTTTCTTCAGGATTTTTTCTCCTTTTCAGAATTTCACCGTCCCTGCAGGTGATATGTTGATGCTGTCTCCGTATTGGCTGCACAGGAATCCAAAATACTTTCCTGACCCAGAAATGTTCAAACCTGTAAGTTGTCACTCCTACTGTGGGTGTTTTGCTGTCTTTTCTCCTCTTCACCTATTTCACAACAAAAGCACGGGGACAAATTAGCTTCGAGTTGGGTATTTCCCACCCGCTGGAGGGTGGCCTCACATACAGAGAAGATGTGCACAGACAGGAGGGGCCTCTAGGGATAAGCAAGACTTTGAAGTTCAGTTACCTGTTCCAGATAACATTGCACAGCTTTGTATCACTTTGGTCTCGATTCAAAGCCCACCATAGAAGGACACCGCCGACTTCAGTGTGGAAACAAGGTCCAAGTCCTCTCCTCTCTGTGGCATTTGTTTGTATAGCTCATCTCCATGTACTTACCCAGGTTCATTGGTCCTTCCAGTCAGATGATTTCTGGTACGTATTAGCTCTGCTAATTTAGTAGCTCATCTAGAGTTTCTTGCTTATTATCCCACTCCAGGTGGCCGTGTGGGCAGGCTTGTAGCTGCTCTTTTTAGCACCATCCTCTACAGAGCAGTCTGTCTTTTTTTAGAAATACATCAAGGAGTAATTCAAACAAAATTCCCCTGCTAGCAAACTCTTCACCAATTTGAAATCCCTCATACCTATTCCTGCATCTTTGAAACCCCGAGTAGAAACCCTGATGCAGCAACTTATTTCTCTAGTAATTTCCTTCCTAAAAAAACAAGCTAGCATGTTGTTTAAAGCTTGTACTTCTTCCACGAGGAAGGGCAGTTACCTTTGGATACTGTCATTCCGAATTGTATTGCCTTGTTTCATCACCTCAGTTTTTTTCGTGCTTTTATTAGATTTTCATGCTAACAGATTTCCTCTTCAGAAAGCTCTAAACAACCCAAGCTGAAAAAAGTCCAAGATAAACAAACAGAAGATTGCAGCTTCTCTAAGGGCTCCATCAGAAGCGTTAGCCACAAAAAACTTAGCGAAGTTACTCGGAGGCGTTGGTAGAGTTGTGCTGAGTTTCTGGAGGCTGGCATAGCTTGTCACCCAAAATTCAAGAAATGTACTTCTGTCAGTGTCAGTCCTCCCAAACTTTAACCCATATTGCCTTGCTCCTGTTGTTATTCCTTTTTTCTCTGGAACAAGGAGCCCTCTGGGCACAGACAGGCTCTTTTTGTTAGTTGTGAATCATTTTCTCACACACTGCCTTGCACCTGAGGATGGAGCTGGGTAATCCTCACATTTTGCTCATACACCTTGGATTTTCCTGTGCACAGCACCTGAGAAATGGCTTGCCTGAAAGATGTGCACGAGCCCTCTGTGTGCTGTGATACAGCGTGGTGGCTGAGGAAGGGCACTGGCGGAACAGTTGCTTTGAACGTGTGTTTATTTAAGAGGAGGTCACATTTTTATGGGCATGTCAATAGCTCAAGAAGTGGGATTCAGAAAAATGGGAATGTATAGGAAGAATGCTTTTTAGGGGGGAGTTTGAAAACTTTTCCAGCACTTCGAGACAGCTCAGTGTATTTCAAATGGGACCATCATTTGTTTCCCTGAGTTATTGCTGACTTTTGAATACAGACTTTAACGCTAACAGGTTGAACTCAAAAAATGGTATTATTGCAACTTTGTATTGAGGATTAGCTGTTCAAGGTCATTTTTAGCCTGGAGAAATAAAGTTAAGCTTTATTTATATAAGGCTGATTTGGAAAAAAAAAAATTTCTTCCCACAGGATCGTTGGAAAGAGGCAAATTTAGAGAAGAATGCTTTCTTGGACAGCTTTGTGGCATTTGGAGGAGGGAAGCATCAGTGTCCAGGAAGGTCAGTGAAACAGCTGGGGTTTATTTATTCCCAAACCCTGCAGAGAACAACCCTCTTGAACTGGGCTCCCCTTACGCTTGGAGATAGAGTGTTTTCAATGTTTTGCTTTGTCAATGTTCTAATGTTCAGTATTATCTGGACCTTATTTAAACTAATTTGAAAGTGGCTTCATTCCTGGAAAAAGCAGGTTAAGCCACGATGTAAAAGCAGAACCTGAGACTAGTGTACCGAGGGATATTCCCTGGGGAGAAGAGCCGAGCTCTGCTGCTGCTGGAGGCACCTTTTCATCAAGGGAGTTGTTCCATGTTCAGATACGCCAGTTTACAGACACAGCAGGCTTTTAAGTCACCATAAACCACTTCCAAACTAACTTAACGTTTCTCTGGTCTGAGCCTCTCTTTCCATCCTCCATGCCATTGCCATCTTTGCTAATCTTCAAATGTCCTAAATGGCTCCTCTCTGTTTAAGTCTCTTGTCTTTCCATCAAGGCCCACGCAATTGTACGATGGCTTAAATTGCAGATCCTGTCTCCTCCATTCCCCCAGCAATGCCAGCCTCAGTGCTTCCTGCATTCCTTCTGCTGTTTTCTCTGTGGTCCCTCTTCCTGGAACAAATCCCAGGGAGCCAGCTGCTCCTTGTTTCTGTGTTAAAACATCGCTTTGCTCAGTTCTCTGCCTTCAGAACCTGGTCTGCTCTAGGCAGCAAATAACCAAAAATCCTTAAAACAGGTCGGTTTAATCCAAGAGTCCCACGTGCAGCAAGGAAGCCAGAGGGTGTTGGAAGGAAACAGACTCTTGAATCTGTACCCTATAGCAGGCTGGACATGAGTGTCAGATAAACTTTGTGAAGACACTGTATACATAGGCAAAATGAATAAATCTGCATCCACTCTTTTGGCTTGACAAAGTAAAGTCCTCACTCACTGCTGTACCTCCGTGGCTTATCCAATATTCCTGAGCTAAATACGAGCTGAGCACAGCCTCATTCCCTGCAAGGGCAACAGCAAAATTCACAAGAGGCATCCACAGGTACAGGACAAGCTGCAAAATAACATTTCTGAAAGCTGCTTTTTTATATACACTGACCTATTTCTTTGTTCAGGCTGTTCTCTGGACTCTGATAACATCTCTAAAATAAATGTGTGGTTCAAAAGAAAATGATAACATTTCTACTTAGACAATGGATGGAGAGTCTTTTACTTGCTGATAGACAAAAAGTCCTTTCAAAGCCTTTGGCAGGCCACATGATATCACACACCTCCACACTCTTCCGTAGTGATTCTGAAATAATAATGTGGTAGTCCTGGAAGAAAGGAAATTAAATGAAGGGATGTTTCCAGATCTCAGGTTGCAGATGTCCTTGGTATAACTGAATGAAACAATGTTACTTGAGGTTTCAGATGAGTTTTCATTTAATTCAGTACTGGTATTTATAAATGAAATGTATTAAACATTTCATTTTCTCTACATATTGCAAAATCTTATCATGAAATTAAAAGCTAATGTAATTGAACTGAAAGCTAGAAAATAACTTGTTAAATAATCTAGCAAACTGACATGGGAAGAGCTCCCACAAAGCCATTTCTGTGCCAAAGGGAAACGTTTGATGGCAGTGAAGCTTCCAGTCTAACAAGACTTTTGTCCAACCAGGAGACTGTTGCTGGTGCTTATCTTGCATGGATCCGTCCATTGTCTCTGATGTTACACTGATGTTACAAACCCTTCAGCACAAGGGCTGTGATTTCATTCTCAGACTGCGTTTACTGCAGGATCTCAATGCCCAGCTGGGCTCCTGGGTTGCGGCACAACACAAGTGCACAGCAGTGCACTGGGGACAAGACTTGAGAAAGTGCATGTTTGTCGGCCCCCTTGTCACTAAATAAAGCGGGAAGGCATCTGTGACTCAGAGCTCCTGGAGGAAAACTGCTTTAGGACTCGGTTATGAATATGAAAGGCAAGTGGAGACTAAAGGGCATTCAGCTGCAAGAGAGCTCACGGATTGTGCTCAGTACGACGTGGACAGGGAGAGAGGGACGCACTGGGACGCTGCAGTCCTGCCTCTCAGTCCTGGTTTCTCCTGAGCTCTCCCTCTGGCTGCCCTCAGACGTGTGTGTTACCATCCCTCTGCCTCAGCATCTCTGCAGAGAGGAGAAGCAGCAGCAGCCTGTTTGATAAAGCACTGTGAGATCTCAGGGTGGGGTGCGGGGGCAGGACCCCAAGCATCAGGAGCCATTGCAGCACCGTGCAAACAGTGCAGTGACTGAAAGGAGCCCCCTGTGCTGGCATGGAGTTTGGGCCAGCAAGTCCTGCCTGGCCGGAGCTGGTTTCCATTCCTGTAGCTCTGCACTGCTCTCCCCTGAGCTCAAGGTCGCCAAGAGCTCCCCATCTCAAGGTAATTGCAATGTGAAATCACAGAGATAATTTGGGTCTAAAGCTACGCCAAAACAAACAAGCATCCTCCCACTCCGGAGCACGGGGCAGCTCAGTGTGCAGATCTGAACGGCTCTGCAGGAGTTATCTTGGGTCTCGTGGGACTTATTAGCTCCCTCTTCACACCTGCCAGGCCAAATCCAGGCGGATGCCACGTGCAGTCATGTGCCCTTCTCCCCGGTGAATTCCCCAATAGCTTTTTTATCCAAGTTTTCCAGCATCTCTCAGACAGTGGAAAATAAACTGTGTAGAAGAGCGAGGCACTATGACTGTTTTAACTAGTTATTTAAGACATATGTTAAATTCTGCAAATGAGTAATCCCCTGACCTGGCACAGGTACACGCAAGTGGCTGAATGCAGAAAGCTCTTGTACGTGTTGATATTAAAAAATAATAGCTGAGAAGAGTTCATCTGTAGTTATCTGAGATCTTCTCTGCACTGACTAAGAGCTTTCTGAGCATGTTAGAGAAAAAAAAAAATCATGCCCTTGGGTTTCATGCTGCATTCTAATGCTGACACATTAAGTAATAACTCCCGCTGTCACATCTACTCTGATGTCATCAGGCTCCCAGCTGTATTATATAACTTTATATAGCACAATTAGTCATATAGCCTTTTCTATATTTGACTGGCTTCTCACTCCTAGGAAGTTATTTCGAGTCAGCAAGTGTTAGAAGAACATAAATGTTTACACAGTGGAAAAAACCCTAATGATAAGGAGCTGTTTTAAAATAGGGTGTCAGAGGGATAGAGTTGCTCTAAAGTTTCACCAGAAAGAAGGGGCAGCCGCTACATTCATGTTCTGCCCTGAATAGTGAAGCTGAACAAAGCCACAGCTTTTTTTCCTACTGCAGATGTTTATCAGCAGATCTAAGGCATGGAATTTAAAATGTGTAAAAGAGAATCTCTTTCTTCTCTGATAATAACACAAGTGTGGTCATCGGGCTGGATATCGAACATTTTTCTCTCTTTTCTTGCAGGTGGTTTGCTATCATGGAAATCCAGTTGTTTGTTGTGCTGTTCCTATACAAATACGAATTTGTGCTTTTGGATGCGGTACCAAAGGAGGTAAAAGATCCGTGCATTTATTTAGCATTCCACATCTTTATGTCCTTCATTCACCGTGCTCAGCTGAACAGCCATTCTCGACTGTGCTTATTTACACTGAAGCAAAATGCTGAGAGAAACATTTAAAAACATATAGGAAATAATTCAATCTTCACTTTTATTCAGAAAACCCAGAGTAACGCCAGTGATCCAATGGGGCTGTGCTGTCTGTACAAGAATGCACCCCTGAGAGTATTTTGTCTCATTATTGCCTAAACATTACAAGAGGTTTTATAATTACTTTCTGCCATTCACAAAGCCAATGAATATGGAACTGGATTATTAATACTTGAAGCAGGCATGAAAGCAGATGCAGCGTTCTCAGTGCTCTTCCGTTACATATTGAGCGGTGGAAGAAAAATGATCAGGGTAAGACTGCAGGAGCAACTGCAGCACTGAAAGGTTTTACCATTAAGAGAGAGTGGCATGGTCACTCCTCTCAGCAGCAATTTCCTTTCCCATTTAAAGTGTCCTTTCCACTTTCCAGAAATCGTGGTTCCTCATAAACACGAGCTGCTGTGGAATAGATGTGTCTGCTGTCACAGCCTAAACATGACACACATGCCCTGTAGCTAAACTGCCAAGGAGAAGAGAGAGAAGTTAAGAGTGGTCTGGGCTTTGTTAGCATTGCCCTTTAGGCTGGAAGTCGAGGAATTCTTGAAGAATGTGAGAGGTTGATCTCACATTCCCACCAGAACAGGGCGGAAGGTTGCCTCATCCTGACTGGTGGTGCGTTGCCATCCCAGCTCTCACTGGAGTTGATTGTAAATTGGGTTTTCACCCACAGGCAATTATGCTGGTGAAAATATCCCAAACCATCGGTTTCTTAAGATCTCACATGTCATACTCTGTCAGAGTAAGTGGAATAAAAGTAAACGAGTGGCTTCAGCAAAGCCAAGAAATACTCTCTGTGGTTGGTCTTGACTGTTTAAGGCCAAAGCTCCAAGAACATGGTAATATCTTAATATTAAAGCAAGGTGATAGCTCCGTTAAGTGAACTAACTTCATGTTTCTACCGATCCTCTTTTTGCAGAGCCCTTTACATTTGGTGGGGACACAGCAACCCCTGGCACCATTCCGGGTCCAGTATAAATGCCGGGCATGAAAGCAGCCCAGTACGAACTCACCTTGCTTTGCCAGCCCCGGCTGCATGAACGCACTGCTGAGCTGATTCTGTACCCTATGTGTTCAAATAGGTTCTCTGCCATGAAAGTTCTCAGTTTCAACTTGGGATGCTGTACGTACTCTGTGTATGCCATGACAGTACAGTCATATCTGGGCTCTTCTTCCTGATTGCCTACCTCCTAGTATTTAAAAATTAAGCTCTCTGCTGCGTTCAGAATTAGTGGGCCAAATTATTTGCATACTTTGCTAGTCTAACTGATACGCTAAACTTACCCAGCAAACATGCAGGACAAAAAGCTGCTACATTTGGAAATCCAGCATGGAAGTTTTGTTAGAACCAGGAGAAAAACGGGTCCCTTATGCCAGATCACTGCTTCCTGCGGGTTTCTTCAAGCCAAGATGAAGGTGGTGCCTCAGGCTAAGAAATCAGTGGTAACTCTCTGTGGTTCCCTGGCTTTGCTGTGCACAAAAGCCAGGAAGGTGCTGAGCAGAGACCTCTGGATCAGATCCTTGGCCACCATAAAGTAGCATCATTTATGTTCTGTTGCTTCTGTAGGTCATGGAGGATCTGGCCTACCCTGCTTATAACTGGGGCCAATGTATTGCAAATAAAGTGCATTGGTAACAGAACAATTCCAAGTGTGAGAAGTAACTGGGGTGTTGTTCCACTGGAGCACCTAACATTTCACTGAGCTTTATTTGCTCCACAGGATTCAGAACTGGACCTTGCATAAATATGCAGTGAAAGCTTGATCATGATGTTTGGCTTCCAATGCAGAGATTGCAAGAAAAGCCATCGCTGTTCTTCAGATCACTTGTCTGAGCTCTAGAACATTTTTACTTTTAACCCAACTTACAGAACAACTTGCACAAATCTAAAAAGCTGTAATCCTATAAAGAACACCTAGTAAAAGTTGTTCAAGGAAGCTGTCAAATAAGTTCAGATACCAACACTTTAACTGCTGTCAGATTTCATATGCAATAATAGCGGTCATGTATTTTTAGTCTTTCAAGTAAAGATTATTCATCATTTGAGAAATATTTGTAAAAAAAACACAAATGGACTTTCAGAAACACTTGAAACTATGTGAATAACATCCATAGGAAAATAACTCGTATAATTCATTAAATGATTGGCTTATCTCAGTTACAGACACGACAATTTAACAAACTTTAATGATTTATGTGTCTGGAAAACAATTCATCCAACATTTAATTTAGCTTATAATGCTTAACTCTGCAGGAGTTGCACTCTTAACTGCTGTTTCAGAATTGCTCTGGTAACTGAGAACTATTCTGTTGGTTTTCATCAATGGTCATTACCCAAAAGTATGTATTTTAATTCTAACATTTGGAGATGTCCATAATATTTGTCCAGGTAACTTGTAGTTTTGCAAAACTAAGCAACTATTTCCAATGTGCATTTCTTTTTATTTTTCCGTTTAGTGTTTTTGTACTTATTATGTTTTTTTTTTCCCAAGAGAGGTTAACTCATAAAAGCAAAATTGTCTGATGGCAAACTTGACTACAAGTCAAAGGTCCCTAAAGGGAAGTATAACCTGAAGGTCAGTGTCAGTTTGGTTACGCTGAATAAAAGGCAGCCGAAGCCCTGTGTCCAGGGGTGACTCTCATGGGCACCAAGAGGAGCATCTAAATTGCACGGGAATTCTTGTGGGATATTGATGGGAAGAACCAAAGGTGGGGAAAGGAAAGGATCTGGATGGCTTGGGGAGGAACAAACGTGGGAAAATGAAGGGATACAGGGATGAAAAGAGTTGGTTGCATGTGAACAGGCTGCTGACCGTTAGGCTTGTCTGGCTATGCCTTGTTCCTTATCAGCACAGCGAGAATCCAGCCTGCCAAGCTGGCAAGTGGCTGGAGTGGCCTGTGTGGCTCTGGGGGTGAGCCAGCAGGAGTTGGCTGCTGGAGGGACTGGGGCAACTGGGGAGAGTAAGGATTCATGACCAGCATCTGGAGGGATCCACGTTGTAAATAGATGTTCATAAATACGTTTTGTCCTCGCAGACCTGCACCCCGATCTGCCAGGGAGGGGAGCAGGATGGGGCCACTGGTGCTGGCTGTGGGAGTGCTCGGTGTTTCTGCCCGTGTTGATGTGTGTGGCCGTCAGCATCTGTACACGTTACACGCATGTTAGTGCGTGTGCCTGCCAGAAATCCCCGCTCAGCCCCACTCCTGGCTGGACCTGCGGGCACAGAGCTGCAGCAGCCTCGTTTCTGTGAGGCTGCCAGATATAGCAACTCCCTAGCAGGCTATAATCAGTTATGAAAATAATTGTCTGCGAAGGCAGGGCTTTTTTTTTCTTTTTTTTTTTTTTTTTCTTTTCCCAAGTTTAGGCTTTTGAGAGGAAAGGAGCAGTACCTGCACTTGACACCCAGAGAGATACCAAACAAGCACATGAAGAAGTGGCTTTGACTCTCTGGAATCCCACTGCTGCCTGCCTGCATGCTCTGTTGTGGGTGACAGCTCCGTGCACTTGCCATACTTTCCTAGGTAGAAAAAAAGCATGTGAGGCGGATTAGTAAAGCAATGTGGTAGTCAAGTGATAGAGCTATATGGGGTCTTCTACCTGGAAATAATTCAGAAGCTTCTGGGGGAGGGAGGAATAGCACTTTACCCCTGGGACAGGGTTAAATGCTATTAAAAGGTCATCACTCTGCTCTACTCAGGATTGGGTGAACGGTTTCTAAATTCTTCAAGTGCTTGTTCAGTCTGGTTTTAAAAATGACAATGCTGAAGTTCCACAGGTGATTTGCTCTCTTACCTGGCTATTCCTACTGCTAGAAAGCTTTTCTGTGTATTAGTAGGAGTCACAACGAGCTTTTTATTCATACCACTTCCACCAGGGTGAGAAAGAAATGTATTTTCACCTATCTTTGTATTTCTCCCTTCTGCATGAAGTATGGATGTTAAAGGGACATCTTTGAAAATGCAATTATTCCACCTCAAACATGCCATAGGCCACATCTGTCCGAGCAAAGCCCTCACACTGGGCTGGCCAGGACTGTATGTTGGTATTAAATTATATCGGAATAAGTAATTCCTATTTCTGAGAGCAAATCTGCAGTTACAAGAAGTGAAAAATAAAAAAATTTTTTGATGTTTTTGAGGGAAGTAGAAACATCTTCCCTGAAATCATAAATTTCCTGTGGAAATACACTGTTTGACAGAAGACTCATCAAAACATTTTGCATTAAAATTGTTGACCTACTGCAAGTGAACCTTCTTCAGTCACAGAGCGAAAAGATAACCCTCCGTATCAGCAGCCACCTCCCAGAATAATCGCGCCTTCTTTTATGTCTTCCCTCTAATGAGCCTCACTGGAGGCCCCTCTCATCTGTGCTTAGCAGTCAAGTATTTCAAGTGGGCTCTTTCTTTGCACTGCTAATGGCATTCAATCGTTTCTGTGCCGCTGATTGTCACAGAAACCAGAGGTTTAGGCTTAGCACATACATCTCCTCAAAATAGATACTCGGGGACCAAAAGATATGGCTGGAGCTATTGGGAGGTAAGCTAAAAATAATGACTTCCCTTCAAACAGAAATTAATTTAATGGCTCTGGTTCTGCAGTGTGCTTAAGTGTTGTGCCAAGCAAAACCCAAGCATTTATTTTGCTTTGAGCAAACGATTGGTTTGCAGAGTACGACCGGATTTTAGTTTAAGCACATGCTTAAGTGCTTTGCTAAGCCACGGTCCCAATGCTTTCATTGCTCACCAGTTTCTTGGTTAGTCTTGGCATCTCTTGTACTTTTTTAAATATGCAAGCATTAGTGGGAGGGAATGCTGGGGTAGCTTTGCTCATTTTAGGGGAAACTGGAAAATGTTAAACACTTTCAGGAAAAACATTAAAAAAAAAACACATTTATAGCATAAACCAGTAGGCTTAACGGGCAACAAGCATCTTTCCCAGTTATTTGGTACATTCTAAATGCGTGGTTCATCACATGGCAAAAAATATTTCCTCTCCGCTGGTATGCAGTGGAAGGGGAATTAGACACAGGAAAGGCATTCAACAGATAGCAAGCGTTTAATTGAAACAACCAAGGAGAAGCTTTCATCGTGTAGCCATTCTGAATGACATTGGACATGCGACTGATTGGCACAAGATGATTTATTTTTTTCACTTTGATCATAAAATTACTAGGAAAGGCTTAATGGAGTTATAAATATCTTGTTTCCATGAGAGTCCCGGGAAGATAATTATAGCACCGAAGTCTTTACAAAGATAGAGCATTTATAAAATGATATTATCTGAGGGCTCCAATGGATGAGGCAGGGAGTTCTGCGTTCTATTCCCAGCTCTGCTATTGACTCAGTGCGCGATTTGGGCGAATCACTTCATCCCTCAGTGACTCAGTTTTTTCATCTACAAACTGGGGTAATAACGATAATTACCCGCTGCTGCAAACTCTCTGAATTAAAAATTGTGTTACTCACACTCATCAGAGCCCGCTTATTGCTAGCAATGGCTGGCTGCAAGGCTTTGGGTAAGCTACGCGCTTTTCTGAATGGCAACGGTCATAGTTGTGTTACTGATGAACCACATTCCTTGCGGAGCTGCAGTCAAAACATTCAGAAGAAATACTTGAAATATCTTAGTTCACACGTCTTAAGATGTTGATGTAACAGCTGTATCCCAGAATCCTCAGAAATACTTTGTGTTTAGTGCAAAGCTTGGAAACTCGAGGCTTTGGGCATGTTTCTTGGTAAGTAAAAATGCTGTGACAAAACCAACCACTTGGTAGGAGCAATCTAGAAGGTTATCTAGTAGCTTCCTACGAGAAAATAACTACATTTGTACTCCAATTCAAGTTCTGTCAGGCTTTTCTACTTGTGTGCTGGTTTTATTGCATTAGAAGATTGATACATCATCCTTCCCAAGTACCAACAAATATCGAATGAGCTTAATGTCCATGTACAACACAACTGTTATTGTTAAATCTTTGCAGCTTTGAAAAAGACAAGTGAGGAAGGAGGAGTTGTGGCAAATCAGCAAAAAACTGGGCCTGAGCTCCAGTGGGATTTTACACCTGAAACAGATGACATGGGTTTTGGACGTGAGAAGTTCTGTGCTGGAGAGGAACTATGACATCTCCTGATAGACATTTCCCCTATTTCTGAGGAAAATGAAGTTCAGTAATGGATGGCTGTTTGGAGCTTGCTGTACCTTTCTGCAGCGGGTTGAAGTGAAATCTAGCAGATTTCCACCTGAAATGAGGTAAAAATGCAGATCAGAAAAGGGAGCTGTGTTATCCAAGGACTGAAATTACATTTCTATATTAATAGTTCTGAAAACAAAATTGTGCATTTCTCTGAAACAGCTTTTGATCTGTCATCTCTGCACTCCTGGGGTGGAGAGAGGCAGGAAAGGCAAGGAGTCTGCAAAACATACATCAGAAAACTCTGAAGACCTGAATTCCATATACAGACATTCCACTTCCATAAAGCATCTCTTAAAGAGTTTACAAAGGCAGAAAACATCTTTCCTAAGGGTATGATACTGGTCAGACAAGGCGGTGTTTAGCAGGCATCTGAACAAGTAATCGCAGCGGGCCGAAGAAGCCTAAGGCTACAGAGGATCTCGTTTTTTGCAGAGTGTGATTAGGGAGTGGCAAGGTTTGGCATTCAATTTTTCTTTGGTTCTGTCTTGGATCTGACCCAAATAAGTGCCAAATGAGGCTCTGAGGATGCAGACCCTCAGACCCATTTCCAGTCTCCTCTAGATACGGGGTCTTGTACTGGTAAAGCGTGTTCCAGGCTGAAGACAGGGCTCTGTTACTCTTTCTCGTGCCAAAGATCTCCATCGCAAGTGGACATGACTCTCTTCCACTAAATACAAAAGTTTCGTAATGTTGGTCTTTGTTACTGCTGACACAGATCCAGAGGCGATTTCAAGGCATTGACCTTTTTATCCCGTCCCAGTTCTGAAAACCATCATCGCTCGGAAAAGCATTAAGTGGGTCCTTCTGTTTACTTGAGACCAAAAGAAAATGAAATGTTTGCCGGCATCGTGGCACAGCTGCCTGGGTGTCATTCCCAGGTTCAAACGAGTAGTTGAGCATTGCAAGGCACAAAGTAGAGCGTGAGGGAGTTCTACACGGTAGGTAATTCGTCACAGCTGAAGATACTGCCTTTGGTGCTCTTCCTCTGGCCAAATCTTGGTATTAGCATTTACTATTTTAAGCTTGTTTACAGAACTGGAATAATATGCAGATATAAAAGGATGATGACAAGAGTGCTTACAGGCATTAAAACTGAGGTTTGAAGTTCCCTTTTTTTTTCTGAAAAAATAAACCGAAGGATGTTTTATTGTCTGAAAGCCTGGCAACTGGTCTTCGCTGACCGTGAACTTAAATCAAGCACCACTTCATTAAAAGCCAGTCTCATCAAAACATTCTGGTTGTTCCTTAAAATACCTGAAAGAAGACCTGAATCACCAGGAGATGGTCGTATTCTGTCCTCCGGGTATTAATCAACAAATCCAGCCTTGCCGTTTGGGCTAATATTTTCTTACAGACTCTGGCCTTTCCGTCGGGTTCAGAGGTTTTGCAGGCACGCGTTTCACACATCAGCATGGGGGTCTTTAGGAACAAGCTGGATAACGAGTTCTCTGCGTGCCCCTAAGCCTGGACAATGGACAAATCCAAGTGACAGAACATAGCAAGAGCTGCAATCACTAAAGCATCTGCCCTGAGCTACCACACCTGCCAGCACGGATCTGCCCATGACAAGATAATTTATCCTTCTGCACAGAGACAGGACGACTCTGGCATCTTTGGGAGGTGGTGGAAGGTAGAAGCTGGGCAAAGCAGGCTGGGGCTGTCCCGTTGTCAGCACCATAGTGGATGGGACGGCAGCCTCTCTAGCACGGGCTCCTTCTGCAAACAGATTTATGTGACGAATTCACAGCAGGTTTCATCCCAGAGCTGGCGCTGGAGCAGCCCCAAGGTAGAAGCTAGCCTGGAGGCTCTGCTTGTTCCCTCCCTTTCCTTTTAGCTTCCTCTCACTGCTTCTTTCCTCCCTGCGAGCTTCTTTAGTGCCCTTTTTCACCCCTTTTTTTTGCCCAGCTTACTCTTTCCTTCAAGATCTTCAGAGTGCAACACTGAGAGGGGTAAGACTGGCAGCTCAGTGCCTCAACAGAATATAGTGCCTGGAAGGACTGCCTGCCCCTCCTGCAGCTCTGTCACACTGCAGGGAGAGCTGGAAGAAGGGGCAGAGACTTCCCTCCGGTTTCTGTGGGAGAAGAGCACTCTTCAGAGGTTGTCCTGCCATGAGGACTCAGTCTCACGGACGCTGCAGCTCCCCAGGAACATTTGCATCATGAGGACCATTTCCATTTTGCCATTTTCCATTTGCGTTCACCTTGCACAAGGGCTGGTAGCACGTAGGCACTGGCACCACGTAGGGGCCACCTGTCCCTAACCAGAACATGTTTTAGTAAAAATATTGAGAAAAGCAGTATGTCTTTACTTCTCTTCACAGTTCAGGAACAAAAATATAGTCTCGGTTGTTACTTATCTACTTGGGCGGCTTATTTTCTGTTAACTGAATGTTGTGTGGTGTTATTTGCTGACTAATAACTCATCATTCACACTCCTCTGCTTCCAATGCTATAATTATGCCTTCAACAGTTGCCTAGAGGTGTCAGAATAATAAACGAAGTTTCAGAAAGAGAAGGAAACCACCCCCCTTAAGAGTATCAATCACTCAGCGAATTAAATGTAATTTTTTTTTTTATGATCTCGCAATATAAAAAACAAAAGCCCCTTCATCTGACACTTTTGAAAGCCTTTCTATGCTCGTCTCTATAATTATGGATAAAGATGAATAAAAAGCAAAGACACAATGGACTTGTCTATCAAACCTGTCTGGCACTGCTTCAGAACTAGGGTTCCTAAATTCTCCTTCACTGCAATTAATAAACAATAATTACCACACTATTCACTTTATAGGATTAAATTGTGTCTTGCAGTTGATTATACTGTGTGGCTTGGTAATTAGCACATGTACAAATAATATTTGTAGTACCTTTGTTTTTCTTCGTTGTTTACATTCTGAAGCAGATTAAATAATATATTCAGAAGTTCAGTCTATATTTAGATGCCTAAAGAAGCATCTTGATTTTTCAGAGCACCTACAAATGCCAGAATTGCACAGTGCCTCTGAAAATCAGGCCATTCATTTAGGTGTCTATATTTAGGTACGTGAGTTTGCAGCGTTTGGCTTGAGGTCACATAGCTATGGCTCATTGCATTTTTTTTATTTCCATTTGGGTCACAATGGGCAAGTCACTTCTAATAATTCTCATCACAATCTGTGAAATAGCAGGAGAGGTGGGAAGAGTCGCTTGTTACGTACCATTGTGGTGCTGAGCACTTCCTAAGATACGTAAAGGTTCCTCCCCAGAGAATTTCAGTCTAAAAAAAGATAGAAAACAGTGCAGCGGAAAGGTGAGACAGTAGGTTTAGAGACTGAGCTTATGTTCTGGTTAGGCTGTGCTTATTTCCTGGATTTTGTTTGTTTGGCATCTTTGTCATTCCCTCTGTAAGCTTATGATCATCTTGACAAGCCAGATGTTTTGGCTCCCTGTACGTTGGGTAAATCCTAGAAATCAAACGCTTCTACTTGTTAACACGTGGCAGCAAACCATAGTTTATTCATGAGGAATTTGAGCTGATGTTATCACCTGTGCTGTCGAATTGTGACTATACCTCCAAGGTTGCTTTCGAATCTACGTGGTAGCTTGCACAGGCCTTGGCCTTAGCGAACCCAAAAGCAAGGTCTTTTCGTGTAGGACTGTGGAGAGACGATCACTGGGAAGAGGGCATCAAGGAGAAGCTAAAAGCTTTTAAAGAAATAAAGAAACCGATTTCTTAACATCCTACCTCTGCAGCTTGTCACCCCCTTTCGCACCATGAGGTGCTCGTAGCTTGGGGAGCAGGTGTAGACACAGTCAGCAATTCCCTGCCTCAATTTTGTATCGGGAGGATAGCTGCAAAGAAACAGGTAGCCCATAGGTGAACACCTCGTTCAAAATGAAAATGTCCTTGTCTCTGGCCGTAATATTTCAGGTTTGAGAGAAAGAACTGTGCTTGTACTTCTTGTACTCTAAGGATGGTTTTTGTTACGGAACAAAAGCCTTTTGTTTTTTCTTCCTTGAAATGGAGACTGTTTTGAAAGTCACCGAAACTCATTTTTCCCCTTGATCTATCATTCATCCAGGCTAAAAAAACATCTCTTGGTTAAAAATACTCCTTAACCAGAAATTGGGACATAGCATTTTTGTTGTCTTCAAAACTGAGGGCTAGCTGTAAAATAATAAAGCTCTGTTTTGTGGGACTTTTTTGTTAGATGTGGAATTTTTGCAATGTCAAATCACAAAGACTTTTTTTTTTCAGGCACTCTCAGAAGTGGATGGAAAATATGAAGATTCCTTCTTGCTGTTCTCATTGCCCTAGAGCACACCAGCCTCCTGTCTGACCTCTGTCTGCCCCTGGAGATGCTCAGAAACAACGGGGATTTACCAAAGAGAGGGTTTAGGGAGCAACAGACCCAATACGGGGTCTGTCCCAAGGCAGTGCTGAGAGTTCAGGGGTTCAGAGAGCGGTGCCACAAGTTCTTCCCACTCACCTGGGCTCCAGGTATCAAATTTGGAGAAAACCTGCATCCCCGGGCACAGCAGCAGCGTGGGCTTCTCGGCACCTCTGGGAGAATCATGCACAGGGGTATTACAGGCTCTGAAACTATACAGCGAGTGAAGGATGTTCTCCCTTTCTGCAGGCACTTTTCATGGTTGCAGTGAATCATTCATCTTGCCCCCACAGCCGTGCAGAATGCTCTGTAGATGCAAGGCAAGGAGAGCTGGCCTCAGCTTTACGCATTTTTCTGTAACCATCTGCAATGCATTGTATCTCAGCTGCTTTGCATTTGCTGTACGTATTCGGAACGGAGCTGAAGAGGTGTCGAGGCAATGTTGTCTCGCTGCACTGAGTGTCTGGGTGATAAGGCAGCAGATGTAGCTCAGCGGTGATAAGTGCAAAGTAATGCACACATGAAAAAATAACCCCAACTATCCATGCGTAGAGTCTGGTTCGAGCTGTCGCTTTTTGCTGCAAGAGATCTAGGGGTCAAAGCAGACAGCTCTCTGGCATATATGTGTGGGGCTAGGGAGTCATCAGAAAGGCGAACCAAGTGCTAAGAATCAGGATTTGTCCCCTTAGATGAAGGAGGGAGCCCCAGGGCCCTATCGCTCATATGCTCAGAGATCTTCTGAGGCCCCCAGCCACACCGCTCTTGCCTATTCCTGCTAAATTCAAGTTGTTTTAGTGGGATCAGCATTTTATAGAAAACTTTTGGGGGGTAAAATTTAGAGAGAACGGCAATAAAGAATGGAATGGCTTTCATATAGGAAATAAAGAAAAGCACATCAGCTTGAAAAAGAGATAGCTGAAGGGAAATACAATTAAAATCTGCAAAACAGTGATGGAGAGATGGTTAAAGAACACATTTCCTTTACTGCCTCTCATAACAAAAGAACATTTAGCAAAACAATCAGGAAGCAGACTTGAAATTGTATTTACACGGTGAAGAATTACCATGGCAAGGCACATTGTGGAAAGCAAATCCACAAAAGAGATAAGAAAAGAGATAAGACAAATTCTCAGAGGACAGGGCCACTGGTAGCTGCTAGGTACTGGAGCTTGGATAAGACCGGAGTTCCAGAAGTGTCTAACTCGCCAGTTGCTGGGAAATTATAAGGTAAATAGGAGAATACATGGTCTATTTTTACACTGTTTCACTAAGCACCCAGTCTTGGCTGCTGAGACAAGATACAGAGCTAGATGGATCTAGCTGTGTTTTTATATTCTAAAAAAGTAACAGAAACAATCAAGGGTATGCTAATGCTGATACAGTCAACATTAATTTGACTTGCTTTATCCACTTTAATCTCTGGACTGAACCATTCGTAAGAAATCATAATCCATATCTGGCCAAAGAGATTATCCCAGCGAGCAGAAATGTAAAAGGACCATTCGCTTCTTGAAAATCTAATGATTTTGAGACATTACTTCCTGACGTTAATGTTCTGGTGATCAGCCAGGGCCAAACACGACCACTTACACTGCTTCAGTTGTGTTCCAAGCCACTGTGATTGCTCCAGTACATTTGGGAGGCCATTTTTGCTCACAGATTAAATTTGTAGATAAGAAGCAGGTGCAAACCGAAGATAACGAGTGGCTCAGGATTTGGAGGAGATGGTCCAAGCCTGCGCCGCGAGATATCAGTAACAAAACTCCCACTCAGTTCTGCGGGGGCAGGACTTCAGCGCTGCTGGCAAATCTTGCGAGTGGCAGCTGTTCCATCACCTCTTTTGGTATTCTTTCCATAATTTCATCTTCCTCCAGGTTTTGGCACTCTGCAACCGCTCGGGTTGGGGGAAGATGCCCACTGCATTTCGGAAGCACAGGGTGCCCACAGAAGCTGCATGCCCTGAATAGCGCCGGGGCCCAAGAGGGTGAGCAGTGAGACTCCAGGAAGGAAGCTCTCCCTGCTGCTCTCGCTCTTATTTTTGCAGCTCTGCTTTTCCAGTCTAAATAACACAGTATTTGGTGACCTTTTCTGATAGAAAAACTTAATGCTTGCAAAAGAGCTATTAAAAACCCCAAAATTATTGCCACTCTTGTTATTATTTAATCTGATGGACTTTTTATTGTAAAAAGTGGAAATCTGGGCTTTTCTCCCCACTCACCTTAGCAAATGTCTGCATGCACACAAAAACATTTCCAAAGTACTGGCTTAGGTGTTCCTGTTTTTTCTGAATGTGGATTAGCTTGCTTTCATAACTGTAGAGATTCCTGTATTAATACAAGGAAAACAAATGTTAGGGAAACTTCATCCCAATGAAAATATTCTTTCTAATATGAAAATAGGAGGATAGAGAATAAAACTTGAGACTGGTTACTGTGAACAAGAGACAATCGAGAGGTATTGGGGCAAGAAGTTACAAGGAAAGTGTGCGACATAAAATGTGGGACAGAAGAAGCATGGTGGGTGCTCTTCCTACTCAGAACAGTAAAACAAGACAAAGGAAAAACATCTAAATGGAGACAAAGGAAGATATCCTATCAGGTTTATTCTTAGAAAAAAAAAAGAGCATATCAATTGATTTAAAACCTAATACAGCTTATATTGTAACAGATTTGTTTCCACAGCTTGCTTTCTCTTATGCATAGTGCCTAAAGCAATTAGGTCACGGTCATAACATTTTGGGCACAAGAATAAAGAAATAATAAATTACTGCTATCAGTAGTAAAAGAGTTACATATTTTATATTAAAAAATAAAAATAGAAGCAAAGAAGAAAGCCTGGAAGGTCTCTAGAGCAGTTATGCATCAGGGTATAAGTTAGTCCTTAGCGAATGGGACCAGGAGGAAACCCTTCTGCTGCAGGTACAACCACGTACACCCTGTTCTCATGCGTTGCTCTTAGGTATTTGTAGAGATGAGGTGGGATCATCTCCGTATCGATCTCATTCTTTACAAGTTTCACCTGCTATTATTGGAAAGTGCTGCTATAAATGGTCTATTTAACAAATGGGGAATTATTCTTCCCATGTATTTTATAGGATATTTATGAATTATATAGAAGCCTTCTAGTTCTCCCTTACATTCTATAGATTTTCAAAGCCATCTTTACAGAAACCAATTTATGTTTCTGTATCACCCTATTGATTAAATCCCTTCACATTATTACATTCCAAAGCAAAGAGACCACAGAAAATCAGCATTAGCCTCTGAAGCTTAGCAGTCTCCCACGTACATCTGGAGCAGAGCAAATAGCCCTTCCTTTAATAAACCATGCCTTGGGGTCATCTGAATGCTTTCTCTTCGTTTTAAAATCATGACTGCCATCAGCCTTTTTCCACTGTAACCCTGATGTTCCTCAAGACTCCTATAAATGCAGCTTCTGGCCTCGTCTGTAACAGGGAGATACATCTTATTCATCATTCTCTGAAGATGAGAACTTCAAATGTATCCATTTCCAGATGGAGCTTGCTTTAAGGCCACTTTGCTTGTCAGTGGCCAGAAGAGGGAATGGAGGTTGCGAGCTCCATCCCCAGGGGCATTTAGGTCCCACAAAATCACCCTGGGGGGCATTAAGAGCGCTGTTACTAAAACTGCTGCGAGGTGTGCTAGCACTATGTGGGCATCTATCATGGTTGCCCTCCTCTCTGCATCCCACCCCACCTTGTCCCACCTCTCTGCTCCCTTACCCCAACCCATCTCACCTCACCCCTTCCCAACCTACATCTCCTAGTCCATCCTGCCTCTTCCGTACCCCACCCCACGTCACCTCACCCATCTTACCTCACATCTCCACCCCAACCCCATCCCACGCCACCAGCTCACATCTCACCTCACCCACCTCACCTCACCTTCTCCTCATCCCCTGTGCAATCCACATCTCCCTACCCCATCCCACCTCACATCTCCATCTCACCCCCCTCGTGTCTCCTCACCTCACCACCATCCGACCCCACATCTCCTCACCCCCACCCCACATCTCCCTACCCCATCCCACCTCACATCTCCATCTCACCCCCCTCATGTCTCCTCACCTCACCCCCACCCCGTATCTCCCTACCCCATCCCTCCCCACGCCTCCTCGCCCTATCCCACCCCACATCTCCTCACCCCCATCCAACCCTACATCTCCTCGTGCCGCATCCCCATACCACATCCCACCCCACATCTCCCTACCCCTTCTCTGGGGACGAGGTTCTGCCCCTTGTCCCTCCTCTGTCCCCATGTGAGGTGCCCCCCTTGTCCCTTGTCCCCACACGAGGCGCCCCCATCCCCATCTCCCCCCGCTCCCCATCGCCAAGCGGCGGAGGGCGGGCGGCGTCCCCAGAGAAGGTGGGGGGGGAGGCGGGGCTAAGCACCCTCCTCCCATTCTTATTGGTCATCCTTCCTGCCTGTTTAGAGAAAGAGCGTTGCCGATTGGCTGGCGGCCTCCCCTGGCCGCCCGCCTTCTCCTCCACCTTCGCCTCAGCGGCGCGGGGCGGCCGCGGGCAGCAGCAGCAGGAGGAGAAGAGGAGGAGGAGAAGGGAGGAAGGGCGGCGGCCGAGGCCGAGCCAGCCTCAGCAGCAGGTAAGGACAGGGCAGGGCAGGGCCGCTGCTGAGCCTTGAGGGGTTATGTAAGCGCCCTGCCCTCAGGGGGGGCTGTGAGGGGACCCCCCGTCTCCACAGGGGTCCTGCCCCCGAAATGGCGGCGGGGCTGGGGGGTCGCCTGGAAGCGCCCTGACCCCATCTTGTGGGCTGCTAGGCAGAGAGGAGCAGCCCCTCAGGGATATCCCCGCCTCAGGGCTCCGCCGCCGCCCTAAAAAGGGTCGTGGCACTGCGGTGTGTGGGGTTTGTCCCCTCAGGGGACGGGGTGAGGGGAGGCGGTGCGGCCGGAGGAGCCCCGCAGGTGGGGATGGAGCCGTCGTGTCCCCGCCTGGGAGCCGCTGAGGTGGGTTTTGGGGTGAGATTTGGGGTGTGTGCGCTGCTTGGCTCCCGGTCACCCTCTGGGAGATGAAAACTTTTCCATGGAAAGGCAGAGCTACTGCTGGGACCCTGCTTTGCTGGGACCCGTTATTGCAGCACTGAGTGTCCGTCGTGGGCAGGTGGAGGTGTGAGCTGTGGGGATATAAAACCATCACGAAGCCTGCTGGCACCTCACAAGAAAGCAGTGGATCCTCCTGCAGGTTGTCAGCTTCGGGAGCTGCCAACTCTTCGTAGCAGGAGCCGTACAGAGAGTCCTGTTTGTAAACTTCTGAGAGGGAGTTTTGGGCTGTGTGAGCTGGTTTCTGACCTATTCCAAACCTTATAGCACGTAGGCACACTCGGGGGCTTTGCTCATCAGTGAAGATCTCTGTCACTGCACTGTGACCTTAACGCTTTTTGGTTACATGTCACTTACGTGCACCAGCAGGAAATCCATTTAAAGAAACTGAGATTTTATTCCAAGCTATGCCAAAACATTTTTTAGATATTTAAAATGATTTTATAGCTCGAGTGGCTTTCCTCTGGCTGTTCTGTAGAGCACTGCCTGTCAGAATTGCACGTTTCCCCGTGCTGACTGCTTACGAGCTGAAGCGAGCGGCGGCTCCCATCCCGCAGGGCAGCGCCCCGTGGAAGCGATCGCCCACCCTTCGTCACGCCGTGGCTGTCCTCACAGGGTCTGCTGTCTCCTGTCGGCTGGCTCTTGAGAGTTAAACACCGTGAACAGCTCCAGTCGCGTGCAGTTCTGACATGTGTGGGTTCTTCCTTTTTCCTCACGGCAGGGCAAGTTGGTTTGGGTAAGGAGTGGGGTATATCAGTGGGGTTTGTGGTAGGAGCTGAGAGCTGTCTAAGTGACCTCTGTGTGAGGTGCCAGGGCTGGCTGAAGGCCAGCGCCACTGTAATGCCATGTGCCCTTTTTAAAGCTGGCTCACTTTTAATACAGTAGCTTGAGGGGCGAGTAAAGGTGATCAGAAAGCTTATTCTTTGGGGTTTGGGTGGATTTTTGTTATTTGAATACATTAACGGTGCCGTGGAAGCTCTTATGTCCGATTAATCCTGGCCTAACTTCTTGACCTTAAATCACAAAATCATCTCTCCTGATGTCATCTCAGGTGTCATCTTCCCATTGTGGTACGGGGCTGGGGTCTTGACTTAGTAGGGCTGAGCACCAGTGTCTGCTGGCTTGTTCCCCCATGGCTGGGGATATGGGTTGCTTGGCAAGCCAGCACCTGCTGAGCTCCTTTACTACTCATATGCCCTGGCGTGGGAGGCACACGGGAGCCTTTTGAGCCACATGCAGGTCTTGAACAGCTTGAGCTGGCCAGCCCTGCTTTAGATGAATAAAAGTGAATAGCCCCTTTGGATGCTAAAAGCCTCCAAAAATAGTTACAAAGGCTCAGCTAAATTTAATACAGCTCTAATGTCAATGGAAAGGATTAGAACATTTGGGATTTGTAACAGTTAGCATAAAAAAAAATCCTCTTCCTCATAACTCTGCCCCTTCCGTAACAGGAATAGTGGAGATGGGCACTATTTTTGTGTGGTGCTGTCCAAAAGGGAGCTAAAATGTGCCAGTAATTTGTGTGGCTGTGAGGGGAACAGTCAGTGCCCAGGTGGGGGATGCAGGGGAGAAGCTTCAGGGAAGGGTGACTGCAGTCTGTTGCTTTGTGAACTGCAGCAGTTCATTAGTGCTGTCTCACAAGGTCCCAGTCTGCTCTCTAATTAAGTAACATGTCTCCATTTCAGTCCACGGGAGTGTTCCATAGTGAAGAATTAGCAGCATATGAAAATAATGCTAACCTCCAGTGTTCATTTTACAGAATGGAATGAAATTTCAGTAGGCTATTGCCATCTGAACTTCCCACTACACTCATGTCTTCTGTGTGGGTCCAGTTGGCTTCAGCAGGCACTGCATCCTTAAGCTAACAGTAAGGAAACTGGTAACTCCTCTTCCATTAACTCACTGAATACTTGAAGTAAGAAATTTTCCTTGTTTCAGGAAAATCTTACTTGGGCAGCTTTCAATTTATTTTTCTCCCGTGTGTTAGAATTACAGTAAAACTTGCTGACTTTTAGTGGGAGCAGAGGCAGAATCCCTGCACTTGCCCTGGACCCTTCTTCAAAACAAACAAAACCACAAAACACAACTGCAACTCGATTGCTTTGTTTTTTTCCAAATTTTCTCGATTCCTGTAGATTACTGTTTGCAGTCAGAACTCAATAATAGCTTTAGTTTATAGTGATTATATTTAAAGCTTCTATTTGTGACATTTTGTTTGCTTTATGCTATTTTTAGTCTTGTTTGTCATGGCAAGCAGTGTTTAATAATAATAATAAAAGTAAAGTTTCCTAGCAATTTGAAGAGATACGTGCCTGTTTCTTGATGTCCCCAAGGGGTTCTTTTAAAAAACTCTTAGGACAGGAAAATGGTCACTGAGGAAACTCATTTCCATAAATAAAGTGGATAAATCTATACACGTGTGGTCAGATTTAAGCAACTGGTCCTTTGAAACACGTTAGGATGTGGTGAAAGCTTCAGGTGTGTGATGTTTTGAGCTGCTGCAAACGACAAGCTCTTGCACCCCTTGGCCACGGGAGGAGAAATGGGAAATCATTTCTGCCAGCAGGAAGTGAAGCAGCCTGCAGGTGAATTGCACAGAAGTAACAAGGAGACGGCCCACAGGGTCTGGGAGGGGAGTGGCTCACGCAATTTCCCAAAGGTTAACAGAACCAGTTATTGGGATACTCTTATTCGTGTAGTGTACGGTGACTTCTTGCTTGAAGGTGTAGGGTCAAAACCCGACACAAAATTCAGAAATAAGACTGAGGAACACAGATGACATGCAGGTGAGCTTCATTTGAAGGGGATACGTTCAAGTGCCAAGCTATGCGTATTGGCTAATGGCTACCTGAACTTGGGTTTATTTTGTTTGTGTCCTGGTGTCTGGGTCCTGCTGTGGAATTTACTTGTGTGGTCCCAGGTTGAGGTGTTGCTGACCAGATTTCTTATCGTTGTAGGTGCTGGAGGATGCCTTAGCATTGCTGGATTGTTTAGATGGCATTACCATTTCTTTCAAATTCCGTGTGACAACGTCTGGTCTCTTAAGCATTTGAAAAAAATCTTGGAGAGGGAGAAGAAAAACTCCTTACTTTTATAAAGTAAAACAAGAGGGGTTTACCCTTGACCGGATGACTTTCCAGGTTTTTGTGAAAATCTAAAAGGAACCATGAAAAATGGTCCATGGGAAATGTGGCTTACTTCGTCAGAAGCCATGGAAAGGAGCTTTAATATAATGGAAACGTGATTCAGTGATTGTACTGTTGTTGCATATAGGATGACACTTAATTGTGTTCATTTTATGTATAGCAATCCAGTTCATGGAGTAAACATGAATTAGAATTAATTATTTTAGGGGATTTGAAATCTAAATTCTTTTGTTCTAAATTGGAATAATTGGAAAGAGTATTTTTGGCAGGACTTCTGAAGTGGCTGAGCAAACTCAGGGGAAAAAAAAGCCTCAAAGTAACACAACAACAGCAAAACACATGAGTTTTAAGGTTTTTGATAGACATAGTGAAGGCTTTGTAGCTATGACTTGTATTATATACGTCTAAAATTATAAATAATGCCGAAAAGGTAAGAATTCCCACTCATGACTAGCTGAGAATAACTTGTGATGTGGTTATCTATTATGAAGTTAATGCAGAGCTGTGAAAGCTCAGATCATAACTTCGTGAGTGCTTTGAGTAGATTTGTTGCTGCAAAATACAATCCTAACCTCTGCTGTGACCTGCCCATTCCCAAACTTTGGTGGCCTCTTCTATTTTTGTCTCTTTTTTTTTTCTTTCCTTTTTTTTTTCTTTCAGTTAACTTCCCAGTGGGTTTATTGGAGTTATACAACCAAACGTTTTTTTCCTTAGGCAAAGTCAGTAAACGTTGTGTTTTGTATCAGCTGTATGGATGGTGCGGCTGTGCCATGAAGCGGAGCAGAAGATGCTTTCCCCAGCACAGGAGGTGGTGAGGAGCTGTCTCTGTGCAGAGAGCAGCTGGTGCTGGAAGCGGGCAGCCCGAGGTGATGGATTGTGTTGCATCTTTTGGCAGAACTGCTGGTTTATCCGGTTGGAGACTGAATTTACAGCCCAAGGGTTTGAAGTGTGCCAGCAAATGCTGTTGATTGAAGTGTGTTTGTCCTCCCTGATTATCATTGGGCTCAGGCTCATTGGCAGTTTCTTTCTTTTGGGGAGCGTTAGCGAGATTTCTTTTTAATCGTGGTGCCGTGCTTGATCCTGTGCGGTACGCTCCCTGTTTTTCACACACTTTACTTTGCTGTACGAAGCTACTCCATGCACATACTCCTAATAGTGCAGGACAGCAAATCTGTCTCAAGAACGGACTGAAGAAAGGAGCGAGCTTTCCTTTTGCTTACAGAGCTTCGGCAGAGCAAAACTGCTGTCACGCAGTGTTGGAAGAATATTTGTTAGCTTGTGATCTCAGACGAACTGTGAAGCTATATGTTGGAGAACTGCCTGCTGTGCTGTGTACTTGTTTCCTTGGTACCAGCTCAGATGGTAAGGAACCTGAATGCTGTTGTAACTCCAACTTCCCTGTTGTAACTCCAAATTCTCCTCTGTTTAGCTGCTCGCTAAACAAGCTGTAGCTTTGCGCAGTTCCTAACTTTATAATATGACTCTCCCAGGAAAAAAAAAAAAGCTCTTCAGTGAAGAAGCCTGTAGACTTTTCAGACTTCTGGCCATGTATTAAGATCCCTTACTTGTCTGCAAGCCCTAATAGATTTGTTATGCATTGGGGATTGGGAACAGGATGCATACAATTTGTTGGCAGCCATAAAGTGATCTTTAACGTTACTGTTACACCTTGCAGTGAAACTGAAGATTGTTCATTAGACTAAAAGTTAGATCTGGAGAAAACAGCTAGTGTGCCTATGGAGAACAAGCCAACAGCATCTGTTGCTCTACGTTGGCTCAAAGCCCCGTTCAGCCACCAGGTTCCTGTTTTGTCACATCTTAGGAGATTCTTGTGGACCCTAAACTTCACTCCTCCCAGTTGTTTCATCTCTTCCTCGTCGCTAGAACACCTGTTGGGTGTTAATTCATACGGGGACTTCCTATGGCCCCTGAGATTCAGCTTGCATCCTCTTTATCCTCCTGAGTCTGTTGTGTAAGGTTGCTGTTGAAGCATCCCTCTGCTAAGTGGACTCTTCCAGGTTAATGCTTGTGTCCGGGGGAAGAAAGGGCTTGCCCAGTGTGACTGTAAAATACCCCGTAGCTCCACTGACTGCAAGTAATATGCCTGTCGGGAATTAAAGACTTCATGCTCATTAGGAAGTCTGCTTTACCACGTAAGTTGCATTTGGTAACATACGGAGCTCGAGGCTTATTTTGTAAACCTAAAAGCAATGAATGTAATCTTGGTGCGAGCTAGGCGTGATGGCAAACAGGCATAGAGGTAACTGTTTGGAGTAAATGACCTATTAATATTTCTTGCTAGAGCTGGGAAGTGTTCTGAACCTAAGTTTTTTTTCCCGAATATTGGCTGCTTTGAGGGTTTCTTTATAGCACTTCCTTGGGTGTGCTCACACTGAAGTGTACAGTCAGGCTGTGCTGGTGTCGGGCTGAGCTGGCAAAAATACCGGTGAGGATCTGAGAGCTGAAAACCTGTCCTCAGGGTGACACAGGACCAGAGGGAATTAACCCAAGGCTTTTGTAGTGCCCCTGCTTCCTTACAGCGCTGCATCCTTGTCTTGTTTTGCTGTGCCCTATTAACATACCTCTGTACCTCTGGACAAGGGCCTGGACTGGCCTTGTGGGTTGGACTATTGAGATCAAGTCTAAAGAAGCCCCAAGGCTTGACTTTTGGGACAGCAGCTGTGCAAACTGTAGTTGAACCAATACTTACAACTATTACTAGAGAGCAGCAAGCGTGCAATAGCACAAGGGCAAGTCTGAAGCAGGTGAGCGTGCTGTATTTATATAACTCTAACCTCTTATGTTACGAGGAGAGAACAAAGCCACTGATTGCATGTTGTTACTGCAAGAAACATCAGTAGGAGGGTGTTAAGTATTCCTCTGCATTGCTTCTAGTCGGCTTATGGGAGCTCTAGGGAGGCTACAGGCTGGAGCTGGTTTAGTACACCTGTACTAGGGGCTGGGCCGGTCACTGTAAATACCTGAATTTACACTTACGAACATACTGATGATTAATTGGACATTTCCATGCTCCAATTTGATTCCTGTACCAACAGCAGGGATGCTGCTTGATGTATGAGCCTGTTACTTCAGTGTCCTGCAGTGTCTTTTAGAATGATTTTTCTAACTCAGATGGATGTGGGGGTAAAGCCTCCAAAGATAGCAGGATTTTCCTAAAAAGTGATGAGAATTATCGCTTGGGTCCACTTTTCACTTGCTTCGTTGTTTGCTTCCTAATGTCATTAGCAATTTTTCTGTTCCCATTTTAATGGGGATGGAAAAACAGGGTGCATTCTGTCCTCGAAGTGCACCCAAAAATGGGCTTTTTTCTCTGTAATGTGTCTTAGTTGTGCTGGTTTTCTTGATGTTTTATGTGCTAATGCTGCTTTTCAACAGGGTAATCTTTATTCCTTTGAGCTGAAGCTTGGTGTCATTTTCAAAATGTGTTCTTCTCATCCAGTGCATTACACTCTTTCTCTAAGCTGCCTGCGAGCTCAGCAGCACCAGCCTGCCTTCCCAGGAACACACGGGACTTTCTTAAACCCAAATCCAACACAGTGTTTTCTTACAGGGACTGAAGTCGTGCCTCCTTTCTGGATGTGTTCAGCGGCTTGTGCTGATACTGTTAGGCCTTTGCCATGCTAGTAAGTGAGATGACAGCCAAGTCCCTCTCTGAGCCTTGGTGAAAGTGGAATATACTTCCTACAACTTAAGCCCCGAACTAAGAATTTCTATATTTGTGTACATACTATTTTAAAGTGTAACATAACCGTGTCTCTCTTCTCCATGCTGCTAGGGATGAGGGGAGACTCGTACTTCTTTGGCATGAGAGGCCTCGGCCACTACGGCTGCATCCCGGAGGATGGAGGACACTTCTTGCTCTACTCTATCAACGGCGACAACGACTTAAAGAGGTGCTTTACAGAAGAAGATTTCCACGAAATACTTGACTTCAACGATCTCCCGAATTCTCTCTTTGCTTGTAATGTTCACCAGTCGGTGTTTGAAAGCGAGGACAGTAAGGTACTGTGCCAGTTTCTGTACTTTTGGTAGAAGAGAAACATACGACTTGTGTGATGTTTGTGTTGGTTGCAGTTTCAAGGGAACAGAAATGAGATAATCTGTCATGTGCAAAGAAACTGGATTGCATATGAGTTTTTTTTTTCAGGTGGGCAACAATGCTCTACTATGATCTTTGTTGATTTCAAGAGCCTAAAAGCCCTTTTGCCAACTACAGGGAACAAAAATGTTTTTCTCCCGTTCAGGTTTGCAGAATACTGAAATGTGGGTGCATGTCTCCATAGCAACTGTAGTCGCAGTCATGATGGAGGTGGCAAAGTTAAACACATGAAAGCAGGTTCCTCTTGCTTGCTTGACGCATACCGCTGCAACGGGAGGCTGCCTTACCTGTGTTTTCTCAAAGGTTTTAAGTTTTATCTTGCCTGAAAGACCAAAAATGAGTGCTAGTGGAACAAAGAAAAGAGGAACTGCATGAGACTATTTTCCAACTCTGCAATTAGCCTAAAAGAGAATGGCTGAAACAATATATGCTTCTTGAATTAAAAACAAACAAACAAAAAACAACAACAACAACAAAAAAAAACCCACATTGTGCAGGATGCCTTTTAGGTCATGTTTCTAAGCTTGGAATCCTTCCTGATAGAGATGTCAGGAATATCAAACTGGCATTATTGTCTGATTAAGTCAGGGCTAATAATTAGTCCAGAATATTTAATTTGGACACAAGCAGGTGGCAGTGAGGATGAGTTTTGGCTGGAACTGGCTGATAAAACTACGGATTTGCTGGGATGGATGCAAAGCCAGGAAGGACGAGAGGCCTTTGTAATAGCAAGAAATTACCACATGAAAGGAAAACAGAACAGGACTTCTAGGGAGGCAGGCTTTCTGTTAGAGATGCTGGAAGTGCTATTTGTTGAGGCTAGGCAAGTGCCATTGTTTGCAGTGTTTTGGTTTCTTTTTTTAGATGCTTTTGTATTCCATAGTGATGTCTTGTGTATGTTTGAGTAACGCAGATGAAAAGGGAGTAAAAGTTGAGATACAATCATTTTGTGTAGTGCTGTGGTACTTACACATTTTTTAAAAGTCCTACACTCTAAACTGCAGTCTTGGAAAACAGCACATCCGTTTATTCTGTTGCAGTCCTCTTGCTCATAAGCACCATACGTTTATGTTGTGCCATTTTGTGAAATTTAACAAACCAGTAAACATTTTCCACTTTAGTAAAGTTCATTATGCTTATTTTAGAGGTTTGGGAATGCCTTCCTAGGTATTTCTGACTTTAAAAGGCTCTGAAAGTACAGTTTCAAAGGAAGACGACACAAAAGCCTGCCTAGAACTAGAGAATCTCTCTTGCCCCTGCAGAGATTCTGTTCCCACGTGCTTCTGAGCTTTCCCTCTTTTTGAGGGCTGCGTTCTGGTGGTGGCTTAGTTAGAAAATGGGATGGGAGATTATGTAAGTACGTGGGATGGCAATCCCCGTGGACTTGCAGGACTTAAGGATTTGTCTTAAGGACAGCAGCTGGGTTGTGGAGGTGTCCCCTGTTCCGTGTCCGTAAACTGTCCGTCGGTGACGTGGATCGAACGGCTCTGTTTGCAGGTAAGTAGTTACTCTGCTAAGTCTATATTTAGATGGGATTACCTCAGGTTTCTCATTAAATACAAGGACCTGGGGAGCTGATTATGACTTTTATTATTCCTGTAGAACAAATACTTGCGTTCCCAGTTGATTTGTACTCATAATCCTTTCTATTATTAACTGTTGCTACAGGATAAGGGCACGCATGATTTCAATAGGAAATATTGTAAGTTACAAAGTTAAACATTTAAAAATCTCAAACAATCACAATTAATAAATACTGCTAACGATTTATATCATTAATTATATATTGATCCAACTAATACACAGTGGTACACTAACTCTTACTGCTGTAGTTTGCTCTTTTAAAAGAACGTACTACAGTAATTATTAAATCTGCAGGAGATTTTTTTTTTTTACCCACTTTGCAGAAAGTGAAGTTTTTGCAGTATCTTTGACTATATGTACTTGGAGGAAAAAAGATATTTGAATGGTTCAGCAGCTGCAAGTTAGCTTGAAGAGAAACTTGTCGGTATGAATGGCTATTTTGATTTGGCGTGCAAACTTGCTGCACAAACAAAGCTTAAATATATAAGCTTCTGAGCAGCAATAGTCATGTAAAGGATTCACACTGACAGCTTTAACACTGCGTTACCTGAAGTGTTACAGAAGCCGAGCTGTCAAATTGAAGCTTTTAACACACAAATAATCAAGCAAGAGGCTTGCTAAAGTGTTTCAAAGTGAGTGCCTTAAATATTTTTGTTTTAATTTGAAGGCATTTAACTACTCTGTGTCACATCCAGGGTGAATTCCAGTTTGTGCTTGGGACAGCCTTGAGGGAACTTGGCTGCACGTACACCTGTGCTGTGGATAAGCCGATTTGCTTCATCTGCCCTTAGCATGCCTTGTATCAGGTGCACCCTTTCAGCAATGCCATGGGGTTGTAAGGTGCTTGTTAGGAAGCCTCATGTCCTGCCTGTGCACGGGGATGCTGGCAACTGAAGGCATCTTCGTCCTCTGACCGTGAGGAGTTCTCCCAGCAGTGTCAGGCCAGGCTCGAGTCTTTTCCTGGTTGGCACCTTCAGGTCTCTGCCTGAACAGAGGGACTCTTTTAGACCTGTATTCTTGGCAAAAAATCTCAACTAGGGTCTAGGGAGTGCCTTGGACAGCTGGGTTGGTGATATGGGTATTTGAGGGTTTACACGGGGTGGCATAGCAGCTTCAGTGCGCTAACAGCTCCCTACGGCTGAAGGAAGGCTGTTATTTTTTTATTTATCCCCATAAACAGCTTTCTTCTTCTTAAAGTCAAATTGTATGTTCTTCACAATGTGATTAGAAAATGCTGTGCTTTTTAGGTAGGTTTTAAGGCAAAACAAAGGCCTGAAGAATTAAATTAACGGGGCTTTTGCAAAGCTGGGATCAAATTTGTCTGTGTCCCCGTCATTGTCTTGTATTCTTTATTTGTTTTGGCATATAACCAGTTAGTGGAAGGGGTGGGTTTTGTTTATTTTGGAGCTTACAGCACTGCTCTGCTCGGGTCACAGAAGTCTTTATTTTGAAAGAAATTAAAAATAAAATTACTCCTAAATCCTGGGATTTGTCGCATGTCTCTAGGGGGAAAAACTGGTGGGACTCGTTATGTTAGCAAGGTATGGCAAAATTGAGACTGTTATTTTTGGCTGACAGAGGGACTGCGGGGAGGTGCTGCTGCTTTTATCTTTCCAGATAACCCAGTCGTGAAGAGCCAAAGGGCACGGCTCTGCTCCTGAGGGTGGAAATGCGTTCATTTAACTGTTAATTGCAACGTGCAGCCCCTGGGCTTTCCAGATAATAACAAAAGCACAGCGAAGAAAGTGTTAAACGTACATCACTGTGTTGTAAAACCGTCCCTTTGTAACTCCTGTACTGTGACTGTAACCTCCTCCAGGCTGAAACCGGTAAGCACGCTGTCAAAGTGAGGCATCTTTGGCTCTGTAAGATGCTGCAATGCCCTGGGAGATGCTTACTCAGATATGTCACTATTAGAATATGCTTACATGAGGGACAGATGCGTTTCCTTGGGTTGTTTAGAGGCTGCAGGCTCTTCTTTTCTCACTGTTTTGGTTCAAGCTGGAAGCAGCACCTTACTAAAGCCAAGAGTTACTCGGATAAAGAATGATTAATCAGTTTCCAAGCAACTTAGTTATGGTGGAGCTGCCTAGGAAATGAGAGCCAAAGTCCGTAAGTGCTTTGTCTTGCCAGTTTAATTAAAATCAATAAGAGGGATCATTACTATTATTATTTTTCTCCATTAAAAAAAAAAAAAAACATGGCCAAATGTGCCCAATTCTGGGCTCCCCACTGTGAAAGAGACGCGGACTTATCATGGGGAGCACAGCAAAGGGCAGGTAAGATTTGCAGCACCTCTCCCACGGGGAGATGCTGACAGCTGGGACTCTGCTGGAGCAGAGGAGGCTCCGGGGCAGCTCCCCCATGGCCGTCAGGACCCGCAGGGAGGTGCGGAGAGGCCGGAGCCGGGCTCTGCTCGGCGGTGCCCAGGGCCAGGCCCAGAGGCCCCGGGCCCAGCCTGGAGCCCCGGCGGCTCCCCCTGCCCCTCAGGCAGCACTGCTGGGCCGGGCGGGTGCCGGAGCCCTGGCACAGGCTGCCCCGAGAGGGGCCGGGGGCTGCTCCTTGGAGAGCTCCCCGAGCCCAGGGACATGGGGCTGGGCCCCCCAGCCATGCTGCGATTCTGTGCGTTGAAGCGATGAGCTGTCATGCCTTTATTCTCCTGATGGGATGGGTTGGTGTGTTAATGCACGGCTGGGGAGTGAAGGTGATAAAAATGTGTTTCCTGAACTGTGAGCTTAGTTTGACTTTTCTACTCCCTTTCCCCCCACTCCACTAAGTCAATGAAAACAGTAGTCCTACTTTAATGGAAGGACTTTATAATAAAAACAGCTACTGTTTTCATGAGGGATTCTTTCCTGTTACAGCTTTACTGACATCTATTGGATGACTTCCTGATTTTCCTACAGCAGCCTGCATTAGACTCCCTTTGATTTTGCTTTAGCTTATTGAGCTCGGGCCTTGCGGAGGATTTAAGGTTATCTCAAGTGCGTGCCGGAAAACCTGTCCGAGGATGATGCTTTACAAGGGCTCTGGCTTGGGGAGCTACGTTCCTCTGTTCTTGCATTCAGCTTTCTCAACCAAGCAGGTCTTCGTGCTCCTACGACTGTGTTTACAGCGCAGTAAAAGGCGTTGGACAGCTCAGTGGCCTGCTGTGTTGTCTTTAACTTTTATGTGTTACTCCTGGAACAGAAACTTCCTCCTGATGCTTTCTGACTCTGGAGCATGCAGTGAAACGGGTCCGCCTGTTCAGTGCTCCTTCTAAACAAAGTGGAGCCGGCGTGTCTGCTGCCATGCATGAGATGTTTCTTTGGTTCCCTTTTCCTACAGGCTAATTTGGGATGATGCTGTCGGAGGCAGGCTTTGTTTCTGCAGGGGGAGACTTTCTCCTCTGGCCTTTGCTTTAAAAATCTAGATTGTGAAGTCTGAACCTCTTTGGCCATATTACATCACTGAAGCCTCTAGGTGTTGAGTCATCATTGTATTTGGAGGGTGGCACGCTTCTTTTTATTCTAATATTAGTATTCAAGCCTGGCCCCAGTGGAAAGTCACCCTAGCAAGATGAAGTCACCGCTCCAAGGCTGGAATGGAATGCAGCCTTCGTTCTGCCTTCCTGGTACACTTGCTGTTGCTTTGTTTTACTTTCAGTTTTTCTACCTTTTAAGGTGGCTGTCTGCTGATACAATAACGTTATCAGAAGGTGCCACTTGATGCAGGCTGGAGCTTGTGCTGTGGTATCTCTACTTCGTTTTGTTCTGCTATGGACAGGGGATGAGTGTTACTCCCTATCATTCTGTATAAAAGACAAAACCCTTAAATATACACTGTACGTGCATCCAGTAATAATAAAAATAAACACAGCTTGCACCGAAAGGCTGCAGAAGCAGTGTCCTTCGTGACTCACAGCTGCCCTCTAGGAGTCATGTCTTCCCCTCTTCTCTGGCAAGTGGTTTACAGACATCTAAGAGCAATTTTTGTGTGTTTTTTTTTTTTTTTTCTGGTATGATCACAGAAGCAGTGATTGGCAGGTCTGTCTTGGAGCTGGCTCTGGTCTGACATGGGGCAGCTGCTGGGCTCTGCTCACGGAGACCCCCTTCCTGCAGCCCCTCGCTACCAGGCCCTTGCCACCCAAACCCAGTGCATTAAAACATTGTCCCTCGTTCTGCCTGTGGGAGGTATGCAGAATAAAACAACTCATTTCCAATGGCATTTGTCATTTACTGTGTAATTCATCTAATTCATCTCAAATCCGTCCTCTGTGATCCATACCTGCGCATTACAGTATTTCAGCTAAAAAGATTTACAGGCTTTTTTGTTCTGCAGCTGAGGTCCCGTCCAATTTATATGCTGGAGTGACAGTCTTTAATCACTCAGTCGTGCGATAAAAGTGCTTTCCTCAGTGTGGCTGAATCGGTGTTCATCGTTCGTAAATCTTCCTCAGTTAACTTTTTGGGGTGCAGCTGCTGGACCTTTTAGTCAGTTGTGGTGACTGACAGAACGGGATGCTGGCGTAACAGCTCCTGGGTGCACCTCTTGTTTCTGTGTCTTACTCACAGCTCGGTAGTGAGTACTGTCGAGGAGCTCAACGTGAGGGTGGACGTACTCCGCAGTATGAACCGTCTGAACAGGACTGCTGCTAAGATCCCAAAACTGGCTGGTACCCCCTAGGACCACAGAACCACAGCAAGAGCAAGGTGCTGAGGTTTTACTGGAGACAGGGCAACAGGGAGGTTGGCATTTGGGGATCTAAGACATGTTCGTTCTAATTCGGGCAAAGAAAATGAATTAATTGCTCTGATCAGAGTGCCTTGCTTATTCAGTATTTTCACATGTATTTATAAGGGTGTTATTCAAAACTGCTCTTGTTGCTGTTAAGAGCTGCATTTTGAGTGAGTTGTCTTACATATTTATACGTGTATATAGGGTCTGACACCAGTCTTTGCAGTGATCTGCAGAATTTCTAATGGAACTCTAAGGAGTCATTAGCCTGGTCTGGTTTGGGCATTCCTTCCTCTCCCTTCCCTCTCAGGTGGGTCTGCCTTGTGCAGGCTTCAGCGTTTCTATTTTTCTGGAGCACTGCATCAGCTTCCTGATTTGGTAGCCTTCAAAGAAGCATAAAGGGCATACTGAGACTGCGTGGGTACAGCAGCATGGCCAGGCTCAATCTGGGCATGTGCACTGTTCTTCTCATGGCAGCAGGAGGTATATTTGGCCAAAATTATCCTGTTGACATCCAGGAATTAGCAAGCTCCATATATTCCTCAATTCGACAAATGTTTAATTCCTACTCCCAGAAATGTTCTTTTAAAAATAAATGAATAAAATATAAGCAGTGAATATTTCATATAAGCCGTGAGTATTTCTGGGCCCGAAATGCCTGTAACGTGGATGCTGTCTAACAATTCAGCTCGTGCTTGGGGTTGTTTTCCCATCTGTGCTCAGGGTGCCTGGGAGCACAAATGCCCTTGCTTCAATGGGAGAACGTGCCTGGCACGAGCCCAACTGGGCTAAAGGTGGGAGACCCTATTTGCTGCTGTTGAAATCTGGAGCAGTGCTTCAAAGCATCTAGCTATACTGGTTGTTTGTAAATCACTAAAATAAACTGATTAATGTTCTTTCCAGAGCCCATAATATGGTGGTTGCTGTCTGCTTTTTAAATTTGGAAACGTACTTTTCTCCTTAAAAGCAGCTATGGAAAAATTCTTCTAGTATCAGCTTTTTGTGGTCATGCTCTACCCTGCAGCCTAGAGGGTTATCTCAAGAAACCAGGGGGGTGGGAAATCTTTCATGGGAAAGGACCATTCAGGGGACTTTTAAAAAAAAAAAAAAAAAAAAAAATTATTATTTTCTTATCCATTCCTCTAAAATATTCAGAATTTTAAGTAATGAGACATGTTCAGGTAGCCGTTGGTAAATTCATGCTAAGGGTTAGGAGGACCTGCTCTTGTGTCATGAGAAAACATGGATAGTGAGAGCCACAGGGAGCTGCAAGGTCTCATCTGTAAGGCAGTAATTCTTTACAATTATTCCCATTCTTTACAATTCCATTCTTTACAATTATTCCCATTTTAACTACTCCTTTCACTCACACAATGGACGCTGTAGGATAAACCGTGGGTAGGTCTGATCCAGATATCCCTAAACACCGAACAAATGTAGATTAAGATTCCACTTTGCAGTTGTCTGTCTCCTCTAATAGGTTGAACTAAATTCCTGCACTCAGATGCCTTTTGATCTCTGAGGAAGCCGAGGTCTGGCCTGGAGCACTGAGGCCAGTGTGCCTTTCTCTTAACCTGCTACCAGCACTGGCCAGGATGGGAGTTCAGCCAAGGACATCGGCTGACAGAGAAGGTTTTCTTGTAGGTTTTATATTCCTTCTGATTATCCCATGCAAAAACGTGTGAGACTTTGTGTGTACATGGAATGCAGTCTTTTTTCCTGAGGATTATAGCAGGATGTGTTGCTTTCTGGGATGATGAGCAAGAGAAGCTAGCAGCAATCTCTCCATGTGATTTTGTTGTTTCATATTTACCAAGTTTGAGAGGGTTTGATATATTATAACCGGTGCTATTCTTGACCTGCTTTACTCCTGCTTTTTTCCCTTTTCCCTCAGCTGGCATTCTGAGGTGCAGCATGTTTTTTTATAAAGCCAGGAAGATGGATGCCAGGCTGCACTAGTTGTAGTAAAACAGCAGTAATTTCCACAGGAACTTCCTTACACCTAATTGAAACTTATGTCGGCACAGAGTGTGGTAAAGAACCGAGTCAACCTTTCTGGTATCTACTGATGCAAGAGCTGCATCTTTCAAGGAAAAAGCTGCCTTGCTGTAGTTCATAGTAAACTCCTTCGTTTGTTCCACTAAGCAGGTCTTAACCACTGACACCTGCTAATAATAAAAAACAATTTTGCCCCTCTCCCTCTAGCAAACTGTCATTTTGAAGTCAACGAAAACCTGTTTTTCTAGCTGATAGTAATCAAAAAGTGCAGTAAAGCCACCCTAATGTGGTTAGGGCAGCAGCTGTTCCTTATTTTAATGCCATCAGAGGGTCTAATCCATCCACAAGTTCAGATATCAGTTTTCTGGCCCAAGGAAAAGGCTTCTAAATGAAGGTCAGCCTTTATTACCAATGCATGAAGGCATTGCATTCAAAGAAGCTACGTTCTGGCTTAATCGCATTCAAAACAGTAAATTTACAATTGTGATTACCGGTTACTTAAGGGAATTTCTCAAATGTTTCATACAAAATAAATGTTAAGGACACTGCACCAGAGGTTGTTTAATAAATCAAATAATGCTTAATAGAGGTTGAAAAAAAATGCCTGAAAGGGAACGTAGTCTTGAAAAGTCAGAGAGATCCTAGAAGGTGAATTTGGGTAACGCAAGGTGCAACAGAGAGCCAGCAGCTTTCAGACTACAGCCTTGCTTAAGACAAATTTCACAATAGATCTGAGCAGAGAGGTGAGAGATCGAATTCCGAGTTGAATCAAGGTGAAAGGAATTATCAGTTACTTCTGCGCATTTCAAAACATGTCTTCTGTGCCAGATCACTTCGTATTTCTTTCAGGTTGCTGGAAGTTAGAGCGTTCGCTGCCTTAGTGCGGGGATTTCTCTGTGGCTGTTCTCAGATCAGATCCTCAGGCAGTGTGAACTGTAACAGATCCGCTGATAAGCTGCACCGTTCTGTCAGCTGAGGATTTTGTTCCACTTCTCAGTTTCCTGTGCGGTATGAGTGCATGAATGGTGTTAAAAATGAAGTATCTTGCACTTTTTTTTTTATTGTCTTGCTTTAACGTGATTACTTTTAACGACGTAGGTTCTCTCGCTATAATTTGATTGTGTTTTATAGACACTTTACCCTGCTTGGATTACGTGACTTCTGTAGTGGGCTTTGAAACTTAATACGGAAGCAGAGGAGTTGCAAATATGGTAGCTGCAATGTGTACGTCTCCGAGGGATAAGAGAAACCTTTTCCATGCAACAGAGACTAATGAGCTGGAAGTTTAGATGACAGTAGGATGGAAAAAAGAAATTATGATATCCCTGGCAATAGAGTAATGAAGGCATCTATTACATAGCAGCAGGGTGGATTCGACTCGGGGTATGTGTTGGTTTTTAATTGACTTTGCAATTAGCCTAAAAAGCATAAAGAGATTGTCAGACCACTTCACGCGGTCATTTAGAAATGTTGCATTTAATGTTCTTGTAACGAGTATTATGGAGAAGTCTGATAGTTTCTCCTGCATTTTGAGCGGCTTTCGAGGGAAGAACAAAACCAATAAACCCCAGAAGATGCTGAGGAAGTGAGGTGCCTGCCCCTTTCTGAATGGGAGATGGCCCTGTTTTTAAGGCATTTAATTTGGGAACAGAGTTTTGTGTGCCATGGGGCTGACTTCTAAAAGCCGTGGTAAGCGTCAAGCAGTCCATGTCCTTTCTGTCTTCATTCTTCATGACTCTTCAAAATGCTGTTAGTGTGTGCCTGTAGTATCCCTGACTGAACTGCAGTCAGTTTGCTCAGAGGATCAGCAGCTACCTGTTCCCTTCACATCGACTCTGGTGGTATTTCACGTGGTTCAAACAGTGTTAGGTTGTGCCGTAGGGCTATCTGCATCAGCCTTCTGCCAGTTTGGAAACTAATGTTATTTTTGTTTGGTTTTCCAGTTCATGGGACTTCATACAGAAACTGAGAGCCTTGACGTAGCGCAGGCACTAGTTGTGAGGCTAGCTCCTTTGCCATTTTGAATGCACTTAATGTACTCCAGCAAGTGCTGCTTTCTTTTGGCACTAGCTGTTTTCACTTTCTTGCCTTTACAAAGCTTTCAGGTGCATTCTCCTAAGAACTTGTGTTTAACAAGCAAAGAGAAAATTTGGACCGCATAGTGATATATGCTTGTGTAAGTAACTTCCAGACCCGTTCTGTTCATACCTGCTAGTGATGCAGTTCCTCCAAATAAATGTGAGCGGCTGCTTCTCACTGTCTGACTTAAAGGCTTCGGTCATGGACAGTTCCAAATTCCTTTAATGTCTGCTGCTGACGACAGAAACAGCGGAAATATATCACGGAGCAGCGTTCTGCTGTCCTCCTTCCTGTCTCCTGTAAATCCCCTTATCTCTTACAAATCTTCCTTGTTACTACAGCCAGTTCGCTTCAGGTATTGCTCAAACGTAGTGCCTGCTCTACCTGCTGTGTGTGCTGTGATGTAGCTGCTTCTGATACGAGCACTCTAATTGCTCCTACTTGTTATTTTCATTACTGATAGTCTTAATCTATCACTCTTGCAGTTTGATAACTGATTTTTTTTCCTGACCCCTTGCTCTTTTATGACTTAAATATAACCAATGTGCCAAGCCATGTGTATGTATTCAAGTTGAGAAGTTTTTGTGGAGGTAGCTGCCACTGAAGCAGAGTTCAGATGATCTGTTCAAAACCCTATTGCACTACAGTCTGCCTGTTCCAAACAGAACGATCTGATTGACGTGCAGTGGCAATGAAAGCAACCGTTTAAAATAGCTTGTGCAAACTGTTTGTTTGCCTTGGATGTATCTAATTCAGGTCTGAGAATCAAATCCTTATCTGGTGTTTGTGGTAATTTTAAGCCAGAGATTCCTTACCAGTACCTTTAGTGAATGTAGTACAAAATAAGACGAGATTTTTCTGCGAAACTTCCATTCCCAGAATAATCCTGTACGTTCCAGCCCATTCCTTCCCCCCTAGCAGAAACTTGCACGGATCTGCACGTGGAATGAGAAGCATTCCTCCATGAAAAACAGAGCACAGCTACTTTCTGGCAGTGTATCTGACAGGGAGTGCGGGCTGAATGCAGACATCAGCAGACACTGGAACCTCAGAATTCCTCATAAGCTGAAAGTCATGTGAGGAGAGTGACTGTTGTAGGATTTCCTGCTTCTTGTATGTACTGCAAATATGCAATAGAGAGTTTCTGGATAGGCTGATCTCCTTGAAGTATTTGGTAGCTACCTTACTTTTCCTTCTACTCTATTAACAGTTATTGCCCTCCCTACTTTACTTTGCTTTTGAAGGACCTTCAGCTATCCTTTATCTGCTTTCTTGTAGCATATAGACTGCTGTTAACACCAAGCCTCTAAAACATGGGTTGCTTTGGTATCTGACACTGATTTTTTTTTTTTTTTTAGGAAAAACTTCAAATTCTGGTTAATTCTGTGATTGTGTGATTCTGTAATACCTTTTTTTTTTTTTTGAGCTCTGTGGTGCACCTGAATCTCATTTATGTTGTTTTCTTTTTGCAGTCACATCTTTGGCATGTGGGATAAGGTTAGGGGAGAGAAGATTTGAACGTAGGATTCTCACACAGATCCACTGTGTCTAAAAAAACAATTAAAACCCACCAATATCATGTAATTCAGGGTGAAAATCATGAATGTGAAAAGCGCTGTTCCACTTCTTCCTTCTGATCTCCACTTGCAGTGATTCACCTTGATAGCGAAGGTAATCTACACAGTTATCAATTAAGTTTATTCACACGGTATAAAGGAAAATCCTGGCTGGGGCAACAGAAAACCCTGCTCTGCCTGTGAACGCTTAGCCGTGTGAGAGCTGAGGGACATCCGCAGAGGTGTGCTCTGGCCTGACGGAGCGCCAGGGGTGCCATCTGCTGTCTCCTGCTTGTACCGCATGGCTCTTCAGCTCTGCGAAGGAGGGAGGATAAAGATAACACACACTAGTTTAAGGCATACAGGTTTAAATACCCTGCCACTTGAGCATCAAATGCAAAATATATTTTAATCCCTGCTGGTTTTGTGCAATACAAACAGCAGTGTTCACCCTAAATACAGTTGAGTTTCCTTTCAGCCTTTGAAAATAACTTTACAGAGTAATTTTTATCATCATCAGGGCTTTTTTGCAGTGTTTTGCTCCTGTTTAATGCAGATTCAAATTTTGCAGTGCATTGTGGCTCGTTATCTGAGCTCAGCTTCCAGCCGTGCACCTTTTTTATCTTGCTTATCAACTTTTTCACATATTTCTGAACTGTTTCCTTACTCCACTTGCTAGATTTCATCTGTAATTTCCTGTATATAGCTAGGAAGTGAAACAATGAAATTATTTATTGTGCTTGCTTGTAAATCTGGTAAAACAGATTCTGTTTTACTAGGGAAAAATACCAGCAGTGCTGCAAGGTAAGGCTGTGTAAATAGTTGGCTATATCAGATTTAGTAATAAAATTGAGAGAAGGGGCAAACTTGACAAGTACAATTTAACTAGACACTAGAGTAATTTATGGCATATTCATTAGATCAGTTCTAAAGGGGAAAATCTGTTTTGTCTTCCTTGTCATAGTTTTCTTCAGAGTTTAAATTGATGTATTACTTTGGGTCGCTCAAGTGAATGTCAGTAAGTCTCTACCAAGAAGAAATTTGATCCTAATAAGCATGAAAGTGCAATATCTAATGCTGTAGTCCTAGGCTGTGTTGCTGCTGTAAATCAAATAACGTTCTGGCACAGCTTCCAGCGCTGTAATGTGAGATAATCTTTTCAACTGAATTGTTAAAATGGTCCATGACGTGCTTTTGGCTGAGGACAAATAGTACTGTCCCTTACAACTTCCAGGGATGGCCTGGGAGTCTGCAGAGGCCCAGGGATCATTCTCCATAGCTGTTTCAGAAGGTAAGAGTAAACTTTCTTTGAAATTATTTAGATGTCAGTTAATAGGGTAGGGTTCAGTTACTGAGATCAGCCTCACTTTGTGCTTATTGGTACAGGAGCTCCATTTGAGGTCAGGATGGGGCCTTCATTCCTGGCCTGAACAATGATGTGGGTTCTTATATGCCTCAAGTCCTGTCCTCAGACCTGTGTTGTAGTCTTGGACTTACATTGCAGCCTTTCCTGTCCTCTCTCTGGCCCCGTCTTCTGCTGCTCCTGACTCCCTGGGTAGATCCATGCCTTTTTCCGTTGCTTGCTGAGGTGGATGCTGTGCCTAGCACCCTGCCTGTCCTGTTTGGATGCTGTAGGATCGGACCCTGGTCCCTGAGGGCACTGCCTGTGCTGCAGTCACCCTCTGCTTCCAGCTCATTCTCCTCCAGGGGCACCTCTTCTCTTGCTGCTCCCTGACGGTTGGCCTCAGGAATTGGGAATGAGCCTTGGCACCACTTAATTTGCTTCTTGGGGAAGTAGCTCTGGTGTCCTGATACCAGCTTAAGCCTGCTGGATTAGTTGAGATTTCTCATGTGATATGTTGGGATCACATGATTGAACATATGGTCGGGGGTTAGCTGGTTACTCATGGAAGTCCTGCATGTGAAATAGGGGCAATCATTCTAGAAACGCCTAATAGAGGAGGAAGAACGCCTTTTAAAGAGTTGTGCAAAATCAAAGCCTGGGTGCGCCTTCCTTACGAGCCCCTAAAGTAAATGATGGTTACTCCAGAGGCTCTTGGAAGAGCTGAATGCAGAATACAAAGGCAGGTCCTGATGTGAGGGGGTACAACTTGGATCTTGGTGGCCATCAGTGTCAGAGATGATGTAGTCACGGTGCTTTACCAGTGTCTGCACCCACGTGCAGCAAGTGGGCAGCAATGTGTTGAACTTGAAGCACAGGGAAATAAAAAAAAAAAAAAAAAAAAGGGTGTTGGGAGAAGCTTATAAACTTTATTTCTCCTGTTACCTGATCTTTCAAACCACAGTAGGAAATATGGCATCCATAGAGCAGAATAATATTTGAAAGCCTTGGAATGACACTATCAGCACCTCTGCATTTCCTACCCAGAGTTCTGTGCATCTTGCAAAACACTTAAAAGTCAGAGTTTTTCTCCTTCCTTAAAGGACAAAAGCAAAACATTTGGAAGCCTTTAACCCCAAAATGGTTTCCATTGATTTCTCATCCTGGCATCCCTCTAAGTACTTGGGATAGATGCTTGCATGCTTGGTTAGAAAGGTTAGAAAAAACATCTGAAGTGGGAAGTCACATGGTTCCTTTCCCTTTGCTTTTTTCCTCTTTCTGTTTGCTTTCCTTTAGACAACAGCTTCACTTCTGCTGGGTTGTAAACTCAGAGGGTGCTGCTGCATGCATGTTCTGTTATTTCATACTGTAGGTCCTAATTTTCAAATTACCTTACCTTTAACTAGAACATGCCTCTAGGAAAATGACATTTATTTTTTAAAAACCTCTTTGTGCAAGTTACTGTGATATCTCAAGTTTTGAGTGTCCATTAAACTTATGGGGCATTTCAGACAGTTTATACAGTTGCTTCTGCTTGAATAAAATCACTGCCAGCTTGGACATTGCAGCTGAGCTGAAGCTGTGCTGAAGCTGCTGAGCAAAAGCTGAGTAGGAATTATCTGCAGGGTTTGCACAGAACATTTTATACAACTGGAATTTAAGTGCTCTGCAGTGCTGAAGGCAGTCTTCCAAAAAGCAAGTATTGATATAAGCACCACGGGAAACCGATTGCTTCTTAGTGCTTTATATTAATAAATAGCTTTTAATACTTCTTAATTGTCTGCTGAGCTCAGAATCCTAATGTGTTTTTAAATATCCAGTGTTTCATCTCTGTGTGTATATTCCTCACATTTTCATATTTGCTCAAGACTTTATGGGTCTCCTACTGTGACAGCTAACTTTTGATGAAATAGCTTCTCTGTTCTACTGACACCAGTGAGCTGGATCTAGAAGTCTGAGGATTTTTAAACAAACACTTAATACAGGGTTATGTTCTTCTTTCTGGAGTTAACAGGTTTCCAGTGCTTAAATAAATCTTGTTCTTCTAACCTGAGATGAATGGCTGGTATTTGGTAGTGGATTCCTTCAGAATAGGTTGATAATGCCTGGAAAGAAGATGCCTGGATTGTGCTGGAAGGGTTCAGAACCTGGCCCTTAGGAGTGGCGGTGAAAAAAAAAAATAAAAATACATAAATAAAAAAGACCTCCGGTACAGAAATTACTCGGAACAAAGGCAAAACCTTTTCCTGGACACTTTGCTTTGCTGTCCTCATGTGCTCCTGAAGGTGTCAATAAGGAGCATGTGATTTCTAAGAAAGCATATCAACCCTCTGCCCCCCTTGAGTCTGCAAGATTAAATTTCTTTTGCTTTTGTGCCCAGGAACATGGCTGTAGTAGACTGGGGTAGTTTCAGTCTCTCTGTAAAACTAGCACTTTATGTTCCTGTGGTGGTTTTACCCAGCTGGGCAGCTGAGTTCCACGGTAGCTGCTCTCTCACTGCCCTTCCTTGAAGGGAAAGGGGGAGAAAATATGATGGAAAGGGCTCAAGGGTTGAGATAAGGACAGGGACATCGCTCAACAGTTATCATGGGTAACACAGACTCACCAGTGGGAGATTAATGTAATTTATTGCCTATCACGAGGGGACTAGAGCAGTGAGAAACTAAAAACAAACTAAAACCACTTTCCCTGCATCCACCCTCTTCCACTTCTTCCCCCAAGTGGCACAGGGGAAGGGAAATGGGGGCTGTGGTCTGTCCCCAAGGCTGCTTTCCCTCTGCTGCTCCCTCACGCTCCCTCTCTGCCCCTGCTCCCCGTGGGGTCCCTCCCACGGGATGCCGTCCTTCCCAAACTGAGCCTGCTGGGGCTGCCCACAGGCAGCAGCTCTTCAACAACTGCTCCCACACGGCTCCGTACCACGGGGTCCATCCCCCAGGAGCAAACTGCTCCAGCACGGGGCCCCCACGGGCGGCAGCTCCCCCCAGACCCCCTGCTCCTGCCTGGGCTTATCTAACACGGGGCAGCTGCTGGATTCTTGTCACAGAGGCCACCCCTGCAGCCTCCCGCTACCAAAACCTGACCGCACAAACCCACTGCATACATAAGCAGTGAGTTCTGTACAGCCTAGGAAAAAATACAGTAGCTTATTTTTATGAGGGGAAACTTTTTGTTTCTCAACATTGGTAGAATGAATGTGAGCTTTTATTTCACTTTCAGGATGTGTTTTCCCTTTCACTGCTGGAATCCCTGGTCTGTCTAAATAGACTCACCAGAAGGTGGAGATGAGGACCTTTTGAAAAGCTTGGAAAGGAAGCATGGGAGCTTTTCCCTTCTTACTGGTACTTTAAATTCTCCACTTGAAATATGCCAGTAACTCAAACCATATATTGTATTCAGCTAGCTGTATGAGTTTGGTTCTTCATACTGGCTGATACAAGGGTATTTCTACCTGCACCTATAAATAATCTTGGATACATATTAAGTGAAAAATCCTTAGTAGATAGTTTGGAGTCCATGCTGTGGGGAGAAAACATAAATGAACAATTGCAGACCTGTCTGGGGCTTGGGACCCAGCTTCACAGGTTTATCTTTCTATCCTGGCTGGTTGCTTCATCTGTGTATCAGAGGGCTCCCTTACTGTCCCTAGTGTGCCAGGGATGTTGTTAGGGTAAATGCATCGCAAGGATTATTTAAGGCACTTAACATACTGTTGTGGTTTAACCCGGCTGGCAGCTAAACACCACACAGCCGTTCGCTCACCCTCCCCCCTCCCTCTCTGGGATGGGGGAGAGAAACGGGAAAGTGAAGCCGGTGAGTTGAGATAAAGACAGTTTATTAAGACAGGAATATAATAATAACAATAATAATAATAATAGTGGTAATGATAATAGTATTAACAATAATAATGTGTAAGAAAACAAGTGATGCACAATGGAATTGCTCACCACCCGCTGACCGAAGCCCAGCCTATCCCCGAGCAGCCGGCCCCCCACCCCGGCCAGCCACCCCTATATATTGTTTAGCATGACGTCAGATGGTATGGAATACCCCTTTGGCCAGTTTGGGTCAGCTGTCCTGGGTCTGTCCCCTCCCAGCTCCTGCTGCACCCCCAGCCTGCTCGCTGGCAGGACAGAGCGAGAAGCCGAAAAGTCCTTGGCCTGGTGTAAACACTGCTCTGCAACAATTAAAACATCAGCATGTTATCAGCGCTCTTCTCATCCTAATCCAAAACATAGCACCCTACCAGCTACTATGAGCTACTTAACTCTGTCCTAACTGGAACCAGGACACATACCGTGCTACTACAAGTAGCTCATGAATGTTGCTTTTTTTTATTATATATTTTTTCCTTTTAAACAGGGAGCGGTGGAAGAAATCCTGTTGCATTAAGACAGTTGGAATCAGATCCACATTTGTGCATGCTTGTTGTCTTATTTCACAGTCTTTTTGAAGTATGTAGGATCACTTGGAAAGCAAGGTGCTGCATAAGATGGATAAAGTAACAGCCTGGCTTAGACAAATGGGATCAGCTAAAATAGGCAGTGGTAAATGATTTATTTAAATTTATCGTGTGTTTGGAACAAAATGGAAAGATTGAGTACTTCTGCTCTTCAGAGACCAGCCGTGGTAAGGAGACTGGGTTTTGTTTGAAATAACTTAATAAAATTCTAGTTTTGATTCTTTGCATCTCCCGCTTCCAACTTAGAGGTATATTACTTGCGTCCTCTCCACTATATTGGGGGAGTGATGTGGGGGGTGTTCCATGCATCCTGAAATATTTGAATACATCAGTAGCTAGAATATATTGAGTATAAAAATATATACATTTTTTCAAGGCTTGCAAACAGGTCTTACCTCTCTCTAACTGGTGATGTGATCATTGAATTCTACTTGCCTGTACCAGAAGATGGTAAGTTCTGCCATTTCGAATTCCCTCCATTGCATACTTATTGAACCCTAGAGCAGAGGAACATAAAAGACATGGAGGTGAGCATACATTTTGGGATATATTCACTTCGCAGATGCGGTAGAGAAACAGTTTGATAAATGTAGTCTGTTTCATACATGGGCCCAGGAGAAAAAACACAAAAAACAACTGAACTTCATTCAGGGTTATCACATATCAGTTGACATTGCACCACTTCCTACATGCAAGCATTTCCTCCTTCACAAAGAAGGATGTACATTCTTTATGTTAACTTATATCAATTGCAAAAGACAGATGAGTTGCAGTTAATTGAAGAAAAGTATTTTTTGCTCTTTTAATTCTCTACTCGGCGCTAGGTTTGGTTCCTGTCGTTGTACTGAATGACAAACACTTTTTCCAGTGTGCTGCTGCACGAAGCTTTTAGAAGTTTATGCCCTTTTAGTACAATAAATAGAAGTTTTACCCAGACAAAAACTTTCTGATAAGTTATCAGCTAGAAAGTTACAAATGCCAAGCCAACGTCTTATTTTTATTTTATGATTATTTCATTGTTTCACATGACGAAACTTAATGAAACTTTCCTTATCTGAATCTTAAGCTCTTTGGGATTATGATTGTTGTACATACAGCACCTAATACAATGTGCTAGACTCTACAGGGATAAACAAGAACAAAATGAATAATAAAAACTAGTGATGCCAGGAATTCTTTTTTTTTTTTTTGTAATGACTCTTACGCTTCTGTTATATCTTAAGTGATCTTGCTGATGTTATTTCATATTTAAACGTCTTTAACTTTTCAATGAATGTTCAGTGAACATTTAATTATAAACTTCCCGTTCCAGGTGCTATTTCACAATTGTTTTACTGTGTGTAGAAGGAATTAACTCAGTATATTTGCATAAACTGAGCATGAAGAACTGTTTTTGCATTCTGTGTATGAATGGGCAGATGATAAACAGCCCCACGCAGCAGTACGGGCTGACTGGCTGGGCAGCAGCTTGCCAGAATCGACCCGAAGTCCTGGTGGACACCAGACTGAACGTAAGCCCCCAGACCTCCTGGTGGTGAAGAATGTCGAAGACATCCTGAGCAGTATTAGGCCAGGTTGGGGGAAGTGATCCTTCCCCTCTGCTCGTCCTGGTGAGACCCAGCGGGGTGCTGCATCCAGTTCTGGGCTCCCCAAGGTGAGAGAGACGTGGACATGCTGCAGAGTCTTGCAAAGGGCCACGGAGGTGGTTAAGGGACTTGAGCCCTGTATGAGAAGAGGCTGAGAGAGCTGGTTGCTTAACCCAGAGAAGAGAAGGTTCAGGGGGATCTTACCAGTGTGTATAAATACCCGACTGGTTTGTGGGGGAAGCGCAGAAGATGAAGCCAGGCTCTTCTTGGTGGCGTCCACTGAAAGGACAAGCAGCAGTCGACACGAAGTGGAATACAAGAAATTCCCTTTAAGCATAAATGTTTTTACTGTGAGGTGGTGAAATGCGGCCGCAGTTTCTCCAGAGGCTGTGGAATCTGCAGTTTGGAAATCTCTGAAACCTGGCTGGGCACAGCCCTGAGCAGCCAGCTGCGGTCTGACCCTGCGCGGAGCAGGGAGGTAGAGTGGGTGATCTCCAGAGCTGCCTTCTACCTGCAGCTCTTCTGTGGTTCTTACTCATCCTTCTCCCCTTTAAATAATAATAATAATAAAATTACAGCTTAAGACTGTCTTATAAAGAATTCCTAAAAAAAATAAAGCTCTGTATGAAGTAGAATATTTTTAGTAGGCTCAGTACTTTAAACACGAGTGTTGGTGTGCTAGCATCAGCCTTCTGGTTCCTGGTCCATGCGTCCTGTTACGTTTTGGTTCAGACTGTGGCATGGTTGTAATTCCTGCATAGGCATGAGAACAGAAGGAGGATTAAAACTCTCAAGCTCTACCCTACCACAGCCTGTTTGCACCCACGTAAATTAATCATTGTGGACCAATTAATTTAAAACGATTGGCTGCTTGTACCAATTTAACAGTCATTAGAATATCTTTATTGTACAGATTTGGGCACTTTTTCGGCTGGCACTTCTCGAAGTTTTTACCCAAATTAAAATCAGGCTCTGTGGAAATAAAATAGCTTCCATTGTGTTCTTAGTTTAGGTTATTAATGAGCTGTTAGACTTGGATTTGATACTGTATTCCCAATTTACTGATGAGACATCATACATTGTTGCTCTGCCCTTCGTTGTCTCTTGTGATAGGAAGCCTCTTTCATTTGTCTTGGAACGTTTCCTTTTTTTACCTGACTTCAACTCCAGCTTTTATGCTGCTGACAGAATCAGCTTCCCACTTGGTATCTGGCTCCCTGAATCCAGTTGGCCTGTTTTAATGGACTTTTTCCATTTACGTCTGCTTTGCTGACAGTGTAAAATTTGAGTGACTGGAAATGAATTCCTGCTCTGTTTCTGACGTCTTTTTTGTTCTTTTGTGCTGAATATGTCACAATACCGTTGTCCTGATTCCAGGTGACAGACCTAGACAATCCATCACGTTTTATCTGTGCTCAGCAAACTTCAGCTTTAAGAACAGTTCTTCGCCTCCATCTCTGCAGCTGAAAGCAAGGTAGTGGCCACGGCAGTTGCTTAGTGGAGCTGACCATGAGCTTGGATTTTGTGGTTCCCACGCTTTTTCATTATCAAAAATTGCTGTTAGGCTTCTTCCTTACGAGTTGTGGTACTGATGTTCCTGATGGTGCAGAAAGGCACGGAATAGGAGCGTGCTCAGGCTTCTCTTCTCCTCCCCCTGGCACTCTGATGTACTCACACTGCTGTTCCATCTCTCCATTCAAGTTTATTGCCCCCTTTTGCTCCTTCAGGTTACTCTCGTCCTTTTCTCCAACCGCAGTACCAGTGCAGTGCTGTTAGCGTTCCCATGGACATCCCAGAGCTCGTCATTTCACGGCAGATGTGTATTCATGTGCTGTGCCACCACCAGCATATTTTAGCTCTCTTCTTTAAACTGTACTCAGTGTGAAGCTGAGTTAGGAAATGACATACATGTTTCTCTCTTGGAAGAGAGAAAAATAAAGTACAAAATACTTTTTCCTCTCTTTACCTGGAAGCATTCTGCTGCTGAAGCCTGGGATTGCGCTGACTTTTTACAAATACTAATTACATTACCTTCCCAGTGCCGCCAGTCTGCGATGAATTTGTAATCCCCATCTTCATCTTCCTCTGCTTTGGAGACACCTCTGTCATTAAGCCACTGGCAGTTCCATGAATGTGTGTCTGCTGCGTGGGTTGTCATGGTTTGCGTGCGGTTCTCCATTAGCATTCCAGATAAAATCACTGTAATACTCCCGTTCGATAGAAGCACAATTAATAGTAATAATCCCATTCAATAGAAGCACTATTAATAGTCCTCCTCCAATCTGGTACTTTGTTAGTGCTGTTCTCAGTGCCATCACCTACACCTGGTGGTTCCTATACCGATCCCAGCTGTGCTGTATTAGTGAACGATTTGCTGTCCCGTTCTATATCAGGTGATTTATTGCATGTGATCCACCGTTTATATATATGATATAAGGCTTGCTGGACAAATTCTATTAAAGGTTTGCTTTAAAGAAAAAGAAAGAGCCAGTTGCTAAAATGTCAGCAAAAGTTTCAAGTATGTGTATTGCAATGATCTCTTCTTTCAAAATCTATTCCAGAAATATCTTGAAGTTTTGTAGGCTTGTTCTTGCCTACCACAGTTCTGCCAATATTTAAAAAAAAAAAAAACAAACAAAAAAAAACCCCTTTTTATTCTTGCCCAGTCATGTGGCGTAATGGCTTTGTGACAAACCTGGACACATAAAACTTGATATTGACCTAAATCCACCCCTTGCCTTTGATTTGAGGTGAAAGATTGGGGTTTTATTACAACTTCTAAATAATGCATTAAAATAAGAAAACAGTCAAATTGCCCCGAGGAGCTGTGGGTGCCCCATCCCTGGCAGTGCCCAAGGCCAGGCTGGATGGGATTTGGGCAGCTTGGGCTGGTGGGAGGTGTCCCTGCCCATGGCAGGGGGGTGGAACAGGATGGGCTTTAAGGTCCCTTTCAGCCTAAACCATTCTATGAAATAATGAGATTTCAGGATATGGGACAAGATTAAGTAGTTAGAAAAGTTTATGCTGCAAAACAGGCAGTAGAGAAGGCTCATATACATATATATTTTAATTACTTATTTTTCCTTCCCCCAGCCAAGCAGCTTTCAGTGGCTCTCTTGCTGCAGCAAGTTCTGCACAGTCATGAATGACGAAGTGCTTGTGATAGTGGGAGGAAAGGAGCTTGGGTTTGGTTTTCTTTTCCCTGCCATTTTAAAAACTGAAATCTCTGTCACAGATCCCTTTCTGTTCTTACAGTTAAATTTAAAGCTATATGGGCTGCAGAGCCCTTTTTATTTATGTCAGCACCTCCACAGCATTCTGTTAACTATCGCATCCAGGCAGCAGATAACAGCACACGGAGTCACAGATTATGGTATGGGGAGCTCGTGTCCGGTCCGTGAGAAGCTAGCAAGCCATGTGGTTCAAGAGCTGGGCTAGAACGTGACCTATAGGATGTGCGTGCTGTATAGAAATTACCAAGCTGCTTTTAAATCATTTGTTGTAGATGATTTTTCACGTTGATACTATGTGGGAGAGTTTGGCTCGTTTTGATGCAGCATAAACAAAGCCTGGCAAGTGTTTTGTTGCTGTTTATAAATGCAAGAGGAAAAGAAAAAAAAAATTGGCCTGAAGTTTGTCTGAAAATTAGTTCCTAACTAACAGAGCATTTGGATTTGGAGCAATTTCCAGGTACTAGTGGCGGGGCTAAAAACCTAACTGCTTAGCAGATTGAGCTGAATGCAATGATTACTAAGGCAAACAGATGCATCAGAAGGGATTATGAAGTCACTGAGAGACTTAATGAGAAGATTCTTAGCAGGAAAAAAAAAAGGGAAAAAAGATTATGCCTTTGCTCTGAAGTATGTACCAGCCTTCCTTCAGGGTATCAGCTACCTGCGCTGCAAGTTACTGTTCTGGAAAGCAGGTGCAGAGGGCTGCTCACAAGTCAAGAGGGATGTAACACAGAGTCTTCTGATTGTGCTTTGTGTCAGTGAGTCCTCTCTGTACTAACTTTTTTTTAGAAGTGAGCATCCCCTGCAGCTCAGTTCTGATCTTCCACAAGTTCCAGTCTGGTATCTCTATCCGTAAGTCCTCCGGGCTCCTTGAGGGTTAAAAACCAGCCCAGTGTCTGTACAGCACCAAGTCCAGTACCTAAACGTGACGCATTTTTGTGATTTATAAAATTATTATTTCCCATTAAACAAAGGAGCCAATACTTCAATTACAGACAAAACAACCACGAGAAGAGCAGATCTGGACAACTGAATTCTCCACCAAGGAGTGCTAAAGTAGCGCTTAACCTACAATCCTGTCTCCATTTCAGAGGGGCAAGGAATTCCTTTTGATTTTGCACATTAAGCTTGCATGAATGTTTTACTTCTAGGAATTTGCATAGTGATAAATAAATCAGTGAAAATAATTATTCCTATTAACGTTAATAAACTGAAGAATTTATTTAGTAGATTGAAACGCAGCAGTTCTTATGGCTTGGGAACGGTTCAAAGGCATTAGAGGAAAAGTCAAAGACTCGGGGCTGGGGGTTGGATTAGCAGGCCATTTTAAATACAGTGTTTTTCCAGATCTTAAAATGACATTTTAAATAAATAAAATCTTCAAACCAGTCGAGGCCTTGAAGATTCTTTGTGGTGTTATTTCATATTTGATAAATGCTCTGCCTTCCAGAAGGGCTTTTGCTATCGATGTGTTTTCAAAATACGAAGAGATATTTAGTAGGTTTTGAACATTATTTTACAGTTTTGTAATTAGCCTCACATGTAAGTAGAACTTAATACAGATTTTTTTTTCTGTCCATCATCCACCTTCTCTTTCATATCTTTACAGTCCCTGTTTCGTTCCTGTCTTTCTGCATGTCAGAATGAGCTTCATCAATGAGTCTCTTCTGGTCCCCATGGGGTGGTGATGCTGCTGAGCTGGGCTCAGTGTAGGACGGTGGCTGTTCCTTGTCCCTTCTCCCCGAGCTTCCTGGCTCGCAGCGAGGCGGTAGGCTGCTGGGACTGTCTTTCAGCGGCTAGCGAGATGCTCTTTTAATCTTTTATCTGCAAATCCTTATACTAAGCCCATCGCTCCTGAGTGGATTTGATGCCTTGAAGACTTCAGTAGCCTTCTCTAAGGTCCGTCTAATATGGGGCAGCCCTCTGCCATGCAACAGGCTGTGTCTTGGTATAGGGATTGTATTGTGGGGGAGTTTGTGATCTTTTAAAAATCTTCTTACTGTATATGGCCCGGTACATGCCCCTTCAGAAGTTTGGCTGCATTCTTTGGTGTATATAAAATATTTTGTAAATAGCAACCAGACACTACAATAATATTTTAAGTTGCTAAAAGAACATCGACTGAACTGGGAATATACAGCTCTTTTCAGCTGCTCTGTCCAAAAGATAAGAAATTATTTTTTGTTCAAGTGCTAATTCATTCTCCAAGGAATGTCTCTTGGCTTGTGACTCTTCAACTACTTCCTTATTTCTTAGAAACATAAACATGCGTGAGATGCACTTAGTAATTTAGAGTGGGAATAAATCCACATTAGCTGCTGAGTATATCCTTTCCATGAAAAGTGGTTGCTATTATTTGATATCGCCCAATGCCAGAATACTTTTTAGCAGTCTTTTAAGAGCTAATTTAAAGAGTTGTGACCTTTTATCCTTCCTCTGTTTATGTGCCTTTTGGAGCATGAATCTTTTCGAGTTAATGAAAACAGTGCCGTGGATTAAAGCAAAGCAGTTCTCAATTCCTTTGAGAGCCACTGTTACACCCAAGGTGCCTCTTGCAAATGCTGTAGTATTTGGGCCTGGTTTTATCTCTGTGGCCTGAAGAAGTGGTAATGTAATTGGTGATATCTCAAGTGAAGTAGAATTTTGCTTGCCCATCTTAACTTCGGATGGTGAGTTTGAAACTCTGACTATAACTCAGTTTATGGCTGTGATGTATAAACACTAAGTAAGATGTTAAATTACAAATTAATACTTGTATTTTTTGTCTTTTCAGTAACTAGGGAAACTGAACTGCCTTTCTACAGTAAGTCCTACTTTTATGCTCACAGAGAGGAAAGTTGTAAAACAAATAAGTGACCTCCAAAGAAATACAATCTCAAAGTCATGTTTCACAGTAAACTTCAAAGGGCCTAGGATGGAGAGGAGTGGGTTGTTGTAGTGAAACTTCTGCTGCTTTGAAGTAAGATCAGTTTTATGTCACTTGCCTCTGTTTTTTAGTGTACCCACTATTTCATTATTGCCAATCTGATCTTGAAAACACATCATAATGCCTTTTTTTGGAGGGAACCAAAATACAGAGTGCAAAAGTGATTTATAACTGTCTTAAATAGGCATCTTCTGAAACCATTAGAGCTTTATAAAAATTACTAAAATATTAAGTAAACTGAGAGTGCAAGACAGAAGACTGAAAAACTGTTTTGATCTTTTCTTGGGCTGGATCAATGGAAGACTATTCCTCAAGTTCTGTTCTAGTTGGGGAAAAATGTCTGTCCTTTTAGGGAGAGGAAAAGGGGGGAAACTGATCCTGACCTCTCACATCCTCACATAAGATGCAGGCTCTTGCAGGGGTCATCATGGTTTCTTTCTTTTCTTTGTGAAATCATGAGATCAGCCTGGTGGGGAGGGACTCAGATAAAGCCATTTTATGAATAAATTACAAATTTACTGTTATTTGGGAATTACTCATATGCTATATGTTGGGGAAAAACTTGGTTTCCTTAGCGGGGATTTCAAATTTCATTCTAGAGACCTTGGAGAAGCTTTATACCCCAATTTGCATCCCATATTATCTAATCGCCAGCCATTGTATGAACGTAAATCAAAAAATAGTAGCAGGGAACATCATTTATCAAAATGGCGACAGTGTATTCTCTCTTTAATGAAGAAAAGAACGAAGAGTTGTAGAGGGTAAATTTTAATTACTGACACTTTAGGGTATTTTCGGTTATTTTGTCTTTCAGTTGGATGAGGGAATTTCACAGAAGGGACTGTCTGCTTTAAGGAAATGTTTTAGCGAAATAAATACCCACTTCCACCCTATAATATCAGGAGAAAAGAGCAATTACATAAGAAATCTATTATTCATTGCTTCATTATTTGCTGTCTGACCACATGCTGTTTGACAGTTTATTTTTTTCCTTCGAGCCGGACTGCTTTTGCTGGCTTGGCAGTAAGCGCCGTTTTCTCGCAGCGCAGCCATTAAATCTCTCACCTGCGTGTCCTGTGCAGCGCTGCGGTTCGGAGATAAGGTTGGGCTCTCGCAGCCGCGAGCATTGGTATTCCGGGCTCTTCTTTCAAGGGCATTTGGCTGTGATGAAGCATCTCAAATGACAAGGGAAACATACAGCCATGTTAAATACCCTTGCTAGCCTGAGACAAGGAAGGGGAAATGGAAATGATTCTAAAATGCATTTTGAAGCCTTTAACTGAGTTTTTGGATAACAGTAAATCACGTTTTTTAGGCAGGAGCATTTCAGGCCGATCCCAAACTGCATCATCCATTAAATGCCTGGTAATGGAGCATGCCTTTCACAACTTACACTTAAAATCCAAATAAAACACAAGGGGGCTGAGCTCTTCTGAATGTGTTCCTGCATGTTTTGTCCAAGGTCACTTAGGTAGTTCTATCAGGAACTGAATCCATCTCTTCGGAGTCTTGCTCCCATGTTAGTCTAGGAGCACCAAAATCATAGAATCACAGAATATCCCGAGTTGGAAGGGACTCATAAGTATCATCGAGTCCAACTCCTGGCACCGCACAGGTCTACCCAAAAGTTTAGACCATGTGACTAAGTGCACAGTCCAGTCGCTTCTTAAATTCAGACAGGCCTGGTGCAGTGACTAGTCAACCTGTGTAGATCAGGCCCAGGGAAGGATTTGTGTCTTCGTTCCACTGAAAATGGTTACGTGCACCGACTTCCTTCCCCCGCCCCTATATTTGGAAGCTGAGGGCTCTGAATGATAATGCAACATTAAAAGTAATTGAACGATTCTGACTCAGAGTTGAAACTTGCGTGTTCCCAAATGAGACAGCAAAACGATCTTGGCTAAGTGACACACTCTTTTGCTCAGATGCTGAAGTATTTTTACATGATCATATGTGGTGCTTTGAGTGGCTTGATAGTTACCAAAGGAGGAGAAATATTCCATACTGTTTATGATTTGTCTTATTTTCTGACTCTCGGATTCTCAGACAATGAGACCTCTAAGTTTGAGCGGCGAAAATTTATTACTGACAGAAAAACAAAACATTACAGAAAAGTTTCCTTTCCAAAAGTCAAGGGCAGCCAAGGCACGGTTCATCTAAAGGATTTTCTAAACTTTACAGTTAATGTATTTATGAGAAATGTATTGATTTAGGGTTACTCGAAGTTTAATTAAACTTTCAGTTTCTCTCTTTTTTCTGGCCAAAATTCTGCATCTTTAAAAATCTTCAAACAATAGGAATGAATGTTTGCTATAAGAAGGGGTGTCTGGGAGTCCTTTTTGTTCCCTCACAGTTGTTAATTCAGAATTTTTAGGAACTTCAGCTTGGGGTTCAAACTCTTCTTGGAAAACCAGTGGTTTTGTAGCTGTGGGATCTCACCCCTAGTGCCGTGTTTGGTTTTGGGCCCCTCACTGCAAGAAGGATTTTGAGTTGCTGGAAAGTGCAGCGAAGCTGGTGAAGGGACTGGAAAACAAGATGTACGAGGAGAGGCTGAGGGATCTGGGGTTTAGTCTGGAGAAGAGGAGGCTGAGGGGAGACCTCGTGGCCCTCCACAGCTACCTGAGGAGGCAGCAGGGAGGAGGGTGTCAGTCTCTTTTCTCAGGTGACAAGTGGTAGTGAGGAAATGGCCCCAAGTCGTGCCGGGATAAGTTTAGATTGGACATCAGGAAGAATTTCTCCATGGAGAAGGTGGCCAGGCATCAGAATGGGCTGCCCAGGGAGGTGGTGGAGTCCCCATCCCTGGAGGTATTTGGCAGATGTGGATGTGGTACTTAGGGACATGGGTGGGACTCGGTAGGTCAGGCTGATGGTTGGACTTGGTGATCTTGAGGGTCTTTTCCAACCTAGATGATTGTATGACTCCTATTATCATAAATAGTTAATATTTCTACCCCAAAAGATACTTTATTTGATGTATAGATGCTCTAGTATCTTTCAGGAATTCAAAGATGTTCTAGATGTTGTATTTTATATCTGCTTTATTTCTGTATTCGTATAAGGCCTTTCTGGCCTCTGAAAATTCATGATATTTTGGCAGCAATTGAGAACCTGGGAGCGAGTATTCCCATGCAGGTAGGTTCCTCAGGCGAAATACATTGTGGTTGCAGCTATTGACTGCTCGTGGGGAAATCCATTAATGGATATTAATGGAATCTAGGGGGTTTTCATCTGTTAAGAAGGGTTTATTTCAGGAGTTTAAATTCTCACAGTGTTATAAAAAGAGGCGTAACAGAGTAACCGACGGTGTAACGTTTGATGGCTGTTCTGTTTGGGGAATTAAGAGTGGGAATGTTATTTCCAGGTAACAGTGAATTCACTTAGCTTGGCTATCCGAGCATCAGGTAACTCAGTGTGTTATCTGAATGGCTTTCACATCTCCCGTAACTTCAGACATCTCTTTCTGCATCGTGTCCTGAAGTGCCAGCCTTTCACCCTCGGCGATACACCGAGCATAAATTGAGGCATAGCTACAGGTGAGGAAGAATCCTTCCCTCGGCGCCTGGTTCCACTGGTCTGCTGTGTTCCTGGTGCGTTCCTCTGGACCTCTTACTTATCTTTACCTATTTACCTTCTATTTTTCTCATGAAGAAATTGGACTCTCTTTGTGAATGTATGTTTGTAACTACACGTATATGAGAGAGCTTGGCTTAAACGCTTTTGACTTTTGTAGTAGGCTGAGGAAGATCGATGGAGATGCACGTTGTTAAAAACGTTTGAGCCAGACAATGTGAATCTATTTATAGGGTTCCATTCAAGCACCAATGGGTCATCGATGTGGGGTTTCTTTTATTGTCCTGCCTTTGTGCAGCACCATAAACAGCGTGGTAGGCACCTGTGAGCAGAGCTGCTACAGAAATAATCCTACTATTGGTAGTAGTAACGAGCACAAGCTTTAGCTAGGGAGCAAAAAATGTCACTTTGGCTTCTGAATTTAGCTGGTATTTTTTGTTCTAATGTGGCTGCTGTTACCATGAGGTCCACGCACAGGGAAGTTTCCCCAAGGCTAAATCAGTAATGGTTTGCTTGCAAAAGGGGGTCAAGATTTTCTGCAGTTGTTTTAACGACTGGACAGCTGAGCTTGGAAAGCCTAAATTATGGCCCTATTTGTGTGTATCGGGCTGAGCTGGAGCTATGTCTATGGGAACGCTGCAGGAAAACAAAAGCTACGCGCAGAGGAGTAACGGTTGTAGAGCAGGGCTGCATTGTCCCAGGCACTGAACGGGCTGTGGCTGGAGGATTGGCCCTGGCTAGAACAACACGACTTATTTTCCTTCTGATTTGGGGAACTTTTGCCTTTTTGAAGGGGATTGCTGATTCAAGTATGAGACTTGATCGTCAAGTGTTAATCATTGGAGCCCAGTGATGTTAGTGGCTGATGTTGGTTCTTGTGAAGAACAAGTATCAGCCGGAGTGACGTTTAATCAGTATTGTCCTGGCTTCCAGAGCCTGTTTGGTGGCTGTACAAGTAACTAACAGCTCTGTATTTCGGTACTCAGCTCAGATGTGCAAGTAGGTCTGGGTTGCTCTTAACCTCACTCTGAAATATTCCCCTGAATTATTCACGCACGGCACCCGTTTAATTCCATGCACAATTGTTACTATGGTCAAAACATGAAACACATCAAAAAACTTCTGCACGACTGCTGTTCAAAGCGCTCTGCTTGTTCTCCGCCCTCAGAATTACTGGTCGGGGTCTTAAGCCTAGCATAAGATGGGTAGGGGGCAGTGAGAGAGTCGAGACGCACTCCTGCTGAATGCCAACAGAATGCTGCTCCCATTAGCCATGGCTCAGCTCACTGATGTCTGAACTGCTCTTCTGCTTCCTGCACCTTGGCTCCTATCGCAGAGCACTTTGGTAAGTTTTAAGGGGTGTATGTGATCCAAAATTCCTCTGGCTCAGCACCTGCCAGCAAGAGAGGGGCTTCCCTGCACCAGCAGTAGGGCGGAGGTGGTGACCCGTAGCAGTCTTTGATCCGGAGAACCTGCTGAAGGAGTAGCGTCAAGCGTGCTGAGGTGCACGCCTTCTGTATCGATCACCGTTTATGACCTAGGATGCTTTAAATCAGGTGTGAGATATGGCTTTAGTTTTCCTGGGAGTTTGGTAAATTGAATTTAGCAAGGCCGTCTATAGCCAGAGATCAGAATTTCTTTTAAGTAAATGAACGAATCTTTCTTTCAGTTCGATGGAAGAACAAGTCTCCTGATCTGGAGGAAGCAGGCAATATTAACCTGACAATTTAAAATGAAAAGTAAAATAACGTTTATTAACGTTAGGTGAGGCTCTGAAGAGTTGCACAGTGCCCTAAAAAAATCTCAGGTAGGATTTTATCTTGACTTAAAATGAGAAGTGAGTAGTGACATAGAATATATCCATCGGAAGACCTAAGCTGAAGTACTGAAGCACGCTGTGGAGTTCTTCTACAAGGTAATCTCTGGTTTCCCAAAGTGAACCCAACTGGGGATGTCTCTGTCAGGAGCTTGCTAAAATACCCCAGGAGCTAGAAGGGTTTTAAGGGAAAAAGCCGGGTTATGCATAGGAATAGGCAAGAAGAAACTAAAATAATTGCAAAGGGTTTCTTTACTAGGGTGGAGTGGGAAAGCTGCGATGATTCTGGTTTGAAAGGAGATGAGAAGTAGAAGCGCAAGAGCAACCGTGAAGTGGAACAGGTCAGCGTGCACACTGTGTCCCAGCACTCGCAAGATTAAGCAGACAGGCTATTGAAATTGAGAGACGACAGATTTAAAAATGAAAAAAGGGGAATTGTTACAGGATTATCTATCCAGCCTGGCTCTGGGCTGGGAGATCCTTTTCCCCTCGCTGCTGTGAGACCAGGCTCGGGCCGGGCGTCACTGTCACGTGCGTGGCTTGGGCCGCCTCTCGCTGTTGTCTCATTCCTGATATATTTTCCTTTGCAGAGTTTGTTGCAGTTTTTGTCTCCTGTTGGTCCATGCTGCTAAAACTCTCGCTAGGCTCAGATACCCATGACTCATCTTTGCTTTCAGTGCTTCCTTCCAGCTCTTTGAAAACCACTTAGGAACTTTTCAGCTTTCTGATGACATGATTTTTCCATTGCTGCCTACTTAGAACTTCAGTCAGGCATCTGTATGCTTTTTTTTCTGTGATATCTCATATATGCGATATTCAAATATGTGCATAAAAGTTCTTCTAAACATGCACAGGAATGTTAACTTCAAATTCTTTGCTAAAAATATTTTACTGTAGTTTGTGGGGGGGGAAAAAACAAGTGACTGGCGTAGAAAACAGCTGACGAGCCGTATTCATTCATTTGCTGCCTTGTACTGTCCTATCTATTTCTGTTGATCTCTATATTCCCAGTTTGTAAAATCTTTAGTGCTGGGATAAGTTTCTAGTCTGGTTTCGGATCTTCCTTTGCGATTGCTGCTGACGGGGTTACTATAAATGCAAGTTAAAAAATGGCCAAGTAATTGACCAGAACTTGGAAAAGAAAGTTCTGATAATAGATGTCAGCTTTGCTGTATCAGCATCCAAATTTACTGCCAGCTCCCAGGGGTGAAGAGCCAATTTCTCAGCAGAGGTTGTTCTTTTGTTAACTAACCTGCAGGTCCCTGCGCTTCCCAAACTTCTGGTGCTGGCGAAAGAACGAGGCAGGGAGCTGGGCAGCTTGAGCCTGGTGTGGACCTTCTGCTTCCAGACGTCCCAGCCATCCTTTTGGTGCAAGGAACTCGAGGCCCTTTCCCCAGGTGTCTTTGTTTTGAATTGCGTAGCCTGCAGCCCCATCTGAGCTAGTTCTGCACGGTCGAGTTTAAAGATCAGCAGCAAAGCGTGGGCATCATCCCGAAGCGTGGTGTGAGCTGCAATATGTCCCAGTGAAGCGGAGTAAGCGGCACGGCCCCTGGTGCTGAGCTGCGTGCTGCTGCTGCTGGGTTTGTGTCGGCTGCCGAACAAGCTGAGTGCACGGCCTGTGTTTGCTGCGGTGTGATGGGCCTGCAATAGTTAAAGGTTTTAATTCTGCCTGTAAATCTGACCTAGCCATAAATGTCATCTCTAGGACAGCAACAATTAAAAGTGATCTATGGACGGCGAGAATGAAAAATGAGAGGAAAAATGATGTTGCAGCTCCGGGTAAAGATCAACTTTAAAATACCTACAAACTTGGGACTTTTATTTCTTGATACATCTCTTTCTGATGTGAAAAATAAACCGATGAAGCACAGACACACTGAGTTACTGGGTCCAAACCAGCTTTACTTGGTGCGTTTCCTTCTCAGCTGTTGCATTTGGGAAGAAGTAACTCTAAGGACAGGTGGTACAAGGGTTGCTTAATGTGACATCCTAATTTCAGGGGACATTTTCTTGTTCTGTTCTTTGAAGGGCTGTTGACTTCCAAATCACAGACAGACGTGCCTCTGATCTTCCCGAAGATGAGTCAGGGTGTAACTTGTGTGTGTAAGTAATGGGGTCACATTTGCAGGATGTTGATGGCTTCTGCTGGTGGGACGAGATGTTCTCTAATCCCCTGCGTGGGGTCACGTCGCTTGCTGTATGGGAAAGAAGAGCTAGTAAAACAGAATGCTGACTTTTTTGTTGCTTCTATTTTATTAGCGCTCTGCTGTGGATTTTAAGGTGTAATAAAGTAATGGATCGTACCGTAAGCTTGGTGGCTTTAAATGCTGGGTTAATTTACACTCGGAGCGGAGCTTTCAGTGTCAGGCGATCTTTTTTTGCCAACATAAGCACTCAGCTGAAACAACAGCTATGACTCAGTTGCCAGCGAACGCTGCTTGAATTGATTTAGTCGGAGTTCAGATTTAGCACATAATCATGTTCAATTTGATCCACTGTGCTGCCTAGAGATAAAAGGGTTGAAAAAATAGATTTAGCTTATGTCAGTCTTGGTGGTGATGTCATTGCCATGAGAGATGGAATAGCGCTGTTACTATGCTCCGGCGGCTCAGTCGGTGGGTGTACGAGGGGAAGGCAAGGAGCAACTCAGATAAGTGCAAAGAGCTCGTGGCGGAGGCTTGCAGTTATTGTCGGCACTGAAACAGAATTTCGGACTGCTCAATAGCAAATACCGAGCCGAAGATTTTTGTTTTCTTCCGGTCGTTTGTTACTCGGAGGTTGCTTAACTCTGTGTACAAAAGGGGGGGATGCCAGCCCGTAGCATGGACTGTGATGTCTCCACTCTGGTCGCCTGTGGGGTTGACGTGGAGATTTTTGCCAACCAAGAGGTTAAGGTATGCACCTACTGTTCTTTTGTTGCAGAAGCTTCTTAGAAAAGCCTGTGGGAGCGATGGGAATTTGTACGTAGCAATCCAGGATACGGAGGCAGATGAGATTCTGCTGCAGTAGTAAAAGGCACGCCGTTAAAAAATCTGTTAATTAGGGGAGAGGAACGTGGGAGAGAAATGTGCCTGCTTTTTACGGTGGTTTGATAAGCTGAAAGCATAGCCCGGTGTTTACTCTTTCCTGATCTAAGAAATGGGTTATATAACTGGCATCTGTGTATGTGCATGTTTCATGTTCAGAACAAACCATTCATTGTTAATTTTGTCGAGATATTTTTAGTCCGGTTTCACTTTTTAGATCAGCCGTGCCGTGAATGTTATTTATCAATATTGACGATCTTCAGCTGTCTTTACTCATTTGAGCAGGAGCCGGTCCTCGTCTTCAGAACCCAGCCGAGCAGACGAGTGTGAAATCTTTGCGAAGGGTTAAAAGTTTGGAGCAAGTATTTTGGTGCATCTGCAATAGAGCAGAATACAAAAAGTTGTGCATCTTGCATCTCGTATGAATACCTCAAATGCTTAATTCAAAGACTTGATATGCTGGGCTCATAGTCTCTTAAATAGACGACTGCTGTAGAAAAATCATTGTATGTAATTGCTTACTGTTGAAATCAATTATCTTTCTCATTTGTTATGATATTACTACGAGAAAATCGCTGCAAATTAAGTTTGAAAGAGGAATTTTAAGTATGCTTTTCACAGATCAGCTGAAAGAGCTCAGAGGCATAGCACAGTGACATTCAGCAGTTTATTTAAAGGACACGTACAGACAACGTTAGTTCCTAATCTGATTGCCGTGTTCTTAGTATTAAAAGAATGGGATGGGGGGGAAAAAGGCTGTACAAATCTGAGGTCAAATTCTGAACCCCTGTTCTGTTTAACTCTGAGTCATACCTTGAAGCCAATGGAAATATCTGGAAAAAAAGCATTTTCACTCGCAAGAGTTTATCCTGACTCTTATTCCCCTGTTGGTTTGTTACCAGGTGATATCACACACACACTGTGTACAAATGCTTTTATGTTGCTAGCAAGAGATTCTCGTTAATTTAAAAAGCTTTTTCTTCACAGTTTAATACTGGATTCAGAGGTGCAACTGATGGGGAATAATTCAGAGGAGTGGTTCAGGTGGACAGTCCTGCCTGCATCGGGACACGTTTCCTGTAGTGCTTTGAGTAGTAAAATGTTTGTTGTCTTACTCCCTTTCTTAAATTGCCTACAGATTTGTTATTTTTTTTAGTTCTAAATTTAGAAATCGACCTGCATTGACATAGGCTCATATTGGAGTGGCTGTCTTTTAGTGTCTGGTCCACGTTGAATATTAGGCTGTGCAAGATATTAAAGTTGCAGTGATCTTCCTCTGTCCTTATTTATATGGCAGTAGCGATGGAGAAGTAAAAATTCAGATTCCATAAAATCAGCAGGAAGCTCTCCACCGACTTTGGTGAGAGTTAGATTAGGCTGATTTAAGCTGCAGCATCTGAAAAGCACGGCTGAAGAACATGGGCTAACAGAGAACAAAAGGCTGACGGGGACATTGCAGGAACTGAATCCCTTTCGTGTGCCTTTACTTGGACTTGCAGTGCTTTGTTTGCTTCGGTTAAACCTTCCCCTTTTTTTCCCTGGCGTCTGAATTCAAACGCAGCGAGTGCAAAGACTTTGGGTGTATTTACAGCGGGACTGCACTGCAGACTGCACTGCAGCGTGGAAATGGTAAGCCGACTTCTAAGTTGCCTGACTTGGATGCCAGAAGCAGACAGTCCTCGGCCACCCGTGGCTCGCTGCAGACCCATTTTCATGTTGGTGCCAACAAATGCTGGGGCAGGATGCTGCATGCTTCCCCCAAGCTGGTCCCTGGGACCCGTGTACCCAGCAGACCGTAGCGTGGGCACCCTCTTGCTGGAGCTGGAGCGCTGCCGGTGCTTTTAAAGGTGGGGAGAGCTTCTGCTACTCTTGGCTCACTCCGAGAATTCCAGCAGCAACGACAACAGCAAAAAACCTGTGGGGTTTTTGTTTGCAGAAGAGGTTCGCTTCAGCTTTCTGATGGTGGTGGTCAGTAGAAAAACGGTGACTTTGAGGGGAACGTCTGGGTTTCAGGTTGGAAAGGATTGAGGCCACGGGTGTGGAAGTTGAAGGAAAAGAGCAAAAGCGAGCACAGAAGTCCCTGCCTTCAACTGGAAGGCACCAGTATCACCCAGAACTCAAGTCCCAGGTTGCTGATGTGGCCAGGGGCTGCCCCATTCGCCAGGCCTGCAGCAGAAATGCTCAGCGTGTGTTGGGGCTGTGGAGCAGGTGACGATGGTGGCTCCTTGGAGCTGCGGCTTCTCCTGAGCAGTGGTTTGCCCGTGCTGGAGTGCTCGCATGCTAGAGAGGCAGCGGCTGCCGCTGGGTGCCGGAGCAGAGCGAGCTGCTGGGCTTAGTGCTGCTTTCCCACCCATGGAAATGACCTTATCCTGCAGGCGTTGTGCTCGTAGCGTCTGGCAGACAGGCTCGGAAATGCTCCATTTCCATTTGGCCTCTGGAACAGGAGAACGCTCGCTCGGTACTGAAGGCAAAGCTTTGTAGTTTCGCCGTTTGGAGCGGTTTATCCTTGCACTAAACATGTGTGGGTGCCCTGAAACTGGCAGCTGGCCCACGGCGCTGACACCGTTGGTTGGCCATCCATGAACCCATCGAACGGGCCTTTCGCTCTCTCTCAGCTGTTGCTCTGAGCTTGCCTTTTATAGCCCCAAAATTGGGTCAGGCTAATCAAGTTGCTGCTTAACCGTGTAGTGCCTCTACGTCAGGAATCAGGAAAGTTGAGAAGATATCCGTAGAAAATGCGTAGTACAGTTCTGCTTTGAAGTTCACCTGGATAATTAAGATTCTTCTTAATGAAGAATCTCTAGATGATGAATTTATGTAATGTTTGTTACATAAGCAATTAGTTAATGAATATCTTGTTTATTTCTAATCGAGATATTCCAGACGTTACCGAAACAGTGGAAGAGAATTTAAACTCATACTTCCTACTCAAAGCAAAACGTTCTTATATTACCAAATCTTCATGTTCTCTCTTCAGTTACATTCACGTGCCATTCGGCTAGGCAGCAATGCATGGTTGGAACAACCAGGCACTGGTGCAACAGAGAAGAAATATTAATGATAGAGACTGATTAAATTTGCATCTGAAGACAGTAAGGTAAAGTAATGCAGATAGGAACATTACCTTAATGCAGGAGAGAAAAATAAGGTGGAGATGAGACAGGCAGCCAAGGAAGACAGTAAAAATAGTTCCTCTATTTTGACCGTATTGCTTTGGGGCATTAATCCCCACTGGAGCAGGATCTCTGTCAATCTGTAAACTCATTATTTAGTTCAAATGCTACCATGAGCATATTGCTAATGATATTTGTTTGGGATGTATTTGGAGGTCAGTCTTGCCTGGTAGCTGCCTGTGAGAGGTTTAGCTGTCTAACACCGTATCTAAGCTTCTGAGAGCGAAAGAATATTTGGCTCCTGTGTTCTTTTCACCCCCGCTTCAATTCTCCATTTGTAAAAGTGGCTCACTCGCTCCCAGAGATTTCTGAGGTTTAAAGTTTAAGTGCTCTAAGACTAGAATCAAGTGAAGAAAGCTGTAGAAAAAGGGAAGTGTTGCTGCTCTCTGGATACTGCCAGCTGCCCAGTGGTAGAAATCCTGCCTTGTCTGGGGAGTTTCAGGGCATGTTTTCAAATTCTTCTCCTTAGCCACATAGCCTTGGTTTAAGGGAAGAGATTGTTGCACAGTCATGACTCCAAAAACTGGAGACACAAGAGGAAAATCAAACAACAGCATGACCACAAAAAAAGAAAATAATCCTGATAGCTGAAAGACCTGTTTTATAATCTCTTGCCGTTAGTATTTTCTGTACCTGATAGTTCTTTTATGTTCTCATAGTTCTTGTTTGCATGTAGTGTTACATCTGTAAGATCTTTGATATGCAAGTACCCAAATCCCAAATCTTCTGTTGTTGTGTTGCTGGGTTTGTTTTTCCCCTCCTCAGAATAAGTTTTCCAAGGTGAAGTTGTTTTCAGGTCCACAGTGATCTAGTGCAGCGTTTCTCTGAAGGCCTGTGTATGTGCACTCTCACGTCAAAGACTTTTGTCTCAAGCTTTACCGATAGCTTGCTGGTTGTTAGCATGACTTGGATATTGAGCAAAATTGTATGTTTCGAGGGAAATGTCTCCACTAACCACGTTGCATGCATCTCCTTATTTTAATAAACATTTTTGCACATAGATTAATGGATATGTTTTTATAGTTGGACACTTTTTCCCTTAATATTTTCCAGGAGTGATTATACCGAAGGCAATAAATAATCTACTTCGTTTTGATCGTTCGTGTGCCAAGCAGCATGTTTGCTTTGGAAGACATTATCTGATCATATGCAGAATGCAAACAACCATGACAGTGTGGTTTCAAGCAGTGAATTCTTTCTTGGTGAAGAGATGCTGAACAAAAAGAGTAGCACAGTTTATCAAACACTTGGGTAACACTCAACTTGCCAAGGCTCAGCAGCTGGCCAAGCAGAGCGTCTGCCCAGCACTCTGTTGCTGCAGGGCTTTCTGTTGTCCTTCCACACACCTCAAGGGGTGCCAGGAGTGTGTGCCTGGCCTTTTACTGAAAATTGCCCCCATTTATAAGGCTCGGTGTCAGTAAGCAACTTCTCGTCTAAGTGCCAACAGAATTCAAGTTTTCCACAGAGGAGACTTCTGAGGCTCATGTCAGGGTACTGTCTGGGCCTCCTGTATTTATTGACTTCCAGTGTTGAGTCTTGACTCTTTTGTTTGGCTTAGATCGTACCAATGACCTTCAATTGCTACTAGCTCGAGGCATGATTGCTTAGCTGCCCCCTGCACTAGCAGCAGTATAGGATATTTAACGTTATTATTTGTCCAGAGAAAAAAAATTAAACTTTCCCCCTTTTTCTCCTTGGCAATGTTTCTCGATGCATACGCAGCCATAACGTTTGGCTCCAGCTGATGCTTTCCATCTGGGCTAGAGGTTGATTCCTGCTTTGTTCATGTTAATTCCTGACAGCACAGATCACTTTCTCATAACATCAGTGTTGTTAGGGTGCATTTAGCTGCCCTCATTTGGTGTTGCTTTTGGTGCTCAGTCAAGGAAAAGCCCTTGACTGCAGTAGCTCTGACGGAGTAGCCAGCCCCACTGGCACTGCGGGATCCTGCACAGCAAACCTGCAAGGGGAAACCAGGTCACAGAATCACGGAATATCCTGGGTCAGAAGGGACCCACAAGGATCAAGGAGTCCAGCTCTTGGCTCCACACAGCACCACCCAAAACCAGACCCTATGTCTGAGAGCATTGTCCCAACGCTTCTTGAACTCCAGCAGCTCGGTGCCGTGACCACTGCCCTGGGGAGCCTGTCCCAGTGCCCGACCACCTCTGGGTGCAGAACCGTTCCCTAACCCCCAGCCTGACCCTCCCCTGTCCCAGCTCCATGCCGTTCCCTCGGGTCCTGTCGCTGTCCCCAGAGAGCAGAGCTCAGCGCCTGCCCCTCCGCTCCCCTCGTGAGGGAGCTGCAGGCCGCCATGAGGCCTCCCCTCGGCCTGCTCTGCTCTGGGCTGAACAAACCCAGGCACCTCAGCCGCTCCTCACACGTCTTCCCCTCTAGACCCTTCACCATCTTTGTAGCCCTTCCTTTGTACAATCCCTTCCCTCACCCAGCTAGCAGTGCTGTACCTGATGTACCCAGGGTTTTTCTGGCCCTTTTGGCTGCCAGAGCATGGTGCTGCCTCAGCCTGAACTTGTCGTCAGCCAGAACCCCCAGATCACTTTCCACAGGGCTGCTCTCCAGCCTCTCATCCCCAAGTGACTGGGTGTGGCTAGACTAAGCTATGTATGCATATTTGTGACAGAATATATTTTGTATACCACCAAGATCTGTTCTCTTTTAATGTATCTTATTCCTACCTTCTTTGTCTTCCTTCCTGCTTCATCTTTCTGGAATGCAAGAAGGAATTGGGTTTTCCCTTGTTGTTATTGTACCGTGTGGTAGATGATACTAGAAATAAGTAACAGTACTGTTGAAAGGATCCAAACGCTAAGTGATACGTTACGACACGTTATGTCAAATTCTGAGAGTGCTTTGGGGACAGTTCTTCTTTCAGCAAATGGAGGTGGGTAATTTGTATCGGATCTTCAATTTCAAAGTTAGCAATTAATGGAAAAATATTTAATGGCAAGTACTTTTGGGGAAAATGATTTTGAAGTGCATTTTTCAGATAAGGAAAGTCTGAGATTAGATGGATGAGGAATGTCATTTTTTAAAACTCATCTTCAGCAAACTTGTGGAGCTGGTGCACGGTGCCTTCTTGGAAGATTGCTTGAGAGCTGGAGAAGTGTGTGACAATTAGCAGTTAAAACGGCGCTTCTGAGTGCATGATGGAGATCATCCATCCAGACGCGAAGGACAGATGGGATGTGTGTTAAGAAATTGTTGTGGCTAGATCAGATACTCCTTTTGCTTTACAGCAGTTTAAGGCTTTGTATATGAAGTGAAAACCAAGTGTGCAAAATAGTAAAATGAATTTCAGTTAGCAGTGGGTTTAAATAAGAACAAGAAAAGTTCTATAGTGCCTAAGAAAGAAGAGGAAAGAGGAAAGCAACGTGTAAATCCAATAGCAGCAAGAAGACAGCACCGAACAAACAATGCAGAAAAGGTTATGGTATGACTGATTTCATGCGTGGTTGTATAAAGAGCTTGACAGATAATCAGCTAACTTGATAGAAACAAACAACAACAAAAAAACACCTAGTGTGGTGGTCAGAGCAGAAGAAAAGTGCCAAAAATACAGAGGTAAGGTATTCAAGTATAGAGGACCTGATAAAATCTATCGAAGCATGCGTTAGGATATAGCTGAAATAATGTTATATATATATATATATATATATATATATAAAATAATCGCTATTTGAAGTTATCTTTCAGAATTCATCAGTTACAGACTGCTGAGGGTTGGAAATGGGAAGAAATAGCATTGGTGCTTGAGGAGAAAGGGGAGAAAGGCGTGGATAATTACAGATAATCTTCTCTAACTTGAATTCTGCAAAGCGTGTTTGTGAGTACGTAGGAACTACTAAGGCCTGGGTTGTCCAGAGAAAATCATGTTAAATCAATTGCCTTCCTTGCTTGGCAGGGCAACCGGATAAGTGGGATAAAGGAGGCATGGGAAGTAGATATTTTGACTAAAGCTTTCACACTGCTCCACAAGTCGTTGTCATAAGTAACGTACAGCCTAAACACAGTTCCCATAAGGTGGGTGCACAGTTTCTTAAAAAAATGCCTAAACCAGAAGTGGTTCATTCTCAAGTGGTGAAGCCATTTAGGTAGACAAGCTCACGTATTTCTTCCCACAACCAAGTTTTTGTTGCCGTTTTCATTAATAACTGGTGTGACAGACTAGAGAAGAAGCTTTAAAATTGTGTGGATGATGGGACGATGCCGTGCTGGTGGGGCAGGGTCAAAATTCTGAACAACCTGAAGTTATGCAACAGCGAAGACCAGAGCAGAGGAGTACACTTGGAGAAATCAGTTACAGCTCTATGAGGAAATTTGTGTGTCTAAACAGTTTTAATGCCAATCTCTGGAGTTTCCAGGGTGCTTGCTAGTGTAGGTGAGCCGTTCCTCTCTTCAGGCTACTTAGACTTCTCAGATGCACACTTTTTGTCTGTAAAATGAGATTTAATGTTGCCATCTGGTTTACAGATCCTAAGAAGAAACGTACTGAAGTGTGAAAGGTACTGCCTTTCTCTAGAGAGGCAGCTGATTGTGTCACAGGATTTCTAGGACGGTGTGACCAGCCAGCTACCTGTGGGCTACTGCTAGTCCTTGAACCATAACCAGGGGATTGGTGAACTGGAAAAAAATCTTATTAATTGTGACAGCTGGGAGCGAAGCCAAATGCTTTGTGATAGTAATGTGTATGCAGTCATAGTAATAATAAGTATGCTGCTTATGTTAGAAGTAAATTATTGACGTACTTAAAGTTTTAGAGATCTGGGAAGTTGATTTTTCTTTTTAACAGTGAATGAATAAAGAGGAGGGGTGTTTAGATACCAATTTCTTGCTGTTGTAGCAGATAACTGGACTGCAACTGTTGAAAAACTGTTGTGATTTAAGCTACGTGCACACAATCCTAACTCCCAAAGAAGAGGTATTTCTTGGGGTAAGGGACACAGCTTTGAGTCACCAAGTAGTGCTGAATAAAACCATTTCCTTGGCATCTAGTAGCAGAGAAACAGATTACCCAACGCGGGCTGCATCCAAGAAAATAACAGAACATTTTTGAATGTCATTGGCTAGATGTTTGCTAAAACTTCTGCTTAAGCTCTAACTGTTCTCTATAGTGTGAAACAAGCAGAGCAGGAGGACAATAAGGCTTTTATACAGGGGAGGTTTCAAATGCCTTCGATAAGGAGAATTTACTTTCCAGAGAAAGTAATTGGTATAGATATGGTAAAACTGTAGTAAATGGGAATGTGCTGTGTAAAATAAAGTAAGTAGCTGATAACAGCTGCAGATTATCTTCAACGACTCTATTTTGAGACCACTTATCTGTAGGAAGCTACTATTGCTTTCAACCTCTTTTGATTCATCTGCCCCTAAATGTTTTCCATCAAATTTGAGGTTTATCTGTAGCAAGTCTAGGTCTGTTGTGTTCCTGATCTGTGTACCCTGTACTCAGTCTGAGGGCTGCACTGAGGGACTCAAAGAATGGATGTGTTCACTCTTAGTCGACAATTTTAGTTGATAATTTGTCCTTCATAATTAAATAGTAGTATCCCATACTGATTAAGGAAACACTACAAGCCAATATTGAAACTGAAAAATGGAAATTCTGGTTGTGAGCCCCAGTGAGCACAGCCCCTGCAGTGTGGTGACTTGCAGCTGGCAGGCTGAGACCCTCAGAGATTGCTGTTCCTGTGTATTTTTGTGTCATTTAAAATCTAATTGCACCAAACTTTAGTGCTTTAGGATCTTTCTTCAGAGTCAGACTCCTTGAGAGACACATTATGGACTTGCATAATGGCATTGGTAAGGCAGGTAATTTCCTTTAGGACACAGGGACGGCGTGAAACTGGCACATAGCAAGAAACTGGACTCTGCAGGATACTAGCTATTTTTGTATGTCCTACTTGTTTTTTTCAAAAAACGTTCATAAAAATAGAATCCACATTTGGTTACCCCTCTGGCCGCCAGACGCTGGGCTCGCTGCCTTCCTACTGACTTCTCAACAGCCCTGCACACAAGCCCCTATGAAGAGCAGCTTCGGTTTCATAATGCCAGTCCAGTATCTTTTTAATATCGTGCTGCTACTGGTACATTTTTCACATCAGGAAATGAAAATGATTTTGATGAAGAGCAGTGCTGTTTTTAGCTGTAAGATAGGATTAGTCTACTTTCCAGCTCTTGTTTCTAAACAGAACCCGTGCCAACTGGAAATTATCCAGTTGGTTGAAAAACGACATGGGAGCAGTTTGGTCAGGAATATTTGCTTTTTCACCCTGGGGTTTCTTCCATCTGCCTACTAAAACAATTATATCACTGCAAGACTGAAATTCCCTCGTCCGTATCCTGTCTGGTAGCGGTCAGTGCTAGCGGCTGTTGAGGCGGACAGAAACCATTGCCTCTCCTGCTCCCTCTGCATAACTTGTAAGTAGCCCGGGCCCAGCGTCTCCCCTTTAGGTGCTGGGAAGCTTCTTACAGCTCCACGCAAAGTCTTCTCCCTTCCAGCCTGCACAAGCCCAATTTTCTGAAATACACTCTTTGATTCCATTAGGTTTGATAATGCTCTGAAGTCCTGGAGGCTAATTAGGCACTATATTGGAAACGAAAATACCCCATCGTATTTTTCTTTTTTGATTAGCTGCGTGTTGACCACTACACGGCATTTCTCTGGTATTTGAGCATCAATGCACCTTGAGGTATTGGTGTCCTCTAAAGGCTGTGACCTGTCTCTGGAGATAAAACAGCCTCTCAAAGTGCAAAGTACGTATTTTTTTTTTTCTCTGAAGTTTATTCAAACTGGAAAGCATTGTCAGGTTTTTATAGGACAATGCCGAAATGGATGCTAGTGACAATATAAAAGCAGCTCAGAGGGAAGAGTGTATAATCTCTCTTTATGCAGATGCTTTCCGTCCATTTTCTACCACGATCTGTGAAATCAAATTCACAGTTAAACTCTCCGAGATGATAACAGCACTAAGCTCAGCTGTATCCAGCAGATTATAGCTAATCAGAGGCTCCTCGGTGGGCACAAAGCGGGCGAGTGTGGGAGGACGCTACACTCGCAGTCCCTTACGGTGGTCTCTTTCAGGGCCATGCATTAATGTAATCAGGGCAGTCGGTGGAAGTTGTGCCATGTGAAATGAGGAGGAGCAGATTGCTACCTGTGGTTATCCTTCTCTCTTGTGTCTGTCTGTGCATACACGCACCGGTGTCTTTCCGTTTTTTACATTGCGATTCCTGTTGTGAGGAAAGCCTATAAGCTATGCGATGATAAAAAGGAATTCATTTTATCTTCTCCTTCATCTAAATACATTAACCCGGCCAAACCAGGATGCCAGGGAATGGCCTCAAGTTGCACCAGGGGAGGTTTAGGTTAGATGTCAGGAAGAATTGCTTCACAGAGAGGGTGGTCAGGCACTGGGACAGGCTGCCCAGGGAGATGGGGGAGTCCCTGTCCCTGGAGACATTTAAGAGACGTGTGGACGTGGCACTGAGGGACACGGCTTAGCAGTGCTCTTGGTAGTGTTTTGTCATTGTTGGACTTGATATTATGGGTCTCTTCCAGCCTAAATGATAAATTATTCTAATAAGAAAATGTTCAAGTTTAATTTTCTTCGTAGTAGCTCATATCATAGAATCATTAAGGTTGGCAAAGCCCTCCAAGATCATCTGGTCCAACAGCATCCTACCACCAATGTCACCCACTAAACCATGTCCCTAAGCGCCACGTCCAACCATGGCGCTGTGTTTTGGATTTGTGATGGGAATCGTGCTGTTAACGCCCTGGTGTTTCAGTGTAAGCACTGCTCAGCACCAGTCGAGTCGAGGACCTTTCTGCTCCTCGTGCTGCCCTGCCACAAGGAGCTGGGAGGGGACACAGCCAGGACAGCTGGCCCAGGCTGCCCAGAGGGATGTCCCATACCATGTGGCATCATATGGCAGCACTTGAGTTGTGTATCACTTGGTTTTCTTTTTTCTTATTAATCTGCCTTTATCAAAACCTCCGTATTTTCTAACTTTTGCCCTTCCAATTCTCTCCCCATGTCCAGCTGTGGGGCTGGGAGGGAGAGTGAGCCAGTGGCTGCGTGGTGCTCAGCTGCTAACGAGGTTAAACCACGACATACTAAAGAATTAGCGAAGGAAGGACTACAAAGAGTTAAGCAGGTTGCAAATGAAATGTACATAAAGAATTGGTAATGAAGACACACTGGCAAGCTACAGAGGGAAACTTTCATGAATCATAAAAGCCTTTTCTGGAAATGATTTTGCTTAAGAGATTGCAGCAACTCAACATATTTTTGCTGGATCTCTCAAATTAAAAGAGATTTCATGGTTACTAAAGAAAAAAGAATGAAAACAACAACAACAACAACAAAAACCAACCCACAAACCAAACCAAAACCAACCCAAAATAACCCCAACATATACTTTCTGTTTGCTCGATTTAGAGTAGGGCAGAAACTTTACATTTTGATTCGGAGGAACCGAATTGGTTTTAAGATTACAACACAACAATTTAAAGCAAAGCGTGATTTCGATGTAGATAAAACAAGTTTTGGAAGTGCTCGTATTTTAATTTTGGAGAGCCGGGGGTGTAACTCAGAGCTGAGCTGGTGCTGCAGTACGTATGGACTCGTGTTCCTTTCCCGAGGCACATCGTGTTCCAGTCCTGCGCTGAGCGGGGAATTGCCACCTACGTGTGACCACATTAGGTGTGACCCCCAACAAGCCCGGCTGGGGAACAGCGAGTGATTCATCTAATGGCTTGCTTCTCCGTGTACACCTTCCATAGGACCACTCTGGAAACGTTAATATAATTTTCTCCCAAGGATTGCGTTGGGTTTCTTCCGCTATGTCCTACAACAAATGAGGCTTGAACATCAAAAGTGCATATTGCGGTGCACTGCAGTACTTGTAAATCTGTTCGTGCTCTAGAAACTTCTTTTTTCTTTTTACTCACCGATTGAAGTATGAAGTTAAGGGAGAAGTAGACCAAGGAATCCATATTTCTTTCAATTTAGGAAACATGAAGGACTCTCTTGAGTGGTTGCTGCACCAGACGCAGAAGTTCAGACGCAGAAGGCCATAGTTGAATCCAGTCTTTTGGTCTTTTTGAGCATTTCCTGACTTGAAACTCATAGAAATTCACACATTAGCCCTTTGTTGATCTAGGTGATAACCAGGACTGTTAGTGGAGTCTGAGTCAAGCTTAGGCTGAGCCCAACTAAGAAATGAGCGCAGGTCTGAAGTGCCCGAGTGTCCTGCAGAGGTAACCAAGCACAAAATGCAGAAAGGTGTGCTGTGATGGGGTCTAAGCATCCCTCATGCATCCTCGAACCCTCAAACCCTTATCTAGCCCATCAGGTGAAACCTGTTGGAATTGCACGTGGCATCAGTTCAGTTACAGTGGTTGCTGTGTGACCACTTTGAGCTCCTTCTATCTCCTACAGCGAGCTGAATGGGCCGGGATGTCTGAAACGGATCCTGAGAGGATCCATGCCCCTTTCCTTGCTGTCTGTGCAAGGCTTCATCTCTGTGCACCTTTGTTCTTCTCTGACCCAAGCTGGTTTTTTCTTAGTTTTCTTTTTTACCACGTATTTCTGCTGAAAGGCACCTTTATTGAACTCCTTCACGTAGCGTCGTGCTTGAAGCGCTGTTTACATGTAATTTATGTGGGTTTGCTGCATACTCCGTTTAGTTGCTCACCCAGGGGTAGCATAGTGCTGCTCTTGCTGTGTTTTTATTGTGCAGCGAGACTCCAGACATAGAGGCTGCAGCTTCTAGGAGCTGTTCACATGTATACAGAAAGCAGACCTGCTGGAGTAATTTACAAACGAAGTGTAAGACGGAAAGACAGATGGGCCAGACTGACTGGCAAGAATAAGGAGCAGTGAAACAGCACCGTGAGAGCGTCAGACGGGGGTCACACTTCTGCCTGTTTTGCCCTGTGTTATGGGCTGCAACAGCAGGGAGAGAGGCAAGAGAGGAGGAAAGAGCTTCATTCTTTTATGCTGTAGTACAGGGGTGAAAAGACTAAGGCGTGGGTGTACACTGGCTTCTACACTTTTATCTCTGGTCAATTGTTTCAATTTGCATTTGAAGTTAACTTTCGGCACGGATTTTCTTAGAATTTTCTTCTGAGAATGAATATTGCTGGGTCAATCATTTTCCCTTCTACCTTTTTCCCATTCAATAACATTCATGAAAGAGCATGAGATTCTCTTCCCCTCTCCTGCTGTTTTTTTTTTTTTCTAATAGAGGGTCACCTTCAAAATTATTGGTGTCCTTTCTCAATCAAACCTCGGTGGAACTCTATTTTGAATTATGTTAGTGCGGTTTGCATTCGGTTGCATTTCGCATCAAGACGGGAGGGGGAAAAACATTCCCCGTGACTGTGATGAGAAACAGCTGAAATGCCATAAATGTTGATCACTGTGGGCAACCCAGTAAATCAGGAATGGGCAAGACAAGCATTTTATTTGTTTAAACTGTCCCATGGCTTTTTCTTGTTTATTTTTCTAGTTAACTGGGCTGAAAAAGACAGGGAATGAATAATATGTATTTTATGGATGTTTTACAACATTACATCTCCAAGCGTATAAATAAAACTAAGTTCTTCAGCTCTTTTACTGTTTTCTTTCCAATATTTCATTCTCATATTCAGCGTTCTGGCCAGTGAGGTTCTGCTTCTGTGTCACTGGCACCAACAGAGGTGTCCCCTGACACTCCAACAGGCTTGGCAACAAGAGACTGAGCTTTCTAGATCATCTGACTAAGTAGATTTGTCCTGAATGGAAATGGAAAATGGTACTTCTCCCCCCACAGTTCCCCTACGTGGGCACTGTGACCACACGTGAGTATGTCCTCACCTTGCTTTCGCCACACACAAAGCGAGAGTGGTCCACCTTCAAGGGCCAAGGGGATGACACCTCGAGTTTTCAGTCATCACCGAAAAGTAGAATAATAAGGGAATTAATATTTCAGGTTCTGTTTTTTCACAGTCCCTAAGTTTATACAGTCGGTATGCAGACTTTTCACGCTGTTTCTCGTAATGAATAACCTTGCAACCCTAGTTTCCTGCGCAAGGTTGACTAGCAGCCCCTTATTTGTTATTGTCCATTACATTTTATTTATTTCAGGCTTTTTCGGGAATGCCAGCTAACCATCATTGGGAGAGATACTGGAGTCTACATCAGCACATTTTTTAGTCTGAGCTGTGGATTCTTGTGAGGCAACTCTCCTGTTGATCTCCATTAACTGGGCTTTTGTTCACATCACAGATCAGTCCATGAGCTGGATTCCTTTCAGATGAAATTAATCCAGGAGCGTGCCTCGTGTGCTCCAACTGCGTGTCCAGTCCGTGGCACCTGATCAGAAAGTCCTCGGCACCCCCTGTGCAGATCTGCTCCAGCTGGAATGCCCTTGTTGGTAGAGACGTAGCAACTATCAGTAAAAACTAATTAAGGTTGTTTTTCTTCCACGCCTTTGTTTGCTAAATTAAGGCAGTAGGAACTTTAAGAATTATTGATGCAGGCTAGGAATAGCCACAGCAATTTGTTGTGCTGCCAATTAGATGTTGGGCATACATGTCTCCAGCAAGAAGACAGAACTGATAACTGGTATTGTGCTGTGTACATTCTTCAATTAAACTGAATGGAGAAGAGCTCCTTGGAGTTCACTATATACATTATCTACCCATTTATTGTTTTAATTCTTAAAAAATAATAAATAATAATTTAAAGAGAAATGCTTATTTCAGCAGCCTGCTAGGACCTTTTCTTCATGCATTCATTATCAGCATTATTTTCATATTCTCAAGCCAAAACACAAGACTGCTATTTGGAAATATAGGAATTATTTTAAATGCTCCAGAAACTTGCTCTTCCTTTTTTTTTTTTCACTACCAAATATGATGGGAAAAAAAAAAAAAGGATTGAAGAACGATGCACAAAATAGCGTCCTGCATGGCAATGAAAAGAAGCTTCCCAGAGACCAGCCTGATGTCTCTGCAGAGCGGTCCCTAGGCAGGGGGCAGAACTAATGGATCTGTTCCTACAACGTGCATTCGGCCAGCCGGCTGGAAAGCCTCCTTCCCGTGTTTTGGGGAAGTGGCATCTGGAACTGGAGTGCTTCCAACGTTGAACGCTCAAAAAGCTGTCGTGGGCAATACAGTAAAATAGCAGAGTTCCTATGAAAAAAAGAAATGTGAAGTGTGGATTTTTCTTCAAGCTCAATCGCTGGGTGTGAAATTGAATTGAGAAGTCTCCAAAGTATATTAAATCACCCCCCTGGCATTGCCACAGGAACGGTTTATTTCATCTTGAAGGCGCCTTTGGTTTCCAGATCAGTGGAGCTAAGCAGGAGGAATGTGCGTCACTTTGAGGTAAACAGGGATGTGAGCTGGTTAAAAACAGAAAAGGCAACGCAGCAAATTTCTGTGCCCCTGACATTTGTCAGCCGCTTCTGAAACGTGAATGCTGCTTCCATTAAGCTTTGGGGCAGATATTATCTCCGTGCCTTTTGTTGTGCTGATGAATTGGAAGCAGGACATGCATTTGTTTAGTTCGCTTGGTTTTCGAGAGGCAAGGCTGCCTCGTTTTGCTCACCAGGAGGCTCGCAGTGCTACTGCAGTGCCATCACTCCTTGCTGGACCTGCCCTTGTGCAGGACGACTGGTGGCGAGGGATTCTCTTACTGCCTCCGTCCCAGCGTGAGGTGGAGCCGTCAGGCTTCTTCCAGCTTGACGTTTCCTTTTCCAGCCTTACTGGTTCTGTGATTCTCTTTCTTTTGTCACGGCCATCTTTTGTGAGATGATGAATTACAAATGCCTACACCACATTATGTGACGGCTGTTAGCTTTTCTCAGAGTCTCTTTCTGGAGCAAGGCGCTGAATCTGTAAGCAGTAAACCTTTTATCCACTATTTGCGGTGTTAGAATCTGGCATGTAAGGACGGCAAAACCCTGGAGGTGCAACCTTCAGCATCTGTAGGATCTATGTAGATGCAGCAAAACAGCACTGACCAGAGTCTAACACGGAGCAGGGCTGCGTGCAGGCATGCTTTGTGGCTACGTGTGTGCTGGTTAGTGTCGGTTCACCACAAAGAGCAGAGCAATCAGGTCACTCGTTACCAGGTCTGGAACACAAAATGTGCGTCTTTCTAACCACATAGTAGGATTTAAAGATATTAAGAACCCCTTTAACATTAATAGGACTGCAACAGTACAAGCAAATCAGTTTTGTTTTAAGCAGAGAAAGCAAAATTTAAGCAGAGAGCAAAATCTAATGTTAATCTAATGTTTGTCTTTTTTTATTATTATTATTATTTATGTTTTTATATTTTTAAATTTGTACTGTTTTATTTCACCTTTGGCTCACAATTTTCCTGACCTCCACCCCTTACCAGAAAGCCAACCACAGAACAAGCTGCATGAACTGGGGTAGGAAACTTGTTTTGGTTTGTAGATGTACTGAAACAATTGTGCAGTTTTGAAAGACTCGAGTTTAAATTAAATGAAAACAAATAAATGAGGAAAAAAAAAAGGCACAAAGAAGCCCAAACTCTTTTTACTCCAGTCTGAATGCTCTAATCTAAGTTCGGTTTTCTATTTAGGAAGAGCTGAACAGAACGTTGCACTGAGTTCCGAGGTGAGAAATACAACAAAACAGTGGGGTGACCAGGCAGTCGTTGCAGAGTACTTTGTAATTTCGGTTCCCTGGCAAAATACCCAGTCTGCCCTGTTTTTTTTTCCTCCCTTTCAGAATTTCTCACATGTAGAAACGTTCCCATTTAAAACGTACCCTGGTGAATGACAGCTGGAAGGGCACATTTCATAATGAAAAGATAGGATGGGGAGAACCTGTGCCTCAAGGTGATCACTGAGTGATTAATTAATATTTTAGTCTCCTGTCCTTTCTTAAAGGCATGAGCACGAGACCATGGGAGTTCTTTTTTGATCATCATCATAACTGATTTAAACTATTTCTGCCCTTTCCATCACTCCTGGAATTTAACTGAGAATCAGTAGTGCTTTCTCATACCCACTTCCAAAGCTGCCTGGCAGATTTTACATTTTTAGAACTAGAAAATGTGATAGTTTTGATTAGGCTGCTGTTTACACTGGCTACTTTCATGTAACGAATTTACACACTTCACTTGGGTTACCTCCAACTGCCTGTTTGCCCTCTGAGGCTCATGAAATAATTCACAGAATCACAGAATCATCTAGGTTGGAAGAGACCTCCAAGATCACTGAGTCCAACCTCTGACCTAACCCTAACAAGTCCTTCACTAAACCATATCACTGAGCTCTACATCTAAACGTCTCTTGGAGACCTCCAGGGATGGTGACTCAACCACCTCCCTGGGCAGCCCATTCCAATGCCTAACAACCCTTTCAGTAAAGAAGTTCTTCCTAACATCCAACCTAAACCTCCCCTGGCGCAACTTTAGCCCATTCCCCCTCATCCTGTCACCAGGCATGTGGGAGAACAGACCAAGCACCACCTCGCTAATTGTTCGCACATTGTTAAAAGCTCCTGAGGTGAACTGAATTCTTTGAAGTTCTGTTTAGACACGTTTTTAGAAATGAGCCCCTTTTTTATGGACTTTCGGAATTAGAGAAATGCATATTGCTGTCCCATAATCTTTTCTTCCTATCCTTTGAGAGTAATTAGCCTTTTTAGTACTTCTGGGCCAGTGGCATTTCCACATTTTACTGGTCTAAATGCAAAACAGCCTCTTGAATTTGAGCCTAAATCTTTTAATAGGCAGTCTGTTTCGTACCAACACTGTTGGTTATTTTAATGCAGATAATTCCCATCCTTTCACAATATTTCCTAACTTCTTAACATTTAGGCGTAGCTGGAGACACGCTGCTTTGTGTCCCAAGCAGAGGTCATCCACCTTTACCTCCCGCATTGGGCTCACCACTTTTTTGGCCATCCTTGCAGTCCCCTTCTGTTGCTTTTCCAGCCTGCCTCTACTTTTCTTGATCCTGGCTGACAAGAGCCGTACACAGCCAGACTAGCTCGTTATGGTACCCTTTAAGTGGCACTGACACATCGCAATCTTGAAATTACTTCCTGATGATATTTCCTAGCATCTCGTGTATATATAGATACATACGTACACACAGAAGTGTGCCTCTTCAGTGACTCTGTCCCTCTAGGATTAAGCTGCCAGCCCATCCTCATTGCTGTAAACTGGGAATTTTGAATTGATTTTTCAATTTAAAAATTTTTTTTTTTCAATTTTCAATCAATCCTTGACTCCTACGAGCACAGCCTCCGTATGTTCTGCCAATTTTCATCTTTCATCTGGTGCTCCGTGAGAGCTCTGTGGTGTTACAACCAGTGTGGCTATGCTGAAACAGAAGACATCGGACTCTGAGATAGGAGTTTTTCTTCTAGGAAAGTTTATATCAAATGCAGAACTCATTTCAGGAAAAAACCTATTTCATAATTATAAACTATGTCTTGGTTGTTGCATGCAATTAGTTACTTGGATTCTCTTTTATATAAATGAACGGAAAAAAAATGGAAATTGAAAAAACGTTTGCTTTGTTTGCCTACAAAACTCCAGGAAAAAGGATTAGACTGAAGTTTTAAATCACAACCATCTCCTAAATCAAATGTGTAACAAGGGTGATAATGCGCGTAAACATACTGAAGAATAAAATGTAATTTGTGTTGGAGCTCTAGGGCTCGAATCCAGCGCTCAGTGATGGCTGTGGAAAGACTTCCATTGATTTGAATTAGGCTTTGGCTTTTGTCCTGAGTGAGCACAATACCAGCGGAGCTATTCAGGGACGAAGTGTTTGGAAATAAATCACGGGGACACAGCACTGGAAGGAACTTGCTGCGGCAGAGCCCCATTCACTTGCTAATTCAGGCAGCCGTGGTTTGCAGTGCTTGCGTCGATATTGTGTCGTGGTCCCTTGCACGAACTGACCGAATGCCATCTTCAGAAAGCCTTTCGCCACTGCTGCTGTAATTGGAAGGCTGTTTCTGAGTCATTACTCCCGTGTTTGAAACCTTTTTCTAACTTCGAGACTAAACCTATTCATCCCAATTGTTTCCGCTTGTTTTATGCCAACGCAGCCCTCCAGTTTAAATAGCTTTTTCTTTACTCTGCACCATTCTGGTAAATTACGGATGGCAGTCATGCCTCCTCTCCATGGCTTGGCTTGGCTTGGCTAAATAAACTAAGCATTTTAATTTCTTACTCGGGAAGTTGTTCATTCCTTTTATCTTAGTAGCCTTTATGGGAACCTATTCCCATTTGGCTTAATCTTTGTGGGATGCAGGCAGCAAAGCCTGTAACCTTAATGAGGTGTAATGGGGCTTTATATAAACTTGTTAATGCTTCCCTTGCTTTACTGGAAATACTTTCCCAGACGCATCCAGTGCTTTGTTTGCCTCCTCATGGCTGCATTTCACCAGTGGCTTCTGTTGTGCGCCTTGCAGGCTCTGGCTCCCCAGGCAGGCTCCCGTTTAGTAGCAGCACTAAGGTTTGAGTCCATGGACGCTCACCTTTGCTCTTGTACTCTGGGACTTGGAGCTTGGGTGTCACTGCAGCACCCCTTGCTTCCTCGGATGGTGCTCTGCTCGTCCTCACATCGGCTGTCATAAATCACAGAATCATTCAGGTTGGAAAAGCCCTTCAAGATCACCTGCTCCAACCACCCCCCTACCCCCAATGTCACCCACTAAACCATGTCCCTAAGCACCATGTCCAACCTCTCCTTGAACACCCCCAGGGACGGTGACTCCACCACCTCCCTGGGCAACCCGTCCCAGTGCCTGACTGCTCTTTCTGAGAAGAAATGTCTCCTCATTTCCAACCTGAACCTCCCCTGGCACAACCTGAGGCCATTCGCTGTAGTCCTGTCACTGGTTACCTGTGAGAAGAGGCCGACCCCCAGCTCCCAGGTAATCAGCAGCTGTCATTACGGTGTTTCTACATCATTCTAATTTTGTTAATAATTATAATAAAAAGCCCAGGAACTGCTAGGGGTGCTGAGCGATGGGATACGGGAGCCGAGGTGAGGTTGCAGGTGAGATGTGGGGAAAGGCAGCCCATGCTGAAGAGGGGGCACAGAGCCCCCAGGGGAGCGGATGGGAACTGCAGTGCTGGTCAAGTGAACACCACTGAAATTTGTCAGAGCATTAATTGGGTCCCACAGAGACATACTTCGGGTGGATGAAGACCGCCAGGGTACAGGAAATAAATGCACAGCTCCGTGACTTTCTGCATTTTGACTCACTTTCTACTTTAAGATAAGCAGTGCTACAGCTTAAACTCAGACGTTTCTCTCCTTCATTCAGAAATTTAAAAAGTGTTCGGAAAGTTTAGAGACTTAAAAGCATTTTAAAAATCCTCAATTGTAAAAGTGCTTTAAAAGCCCTGAATTGGGATGATTGAGTCCTGAATTATTTATCCACCAGACTTGAAAGGGAGAGGATTTGCTAAAGGTCTTTAAGACGTATACGATACATTCTCTTCCAGACCAGAATGGCTCTGAAGGACTTTTATCCAGCTAAGTGCATTCAGCAGCTATCAGAAGTCGCAGGCCATAGCAATTAAGGCATGAGGCACTTCCTGGGAATTAATATCAAGCTGGGAGGAGCTGGGCCGGCTCAAGATGCAGCTGAGGGCCATTAGCTGCAGCTGGGGATTAATGACCTCTGCTGAGGTCATTACGATTATCAGCTGAAAAGGCAGCAAAACGGGGATGTGCGGATCGGTTTGGTTGGTGCAGTGGCCGTGCCCGGTGCTGGGATGAGCTGGAGGCTGGTTCCCCTCCCCTCTGTCCCACATCGTGGCCCTAAGCGAGGGCTGGGCTCCATGTTTTGATTTTTCGTGTGCTGTGCAAGAAGAGGGCAGGCGTGAGACCGACCAGTGCAAGAAAACAGGAATCTGCTTCCTCCTAAACAGCCAGCTGCAATAGGTAGTTACCTCCCGAGTACTCGATATTATCTGTTACGTAGATTATGCAGAGCCCTGCGTGTTTCTACACCCTGCTCTCCGTGTACATGGGTCCCCTGACCTGTTGTCTCCCTCCCCAGCCCTTTTGCCCAGGTCACTGCAGGTTGCACGGACGGCATCCCAACCCCGCCAGAGCTGCGGCGACTGCTGCGTTTGGCTGACCTTTAGCCAAACGCCACCCGAGGCAGACTTAGGAAAACTAAATGGTGCAAAAAAGTAAGATAAAAAAGAAAAATGTCTTAAAAAAACCCCACATCAAACAAAGGTGTGATATATTGACCATTTAAATGCTAGGTGCTGTGACTAGACCCGCTTGTGCAAACCCATGGGCTTCCTGCTGCTTGTGGGATTGCTGTGTGCCTTTCTTCGCCCCCGACCAAACCACTGAGCTCTCTTCTCTCTTTTTTTTTTTTTTCCTTCAAAGTATCCCCTGTGGTGAGAGGAAGAGGTGAGCGAGGTCAGGCGAAATGAAATGAAAATCATGAAAGCTTAATAGACCACAGGGAGGTTCTTCTGAAAGGCTGCCAGGGACGGAGTATCAGTTATGGGGAAGAAGACCACAGAGCTGGCAGTGAATGAAAGGAAATGTGGAACATGCGTGTTGAGGTTTCGTGGTCTTTGCCATGCAACTGGTCTGCTTTCCAGTTAACTCTTTAACAAGCCTCTGGTGCTGGCACGAGGACGCAGCTCTGCTCGTGTCCCCCTGCTGCCTGTGGTTCTTCAGGGTACGTTTTTCGAAGTTTTGTACTCTTTGTCCTGCTTGGAAGATAGCAGATGAGGGCCGAAGTATTGATCAGATTACACAAATTGGGTTTTCTGTTTCGTCTCCTGCAGCCTCTGCCCGTTAGCCACTCTAAGAGATAAGAAATTATTTTCCTCCATGAGAACAGAAGTTACATAAATACGTAAGAAAGTGCTTACTTGCAGATATATCAGAGCACACGTGAGGTTATTTTCCACCTGACATAATAGCCTTCAGTGGATGAAATATTTCAAACAGTTTTTTTGCAGGATAAAGGACTCTTAATAAAAGGGGTTTTGTTCTGGTTGATTCCCCATCTTCTAAGACTTCCAAGTCTTGATCACAGATATTAAAATGCTAGGACTTCACATGGCCCTCGCCGGATGGCAGCCTCAGGTCTGAGGAAGCACAAACGTTAGACTCCATAATAACTGCTCCTTTTTGGTCTTAACATTTATGAATATTTGCTTGTGTGCATGAAAAGACCCGTGCAGGTATCAGAATTGATTCAAGGTCTTCAGTTTAATTTGATGATGTGACGCTAGTCTGTGTGCCCATAGCTTACAGAGAAAACACAGGGAGCCTGATCCTCCAGGGGTGCTAACGTACCTTGAATTTCTGCTGATTTCCAGATCCAGAGATTTGGTACCTCTCAGACCTCTCTCACACTGTTAAAATATCCTTATTTGTGTCGCGTGCTTTTGAACACGCTGTTCTATAGCGAAACATTTTTAAGCCTGAAATTTATCTTTAGGACAGGTCACTGTTTTCTCCTATCTAATCATTTTTTTCCTGCTGCTACGCTGACTCTGAAGGACTAGGTCTATATCTGCTCTAAGTATCTAAATGACAAAACACGCAGAAAAACGTACTATACAATGCAAAACGACCCCACAGTGCTGATTTGAATGTAGCCCTCAGTTCCAGCAGGCCTGGCTGTGTCTGCTGACTCTGTTGTCATTGTGCACAGTGTTTGCTTTTGTACAGATGAGATCAGTTGTCTGGTATTCTCAGCCTTCTGCCCTTTTCAGCCTCGTTTCAAAAAGCGCTATGCTATCACTGTCTTGCTCAACTTTTATGAGAAGTTTAATAGCCGGTGGGTTCTCAGTTTGAAAACTCCTTCCCTCAAATATTTTCCAGAGGTCAGCGCTTTCAGACCGATGCTTTCCGTAACTTCTTTTCGCAGAGCCCTCATTCATCCGTGGACAGCCACCCCCAAGGCTGAGACCTGCTGGTTAAACGGTCATCCTCAAGTTCCAGATCGTGTTTTAACAGACTGATGTGACACAACACCAAGCTAATCTTCAGTATTGTTTCTTTTTCATTTGCAGGAGAAATTTGAAGGCTTGTTCCGTGCCTACGATGACTGTGTGACATTCCAGCTGTTTAAGAGCTTCAGACGCGTGCGGATAAATTTTAGTAGTCCCAAATCAGCCGCTCGTGCCAGGATAGAGCTGCATGAAACACAGTTCAGAGGGAAGAAGTTAAAGTTGTATTTCGCACAGGTAATGAAATCTCCTATCTACTTCTGTGTTAGTGCATAGCTTTTACAGAAATATTGTACAATAAAGCTGAATAAAAGCAATAAAAGTTTCTCCCTTGCCCAATATTTGTGCTAAAAGATTACTCAAACATCCTTATGTTGCGTGAGCTGTACTTGCCCTGCGGGTCTACAGTTAATTTAAAGGACCACTTGGGACCCAGGTTGCTTATTCAACACACAAGTTACATAGCTTAGAACTGATTTACAACATCTGGTATTTTCTGTGGGTAACGTTCTAGCCATAAAAGAAAAAAAAAAAAGGCAGTAAAGTATGTAAGGTCATAAAAGAAGTAGGGCTGAATTATCTGGCTGCAGCCCTGAGCCACAGTTAGGCTTTCTCCAGCCTTTTTTTCCCTAACAAAATAAATGCGTGAATTTGCTAAAAAAGGAACTCATTAATTTCAAGTAAAAGGGAGAAGATAGGGGGGAGAAGAATGCCCCCAGCTTGGGGGAGATAAGTGATTATATCCATCTGTTGGAAGTGGAAGATGAAGGTTCGATTCTTCTTGACCAAGGGAAAGAGAATTCAGATTTCCCAGCCAGGAATCAGAAAGATGGGGGAGCTTGAGAGCGCTGACCACCACCTCTTCTAATCGTATTTTAATAAATAGCCGTGGTCAGTGTGGCTTGTGGGATACTCCCCAGTGCCCGTAAGTAATAGGAGTGTGCTTTGAGCTGCCAGATCAGTCCTTTAGAGGCCTTAGGCTAAGGGCAGCCTCATTTGAAGATCTTAATTAAGCTAAGAGGCTGTTAAATTTTGAATCTCTACATCTGGGGCAGGACAGGAGCTGCTCTGAGCCTAGGCAGAAGCAGAACCTTCTCAGGAAGACGGGAAACTGCAGCAGTGAAAACCCCAATATGCTTAACGGACTAGATGGTTCAGAAGATTTTACAGCTGGATTTAGGTGCTGAAAATCTACCTCAGTCCCATTTTAAAGGCCCTTAACTCCTAGATCTGGCTCAGATTCTTTTCTGAAAGGTTTCAAAACCTGCTGGTAAGCAGACTGGAGAGTCATTTCACTCCACCTGAACAATCAAGAGATTAATAGGAAATTTGAGATAAGCCAGGAAAAAGAACAACTTGCATAACAATGACTACTCTCCATAGCCAAGCTGCTTTCCTGCAAAACTGTTTAGGTATCTGCACCGTGTTCTCCAGTGCATGCAGTCTTAAAAGAGCTTATTAGCAGTGTCCAGGGAATGAATATGTGGAAGCAGCACAGTGTCTGGAGCGTTGTGTGTGTGTGTATGGCCCCGAGCCAGACTGAATCAGCACTTCCAGAACTAGAAATTCTGGGGAACATGAAGTGGAGAGACCTAAACCAGGTTTTTGCAGAATCCATTCAGAAATAGCAGAGTGTTTATCTTGAACTTGCTTTCATGTGAATGCAGTTTATTGCTTCTGGGCCCAAGTTGGTTTTAAACTTGCTCAGGTATGCCTGTAGCTGTGCCATAATTCATTTAAGCTGAGGCTTCTTTAATAGACAAAAAAAAAAAAAAAGAGCAAGAATTAAACTAGGTAAGTAAGATAGAAATAAAATGAGTATAATTAGTTGCAAACGACTAAGGAACAGGATAGATTCCTTTATCACATCAACTAAAGAAACCAAATATTCAGAAAAGTTTCTGAAATTCCTGCCATGGTGCAAGAATTACTGGTTTCTAATCTAGTGGCTGCCCTTATTTAGGACTGTAAGCAAGTAGATCACAATATCTTGCTAGCCTCAGAAGTCTCTTAATGTGCAACTGTGGGTACCAAAGCTTTGCTCTTACTCTCAGAGAACATACACAACAGGCACAAACATTGTAGCTTTGCTCATGTAACAGCCCCCCACAGCGTATTTACTGTAGATGAACCATCTGCAAGGTTGAGGGGAAATTCATCTGCAGGCCTTGTCTGCTGAGACTGATGCTGAAACCCTGCCTGGGTGGCATTTGGTATTAGAAGTGCATGATTTGAGCAATCATTCCATTTCCCCATCCTAAACTAAACAGTGTATTTGTTATGCTTTAAAGATTCAGACCTCTGAGACAGATGGAGACAAGCTTCACTTGGCTCCGCCACAGCCTGCAAAACAGTTTCTCATCTCGCCTCCAGCCTCCCCACCTGTAGGGTGGCAGCCAATAGATGATGCAACACCTGTCATCAACTACGACCTCCTTTACGCAGTTTCTAAGCTAGGACCAGGTAAGCCTGTGGTCCTTGTGTGAAAAAATGTTGGACAAAACCAAATGAGAAATAGCAGCGTGGAGGATAACTCGAGGAAGTTGGGGTAAAGCCTGTAAACTGGATTACAGCTTTGGGTTTAAGTTGATGCAGACCAACTGGTTCTTTGCTTGAAAATGAGCTTTACTTTAGGTACCTGCATAATTATATCTTATCTGCAGCTTGTAAGTGTTGTTTGAATAGCAGATCAAAGCTTGCTTGCACAATTTATTGTGCTTGTGCTTCTGTTTCGCTGAGACAACTGATGGTTTGTGTAGGGACTGGACAAATGCTTGTCCACGAGTAGAGTATTTGCTTTAAATCACACCTGCTCCGTACGGCGTTTCACGATGCAGAATACTTCATCGAGTGTTTAAGCATCACTGCATCACCAACAGAGTGGAGAATCTCTCATGTTAACAAGTCTGTTGAGAGAGAGGACTGCCACTCCCCAGCCCCAGCAGGATTGCTCTGTTGGGACTGCGCGTTTTCTGTTGAGAGTGGTGTGCAGAAGACAGGGGATAAGTTGTAGCATCTATCAAAGAATGGATATAAATGGATAATGCAGAGAGACTTTTTTCTGTCTTCAGCTTATGCTAGGAACTGAAGCTAGCTGGGATTTCTGAGACAGTGCTTTCCCTTAGAAAATGCTTATCTGATGAAACCAGCGCTTTTCGTAGGAGAGGATTACTTTTGATTTAGTTGTCATCTTTACAAAAAGTTTTCATTGAATGCTGTTAAAGCATCCCTTTTAAAATGTTCAAAATGGAAAATGTCCCAGTTCCAGGGCCAAGTTAGAAAGCAGTCTAATCTACATTTGTAACCTGTAAGGAAAAAATGGCATGTTAAATTACCTTCATACTGAAATAAACACTTTAGATCCCACCTAATAACAATTGTGGGGGTCAGCTCATGAAAAATAGAGTTCAGTTTTGAAATTCTTGTGGGATATGAGAATTATTTTCTCCCCAGCTGTAGTGAAGATGCTGCGTTCATGTTTTGAGAGTCCTGCTGGTTGCAGACATCTCATCATTTGGGCATTTGTGTGACTGCAACCACCAACAGAATGCGTGGGGTGCAGGAAGATGCTTCCTGATTCGGGAGGTTTGAAGGATCTTCTTGCATCTTTTCCTGATGGGATCTCTCACAGGGGCAGAATAGGAGATTCCTGGATTTTATTTATTCCCCTTCAGCAGGAAAGCCCGTAGGTAAGGGCTGTCAGGTCCAACTCTTTGTACTATATTGCAGATTATTACTTCCAGAATTGATGCTTTCCTTCTAAACTGCTGAATAAAAGGAAAACAAAAAACTCCTTTTTTTCCTTTGATGCAGCAGTGTTATAAATGGAAACATGTAAACGAATTCCCTAGCTAGCTGGGTAATAAATCAATTGCTGTTCTAGAGCAGTGGAATGTGAAATATCACTCATTGTTCCACACCCTGGGACAGCTTTGCGTGAAGGTCATATTCGCCCTTATTTAAGGAGCCTGCAGGGAGCGATATGAAAAGTCATTGTGTGCTCTCTTCTTTCTATTTTTAGCACTTGTTAGAGAGATCAATTTTAGTTAACTGCAGCGGCGGTTTTAAAATAGTGTTGCAGTTCTCAGTTGTGCATTTGCTATGTTTAGAATTTCATTGAGAAACAAACGCCGCCGAAACTCATTTCTCTGTATCGCAGCAGTAAAACATGCTGCTAGACATCAGCTAACACCGTTAACCTTAGGTAAGTTCATTTTTTTTCATTCAAACAACACAATGAAAAATGTAACTGTGGCTTAACTATCCAAAAAAAATTGCTCATTGGCACAGCTGTGTGCATAAGTCACAACGTTAGAGCCTGAGTATTGTGTCTGTAATTTGTGAGGAATTTTTAAAACACACTGATTGGGTGAAATTAATATCCGAGGACCAGCAAAACGCAGTTAAGCATGTAAGCAGTGAACAGATTTTTATGTGCCCTCAGCACAAGGTGACTTTTACTCACCTGCATGGCTGGGAAGACACAAGACACACTGCTTGGACACGGAGCCATACATCCTTACCTATTCCACGAATACAGGTCATCCCCTTCCACGGTGCCTGGCCATAATCACCCTAGCCACACAACAGGAGACTGGACCTATCCCTCGGTACAAGCCTGGGAAATCCACTCCAGAGTAAAACGACCAGGCAAGCAGTTAGTTAACAGGTTTGCGGTGTGCTGTTCTTTTCCTAGCTCTGTTTTTTTGCAGGTGTTTCTTTGCAGCCTCGTGGCTGCACCAAGGACTGTCTAGCACCTCCAAGGTCTAGCGGCAAGGATTTATTTTTCCTGTGCACCAAGGAAGCTGGATTTTGGTCCTCCTGCGTTAAACTGAGTTCAGTGAGGGTGCATTTAGGGAGGATCTTGGGGGCTTAGGGAGGACCTTGGCATGTTTCTTTACTTTCTGGTTGATTGGTGTAGATTTTCACTCTCTGCATGTGTGGTGACTGAGCTTCGAGCGAGATACGAGCGGAACGAGCGGCTCGGTCACTGAGCCAGGAACTTCTGCCTGCTTCTGACCGCTAGCCTGCCATTTCTTCAGTACGTTGCAAACCGAGAAGTGTGATCATTAATCTTCCTGATGAAAAACACGTCCGCTGTTGCGAGAACTTCCAGTAGGTGAACAGTGATGAAGATGCAGAGCGATGGCACTGACCTGGGGTGGCAGATTGACCGTTTGCCCGTCAGGCCCAGGCTGTGTCTGTGCCTGGCCTGCCTTTGACCTGGCTCTTCCCTGCACTTGCCACCCACCAATTTGTTGTCTGATCTAGACCCTCGTGTATTTTATACATTGTACAAGGTCTTAGCTACTTCCCACTGAAGAACACAGGAAATAATTTTGTATGAGAAATATTTGCAAGAGCGGAAACCGCTCTGCAGGTCTGTGCATACTGCAGAGAAAGGGCAGCTGGGTTTGCTCTGCCGTGTAGTGGTGTGGTGCTTTACAAACCACCTTCCTGGCACCAAGGGAATCCTGTCCTCTGTGGTACAAAAGGGGGGTAGAATCCTACCCCTCTCCCTACCCACTCCCAACATGCATATTTCTTCTTTCCTTCCCCAGTGCTGCTTTTTGGTCTCTTTCAAGCCTGGTACCCCAAATTCTCCACAACCTCAGTTCCTCCCTGCAGCTCGCCTTCACAGCCTCAAGCCCTGTTTGAAGAACACTTCAGGCCAGCAGCCCTTACAGACAGGCTGGTACCAAGTTTGGTTCTCTCCACGTTTCCCAATCCTCCACCTTTGCACCTCCTAAATGCCCTCAAGCTACCCTCCAGGTGATGTAAAGTACGTTTCACACTCTGAAAGCATCATTCTGGGTGTGTTCTGAAGTGCTACAGACAATGGCTTCTGCCCTGCTCACCTGTGCACAGGGAAGGGGAAAATGGGGAGGAAACCCTGCCCAGCAAATGCCACACACGGGGATTTCAGCCACGTCAGGAACTGCAGGTTTTCTGTACCCAGGTGTTTTCCAACTCTCATGTTTCTTCTCACTGATTCAGAATAAATACTGAATACTTCCTACAACTTCCAGCAAGGATTAAAAGGAGGCGGAGGGACAAGCAGATGGGTGATGGATAAAATTTTCCATCACTGTCCTTCCTCTCCCCTCCGTTTGGTGGCTCTTGCTGTCCTTCCGTCCCCTTGCCAGGGGCAGTGTACACGAGAGCCGCTGCATGGAAAGTGCTCCCTCCGCCAGGAGAGGGATGTTCTTCTCTAACATCAGTAACAGAGACTGGGAGAGCAACTCCTCCACCTTGGGTACAGCAGATCCATGCAGGAGAAATGCCATGGGATGCGTTATTCCATCCCTTCTGGGATAAACATGCACCCAGGCCAAGCACCACCCGCTGTCTGCACCATATTATTTGTAAAGCACTTGGATGGAGGGACCACGAAAGGAGTGTGTTTTTGTGCTGCTAATGACAGACTTAACATGGGGTGGGCAGCTCTCAACCCATTAACCTCTGATCATGAGTCGGAATCAGGGATGAGTTAGCTGCACAATATCATTACCTGTCCTTCATTATTAATTAAGCGTATGAATGTTGTCTTTGCTGGACAAAAGAGCCTCATTAGACACGAGATGCACCATCAATGAAAGGTCATAGTAGTGATACACAAAGGGATAGGAAATCGCACGCCATTACTTTTAATTCTGAAATATCATCAGTTGCTTTTGTGCTGTTCTTGTGGTCATCCTTCGTGCATCACCTGAGGCTGCGGGTTTGCTTGTGGTTCACATGGTCACAGAAGGTCGTGCCAAGTGACACGAAAGCAGGCAGACTCATTGTCAAAGGGAGAAACTTCCAATTCCTCTTTTTTTCTTACGCCAGACAAATAAGCAGAGGAGCATCACTGCTATTTTCAAGGGTTTTTAAGGAATATTTTCGGGCACCTTCATATGATAGATGTGCCACAGCTTAATTCTTCCCTGCGTTGCATCCTAAAGGCAGAGTTTAGATGTTAGAGCATATTTGGTAAATTCAGTGATATTTTTCTGAATAAATTTACGCGAGTTTCCATTATTATCTCAGCTTCACAAATATTTAAACAACTTATTAAGGGGTAGAGGTGGCTGAAATACTGCAGGAGGAGCAAGAGGCCTCTTCCCCAGGAGTCCTTTGAGGATTCTTCCAGGCAAGTATGAGGAGCAGGAGTGGTGAGGCAAGGTAGGGCCTGAGAAAGCGAAGGATGCATAACAAACAGCATCGGAGAGACAGCTGGACGAGAGCATCAGGCAGAAGCTGGTGAGTCCTGACCATCTTGCTTAACCCAACTTGCTACCCTTAGCTTGGGACAGCCCTATAACTCAGAGGGAAGGCGTAATCCGGCTGTATCTGTTGGATTTTTATTTTGCCTGTATTACCTTAGTATTTTCATACAAACGACACGTTTAGGAACAAGGTGCAGCTGTATAGAAGTCCCCTGTTTACTCTTGTCCTGCTCCCAGCTCAGCCGTAAAAAGGTTTTCTGCATCTAGAGCCACAGTTCTGCAGGCATGAATAATTGTGAGTACAGAATCGAGTCTGCAGCTCATTTAGGCTCAGAAATAACCGTATGCCTTAAAACCCCAATTTAGGAGTGCCTCACATTTTGATTTGCAAAGTGACATTAATTGCTGTTGCAGCCGCTTGTGCCAGAGGCATCCGAATATCTTCCCCTGCGCCTGCGCTTATTCCCGCTGTTCTTTTGCAGCGGCAAGGCTCCTTGTGGGGAGGGTTTGAGCGGTAAAAGGACCTGGCATTTGACCTGGGATCGTTCCCTTTTAAGAGGGCAGTGAATCTGATTTTCCTCCGAGGCGCCGGCGCACGAGGAGAGGGCCCGGCTTTGTGTGTGTGCAGCGCTGCAGAGCCGCTGGGAGCTGACAGTGACCAATGGAGCCTTCGGAGCCCGGCTGGCAGCATTGACGTCAGCCCATAGCTGAGAAATTAGCCGAAGCCCGCGGGGAAAATAGGCAAAGAAAAACCACATAATTTCTCATCGCAGCACAACCAAGCCATTTCTCTTTTTATATTTTCAGCCTATCAGCGAGACCTGCAATGCTTTGCTCAATTTGGATTCAGAGGAAAGGTTGCCAAAAATAGAGCAGTTAAATGTCAACATTAATGGTATCACAGCAGTAAAATATTTCGCACAGCAAGATGCCTGACTTATAGCTATTATTCAGTAGCTGCCTTCTATTTTTTAAGCAAAAATGCAACGTGTTCTCTCGTCCTCTAGTCCCAAGCCAGCCAGTCTTATTTGGACCGAGAATTTTTCAGCATAAATAGCGCGTGATGACAGTCTGCGTGTGCTAATGCGGACCTGCAGCACCTTACTAGCATGCATTGCTCTGCCACAAAGCCGGGGATAAATACAAGTCCAAATTAATAACACGAGCAAACTCCAAGTGCTTTGAGGTAGGGAGTGCCATCTCACTTTCATTGTACAGCACCTAGTACTCTCAGTTCCTGCCTGCGATGCAGGTACTGGGAGCTGCTGTACCACAAGTACAGGTCAGCTAGATATATCGGGACCTTCCTCTGCCTGCAAAATAATCTGCCTTCCTCATCACAGACTATTTTGCAGGCAATATGCAGTGGCTTTAGAGCAGCCTTATGAAAAAAAAAACAAGCTGCCAGGTATATATGCAGTCATTGTCAGCCTATCTGAACTTGAAGCCAGCTTGTGGGGCTGGGAGACGAGAGAGATGACAAATAGTCCAATTTATAACCGCGCATTACCTGGAGTGGTTTCTAGTTGTCAGTGTCTGTCCCTTCTGAAAGAGCAGTTCATCCTGTCAGAAATGTTAGGACTTTTTTTTTCCTTTCCAGTCTTAATTCCTTGTAATTTAATAACCAGTACCACTCACATGCTGTGTACAGTCCGACACGTGTAGTGCCAGCTGACTGAATGCTGGCTTGAAAGTCCCGTGTCTGATCCTCGTTTTCCTTTGTGTATTTATTCAGGTAACCTCGTTGCATCTGTTTCCATTTAAGACATACTCATCTTCCTCCTTGGAGTGCTGGGTGGGACTTCAAGAAGGAACGTAGACAGTTTGAAAATCTAATGTACCGTTTAAGCATTTAGCCTGCAAATGAGCATTTACAGAGAGTACTCTGATCTTATCTATAGAGACAGAATTTGTTAGAGCCCCAGGTAAGGAGCCTTGAATCTCTAAATCCATCTGGTATCTGTATATATATTTATTTGTGGAGATCCCTTTATAGACAGCTACATTGGACCAAGTTTTGATGTTTCAGTCTGGAGCTGACAAGCTGCAGAATCCAGTGGACCTTCAGGTGTTACTTGAGCAATTCTAGACCGAAAGAGAAAAAAGTAGCCCCACCCCAGCAGGTCTGACATACAGCTTTGGACCAGATACATCTGAGGTTCAGTTCTAGTCCCTCTTCTTACCCATGAACTTCAGCTTTCTCTCTTCTCTTCATGCATTTATTTCTAGCGCCATTGGCCATTACTACTGGTGCAAAACACCACTGTAAACACCAGTGGTTTTTCACTTCTAATTGGTTTTCACTGGGCTCCTTTTTGCTCCATGAGACCCAGCCTGTTGCTAGCTTTTATTATTTCAGACCAACAGCCAGTGCTTAGGGGCAGGATCCCCAGAATCTGCTGTGACAGTAGGTACGATGTAGCAGGTGTAATCTAGCCATGCCAGCCCTCACCTACGGGTAGGAGCAGCACACGAACATCTGCCCTACGTGGTTGTAGGAATCTGAAAGTGCCACGATCTGTGCTGCTGCTCAAACTGTTGGCCTTTGATCTGTTTTTCCTCTGCTTCCAGGAGAGAAATACGAGCTGCACGCAGGAACGGAATCCACTCCCAGTGTGGTAGTGCACGTCTGCGACAGCGACATGGAGGAAGACGAGGACCCAAAGAATTCTCCAAAGCCAAAAATCATTCAAACTCGGCGCCCTGGTCTGCCACCTCCTGTATCTAACTGAGCCTCTCCAGCAGAAGCAGCACTTCTCTCCTCCAGCACAGCTCTTGTGGTTTTTCGTTTGCTTTATTATTATTATTTTTTTTTTTTGAAAGGCAGCCATCGCCTTTTGAGTACCAGGACATTAAGCTCATGGAAATCCCTTCTCAGTAATCAAGCCTATGTAACAAAAGGGCTAGGAAAAAAAAGAGATCTTTGTAATATGTAACCATATCACACACCAACTAATAGGTTTTCTGGAAAGGACAAAACAAGGCTGAAGCAGGGAGGGGTTCAGTCTGAGGATTTTCCACAGCTATAATTTGCATGCTGAAACGCCACCACCAGAGAGATCGGTCGCGGTGGGTGATTAGGCTGGTATCAGGCTTGATATTGAAACTCCCACAATACTTGCTGCTGCCCTTCATCAAGGAGCCTGCTTCTCTGCCCTCAGTTCCCCAGCAGACCTCAGTTGTTTTTTTTTTTCCCTTTTTTCTTTTTTTTTTTAAGGGGAGTGAATTGTTTTTAATCTAGCAGTTTGGTGGCCTTTCAACCCCCTGGATTTTTTTTTTTTTTTAAGGAATATTATCCTTGCAACCTTTTTAGAAACAGAAAAATGCCCTCTTCCACCAACAGCTGTAGAGTGAACCGGTCCTTAATGGTGGTAGGGATGTGATGCAGAGCTCTCTGGGCTGAGGGGAGAGGCAGCAGCTTGCTGAAGGGTTTGGTGTCTTTCAGTCTCTCTCTCTAAGGAGGAGGGAGACAGAATATCAGTAAGGATTGTCATTTTATCTTCCGTAAAGGTCTGAGTGGTACTTCTCTCTGAGTTTGAGGAAGAAAGAGAACCTGTCTGCTCATTTAAGATGGGATTCATTGCTCTCTGTCATAGCTGTAAGTTCCAGTAATGATTAAGGCTGAATGCTTTCCTAGTGGTGTGTTGAATAGCCCTGAAACGTAGTAATTACTTGTACATCCCTAATAACCAGTCTTTTCCCCTCCCAGTTTCCTGTGCTTTAAAGCCCTTCTTGAGCTGTATGCAGTTTGGGTTTGTGGAGGTGAGGAGAGGTTAGTTGGTGTTCTTTTGTTTTTCTTTTTCTTTTCTTTTCTTTCCTTTTTTTTTTTTTTTTAGGCCAAAGAAAACAGGACCATAATTACACACTTGAAATTAGACTGCATGCAATCGAGTCCCCTTTTTTCACTCTGTCCTGCATGTTTCTTTCACTTGCAATGTATACTGGGTTACAGAAATTGTTCTGTGTTTTCATCATGGCCAACGGCAGACAGATACTGGATTCCCTGTCTGGTAGACCTTCCATGATGATTTTTTTTCATGTGTATTTGTCATTTTGAGAACATATTTTCTAGACATTTGAGCTCAGATTTTGCATATACTTAAGCATGCGCTTAATTTATGCACATGAGTAGTTCCACTGAAATTAATACTGCAGAAAATTGAGCATATGTGTAAGATACAGTGGGATTTTTAAGCTAATTAGCTGCAGCTGTACTCCCGAAAGTGACTATAAAATGGCACAGTGAGATTCCAAGGTTTAAAGTCTTTTACAAGTTAAAATAAGCATATAAATCTTGGAAGCTCGCTCTAGGATCGGAAAAGTCAGCTTAGGCTCCGTAATCAAGATTTTTCTCATAAAACCTAACGATCAGGGTCCCGAGGGAGGGTTCCTTTCCCTCCTTAGTGAGGCTACAAGCTGCGGAAAGGTCAAGTCACCCTTGTCGTGGTATTTATTGGCTCTGCAGTACTTCCAAGAAGAAAAGTGTGTTGCTTTATCGGTGGCGACGGGAGATGCCATTCTCGATCTTGCATGGGGAGGACATTTTGAGAAGTAAGGACTTTCCATTCTCATATAGTTTATTCTCTGACCACCACAGCCCCCTGAAATATTCCTGTTGAAGTTAGTGCTTTACTTAGCGTGTATCTATAACGTGATAACTGTTAATACTTTATGGACATCGTCGTGTGTGTGTTACACTAATAGAAGCACGTTAAATACAGCAGAGGCTGAACCAAAACGGGGCTTTAGTATCTCCATGATATCTGAGTAAAGTTGTCTTCAAGTATCTCCTTAGAGGTGTCACTTGGATTATTTTTCAGTGCTGCACTTAGAATTGATTTAAATAAATCATCTGTTACTGATTGTCCTAGGACTCGAATTTGATGTTCCTATCGAAGATACCTTCAGAGGCCACCTGCGGTATTTCAGGAGTAACACCACTGTCTGGTTTGAGAACATACAGAACGCTGAACTCCATTGGTTTTAGACTAATGCAAACAGAGTAAGATCTAAATGCTTAAGATTTTTTTGTTGATACATGCTGTATGAAAGAAATTCTTGGCCACATCCTCAACTGATGTCAGTGACCAGAGATCTTCTCCAAAGTCGATACTTTAGATTTTTTACATGTAAAAATGTCAGGGCTGAATCTAGTCCTTATATCCATGTACTCAAACTTTGGAGAGATTTGGTTCTGAACTGTGGAATTTGGCCTCCAATGGTGTAAAACTACACTGCAAATAAAGCACTGGGTCTTAAATGTTCTTTCCCAAAAGTGCATTTACAGACAGGTTTAAAAACAGGTCCGATTCAATGACTACTCTTCATAAACTATGTAGCACTACCCAGGAGGGAGCAGAACTCAGCTTTATTGATTAAAGCACAGGAACAGAAACGCAGTTACAAGCCTGAAAATGCAGAAGCCTGTTGTAATAATGATAAATGTTTATATCTCACCGTTATACGGTTAAACATGGTCATCACAGATTATTCCACAGTACCTAAAAAAATTATGGCCCTATCCTAAAAGTAACAGCATTTGTGACTCTCTTAAGAGCACCTGGTATTTTGCTAACAGCTGTTTCTTGTCTGGTACGAAAGGCTTCCTTCAGAAAAATGCTGACCATCTGGGAAAACAAATGTCCTATTTAATTCAGTAATTCACAGACACAGCCCCCGCTTCGGGGGGAATCTTCTCCTGTGTAGCATCCACCAGCTCCGTCCCTGTGACTTGCACTTTTCCTAGGGTGTCCACAGTGCTGAAGTACTCTCCTGTAGCAATATAAATGGGAGTGAAATCTGTGTTGCATTGCAGCCTGTGGTGCACAGTGACATAGCTGACATCTCTTTAATTTCCCTTCCTGAGCCTGGGCAGCGATGTGCTGGGGCCCTCTGCTGGGTGGCTGCTGCTGCTGGCTGGAAATGAAAGCAGGAATTACCAATGACTTCCTCAGTACAGCTAACAGCACGGAAACATTTAAAATGCACGGAGAAAGGGCGTGTTGGAATCTGCTTTTTCATTTTCAGATCAGAAGGATATGGAATTTCTGTGGCCTTGATTTTTGGACGTAAGCTAATACAACACCCCCTTCCGAGCCCAGCTGTACGACTCACCTACACTTTGTTTTCATCAAGAAAACACGGCAAGAGCATCCCTTCCTCAACCTTAGCAAGAGTACAGGCATATTTACTGTAACATCCTTTATATTCTAAAAATGTGCCCAATAGATAAATTGCAGTTCATTTCTTTAACTGTTATTGGCTCTAAATTGTCTTGGGGGGGGGTGAAGAGGTTGTTTTTATTTTGCTCTTTTTCCCCCCACACTCAGCAGCAGCGAAAAAGCTTTCTGCAAAAAGACTGTTCTTTGTACAGAGTAAGTGACAGCCGTCCTGCAAGACGCGATTACAGTGGTACGTCCGAGCACTGTGACAAATCACGTTAGCTTTTCCATTACGGTGTACATACTATCGAAGTATTCTATTTAGTCGTGTTTTATAGGAGTGTTCAAAAGCTATTGGCTAATTAACCACTTTTACACTTGTATAATTCAGAGCTTAGTTTAAAAAATAAATATGGCAACGATATTTTCGTGTTCTGTTTGTGCTGGCATTTTGAAAAGCAGCATTTAAAAGACGTAAACCACGATAAACTGACTAGGGCGATACATGCCACTGCCCTCTTAATTGGTAGAACTGAAATGGCTGAAATGTTTGACAGAGGTCAAACTCCGTTTCAGTTGAAATTAAAAAATTAGGGGGCAAAATAGCCCTGTGATTGGCAGGGTCTGCCAATTCCATTTTAAACTGCTGCAGTTTCACTGAGTCGTGTGAACTTGCACTGGTTCGCTGTGGATTTGGCTGGGTGTACGCTAACAAAGAATACAGCACGGTACCGGGTGAGAAAAGCACATCTCTGGCAGACAAAGGGGCTCTTTCTGTGCTAAAGAATGATAAATACAGTGGGCAGGAGTGTTTGACTAAGGAACATGGCATCCAACTAATGCCGAGGCCGTGGGAAAAGTTCTGTTAGCATTAATCATTATAAAAATTGGAAGTGACTCTTTATAGTGTCTTGTGTTAATTTGTAGTGGATCTTCCAAACGATTGGAAAGCAGGAGATGAGTTTGTTGAGTAACCCGCTCATGAAGTTCTTATATTTGATCTTATGACGACCCGCACTTAGAAAAAAAATAAAAAATCTGGGTGTCCAGCTGAAAAGACCCAGTATCTCCAGGGATCATTATTCATGACTCTGAAAATTGGATTTCTTGAAGACGTCTCATTGGAAATGTAAGCCCTAAGCTCACTGATTCCTTTTGAAAAGACAGGCCTTAATATGTGTTTTGATTAGAACAAGTGTTAATAGTCATCTCTTTATGGAGTCCTTTAGAGATAAAAGGCACCATAGAAGGCCTGATTATTCTTCACGTTTGAGCAACAGATGAGTTTTCCCCAACCACTGTAAGGTTCTGTATCGGATGGGACTGAAATCTTGCATTGCCTACGTGCTGATCGTGGCTTCTCCGTCTTGCTTGGCACTGGATGCAACACCTGGAAATAAGTTTCAAGGCTTCACTTGTATGCAGTAGGGAGCTGCGTGGCCAAAGGATCTCTAACAGCTTCAAGGAAATTATGGCTGTATGCGTATGGCTTCGGTACGCACTTAATTTGTACCCACAAATAGGCAATATTTATTTCTACTGGGCATTTGGGCATGCAAGTGATAATGTGCAACCTAATCCTGCACGACACCGAATAATGGGAGCTGGAGGTATTTCTCCCAGCTGCAGCAGGGGCCTGGCGCTTGCATGGCTCATGCCTTGACTGCTTAACAGCTGCAGCTCTGTAGACTTCATTACTGGTAGTGTGGCTATTGCTGTTCCTTGTACAACCATTTATTTTACTTATTTTTTGTCCTAAAGTTAGAGTCAAAGCAAGAGAAGTGGTGAGTTCAGAATGTGTTGAAGGTCCGGACTCCACACTACAGCTCTGTAATGGGGTCTGTAGTTATCAGCTCACCTCCTGATGATCAGCCCAGCTTTTTCAAATGGATTCAGCAGCTCACAGGGGCTGAGTCCTTCATTATTTTACTGCCCAGCGATGAAATCTGTAGGTAGGACTACCAATAGACTTACTGAAACAGCTTGCTTGTAGGGAAGGCAGTATCTGTCGTGGATCTGGGGGACTGGAACCAGCTGTCTGTGGATGAGGGGAGACAAGTAAGCTATTACAGATACCCTGATCAGAGTGCTTTTAGATTGCCTCCTCTAAGCAATCTTTACTGAATTTAGTTTTGCTCCTTCAATGTGCACATTTTAACACTAAGCATTTAGCCACTTTTTGCTTTCTGTCACTTATTAGTGTGAATTTAAGACCTCTGCAATTCCTCGATTCCCCTCTGCCCAAGAAATCACATTTAGTTCTGTTGTACCACAAAGCAAAACCAGGTATGAAGTCCTAGACAGACCCTCACACTCATCCTCGTGCAACTCTTCTTGAATAACTAGTTGTGTTAGAAAAAAGACCCAAACCAAACCAAACCAAGATGTGGCTTTTCTTGTTTTAGCACATCTGGGAGGAAGTTCAGAGGTTTTCATTATTCTGGGCTCCTCTTAAACGGAAACTCTTTTTCTAAAGTGAGCTGTGCTCTATTTTTAAATACATTTAGACTGCTGCATTCCGGGGTAAAATTACAAGGGAGGAAGTGTTGTAAAAGCTCTTTCCCACATGCCTTTTGACATGTCAGGTGTACTTGGCTTGGAGGGGAGGGGAGCTTGCACTGTTGGAGGCAGAATAGCGGCAGCACTCCTCATGCAAAGGCAAGAGCCCCAAACTGTCTTCACTGCAGAGATGCTCGGAAAGCATTTAAAAAACAACAACAAAAAAACCCACCTTAATTCATCTCTTCCCCCTTTTGTCAACTTGTTAGTTGCTACACAGAGCTCCTGGGGCTGCGGTATGAGTCATCTGTGGATCCTTTTACTACAGGATTGGGCACTGGTGCAGTGGCTACAAATCCTAGAATCTGGGACATTTGTCGGTGAGATTCGTGCTAGGGTAAGGATGAAAAGTGCTGAGCAGCCTCAAAGTTAATGGAAAATGAAGGCATTCAGGACCTTAAGACAGAATTCAGGATTTAAATCCGTGTATTGAGAGCTGTATTAAGAAGGGCCCATTGCTGTCCCTGAGCCAGGGGCTTCCTCGCTCACCTCAGTAAGAGTATCCACCAAGGATTAAACTTCTCTATTATCACACACCAGAACAGCAGCCTTGTTTTAATATATCATTGTAACCGATCATTAATCTCGTACGAGAAAGTCGTGTCCGCATTAGTGTCAGAGAGATGTGTTCTCTTCACTGTTCGGTTAATGGAGGTGAATGTTCTGAATCCATTTTGGAGCAGAGTTTTTGTTCAGAAACTTTTGAAAGGAACGTCATCTGTAATGACGGATGGGTCCTTAAGTGTCGACTTGGCAACTTGTCCTACTGTGGGTAGCTGCAGAAATATTTCATGTATGTTGTTGTAGACTTAAAAACATTAATCATGTTCTCATTCAAGTGTCTGCATTTCTGACACAGATGTGACATATCTGTATATATTATAAATCAATACTATTTTTAACCACATATTTTGTACAAATATTCACATTAGCTCTGTACTTCAGTGAAAATCTATTATGGTATTAAACATTTTGGTGGAATTAGCAGACTCGTCTGTGCTTTATTTTCATTTTGTAAGTATTAAGCGGATGATTTATTTCTTGCATCCAAGACAAGTACTACTATTTCCAGGTATTCAGAACAGTACCTTAAATCCATATAGACCTGTACCTCTAGTGACTAACTCCAGCCACTGCCGAAGTGTGCAGGTCACTACTGCAGTGTCCCAGACCCCTTGATCCGAGTGATGGAAGGCCAAAATTCAAGTTGAACTGACAGTGAATGTGAGTGCTATTTTTCCTAGTTAATCAGAGCAACAATGGGAGACAGCACATTGCAACGAGATTTCAATATACACGGTACACACAGGTGCAATTTTATAATGTCTTTTTCCTTTTTACGCCTTTCTCTGAAGCTTCTGTTGTCAGATCACTGTCAGGAATCGGATGCTGAGCTTCATGCAACAGGTAAGGGCTAATTCAGTTTCCCGTGTACAAAAGCCTCGTGCATACATCTCCTGCCAATGCAAGCAGCAGTACGTATTTACGGTTTTCTACTAGTCTGCCTCGTATCTTTAGCAAAACAACAGCAACAAGGAATTAAATATATATATATATATATATATATAAAACAAAAGATCCTTGTCCCTTACTGTAATTAATTAGAGCTGGCTCTAAGTGGAGGAAGGTATCAGCCTTGTTTTAAATGATTAGGTACAATGACCAGACATTGCCACCGCTCCAGGCTTGAGCGAGCCTGTTACTGCATGAGCCTGGCCAGCTCAATCATCGCAAGTTCATGAAGCCAAGCCCTAACTTTACACAAAAAGGAGGGGAGAAAGCCAGAAACTTACCTGGATTACAGCCCTGTATGCAACCCTTTTCTGCCACGTTATTAGTAACGTAGCATTGGAGATCAGAAGCCTCCAGTAGGTTTACCACCAACAAAAAAACAAGTTCATCCTGTGTGGACTAGTCAAAAAAAAAAAAAAAGACTCCAAACCACCACAACAACACAAAAGTGTCTTCTTTGCTTGTTTGCAACTAGAAAGGCATATAAATTAAGCAGTGCCAGCTATAAAGTGGTTAAGAAGTAGCATGTTCCTACGCATGAGTGAAAGCTATAATAGTTTCCTACCACCTGCCATGAAGCCACATCCTGCCGTGAAGCAGGATGAGATTTATGTGCAGATATGCAAGGTGTGGGGTTTGAACCTCTACGTAGTACAGATCCTCAAATAGTAAAGATGGTATACCCCTTCAGTTCAGTTTCTAGAGAGATTAAGAGAATAAACTTATTTTCCTCTACATTCCAGGGCATGGTTATGGGTCTTGAACATCACAACATGGGAAAGAGTATGTATCTGCCTGAACAAAAATAGAAAATTTAGAGCCTCAGAATATAAGAGGAGAAAAGGAGAAAGAAAAAAAAAAAAAAGGCAGAAAAACACCTGGATTCAATTTTTTTTCTTTTTTTTTTTCTTTTCCCCAACTGAAGAAGCACTTGCAGACATCCAGAAACTGAAAGCAAATTTTACTTCTTGCATTTACAGTCAGTTCAAAGTACAGCTAGCCTGGGCTGGGCCCTTGTTTACTGAAAGTAATGCCATGGGACGTCCTGGCACCGTAACCCTCAACTTCCCCGCCTTTGGCCCTGTGCTGGCATCACACAAGTCTGGGCTCCTGAAAGCTGGAGAAAATCGGGACGTGAGGACACAGCAGCGCAGTGCAGCCAGGCAAAGCTGCCACTGCCTTGGGTACGGCCTGGCACAGCAGGCATCTGCAGAGAGGGGGGGGAAAGACGGAGTCATGGGGTGAAGGCACTAATTCGCGCACATGATGGTGAATGACAGGGTGCTCCCTGCTCTGCCATCTTGGCAGGGCCCCAGGGCTGCCACCCCGTCCCCTGTGGCAGTGCCAGCATGCTGTGAGCCTGTATCAGGGCATGGCTGAGGCTGGGTGCACCCCTGGGTGCCCCTGTCCCCCCCTGCCCCAGCAGGGTGCCCAGCCCCACGGCCCTGGGCTCGGGGAGCTCTCCAAGGAGCAGCCCCCGGCCCCTCTCGGGGCAGCCTGTGCCAGGGCTCCGGCACCCGCCTGGCCCAGCGGTGCTGCCTGAGGGGCAGGGGGAGCCGCCGGGGCTCCGGGCTGGGCCCGGGGCCTCTGGGCCCGGCCCTGGGCACCGCCGAGCAGAGCCCGGCTCCGGCCTCTCCGCACCTCCCTGCGGGTCCTGACGGCCATGGGGGAGCTCCCCCGGAGCCTCCTCTGCTCCAGGCCCAGCAGCCACAAGGGCCCTGAGCTCCCCCGGGCACTGGCACCTTGAAGTGGAAAGCTCGGAAGTATGGCCCCAGTTTCTCTTGTGAGGGGTTCGATTTGTGCCTGTCCCTCCCTAGAATGAGGACTTGCAGCTCAGCCATCCAGTAGGCTTCGTGGGGCAGGGGGAGGTGAGGGCAAACGGGCCCCAAGCATGTGCGCCCCGTCCTCTTGGAGCTCCAGCTGAAAGAAGTCCTGCAGGGAGTGAGACCGGGCAGTTCTGTCTTGCAGAGGCCAGTGAGGTTCAACATGGCTAAGTGCCGGGCCTTGCACTTCGACCACAACAACCCCACGCAGCACTACAGGCCTGGGGGAGAGTGGCTGGAAAACTGTGCAGAGGAGAAGGCTCAGGGGGTGCTGACTGATGCTCACCTGAACATGATCCAGAAGTGTGCCCAGGTGGCCAAGAAGGCCAACGGCATCCTGGCTTGTATCAGGGATAGTGCAGCCAGCAGGCCCAGGGAGGTGATTGTCCTTCTGTACTCGGCTCTGGTGAGGCCGCACCTCGAGCACTGTGTTCAGCTTTGGGCCCCTCAGTACAAGAAGGACATCGAGGCCCTGGAGTGTGCCCAGAGCAGGGCTACGAAGCTGGTGAAGGGCCTGGAGCACAAGTCCTGTGAGGAGCAGCTGAGGGAGCTGGGGGTGTTTGGCCTGGAGAAGAGAAGGCTCAGGGGAGACCTTATTGCTCTCTGCAACTGCCTGAAAGGTGTGGGGAGCTGGGGGTCGGCCTCTTCTCACAGGTAACTAGTGATAGGACTAGAGGGAATGGCCTCAAGTTGTGCCAGGGGAGGTTTATGTTAGGAGGAATTTCTTTTCAGAAAGAGCAGTCAGGCATTGGGACGGGTTGCCCAGGGAGGTGGTGGAGTCACCGTCCCTGGGGGTGTTCAAGGCAAGGTTGGACGTGGTGCTTAGGGACATGGTTCAGTGGGTGACATTGGTGGTAGGGGGGTGGTTGGACCAGGTGATCTTGGAGGGCTTTTCCAACCTTTATGATTCTGTGATTCTGTGATTCTGTGATTCCGTTGCCTTTGGGTCTGCGGTGCGGGCCAGCAGCAGGAATATGCCTCTGAAGGGTCAGTTTGTTCTTAGCAGGGTCCAGGCTAGGATTTCAGGAGACATACCAGTCAGGGCATGCATAGGGGGAGAGATTTATCTGGGGAATGAGAGCCAATGGAGTATATCTTGTGTTCTACCAAAATGACAAACACTTTTCCATCTTTGTAGTAATATCCAGGTGCCTGTTACACTGGCTTTTCATATTAACCAGGGTATGTATGCACCCAGAATATTCATGCAGATTTATTGGGTAGCACACTGGTATACTGAGTGGCACAGTCACTGGTTTCTAGCTGAATTTCAGTAGTGACTGGTTCAAAAGGATTACTGACAAATGGGAAATTCAATGGGAACTGTGTGTAGTATGAGTAAAGTTCATGTGCAGGATTAGATAGAACAGTATCTGGTCTTGTGGTTAAATGATGCTGCTGAGCAAGAAGTAGGGGACACACTTTTCATCAACATGAAATTTTAGGTTAGTTATGGATAGGGAAATCCTCCTGCTTGAGTGTTCTTGCAGGGAATATGTCCTTGCTTTGAGTTAGGTAACTGAGTTTTGAAAAGAGCGTGTTTGGGAAGAGTTGGGGGAACCTGAGGCAGGAAATACAACCCTTAATACTGGGGTGGAGATCAATTTAATTGATACAAAATTATGTATCGGCCTATATCATGCTATTAGATAATGAATGCCAATCATAGATAAGATTAGTCAATATCCTTGAGTCACATGATAGGAATTAGTGCTGCATTTCTATCTAGGGAGCAAATGCTTTAGGGTACGGAGTCTAGTGGTCACCATCCCCCGCAAAAATTTGCATCAGTGGTCTTGTTACCTGCCATACTTTTCTTGCTGCTTTTGCCCTCAGCTAGTAGTGGTGTTTGACTGGGATGGATGAGCGATGAGATTTATGCTTGCCTGAAAGATGTAGTACAGTGGTAAGCCATCTAAAATACTACTGACCGTTTCAACCACTTCTTCCCAATCCATTCGGAGACCGAAGTGGTTAATTGTAAGAACTTAAACTGCACCCTGACTTGTATGACTTGTGTACATTCTTGTTTGTACTGCTATCTGTACTGCTATCTGCAGTAGGGTAGGAAGCATCCAAACTAGTTGATCATGAAGAGCCCGGTTACACAGGGAAGCTACGATCAGGTTAGAGATGAGATAAAATGTTGGGAATATGATGTTCATGCTATTTGGTTGTCTAACAAACAGATCTGACACCTTTTAAGCTGCAAATTTTTTTATTTGCTATACTGTTGTATCTGAAATGCAAAGCTTGCTTGCTCACTTCCCCATTATAAATTGTACCACACACACTTGGAGATCCCATACAGGGTGTTGGGGCTGAGAAGCTGCAGTGGCTTCTAGCTGGGAACCCCTCCCTGACGGGAGCTGTGCAGTCAGCGTGTACTTCTGCTCCTGCCTGCCGTGTTACCAGGTGATGCTAGCGTGCCTGCTGCCGCACTTGTGCAAGAGAAGAAATGCCCCAAGGTTTTATATGAGGGTTATAAAGTTCTGGTGGTAATGGACTTTGGTATTCTCAAGGCGAGAACTGCCCCTGTTTACATCTTAAACTTTTTCAAGCAAAAGCTTTCTCATAGGACAGTTTCTCACAACTTTGGATACGGAAAATACTTTAGAATTGTCAAGTGGTAAGAGCAGAAGTTCTGGTATATCGGGAGCATGGGGAAGAAAGGAGGAAGATGGATGGTGGTGGTGTTCATAAGGAAGTTTCTTTGTGAACTGTGTTTCATTCAGCAAATTATAGTGTCTTACTGTTCCATCTCAGAAATTAGGATATCATTAACTGTTAAATAAATGGTCTTGTTCCTGTTTGGAGTTCCCAGTGTTAGTAAGGCAAGCGGTATGCATATATAAGGAATATTTTAGCTAATCATTCTTAAACTGTCATGGCTTTGACAAACAGGTCAATGCAAATAAACTTTCTGTATTTACCCGGCAGGTGCCATGTTGCCTCAGAAGAGGGGAAGAACACCTTCCAGCATAGCCATGAACTGCTGTTGGAGAGTCCTGGTGACTTGCTTATTATTTCTTCCAAGTGCTTTCTCTCTCCAGCCAGACCATCCCAAGGTGTTGCTGGTATCTTTTGATGGATTTCGATGGGATTACATCTATAAAGTCTCAACTCCCAATTTTCATTACGCCATGGAGAATGGTGTTCACGTTAAACAGGTCACTAACGTGTTCATAACGAAAACGTATCCTAATCACTATACAATGGTGACGGGTCTCTATGCAGAAAGCCATGGTATAGTTGCTAATGAGATGTATGACCCTATTCTGAATGAAACTTTCTCTGTGAACAACATGGATAGCTCCATTCGGGAAGGTGGGATCTATAATTCCAAGTTCTGGGAAGAAGCCAGCCCGATATGGGTAACAAACCAGATGGAAGGACACAAAACCGGAGCAGCTATGTGGCCTGGAACGGATGTGAAAATACATGGAGTCTTTCCGACCTACTACATGCCCTACAATGAATCTGTTTCATTTGAAGACAGAGTTGCTAGGCTTATCGACTGGTTTAAATTGGAAGAACCCATAAATTTTGGTCTGCTCTACTGGGAACAGCCTGATGAGATGGGCCATGTTCTGGGCCCAGAAAATCCACTTATGGGACCGATAATTAGTGATATTGACAAGAAGCTGGGATACCTGATGTTTGAACTGAAGAAAGCGAAGCTGTGGAATGTGGTAAATGTCATAATCACGAGTGACCATGGGATGTCACAGTCATCCTCAGAGCGGCTCATTGAGCTTGATCAGTATGTGAACAGAGAGCTCTACCGAGTCATTGACCACTCTCCTGCAGTAGCTATTTTGCCAAAAGAAGGTAGGAGCTGTAGCACTAAAATTCTCAGAAGGAAATACTGAGCATTAGCACTTTACAGGCTTTTTCCTTAACTGAAGTGGTAGTAGCAGCACTGATGCTGATAGGGCATCACCCTTGAACAAGGAGTATTTGCAGCATCACTGCCTTGTTATTTTTGATAGCTCTGTCCAAAGCCTGGATTAACTTTCTAAAATGGAAAGTGAGCAAATCTGCGTGTGAGTAATACTGCCACATATCCTTTAGGCCTTACGAGAATAAGATGATCTCATGGTGCTATCAGGGATGAATGGCATTCCGGATGAGTAGCCACAGGATGTTACGTGTCTTCCCTTTCATCAAGGTGCTAAAGCCATAGATGAAGAACTAGATTTATAACTCAGACAGTAAACTGAGACCAGATGGTGACCTTCAATCAATAGAAACCCTGTGTTAGCTATTTGATTGATACTTACAAGCTATTGCAGTTCACTTCAGTTTTTTTTTTCCTCTTGTCATGCTGAAGAGACAGTTACGTTCATATCATTTTTACTCTGATAATGTTGAACAAGAGTACTGGTGGAATCAAAACCAGAAGTCTGGTTGCAGTCATTGAAGGATTGCTGAAGTGCCAGTTGTTTGTTTAACCTTCCTGATATAGAGGTGCTGCTCTTTATTTTGATTCCAAGTGATAAGACGAGGGGAAATGGCCTCAACTTGCACCAGGGGAGGTTTAGGTTGGATATTAGGAGAAATTTCTTTTCTGAAAGGGTTGTGTAGCACTGGAACAGGCTGCCCAGGGCAGTGGTTGAGTCCCCATCCCTGAAGGCCTTCAAGAAACGTGTAGATGTAGAGCTTGGTATCATGGTTTAGTGGTGGACTTTAGTACTAGGTTAGAGCTTGGACTAGATGATCTTAGAGGTCTTTTCCAACCTGAATTATTCTGTGATCAAAAGATATTACCGTGTGGGGCTAATGCATTAGCCCGGAGAAGAGCATTTTTCGCATAGGCAGGGGCACTAATTTGGAAGTTGAGTTATAAGATGGCCTTCTGAAAAGGTGTGTTTTAAGATTTGTTTAACATTTGCATCACTAATGGATAGCATGCAGCATTTAATGCACCAGCAGGGAGAGTACTTTGTGAACTTAAGTGACCTTTAAATGCGTAAACAAGTGCCTGCTGCTGTCGTTTTTAGTTTGAATAATACTCCTTTACTGATGCAGACTAAAATGTCAGTGTGGGAGTCTGCAAAATGAGATTCATTTGCAGCCTAAGCACACTTGTGTGCTCGTAGCTGGGCGCTGTTTCTCTCGGTGGTGACAGAAGAGCAGAGTTTGAGAACTCCATCCTAGTGGATGCAAACTTGGTAGTGCTGACCAGGATGTTCTCACTACAGAATAACGGAGCTATTGTAAAAGTAAAGGTTAGTGCTGAAGCATCCCTAATGTGGTAAATGAGAACTTGATGCATAACCTGATTTTCCCATCCAGTAAAATGCTTTTTTTTTTTTTTTTTTAAATAAAAAAAATGAAGTATCTCTTTAAGGAGCAATTAGATGACAGAATAGTGTGTAAAAAGAGAAAAACAAAACAAAACAAAACAAAACAAAAAGCTATTTCAATGGTTTTCATAAATAAGCTGGATTTGTTTTTTGCCCAGAGGTTCAGTTATCTATTATACACTAACAGTAAGCAAGAATTAGTTTTGAGCACAGCTCAAATTGCTACTTTCCGCTTTGCTAACTGTGATTTTACTGTAAAACAGTACGATTCATTCTCACTTTAACTGTGAAAATACTTAAGTACGCAGGTCTGATTTTTTTTTCAACACAGTTATTTCTTTTGCGTTGCTTAAACCAAGGGAATGATAAAGCTTAGTAAGACATTCAGAAAAATTTTGAATGCTTAAAAACGCAGAGATTTCTGCTACTTTAACTGTCTGGCTGTGTATTTTTTCCCCAGGGAAGTGAATTAAAATAACCATTTAACCATCCCAGTGTATTGGTCTGTGCTGAGTTAACTACTTGAATGTTTGTGAGGGTGGTACCAATAGCACAGGTGGCGATGCTGGCTTTTTCTTGCATCGAATATAAATATATTAATTCAAATAACTAAATTAGTGTAATGACAGTTCTTATATTTTGGGCTTCTCTTCCTGATTACTTCATTCAGAGGACTGGCATAGGTAAACTAATTTTGTTACTGATGTAGTCCTGGAAGTACGAGAACGGAGTCCTTTCCTCATTGCTGTAGCTAGTGTCTATTATATCAGAATTTATGCTGCCTCACTTTGGCCTTTATTGTGTTTCTTAAGTTTGGTGATTCTCATTTTATGCCAGTTTGAGATAAGAAACCTTACACATCAAACTATTTTCAGTTTACAGGGTGCACAGCTGGGTCTGAAGGCAGGACTAGCTAGAAATGGTAGGTCAAAGTGACAGGATGGGCCTAAATCCCACTCAGCTGCTGAAAACATCCCTATGGGTCACAGGGACAATGCGGATGGCTTACAGCCCTGCTTGAAGCACTGCAGCTGGTCTGCAGGGAGCAGCGGTGAACTCAGAGGTGTGGGTTGTGCATGGGTGTAGCTCAAGGTGTTTAAATAGCACACAGCTGAGGTTCTGTGCTGATATGCAACAGGCTTTTTGTTGAAACCACTGCACAATCCTCAGTGGGAATCTATGCTTAAATGTTAGGGGGCGGGGGAGAAATTTGCACCAATATACAGATTCCTGGACTTGTTTTTATGTTCTGGCTGTGTCTTGGCTTCTCCTTTCTGTGTGCTGGCATCCCAGCTTGTCCTGCTGCACCCTGCATGCTCACTGACTTTTACTGGAAAGCAAAGTTCAGAAAGCAGAAATAAGCACATTAAGAAACAACGTGGCACCTCTATTTGGCATTTTAAAGGCAAGGAAGTAACAGTACCCTTTGGGGAAGTATATTTTGTCCTTTTCTTTCTCCTGACAGTTGTGTTTAAAGTAGTGATGATTTCAGTAAACATATTGATAGTTTTGTCTTTTTTGTTTGTTTGTTTGTTTTGTTTTGTTTTGTTTTTGTTTATTTGAAGGCAAACTCGATGAAGTATATGAAGCTCTGGCCAATGCTCATCCCAACATGACTGTTTATAAAAAGGAGCAGATTCCAGATAGATTCCACTACAAACACAACCATAAAATTCAGCCAATCTTAGCTGTGGCTGATAAAGGATGGGAAATCGTATTCAATAAGTCCGATGGTTTTCAGTGTAAGTATTCTGTCTTTACAGTGTTATCTTCCTAGTCGGAAACCTTACATAGTACTTTCTCTCCCAACCTCAACCAACGCTTTTTTTTTTTTTTTTTAAAGAGTGGGAGGAGAAATTACAAAGCTAAGTATATATAATTTATATAGTTATATAATTACGTATTTAATTTATAAAGATAGGTATAAATACATATTTTCCCCGATGGGGTAGGAAGCACACTACTGTTAAGGGGGAGGGAACTGGACTTAGTCTTTCAAAAAGTTAAACTTAATGAGATAAGATCATTCATGTGGTTTAGTGACCACATAACTTGAGGTCTTCCTGTGAGATCTAGCAGGCTGATGAGCTCTTTCTGAGAAAATGAAAGAAGTTGTAACGGAACTTGTCGAGGACGAATAGTGTCTATTTGGGAGTACTGAGCTATTGGAGAAAGGTTGGGTCGGAAATGCAAGAATATCTTCTGAAAGCCCTCGGCTTTTGTGGATGTCTACACTTAGAGCAGCCTTGTTCTATTTCTAGAAAAAGTTGATAGATTTGGATATCTTGACACTGTACAGCCATTTACCTTAAAGATTAATATGTCTTCTAGGTGATTTTGAGGAGAAATAAAAACCACACACACACACAAAAACAACCAAATACTTCACCGTCACATTCTTCACCTTGGGGTTTTGAGATTCATTGTAGTTGGAATGGAGACAGTAAGCTGTTAACTTTAGGTAGCTGGAAAGGATTGATATAAGTGTCACGGGAAGGCCGGATCTGTGACATGTTACAGGGAATACATACCATTTCCACTGAAAAGCTGAAAGAACCTTGTCCTTAAATGTGAACAAAGTGCTGAAGATGTCCAGTGACGCTCCAAATAGTCAAGTTTCTTAAGTGGTTTCACTAGAAGTCCAAGAAGAGGCTTCCAATATTGTTATTACAAAGTTATACAAGTTTTTAACTGAAATCTGTTTAAACTTTGCTGCTGAGGTTATGAAGCTTGAAAGACAACTGAGTTTTTCAGCTGCTCCATAGCTGATGAAAGCAGCTGTTTGTTACTGCACAGAGGTTTCTATTCAGATGTTTTAGAGCCTCTGCAAGGAAAAAGCACTAGAGATCCATGAACTTTTTCCTTGTTGATGGGCAGGCGGTGCACAAAACTGGTTGGGGTGTCCAGATAGTCAGGACCTCCAGTCTGTCTGCTGCTGAGTCAACCAACCTCTCTCTGCGTAGACTTTTCGAAGAAAACTCGTCCAGTTGCAAAGTGAGCGTTTTTCCTTGACCAAAATTGAGGATAGTTGGGTGTAGGATGCCATTGAAAGTACAATTACTGCCATGTGAACATTGTTTGTTTATTTTAATAAGCTCTTAAGTCTCTTTTAAGGCGTCTTCTGTGTATGTTTCTATGACCTGATATTTACTAAGGGATATTTGTGCTGTTGACCAAATTTTTCTATTAAACCTCTGCAGGAAGAAATGAGGATGGATGTTCCTTTCCTGCATTATGCTAGTTTTGGGAAAAGGTTCAGTGCTTGCTTTGCAGCTTCAGAATATTGACCTTTACCTGTCTTTTATTTCTAGTTGGTAATCACGGATATGACAACAACTTACAAGAAATGCACCCAATTTTTTTGGCAGTCGGGCCTGCTTTCAGAAAGAATGTCACCAGAGAAGCCATGAATTCTACAGATTTGTACCCCTTGTTGTGCCATCTCCTCGGCATTACCCCCCTGCCAAACAATGGTTCATTCAACAACGTGAAATATATTCTTGCTGAAAAGGTTCCTGTACTCTCGGGAGCAGTTGTCTATGCTACTGTTCTTGGAGTCCTTCTAGGCAGCTTTCTTGTTATGATTTTTTTTGCACTTTTTGTTAAGTGTTTAATCCTCATCCAAGCAAGTACCACGCAAATGCAACGTACTGAAGCTGCCCGGCCACTCTTACAATATTCATAATGCTTGCCAGTGGAGGCACGGTGAAGTTTTAGAGTAACGCTTGGTACTGTTTCTTGCTTGATGCTTAAAATAAGTTTGTACAAATAAAAAATAATAGAAGAGGTTCAACATAAACATGCAGAGTACAAGAAAACAGATGCTGATCCATTGGTACACTGAAGTACATACTAGGTACACACAGAAAGAGTGTGTTTCTGTTTCACTTTATAAGCACTTAATCTTTTGGAGGTACAGCTGGGAAGCTGTATATGTAGGCAGACTTGTAGGAATGAGATGTTGAGTACCTCATTCTGAGCTGCTTTTAGGGAAGTAACATCAACTGAAGTGCATTTCAGGCTCTTTTGTGCTGATTTAATTAATATATATATATTAATCTCTTAGGTTCTATCAAGTCACTGAATGTGACTAGGTGGTATTGCCTTTAGCAATCAGCACTAAACTACTTGAATTTTTTTTTTTTTAAGGTAAATGTAGAACTTTACTATTTCCACTGTCTCCTGTACACTGGACTATATTTTCTAGGCGTTCCTAGGAGGCTGGCAGTTTAAATACACAATACAAGCACAACAGATGTATGGGTCTTTTATATTTCTGGCATAAGAAATTTTTTTCTGAATAACGTTGAATCGGTTAAGGAACAGGCATGTGCAAGCTTGAGGGCTGTTGAGCTTGTTACTGGGTCTAAAATCTGATCTGTTACCAGAGACTACTTGCTAGGGTGAGCTTGGCTTGCTGTCTCGTGCTTTATCTGATGTGTCTGGGTGGGGCCTTAGAGTTTGATATGGTTAGGATTAAACGCACAATCTCAGGAATAGCCATAAAAAAACCTACTCTTAAAACTAAAGAAGCACACTTTGAAAGAAATTACAAAACTGGAGTTTGGTCTTGCAGAGGAATGTCTTTGCCAGGGAAAGTTGTTGATTATGAGTCAATAAAACTCTGAGTCAATAAAAGTATGTTTTTCTGAGTCTTTTGTGGGTGTTGCTGAAATTAATCTTGCCCCTGTTTTTAGGGTTGTGGGTTTTTTTTTGTTTTTGTTCCTTTTGTTTTGTTTTGTGAGCTCGCTTAGATGGTAGATAAGGAGCTGCTGGCTAAGGTACGTATGAAAGATGTGATATGAAGTAAGGGAAGCTGTTTAGTCATCAGATTTCTTTACAAACCGATTGTGCTTTCCTCTGAGTTAGCTTTTGTTTGTGTTTGGCTTCTGAGTACAATGCCTGCAGGAGGGAAAAAAAAAAAAAAAAAAAAAAAGATCTTTTAAAATTCACAGTAATATTCGGTCTGTTATTCCCGTAAAAGCAATGTATTGCTTTATCCGCAGCATCCAGCAGAGGGCAAAGATGGGAACCTCTTGGCCTCGGAGATGTGCTGTGCCTAGCTAATGCTGTGCCTAACCAGCTCAGACGGCAGCTGGGAGGGTTGCCAGCAGGCCTAGCACGACCTACAGCAAGCTGAGTTAAGTCCAGAGTTTATTTCGCTAAGCTTAATTCCTGACTAAACGAATGGCATCCAGGTGAGTTCAGAAGTGAGCGTACTGCCTCGGTGGCAGTTCTGCAGTGCCACACGACTTACTGCTCTGCTCTCTGCGGCGCAGTCATCTCTTGGTTTCCTCTGCCATTTCAGGACACTTGCACGGCATTCAGCTGTCTTGCAGACATGGAAAGTTTCCAGAGGCCACAGCTAGGTGCAGAGAAAAGGCTTGAGGGGGAAGGGAGTGGATATGCAAGCTGTAACAGCAGCTTTAGGAAGGCAGGAGCCCCTGGTGTGGGGATGCGAAGTGTTTTGTACCTTGCGCTACTCATCTCTGCGGTTCTGCTGTTACTGTTCCGTGTTCTCTTTTGTTTTCTTGCCTTGCCGTTTTCCTACGAAAACACCAAAGGGAAACCTCTGGGGTAGCAGTGCCTGACATTGGAAAGCTGGCCCTTACTGCAGCAGCCCCTTACGTAGGCCTTGGGTTTCGTTTGCTGACACCAACCAAAACTGAAGGATCAAGTTGAAAACTGGAGGCAGTAGTGATGTTCTCAGTAGTTTCTAGGGAGGTTTGGAAAATCTGAGTAGCAAACCTAGATTTCTAAATTGTTACTAATCCCTTTCCCCCACCTCCTGTCCAAAATGGATGGCAGTTGACTACGTTATTCTTTATTTACAACTTGAAAACTAAATACAGTGCAAACTCAGCGTGTGTTTAAAGACAGAGCGACATTTTGATGTTATGGGAGTAACAATGAATATTGGAGATGAACTTCCTCTCGAGGTGTCATAAGCCCCCCATCTTCTGTAGCTTCTTCAGTCACCCTGTTCGGGGCCCTTCGGAACATGCTGCTTTAACAGAAATTGCCTTTCTTGCAGTAGTTTCATAGCAATGCTTTTGGCAGATGTGAAAATAACCGCATTATTTTCTCAGAGACGTGTATTCAACTCTTTTCTTACTGTGACAGGTGTAGTCCTACAGTCAGCCAAGGTGACCCTTGATTTTAAGGAAGGGGCAAGGTCAGCGTTACTCAGCCCTGCTGGGATTTATTCACATGACAAGAAAAGCAATTGGTTTCCACTGACAAAGAGTTTGAGAAACACAATATTCAAAGCAGGCTGGGACCGCAACCATGAGAACTCTTCTCAGTTTAACTGCCCTGTGCTGCTCTGTAAAGCCTTTCTTTGAAGAGGGTAAAATGATAGCTTATAGGAAACCGAAGGGAGCCGTTCAGCATTCAGGTATTTCGGTTTAGGTTTAAACATGTTCCCTTCATTGTTTTTTGTGTTTGCAGATATCTCTTTTGTAGCTACCTTGTGAGGATGCTTGCCCAGACAGTGCTAAACACTGTTTTAAGCTTGTGTCTGTACATTTAGTGAAATTGAAAGAACATGTGATACCACTGGAGAAAAACACCAACTTTTCAGACTTGTGATGTGAGATTGATTCTTCAGGCTACCTTTTTGGCTGGGGAGGACGTGGGGTTTGGTTTCTGTGTATGTGATACTTCTTACGATGTATGAACACGTCGACTGGAAAGTGGATATGAGTATAGCGTATACCACTTGTAGCTTAAGCTTGGGGACTGAGAAGCTTGCGTGCATGATATTGTCCGTCACTATTGACCTGTGAAGCATACTTTGAGATGCCAAATACTTCTTTCCTGCTCAGAAATGTTGAAGTTGAAATATATCTTTGTTGTAGTGCTACTGAGCACTGAGTACTTGCTCAATTTAAAAACAATGATGTCTTGGAGAAGAATGAACTTAAATCATATGGATCCCAAATATTTCTTCTACTCTGCATAGCATATGTCTTCATTAAAAATAAATAGAAGTGTAACAGGATTTAAGAATTTTTGGTCAAGGTTCTTATGCAAAAGACTCCCTTGCTTCCTACCTTGCTACTGAATATAGAAGTAACAGGTATGTTACCAGTAGCAGTAATACATTTTTATTTATTTTTTAAATCAAGAAATTCTTCCAAGCTGCCTTTGTAGAGCTGCAGTAATACTGTTTAAAATAAATAACAATCTCAAAAAAAAAACAACAAAGGCACAAAAGCTGGCTTTTATAAAGCAAAGAGCTGTGCAACGTGACACTTCAGGCATGTGAGACAATCCTGAGCTGCATGGGGCAGTGACCAACACGCAGTTTGAGCCCTGCTGTTAATCTTCCCAGTTTAAGTTATCACCACAGATGCTGTCTTGATCCTACCTATGCCGATGTATGTACCTTTCAAGAAATGAAAGGTCTGTAATACAGAAAGGTTATTTTAAGCGTTTATTAGAAGTCAGAATATAAAAATTGTTGGGAGCACAGTGAAAACAGTAAATTCAATAGCAGAATTGCAAATGAATGGTATTTCCATAATGCAGTCTCAGTCATACTAAGTTAACAAATGTCTACTGCTGAGTTGTTTTTCTCTTCAATAAAGAATGGCACTCTGCATATTAAAGCAAACATTTGTCCCTGTGGTCTGATCTTTGGAGGTGTAGAATCGTACTGCTTATGAAAATAAGCCAGCAACTTAGGAATTTATCATAAATTTAAACGTTTAAACAAATTTTCTGGACCTAGAGTCATTTGAAATCAGCTCAATCCTACAGCTGCGGACAAAAACGACACCACTGCAGAGGGATGGGTGTTTTAAGGCCTCTACATCCAGTGCTGAGACTTGGTTTATGGAGGTCAAGTAAAGAAATGGAACATCAGTCCTTGTAAAACGTAATTCCCAGCAGTGAGCCTCCGCTTCAGTGCTAGTTTAAATTCTAAGAACTTCCCCTAATTTAATAAGCCCTATATGAACGTAGCTGAATGTATTTAGCAAGCCGTTAATGTTACCACAAACTGTTGTGGGATGTCTCCTTTATCGCAGCTTTCAGGAAGGGGGAACCACAGCTGCTTCTGTTGGTTTGAATTTACCATTCAGAAAGAAACGAGCAGCTTATTTTCACAAGCAGTAATTTGTACGGATTTTAACTGTAAGATACTAACAGCTTTTTAAAAATGACCGTATATACATTACATTTGTCTCAAAAGAGAAAGGCCACGTTCAGGATTCTCTTGCTTTGTATGTAATCTCTCTGAAAAGCCTGGCTTTAGGGCTGGATGTGGACAAGCTCCTTTGAAACCCTCCCTGCCAGCAGCAAAGAATTGCACTAGGAAGAGTACTCAGCGCTCCCACAGGCCATATTTCATCTTCGGGATTGAAAATAACAAGCAATGCAATTGGAATGGTTTTATCCTATTTCTTGAGTAATTATTGAAGCTCTCTGACTCTTCCCCACTGCACACTGTAAGGCTTTATTCTCTGTGATAAATGGCAGAGAAGTACAGGGCAATAAGGGTTCCTGCTAGCTCGTGCTGCTCACGTTCTGGTTTCAGAGCTCAGTTGTCTGCAGCAATTCCTATCGATGGGTGAGCTGGAGCAACGCACTTAGACCTCATTTCCTCATCTGTTACAGCAGTTAGTGGAGGTGAGTGCTACCCCCTGCACATTTACACTCCCAGTGATTAAAATCTGGGCGGAAACCTTGACCCTGGCCTGTCCTGGTGATGCACGTGGAGCTGAAAGCACATCGATGGCTGGGGCAGGAGGGAGGAAAGGAAGGACAGAGCGCAGCATGTGCTGTGCCAATCTGTTTTAGCACCTGGCAGAATAACCCTCACAGTCAGAGGACAGTACAGTTCAGTCTTACCAGCCCTGCCAGCAAGATGAAGATCATTCAGCTGCCGTGGCTCTCCAAATATAAGCAACACAAAGCATCTCCAGCACGTCTACCCCCCTCTGAGGATGGCAGCCTTTATTAGCAAAATTACAGGAATCTAACAACTCCCTCTGAGGTAGGAATTCAGGCATCCTCCCTTTCACAGCAACTCTAAGCCTGCACTCTACCCTGCTTAACATTCACTTTGTCCTTAGGCATTAACCTGGCTTCTTACTGTATGCAATCAATTATTTCGGATCTTCCAACAGGGAACAAAGCAGCAGCAACCTGTGTTTAATCCAGTTACCAGTATATTATACCAGCTGTCAAACATCCCGTGTGCTGTCAGCAACAGTAGAGACTGCAAAATCTCTGAGGGAACTCTAGGGTCTGAGACTCTCTCAGTTCAGATTAATCTAGAGTTAAAAAAATGAAGTAGTAAGAATGGTTAGTTCAAAAAAGGAAAAAGAAAGCAGAATAGGTTCATTTTCGTATTTTGTGGTTAATCAATACAACAGAATCCTCAGATGAGAGGAGATGCGACTTTGTAAAACCTGAGCACATTTTTAACACTCTAGTTTATCTTATTTTCAGTAGGCAGTTAGAAGAAGCCCTTCCCCCCAAGGTCCATACTTCCAATTCAGTTACTAAGAGGACGTCAGTGGCTAATACCAAATTGCATTGAATTTGAGTTTGTGAACAAGAAACCATATTGCATGCTACCAGCTACCACAGCTCTCTCATTTCAACTCATCAGTTTGTAAAACTGTCAAACATGTAGGAAAAGGGCTTTGTAACTGTAGTTTTCTTTCTGGGTTAACGTTAACAATATCATTGCATGTTCCTTCCTCACTGAAAGATGAGGTACTGAGGTTATCTATATCAACCTGCCTTTTTTTTTTTTGTGTATGGGTATTTACTAGACTCAACGATTAAAAAGGAATCTGGAGGTTCAATTAGAATGATTCGCATTGGTCTTCAACAGAACTTTGATAAAAGGTCATCCTAACTCAGAAAAGAAGTTATAGCCTTTTCCTTTAAATTTCCAGAGTTTAAAACAAAAGTTTGGAATCCTTGCTTGATGACATTTTCAACTTGTTCCTTTTCAGGACATGACAGCCTTCAGAAGACAATCATCAGCCAGTACACAGGGCATTACCCACCTTTATTCTGTAACACATTCAGCAGTCTACGCCTGAAAAAGACTTTTCACAGTGTTTAGAAGCAGCAATTTTACTACTACAGCCCATCAAGCTGAGTAACCCAAGCAAGGATTCTCAGATTAAATCAACATCCTTGAGATAAGCAAGTAGTCCTGTCTCAGCTCTCCTAGTGCAGGAACTGCAGAACCGAGTCACCCACAGACACACACGGAAGCTTCAGCATCTGCCCAGTGTTCTAACTGTTGGACCACATACTTTATTGCTCAAGCTAGAAGTTGTCAGCATAGAAGTGACACGTAACAGTTCTTTCCTCACCGACTTCCTTTTTCTTTCTCACCAGTTACTTGTCATATTGCTGGCTTAAGGTGGAAACACAAGTATCACCTCCTCTCTCCACCCTTTCTCCCCAGATTTAAGAACGAATCAGAAGATAGCGTCCAAACTGAACTAACTTCTTCTAACTCTCAGAAAAAAGATCATCTCTCCAATACAGCTACAAGAACACCAAAAGAAATCAACATTAATTTAAATTTAATACCAAAAATAATTATCACTTACAAATGTTAAAATTCATTTTGTCTAGTTCACAGTCTGGAATTTCATTTTAGAAGCATTCAAAGTCTTGAATGAAAAATTAAACATCTTTATTTTCTTAGTCATCTCTTCCAGCAAAAAGCCACCCGTTCAGTATTTCTTTCTGAAAATACTATTTTTTTTTTTTTTTTTTTTACAGGACTACTATTCAAGTAACACACACAAACAAGTTAGCAGGTTCTGGCTGTACAGTATTTTACAGATACCATTAAAGTGCATCAAAGAATGCTGTCCAGTGCAATCTTGAACTCGCCTGCTGAAATCACTATTAAGCAAGCGAGGCTCAGCTCTCTGCATGCTATCCAATTAAAGGATCATCATCGTCAGACTGTAACTGCAGTCGGGAAAACGGACGTGGAGGAGCTACTCTGTTCTTTGAGATTATTATAATGCAGGTGAAAGTAGTCAGTACCATAAAAGCCCCAATAACTATCCCAATAGCTTCGGGGAGATTTATGCACCACTGGTCAGTGAGCAAGCACTTGGTGTTACTGAAAGTGCCATTGTGCGGCTGTGGGGTCAGTCCCAGGATGTGGCACATCATTGGGTAAATATCAACGTTGTTCATTGTGCTCTGCTTGTAACCCCGATGAAAAGCAGGCCCTCGAGCAGCCAGGAATGGATGCATGCTTGGGAGAGCGTTGTCATAGCCATGGTCACCTACTGGAGAAAGGCAAAGTCAAGAGTTAACATCACAGTTGCTGTTTGCATATCAAGTATTCCCCCCACCCCCAAAAGGCACGTATTTTAACCAAGGACTGATGCAAAAACTAAACGCAGCCCTTGGATCAAACGCTGAAGGAAACCAGAGTTCCTTCCCTCTTCCTGGCTCCCCAGCAGTCTTTTCCCATACCAGCCTTCAGCCACGTTCCTTCCCCACCTCCCCCGGTTAATCTCTTTTCTTTTTGCTCACTGACACTTCCAGTTTCCCCCCCTCACACTCCTCATGCTGAAGTTGAAAAGGGTGTTGCCACTCCACAAGTCAGTAGCTGGAATGCAAGCTTGCATTTCTTGGATTTTGGAGAGAGAGTTCCCCTTAAAAAGCACCTGTCTCATAAAAACTCGAACATTTTCCCCTTGACGGTGTTCAGTTTGTGCATATTAAAGTACTCTTAGATCATGCTTATCAGATTAGGTACCCAAACAAATCCCTACATAATCAACAGCAAAAACAGCCAAAGGATCGTGATGCCTGTGACAGACACACAACAGAACTTTGTGGCTACAAGGTCACCAGTACTTAGGCATTTGGTAGATTTTTAAGAAATACTGCGACATTTTGTGAAATATAAACAGGTAAAAAGCAGCCATAGTCCAATTTCCTAGTAACACGCCTAATGAATGTGTTCTAGATGCCAAAAATTTCTCATAGCACAGAGTTTGAGTTACTGCGTTTCGGTTTATAGTTCATTTCTTAGTATCAGTTTAGTAAATCTGCCCCCAGAACTGTCTCCTTAACCACTTCACTAAAACGTTTCTGATCTGAAATGTCATGAGTCCTACTGCTTGAAGTCACACTTACCACTTTGATACACTTTCAACATTCCTTTTTAACGTTTTGTACCATTGTGTTTGTTATTATGAAGACACAACTGCACCATTTCTCGCTTGCGATTAGATTAGATCTAATCTAATGAGATTTGATTAGATTTTTTCCTTCCACTATTTGCTCATTTTGAACAGTGCTGTTGCAGGAGGACTCACGTGTACTAGGAACAGTGTTGGTATCGGTACACTTGCCAATCATTATGCTGCCACTTTGTCCATGAGGACAATAAACACTTACATTGCCATTTAGGCTAAAACATCCCCTTCTTGCTTCTAGAAAGCTGTGGCTAGCAAAATTCTTTTGAAAAGTGACTCATTTCAACCAACACAGTACTGTTATTTCTAAATATACAGTTATTAACTATTTGTAGGTACATTAAATTGAACCTAACCGTGAAAAACAAAGAGTTCCGTTAGCACTTTAAGGGGCTAAATGTTGTCAGTTTGAGGATGATTGCGGCAAACTTTGGGGGAAATTCAAATACAAGCATGTCTTACATCATAAACAGTACTTCTGTACAAATTATGAGAAAATTTGGACTTAAATGTGCAAAGGGCAGACAAGCTGGGTGAAACTGGGAGTTTACACCACCCAGCACCCTGTCCTGACAGCAGTCATAACAGATAGCCTGGGAACCATGCAACAGCAGCTCTCAGCTGCTTAGAAACTCCCCGGAAATTGGTACCTTTGTATTTCATTTCTATTAATGGATTTCTCTTCCAAAAATTTGTCCAATTGCTTTCTGAACCCATATATATATATATATTATTATTATTAAAGCAGGAAGAAATGGCATAGCTTACGAATGCATTGTGTGAAGTAACATCTGTCACTTGTTTTTACAACATGCTATTTGGTATCTTCCTGACAGGAAGAATTCTGGCTTCTTTGACCATTATTGTTGAGCTTCTATTATTTCTAAGATTTCCTCCCATTTATTTTGTTCCCTAATGTGTGTACAGTAACATTAAATGTTTCCTCATTTACATTCCTTATATGTATGGTTTTATGCATAAGCATTTAAACCACATGCTGGTCAAAGCTTAAGATAAAGACTTAGAGTTACCTTAGGCAAGTTAGGCAGCAAAGCGTATCTCAGGCCATTAAGTTGAACTTAGCAAAGTGTTGGAGCCAACAGAACATCCCCTATAATCCTCATCTGTTAAAACACTCCAGGTTGAGGCTGAGAATGTTCTGGAAAACATTGCCTGAGATGGTCCTAAAGATGCACAGTGTGAAGACTCCACTCGCAAGCTAGGACCCGCTACTGATTGCTGGAATAACCCAAACACTTCACCAATGCAAGCCACAAAGAGCAAAAACGAGGAAATGATACTTACATTTTAAAAGAGACTCATTTTGCACAATTGTCCAGCCTTCATCTGCAACCAGGATTATGGGTTGAATTCTCTTATTATGCTGATAATGAAATCGTTCTGGAATCTCCTCTTTGAGATATGCTTTCATATGACTACTGCATTTTTTCAGTAAGTTGTATACATATTTTTTATCTGTCAAGAAAAAAAAAAGCATATGAAACAATTGGAAATTATGTCCTGCATAACGCAATTATCTGTCATTAAAGCTAGATCTCTTTTTCCCCCCAAACTGCTATTTTTTAAAATGCAGAGAGTAAATGATTGTTCCATGTCCCTAGTGAAATGTATCGAGGTGGATTCCACAACTTGCTCCCATTTAAAGTCAGGCACTTTGTGTCTAGAACCTAAAATTCAACTCTGTGTTTTTGGAGAGGTGGGGAGTGGGTGCCAAATTCAAGCAGAGAAATCAAGAGAAAGCAATCACACACCAAAGTAGCCAATATTTTAGCCAAAGCAGTGAAAATAAACTTTTTGCTAATATATAAATCATGTTGTTTGCTATAATTGCTTCGGTCTGGCCACAGCTGAGGAAACTGAGAAGACTGGCAGCGTCATGAGTCACACCTGTTAGTGACTACCCTGAGATACAGAAAACAAATTCACAGTATGAAAACTCAAGTTTCAGTCACAGAAACGGAAGCTGTAAAGCAACCAAAGTTGGTTTTAGATTTTTAGTTGGAAGTCTCAACAATGAGATATTTTATTCTGAATAAACCCGACGGTTTATTTCATGCTCACTATGAATTGCAATCTTATAGAATCCATGAGCAACAAGGGAGCAGGCACTCTGCGTGCCTAATTGCATAGGCAATTTGACCCAGTGCTCCTCATCCCATTGATTACTAAAGCAAAGTAACTTCTAAACAGACTTTTTTTTTTTTTTTTGCTTTTCCATTAAATTACGTCCAAGTCATGCAGTATTAGGTACACTTGTCCTGCACAAGACCTGAAGGTAAGCAAGATTTAAATCTCAACATAAGACTTAAAAAAAAACAAAAAAAACCCCTCAATATACAACTTAAAAAAACAAAAACTACCACATACTCTTTTTTGGCAGCACTGCAGCAACTGGACTCTTGTCGATGAGAATATAGTTACTGCGATCAAGACAGCCATCCAGGACAATCAGTTTCTTTGGAGAACACGTGGCCATCCCATGATCACTCGTTATGATGACATTAACAGTGTCCCACAAACCTGAGGCTTTCAGTTTACTCTTAAGGAAACCAACATGATTATCCACTTGTTCTAATACTTTGCGCATGTTCTCAGTATCGTTCGGTCCATACTTGTGCCCGCTTACATCTGGTTCTTCCCAGTATAATGTAGCAAAATTGACTACTGGATCAGAGCTGTTCAGCCACGTAACGATTTTCTCCACTCTTTCCTTGAATGTTACTGAAAAATTATACTTCATAAAGAAGTGGGGGGTCGTATTGTTAATTTTTACATCAGTACCAGGCCACATTGCAGCAGCACTCGTCCCATTTCCCTGCTGTTGATTTGTTACCCAAATTGGAACCGCCTCATTCCACCAGAAGGGATCCGAATCATTGAACTGCGAAAACTTTTTCTTGGTATCCGCATCATACATGTCATTAGCCACAATGCCGTGGCTTTCTTCATATAAACCTGTCACTATGCTGTAATGGTTTGGGAAAGTCTTGGTGATAAAAGCATTTGTAACTTGTTTTACAAGCACACCATCCTCAATGAACTCCTGAAGGTGAGGAAGATGATAGGTTTCCAAGTAATCAGCCCTGAAGCCATCAAAGGACACTAAGAGTAACCTGGGCACTGAATCACTGGGGTGACCACGACAGGTGACTATTCCAGACAGAAGCAAGGTTAGCAGCAAGCTCATTGTTGATACTTCCAAATATTTCCAGCAATTAAGCAGATGCACCTGAAAAATGTAAAAAGACAAGACATGATTCAAAATAAGCGCGCTGGAACCAGTTGAACTAGCTACACATCACGCACACCTTCCTCGTAGAGGTTAACTGCAGAACAACTGGTGTAAACAACCACTGAGGCCAACAGAAAGTTTCCCTGCTGACTTCAGAAGTTTCCATATATTGCCATAGCTCCTCACGTATCAAAACAAATGAGCAGCGAGACATTTCTCATTGCAGACTAAATGAAAGAACTGTTTTCTCGTTTTCTCTTTTTTTTAAGCAGTTATTTCACCATTTTGTCTCCCTTATTACTATTCTGCACTCCAAGACAAACAACCTGTATTTTTCTCCCGTTCGAGCACAGGCACCAAACAACTTTGGCTCCACATTCAGGACTCCCGTTCACACATCAGTGCTCAGCCCAGAGATCCATTTCCTTTTTCATCCCCCCTTTCCTACCATCTGGAGTTGCTGGAAGGCTTTTAAGCCTTTCAACACTCCGACTGATTTACTGCTTACTCAATACAGGGAACTGCCAGGAGCTACTTCTGTTTTCCTTCTGAGCTGCTCTACATCGACCGTAACAGCATTTCAACCTGCTCTTTGTGTGTCATATGTCTCTCTAAAATAAAGAGCAAAAAAAAAAAAATCATCATTAGTAACCTCTGCAGTGAGGGAAGTTATTTCTTATCAAGGAATTAAAGGTCAGTATGGATAGAGGGTATAATTTATGAGATTTTTCATTATCCATTTAAATCAGAAGCTGTCAGCAGAAAGGACACGCTCGAACTTCTTTCATGCGATGGGTGCTTGGGTCGGGGAGATGTAGGATTATTTTATAGGGTGTTAAAGAAGGAGGAAATTTGGGATTATTGACAAGAGATGTGAGATTGCCTTGCTCCCAAGGCGAGCCCCGCTCCCGCAGTTTGCTCCTTTATGGCATTTGCAGAAACCAGGTTGATCTGAGGAGGAAAAGCGCAGAACTTTCTAACCACAGCGATGTTAGATCCTCCAGGGACAGACGGATGGAAATATTTTGGGTTAACCCTACCACACATCTCCTGTCCTACCCCTGCTGTACCCCCCGGCGCTGCCTGACCCCACTCTTTGCCACAACACCCCACCAGCCCTACCTCCCCCGCACCCCCAGCAGCCAGAAGGTGCCGCAGGGCCCTGAGGCCACCCCTGGGCCCACCGGCCCCCCAAAATTTCCCCCAACACCGGGGGAAGAGCCCCTCCGGCCCAGCACCGCCAGCTCAGGGGCACCCCGCTATTTTTGGGGGACAGCCCCCGAACACCCCGGATCCCACCCAAACGCCCCCAAATTCCTCCTCAACGACCCCCAGACCCCCTTCACCACCCCCCCCGGAGCCTCCCCCGGCGGTTTCGCCCCGAGCCCACCGTGCGGTGCCCGCCGAGCGGTCGCGGAACGGCGGCGGCCGGGGAAGGGAAGGGGAAGGGGCCGGGGAGGGGAGGGGCAAACGGCAGCCATCGGCGGGGGGGGGGGAGGGGGGGGGAGAGCGGCGGAGCGCCGGGGAGGGCTGCGATTGGTCGGGGAGCCCGCTGGGGGCGGCTGTGATTGGTGGAGGGGGGGTGGGCGGGACGCGGGGAGGGAGGGAGGAATGGGGGGGGATGAGGCGAGGGGGATAGGGCTGGGGGGGTGGTAGGGGCGGGGGGCTACTGGGAGGGGTACTGGGGGCTACTGGGAGCTACTGGGAGGTTCAGGTTGGAAATGAGGAGACATTTCTTCTCAGAAAGAGCAGTCAGGCATTGGGACAGGTTGCCCAGGGAGGTGGTGGAGTCACCGTCCCTGGGGGTGTTCAAGGAGAGGTTGGACGTGGTGCTTAGGGACGTGGTTCAGTGGGTGACATTGGTGGTAGGGGGGTGGTTGGAGCAGGTGATCCTGGAGGTGTCTTCCAACCCTAACGGTTCTGTGATCCTATACTGAACGGGGCTGGTAGGGGCTGGGGGGAAGCAAGGCTGAGGGGCACTGAGGGGAATGGGGCTGGGGGGAGGGAGGAGAGCTGATAGGGGCTCGGGGGGGAGCAGGGCTGAGAGAAGTTGAGGACTGAGGGGAGCTGATAGGGGGTGATAGGGTCTGGGGGGGAACGGGGCTGAGGAGAACTGAGGGGAGTGAGGCTGAGGGGAGCTGTAAAGAGCTGCGGGGCTGAGGGGAGCTGCAGCAGGCGGCTGCGGTGACTGGGGGGCCACGGCGTTCATTGTCACCCTGGGCTGGAGTGCCCATGAGGTGGGATGCAGTGGGTTGGGGTGGGGTGCGTGGCCGTCAGCAGTCTGGCATTCCCCCAGGGTGCTGCTGCAACCCCCGGGCTGTGGGGTCGTCAGTGCAGCTGCAGGTCTCTGCTCTCCTCCATTGCCTCTCCCTTTCCGTCACACAGCTCAGAGAGCTGGCTGTTCATGCGCTTGTCTCTGCATGACCTCATCGTGCTCTCGTGACAACACCTTTTTACCCTAAAACCCAGAATGCATGCATAATGAAAGCATTACTGGATGTAAGTGCTGTGCACGCCAGGGCTGCTGGTGAGAAGGCAGCGTGCGGTGTGATGTGTTCAGGCCTGTTCTGGGTTCTGGTCAGTTTGCCTCCTAAGTTCAGGCAAGCAGTTCGCATTTTGTTGGTTAACCTTTTTGTTATGAGAAGTGATTAGTAATTCTGCAAAACCTGTTAAGTTACTGGGGCTGAATAACAATGAAATCATCTCCGTGTAGAGAGAGGGAAAATGTGTCCTTTAACAGAATACAGCAGAAATCATAACTCCGTTTCCAATTTCATCAAAAAAAAAAAAAAAGACGTCTATAGCTTCATAGCAGACTTAAGCAGAGGATCTAAACTGCATGCTGTTTGCCCTGCTAGCCTGTTTATCCTGAATGCTGCATACGTTTCAGCTTGTTTCTTCCCAATGGCTTTCACATATGTATGAGTTCAACAGGATATGCTACCTCTGTGTGCCAGCTGTGGCATGCTTTTAAAGTTGAGGCTGTTGATTTACAGGTGCCAGGAGAAAACTGCTGGACAAGGTGACATGCCTCTCTGATACACCTTGATTCATGGAATGTATTAAGTGTGGCAAAGCACAGGATTGTTTAAAAAGAAAAAAGAAGAAAAAAAAAAAAGGTAAACAGTGAGCCAGTTAAGACTTCTTGCAATTCAGATGTAAAGTTCAAGTCAAGGTTGTGGTGTGGGTTGTTTTTTTTTAGCTATGCTAATGCAGCTCTGTCAATATGCACACGATCACGTGGGAAAGGGCAATATCCTTTATCAATTACTGTACTGCATTTGCTTCTAAAAAATTATTGTGTCAGTGAATTAAAGGTCTAGGGAATACATAACATGCAATTTTTTAATTTGTCTAGTTTTGATTCAATTTTGTATAATTATGACTCAGGTCTTGTTACCAACTTTATTGAGAGATACAGACATAATCATCAAGGGTCATTTGTTGACCTAGTTCAGCAACATACTTACTCAGCTATTCAGTCCTCAAAGGTGTGAGTAATCTCTTGTTTACCCTTTGAAACCTATGTACAGTATTCACCTGTAATGTGTCCAATTTGACACATCATAAAGGCAGTGTACCTTACCAACTGTGCGCTTCTGAAATGTGCTAGCCAACACGTCTCACATTTAATGCAGGTCTCAGTTCTGTGTACAGTGCCTACAGGAATTGGATTAGTTATGTATATAGTTATATTAAAAGAAGTAAAACTGGGAACTACCAAGATGGTTACCTTTCATCACCTTAATCCCTCTCCGTACTGTATTTCACCCCACGTTTGTCTACAGACTGTAGTTCTCAGCACTAGATGGTACTAAATCCTGCCAGATGCTTCAGATGGCAGCTTTTTGCTGCTGTAGTGGAGCTGAGCGGTTGCAGCTTGAAAACCATGATACACATTTGTTTGTCTTTGTGGAATTTACTGAATGACAGGAAGTAAAGGGTAGGCAACTACAAAATATTCTCAGTCTTTGGTTAGGTTTAGTAAAATATTTGATTTCCAGATGGGCAACCATATTCTCCTATTGGTAGTGGTGTGGAGGGAAAGCAACTCCTTTTTATTCAGGTGGAAACGTCATGTTGCACATGAATAGTTCGGGTACTTGTCTTCATTTTTTAAGAAAATGCAGGGCATTTTCATTACTTCCAGTTAAAATAACTGAAGTTGAATATTGAAAGAGAAGCATTTTCCTGTATTTTTCTATTTTTCCCCTCAGTTTTATCCATGACAAATCTCCATGATCAGTTTTTGCTGATTTACTCAGCTTGCTGAGTAGCTTTTTAAATCAATTACTTTTAGCATTTTGATGCACTTTATATAGCGGAGATGAAGAAAAACGTGAAGACATTTCATAAAACCATAAAAGCTGACGAAGCGACTAACAGCTGTTAAAATTTATTAGACTCTCAGCTTCTAGCGCCTATTTCATCTGAAGAATAGGTTGTATATGGAGACTATAAACAAAATGAAGCTCCTAACCGCACAGTTTCTCAGACTGTCTATGGAGTGGTATCCCTGAGGCTGTGTGGTGGGGTGATACAGAGCAGTGTGGTGTCACTGCCTTCTCTACTTTAGTCACTAGAGCCTCCGCTGTATAAAAGCTTAAAGCCTGGTTGCTGGGCTTCCTATGGGTGCTTAGTTTCAGAGGTAAACAGGGATGTTGAAATAATGCCAGATTTTAAAGGCAAACAAAGCTGTTTTCCTTGGAGCAGTTGCTTTGGGCGAATGGAACATCAATATTTTTAGGCCGTCAGGTATTCTAATGGAATTTCTAACTGTGGGGTCGGAGGACAAACCAGACAAAGCTTTATAAAAGGAACTGAAAGGCCAAAATTCAGGATTTTGGAGCATCTGAATCAGTAATAATTGTTTAGGCCCTGCAGCAGGTAAGTTGAAAAATGTCTGTTGACAATGGCAATGCCTGGTATTTTTAACAATGAAAATCTGTTTATAACGTGAAAGTTGAGTGTCTGGTGCAAAATAATTTTGTATTGTTTGTCCAGTTTCTCGTGGAGAAGTGTCTGTCTTATGCAGAGTTAAATTTGTTGGTGTGTTGGCTTTGAATAGGTCTGTTGTACAGTATTAGTAGCAAAGAAAAATCTGGGTGAAGGCAAATGACCATTAATACAGTGAGGTAATCACAGAATCCAGGTAACTGAGCAGCAAATGGATTTCTGGAGGTCTCCTTCAAGGACATGTTGACTCGTATAAAAAAACATGCAGTGATCCAAGGCTTCTACCAGTCCTCTATCTTCTGAAATGTTTTTTTTTTTTTCTGTTTTCTTCCTGTATCTTAAATAGAATAGAGATACTGCTATAGCTGCACATATCAACAGTTACAATGAAACTGAAATGAAGTAAGTTTCACACGATGAACTAACTCTATGTGCACATAAAATACAGCTACATTTTCTGTGCAACTTCTTGTCCTCCACAATCATCTCTGTGATCTTCTTGGACATCCAAAGGTGACCATCCCAATGCTGGAGGAGAACAATGCCATACTGAATAGCCTTGTTCGTCCTTTTGAACCAACCCATACCCAAAAATTGTGGAGAGCTGAAGGTGCTTGGACCTGTTTTTCACAGTCTGTTCCTGCCATACACCTCCATGAGTGTTAATGGCCCTTGGAATAACTGGTGCAGGATCTTGTGGCTCTCATTCTTGTAGAGAACATGGATCCAAAGTAGAAAAGTACCCTGCATGGAGACTTCCTAAGATTTGAAAGCTACCTAAAGGTCTTTGCCTCACGTTGTTCAGTGTAAAATCAGTAGTGAATAAAACATTACATTTTGGGAACTGCAAAGAGATGAGGCACTGATGACTTACAAAAAACATGGGACTGGAAATGTCCTTAGAAAGTTTAATTGGTGGTGTTTTCATCCAAGTATTCAGTGTGGTCAGGTGTGAGAATAAAGTGGTATGATTTTATTGTGATTTTAGTGTAATATGTCTGGAAACTGTAAACAATCTTCTTCCCAGAACCCACAGTGTAGCTGTGATAATGTATTGGACTGCATGTTGCAAAGCTGTGGGAATGTTAGAGCTGTCATAAATGGTGTTTTTTTGGAAAACCGGTGTCCTGAATGGCCAGGAATACTCATGAGTTTTGCGGTGAGTGCTGTCAAGTGCAAAGGGCCCTTGCTCTTTGGATGCTAAGATCCCTCTGTTCCTACTGACATTAAAAAGCATCGTTTACCATCATCCAGTTTGGGTCCAGCAGTTTCCAGCAACTGTGCGTGTTTTGTTTTATTCCATTGTCTTGCCCCTCTTATGGCCGGAAGAAGATACTTTAAAGCAAGCAAAGACATCTCAGTTTGCTTAGGTTATCAAGAAAGATTTGTAGGTTCTTGCTTAGACTGTGTAAGTACCTTCACAGAGAGACAATAAAACTGAAGGACTCGGTAACTAAAGCGTGAAATTGTAGTGGGAGCCAGCTGGAGGTGACTTCCTGAGAAACTCCAGTGGAAGCAGAGTGCTGTTCCTAAGCAGGTCTAATAATTAGTGGAGCTACTCGTGGAACTGATGGATGGGGCATCTCTTGAAGCTTCCAGTACTATGGCGGTACGATGGCATGTCTAAAAGACGTGCAAGTTAGTGGCTTAAATAAAGGGGTACCCAGGTAAAATTCTTGTTGTACTGGGAATTTAATTAGACAGTGTAATGTTGCTTTTTGCCTTTAATTATTAATCTATCAGAAAATGGGAGGTATGGTGTCGAGGGGTCTGATGTTGTTCTTACTGTTCCTTCTTCACATCATTCCCTTCTGCTCTGGAGGTGACGGATAACTGACTCTAGCAGTGCAGGAATTTCGGTATAAGCTGGTCTTCAGCTTGACATTTTCAAATAAGCCAAAGCTGGAGGTGGTTATTTCTGTTAGGATTACAAGGTGAGCAGATACAGTTTCAGTAGTAGCTTCAGTGGTCTGATTTTAACATGCTATTCTAAGTCTGTCAGAGATATAGTTTATCCCTGGGATAAAATGAAGATGGTCTAAGCAAACAGCTTAAATACTAAGAAATGTCTGTGTGTGTTTGGGTTTTTGAACTGAGCTCTCTGTATCTCTGCAGAGTGAATCTAGGTTCCTAATGTGAGTTTTGATGCCCACTTTTAGGCTCCCAAATATAGGTGAATTCCAAGCTTGCTGTCTAAAATACTGCTGTTTTAGGGAGCTCAGGTGACTGAGGATTTGCAGTACTAAAGACCATCGCCAGAATGCGCTTCATCTTCTGATATCATTCATTCTACCATTGCGTTATAGAAGGAATCAGCAATGAACTTAATCTAGATGCTGAACAACAGACAAGTAAGCTTAGCAAAACCAAAGTTTCTAAAAATGAGACCTGCTAGATTTTACCGCTTGACAGTGACTTGTGTTTTATGTACGCTAACTGAAAGTTATGATCAGAATCATCTTAATGCTGTTTCTTCTTTTAAAAAGACTAAAGCTAGAGTGAAAAAGACAAAAGAAATTCAGTCATAAAGTGAAAAACAAAACAAAACAAAGCTTGAAAACAAATACTGTTGTTGTTCACATTCTCCATCCTTATATGAGCTTTGCTGCTTATGGTTTATGTGGTTATTTCTATTTTTGCAAAGCAAGTGACCAGTGTTATCGGGTGGCTCACTGATGACACACGTAGTGGTAAGTGACAATTTTAATTACGGAACTAAAAGCAGAAATTATTGCTATGCTAAGTATCACGTTAATTTAACACCCTCTAGATTTGGGACCAAAGGAATTTGGGGGAAGGATGAAATTGGTGATCTCTCTTCTTTGTAATCTTCCATTCTGGTGGTTGTGGGGCTGGGACGGGTGCCCAGAGGGCTTCATTTTTCAATGGAGAATGGAGTGCAACGTGCTGAGATTTTTTCTGCTCTCTTGCCTCTGCAGAGTGCAGAATCATTTGCCTCATGCGCCCTCCTTCCTCTCACTTCCCTGCAGGAGAGAGGTCCCTTTTCACTGCTGCTCTGCCCTACTCCTTTGCTGGAGATGAAGACCTTTTTGGCTGGGGACCGGAGGGAGCAGCGCGCAGGAGAGCAGGCCACAACGCTAGAGGCGTCCTAGCTCACAGTGCAAGCACCTCCGTTTCAATCACCTTTGTAATCAGGTAACTTCCAAATTGTGGCACTAAAATTCTTTCTATCTTCCCTGCAGATGAAATGTAAGGGTTGTAAACCAGCAGCGGGTTCATATAATGCGATCTGAAACACACCTGGTTTTCACCTGTGTAAATTCTGGCTGGTGGCTGTGCTCCCTGTGGGACATTATCTCTGGCACAAGAGTGAAGTCTGGGACCTTGGAGCTGCGTGGTAATTTCCTTTGCTCTTGGTGGGGACGCAGGTAAAAAGAGAACGTGGCTAGCTCATGTTTTTGACTAATGAAATCTACACCAACTCCATTTTTTAAAAAATATAATACTCGTATGTTACTCTTTTTTTATATCTTTTACCTGTGATATTTTATACCCTCCAGCAGGTGCTGCTGCATCCTGCTAATGTCTTTGTGGAGGAAAAAAAAAAAAGTCGTTCATTGTAATACCACACAACTGTCCTTTGCTCTTTGTTTTGCTCCTAAGGAGTTATGAGTGTGTCCTTATCCTTTTCTTCCTCAAGTGATTTTCCATCACGACTGATTAAGGAGGGAATTTTTATGATCCCAGAATATTTAACCCTGAAAGTGCCCTGTGTGAGAAAGCTTTGAAAATCAGTAGGAGTCACTTATCGAGGCCATGCTCAGAAGACTTTGACCAGATACAGATGGAAATACAAGTGGATTTCTATAAAATGTGAAGAAATATGAGTGCTTTCTTAAAAGCAAAAAATATTTATTGAAAAGAAGTTATAAGTTCCTAGTAAGTTTTTGATTTTTCCTAGCTTTCTTTCACTTCACATCTCTTTACTATAGTGACAAACTGTAGACTGTACTGAAAACAAAAGATGCAGGAAAAATTGTAGATTTATGAACTGGAACAGTTTTCTGGGGCAGCACTTTCTAAGCTCTGAGCTAAACATGGAGAAGAGTGCTACAACCTCAAAGGTCTGTAAGGTTATTACTAAAAAAAAGTTTTTTGCCTCACTGACAACTTTGAGGATCTGTTTTCCTTCTTTGCTGTTTGTCTTTCCTTGAGTTACAACTTGAATTTTGCATGCTAATGCTGGGTCAAAAGCATCTGATCTAAGAATCAGTAAGAGAAGCAGAAGAGGCTGGAGGTATAATTCTGTTTAATTCTTTGAGTCAGTGGTTAGAGAGCCCCAAATTGTTGGAAGACTCATATGACACAGCAGGTTTCTGGTTTTCCATAAAGTTTCTCCCTCTGACAATGCTGTTGTATGTCTGCCATCTGTAAAGGGATGACTGTAGGTTTAGTGGCAGATCTTTCAGAGCCTGTCATTTAGGTATTTACTCCCTTGCTGCTGTGCAGGAGGTCCCACAGCTTGCTCCTCTGTGCAGTTCTTTCCTCTGGATTTCTCTTTTATCTGCTGCACTATTTCACTAATTCCACTGTCACTGGGACTTTCATATTTCAGATAAGGGAACTGGATTTGTCCAGGAAAGTGCTCTTGGGCCTCTAGCTTCCTGTAGGGAGCTGTGCACAGAGAGAATCCCGTAAAATCCCAATTCAGACTACATTTAGACAGAGGTGGGTTTTTTGTTTGTTTTGTTTTTGTCCCTAATTACTGAATTTTTTTGTCCCTAATAATACTGAATTTATTTTCACTTGATAGGAAAAATCCTTCAACAAAACCAGAATTTAACTTCTGTTTTACTTAAAGCACCAGTTTCTGGATATAAATCATTCTACAGGCATCTCATAGTAGAAAAGTTAAGTCTGTAAGTTTGATTAATGAACTAAATGTCATGACAGCAGTAATTCGAGCAGTAATTTAAATTCATTATTTTTACATTTTTATTGGTAGCCTAATAGCTGACTTTTAATGCTGGGAGTTTGCAATATGGATTACACAGCACACATTTCAGAATCATTTAGGTCTCGTGCACTCGTGAGCGACAAGATCTCATTGATCTCTGATGCTTGCATCTTTCTATGATATTTCTGGTTCCATATAGAGAATTCAGATTCTGCTGTAGTGGTTTTCCTCACTGTTACAGTGATTAAACACGGATGTGAGTATGATTTTGGTGCTTTCCAGATTATCTAAGAGCCTTGGAAGGTGAAACCAAGTTTAATAAGCTGAATTATTGGTTTGCATTTGATATTTAACTTTATTAGCAATCTAAAAAGTTCAATGTAAGAATAATGACAGTAAACTACAGTCATAAATCTCAGGCAAGGCAGCAGCTGTTACTCTACCACGTGAAACAACATGCATTCCCCTGGTTGTTCTGGTTGAGATAGATAGCTGGAATCACGATCTTTCTCTTTAACCTCTCTTCTGGTTACTTTTAGAAATCCAACGTAGCTGAGACAGTTGCATCTCAGGAAGTTTTAAGGATTTTAAGTGAACCCTAACCTCAACATGATGGGTCAAGAGAATGACCCCCACCCCCCACTTTAGTTTTTTTTTTTTTTTTGGCTCAAACCCATAAGATTAAACATAGTTAAATTCAATGTATTTTCTTAGTAATCTGCATAACCAAGAGGCAGTAAGCATATAGATAAGAAATCTTTAGACAGTAAGATCTGAAGCTCTCATAATTCTGGTAAATTCAGATCTAGGTCTTTTAGAGGTCAGATCATCCTGTCCCAAAGCTGGTTGTATTCATCCGCTGAAGATTTTGTGGAGATTTGTGAGTGTCTCCATTCCTTAGAGAAAAAAAAAAGGTGGATAACTAGATTGCAAAAGTCAAGTGGAATTAACCCAACTTTGGAAAGTTGGGTCTATGTTTTATAAATACGGAGATATGCAAGGTAAATGTGATTAGAAGTAATGACTTACTAAACTGTAAGTGTACGTGATAATAGTTAACACTTACTCAGTGCTTTGTTTTCCTAGACTTCAAGGCTCACAAGTCATTTACAGTTTGGGCCATAGTTTATAGATGAGAGGATGAAGGTGATAAAAAAAAAAGCACCTGGTTCAAAAAAAAAAAAAAGGACCTGGTTCAAGGTCCTAAAGTGAACCCGTGGCAAAACTGGAAAGTGTTAAAGTATGTTGTCTGTTTCTTCTGGATAGAGCATTTTATGATTTAAAAAAAAAAATGTTTTATTTATAATGATCATTCATGATTTGTTGATGATATTGATGATGTTTTAAGTAACCACTGAAATGCTGCAGATTGCTCATATTGTTGAGGCAATTTTGCCTTGCTTTTCCTTGACGCTAGGCTTTAGTGTGTTGAGAAGATGAGTAAATGAGTGAAGTCTGCATTTCTACCTCCTTACACAAGTGAAATACTACGTATTTTTTATCATACCTTTCTAATATTGTTAGGTGCTTCAGCTTTCTTTTCACTCTACTTGGCCAGGAGATAAGAGGAACAACAAAAAGTGATTCTAAAGCCTAAGATATAATTACCAACAGTCAGATCAAGAAAGGGGTTAACAGTGAGACAACCGTATCATTTACTTCAGCGGAAGTGTAGTTGTTGATTTAAAGGTCTTAGTAAATTATTGTTGGAGATCTGTCATGTGTAGCAGAGCATTCAAAAAGCGTACCGCAGACTCTGCTTCCTCCTAAAGAGCGTTTATCTGTCAACATCTCACTTTAGTTGTAGTCTTTTAAGGTACCAGAAGGCAGGTAAACTCACCAGCCAGCAGTCATGGAAAATCAGATCTCTACCAGCATTGATCAAAATGTTAATGACACCAGTATCTTTGAGATTCCAGACTATGAGGAAGACAAAGGGGATCATCTTTACAATCATGTCGCTGAAGATCCAGCTTCTCCTTCTTCCACCACTACTGACGCAGAGATGATGGACTGTAGTCAGGAGAGCCCAGAAAACAGCCGCAGTAATTCTGTGGCTTCTCAGCATGAGGCTGATGGGGAGATTGGATCTTCCTCTGAACACAGTGCTGAAGATGACCACCCGTTCCAGGGGATGGATCCGATGAGCCCAACTCAGGAAGATAAAGATGTGGAGGACAGAACATTTGAGAACAACATTTTTTGTCCTCCGGGCTTCCAGTTGCGTCGGAGCCAGAGCAATTCTTCCAACTCTCCAACCTCCCTCAAGTTCCCCCATAGCAGTAACTTGAGAGAAACTGACAACTTTGAGGAAGATTATGAGATTTTCTTGTTTGTAAAGGTAAGAGCTTGGATGCTTTTCAGAGTACACTAGCTTTAAACCCCAAATCAGTCTGTGTGTTCTCCAAATCAGTAAAACATAGCTACCCACAGCTTTGTTCCCAAGTCTGCTGCCTGCATGCTGCAGGAGGCCAAGCCAGTCTTCTATCTCTTACATCTTAAGATACAGGAAGAGAATACTTGTGTGGAGGTACTTGGGATTTCTGCAGCTCAACTGAAAGTATGAGTATGCTGGCAGTATTCTGGTTGTGGCAGCAATTCATTTATTCTGTAAGATCTCCCTGCCGTTACAGCTAGACTACTACTTGAACTGATTCAGTTGATCTGCTTTAACTGTTCCCCTGTTTTGCTATCTAGTAGCTCAAATGTCATAGTTATTAATGCTATAGATAAAACAAAATATATAGTTTAAATAAGGGCAATAAAATCTCCTGAGGTGCTCATCCCTGAAAGATGTCTGTCTTTTAATTCTCTCAATATTTAGATTTACATATTTTTGTGATTCGAGAACTGTTTTCAGGGTTCTTCATTTATGGCAGATTTAAAGACCAAGATGCAACACGCTCAAGCTAACTTGCCCATAGCTGGAAATGACTAATGGAGAGCCAATAGCCTAAAGAGATACTTCTTTGGATTGTTTTAATGAAATTGATGGATGTTTTTCTCTCCCGACAGTCTTATTATTTAAAGCAGTTTACAAGTACAATCAACTACAGAAATATTGCTCTGGAGTATCAAGTGATTGAATAACGTGACCTCCAGCCTTATCTAGACTACCTCTAATAAATGCTTTTATAACTTTGAAAACATTCAGAGATGCAGAGTCAGCACTTACACTGATTAGTCTCTGTCAGAGTTCCCCAGTACAAGAGGGACATGGAGCTGCTGGAGCGAGTCGGGGGGGGAGTGTGGGCACCAAGGTGCTACAATTTTCCTCTTTTCCTGGGAAAAATACTTTCCTTTGTTAAAATTATCTTGCTCTCAGTCATGCTGTTTTTTCTTTTTAATAGTTAGGTTCTTTATGTACTGGAAGAGAGATATCAAATTTCCTTTATTTCTTTTTTTCTTTCCTAAACTAAGCAAATACAGTTCCTCCAGCCTGCCTTCAAGCATGAGTCGTGATTTTGAGGCTTTGAGTGGCTAGGTGTGGTGTGGGTTTTTTTGTTTGTTTGACCTCTTCCAGGCTCTCTCCAGTTAATCTATATATTCCTTCAGTTCTGGTTTCCAGGTACAAGTAGTGTATTTAGTGGTGCCAAATAAATACTACAAAAAGTGCCTCTTTAATTCATCATTTGCCCAAGTCTCTAGTCAGGATGCTTCATTTGCTATACTTCAGCATATTTATTTGTCCTTAAACATTTAGGATGACAAAGTTCATCTTCCAGCCCTGGAGTTTCCCCAGCCAAGGTTTCTGTAACGACCTAGACCATGCAGTACTTGCCTGTTTGCACGTAGCTGTAACTCAGCGCTACCGCACGGATTGTGTCTGCCGTTTGACTTCGAGAGCATTAGGTTTCTCTTAGGGATGTGACCTGACCCACCAGTGAAAACAGCGTGTTTTTGAAGGCAGAGAGTTACTCTGGTGTAAATACGGGGTGAAGGATACTATCACCAGTGCTTTTGCGCTCACACAGACAATAACTGCTCCGTCTGTAACACACCTGCACCATGCCATGCAGGCGTAACATGGCTTTGTGGCTACCTGGTAGACCCTGCCATGGACAGGAGGCTGGTAAGCAATTAGGTTTTAACATGTAATCCTAGTAGGCATGCAACCTTTATTTCTGAGGAGAAAAACCATGTTGCGGGTCTCTTCATAGCTTGATTTACACTTCCCTAAATTATTCTGTCCGTACGTGTGAAAAGCTGGCGAGTGGCGGTTCTGTTACAGATAACATCCAGCTCCCCGCCCATCAGTCATGAACAGAACGCGTGCTCTAACAGCAGTTCGCTTAATCTTTTGGATACAAGGGGTAAAAGTTGTTGCTCCTGACCTCTGCCAAACCCCCGCCTTGCTTGTGCACCCTTTCGGCTGGTGGAAATGACCGTGAGCCAACGTGCGGCCGCCCCTCCTGGGCCGCCTTCGGCAGCGACCGCGGCAGGGTACAGCCCAGTAACGTAGCAACAGCTTCAAAATAGGGACCCGCATTGTCTGGGAAATGTTACTGCGCAGTGATTGCGGTCAGAGCAAACACAAAGCACATATGTAGGTCATACTAAGAGAAAATTAAAAAGGGATTTATTTACTGGTTTCTTTTTTGGTGGGTTTTTTTTTTTTTTTGACTCCCTTTTTGATGTTCAGAAAATAAAGGTTGTTATCCAAGCCCCTCTTGTTCTTTTCTTTTGAAACATCTTGTCCTTTGTTACGTTTTAGGAGAGGAAAATGATTGGATTTGTGGAATGATTACTTTTTTGCTCATGCGATCCCTGACAACTAGCACTGCAGTCAGCTGTTAAATGGCTTCTGTCCGGTATAGAGTAGTTTGTATTTTTTTTAATTGTTTATTGCAGAAACAATACCCGAAAAGCAACTCTACTGAGACTGATGTTCTACAAGGACGAAGTAATAGATAGTCCCAGCAGAGCAGTTGGTAACAATATATGTAAAAAAAGCTGCTTTTCCTCCCTGCTCCTCGTTTTCTTTAGATACAAAGGATTGGCTTTGGCTTACCTAACCTAACTTCAGGTGTCTGTAAGCTGTTAACTGTGTCTCAGCAGGGTGCCTAGGCTCCTTTTGCAACAAAAAGCTAACTGAAATAGTGCAGAGGGATGCTCTTTCGTGTGGCCAGGTGTAGGCACCAGCTGCAGGGTAATGTTAGTTGTTCTGCACACTCCGTTAGTTGTATCAAGTAGTGGCCTAATTCAGTTTGCAGTTTTGGATGCCTTTTCCCTCCTGAGCTCCAGCTGCCTCTGCAGAAGGCCGTGAGTGTCCCACACATCCTTTCCCATATCTGTTTATGGATTTCTCAGCTCTCCTAAGGCCTCTCAGGCGGTGCTGGATACCAAGACTGAGGCAGCTGAATCAAGCCATAGACTCCTCTGAATGCAGCGGGGTGACCACAAGAAGTTAAGGAAGCTGAATGCCACCAGTTTAAATAAGTTTTAAAGCTTGGATGACCAGTTAGACTAGAAGCTTATTCTGGTAGTAGGTATCATTAGGTATTTCTCACTCTAATCAGTCTGGAAAAAAAACTCCACACTGATTTTTTTTTTCAGGCTATTTAATTTTCCTTTTTCTTTCAATGTCTATACACAGCAACAGTTGAAGTGCAACGGTGAACAAACATCGTGATGTTGGACAGTTCAGTGGACAGTGTAAGGGATAAAACCTCAGACATCTTAGCCTCTTTCCAAGACGGAGAACTAGCACTCTTTTTTAACTTTAGTCAACTCTTATCCTTTTTATTTATTTATTTATTTATTTTAACAGCAACCCCCATATATGTGTATTTCAACTATCTTTGTTTTATAGTTACTTTTTATTTTAGACACCAGCATAGAAGAGAAAAGCCAAATGAGTTTACTAGGTCTGCTATCTTAGGTACCACTTCAAATGTAGCTGAAGATTTTAGTCATGAACAGAAAACCGGTTTTGTGTCTTTGGATCATAAGAGCCTGCATCAGAGGGGAAATTTCCACTGTACCTGTATTTACTGGTTCTTTCAGAAATATTTTCAATGTTGTCTTATACACTCTCATAGCTGGAAAGGTACACCTGAATACGTTTCTATATCAGTGTTATTTTTTTTAAAAATATTTACAAGTGCTTAATGGCAAATGTTACAAACCTGTATGAAGCTATCTTCTATGGGGGAAGAAAAAAGGAAGAGGCATGTGTCTCATGAGTCATTGACATGTTATCTGCAGGTATGGTTTTCTTATTTAGACCTCCAGGTATCCTATCAATGAGTGATACAACTGTGGTTGACATTTTAATGTTGGTACAATTCTGATAATGTTGCCAAACATTGGTGAGCTTCATGAAGATATAACAGCACAATTAGAAATAGATGAGAAGTAAATTGCTTAGTGCGTAGGTCTGGTTTCAATATAGGCAAACAGTGTTTGAAAGCAGTATTTTGATTTGCAAGTTAATTGATTTTCTGTTGCAGCTTCCATGCAGTCACCTCCAAGCAGTCCCTGCTTGCTTATATGTATAAAAATATGGGGTACAGAAAGGAGAAAATCTTTGCACAATCACCAACACGATTTTTTTTGGTTCCTGGTAATCTGAAGAAAATTTCATGTATCTGGAGGTGACCTTTTGGGATACAAAATTGAGTCCTTTTGTGTCACAGGCAGCCTCATCACATAATATATAACTCATAAACAGATAAAGGTCCGTCTGCAAGCTGAGTGCCCATTATTACTCATTTTGGAAGGCTGTTTCAGAATGTCACTGCTCTGGTGGCTTGACACCTTACTCTAATTTCCAAATGACATTTATTCATGTGCAGCTAATGCATCCTTGTTCTTGTGCCAGCATGGTCTAATAGCATTCCTTCTTTCATTGGGCACTTCTTTTGTCAGTTTAGGCTTAGACTTCCTCAGGTGTTTTGGGGCTAAACAAGCGAATCATTTATTTTATTTTATTTTTTTGGACAGCCACTTCTGCCAGTCATAGCAATTCCCTTCTGCATGTATCTTCTTTCCACAAAGGTGCCTCTTTTCACAGCTGCATCCTGGGTCAGGTTGCTTCTACTTTTATAACTAGACTAAACAAGAAGCAAAAAAAGATTATTTTAATAACTTCCTTGTTTAAGATATCTACCATCATTTAAGTAAATACATCATTCAATTTAAGTGAAATGTCCAGATATAAACACATTAGAGTCAGTCAGAAGAAGCCTCATTAATTTCTTGGTGCCTTTCACAGTTTTTCACTTACCCTGACACCTGTTTTCCTTCCAGCAGCAATATATATATATATATTTTTCTAACATCTTTATGATGTTTCCTAGAGCACTAACAGAGCCTAATTTTCACTTTCCCGTTGGTGTGCTCACAGGTACTGGTCCTGAACTTTGACTTCATCAGGTTCAAAGGGCTTCTCTCTGGATCCTTAATTAAAATCCTAATGCAGTTGTTTCCTTGTCTATCTTACTGCTTTTTAGGAAATCTTAGCATCTGTGTGTAGAAGCTCAGAGCTTTATCCCTGTAGCTTGAGGACTGTCTGGGAAGAAAACAGAAGGAGTAGAAGCTTATACATGAATATATGTGTATTTAATCTCTCTTCTGATTTCTGCCCACCTGCCTTTATGCTGTTCTTGGATTTATTTTAAAATGTATTTGAAAAAAATTTGGAAGTTGCTCTTTCTGAGGTGTAGGACACGATCTGGGATTCACATGCTGTGGCAGGTAGGAGACCTGTGCCCTTGTGCAACAGCAGCTTGGGGGTCAGGCAGGGTGCCCTGGGCACCTCACATGTCCCTAGGGGCTGGGTTTCCATGCTACAATCCCACCAACACAGCCCCAAATCACTGCAAAGTCACATTTCCATGGAAAGGTCTAATCAAATATACCAGGGAAATATCAGATAACAAGGTGCGATACGCCCAGGCACCTGCCTTTCTTCTCTTTCCATGGCGATGGGTTTGTCAGTACCCAACAAGCAGTTTCTAGTTACACAGCGCATAGTTCCTAAATGACATAACAAAGAACACCTTAGTAAAACAAAAGGACAAAAACGCAGGGGCTGATTTATTCATCCATGTATCACTCTGCAGGACCGCATTCCGCGCTGGGCTTCGCGTGGCAAGCTAAATTCTTTCTGTTTTCACCAAACGCAGGCAGGGAGCGTCTCTGTTGACTCAGCAGCTGCCTCCTGGTCCTAACTACTCATTTACTTCGGCGTGCGTCGCCTTGAGTAAACGAGACCACGTAGCCACCAGCACAAGTTGGGAGCAGCAAAATCACGGTCATCGGGCTCCTCCCCGTGAGACCGCGGAGAACGAAGTTTGGACCGGAGCAGGGTTTCTTGGAGGCATCGGGCGCTGATTGGCCCCGGGCCCCACAGCTGATAACAGCTAAAAATAGCAGAGTATAAAAGCAGAGCCCGCAGCAGGGCTGCCCTGGCCTTTCTTCTGCGGCTGCCGGCCAGGGAGAGCCGGTGCTCCTCGAGTCCGGGCACACAGGTCGCCCAAGAGCGTTCTCTGCTGCTTAATTCCCCTTAACAATTAACTCGTCAAATAAAGGCGCATGCTGGGCTGCGTGACTCAGAGGGGAAGGAACCAAGTTCTAATTTTAAAACCAACAAAACGCACCAAAGGACGGGTTTTCCAAGCACAGCGGGACAGGTGGGCCGGTGGTAGGGCTTCGGGAGCGTGCTGGCAGCGCACCTGTACCTCTGTGTGCAGGAATGTTGCATGCACACACATACCTGCACAGGGAATGTTCTCTAACTGGGGGATTCTGGATACCTGGATGTGTTTTTATTAGATTTTTATTTGGCACTAGTGGCATTGAGGAGTTCAGGAGTCTGTTCTCAGCCTGGCTGCTGACCGGGGTGGGGGGAAATCAGGTCACATTCTTGCATTTCTGTTCCCTTTCAAGCTTCATCTCCATTTCTTTTTAAATGTAGACAGTGGGACTGGGAACAGTGACTTCAGCAGCTGATGGCATTGCAAGAGAAACCTTTGGATGTCTGAAGCACTGTGCATAAATAAAGGAGGCAGATACCTGTGTGAAAAAACTCCCCTTCTATAGTCTGGCAAAAGTTATATGGAATTGAAAACATTGTACTCAGGGAAAGCATTAGGGAGACTTAAAAATAGGTGGCAGTATCAGCCCTATCAATAATAAATCATTCCCTCCTGGATTAATTCCAGTTGCTATGAGTCCTCCTCTGTGATTTTATGAAGCTTTGCAGTATGGAATTTGTATGAGTGGATTCCTGCTCAGTGCAACTATAGGGTGTTTTTTTTTTTTTCCTCATCTATAATAGGTTTATAATATCTTGCAACCTCAACAGATGACCTGGCTGACTTGTCTTCAGTTTTGATCTGATACACTTAATTATCTGAAAAGGTCACTTATAACTGCCTAGTCATTTTCCCTAAGAACATTCAATTACCTTTTAATTTATGTTTTAATTGAGAGATCACTCATAGCAAACAAGGTAATTGCAGAGGATGCTGGTTTGATAATTCTGTAGAATAAAGTCTTTCTTTTGTGCTCAGGAAAACCAGCCTGAGTAGTGCTGGTAGAAACTCCCATATGGTCCAGATACAGAACTGAGAGGAGTCACTCTTGGCAGCACACCTGACTTCCCCTTTCTGAACTCTTTGCCTTTCTTCTTTGAAGGATGTTTTTCAGTGTTAACCTGAATCCAAAAGAGAACCTGAGAGTCTCTTACAGCTGCCTTCCTCTGCAGGGGGGTTTAGGATTTCTCACAACATCACAAAATGCCTTTATGTGTATTTATGAGTATGTCTGGCATCCAACTCTCACTTACTGCTTGGCTAGGTATGGATGGAAATTGCTAATAACGAGTAAAGGGCTCCATATATCATTGGCATTTTTCTAACTAATGTAGGTCTCCCAGGAAAAGCTAGTCCATTTTCTACAGAGTTGCATTGTAATTGTCACCAAGGTCAGAGCAGTGAGACTGGAATATCACAGCCAGCACCCACAGGCCCACATGTTCCTTATAAAAGTGATACCTGCCATACGCATTGTGGAAATCTTGAGATTTAGGGAAAAGATAAAAAATTTTTGGAAAATCTTCCATTTAAGATGAAAAATCTTTCTTCTTTCAAGTTGGTCTACCCAGTATTCCTAATTCTGGCAGACTTAAATGAGACCCCATCACTGTTCAGACAGTGCTCAGAGCTGAATTTCCCACTAAGATTTACCTTCAGGCTTAAGCTAAGCTTGTTAAAAATTGTCACCACCTTCCTTCACCTAGGGATGTGATCTCAGAAGTCCTCATAACCTGTGCGTGGTGCTAATTGTCACCAGTGAAATCTAATAACTTGTGAGTGTCGCTGCTGAAGAGGGGTTCACATTGTGCTCAGCTAACCTCGTTGCTCTGATCCATGCTGTTGTCTGAGTTAAAAGGGCTGTGAAAGGGGTCCTTAAGCAAAGAAAAAATAAAATGAGATCTAACAATGTCGAGACATTGAACCTTCGTGTAGAAGAAAGAAAAGACCGAACCACCCTTCATTCATTTCATAACAGCTTGAGGTGATGCACTAAGGAAAGTGAGCTTGATCACTGGCAAACTTTATGGAAACTTTAGCACAGAAGTACCCAAAGGTGAAATGAAAAATGAATGAGCATTTTCTAAGGAGAATGGAAGGGTTACACAGTCCACTGGAGGCTCAAGGTCAGCCAGCAGCATTTAACCCAGGCGCACAGCACTGCCATCGACGCGATGTTGACCTCTGCTATTTCACAGTGATCACAGATGGGTTTATTGGGGGGCCAACAACCAGAAGCCCCTTTCTTAAGCCAAATAGTGCACATGCCGTGGAGGATGCTGTAATGTGCTGTGCAGATGCGTGCACGTAACCTGCTGTGCAGGTTGGTTACGGCTTCATCTGGCACAGCTAAAAGTGAACTGCTGCCAGCGCTTGAACCCCAAGGGAACTGGTTTGAGTCACGAGTAATTTCAAACTGAGTTGCTGAGGCTTCATCTTTTAGAAATAATGCGCATCGATACGGAGCGTAATTTCTGCAGTTAGCCAAATTGCTCGCTAAACAGCAGAGTGAAACACAAATGCACCCAAGGAAATCAGCAGCAATTGCGTCTTCGTGGGGCCTTGTTTACTGGGAGCAACTGAAACCCAGGCTGAGGTCTGCGTGGCATGAACATTCAATTTCAAACCTTTTCTCTGTATATTCAATAATCAGGGTGGGAGCAGCGCATTGTGTGCTGGTCCTTTTCAGGGAATTTCATCCTAGTTGCATGTACATGCAGCAAATTATAATCAATTCAGATTTATTTCATAATGAGAAGTGCACCGAGAAATGAACAGAAATAACCTAAACAGGGACTTGCACTAAGAACACCTGTAAATTAAGACAGAGATATGTGTTATTTGCTCTGTTGCAGAGTTTTAAGTAAAATCACGTGGTTTTAGTTCTATGACAGCAGTGAGTCAACAACAGTGGGTACATCACATTTACCTGGTGTTATTTTTCTTCATAGCACTTAACATTATGGAGGACTTATTTTGAAAAACAAGGGCTGAGGATATCCATATTCCTTTTTTCATCAGCTATGTTATTGATGTAATCCACAGATCTGGACAATCTGTGATGCTCTCCATTGTATCCCCTGCAATAATGCTTTCCAGAGCTGTCTTGGTCCTGTATGGAAGAAATTTATGTTTTTTTAATTGAATTGATGGCTTGGGGGAAAATAGTAATTAAACAAACCTCTGTCCTCTAGAAACCTCTCTATCAAATGCAGCATTAGGAGATGATGTTGTACCTTTCGAGTGCCACTTCCCTGTGAATGGTCAGCTGTGACTGTCTCGATGCAAGTGGAGAGATCATTATCCATAATGAAATCCTCCTTCACACTGAACAGCAGTGGGTTTTTCTCCTGAAGCTGTTAATGCTTACTAACGTTACAGTGAGGTTTGATACTGCATCCATGTGAAAACGTAATTACGTAGAAAAATCATGTCATGGAGCTCTCTTTGACAAACTGCCATCTGAGCTGATGCTAGTGATCTCCCATTTCGTTAAGCAGCTCGGTTTTGTCCAGAGATCTTTAGGGCTAAAATCATGCATTCTCACCGTATGGTGAAGGACAGCTGCTGTAGCTTGTGGCTACAACAGATTTATAATGTCTAGGGGATAGCTGTAGAGGGGAATATCTAAAAAAATGCCATTTAAGGGGAATGCAAAGTTTTTCTGGCCCAGATTTTGCCACCTCATCCATTTCTTGGGACATTCAGGCTGTGCAGCTGTTGTATGGCTGTCTTTTGTTTCATGCCCTTGAGTGTGGCACAATTTAGAAGGAGGAACAAAATCACAGTTCCTCCTTGTTCCATCCAAACAACACGTTTGGAGGCAGTGTGCATCTCTGGAACTGGGGGAAAATGTGTGCTCACCCAGCCTTGCTCTGAGGCTCAGAAGTGCTTTGAACATCCTCGCATGCCTTGTGCCTCTGGGGAGGCGAACAGTCCGACCCCAAATGTCTGAGACAAATCTCTTTTGATTTTTCTGAAGATCAAGCAAAGCTAGATAGAGACGTTGTAATTCAAGTGAAAATTAAAGCTATTCAATTAATCCCCTTTATTTTTGGCTTCACAGTTTCTCACACGTTCGCTTGTTAAATAAATGCTATGTCAAAGATACCAGCATGCAATAAATGCAGTTGCAAATTACCGTAATTCCGAACTGTCCCCAGAAGCTATATTTTCATAACCTGTTCACACATGCTGGATTAGTACCTGCACTCGCTGCTTGGTTGGTTTCCTTTTAGGCAATTAAACAGTTAAATAATTCCCAGGTAAAAATCGCAGCTCCCAATAGCATTTACTACAGCTGCACCAAGATTTTGGTTCTTTTGTTACTCCATGGTGGAAGTTTATTCCCAACATAAAAAAAAAAAAAAAAGAAATAAAAAAAAATCATGTTTCTGCCTTCCAGGAAATGTTCTCTGTCATACAAGACTTGCAATTCCTTGCCCTAACAAGACGAAATGGGCAGCGGCACCACGTGCACGCCGCGCGATGCGCTCTGTGCACTGATCCTTCTTGGTAGCTCAGTGGCCTGTTGGAGAGCTCCACGATAGAATTACATGCTGGATGCTTGGCCTCTGATTCACCCCCTCGGGACAAATCTTTGCTGGAAGTGAGGCTTGGATCAGGCCTGTGAAAGCTGATAGTGGTAGAGTGCACCTACAATAGTGGTCTTACGTGGAGATGTGACGGTTCCTTTTCTGTAGCTGGCCTCTTCTTTTATTAATGGCACGACGTGCTCATATTCATTTATATGTCTCATAAACCTCAAACAATAATGACTTGGCTTATGAAGAGTTCATAATTCAGTATCTAATGTTCTTGTAGGTAACTCAAAGCCTCTGCTACTTCTGACTTGCGAGAAAATGATAGGCCAAATTAAGCGACTCATTCTTCACAGCAAAATGAGAGTGTACTAATTATTTATCAGTATCTTACCCCTCATTTGACTGAAGAAAGAGCTGATTTTCGTACCACAAAATAGAGCCAAGTGGACAATAACAACCACTATAGTCAAAAAGGTTCCACCCAGATGTAAGTGATAAGTCAGTTTTAGATGACAGCAAAGCAGAAAATGCATGAATAGATTCCTGAACTATTACATATTTATATAATATACAACATATATATATTTCCTCCTACTCACTGCCTCCTACAATGGTTACCTTAAATCAAGCTTTTAGGATCTATTAAAAAAAAACACACCTCAGCACTTATATGAACAAAGACTCTGTTTTGTTCGGATCTGAGCACCTTCTTTGAGGAACTAAGATCTGTTTTCTCCACCGTAACTCTCAGGAGTGGGAAAGTGTTAAGTGTTTCACAGAATGTAGCTGTAGTAACTAAAGACAATGCTCTACAGCAGGTCCTATGCTACAGAGTCCCGATAATCCTGTTCCCTGATATGTATCTTTGCATTCACTCCCATTTAATTAAATGGCCTATAATCAAAGAGGCTTGCTTTTAAGCTTTCATTTTGTCATGAACATTCAGGATGATGCTTTCTATTAGCAATAATAAACCTGAGCTGAAGCAGGGAGCCTCTTCTTGGGATTCCAGAGGGAGATTTTTGAAAATCGGTGTTTTTTTTGAGGTGGGCTGGATTATTCTCTCTGTGGCCCACCAGCAGCATGAAGCTGATGGGGCCTGACCCGTTCCTACAGTACCTTAATTCTGGGATGAAATGAAAACAGCTTCAGGTTTTCTTATCTTTCCCTGGACTGCACAGTTTCCTTTCTACTTTGCTGAGCTTCAGTATAAAAATCCTGATTTTACAGACTAATTACAGCGCGTGACTAAACCCAGACAGTAATTGGGAAGGAAGGATTTAAATGTTTTGATATGTTGAGTCTCTGCAGAAATTGCTGCATCTGTAGCGGAACTTCCAGAGGTGCACGGCATGCACATCGTCTGAAGTGGGAGATGACACGTGTGTAGAAATCAGGCACTAATTTCTGTTATTTAATAGTTACAGTGGGATTTGTCTGGCCATTGTAACGCCTTCCATCTAAGGTTGTTACCCTGGGCTCCCTTTTTTACCAGTGGAAAAAAAAGTAGGCACTTCTAGGGCACGTTTCTCCATTCTAAAATAGACATCTAAATAGGCCACACAAATCATCTTTGTAAGTGCCGATACCTTGAATGCTGATTTTATTTAAACACTTTGTTTTCGCATTAGCAGTACTGTAGCTGGCAGTATTTTCTTCTTCCAGAGCTGATATATACTCTCCTGTGATATAAACTGTGCAAAGCACTTGCCAATATCCAAACAGTGTTTGCAGTGAGGCTGGAGCTACAGGTAACCTCAGTCAGGGCAACCCACTTGCCATCATTTTCAGGAGCCTTCAATAAAGGGAAATTACATTGTTGCATGAGATGCTAAAGCAAAACAAGTTTCCAGCAAAATTTATAGCCACGTAGATGATAATATATTATTTATGGATGCATTTCAGAGATACGGTGACTGTACTTACATATTTGGCTGACTTTTATAACTGTAATATATAATTACAGTGCAATGATTCTTTTTGCTACACGCAAGTACACTTAGCCCATGTCCTTGGAAGTTTGCCTGTAGGCCTACGAATAATTATACTATAAATGTTTGGTAATTAATGTACCTAGTCCAAAAATTACATGTAAAAATTTGAAATCAAAGGAGTAATAACACTTAATTCTCTTATAGTTAACCTTCCAGTTATTTGAATGAGTGCTAATTAGATCTAAAAACCATAAGCGCACTTTTACGCTAATTACGATGTTGATTATGTTGTAATTACAGTTGCAGCAGCGTAACGAGGTTGTTAACCATTTGAGTGCTTCGGGGAGTGCACGCAACAGCTGTTGATAGGCATTCCCAGAGAGTTTCCCCAAATTGCCGCGGAGATGTTGGCCACTGCTTTCCTGCACCCGTGTCAAGCGCCTGGAGGTCAGGGGAGGGAATCAGAGATTATCGCGACGGCTGGCACCTGGGAGACCTTTTAGGAAAGCCGACTGTTTGATCATGTCAGAACAGTTCCCGACAGCCCTGTGGGTGCCAGGAGGGGAGGGTAAACCTGTGCCGCAGCCACACGAGGTCAGTTTTGCTCCTGCCATGCCTGGCTCGCCCAGCGTGCGAGAGGGAGCTGCTGTGGTCCTGAAATGGGAGCACGCTTTGTAATTAAAAAGTCATGTATTGGAATTAAAAAGTCCCGCAAAGGGACTTTTTGAGGGCATGAAGGTGGCCGGTCCCTGCTGGCGGTGATGGCAAAGGCAAGGAGGTGCCGCCCGGCCCCTCCGCCCCTGGGCGCTGCCCTTCCCCGTGCCTTTTTGCCCTGTCAGTGCCCCGCGCCCCGTGCCACCTCTCGCTCGCGATTTGTGCCTGGTGACCTCTGAGTCACGCCGGGGTGAGGGAAGGGAGCGTAGGTGTGCCAGTTAGGAGGCTGAAGCCCTTTAAAGAAGTTTTCTTCCATGCTCCAGCGTGCCATCACACACCAGTCCCCACTCTGCAACCAGGGATGAGTCCAGCAATATTTGGCCCCAAATATTTAATTTTATTTTATTCTCCCAGGCCCTGTAGCTCTTCGTTGTCCTGCTTAACCCCGTTCCCAGTATGCAGGGCTTCCCACCTGTGCAGAGCTCTGCCTTCCTGCACGCCCCTTGCACCAACATCCAGCCCACGGGGTGAAGAAATCAGGCTCCCTTCCCCTCTCCATCCTCAGCAGTAACAACATTAGGATTTCGAACAGCTGAGCAGCAAGACAAAACACCTTCAGAAGAGAAAGAAAACCACCCCCAGTGCTCAAAGCAAGGAGCCCAGCCTGCCGCGGATCTTCCCTCTGCCCATCTCCCCAGTTCTCCCAGCTGCAGAATAAGGGAGGGAGCGACCGAAACGCGGAAAGCGGGAATAGCAGAACTGTTTGCTCAGAGACCGATCCTGCTGTAGGTACCAGGAGCTTGTCTCCTCCCCTGTGAGTTAACCCCACCCTCTGTTTTTATGCTCCGGGCTATTTTGGGCAGGCAGCGAGAAGTGCAGCTCTGACAGATGAGGATTCTGTACCAGAGCACAGCAGCACTTGTTGCTCTGAAGAAGTACAGCCCCGCGGCGGGGACTGCTCCTCCGCTGCCTGCAATTTGCCTTTTATTTATTTATCCACCTGCAAACTTGCCTTCACCACCGGTTTCGAGTTTTATTGTTGCGAGTGATGTTTTGAAAGCTTGGCAGAGCTTTTTTTTTTGGAAGGGAAACCCACCCGCTGTGGGGCTGAAACCTCCTTTTGCCACTTAATAGCGGGAGATCAGCCGGCGGCCTTGGGGGTGAAAAATGACAGACTCTGTTCGTGCTAATGGGGAAGGAAAGGACCCTGAAATCGAGCTCTTTGTCAAGGTAAGCTGCTCTGTGAACTGGACACTGGTGTGGCTCTCGGATCACCTCGGCTTCTATTTAATGATCGAACTTTAATTTTCTGGCGCTGAGCAGACGCGGTGCTGTGACAGCCTGTTATCTCCTGCAAACATGTTCATGCTGCTTTCTTCTTCGTGACATTAGAATTAGGTAATGTTGCAGGAGAGCCAGAGTTCCTTGATTTTATTGTTATTGCTCTCCTTGTGAGTTTGTCCTGTTATTCTTAGCCTGCTGCCTGCAACGTGCTGGGTCCCAACTTCGGAGTGCCAGGATTTTTGTTAGGAATCCTGACTTCCTTCTCCATTTTTGGGAATTAAGAGCGAAGAGCTGAGGGGTACCACAGTTCAGTACCTCGGCAGAGGCTGTCAGGTCTGAAGCACTGACAGCTCCGGAAACACAAAGGGTAGAGCTAGGCTGGCAGACTTGTGATTATATTTCCTGGACTCTTGGTTTCTAAAGCCCATTCTGATTTTTTTTACAAGGGTGACTAATAAAGAAAACTGATCTAATGATTAAACACAGAAAAACAAGTGCACCCATTACATGGTAGGATTTTAGAGTACTTCAGACTGGGTATATCTGTTGGTCTTGGGCTAGGAAAATCTTTCCACTAAAGCCAGTGGCACAGTTCAGCCCCGTAACACAAACAACCTGAGTAATAGCAAACTTCACGCAAGCTCTCCCACTGGAGAGCTCAGATTTTTTGATGTTCAGAGCATGTTTTAAATCCTCTGCCCATGTCAATCCACCATGCCCATGTAAAACCCAGGTGTTTGGTCTCTCCGAGCCTAAACTGTTGCTGGTTTGGATGGGATCATTATTAATACGTGGGAGTTATATCGGGCCCTTTGCAAACAGAGTACCAAATGATTGGGAAAGCAAATTCCAGCTCCTCCCTTCTGTCAAGCTGAGGGTACATAATTGCTTTGTACTCCCTGATGGATATTTTGGGCTATAAGTTGAAATGTCAGCCACATACCACAATGCATATACATCTTCCAAAAACAGTCATTTCAGGTGTGGCCTTTCTGACCGGGCCAGCACAGAGTTTTTTTTACTTATCAGACAAAGATTTTACAAGAATTCCTGGCTCGTAACTGTCCGGTACATCCCTCGTGAGGACCTTAATGTGTTAAAAAGGACCTGCCTGGGTCTGTACGTCCTGATACCTTTCCTCTGCAAGTTGTTTCTACCAAAGTGAGTTTAATGGAGAGGTTTGTGTGCTAAAAAATAGGTTAGTGAGATTTCCTGGTGCTTTGTCCTCACAAATGTGTTCTGGAATGCAAACCTGTAACTAGTGACTTGTTTTAGTGCCCACCCTATTTTGCTGAGGCTGATATGGAGGTTTGTGATACACGGTAATTTGACTAGCATCAGCTGTGAAAGTCAAGGCCACTTTTCAGTGTGTGAAGCTCTGGACCCATAAGTGAGTGGCAAAATTTTTAGTGTAGTCAGTGGAGCCATGCCATCGCCTGAAGATTTATAACTCCTGAAAGAACATTTTTAGCAATGTGGCTTCCTGCATAATGCATGTTACAGAACTGTATAGAGACTCACATAAAACTCATAATTTGCTGAGCTGCAGCAGAAGAATTAATTGGTATCTTCCTGGAGACTTTCCGTTTGGGTTGAAAAATTGCAGTTCTTGAAGTTTTGGAAAGGTGCCATTAATTTAATTAAAAGTCTAACAAGTTGAATAGCAAAACACGTAACCAGAGTATTAAAACACACAGCTCAAAAGTTGAAAAATAAACAAGAAGATCCAAACAAGACAGGAGCTAAAAGCTGAAAAGTAGGAGTGTTTAAGAGAAATATGAACAGGTGAAAACTTAGCTGGAGCATGAAATTTAAAAGGATAACTGGATAAAGGGATACTGCAGAGGAGGAGGAGGACGCCCTTGTGCTGTTTTAAGTTTGGGAAGAAGAGCAGAAAGGTGGCAGTTTCCAGGTGAGTATAAGATGCTGGGATGGGTGGCAAATCTAAACATCAAGGACCACACTCGAGGGAAGTACTAAGATCAGGCAGTGCTGGGGTCAGGGAGCATTTCGTCATTTGCTTTTGCAGAGCTGACATTTACTCGAGGGAAAGAGTTCGGCCGTGCACCCTTGAATGAATCCGCAGCCAGAAAAGAGATCAGTGAGACGATGTAAGACAGCGGGTATGGCCTGGAGAAAACTGAATCTTCTGCAAGTACAAATAAACCAGAACAGGCTGTTGTTCACCAGCCAGCGAGCCTCTAATAAAAGCAGTTGGTGTCTCAGGTTAAAAAAAGAGGTGTTACACAATTGCTCTATTTCCTTTTTCTATTTAACAAGCGGTAGAGCAGGAGCCGTAGAAAGACAAGCAGAGGGATGACTGTAAACAAAAGAGCCGTGCTGTAACCTAATGCAGGTCAGCTATCTCCTGAGCCATGCAGAGAGGCTGGGCACCACCGCGGTGCTTCAGGACACGGGCATTTGAGCCGGGACGGCAGAGGCGGGTTATCAAACCTATTTGTTATCATCCCCATTGATTTTACACCTTTTTCTGTTTTTCTAACGGTGCCCTAACCTGGATCTGGGAGGTGGTTTGCTGTTAAGGAGTGTTCCTTTCTGTTCCTTTCCCCAAATCTGGGCCGGGGCACAGGGGTGGGTAGATGGGGCTCCAGGCAGAGCGGGGAGATGCTGCTGGAGCCGAGTCCGCAGGTTGTGTAGGCAGGCCCGTGGCAAACACCGAAACTCTCCAGCAGCAAATCACTCTCTGAACTTGTTTGGCAAGGACTTGGAAGAGGCTGCTGGAAAATAAAAGGCTTGCTATATAGCAGCGAGGGATGCTGGCAGCAGCGGCGTTGGGGAAGTAAGCATCAGGAGGCAGTGCTTGCTCTGTGCTTAGCCCAGCTGGTTGTAACTCAGGTTAATTTTATTTCTTTGTATGCTGGAGAAGCAAAGTGCCTCTGTATAAATGACACCCTGACGGAAGGTATATTTAGCTTTTTTTGGTAGTCTCGCACCTGTACACTTGAATATAATGACTAAACCGAACTGGTGCTCTTTTGAGAGATGTGCAGCAATACCGACTATTAAATTGCATATGGGAGGAGCACAGAACTTTTATGGTTTCTTTTTGTTTGCTGTGTAACCAGGTGTTTGGATGTATGTTCCTTGCATTTCAGAGTTAGGGTGCTGCTTAATATCTGGAAAGTTAATTTGACAGCAGATTCGTCTTAAGTGTGGAAAACCAAATGTGATGCAAACAAGGCTCAGAAGTGGAACTGTCTGATTGCATTGCTCAGGATGAGCACAGTCTAGAGAGCAAACAAACCACAGAAATTGTCCAAAGTACATTTAATTAAATAAATCTTCCTGATTCTGAAATATCTATCATAAGATACATAACAATCCATATTTCTGATGATCAAAAGGCAGTAGTGTCATCGTGGCAGTAGGAGGACAAGCAGTGAGCTGGCAGACAGTTATTTCTGCAGCCAGTCATTGCTGTGGCATTGGGGTGGATATTCTGGATACGCTCATCGGACCAGGTTTGCAAGAGCTTTTGCTGAAAAGCTGCAAGGCTTTACTTCACAGAGCCTTCAGCTGCAGTCATGCCCAACACCCATCTACTGGAAATGTGGATGTGCTTTGAAAAGCACAGAGGGAGACCTGTTACAGACCTTGAACTCACTGACTCATCCGTTGACCGGATGCTAATTGAAGGCATAAAGTCATAAACCACGCCAAATGCTCTCAACCTGTCCCACCCATTAGGAGCAGAGAGCGTTGTGCACGACCAGCCATGGCGAAGGTGTCCTTGCAGCGCCTCAGGGATACGGCAGCAGCCAAGGTAAGGCTCAAGGACTAACAGCGGTGATATAATTGTAAGGACTTCTCCAGACACTGTTGCTAGAGGCTTATCATAAAGAAAAGAGGTTAGTTTCGGTGTGGCCGTGGTCTGCTGGAGGAGCAAGCAGACATGCTGGGAGCTTACGAGCCATTTGTCACCTCCAAATGTTTCATTCTGAGGAGCTTGAGGAGTCTATTAGGAGTATGCTTAAAAGCACTGACAAGACTCAGCTAGGGGCGAGCCCTACTGTTTTTAATTATCTCCACCATAGGGTGATTTCAGACTAACCCTGGTCAGGATTTTGCTGAGCTGTTGTAAAGGAGCCCTAAAGGAAGATGCAGATAAAAAGGTTACTCTCAGTACAACCAGTCCCCATTATTAAAGCTTTTTGTGTTTTTAAGGTGATAGAGTCATTGAGATAAGAAAACTGGTTTTAGTTTCAAATTTTGGGGCTTCTCAAAGCCAGCAATGGCCTTGCAAACTTGGAGAGAGAGCTTGACGGGTTCCTTTTAACCTATTATAACAATACAAGCTCTGTAATTTATTTGATTCATAGACTGCCCTCTAGAAACTTTCTGACGATGACTAGGAATCCCAACCAGATCTGGAAGGCGCAAAGTTCATTTCTGTTTCTTAAGACGCCTGGATATTTTACCAGCTGCTGTGAACTCAGCTTTTGTCTTCCATAAAAAAATCATTTCTACCTTTAGCGGAACTTTCTAGGTAAAGAGGAAATAGTAAAGAAAGAAAACTACCAGGAAGAATACTGATACTGAAACATCTGGTTCAGCCTGTCTGGCAGTCCAAGGAGGACAATAACATATTTTTGGATCCTTGGTCTAGTGACTTGCCAAGCCTTTCATGTTTCAAGAGAGAAGCAGACAACCTACACGGCAGATACACAAGATGCATACGGTGCATGCAGTCTCTGACAGCTTTCAGCCATCACCCTGGCAGCTGCCCTGAGCACGGGTGTTATTATAAGGATCCTGCATTTCTTGTCCGTTCTGAGCTGCTGAGCAGATGGTGGGCTTCGTAGGCCTTGTCTCCTCCAAACTTTGTTTGGTGAGGGGGTACATGAGCAGCAATCTTCTGTCTTCCAGTGTGCTGGCCTTGTGCACTGGTATCAAGGTTCCCAAGCCATACCAGAGTCCACTGGTAGTCCAGATATCAGCATATGTACTGGGAGGAAAATAATTTTAAAGCTTTGTTTGCACTCGTATACTTTTGCTTCATGAGCTCCGTGCAGATCTCAGGAATTTCAGTGTGATTCTGGCTCAGTTCCTTTCTTGCTCAGTTCTTTTCCAATCAGGATTGACCCTGTTGAAGCCCACAGAATTTATATGTGTGCAAAATGGGCAAAGACAGTCGGGCCTCCTAAGTCTGAATCACACTGTTTGAACAAGCAACATAACCCACTGCAGTAACAAGCAGTAACACACTGCAGCCCCAGTTAAGTGGGAGAAATGCTACCTGGGCTGAGACTTGTTTCTCTGGCCTTCCAATTGAGCATTTACCATAAAGTAATCTAAAGAATAGAGTCAAGTAAAAAAATCCACTTTGATAAGATCTAATTTTGCTTTAATTTTGTATTGCTGAAAAAGCATAATTCAATAAATTAAGAAATAGACGCTTAGCAACTGTTTTAAAATTGCAAGTTGCATATTTTTCCTTGTGACGAAGAAAAGCAATACTCTAAAGAAGCTTTAGCCTGAGTTATACAGGCCAGAGTCTGTGTGTCTGCGTCTCTGTTTTCTCTCTGAGCATTTGCAGATTTTGTCTTGTGCGAAGACAAGTGTCTCATTGGTGGGAATACTGGAGACAGACAGTGTACAGTTTAAGCAGGCCAAATGTACAAAAGGACTTGGCAGGGATATAATCACTATCCATGCCACCTTAAACCTAGGCTGGAACGCTTTTATGATTGATTGGGAAACTGGATCTCAAGTTAAGAAGGGAATTTCATCTGTGTCTCCTGCCTGCATACATGATCTAATCATTAGCTAAAGGTGAATGACACCCTTACCTGCCTTTTTTGCCTTTTTTTTTTTTTTCCACTTACAAAAATAGGCGCGACTGCTGGCTGTTTATTGAACTTGATGGCATCAATGTATATGTTAGATGTGACCAAAGCGTCTGATTAAAATTAAACATTCAAATTTTTGTTGAGTATGCATGGACTTCAATATTTCCTTAAATACCTTTCTAAATTGAACCCATAATTAGAACAGATAAGACTTTAGAGACATTCAGGATGGGTCATATCCCGTTGCCATAAAATCCAGTGAAGCTTGCACTGCTGAGTTCAGCAGCAGCAGTTAGACCAGCTTGTGTCTTTGAGAAATCTCACCTTAAGTATATTTGAGATTTTGTTTAAACTCCATCTTCTATTTTTATTCCTTTTTTTTTTTTATTTTTTTTTGAGCTGCATAGTCAAATCAGGTAAATAAAGTGTTTTAATCCTACCAAAAAGAGCTGGTGATATTCATAATTGTTGTTGCCTGTACTTAGAAATAGCCATCGGTATGCTTTGGGCGCTCTATGTTTAGCTGCAGATAGCTTGTTTTCCATCTCTGGCAGCTGACTCTCTGGTCTCTGTGGTCTCTCTGGTCTCGTCAGAATCACAGGTTGGTGTGTCACAGTTCAGTGGTGACAGTGAAGCTCCAGTAAGTGTCCCCAGGAAAATTTTATCGGCAATATATGGCTCTGCTGCGGCTATTCCAGAACAGTAAATGTCACAGAGATCGGTTGACAGAGCATCCCAAAAATATACAGGGATCCTTTCCAAGAGAGCCAGTAGGAAGTACGTCTCTGCTCCATAGTTACACGCTAGTATCAGTTCACCTGGCTATGTCAAATATATTTTGATGGAATGCTGCGTGAGGATCATTTAGGATAACAAAATTATCATTACAGTAACTGTATTAGTTGCATTACTAGTACTACCTGTATTACTGGTGATTGTATGACATGTAATTCTTCAAAACCTGGCAGATATCAGTAAACTAATCCTAGCTATGAGAGGTATCATAAACACTAGTATTTCCATTTGGCAGCTAAGGGCTCTAGTGGAAGATTTTTCAAATTATTCTTTATTTAATAGAGTTAGACAAGTGCTAATTGGCAGTGAGTTTATGTGTTAGCGTTATAAATGATTAAAAGATGTCAATTGCACTATTTTTCTCAGCAAAGTCATACTCAAAGTCATAGGGAGAATCAGCTGGCATAAGGAAGGTCTTGATTTTGAGCAGGATTCATCCTATATCTTTTTGAACTAGGAAATCAGAGCAAGTGCCTGAAGTGCTGTAGTATGTACTTAGAAAATAGATTCAAGTGGTTCATTTGACACAGTAGAGTTTAACATGGATAAAGTCCAAAATAGATCCTCATTCCCATTCCTTCCTTGCCCCTTGCTTTGCCCATTTGTACTTTGTATTGCTGACCTGCAATAAAACTCATCTAGGTGTTATAACCATGGTATATATACACATCTGCAGCTGAGTGAATTTTTTTTTTTTTGTAGGTCTAATGAATTTAATCAGCATCATGTTTCCCTGGCATGATTTTTTATTTTATACTTAAGAGCTGAAAATTATTACAGTGCAAAAGTAATTCAAAATGTATTCAGTTGTGTTTTGAAGATCCAAAGTCAGTAATATTATCTAATCATAAACTCACAGAATGGGGTGGGGTTGAAAGGGACCTTAAAGCCCATCCACTTCCACCCCCCTGCCATGGGCAGGGACACCTCCCACTAGACCAGGTTGCCCAAAGTCCCATCCAACCTGGCCTTGAATACTTCCAGGGATGGGGCACCCACAGCTCCTCTGGGCAGCCTGGGCCAGGACGTCACTGCCCTCAGAGTAAAGAATTTCCTCCCAACATGTAATTTAAATCTCCCCTCTTTTAGTTTAAAACTGTTCCTCCTTGTCCTATCACTATCTGCCCATGTAAAAAGCTGGTCCTCATGGCTTCTACTTTAAGGTAGATTTTTCTGTAACTGAAATCTACTTGTCATTGCTGTTTGCTGATAAACTTGATAGCAAAGTTCACGCATACATGTGGAATGACTCCATAAAATGTTTTATTTGACTGTTAACTTAAATGACTGTAAAAGAGTATTATTCTGTCTCAGTAATCACAGAAGAATCATAGAATCACCTAGGTTGGAAAAGACCTTCAAGACCACCAAGTGCAACCATCAACCTTACCTACTGAGTCCCACCAGTAACTAATGTCCCTCAGTGCCAGGCCTACACATTCTTAAATATCTCCAGGGATGGGGACTCCACCACATTCCCAGGCAGCCCGTTCCAATGCATGACCACCCTCTCCATGAAGAAATTCTTCCTGATGTCCAATCTAAACCTTTCTGGCACAACCTGAGGCCACTTCCTCGTGTCCTATCACTTGTCACCTGAGAAAAGAGACAGACACCCTCCTCCCTGCAGCTTCCTCAGGTAGCTGTAGAGGGCCGTGAGGTCTCCCTTAGCCTCCTCTTCTCCAGGCTAAACAACCCTAGTTCCCACAGCTCCTCCTCATATGTCTTGTTTTCCAGTCCCCTCACCAGCTTCATTGCACTTTTCTGAACACATCCCAGCAACTCAAAGTCCCTCTTGTAGTGAGGACCCCAAACTGAGCACAGCATTCAAGATGCGAGCTCACCAGGGCCAAGCACATAGTGGCAGTCACTCTCCTGGCCCTGCTGGCCACGCTGTTTCTGATGCAGGCCAGAGTGCCATTGGCCTTCCTGGCCACTTGAGCACACTGCTGGCTCGGTGTCAACCAGCTCCCCCAGGTCCTTTTCTGCCAGGCAACTTTCCAGCCACTCTTCCCCAGACCTCTATGACTACAAGGGGTTGTTACAACCCAAGTGCAGGCCCCAGCACTTATCCTTGTTGAACGCCATGCCGTTGGCCTCGGCCCATCAACCTGGCCTGCCCAGATCCCCCTGCAAAGCTGTCCTGCCCTCAAGTAAATCAGCAGGCCTGCCTGACTTGGTGTGGTCTGCAAACTTTCTGAGGGTGCACTTGATCTCCCATTTGATAACTTATCTTTTTGAGTGTTTATGTTTTTAACCTGCTATATATATCCTTTTTTAATGACAGTGCTCCCTGGCTGATATATCTCTTTCATGATGTAACATAAGATTCCTCCTCTCTTCAGCTACCCTGGTGCACCACAGAAATTGTGTGGCTACAGTGTCAGAAGAGAAGGTGTGCTCAGAAAAGAGGCTGGGACACAAAGCACCAGAGATATACTTGATTCTGTATGATAATACTGCAAAGTTTCGCCATGATAGAGTGGCCCCAAATGCTGATATTTTTGAATTTCCGTCCTATGAACAAATCAGTGTTTCAGCTCTTTATCCTAATACAGAGCAACAGCAACAGTTCCCACCAGGTTGAAACTCCTATTTTTATTTTGATCCAGCTCTACTCAAAACGTGAAAAGGTCCTGCCATGCACATTCTGCAACATAGGGTCAGTAATATCGCTAGGTTAGCACCCAAATTCTTTTATTTACTCTTTTGCTCTTCTGCCTTCTTTGGTGACCTTGGACAAGTTTTTCAGGCTCTCCTGGTCTCAGTTCCAGCTCTGTAACACACTGATTATAGTCCTCCATCAGATGTGGAGGCATTGTGGGAGCGGGGAGTATTCTTTGCTCTTTCTCAGAATGGCATCCTGAATACCACTGAAAATAGAAATGTATGGTGGGATCACCTCTGTGATGTAGAACTGTCTCCAAACAGAGTATGTTGAAAACCTTGATTTCGTAGACATAAAAGAAATCAAACCAAATGGAACTGGATGTGTGTCTGCTTTCAGGCATCATCTGAGACAAAGCTCCCTTCCCATCCACTCCTTCCAGCCCTCCCTTTTTCCTTCTCAGGGTCTTGTATCTTCTGTAGTGACTTCTATTGCAACCTCTCTGTTTTGTCTGCTTGTTCTCACAGGCATTCAGACTCATAAATTTATACCAATAAGTGTCTTAATTTTCATCATTTCGATGTTGGTCCCCTGGGTCTCCTGGTTCAGCTTCTACCAGTGAAGTACCGTGCTTCTCCAATTTTCTTCCATGTGCCTGATTGCCAAATGAAGTTGAAATAGCTTCTTTGTATGTATTTCTGGTAACCATGCGTAACACTCAGATAAAGCACTAAAAGAGGCATATTTCAAGAGGCTAATAATTAATTAATGCACCCGTGGGACTGTAGGAGTTAAACCTATCCCTGCTATAGCTACTTGAGCAAAAAAAACCCATAACATTATGGATGAAGTTGCCCAGATAGTGATAGTTTGCTCTTTTAAATCCTCATTCACAATAGTCCCTAATTTTATATACAGGGCAGATGACAGAAGACCATGGCATTTACCTGTGCATGCTCGATGCAAAATGTATTAAGAATGGTCGAAACATATATTCAAGGCTGAAGGTGATTCTCTTGTTTTAAATTCTATCACATTTGAATTTCATACACATAAAACTTGCAAGGTCAGTTGAGGGAGGTGATTGTCCCGCTCTACTCTGCGCTGGTCTGGCCTCACCTCGAGTACTGTGTGCAGTTCTGGGCACCACAGTACAAGAAGGACATTAAACTGTTGGAGAGTGTCCAGAGGAGGGCAACGAAGATGGTGAAGGGCCTAGAGGGGAAGACGTATGAGGAGCGGCTGAGGGCACTGGGCCTGTTCAGCCTGGAGAAGAGGAGGCTGAGGGGGACCTCATCGCGGTCTACAACTTCCTCGCGAGGGGGAGTGGAGAGGCAGGTGACCTATTCACCGTAAACACCAGTGATAGGAACCGTGGGAATGGTGTTAAACTGAGGTGGGGGAAGTTTAGGCTGGACATCAGGAAGAGGTTCTTCACCGACAGGGTTGGCACACACTGGAACAGGCTCCCCATGGACGTAGTCACTGCACCAAGCCTGTCTGAATTTAAAAAGCGATTGGACTGTGCACTTAGTCACATGGTCTAAACTTTGGGCAGACCTGTGCAGTGCCAAGAGTTGGACTAGATGATCGTCATGGGTCCCTTCCAACTTGGGATATTCTATGATTCTATGATAAGGATTATATATAGGAATAGTCACAATAGCAGTAAATTACTTTTTTCCTCTTCTTGCATATGTTGGTTTCCTCTGGACTAAGAAAAATATCATGACTCGATTCTCCATTTGCCAATATTTCAGATATTAATATCTGATCATGATACTGGGGATGCAGTTTACGTGCAGAAGGAAGTTTTCTTGATTTATGTATTGCTTTAGTTTCCCTTTCTGTTAATCCTGAAGATGCAAAAGCCTATATAAAATGTTCTAGCTTCTGCTGCTAATAGAGATGTCTGAGTACAATGTTGTACTGTTTGGAAAAGGGCTAGTTGTCCCCATGGAGTGTGTGCTGTTGCAAGCTAGCAGTCGAGTTCAATGTATGATGAGCTAATGCATGGAGGTAGATGCTCCAGCTTGAAGACATTTGACAGCAAAGCTCAACTGTCTAAAATTCAGCAAAGATATATTTTAGCACACAGAGCTAGCATGTATCACCACACTGGAAAAGATGTAGAGTAGGATAATTTTAAGACTCAAAAAGAACTTAAGAGTGCTGTCCTTAAGGTGATATTTCTCATTCATGTAAAAAAACAGAAATCCCTTGACTGCAGTATTAAATGTATCTGTAGGGGGCTTTTAAATATAGTGGTAACAAGTACAAGTACTATTAACAATTAGTTAAGGTCAGATATAGTGGAAATAGAAATAGGCTTATTAATAACTGTAAAAGTCATTAACCATTGGAATAAGACACCAAAGAAGACCGTCTTCTAGCTCAGAGGAAGACTACATATGATGTAAAGAAACGTATATAGTTAGAATCAATACAGGAATAAACATGCCTTAAAATCTGCAAACCAAGTAGTCATTGCTATGGAGGGTATATTGGCAAACCAGAGTAGGGCTTGGTTAAAGCACAGAAGAAAGCTTTGGTATTCTTTGCCACTGAAATGTGGCACAAATTTGGTCAAAGCCACTGTGATAGAAATAGTGTTCGGAGGCCACTTGCATGTCTTAAAGTATCTCTTTGTGTCTTGGGCACAATAGTATGATGGGATTTATTCAGGTGTTGGTTAAATAAGTGTTTGTTTATATTTCTCTGGGTACACAAGGGCCAGCCATCAGAGCCATAGAATCATTCAGGTTGGAAAAGACCTCTAAGATCATCTAGTCCTACCTTTAACCTAGTACTAAAGTCCACCACTAAACCATGCTACTAAGTTCTACATGTACACATTCCTTGAAGACCTCCGGGGATGGTGACTCAACCACTGCCCTGGGCAGGCTGTTACAGTGTTGCACAACCCTTTCAGTAAAGAAATTTCAATTTCTTCTAATATCCAACCTAAACCTCCCCTGGCACAAAAACCTAAATTTGCCCTGGCACAGAAGGGCATTTCAAGGGCCTTCAAAGATGAAACAAAGCAGATGCTGCCTTGGTCAGGCTCTGAACAACCATGCTAGCGTAGGTCAGACCTTGTTGGCTGAAAAGTAGGAAGAGCTAAATTGGGAGCTTCAAGAGCTAAATTCTCTTTCTGGCTGACCTGGAGCCATTCCCTAAGTCATGCTGTCTCCATGCCCTGGTTTCATTATCTATGAGACATTTACACCAATGTCCATTTTCATCTCTAGCAGCACAGCAGCTTTTCTGGTTAAAATCACGTTCCTCCTTTTCTCTTTACATAGATTAATGACTGTAAAGCTACTCTTGCTTTGTGGTTTAGGTCCTCACAAAAAACTGAATTAATTCTCAGATCGGGCAGGTACCTCTCTATATTAATTGCCAAGTTTCTCTTCCCCATCGCATTTCAGCACCCAAATAAACACCCTCAGCAGTGCCACCCACCACGTCTAGCTATTGTTTTGGGTGCTGGTGCACATCTGTACCTGTGTATTGTCCAAAATGAGTGGAATTTAGAGAAACTGGCCTCTGATGGATCGCTGCTATTGTGGACAGTGTTTTTCTAGATTGTGATTCAATTTGTGTGGGTCAACAGGCACGTTGTGTTACTGCTTTCCTTTTGCTTTTAGCTGCTGAATGAGCAGCTTACTTTAAACAGATACAAATGCATATCAGGGGAGGAAATTATTTTCTTTCACTGCCCTGTGTTTTGTGATGAGCTGTTGTTGCTGATTCGTTGTGCAACTGGAGACCTGTTTGGTTTGTTTGTTTGATCTGTAGTATTTTTTTAAATGCTGTTCCTGGATGAAGAGGGGTTGAATCACAGAATGTTCTTGCGGGTTGTCGGACCTCACTGAATGGCAGTTTTAGTTGTTTTACTGTGCCCAGTTCTTTCCGTTTTCAGGACAAGACAAAAAGACGCAGTGTTCCTACCTGCTTCCTTACTAAGCCTTGTTTCAGACTCCCTCTAGCACTTTGATCATTTTCATTTTCTCCTCTGTTGACTCGCACGTTCAGTTTCAGATGAATGGTATATTTGCCTTAATTTACTGAGGTGCCTTTCATTGAACTGAGGTGCTCCGACTTTGGGATTTTGGTTTTGCTTTATTTTCAATGTCAGTAAATCCCACTCCCCAGTTAAGCTCTAGATCCAGCTCTAAATCTGTGTCTTGTTTGAGGTTCAAAACTATTTACCCTGTTCCAAGATGGATCCAAGAGCCTTTCCTGAGACTGAACGAATGTGAGCTTTTGGAGTTCATCTCATTTATAGAACCATAGAATATCCCAGTTGGACGGGACCCACAAGGAGCATCAAGACCAACTCCTGGACTCGATGTTCATCATTTAGTTGATCATCAATGCAGCTATGCATTTCTCTGCACACCTCAGAGGTCACACTTCTCACTACTCAATCCATAAAAAAGGCAGTCAAACGTGGATGCAGGAAGACTTGTTTTGGAGTGGGAATTTCATACCTGCCCATCTCAATGATGAAACCAGCATCCCTATGGCATGCGCCTATGGGGAAACCTCACCCTCTTCCCTGGCGAGTAGGAGCTAGGCCTGAAGGTCGCAATATTTATTTCAAAAGAGATGATTCTGCAAGAATAATAATAGCAATAAAAAAGTGCTGATTGCACACAGCTACTTGGGTCCAGCCTGTGTGATCCTGGGAAGGATGCGGTCAGGAAGGGGATGTAACCTTGAAATGATGATTTTCTTTTCCAGGGGAAGGAGATGCTTCTTTTCCCTGACCTTGGCTGGCATCCCAGCCCAATTTGCACGTGTCAGCATCTTGCTTCAGCTTGCACGGGCAAAAGTGCTTTTTTCCTAATTAAACCCTGGGCATCTCTTCCACACTGTGCACCAAGGATCTGGGGGAACATTTAAAGAAATAAGACATATCCAGGACTGTTGAAAGTGGTGCAATTAGTAACAGTCATGTTGTGCCTCGCTGTCAGAAAAAGGGGTTTTGTGCTAACTGATGTTTGTCTATTCAATGGAAATGGGTATTTATAGGATTTCTTTATATTTGGTATTTTCCAAGAACCACCAGTGCACTTGGCATTTCACATTCTCTCTTTTAGAGGGAATTAGAAGTAAACATGAAAAAATGGCTAATTCTTCTGAGCTTATTCAGGTACTTGAGAGATTTGGGTCTTGCTGTGCTCAAATATATATAAAAGGATCAGAAATTCTCTCAGCAAATGCTAGTTTCTCAATTATCTCATTAACTTGGATGTTCCAATGAGCTTTTTGTGGTGGTTGCTTGGTGTATGTCGTTCAAATGGCGTTCTGCAAATTGTAGTAAACGTGGCAAACAGCTCTCTGACAGCTTGCAAAATGGAAACCTCTGTGCTCTCTTTCCTGGATCAACCAGGAGCCTAGGATGGAACAAAAAGCTGCCAGGGAAACTTCTTAAATGTTAGCGAACATTTTCCTGTAGAACACACACTAGCATCGAGAAGACACTGAAGGAAGAGATAATGGAGAGGAGAAGCTGCTGAGAGAGACTCTAAAAAAAATCAAGAAAGTGATTTTTGTATGGAGGAGGAGACTGAGGAAGAGAGATGTTAGTAGGAAGAGTTTGCTGACTGCTTCTGAGTCCAACCATGCATGACTGATCCTCTTGGAGAGAGGTTCTCTTAGAGCATGAGGGGCCTAAGAGGGGGGACTCAACGATGGTGAGCATAAAAACTGCCAACACTGAGAACAGACATCACGGCCAGGGATACCAGAAGTGGGAGGACAGGAAGGAGTGAAGAGGTGCTAGGGAAATTGCAGTGGCATAAGTGAGATTTTTATACCAAGGGACGAAAAGGAAGAATTATAAGATTTTAAGAAATAACATTTAATTAAACTTCATTACCTAAGTTTTTCTTTTATGATGGATAATAGGATAAAATGAAATTAGAGGAAAGTCAGCCTGAGCATCAAGTCAAATTGTGTTTTGAGAAGGCTGTAAAAGAAGCATGCAAGAAGTTGTCAAAGCAGCATTTCAAAATGATCCAAACTGCAGACAGAAGTTTTAAGAAATCATCCTGCACTGAGATAATAAGAAATGTGATCGTAATTCTGCTCACTGATCCAGCAGATTTTCCCTCTTTGCAACAGTCATCATGCATTAGTTTCACACCTCCATAAGATACTTGTAAATAATACTTCCAATAGCTCACACACTTATTCAGACTTTCTCAGCAGTTTTTTGGAAAGCATCTCTGTTATATTCTTGAGTGTTTGTTATTGAGAACACAAATTGTTCTGCTTCGAAATGAGTAACATTTGCTGGCTGTTTGGGTCTGTGTCCTTCTTAGGCTTTTGTTTTCATTGCAGGTGTTTACATTTACAAACTCAGAACTTGCTGTCTGTTTCTTGTTTAATGAAATATTCAGGGAGCATTGCATTCCCCTCCTCTGTAGATGGCTATCAGAAAAGGCTACCTTGTAGAGTAACAACCCCTTTAATGGCTAAATTTGACTGTATGTAGTGTAAATGACGAGGAGAACAAATACAGCAGTTTGGGAATGTAAGAAAATATTAAAGGTGAAAAAATGTTTCCTAAATACTAAAGCCTGTAATGATTTCTCTGTGAGTAGCTGGAAACCAGAAAATTTGTTTATATTGTATTTGTACCCACACAACTTCAAGGTTTGGTCCAAATGCTTGCAGCATCATTTTACCACTAAGTATTTTACTGAAGATATTGGGGGTTGCATCAGGAAGTCATGCTGAGATGCAAACACCAAATCAAATTCTAGCTGGAGCCTGCGATGCACTGCTGCTTTGCAAAGAAACTTGATCTGGTTTCAGTGAAAGTCGTAACCATTGCTCCCATCTCAGATGAGGTTTGTCTCCTACCCTCTGCAGCACCGGTAGCTTCGGAGATGCCACAAGAGGCAGGAGGACCGAGTCCTGCTCACTCAGAATAGCTCTGCAGGGTTCCTGATGGCTCTTCCCTCCCATTCATTCAGAAGTCACCAATGAGCATATTTATATGATGCAAAATAAGATACAAAATAAGGCCATCGAGGGCAGATTATGGCTGGCACGGCAGTCAGCTGGTTCAGCAGTAGATGCCCTTATCAGAGGCAGCCCTCCATTCAGCCCTGTATTTGCAGGGGCTGCAAGTGCCTCTCTCTTCTAATAGCACAAATAAAGTCCTGGAATTTCAATAAATAATTCAGCCCTGGATCTGATTTCAGGTTCAGCATTAACTTTCAGCACCTGGCTGCTGTTATTATTTGTTAGTCTGATATGCTGCTTAGAGGCATGGAAATTTGGCTGCAATTCATCAGCGTTTGCAGAATGTACTATATGACCAGATTACCATCCCAGGCTCAGAGATTTTTAACAGACATTCAAATTCCAGATGTGCACAGATTTAATTCTTACAAGAACAACTGCAAGCAGGATACTGGTACTGGCGTGGGAACTGGAGGTCTTTGCACAGAGCTTTCTTTAAAGAAATGACTCCTACATTTGCACCTGATCTCTACCAGAAACATTAATAATTTTACTATAATTTGCATTGCCCATGCCAATTTCTGACAATGACTTGGCTCTCATTTTATTTTCTACAAGCTTTCCTGGGAGAATAAATTTTTTACATCTCTAATCAGCTCTTGGGATATTGAATCATCAATATTTAAAACAATCGTAATTGGTGCTCTACGAATACCTAAAACAGATTCGTTCCCAGTTTCTTTCTCCAGAGCCCATAAAACCACTTGTGGTTTTATTCACTTATTAGAAAGCAGCTGGTGAATCTAAAATATGATTCTGCTTTCACTGAAATCAGTGGATTATCTTTAGTAGGAATATTTTCTATGAATATTGATTATTATGAGAGCAGAATTAGATTGTCTATATTCCATTAATAGCTCTGGAAATGAAAGGCCAAAATCAGAATATGGCCCTATAGGCATATGCTTCCAAAATGTAGGATCTGCAGCCTGTATGTGCAGAGCACGAACAGCCATCCAGTATGAATACATTGCAGGACAAGTTTACTCGTCTTAAGGAAAGGGTTTTTTTTTTTGCCCAAAGTGCTGACATCTTCCTAGGAGATACAGCCTGGTAGCCACAGTAACCAAGCAGTAGCTGATGCTTGAGCATCTCCATTGACCTTTACTAAAACGGTGACTATTTTCTGAGTACTGCACTGGCCTGATCCTGTGACTAAGATTCCTTCCACCAGTTAATCCCACATACAGCAATGCAACTGTTGGAAAAGATAAAAAAAAAAAAAAAAAAACACATATATAAGTGATGGGGTAAGTTAGTTATCTTCAGGAGTATCTTACAGATGGGAAGTCTGTAGTCGACTTCAGTGGGAGCGAGAACTTCACCCTGCAACGCAAACATAGACCACTAGAGGGGATTTTACTACCACTCTATGCCTAGCATATGTCTCCCCCGGAAAACCTTTTAAAACATATGTTCTAGTTCAACCACAAGATGCTGGCTACAAGCTGAGTGAAATCTATGGTTTGTATTATGCAAAAGGTCAGGAAAGATTATTATAATTGTCCCTTCTGGCCATTAAACCTGTGAGTGAAATTCTGGTCCCGTCAAAGTCCCAGGCAAAATTCCCATTGACTTCACTGGGGCCAGACTTCATCCTGTGCAGGTCAGAGGAAGGCAGAATTCTGCACCACCTAGCTCTGAGAGCAAGAACAGCTTTGTTGTCAGGCTCGAATATATACTGTTAAAAAGCATTTTAAAACATCATATGCAACCTCCCTGCTCTGCACCCAGATGAAATAAATCGAGACCAGTTTTCACATCCTTTTTTTTTTTTTTTTTTGATTTCTTCAAAGCCTCCACTAATGCAGATTACACAACCTCCTTAGAAAGTCTGCTTTGTGTTTCACTATTCATATAATTACACTGGATATTTTTTTTCCCCTAAAGCTTTATTGCTGCAATTAAGCAAAATAATAATCCTATACTCTGTGGACATGAGCAACAGTGGATCATCATCCTCTTTGTAAAACAGTCTTCTACGTGCTTGAGGACTGTTATGTTGTCTGATGCTCCTAGTAAGACATCGCACATACATCACATTATCAGGTTGCTGTTGTTTGTGGACGCATATTCTGGTGATTCATACTGTTTGTGATTTACGTAAAACCTCCTTCGCTGTTCCCCATCCTGCACTTGTACACTGGATTTTGCTCTTCTTACATTTTATACCTTGTAGTTTACTTCACTAAATTCCATTTAAGTGACTTCAGACACTTTGTTCCAACTTCTCAGTATTGGTTTGGAGTCTGCTCCTCTCCTGGGAAATACCAATAATCCCTCTGTGCTTGTTGCTGTCACAAAATTTCGTCGGGCTCTCTCTGTTCCTTCACTTTGCTGATGGAAACATTAAATATGAGTCATCTTGTCATAGACCTTTACGGTAGCTCTAGTTGTTATGTGTATCTAGACTAACAGAAAACTTTATTATTATTATTCCAAAAGTATTTTTTCAACTACTCATACAAGCACTTTGCAGAAATTTTATGCACATCCTATTTCCCTACCTTCCTTATGAAAATATGATCTCGAGCTTGTGTTAGAAACCTTACAAAAGTCACCTTCTAGATACCTGCCACATCCTTGCTACCTACTGTGCTGGATACCCTGTCAGAGAACAAAATCTGATTATTTTAATGTGATTTGTTCCATATAATATTATCTTTTCTTACCATCTCTATATCACATTTACTTGTGAGCTTACTCTTTAATCATTTGTTCCAGTATCATTCTATACATTAAGCTTACACATTTGGCATTTCTTGAGTTTTTCCTCTCATCCCCCCCCTCCCTCCTCATGTTATCTCATTAATAGTTGAAGATGGATCCCAAAAAACCAAAGCTTTTAAAAAACACTCACTGTAGTTGCATCCAACAGCTAATGTGGGAATACAGACTTGTTTGCCATGACCCTGGTGAGTGGTGGGAGCACAATTGCTTTGTTAGGTTGGAGAAGCTCAAGAAAAAGTGTAAAGGATGATTTTTTTTTTGTCTGTCAAGACAAGAAACATATATGCAGTCCACTGTGTCCAGATGCACACAAACTTTGTGCATAATCCGCTAGTTTGAAGCTGTGATGAGAATGGCAATTTTGGTTTCTGAAGAATTTCAAGATTTTGCTCTAAATTGCTCAAAGTCTAAAAAAACACGTTTTAAAACATCCGCAGCTTTACTGAACAGAAGCTGTGGGTTTTCTGAGGGGAGGGAAACTGCAATAGTCTCAGTAATTTTGAAAGGAGATTTTGGCTGGTGGGATGAAGGGAAGCCAGGCGCTGAGAGCTCTCTTTCAGCCTCTCATGGTCCCGGCACCCTGCCTGTCCTGCTGGGTCGCCAACACCAGGACACTAGGCACAGTGATACGGTCAAACCTGGTGTATGTCTCCACCAGGATTTGTCAAATTCTGGGCGTCCTCTTCAAAAGAATAGTGTGTCAATAGAGACTTGCATTTCAATGCTCTCGTGTAATTATTTTTTTTTCCCAATTGCTCAAGAAGCTCATAGAAGGGATACTCCCAAAGCAGATCTAGAAAATTGTTACTAAGACTTTAAAAAACAGCTATTCCTTCTGGGTGGCTTGTGGCCCGATTTTCCATGTGTAGAGAGTTGATACTTGTGAGAAGTCAGCCACCTTTGAATTGTCTCGCAGCATCTAAAACTGCTAGCCCCTTTGAAAAATTCAGCTTGCCTATACCACACATCCCTTAGCTGGTGTTTATATACATTTATACAGCAGAGCATTGTCTTGCAGGAAAAAAAATAAAAAAATTATCATTCCCTAGTTCAGAAATTGCTGTATATTTTTAGGTGTAGGAAGTTTCATTACAGGTTCTACTTCCTTTGATTATTTACAATCAATTTCTCATAAAGGTGAATGCATGCAGTGATAGGTAAGGGATCTACAAGTATAAATGAGAACAAAATAATTTCTTTGTCCAGGGTGTTGGACCGGTCCATGCTTTTCTATTCTGTCGATATTTGCCAAGTCATGGGCCTTAAGTACTATAAAAGAAAGCAGGAGAGGTGATGGAATAACACGATTTTTTTTTCCCATACTGAGGCTATCCACCTGTGACCAGGCTGTTGTTTTCCAAATCCAACCTGCACCCAGATTGATGTTCCCAGACATCACAAAGGTTATTTCAAAGCATAACACGTGCAGTGGCCAGTGGCTCCCACAAAGCCCTGAGGAAAACCAAGACCTCTCTGTGCAAGTAGCAGCTCTGCTACCAGCACCTTGGCTGATGTGGCAGGTGGGAGTGCTCTGCCCCAGGTGGGTGGACCAACTGGAGACAATTGTTCTTTAATTACAAACATCCTAAACCATCATGAAAAGATCCCTAGAAAGAACCTGGCCTATATGATCCTGTCCTGCCCGTGCTGAAGTTAATATAAATATAAAAGGTTGGAAAATAATGATTTACCAAGCCTCAAGACCAACACCCATGGGGACTCCAACCTGCAATTCCGTCACCTGAAAATCCCAAATGTCTTAAGAGGACAAATGCATCTCTCCCAAAACCGCAGCGACCTGGAAAGTGCAACGGCACTTTCCTTGGAGATCCTCAGCTCTACTGACGTGCTGCTCAGCCAGTTTGAACGGCATGGAACAAGCCAGCTCCCTTCAAGTTGGCCAGCAATGCAAACCAAGTTAAGCTTATGTGCATCTATAATGTATGCCTGTACATACGCCAAACTTGGACGACATTTTGGCTGGCTTTTGGGGAGCTGGCTAAAGATATTCACCACTTCCTTTTTGTTTTGTTACTACCCTGACAGTCTTTCTAGCAAACGCTCTATTTTTATTTGACATGTATGCACATGGTCCATTTCCATGTGTGTGTGCATAGGAATATATTTCTGCTCCAGCTTGCCCTCACTTGGAAAGCTGCTGCTAGGAGTTTCTTGTAGCAAAATGAAATTTCGGAAAAAGTCCAATGAAATTAAAAAGCTGCACGGCAAATTTATTATTGTTATTATAGGCTCCCATTCAGGAAAATACTTAAGTATGTGCTTAAGTCCCATTGAAATCATCAAGACTTAAGAACATGCTTAAAGTCAAGCGTATACTTCCTCTGAATTGGGATGTATTTCAGCACATGCTTAAATGCTTTCCTGAACTGAAGCCACAGTCAACAAGAGTGTCCTGTGATGCACAGGACTTGCACTACAAGATTTACTTCTTACTTGAGACCTACCAGTGCTGCACTATGAGTATACACTTTTTAGCTCGCCTCTCCGTTGGTGGCACTCCAAATAGCTTACTGGCTTTTACATTTGGACGAGAACTTGTGAAAGAGACTAGAAACTGGAAAAAAAATGAGCCTTGCTAAAGCAATACCTTGGCTTCTCTGATCTCATGTTGCAGCCAACAATTTTTCCCTACAATGGAGATTTGTGCTATTGTGTGTGTGGTATAATTACTAAGACAGATTTTTTTTCTTTTTAATGGCACAATAAATAGGATATTTCCTGGCCTGCTCTGCATTTCAAATAGGATTTTCACTTCCCCTTTGGGTTCTGAGCGTAAGGAGAGTAAGTGTCAAAAGGCAGGCGCTTTCCCAATTCTAAAATAGAGAGAGTGCAATCATGTGTAATGTGAATCTAGATTTTGATTGTAAGGATGATGAAATCAATTCTCTCCTTAATCCTTACTTGGAAACATTTGGGTGAACTAGCCTGCCTGCTTTTGCTAACTTGTTATAATCCTTTTGAAAAAGAAACGTATTTTAGTGTCATCAAAAATATCTGCCTACTTTACCGGGGAGTCCAACAGAGCACTGGACAGAACGGTCTCAATGCAATGAGAAATTAGAAGAGAAGGAAAATAGATAAAACCAAATGTATTCTGTTCCTGGAGAAAGCACAGAGGTTTCCAATAGGCAGCTCTTTCCAGTGCTGCCATTTTTAAGCTAGATGCTTAGTCATTATTAATGACAGTATGTTGATATAAAGCTGCTATATTTGGGAAGGAACTGGAAACAAAACCTTTTTCCCTCTTAAGGTTAGGTATAATAACATACAGTTGCCTGTATGCATTGCAGTCACTCTGCATCTACCAGTTGGAGTATTTTTGGAACCAGTGAGGAAGTTTATTACAGTTATTTCATTTAAGGGAAAGTAGTAACTTGAACTTGAGAAGAGCTCCCTGTTCATGTCGTTCAGCTATGCTGTGCAGTGGTTGGAGGCTCTCAATATTGCTGCTACTTTTCAGAAGTATTTGGCACAAGCTCATCAAATCACCAAGACTTTTTTTCTCCCTCCTGAAGCCTCCTTTAATTTTGTTCCTTGGTGATGTGTCGGTACATCCCCCGCTTGTGCATACAAATATCTTTAAGGTTTAATTACCTTAAAGGTATTTAATACCTTGTTCATTCTTGTCATCGCTCAGACAGAGGCAAGCAGCTGCTGTGATGCTGGGGTTTTCCTAATGTGATTACACTGAGTTCCAGGGCAGGACCTCGCATCAAATGGTGCGTAGTACCTAAATGTCAAAGACCAAGTAGAAAAGCATCCTGTTTGGTAGCTAAACTAATAAATATAGATTTAAGAGAAGCAACAAGAGCAGAAAGTGATGTTTCCAAGACGGAGCAAAAAATCCTCCAGCAATTCTGCCTCCACAAAGGAGGCAGGCTCCAGGCTTTTCTGTTAGTGGGGTCCACATGCATCCCACCTAAATTCAGATACACATGAGACTTAGTCGAAATGAAAGTGGCCAGATTCATCTTCTGGATGTGCTTCCCTGCCTTGCCCAGAAGGCCTTAGGCATCTCAGAGAAACTTCAGTGGGACGAGTGTTGGCTGAGGGGTCTCACCCAGCAAATCCTTGAATCCATTTTACTTTTCCGTGGTCACTCTGGGAATTTGTTGCCTGAAAATGTGAAGTGTTTCTCCATAGGGAAAAGGAGGCAGCGCTCTTCTGCGGGAAAGAAGAGGCTCTGAAACCCTTTCACAGCACTAAGAGTTACAGTGCACGTTTTAAAATCTCAGTTTCCTTGATCCTGGCACCCACAGAGCCTCAAGTCTATAGTCGATTGCAGTCATTGAATCAGCAATATCCAGCGTTACTGGCAGGGAGGGTGTATATTTCATCAACTTGCTCCTTTCTCTAAGCGGCTGATCACTTTTGCTGTGCCTCAGGGAAGCTACAAGAGAGAGCTTCTGTGCTCATTTGTGAGTAGCAGCGGGGATAAACGGTGTTTCTACAGCTTGTCAATTATTTGTTCTTTTCTTTCTGTGCACTGTTTGAGTTCTTGATCTTGATTAAGGTATTATTTAATTCCTGCATTTCTGAGCTCTTAAGCTGGGACAGACACATAATAGGTTTGCGTTTAGTCACTACCAGGGTGCTTTAAGCAAGCTGGTTTTCTTTGAAGCTGAAAGTGACTAAGCCTGGGAAGTTCTCTGTTCTTTCTCCTCTCCTCCTAGTAGTTAATAGACTTCACAGGTAATCTCAAGACACTCTGATAAGCCTTTGAAGTTATTACCCACTCAGTTTTTGCTCTTTCTGAGTGCCGGGCATTGAATTGCTGACTGCTGTTAGAAGCAACGAGAAAGGATTCACAAAACCGACAGAGCCTTGCCTATAATTTTTGCAGACAAGAGCTGAATTTAATGGATAAATTGTGTTGCTGGGGAGATTTTGATTCTGTTCCCTCCTCTGTCACCAGTTTGCCTTGTGATTTGTGGTAGCATTTTCAGTTATGCCAGTCACATGAGATCTAAACCCATGAGTCAGACTCCACCCAAATCATGAGCCTGGCTTTCAGATCCAGGAGCTTTGAAAAGAGATCATACCATACTGTGTCTTTAGTTTATCTTTCGTTTCTGGAATTTCCTCTGTGTATTCCCAACATGTCTCTAGCAATTAATGTTTTCCACTCTTTTGGAAGTGTCGGGAAGAAGTTCTGACCATTTGGAGCTGTTGAAGGCCTCATTTGACCTACACAATTACTTTTGGTTTTGATCTCCAAATGAATCTTATTTCTTCCAGATTCCGCATCTTTTGTCCTCAGTGATTTCTGCATCCCTTAGCCTCACATGACCCGTCACTTCTGTCCCTTCGTTGCCATTCAGCCACTCTGTCCCACCTTTACTCCTCTCCAGTCTTGAGGGGCTTTTTCACCGTTGCCTTTCAGGATGGAGGAGGTACAAAAAGATGCAGATCTAGGAAGTCCTTAACATTCCTATGAGAATAAATAATTGGAGAGTGCAGGGAAATAGCTTCTCCTTCCTGAAAAGGTGAAATTTGTTACTTGCAGCACAAGAAGTAGGTGGTGAGGAAAGGCAGGAGAGTGCCTCCATGCAGGAAGGAGACCTATAAGAGGGCTAGAGCTTTGTGGGTTACTTCAACACTAGACCCATTTCCTCAGAAGGTATCTGCAGGACTTGGGAAATCAGGGTTTTATACTCACTTTGAAGGGAGTCAGGTGACAAGTGAATCAGACTCAATGCAGTTAATAAGACAAAGTAAGTCCAGAGAAGACGGATTGAAGATGGATGTGAGATAGGAGTCAACTCTTCTGTCTGCACAATTTTGCTCTCTCAATCAGTGGTCAATCTGTTTTTCCTCAAATTTAAGGTTTGTAATATATTGTTTGCAGACTCTGATAGCCAACTCCATTATGAAGGATATGATTAGATTGAGATGGTGAAAAAGCCAAGGGGAAATTTGGTGTTGTGCCACTGTTTTTCCCTATGGCATTTGACTCTTTTTAGGAGGGCTAAGAAGTTGCAAGCTCTTGGCAAGTGTTTATTAAGCCAAAGCCAAAACAATAAACGTAATTTCACAGTAATTATTGCATGCAACACTGTGGTGCCTGGTATTCCCGTGGTAACACTGTCATTGTTTTGCCATGAAATTTGGAGAGCAGAGCTAACTATTTAATTAATAAAGTTATGCAAAACTAGTATATTCACACGCCAGGCAGACAGAAAAAAGCATCTTCTCTTGCTCGTCTCATACCATACCACTACTTTATCCACAGTGTTTGAGGGTTCTTGCCTATGCCATGTGCCAGGCATTTGGCTGATCTATAATTTCATGTAGAAGTGCAGCCAAACTGTACCCCCAGATCCAAATATCTCTAAAGTCTGAGTGCTTGAAACTGAATCTGAAGCCAGAGAAAAACTCTTTACATAGCCCTAAACTTTACAATGTGCTGTCTCCAAGCCTTGAACCCACACTCTCTCCATATTTTGGTGGATGGGAAATCTGGAATTTGTTTTTAAACCCAGAATTATCAAAAGCTGTGTTGAAGACATGAGAAAGATTCATGACGCCTACTCGAAAATCTTTCAGCTAAACTTTTCCTATGCAAGTTGTAGCAACTGGACGCATCTCAAAATGTTTCTAGCTAGTCTGTGAACGTTTCACAAAAGAGCAGTAATTAGAAGTGATTCCTTCTTTAAGATAGAGAAATGCCACTCCACAGCTTGAATATTAATAAGATACAATTTATGAAAGCAAACAGAGTAATATAATATTTTCTCCAGAGGAAAAGGACATGTATTTGCTTAGCTCTTTCATCAGCCATTTTCAGACACACACTGTGTGCATAAAATACAGTTATGCAACCCATATGGGTCAACAAAGGAAGGTTGGTTGCTTCACCAGGATTATAAGAATCTTTTAAACACAATGGTACCACAAATTAAAATGGAAATCTATCAAAACCATTATCGTCTTGAAAGCTTTGGCCACAAGCATAATTATTGTAGAAGGATGTTGTCCTTGGACACAGCTTTGGCTCAGTTCAAATAGTGTTATTTGTATCCCTCTATGGCTTGAAGTCAGAATTTGCATGGCTAAAGACCATAAATTTTTAAAGGAAAAAAAAACACAAGCTGTTTCCTTAGTACTAACACTAGCAGTTTTTTATTGTTTTGTAGTGGTTTGTAGGCAACTCATTAGGTGCTAGAGATAGGAACAGACTGAATGTGGCGGCTGAAGTCTGCCTTGAACTTTGGAAGGATTCAGATGCAGATTTCTGTCTGGATCCAGTTGTTTGTGTCTGAGGCTCTTGCTTTATTTGACATGAACAAGAATGAGTGAATGTTAGGCATGTTTGGGTTTAAATCCACTTCCAAAATGTCCCCAGTTTGGATAGTAAAACAGTGACCCAGTGATGTGCAATCCACAGACTTAGAGCAGAAAACCTGTCCAGAGTTTTCTATCATGTTGATGCAGCAGGCAGTCCTGTAGAATGGCAGTAACTGAACACATAGTGAACATATGGTGAAAAGAATATACAGTCTTCTGGATGTTGCTTACCATAAGTAAAGGACACATCTAGAGCCAGAGTTGTCCCCAGGAGGGGCACCAGGTTGCTTTCTCAAGCTCCTGCTGAAGGCTGACTCCTGGATTAACTCCATTATCGAGCTGATGATAAGCTATATAAAATAACAGGCACTGTAGGTTATTCTTGAACTAGCTATTCTTCTTTCAACATCCAATTTCCATCTTGAGGGAAATAAATGACTAACGTATTTGAACTCTATTTTTCTTCTTTTTCCATCCCTCAGGCTGGTATAGATGGAGAAAGCATTGGGAACTGCCCGTTCTCCCAGCGTCTCTTCATGATCCTCTGGCTCAAAGGAGTTGTGTTCAACGTCACCACTGTTGACCTGAAAAGGTAAAAATTGTTCGCTTTAATTGAAAGTAGTTATACGATCCAGTGTTTTTCCAATAGAAAGGCCGCACTACGTTCAGTCAGATTGGTATCTGGCTTAGAGAGCCTGTGGCGCACAACAAAATAGTTGGGATTCAAGTCTGTTATTTCTTTTTGCACTTGTGGAATGTTTTTATATTAAACAGGGCGTTCAGGGTACTTTAAAGTATTCTCACCACAAACTGCTGAAGAAGTAGAAGGGCAAACTGATTTTGCAGGAACTGTAAATATCTGCGCAGCTACCTGACCATAAAGATTGGTGATTCCATGACCTTTTTTCTCTCTGCAGAAAGCCAGCTGATCTACACAATCTGGCTCCTGGGACCCACCCACCTTTCTTGACTTTTAATGGAGAAGTCAAGACAGATGTTAACAAGATTGAGGAATTTTTGGAAGAGACTCTTGCACCTCCAAAGTAAGAACTCGGGATTTTTTCAGTCAATATTCCATTTCCTAGGAATGAAAGATGTCCTAAGAGGAGTTCCTGAAAAGCACTCCCTCCTACAATCTTTACTTACAGGAGTAATATTTATTTATGAAACTTGCTGGCTTCAGTGAGATGACTTCCATGTGTGAAAGTTACTTGTATGACTAATAACTGCAGAATGTTTTCTCTGTACACATTTCAGGATGCCCTTGTATGCAGAATTAAGGAGACCAATGCTAAAAAAAAAAAAAAAATTAAAAAAAAATATTGTAGGGGTCTGGTGTCCACATTTTACAGAGCTAAAAATAACTTGGAATGGATGCAGAGCATTGCCACGCAAAATATCTGTGCCAGTAAAAGTGTTTTATCATTAAAAACTGAAGGCTTCTGAGCTGTGTGGTGTATTAAAAAGGTTGGAAGGGGAACTGACTGCAGAGTACAAGGAGCTCTGGAGTCAGAAAAGTGCTCATTAGTCTCATCAAGAAATGACAAGAGCCCATGACTGGAAATTATAACCAACCTAATTCAGATTAGAAATACGGTACAGATTTTTCAATATGTATGAATAAGCACTGGAACAAACAACTGAGGAACATGTCAGATTCACCAGATATGCCTTAGTTAGTCAAGCATTTTGGACTTAGTACAAGGATAACAGAGAGAAAAGATTGCTGGCTTGTGTTTTGGACCTTAAAATCTATGAATCAATGAAAATATTCTCAGTTCCTTATGGAGCATTTTACCTCCGACTGAATGAGCAGCCATAGGGCCAGTCAAGAGGCAAGAGATCAGGTACTTAAGCTTTCTGTAGTCTAGTCCAAGACCACCGAAATCAGTAGGAGTCGTTAGTTCATGTTGATCTTTCAAATCAATATATCCCTTTGTGCCAGTTGTCTATAAAAACAACAATTCGGAGACTGAAAACTTTATGTTCCTTCACCTGGCTGATGCTAACATGCCTTGCTATTACATCCTGGCAGACATTTTCAGCACAGGGAGCTAGACATGACTGCCATTCATAACAGAGAGAGCTGGCTGCCAGCCTCCCCTGCACCTCTCTGGAAATTTATGCTTCCTCCTGATTTAAGGCCACTGTATCTTGGATGGTGGTCACATAAAGCATAAAGTGTAATTACCTTTGTCCTGAAGCCATCCCTGTGTAACTACCCAAATCTCTGCCTTGACAGATACAGATATCATTAAGAGGGTCTTGCCAAGCTGTTGGTTTGAGATAAATGACAATGCTAATTGCTGTTCCTCGTAAAGGGCTTTTTAAAAATGTCTTCTTTTAAACTGTATCTGTAATCATGACTATACTGCTGGTGACACGCTGTGACTCTCCAACCTCCTTTCAGATATCCCAAGCTGGCTGCTAAGCACCGGGAATCAAACACTGCTGGAATCGATATCTTCTCCAAATTTTCTGCATACATCAAAAACACCAAGCAGCAGGATAATGCTGGTGAGTAGAGTAATTACCAAATGTGCTGGGGAGTTTTTGTGCTTAGAAGCTGAATAATTTTGCTGTTTTCCCCTCATTTTATTGTGAACTGTGTTAATGACATCAGGTACCACTGCTGCTCAGTTTGAGACGGTAAGTTCAGATGTACTTCACATGTCCACAGTCGAATTAATTACATCTATACCAGTGAGTAAAACAAGGACAGAGCATTCAGCAGTAGGCAAACTTCTCCACCAGAACAGGATCCCACAGAACTACTGGAGTTGGCTGGTGGCTCACTCTAACGCCTCTACTCGGGCCAGGCACTGCTTGGAGTGCTAGTTGCCTGGGTCCAAAATTGTGACAGCAATAGACACAGCACTAAAAGTTTAGCACTGAATTATTGGTGAATGAATGAGTGAATGAATGGAGAGCAATCTGTGCCTTTTTACCCTGTATAATTTCTTAGATATAGGCATTTACACCAGACTCTCCTCCCACTTATCTCATGGTTATGTTGTGGTACTATAGCTCATTTGCTGATATAAACTGAGTCATATTGGGACAGAAAGTAATTGAATGAAAGTGAATGAATTACAGAAAGTAACTGAATGAAAGAAGTGGCTTTAAGAAATAGAATTGCACACTGTACACTCCAGCTTTCCCTCATACATTTGTGTCAAAAGAACTACCCCCCCCCCCCGAAGCTGGATGCCATGCATATTTACACGCATCCTACACTCTCTTCTTAATGAAATCACTTTTCTTCTCCACATTCCTTTCCCTTCAGAGAGGCACAGCTCCAGCTAGTGCAAGCTCCTGTTGCTCCATGAAAGCGAATGGATTTACACTGCTATGTCCCTTGAGATGAGCTAGTAGAAGACTTGCAGTCACTCATTGACGTTCATCTTACCTTGTATTACTAATTTCACAGAGATCTAAGGCGTGCTAAACACCATGCAGTCATCACACTGTTCAGAGAAAAGTAGATTTTTCAGGTTCCAGCTCTGCCACAGATTTCATTTGCGCGATTATATTTCATTGCCTGGGGCTGACTCATGAGATGAAAATGGGGAAACGATGATTTATGTCAGATAAAAATCTGCTCCTTAATATTTTTTGTTTTTTTAACAGAAGGAAATAATTATAGTGCTTCATTTCACAGGGATGCTAAAAAGTTATTTTTTTGTCTGCTGCCAATTGGATGCTCAGCTAACCTCTGTAGGAAGGCCTGTAAAAAGAAGATAAATTAAGAGTTAACTTAAATAGATGTTACAGTTAAAATAAATATCTTGGCCATTTACAAGGATTTTTTATGGTCCGTGGTGCAATTGTAAGCCTTAAATTCAGCTGTGCTGTCCCTTGTATTCTAAAACCGTCACAAGTATTTGTCCACATGTAAAATCCTGCTGTGTTGCTTCTCAGTGACTCTGCGAAATGCAAATCCCCGGACTTGTAAGGGCTGGCAGCTCCTGGTGGTAATAAATGGCAGTCCTAGAGGTGTCTGCATCTGGCTGTAACCAGTGCTGGAATTCAAGGTTGGATATCTGCTACTGTGAGATAAAGAATCTAACCCTGCAAAGCGCTCCTGGTGGGCTGTCTGCATTTGTTCTAGCTCCAGTGTGATTAATGGGAGCTTTCCCTAGTTCTGCCTAACAAACTTGGTTTAGGTACGCTTGCAAAGAAAATGAAAATCCTTCTCAAAGGCAATTGAGCATACCAAGGTTATAGGGAAAAGAGATAGTAAGCTGCAAGACAGCAACAAACTTTGTTCTGTGTAAACTTCCTCACCGCATTTTGTTGCTGGTTCATGCTCCTGTGATAGCCAGGCACACACTGGTACTCAGCTTTCCTCTTTGAAGTAGAGAAATGTTTTTAGCGTAATTTTTTTGCAGCTAGAGTGCTGAAGCACAAGGAGAATAAAGCTGAGATGAGCAGAGTACGTGTTCTTCGTAGCACTGTTGTGAAGTGCTTGTGGACCTCTGAGTACTTGAGTCTGGGAGTGGAGATTTATGAAATCTGGGAATTAGACCTCAATTTTAGCAGAGTAATTGACTTCCATTTTTCAAGGGCTGAGCAAGAAAAGTGTTTCCCTTATCTCAGGGACATTTTACCCACTGAAGTATCCTTTCCAGTTCATCTGAACCTACAGCAGTTATTCTGAAGGCTGATTTGGATGGTAGATAGTGAGCTAATTAAAAGCTAGCTATGTTAGATTTCTTGGGCTGGAAAGAGACTATGTGCAAAAAAAGAAATGAAAGGAAAGGATCATATCACTGGATACATAATTCCTAATGCAGCTATTTTGGATGGGTATTTTTTAAAATTGCAGCAGCAATCAAAAAGGGATCTGGAGCTCTAGCCTTGATCTGATATATGCCATTTTGCGGAAGGTTCTGGCAGCTTATCCTCCCTATATAACAGCAGAAATAATTATATATTGTTCTGTAAAAACAGAAAGCAAGTTCTAAATATATGATATATGATGGTATATAATACATGACAAATGATGATATAATATGATATATGGTAACATAATATGTGATAATACTATATACTAGATACCATATACTAGATTCTATATAATTAGGGGGAATGTCCCTTTTCGTATCTCCATGTGAGTAGGTAAGGTCCACAATGAACAGAGGTTGCTAGTTGTGGCTATTTCCTATACACAGCAGCTCTCAAATAAAGGTGATGGCATATGTCTCATAGCCTTCCTCTATATTGAGTCCTAGCTTCAGCTTACTCAAATTTGTGGGTTAAACTGGAAAGCCACACCAGTGACTGGGACATATGTTGCACATGATCAAAATAGAAGAACACTTGTCAATAAAACCAAAACAGAATGGAGACCCCAGACCATTACATCAAAAATAATTCTAATTGTTTTTGGTTGGGAATAGGAAAGTGTTGGATACCAAGTATCCTAAATCACCAAACATCAGGTTGTTTAAATTTTAGTCTCTTAACTTGGAAGTCAGGGTGGTGAATTCATTAAGGTATGGGATATCAGGCTGGGAATTTGTAACATCCAGTGATCTCTAGCTGCAAGAAATGTGGTTAGGTAAAATTATATATGATCATTCTTCAGGGCATCCTGGTTTAGCAGAGATCATGACGTCTAAGTAATATGAGCTCTCACTACAGCCTGTGGCTATGAAATCTTTGCCGAAAAGTGGTGTGAAGTGGTTGGGATTATTAATGAGATTCACACAGTAGGAGGATACTGGATGTGAGAGTTAATGAGAACCCAATGCATGCCAAAGATAAGCCCAAACTAGTGTTTCTCTCAGGAGGGTTTACAGCTAGGGTTGTGCAACAATTTCAGACTTCCAAGTGATGCCATCACTTGGCTATTTGTTGTGGAGAGGTGGTAAGAAGACACTGATAACAGAGTCTGTAGCCTTTAAGTGCCTAAATGATTTTATTTTATTTTTTTTTCCCTCAAAGGGGAAATGTCATGAAAAAAATAGGATTTGTAATTTCTTAATTTAGTGTTTGAATTCTTGCATGTAAATGAGTAGACACGATGATACATATGTTTGTTTGTTTCTAAGATTGTGATACCCTCTGCTGGCAAATATGTGAACATATAAAGCAGGAAGCTTTACAATCAAGGATGAAACATCCCCTTGACAAACTAGGTTTCCTTCTGCCAAGATAGTTTCCTCCTACAAATGTGACATTGTCAGAAGAGAAGTGCTTCATAATAACCTATGGATTTTGACAAAATTTTCAGGGAAAAAATTGTATTTTTCTGGATGAATTTAATTTACTTAGAGGTAAAATGTTTTAAAATCACATAGAATAATACTACTTCCCCCACACCCTTCCTTCCCTCCTTCCTTCCTTCCCTCCTTCCTTCCTTCCTTCCTTCCTTCCTTCCTTCCTTCCTTCCTTCCTTCCTTCCTTCCTTCCTTCCTTCCTTCCTTCCTTCCTTCCTTCCTTCCTTCCTTCTTTCTTTTTCTTTTTCTTCCTTTCTTCCTTTCTTCCTTTTTTTTTTTTTCTTCTGTATTCTTGCAGTACTTCATTAGCCACATGCCATTATGTTTCATGTCTGGCACAGGAACAGGTGATAACCTTCTTGTGTAAGGCTGCATGGCAATATGTTATTGATCATGATTCATTCACTTACCAAAGGTATTTGGCAGCTAGGCTGCCCTGATTTAATAGCTCCCTGAATCTCTGATGCTTTTTTTCCATCTTTGTTTTGCTAACTTTTCTGTCTTATAATATAAAAATGTTGAAAGGGCTGGCTAGGGCTGTAAGCCCAGAAGCAAACATGCTCATGCCATATCAAAGTCCCACCACTTTTAAGCTTCTTGAAAGGGAAGGAATTGATTCCAGATTCTCAGGATGTGGCAAGCTGTGTTTAAAGAAAGTGTGTGCATTTATTATTTCAAGTCACTTCAATTACAACGGGCTTGATTCCTTCCACCCCCCATGTCACTCGATAATTTTATAACAGGCCTCTCTGAAGGAGTGATCATGTCATCGCAGGAATAGGTCGACATCTGGCTTGGATAGCACAACTGGGTTATTCGGTCCTCCAGCCCTTGCCACTGGACTTGGCCACTCAAAATTATGAGAAGTGCTCATTCACTTCATGGCTCATTCTCCTTCACGGAATAAAGCAGTGGCAGTATTCTTCAAAATTATCTCTTCCTCAGGTTCACGTTGCTCAAGTTTGCATGACAAATCTGAGACTTTTGGGCTGCTTTGCAGCTGCGTAATATCTAGGAGGCCTTGTCTGAGCACAAGGAGAAATACCGAGGTCCTGGGAGTTTGCTCTGGTTCCTTTTGTTGATGCTGAGCAAATCACTCAAGCTCTGTACAGTAACCAGGGTAGTAACAACTTATCTATTCATCCGAGGAGGATGCAATTTAATTAATTGGAATGCTGTGTATGTATTCAGTATCCTGCTTATTATTTTTCTTGCAAGCCTGTATACTGCAAACCAAGGGGACAGCCTGTAGTAACCACCCATTAACCATTCCGCCTCAAATTCTAAGTTCTTTGGCTCATAGAATGAGCCCTTTGATTTCATTTATGAGCTTAAAAAGTTGTTCTTGAATTGAGTTCTTAGGGGGCACCAGCTCCAGTGTGGGTGGGCGCATTCATTAGTGGTACGGAAGGATATTTCACTGTACAGCTCTTCAGAAGGCGCTGAGCTGGGAGACCACCAGCATGATTTCGTGCACAGGAATTTCCAGCCGTCTGACCAGAGGACTCCACGTGTCTGGTTTGGATTTACATCAAGAGGCCAAAAATAAAAGAGCATTTAAATCATTAACTTACATGTGATTAAATGCTGTTCACCTCTTTCAGTAGCTACATCACACTCTGTGGTTAAGCGCGTGAGGTGGGAAATGTCTCTCTTCATGTGCTGAGTGTGTGTGCATACAGTAGGTATGCAAACATGGACACGGCTGGGATTGAGGCTGGCCTACATCAGTTTTAAGCTGCTGTGACTCTATGGAGTTACTTCTGCTGAGAAGAGTCAGACCCACAGTATAGGTAGGTGCACAGGCTGGACAGTGTGCTCTGATCCTTTCTAGAAGCCATCACATACCTCCTTAAACCAGCAGAATATTAATTCAGTCCAAAAACCCACCTTGAATATTTACTGCAGCGATGGATCCATGGTGCAGACCCTTTGCGGTGAGCTCCTTGATGCTGTGGGCCAGCCTGTGTTATCCCAACAAACGGGATCTGGTCTGCTCTCCATCACCATACAGGCATAGGGGAGCACAGCATCTTTCCCCAAAGCATCTTCTTGCCTGTTGGGGAAGGGCAGCAGGTCGCCTTGCTTCCTTCCAGCCTGGATTTTCATGTCCAAAGAGGTCAGGCTGTAGCCGTGACACAGCTTGTCCCGAGCCTTTGATCCTTCTGTCCTCTGCTGTGCCTAAAAGCTTCAGCCTCTGCTCGGCAAAGTTCCTGGCAAAGCTCCTGTTGATTTTAATGGAGCAAGGTAAAAAAGCTGTTTGAATGCCCTTAGATGGATCAGGAGTTTCCTTCAGCAGGAATCTTGGAGCAGGCCCTAATTCAGGACCGATGTTAGTGCTTTACAACTTTTGCATAGATTTTCAAGGTGCCACATAAATATATAGGTATATATATGTGTCTGTGTATCAACTTGCCATTAAAATTTTTCCTTCTTCCTCTTTAGCTGCAGAATTTCACTTTTCCACCACAAACTCCCACACCTGTCCGAGACCCAGCATGAGCCATAATTTGTCCTACACTGTGACGATATTAAGTTTTCTGTCATGCAACCAGGATGGACTAGAAATAGCTTTTAAAATCATTTTAGGGAGAAGGAGTTGCTTTGTGATGGGCTTTCTAGCTATGGAATGGCTCAGGATGACAGATCTTTAACTGTGGCATTTTGACGGACAAAAAAGCTATTTTAGAACGTTTTAAACAAGTTTTTATGGCTCCCTCTGAGCTGAGTACTGTTGGGTTCGCGGTAACTAAAGTGCCTGGCAGCTTTACAAAACCAGTCCTAGTATAAAAAAAATACCCAGTCTTTAAAACATATGTAAAATAGCTTTTCTGCAACATTTGTGGCACATAAAGTACCGAATACATGTTGGTGAGTGTGATATAAAGATTTTATTGCCGTTCATTTGGGATGACCCGTATAACTCACTCATGATATGTTAATAAAACTGTTCTCCACTCTGTCTTTTATAAAAACACACATATAAAGATCGGTAAAATAGTGGTGATAGCTCTGTGCGAACTTGTTAAGAAGTGCAGCAAGTTGCACTCAGCGTCCATCCTAAATTGCTTTATCTCCATTCTGCCCAGTAATCAAAGACCAATTCTAAAATGCTCAGAAACAGCATTTTACAGAAGTTGTTTGCTGGAGAAATCACTTTTTGAAAACTTCCCTCAAAATTGTGCTGGCTGGTGGCCCAAAGCCATCAATATTCTGTCTGGTACCAGTGACAGGTTTAAGGACCGATATCTTTTGACCTGCCAAAACTAAGAACTGAAATTTTATGCCATTGGAAGGAAGAGGTTTTCAGTTTTTCAAAGTGATAACAAACCGTCGTCTTAACCTCAGAAGTATGTACCTTACTAGGGAAAGTTTCTGAACTTTCCTATAATTTAGTTTTTTTTTTCTTCCTCTAAGACCTTTCAACTTAATTTTGCTAATTAAGGCATGAAGATTTCCTGATGGAAATGCGAAAAATAATATTTGAAGCCAGTAGAAGACTAAAACTCTCTGTAAGTCCAGATGTGGTCAGACTGCAGGACCTCCAAGGCAGGGACATGGTAATGCTGATTAGCACGCTTAGCTGCGGGCTCTCTGGGAACAGTAAACATTTACCATTAATGTACTCGCAGACATCATTTTCTGACACATCTGTGCACGCATGTCGGTGTAGCTCTGAGAGCACAGCATGCCATATGGAGGGAGAGAGAAAAAAAATAGAAAGAAAGAATATATATATTTATATACATATGTGACAGAGAACATGAAAAACCCTAAAAACTAGGTGACAACATGTGCTGAAGTCCACAAAGTTAATGGTGCGCTCAAATGACGGCATGTTCCCGAGCATTTGCTGAATCAGGGCCTATATGCACAGGCCGGGCCTGGACTGAAATCCTTGCAATGGGAACAGTAGTTGGCAGATGCTCTTCTTTAAGAGGGAATTATTTCCCCTGTGTGTTTGAATATTCCTCCAAGTGCTGCTGGCTGCACTGGGATTCTTTGTTCTGTTTCCCAGCCGAGCTCCCTTGCTTGCACACAGGAGCGGTAGCACAGCTGGAAATGGATTAGAGCAATCTGGCGGCAGCAGTCCTGGGAGGAATTAAGTGCCTCGCTGCTGGAATGGGAGGCCTAAATTACATTATTATTTAGGATTCGGTTTTAACTTCATTGCTCTGCTGTTTCGCACGGGTGGGTAACTCCACCAGTTGCAATATACTTGGTGCATCATAAGCATGCGTCAAGATTTCAGTGAAGTTATGGCATTACTCAGTAAAATATCCAAATCTTACGTGAGCAAATGTCTAGAATTAAGCACCCAACTGGTCCTACGATCCCAAGAGGGTACACAGGCTTATATTTAGCAATGGTAGTGTGAGCTATCACATGACAGAGAGCCCAGCGACTGGCTCCCGATTTTGCTGAAGTCAGTTTGCAAAACTGTTAGTGACTTCAAAGGGAGAAGGATTGGCCCAGAATCTGTTTTTCCCAAAACATATTTTTTGTTTTATGCATGCAAATGTTCTTCATAAAATAAGTGGGAAGAGAAGAATGAGACAACTGAAAATCAGAGTTGCTAATTTTCTTTATTAAAGGAGATCTTAAATAGTTGACATTTAGCTTGAAAACAGTGCTGGGAAAAAAAAAAAAAGGTGACTAAATGAGAATTGGAGACACAGTTCTTCTCTAATATCCAGATTTTTTTTCTGATTACAAAAATAAATAAATAAAAAATTCAAAGAGTTTGAGGCTGGAGGGACCTTTGTTTTTTTTTATTAATGTCTCTTGCAAAGCACAACCCAGTCAGTTTTGCTCATTAGCAAATATGTTAGTATTTCAGTCCTTTACAGTATAAGTTGCTTTGCATTCGAGCAGAGAACAGGAGAAACGTAAGTGTCTTTGATGCACAATGCCCCTCCCAGGGAGGAATTTATTGAATGAGAGCTGCTCAGGTGATGGCAATAGCTGGTCCATATTTTGCACTGCAGAAGGTGAATCCCTGGTGACTCAGACAGTCAAAGCTGAAAAAAAAATATTCTGAACCTTAACCTGGAGTCAGGATGACCCTAAAAGTGTGAGGAAGGCATCTATGCAGCAATACTTTATCCCTGAGTTCAAGGCATTGGTCTGCCTAATCCAAAGTCCATCTGCTCCCCTGATACCATGATCAGGTCTTGAGAGATGAGATTTAATTACAGTTACTGCCTTACTATTGAGTAGCAAATTCTCTGAGTACAAGCAACCCAGCTCTGTCCTTGTTCCAGGACATCGGAGATGACACTAGGGATGTAAAAGCACCTAGGCTGTGACCTGCCCATGCAGCGCTATCCCCCTCCATCCCATTTTCTCCCATTTTTGCCAGAACTGGATTAAAACTACCTTTTCTCAGTCCCTTTATAAGCACCCCAAGAAGTTAAGTCTGCCTCTGCTCCCTCCTTGCTTGTTCCTTAAGCAATGCAGTGCTTTGGCAATGTGGAAACTGAAATTTGTCCAGCTTCCAGCCATTAGACCTCCCCATGCCTTTGTCAGCAGAGCTCTGCTCACATTGCTCACTCACACCTCACAGATATTTTGCCCGTGGGTGAGTGGCTGCACACATTTAGCCTCCTGGCCTTCTCTCTGATAAGCCGAACAAATAAACTCTTCAAACCTGGCATTTTGAGGCTTGTTTTCCAGTCCTTGAGCACTATATTTTTGTTTTCCTTTGACCTTTCTCTGGAATTTCCAAAACCTTTTTTTAATCGGGGTCTCCAGAACTGGGAAAAATGTTCTTAATACTTGTCACAACAGGGCTGTTGCAACAGAGGGAGTATGACCTCCCTACTACTGCTTGGAAATTTTTTTAGGCATCCCAACGTAATTTAATCTTTTTGCTACTGCTCCTTTCAGAACACTGAAGTTGAGGCACAATCACAATGATCCCTAAGTCATTTAGTGGGGCTTGAAACAAAAATATCAAAAGCAGAGAAATAGTGGAATAAAATAAAGATGAGTCATTTGTAATTCTCATCGTCTCTTTTTTTTTTTTTTTTTTATATCTTAGTAATGATTTTTTTGAGCACAAAGGACACATGAGAGGGAAACAGCAATGCCTAGCCAGCAGAACCTGAGGATACCAGAAACATTAAAATAAAATTAGTTGAGGCTGAGATCTGCTAAGTGAACAGCGGGATTTGGGGACCCAATAAGCTTTAAAATTTCATTCTCAGATTCTGCTGGCTAGGCATTGCTGCTTCCCTCTCACGTGTCCTCACCGCTGTTTAAGTGAAATAGCTTAGTTGGAATTGTTGGAGTACAACTGGGATTATCCCACTGTAAACAAAAGGAGACTTTATTCCACTATACCTCCAGGATTTAAATAAAAATCTTAAAGTTGGAAGCACCAACAGCCTGTAGAACAATTTTCTTTGCTTAAACATTAGAACACAAGGGGTCCCCACAGCACTGTCACTAAAGCCCAGTTGCACGCTCTACGAGAAGCGAACTTTTCCCTTATTTTAATGCAGAAACATGTAGCTAATTTTTCTTTGTCAGTCCCCAAATCATCTTGTTTGCTCTGTGCTAGTAAACCAAAACTTCACACTCTGAGTAAACACACAGTATCTTAAAAATCAAGATACCAGAGTGATTATCTCATACTATAACTATATGGCTTGATAATGTGTAGGGATTTTTTTCTTCTTCTTTTTTTACTTTTTTTTCAGGGTTCTGATGCAAATCAGCTGCTGCTTGTCTGCACTTGGTTTAGGGACACCTGCACAAGACTAGCATTGCAGAGGTCAGGATTAGGCCCTTGGGGACATGATCTAGAAGAGATGCTTGTCACTTACGTGCTGCTATAGGGTTACGATGATTTGTGAAATGCAAGTTAGGTGCTGCCCTTCCTGGGGCACTTGTAGGCCAGTAGTTTTACATTCAGTTGCTTCCTGCCCTCAGGGTCGCTTGGACTCCTAGGAGACTTGTAAATGAACCTTGCTTTTGGTGTCACCCTAACACCTGGGTTTTCTTCTTAAAAAATAACATTTGAAGGTGCTCCAGTTGTGTTCTTCTTGATAGCATTACGAACATTATATTTATTTCTTGACTACACATTAAAACTAAGAAAAGGGAAGGAATAAACCTGAGATTTAACCTAAAACTAGAACCAAGTCAAAACAAACTTTCTAGAAACTTGAGAATTACATGTTTAGTTTTCTTTCTGAAGACGTTATCAATACACCTGTTTCACCAGGTTTAATCTGGGAGTAGGATGGATGCTATCACAAAAATAGGATGATGTCTCTTACTTTTGTTGTAGTTACAGTTTATTTCTCTCTAACCTGAAACAAATATTCATGGCTGGTGCGTTACTGCTTTTACCAATGTAAAGTTTGTGGCTGAAGAGTTCTGTCATCCTTATTTTGTACATGGGAAGTAGATAGAGAATTTAAATCATTTATGTAAGGTCATGTAGAATAGCTGGGAAGAAAAGACTTGAACTCACATCTCCCAAATCCAGGTTACCTCCTAGCCCGTGGATCATCTTGCTCTGGCTGAGGGAAATTTACCTGGGGAGTTGAGGTTTCTGCTCAAGTATATAGCAACACGCTTTTTGTGGATTTTGACAGGTCTGTCAAAATATCCCAAACCTTTGGGATGAAGCTCTGATTGAGCAGTCCACATCCTGAAGGTTTGTAGATGGGGTAGGGAGGGAAGGGAAGGGAAATTCCTTTAGTGTTGCCTTTTAACATTATCTACATATCTGCCTTGGACAGCTAGGTTAGATTAGATACCTAACATTTAGATAGCTAAAGGTAGACAAGGTGAGTCGCACCCATAAGTACCTCAATAGATTTTCAGTGTCTGGTTTCCTAAGGTTGCTTTGGTTATCTAATGGCTGAATTTCAGCTCCATGTTCCCCTGAGATCTGGCTGCAGTGCTCTTGGGGTTTAGCAACTCCATTTCTCTCAGTGGACCTAGACAGAATGTATAGACCAATATACATGGAAAATATGTGCCTATTTATGCTCAGTTCTCCTCTGTGTACACAACAAGGTCTTCATTGATTCATTAAGCAAGTGGAAACAGACAGGAGGATTGCTACTTTTCAGCGTGGGCATTTACCTTTATTGTGGGAACATGCTCAAGTCTCTGTTCTAGTGAATATTGAATTATTTATCTAGAGTGGAACATCTTTAATAGCAGAGGTGACTCACCCCAGAAACTACCTTTGGCCCAGAGTTAGGCATCTAAATGGCTTGGATACATGGGAGCCACACCTCCATCCTTCTCCTTTTGGTGACTAACCACTCATTTGCCTCTCAATATAGATCCTCCTTAGAGCTGGGGATTTTACAGGGCAGAAATATGCCTGGAAATTGGATGTTGCAATGCTCAAATTGGTGATGTACTTGCCCTTTGGGGTGTGAACCCTAAATATCTAAGTAACTTTAAAAGAATGGTGGGTATTATCCTAACATCACTTAGGTGAACAGTGAAATTATAGTCAAAGGGTGGGATTCATCTTGCCCAACTTCACCTTCCCGAAAGTTAGGTGTCTAGTCTGAGCTAGTCCTTTAGGTTTCATCTACGATTCATGCAGCAAGAAGGGCATGAGTGGAGTGAGTCACCAGCTTGCATCAGGTGTTGGGCAGCTGGAGGCAATTGCCCTCCAGAGATGCTTAGGACCTCTGGGCAGAGAGGGAGCCTATAAAACCAGCTGAGATGAGACACCTGTCTTTTAAATGGCTAAACAGAGGAAATCAAGGCAGCACTCAAATCTCCAGGGTTGTATTGAAATCACGGGGAGAAATATAAACTGTTCGTTATGCAGTACGGTGGCAGTAATACATATTGCAGTCGCAGCTCCTCCATGTGAGAAGGATTAATCTATCCAGATTAAAGTTACAATACTCTGTTGAGCCTGCCTGAAAAAATGAGCAGGATGTAGAAAAAAGGGAGTGAAAATATGAGTCCTTGGTCTTTAATCAGACTGTCAGACTAGTAGAATGATATTATTTTCTTACCTTAAATTGTTGTTTCTTAGCTGGTTTTCCTCTCCTACCAGAAAACAGTATTGGGTCTCATATAATATCAAACTCTGTGAATCTGGAAGTGATCAGGAAAGGTGGTTTGTTTTTTTAAAGGAGAAATAAATCTCAGATTGTTTGTGTGAGACTGTGAATATTTATGTACTGTTCCCTCTCTTCCCTCATTGCATATTTCACCAAGTTCATTTGCGTGTGTTACAGGATAAATCTTACTGGAGGGCAGTGGAAGAAAGCAGTAAAAAGAAAAAGCATCAATCAGTTGTCCAGGGTAGCAGCAGGAATCGTTGTTCATTTTTGTACATGGATCATTGTTTGTTGAACTTGCCTGGGCTTGACAATTAAGAAACTTGCAGCTCTGCTGAGGTCAGTCTCAAGTGATTTCAGATGATAGCTACAAATGCCATCATATTGCTGGACCTCAATGACTTTGAAGTCGTCGTGTCACTGTGCTTTCAGTGGTATTCCCTTATGAAGAGGGCCACATATATTTTACTTTGGCTTGGACAAAATATTTAGTGATAAAATGTTTATTTAACAAAAAAATACCGCAGGAGGTGTGGGTATTCTAAATTATGGTCAAATGTGATTGAATGTGGTGAATAATGACTTTTGAAAAAAAAAAAAAGTATTTTCTCCTAATCTTTTTTGAAACAAAGGTTTCTTCCTTTTCTTCCTCTTTTTTTTTTTTTTTTTTAATTTGGAAATAAAAATTGAAAATTTTTAATTCAAAGATTATCAACGTTTGGAAAGTCATGCGAAAATGATTGAACATCTAGGCATGACTTAAAAAGACAGCCTAAAACACAATTTTATTTTTGTTTTTATGTTTGGAAAATTTATGTTGTTTTTCTTTAAGATTGTTTTAAAAATGTAAGCAGTCTTGCTCTGTTTTAATGTAGATCAAATAGCTTTTATGTTCAATTTGACCAAAGAATCAATTGTTCTTATTGCTTTTATTGTGCTGTCCATGCTTTGCTGTAATAACTAGCAAGTGAAATCCTCATCCTGCAAATTGTTCCACTCAGACACGTAAAACAGGAGTCATCTCACCCAATTTTAGCTATTTTATATTTAGGTGGCCAGTCTGCCTGTTCTCAAAAGAGAGAGCAAGGCTCCTCTGGTGGTAATTCAGCTTTTCCTAGGCTACTATTTTAAGATGGAATGATTTGCCTTCCAGTGGCTCCTTCAGGCCACAGAGATTGGTGTTTATGTGCTTTGTCTGCTTTGCTATTTCTCCTCGTCCAAGCATTAAACAAGGAAGGAAATATTTGAGTTCAAGGAAGGGGAAGAAGAGTCCTTGTCTGACCTCTGCAAATGCAGTGGGTGTGGATGGTCTGAATCAGTTTTACTTTTTCCAAACCATTTTTCTTTTACTACTTTCTAGTTACTTTCCATTTTGCTTCAGCCTTATTTGACCCATAGAAAATAGAGATGGAAACAACCTACGACGCTGGAAGTTTTATGGCCACTATTATTCAGGAGGTCAGATTAAATGATTGTAATAGTCCTTTTTTGGCTTTAAAAGCTGCTGGAGAAATCCTAACCCCACTGAAGTCAACAGCAAAACTTTCACAGGCTTCAGTATGGCCAAAATTTCACCTAAAGTATCTACTAATGAATCTTTGAATCTGGCCCTCCCCCTGACTTGCAGGATTGCTCTGTGCATTTACATTTTCCAATGTTTTGTTCAGTTGTGGTATAAATGTTTCAAGACAGAAGGATTTCTCTTTGTCCCCTGGAAATAGTTGCACAGGCTAATAGTTTAAGGAAGTTTTTGCTTGAAGAGTTGAATAACAGAGCCAAATCTGGTCTTGGTTGAACTGGAGTAAATATGGAATAGCTTGTTGACAATGTGGAGTTACTCCTCTTTTATGTCAGTGTAACTGAGAGCACAATTTTGCCAATTATTAGCTTTTGTTACATTATTTGTATTTCTGTGCATGTCAGGATTTGTTAATCTCATTGTTCAACATCAAGTAACCCTTTGCTGAAAACAGAGCGTCATTGTGAATTAGGTATCATCAGCTAAATTGAACCTCACCCCATGCATTTGACAGATGGTAATACATTCATTAAGTGTTCTGTGGTTGCTTTGAGGTTGGAAAGTGCTATTTCTCTGGCTTCTAACTCAGAATTCATAAGGAAAGACGTATAAAAGCATAGTTTTGAGGAGAGAAGGAAACTCACAGAGCTTGTGAGGTGTTTTTTTTTTTTTTTTTTTTGCTGATAGCGTTGTTCACTATTGCTGGGATGACACAGCAGGACTGTGACTGATGTAAGTTGTCTTTGGCTGCATAAATAGCCCAGAACACAGCAGTGAAGGGTGAGAGAGGGGATTCCACCACGGATTTTGAATATCCACAGGTAAAACTTCTTGGAATTTGAATTTATATTCAATACATCACTGTGGAGGCAACAAATTGCTTGTGTCCTTTTGCTTAGCGATTTCACTGGCCAGAAAGATGGTTTCTGTGAGTTCAGATGTTTGCAGGTGTTGCAATAGTAACCTGATGACAGGGCTCCTCTTGCAGGGCTGGTCACATTTGGGATCTCTAAGATCACAGTGCGAGTCTACAGGGTGGGGAAGCAATTGGAGGTAGAAATTTCAAAAGCAGCAGAGAGCCACATTCTCAGGCATAGTTCCACTTGGTGTTGTAATATTGAATCCTCCACCCTGACATTACCAGCACAATGCAAGGCTGAGATTAGCCGCTTCAGGAAAAGTTCTCCATACAGCTGATTTAGGGTCACTCACATCAAGAACAGCAGGGAAAAGAAGACTCCACTGACTACAGAGGAACCTCAGGGTCTTCAGTTCAAAACAATTCATTTAATTTACACACATTAGGGAAGATTAACCCCAACAATTGACTTGGATGGAGCTTCATCTCTTATCAACCAACCTGTTCAGTTCTTTAATGATGTTACCATGAGGATAAATTGAAAATTAGCTGTCTAACCTCTTCTGAAATTTGTTGTGGGTAATATATTCACAAATGGAAAACTGCACATTCTTTAGTTAGTCACATCTTTTTAAATGTCTTCATTCAGTCTAGTGTTGTGACTGGTATTCACAAGGCCCTGGTGAGTGCCTGCTGCTCTCTGTGCTCTCAAAGAAGACAATATATACTTGTCCAGATTTTCACAAAATATCCATGCTGTGGCAGGTTCAGATTGAAATCTTTCTTCTGCTTGGTTTGCTCTTCAGTGTGAGCCCAGACAGCTCTTCTCTCAGCAAGGGACCCAAAACCTTCAGAGCTGTAGGATTTTTTCGAGGAGGATATTTCTCAGTCTCTGCTCATGTTTTTTTCATCTTTAATGGAGTATTTTAAATATTGACCAGATAAGAGAGCAAATGACAGTTAGTTTTTCAGGATTTTACCTGTTAGCAGCCCTAAATGATGATCCATTGAAATAATTTGTGGAAAGTGCAACAGTTCCACAGGAGAGCCACACAGATTATCCAATACTCCACTGGTGGGATTTAGTCTTGAAGGTCTGGGCTGACCACTTTGAAAAGGCATTTGGACCTCAGTCTTCCACTTTTCAGAGAAATGCTCTCCCTATACCATTGTTAAAAGCTCAACTTTTCACAAACATTATTATTATTATTATTCAATTTATTTGGTAAGAAATAAAAAACAGACCTGCTTTTGGTACCTCTCACTTGTGCAAGTCAGTGGTGAATTCAAACCTATGAACGAGTTCTCTCACCGATACCAATATGAGACACTTCACTCTCTCTCTGAGATGTCAGGCTCATAAGCCTCTTGCTTCAATATTTTCAAGATTCTTTTATACATCCTGCTATTTCAAGTGTGGCTTTCTCTGAGCACCTTCTCAAGGAAACTAAGCCTTTATATCTATTACATAGATAAATCTGAATGTGATGGGGTGCCTCGAAATTAGGATTAGCAATGTGGGTATTTGCATACGGATTTCAAAAAAAGTCTTGAAAAAATTTCAAGAAATTTTTAAAATTCTTTAAAAATTCCACCCTGTGCGCCTAAAGTCCTTTTGAAATTGCAGCTTTAGGTTCATAATTCTCTTAGCTTTTCAAAATTCTGTTAAGAAAGGCAGTTCTCCCTTGTTCGCTGCCTTTCTATTTTGTGGCTGTTCTGGGACCTTTACTGAGATCAGAAGAGTTTTAATTAATTAAACAGGGTCTTAGGCGTCAGAAGTAGTATTTCTTAATTATCAAAATATGAGATGGTCCCACCTAGTAGTGGCTTCAGTGGGAGATCTCAGGATCCTGTGGGTTCCAGCAGAGCCTGTGAATGACGTCTCAGATGTGTTGAACCCTGCACATATGCTTATTTCTGGCCTAAAGCAGTTGTAAGCAAGAGCCAAGTATGAATTCAGATAGATGTTTTTCCCACTGTCACAAATAGGCTCCACTCCAGGCATTGTTTTTGAGACAACCATGACACATTTTGATGTATCAGTAAGAGGGGGAAAAAAAAGCCCTAAAAAGTTCCAGAAAAAGTTACATAAATCCATGTTACCTGTTGCTCCTGTCTTTATAAACACACATAATTGACCCCATGGACTAGCATGGTGCATCTAAAGTAGCATTTCCACTGGAAATATTGCCCAGATCACTCAAAGAACTGATGATCTTACTGGGTAAAGGGGATGCTGGAAAATACTTAGAGTTAAATCAGTTTTCTAAAATCTGAATGAGCAAAATTGAATTCAATTACAGTAATTTGATTCCATTGTCTCTAAATGAATTCATTGTAAGAGGATATAGTCTGGGGCTGACCAAGAGAAAGAGATCTATTCAACAGGTGTTATGGGTCAAACCAAGACGAGATTGCTAAATCTTTCGAGTGCTGCCACATGGGGTAATATTACACGCAAGGCAGTTACTACCCTTCAGCAGAAGTTGTGTGGTGGAGCACAGCTGCAGATGATTAAAGACACCACTGCCAGGATCTGACGGCAGAATGTCAGTGTCAAAATGCAATTTGAATTGATTAAATAAGGGATGGCAACACTTTTGTTTTATGGATGGCAGCACTTCAGTCGCTTTAGATGCTCTGCTTTCAGAAATAAAATTCTTCTCCTCCCTGCTGTGTTTGTCGGGGTGTTTTCAGCTGGATTGCAGTCGTTCCTCTGGTCAATCAATTAAGCCAGGATTTGCCACTGTGTCTAAGAGTCAGCCACAAAAGAGCTGGTGTGGTTCCCTGCTGCTTGGCCAAGAGGCTTCAGTGGGAGCAAGGCATCAGGCAGCTTAATCTGACTTCCACCCCTGGCACAAGGTTTAATGGATGTCAGGGCAGCAGAGAAATCATGTTCTGTGGTGTTCGGCTCCTGCTCTCTCCATGGCCCCATACGTGCCGCCTTTCCCTCCATGCCAAAAACACAGGAGTGGCTGACAGCAGAGCCAGCAGAGCTACCTGTGCCAGCAACCTGCCCTGCACGGGGCAATTTGAACGGCAGCCCTTTGAAGCTCACGTTGTGCTCCATAAATATATTTATCTCCCTAGGCTTTGTAGTGCTACGCCGCATGAGTAACTCGACACATTGAGTAGTCTCCCTGAAGTTTAAATGGCAGTAAGTTACTCAGAGAGACAAGATTTTACAGGATTAGGCCTTAAACACTGACTCCGGGCCAGGTCTGCAGCAGGTATAAATCACGGCAGGTAATTTTCACCAGCTGAAATTCTGGCCTGAAGCCCATGAGTCATGTTGTTATTTTTTCACATTGTAAATTCATGCTGTTTCTTATTTATATTGCTTTAGCAGTTTGGGGCACTTGTCAGGGGCCAGGACCCCATCGTGCTTGTCACCCTTCAAACAGAGATGCAAAAGATCCTTCTTGCCCCAGAGTGTTTGCAGTTTAAATAACATGTAAGCCTGGGTACAGTCAGTGTGTACAGTTCAGTTTTCTATAAGCATATTGTTACTATCAGATTTTTCTACTATCTTTCTAGTAAAGCACACAAACACAAATTCTGTGCCCAAGGTTGATTTTTTCTAGTAAAAATTTTACACTCTGCAGTGCATTATGTCTAAGTGGAATTTAAGTCTTGAATGCCTTAGAGCCAGCAGCAGTGTGTGATAACGTCTTAGTAATTGAAGTCCAAAGTCCTATCTCCATTGTGGCACTCCTTCTGAGACATATCAAAGAGAGAATTTGCACCTAAATGAACCTGAAGTAAGGGGAATCTTAATGATGGTTAACTATCTCATCTGCTCTGTCTAGCTTTGTATTTAGTTTTTGTAATATTGCTTTTGTTTCAGTTATAGTGTATCTTATAGCTCTATAGAGTTCAGGTTAGCATCTTTGGAACTGTTGCTATTGCCTTTAACTGCCCTGAAAGAGTGTTGAGTTGTAAAGCTACAACCTTTTTTTGTGTGTGTGTATTTGTCTTTTTTATTTTCTTGCTGGTGCCATGGCCACTGACAGTGAGTGTTTCTAAATAATTCCCACTCTCCCCTAACCACTTACTCATTACTTTTTGGCATAGCCCTTGAAAAAGGTTTGGTGAAGGCTCTGAAGAAGCTGGATGACTATCTGAGAACCCCACTGCCGGAGGAGATTGATGCAGACAGCACTGAAGAGGAGAAGGTGTCTAAACGCAAGTTTCTGGATGGCGATGACCTGACCCTTGCTGACTGCAACCTTCTGCCCAAACTCCATGTTGTCAAGGTAAAAGGTGCCATGTGATGGACAAAGAAGCCAGGGAAGTTCCCTGGTTCATACATTATGAGGTTTTGTGCTACACGCTATGTAACTCCCAGGTATTTACCCATTCTGTACTCCCTAGCATGGGTGAGCAAGTACACAGGTTGAGAAGCAGAGCTTGAAACACATTTTCCTCAGTATTTCTTGTAGGTTCACTTAAGCCACTTGGTATTTAATACATGGGGAAAATGTCCCATCACTAGTTAGTAGCAAAGACAAAATTAAGATCTGGGTATCCTGTCTCTTTATTCTCACCCTGCTGCTGGTAAAAACCATCTTTCATATTAATTACTTCCCATTATTCTTAAGAGAGATGTCAAAACTTTAGTCAGTTCCCACCCATTTGTAACTTAAGAGACATTCCATCTTTTGGTGGAATATTTGTTCCAGCTGGTGTTTCACACACAGAAGTTAACAAATCAAAGTCAACGCTGAGATCCAGGTTTTATGATGTCCAATGGTCGCTGGTACAGTGCAAATGATGTACATCATCCTGACTTCCAAATGTTACGTTTATTTAATTTATCAGATTACATGTTTATTTAGAATAAAGCAAGTACCTGGCAGACCTTGGCAAGCAAGAAAGCTAGGAATTAAAGCCAAGTCATGCATCTAATTTGGCTTGGTGAGCCAAAATATAAACTGAGCCTGGAAGCTGACTGCACACATGCAAAAAGAAAAGAAAAAGGTCATAAGTCACCAGGTAAGAAATGTGATAATAACCTCACAGGTTTAGCTCTTTTTCTTTTTGGCTTATCTTCATTGGTGACTTTGGAGTCAGACAATGCAAAATTACTGTGTGGCCCCTTAATGACTCCTGCTTCCTTGTGATAAAATGAAAGATGTCAAAAGAGAATTAAAAGATAAGCATAACCATAGGATATTATCTGAAAAGTATTTTACAGATGGAAGAAAAGGTTAAACTATTAGGAGTTTTTCTTTTGATGAAAGATGGGTGCTGGAAGTTGTGAAAATCTTTAGTTGCTCTGCAGGTTTTATCTTCCCCATGTGTGTGTGAAACGTCACTGAAGACAAGAATGCTTAATTAAATGCAGTTTAGGACAGCATAAGGCCTCGTATACCAAGTGGATCCTGGTAATAAAAACAAATCATAGTCATTTCTGAGAACATGACTGTCCTAAGAAATCTGAGATGGAAAAGAGCTCTACCATGTGCTTTAAAAATAAAGGGGAACTCTGTGGCACATATGTATGTAATTTATGCTCAGGAACAATTTCATACTGTCAGAAAAATTAGAGATTGGAAGCACTCATTAAATCAGCTAATCCATCCCTTCCTATCAGCTAGTTCATTCTGTCACCACAGGATTATTCTATACAGTATATTCTTACAGGAATATTGAAATGTCCCAACCCAACTTAACCAGCCAACTAGCTTTAAACACAGATTAGTCCCATTGACTTCAATGGACTATACAGGTGCTTAAAATTAAGTATGTACTTTAATATTTTGCTCAATAAGGGCCTGAGTGTTTTTAGAAATCGAAAATTTCCCTTGATAGACAATTTCCGAGTCTAACAAGTCTTGAAATAATCATTTTCTCCCCCAAGTTTATCCTAATAGTCCTGTTTATAACGTCTGCTAAATCATCTTGGTTTCTCAGTCATGGTACCCATACCACCCTGAATATTTCTGTTTCAAGAACACAGATAAAGCCTTCCAGCAGCTGTAGGTGGTTATATCCTCTGACTTCATTGGCCAAATAAAATATATTACATATATAAAAAATATAAATATAGTAAATATATAATGTAGTGTAATGTTAAATATAATCATTAATATTAAAATGTTATGTATTAATTGTTACTAATGCCTTTCCCTAAATGTATTGTTTTTTTGTTTGTTTGTTTGTTTGTTTTTGTGTTTGTGTGATTCAGCTATAAAATCCCTTATTTGGCATCTTAGATTTAAGAAGTGATGCACATAAAGCTGATGGAAAACACTAGAAAATAACACAGTAAAATTAATGAATTTTAGGTACCATGAAAGGCACAATTTGTTGATGGTTGCCAGGCAATTGTATTAGAGTGTCCTTATGCCAAGTAGTATGCAAGACACGGGATGACCAATGTTCACTTTTCAAGCTTTTATATTATAAGCCCATGTGTCCCCAGGCATATAAAAGAATCATAGAATTATAGAATAGTTTGGGTTGGAAGGAACCCTTAAAGATCATGAGCAGGGGCATCTTTCACTAGATGGGGTTACTCAAAGACCTGTCCAACCCAACACTTTCAATAACAGAATCCACAACTTCTTTGGGCAACCCGTTCTATTATCTTACTACCCATTTCTCTCTTTTGCTGTTAATTATACTACAAGAAAGAGTAAGAAACCCTCTAAAATGAAATCCGGAAATATATTACCAGCAGGATTTTTTTTTTCTCTCTCTCTTTTTTCTTCATTTTAGATTGTTGCAAAGAAATACCGCAACTTTGAGTTCCCAACAGAGATGACGGGCCTTTGGCGGTACCTGAAGAATGCATATGCCAGGGATGAATTCACCAACACCTGTGCAGCAGACAAAGAAATTGAGCAAGCCTATGCAGATGTGGCCAAGCGGCTTAGCAAGTCCTAACTGACCCCAGCAGCGGCTCAGCATCCCTGGGGGATTCCCATTTTACAGACACTTCTCCTTGTTGCCTTAAGATATATTTTATCATTATGCTATCTGGTTGGCATCCCTATGACTTCACCTGTTCAAGTGTATTGGTCAGGGCAAATCTGCCTCTCCCCGGGGAAAGGAGAAGGCAGCTCTAGCATGGGGGGTGGAGACCCTTTGAAATCTGAACCTACAATCTGACACAACTAGTATTACTCATAATCAGTATTGGAAATGAGTCCACTTTATTAGTTCCTGTTTCATGTTGGGGTATATCAGCACCTGTTTTCTTTGGAGTTTTGAAAATATGATATTAGCTGAAATATCAAGCAAGTCAGCTAGGGACACGTAGAACTGGTTCTTCTGCAGGCTATTTCAAGGACGCTTTTTTCCAATGCTATTGAAATTCTTGAGGCAGGAACAAAATATGAGAGAGGAAAAAAAAAGAGTTTGACCCTGAAAGAGTAATGCTCTTAGCAGTTATATTTAAAAAAAACTCTCTGAATGCATTTTTTGTCTTAGCAGGCCCAAGAGTTTATAGGGTATTTATTTTTAACTTGGCGCAAGAGGGGGAAGCGTGAGTGAATATGTCAGACTTGCAGATGCTACTTTGCATAAAATTTGCATGATGCTGCTGGATCCAAAATTTTAAAGTAAAAGAGAGTGAATGAGCAATTGAGCAGGCAGCCCTTGGAAGAGTGGTGCTAATGCCAAAATGCCCAGTGGATCTGCTAGTTGGTAGAGACAGCACTAACGGGGGCAGCATATTGAGTCAAGCCCATAGCCAGAATTGGCACAGCTAACCAAACCACGTAGGATATCATCGTCTTGACTGTACAGCTGCCAGTTCCTTTATACTGCTATCTTGGGAAACGTGCATAGGCAGGAGCAAGCTGTTGCTGCATTCGAATTCCAGACAGGGGAAGCACTTTCCTCGCTTTGGGCTCCAGATGGGTCACCTTCAAGCACTCATCATCTTACCAGGGAGCTGTACACATTGATAGCCTCAAAGAGGGCAGGCTGAAGCAGAGAGGAGGCACATTTCCAACCAGAAGGTTGGCAAGCATACTAGCAGAAAGCCACGCATGATGCCTTAGTCCCGCTCCTCCAAGGTTCAGCCACTGAGGTTAAATGATTCTGGATTGGTTTCTGTAAACTGATTATTTTGTCCTATCTGGAGCATCTGCCTGAAACAATCTGCTTTGGAGTAGTGATTATTTGCACATTACTGTAGCAAATCCAGAGTGACAGCTCTTTTGCATAAAACCCTCATGCCCTAATATGTATCATAGTGTACATGGCTCTCAGTTTTCAGTTTGGGAACATTTACGATTGCTTTCAAAGACGAAATAAAGCTGAGCTCTCACCTGGTGTGGCTCTCCTTTTGATCAGAGCTGTAGAGAGCTGCGCTGGTTTGAGGGGACCCCCAGACTGGTGAGCTGAGACCATGGGGAAACCTTACAAGGAACCTGTTTGCAGCCAGAGAGCCAGAGGACTGGAGAGAGCATGTAAAGCCAGCCTCTGCTGTGTGACAGCGGTGATGATCTGAAGCCATCCCATTGCTTTGGTGAGACGATTCCAGTTTTCACTCTAACCTAGCTGGGAGCAGGGCGCTGCTCGTTGACTCTGAAGATATTTTGTGGCTGACTATTGTTTTGCATGCAGTGATCAATTTGTTCTGAACTTTCCAAAACCTCCGGAGAAAATCCATGAACTCCCAAGTCTTCCCCTAGAATGGGTCATTGTAACAGCGGCTAGACTGGAGGGCAAAGGCTTGCACTCTTTAAAATATTGCTGAGAAATCAGCTGGCTCAGAGAACACTAATAGCAGCCAGAAAAATCTAATGAGATTAGAAGTGTCTGCACAAGCACATGTGGCTCGTTAAAAACATTTCTTCATGAGTTTGGAATTATTTGTGATTTTTTTTTTTTTTTTAAGTAAGGCAATTATTTATTTATTTATTTTAATCCACTCGGTCTTTTCTGTCTGTCTTTTGATTTTTGTTTTCACTCAGCACGCTGGGCAAGATGGCTCTGTCAGTTTAGCAGAGTGCTATTAGCAGTGCCGTGCAAGTTTGTTTCAAGTGAAAAGTCTGCTGTCTGATTGATGGTCACCGGGATTTTTTCACTGTCAGTATGATTTGGCGAGGAGCATGCCGAACAAAACCTACATTTTTCCTCAGTTGTCATTCTCCAGGTTTGCGCTTCAGTTAGTGGCTTTGCTTAATCACAGCGGCAGTGATCTTTGAATGAGGATGCAGAGGCAGACACAGCTTCTCGCTCTGTGCTTACTGCGTTTAGCACCCTAAAGAAGATTGTACAAACACGTAGCAGATGCAGGCAGGGTAAATGAACCAGTTCAGTGGCTGTCCTGATTTCTTCCATCTCCAGATCTTCACCAGTTTGCTGAATCCTGTTCTGAAATGCTCGAATCTGTCTTACTTCAGTTTTGCTAGAAGAGGGCCAAATCACAATCAGTTGATCTCAGCAACCTCAAATTACATCTGTTTTTTTAGAGTGATATTTAAAAATGGTTCGGCTTATACCAAAGAGAAAATGAGCTGTTGGCACAATGAGCTTTTTGTAAGATGGTTTGCCTTAAAATGTCTTAAAATCTTTTTAGGATTTAATTATAAAACCAAAAATCCCCAAACTACCTTCCTTTCAATCAGTAATATAAAACCAAAATATTTTCACTTTTCTAGCAACACCACACACACAAAACATCTGGACAAATGTATTGATAGAAACGAGAAGGTAAAAATTAAACTGGTTTCCCATCAGGTACAGTGCCCATTCTGTGGTAATTCAAGTCTCACTCTGCATCCTAACTTTACATTTTATTCATAACTCTATTATAGGCTGATGCAAGATTATGGACAGGTTCAGGCATTCCCTGACCTTTGTTTGGGTTTGAAATCCAGGCTCATGCTTTTAGATCTGTAACTTCTGCTCACCTTTGTGCTTTTTGGCTTCAGCCATAGTCAGAAGCAGGAAATACTGGAAATCCTACATAGAAAAGTGTTTTGCTAAGATTTTGAGCCCAGTTCTCAAGACTGAGGATCCATCACCAGTGAGGTTTTAAAGGGCTCCAGACTCCTTTACGCAGGGTATTTTTGGTGACCTTCCATTGTATTTAGAATTATAAGTAATAAATATTAATCATACAGGATTGTATGTCTACATTGGCAAGGCAGCATTTCTGAAAAGAATCTAAGTGACAAGACAGACATTGCAGATTTACAATAACTTTGTTCATAAATTTTTTGCAAGATGTAAAGAAAGACATAGTGCAGAGGGGGAAGAAGCCAACAATGTGGATTTAATCATCTACATTTCAGAAATGCAGACCAAATGTCTGTAAAGATGTCCATTTCATCCAAACATTTCTTAGATATTTATTTCAAAGCTCCCTGTTCAGTCAATCCAACACTCCATTCATATTGGAACTAATATTGATTTTTCTTCTATTACCAGTGATATGGGAGTGCTAGAGGATCCCATATACAAGTTATTCTCATTTTTTGTTAGACTTTTTGAATTGCCAAGAGGTCATCTTGCTGTACAGGTAAGACCAAGGGAGTATCTGTCTCAAGACTTTACAAGAGGGCTTCTGACAAACTTTTTTTTTTTTCTTTTTCCAGTAGAAATGTACTAGGAAATATAGAGCTATGTGTTACAAGCTCTTGTCCTGTGTCTGCATCAGCTGAAAAGCCACTGCCAGGGAGGAATGGCAGTCCGTATCACAACGAAGCTAGACATCTTTTTTTCCTGCAAGAAAGACCAGCCGAATTGGGCACAGTATTAATTTTGAATATGTATTTATTTATTTAACCCCCAGCCACCTTTCCTCCCCTCTTGTCCCTGATGAAAGTCAGCTCCAGGCTATCCACAACCATTCTGCCATTTCCTTGCTGCTAACCAGGGGAGTGCTCATGGGTGGGCACACAGAGAAACTCATTTTAGGGTAACCCAGCCACCTTGTAGGATGATGTCCAAAGTCCATCAAAGGCTCGCAGCCCTGCTCCCACTACTGCCCCAGCAGCAAAGGTGAGAAGAAAAGAGAGTCCCCCTTCCTGGAACGGCCAGCTTTGGCTAACTAGCTGAGTTTAGGGTATTGCTAAAATGTAGGCAGTGGAAATCTCACTCATTTAAGGCCATAGAGGCACGTGGAAACACTGACTTTTTAGAACAAATTGGTGTTTTAAACAGGAAAATAAATGCAAAGTCTTGTGTCCTCCTTCACGTATATTCTTTCAGGCATTGGGAAGTTTGCAGTTGTTTATTATTCTGCTAGATGTATTCATTATTCTTGAATAGCTTTTCATATTAAGAAATAATTTTCCAGTACGATTTTGCCTTTCTGCTCAATCTTTCATCTCTTCATTAATTTTGATGACTGCAATGACCTAATGATTCCAGAGGAGGCAGGAAAGCTGTGAGGCTTATACTTGTTGAGAAGTTGAAGGAGGTAATGATTTTTTGGAAAAAAACAGTATTCAAAGCATTTTTTAAAAAATCTGTCTTTTCATCTGGGATACTTTAACCAAGAGTGATGGACTGTTTATTCTGGACTGCGATTTTCAGCTAGGACCTGAACAAGTCACTATGTTTAAGGTGTCTTTGCCTATGGATTTTCCCAGGATACATAGGGATGTTCCCTCTTGGTCACAAAATATTCCATTTCCTTGGCCAGGAGGGCTCTGCTGGTTTGTTTTGGTGCTAAACTATAACACTCCACTAACTCCGTGCTGGGCAGTGACCCCTCCCGGGTCATGTGCAAGGCAAGAAGAAAGCATCGATCTGCTTTATTTCCTTGTCCCATGTCCCAAGTAACACTCCAGCCCTAGGAAAGCACAGGAACCTTGTCCAACGCTGGCTTTCAAAGCTTGAAACGTGTGACATGAAGGTCTGGAGCCCCCTGTGTAGCTCCTCAGGCACTCACCACGCAGCGTTACAGGACTCGGCAGCGTTTCACATCCCACAGCGATCATGCAGCATGTCGTTACCCTGCTGCCCCAAATCATCCCCCTTTCACCATTCATCGGAGAGTTGCTAACACTGAAAATACTCCAGAGGGATGAACTTGCATGTGGCGTGCTTTGAGCTGGGCTCATCAGCTAAGCAGCTCTGCGTGATGACATTGTCACAGCTCAGCGGGTCGCTGCCAGGCGGACCCCCACCCCTACTGGGCCATCGCCCTTTGGATTTGTGGCATTTGGGTAGGAAAAGCCAGCGCCGAAGCTGCTCAGCCAGCGATGGTGCAACCACGATGAAAGGCTTCAGTGCCACCTTTTGCTGAGCCCAGCTCTTGGGCTGAAGTGTGTTAGCAGCTCAGCCGGGGCCGCGATCCAGCGCTAATGAGCGTTTCTAGCTTGCAGCATGTGAATAGGGACTGCTCATGTGTTTAATGTTAAACATGTGCCTGCCTGCTTGGCTGGATGGCGGCCTAAAAGACATGACAGAAAAGCCTATATTAACGAAGAGCATTATTATTCCATTTCCTTTGAAATCCAGTGGCAGAATTCCCAGTGGGGGAATTCCCAATAGGAATTCCCAGCAGAGCCCAAGGCTACATAAGCATGAAGCCGTTTCAAGCGTGAAGATGTCCTCAGAGAACAGAAAGCGCTCAAAGAGCAGCAGTGATATACGGGGTCTTATGGCTTATACGGGATCAGGGACCCAGCTCTGTCCCAGCTTCAACTGGGGGGATGCTGCCAGAGCTGCCAGGCTCCGTTCTGGTTTATCACCGGGGCGCTTCGGAGCAGAGCCACGCTGACAGTGTGATGCCAAGGCATGTTCTGCTCTACCTCCAACAGCACTCCCTGTGGTGGTATCCCACAGCATAACGATGCCTCCGCTGTGTCTGCTTCACTCTTATTATGAAGTGGCTTGTCTAAAGAAAACTAAGAAGGGTAGGGGATTTTGTGTTTATATATATATATATGCACAGAGTAAAAACAATCCAAATATGCTTTAATGGCTCTCAACATGATACTGTCAATTCTCACCACAGGGTGGAATTTGTTGGTAGAAATTAAATTAAATTAAATTAAAACTGAAAAGCTTGGCTATTGCTAATGGGTACTACTGGGAGCCCTAAAACCAGTTTGCAGTGTAGAACCGTAGCAGGAGTGAACATCCTTTAATTCCCAGAATCGCTTGAGTTTCACGGGGTCATTTCAGCCTATTCTGCTGCACTGCTGAGAAGTTGCTCTTTCTCTGTCTCCCTAGGTCTATAAACTCTGAAGAATTTGGGAAATAGCTATGGGCACCACATTAATCTTTTTCTTTTCCATTTCTTTTTTTTCCTTTTTCTCCATCAAATTAACTACTTTAGTTTGGAGGTAAGCAATAAGTAAATAGTATTGAAAACAGCAGATTTCTCAGCTTTTTTCATTAAGGATATTTTTAAGAGTTTTCAGGAAATGAGTGGTTATCCCCAGCTTTGGGAATAAGCTGTGGTATAAAACATAAAGAAGTGTGATTCTGACCAAATCATTTAAGCAAGGAAGATTACAGCTTGTTTTAAGGAGTATGTTTAGGAGTAAATGAACAGCATAATCCAGATACTGCAAGAGGGATTTAAAATTCAGTTCAAATCTCAGATTTTGGGTATTTTTATTTTTATTTTTTTGATTATTGACTGTACAACAGTTTACTTCCATGTAAGCTATATCTATTTATATGTATAGACACTTCATTATTTATCTGCATTATTTAATCCAACAGTTCTCTAAAAGTACATTGGGGTGGAAGGTGGCATAAAGAGGAAAACTACTCCTGAAATGGCACAGTTGTTATCTGGGCATTTGGTTCTGTTCCCACTGGAATAAACAAGAGCCACACCACTGAGGTGTGCAGGAGCAGGAGCACAACCACACAGACCCAGATATGCTGGCTAACCCACACCAGCCACATTTACCTGCAGCACAGCCACCAAATCAGCCCAACATCAGGAACTGCAGCGTACAAGGGCTCAGGAGTGAGTCCAAGGAGCATCTTTGTCATCAGCCGTTTCCCCTTTATAATACTCCAGATCTATTTTCTAAGCATGGGGAGGCACAACAGGAGCGTGCTTCATTCTGTCCAAATTGTATTGCTTGGGCAGGAGCACTGAAACACAGCTGTGGGTCCTGTGCCTCTCACCCCACGCACCCAAGGTGGGCAATTTTGGTATGGTGACGTGCACCCTGTCCTGCTTCAGCACTTGGAGACTCCTGTGCCGAGGCAATAATCTCCTGCTAAACTGCTCAGAAATGTTCCCTCAGGTATCCTGAGCTGCCACCCTGCCTCCCTTCTCATTTCCAGTGCCAGTTTGTGTCCAAGCCTTTGGTTGCAAATAAACCCGGAGTATATGGCATTGTTTTGTGCTGCGAATTACTGGGCTTTATTAGCAATAGGAAAACATGGTGGAAAAAAACCCTAACCCCCCAGCCCAACCCTCTTTCCTAGTGCAAAACTGACTGCTTGTGTACATGGCTGTGTTTTTGGAGGTTGTGAAGCAATTCCCTTCTTGCTTTGGTTTCTGGGGAACAGGTCCTCATCTGTGCAAATCCTCATAGCGATGATCCTATCTTCTCCTTTTTTTTTCTCCTTAAAAAATTGTTTTTGAAGAGTCCTGCTCCATATTGCTTAGCAATTTATGACCTAGCGATTGACAGATTTATCTTCCTAGTCTGACTGTTTCCAATTTTAAAGCCTGAAGATCAAAACCAAGTTGTGTAGTGAGATTTGAGGGTGAGCAGAAATGCTTTTTTTTCCCCCTCAAAAACCACTCATTTTCAAATCCTGACTCATTTGTGGCACAATCCTGGTTAGTTAGAGGGGGGCTGAGATAGAAAGGGAGGAAGGGGAGCCCACTGTACATGCTACTGTCGTTCCACTGAGAGAGTAGGAACAGTCTGGAAGTCCTAAGAGGTGTATGGACAAGTTTTCCATCTTCTGTGTGAAATCAACCTGTACAGTGACCTGAATGGCCCTAAACGGACCCGCAGTTGCTTAAAACTTTCAATGACATTAAGAAACAAAATCTGGGATGCAACATCTTCAGGGCATGGTACAGACAAAAAGTAACTCAACAATACTAAGATTTTTAAGTATCAGCCCAGCCCCCAGTTCAGGGCTGGTTTTCCTCCACCAAAATGTTAACAATCTCCAAAACACCTAACTGTTGTTGGATCTGCTGATCTGCTGGGAGGAAAGCAAAATCAGGAACTCTTAAAGACTGTGGAAAGTAACTGTGCATCTAGTGGTCTACATCAGGTAAGAAAGACAGGATAAATCCCTTTGCATACTTGTGATTTTCCATCGAGGCACATCCTATGTTAATGGATAATTTTAGATCAGACTGTAACCTTTTGGGATAGGAACTATGTATTTCCTCTTTGTATGTACAGCTCCTAGCACAACAGGACTCTGATTAGAGCCTTTGTGTGCTGCTCTAACACTCATAATATATATTAGGAATGATGTAATTAAAATGTCATTGCAGTTTGCCTTTAACATTAAGATTGTGTGGCTGTATTTTGTCAACTGTGAATGAATTCAATGTCCTTTTTATATAATAGGTAGCATATTTTATTATTGAAGAAACAGTTGAATTTAATTTTTAAAATTAAATTAAAAAGTATCTGCTCGTTGTTTCATTTTAAGCCTTTGGATAAATTAGCAAATATTTCTCGTGTAACCTTCAAATGAGTATTTGTTAAATGAAGAAATCCACCTTCCTGAATCGGAGCTGTTTGTAATCCTATATTCCAAGAGTGATCAGCACTTGAGAATTTGAATAAAAGTGGTCTATTTTCTCATTGGGTTATTCCTGAACTTCTGTTTAATTTGATGACTTTAATTTTATATGATTATTATTTTTTTTAAACAGGCAACATTCCCTTGATTCTAGAAGTGGCTGCAAGAAAAGTGTACCCACAGCTTGAATGTAGCTATACTCATCAGGGGATCCTAAATCAGCTTGGATAGAAATAAAGGGAAAGAAAGCAAGGACAAGTAAGCTGCATCTATTCTACAAGAAGAAACAGGGCCAGGTGTAAGCTTTGTGCCGTGCATCTGTTCTAGAAGAAGAAATAGGACCAGGTATAAGCTTTGTGCCCCAGACACTGATGCCATATAGATCATATCCCTGGTGGTACTATGTTGGTCTGGACCAGAGCACTCCCCAAGCACAGCACAGAGGATATGAGAGCTGGCAGGGTTATAGCACAGGTCTACAGAACAATGGATCATGTGAAATGGGCTATTATTATTCAGTTTTCCTCGTATCACGGGTTAGGAGGTCCTGAAGAAACAACCAGGAAGCAAGTTTAAAGCAAACATAGCAAAGTACATTTTTGCACAGTATAATTAAACTTTGGAGCTCTGTTCCAGCTGGTGCTGTGCAGATCAAAATGAATATGGGGTTCAAACATGAATATGACAACTTTATGAAGAACAGATCCATTAAAGTTGTTAAACATGAAAGTTTGGATGAAATGTCCAGGTTAAGAAGTCCCCAAGTACCTGGGCTGGGAGGAGGTCCAGGGAGAAGTATGTTTCCACTTGCCTTGTTTTGTACATTGCTTCTGATATTACTTATATTGCTTCTGCTGTGAGGCTGGACACAGCTGAGGTAGGGCTGGCTGGCTTGGCTCCAGATTGGCTTCTGATGTTATGATACACAAATGTGTAGTATTGCAAATTTTATTGCAGCACAACATTTTGAATTTAGCTTCCACAAAGCAAACCACTTCCAGAGAGGCATTAGATAGAGGCTCTGAGCCTCTCCTAGTAAATGACAAGCAATCACCATCCATCTGAAACAACAAGAGTTCCTCACCCCACAGCTGCAACTAGAAAGGAATGAGTAGGATTCCTCCTGGTTTATATTTCAACTTTTCTTCTCATCATCAAAGACTGTACCCAGTTGGCCACATCCCTCTAGTGCCACATCTCTCTTGAAGTGATCTGTCATATAAAAATGAGAATTTGTTTCAAAGTCTTGGAACCCAAGCTGCTAAGTGTTGGCCTCATGTTCCTCCTTGGCTCATTGCTGTTGGAGTAAGCCCAAGGATGGCCAGGACTGCACGCTCTAAAGGATAGTGCCAGGAGCCCCAGCTCCTAGGGTTCATCACACTGATCTCACACAAAACGTCCTCCATACTAGTGTGTTTTCAGTGTTTATTTCATTAAAAGTAGGTAGCTACAGCTCTCATTACATGAACAAACCTGACACTGCTCTAGGTGACATGTTACGGTAGTGAATGCAACAGATCCATTAAGCCTTGTGTTAAAAAAAGGGCGTTTCTGTGTGTGATTGTGATTGTAGACCTGAATGGTGAAAAATAGGGTGAGTAACAACCTGAATCACTCATTATTTTTCCCATCTAATTTTATCATTCTTTGTGTATCTGTTCTGCACAAACCAAAGCTTCTCCCTTTCCACAGCAGACTTTTTATGCCACCGTCCATATTTTTGGTCATTTGGGCTCTGACGGCTTCCTTCTGCCCAGCTAATCGCTCTGTCTGGCAGGGATTTGTTCTGCTGTCTCTCCATGCTTGCCACATGAAAAATAGAGTCCTCAGCAGGCTCCACCGAGCTGCTGGCACCTCTTCCTTCAGGGATGGGCTGGGGGGAAGTTTGTCAGTGAGGGTTTAGTTTGGTTTTTCTTTATTTTATCTCGATACCTGCGGTAACACTCTACACATCCTGCCAGACACGCTGCAATCAGTCCAGTCTGCGCCAGGCAAGAGTTTAGACATTTCAGGTGTCATCCATCCTTCATATCTTGTGCATGCCTTTCTTTCGTGAGCCCAGCAGATGCCTTTAATTGCCAGCCACTGCTTTTGGCTCTCCAAGAAGTAGAAAAAGGAACGATGGAGTCCCTCTGGCGCAGGATGAAACAAAGGGGCCCAGCAGCGTTATGACATTTTCTTGCACTGAATTGGGAAGAATGGGCTCTTTCCTCCCGTTAGATAAGCACAGAAATCTTAAGCAGATGCTTGCAAAAACATCAAACAAATATATACTTAAAAAAATAAATATAGGCTATACCCACATGCCCCGTAATCTAGCCAATATTCAGCCACTGCTAACAGCATCTCGGCTTTCCCTTGTGAAGCGTGGGGGAGAAGGAAAAACCCGCAGAATGGTGCTCAGGACTGCAGCTGGCTGCTCCAGCACCCACGTCCCAGGGCTGATGGGGACGATACGAGGAGCTGGTGGCTGGTCCACGACCCACTCTGCAGCTCTGCAGCTGGAGGGAGACACAGCCCCGTGCGTTGTGTGCGCACCCCAGGGTCTTTCATCTGTTGAAGCGTCTTTTTAAATAAGCATTGTGGAAGGCAAAGGGGAATTTCATGCCATAGGGAAGAAGGTGCAGCAGTGTGGAAAGACCATATTGCCAAAAAAAAAAAAGAGGTGTTTTCTTTAGTGCTTCAGTAACCCTTCTGCTCCCAAGTTGTAGGGCAGAGATAATGGGGGGGATTTCTTCTACTTCCCTTGTGTAGGAAAACCACAGGTTTGGGGAAGTATGTTCAATGAGAAGTGCAAGAAAGAATTTATCACAGGCCAACCCCTTCCCTCAACCCTTTGTTAAAAGAATATTAAAGAGCATTAACAGTGCCAGGGGAAGCACTTGCTAGTTAAAAACCTGCCAGAGCTCAGGTCTCCTGTGCAATCCTCATTTGCCCCCTCGCACATAGGGGTTGTGGTACCAGCTTTCATCTGCTCGTGTACTGCATCCCACACAGGTTCTGCCCATTGGAGGACCACTATAAAATGGTAATGTTATTTGTTTTCTCAGCAACGTGTGGTGCTGGACCTTCTTTATCTCTTATTACTCAGCCTATTAGGAAGGTACTCAAAATAGTCATGGTGTTGTGTGTTTTCTGCAGCAGTGCTCTTGGTAAGTGCTTCTCTTACGCAGGACAGGCAGAAACAGTTTTAAACTAAAAAAGGGTAGGTTTAGATTAGATATAAGGAGGAAGCTCTTTACTGTGAGGGTGGTGAGGCCCTGGCACAGGCTGCCCTGAGGAGCTGTGGGTGCCCCATCCCTGGCAGTGCCCAAGGCCAGGCTCGATGGGACTGAGGGCAGCCTGGGATGGTGGGAGGTGTCCTTGTCATGGCAGAAGTTGGAACTGGATGGGCTTTGGGTCCTTCCAACCCATTCTATGGATTTGGTCTTAGAGGTCTTTTCCAACTTTAATGCTTCTATGATTCGCCAACATTCATTAGATCTCTTCATGTATCCCTAAGGGAGAAGGATGAGATGTCACAGCCTGGGAACCAAGACTGAGAACCTCAGATAAGAGTTTTCTCTTTGCTTTGGATGCTCAGTTTCACCTACATAAGTCATCACTTCTCATAGCACATTGCACAACCCAGCAGTTTCAGGGTACTGCTACACCAGGAAATACAGTGTGCTGGGAATGCTCCTGATCTCTGGGATGAGCTGGCACAAAATGACTCAGAATGGCACAAAACCCATACTGGTTTTACCCTCCTAAACTGGATGGCTGCCTGTGAACTGCTTGTCAGAAACAGTCCCTGGACAAGTGGAATCTAGACCATGCTGGGGATGGATGAGGTTGGGAGGGTGCCAACTGGCCTAAGCCAGGAGGACTTTCACAATCCAGACAGAAGTACCTATACATTTATTTATATGCACTAGCTATACATATAGTTATATACACTAAGCTCGGTGTGTTTGACTTTACACAATTAGTAATATTTTAATGTAGTTTTTCTTTATGCATACACAAATGCATACATCTGTACACGTGTGCGCACAGATGTGGTGGCATCCTTCCCTCCAAGCAGCATTTTAATTTGGGTTATCTGCAATGATCACAGAAAATTGATGCAGTTGATATGTGACATGCCCCAGGGGACCAGCTGGCTTTTGCCACTCGTCCTGGGGAGGTGATTCACCACTCTGCAGAGATTTGTGCTGCCATACACCCCTGGGCAGGAAAACCCAATACCTATTGCCATGGGGCATGATTTCCAGGGAGAGCCCCGTGGCTGTCGCTGCCCATGGGATGCCCTGCTCTGCATCCAGCCGGAGCAGCACTCATATTTATGGTGTATGGGCTTAAATCTTTATACATAAAGCAGCAGCTTTAGCTTTTCATTGTCAGCCTGGATGTTGAACTAATCAGAAAGGGGAGCAGGGAAGGGTGGGGACCGGAAAAGAGGAGTTTGTGGAAACATAACGATGTTAAAGAAAAACCTCTGCTTGCTGTCAGTTAAGTCTCTCCATTAGTTACCTCTACCATTATGGATTCATTTTAAGATCCAGACTTCAATATACATAACTTTAAATCACTAACATCCTTCATGGCTCTGTGATTTGCTGGTTCCATATGTAGCCTCTTGGCCCATTGCATTGGCACAGGTTCAATTCTTGTTCTTCTTTTGGGTTACGGTTTCCTTTCTTTGATTGGGGGGGGGGGGGGGGGGGGGGAAGTGGGATAAGGAGGGGGAAGAAGAGGGAAAAAAGCAAAGAAGGGATGGTGAGATCGAAGGCAAGTGATGGGGGAAAGGGACAGAATGGCAGGAAAAGAGAGGAGCAAAATGAAAAGGAAAAATAATACAGAGAGAAACAGCTTGAGGTAAAAGTAAAGAAACAGCGGGGAAAAAAATAAAAAGTAGAAAGAGGAAAACACTGAGAAATGCTGTTATTTGCAGCCATCCTCATCCCACTGCTGTTAGCAGTGCTGGGACACTGATGAGCAGGAGGAGAGGGCTGATGCAGCCTTTTCTGAGTGCCTGCGACAGCCCTGCCGTGCTGCTGCTCATCCTGCTGCAAACAGGCTCAGTCCCTGCCTGAACTTTATAATTAAGCTCCCTGAGATTTTGCTCAGGGTCTGGGCTGACAGCTGTATTGAATTTTGGTTTATTGTGTGATTTATCAGGGCCGTCGATGGGCGTTTGGATGATTTAATGCTGCAAAAATACCTTGGAATGCGACGCGCAGCAATATCTGCATTATTAATAACAATAATAATAAAGATAAATGTCCTTCCCCAGAGCTTTTGATGGCCGTGCCACTCAATTTAACATTTTAACAGTGGCATGTGGCCTCTCCGTGGCACCTGGTAACGTCTGATGGATTCGAGCAGGCAAAGAAAAGGTTATTTGTCAAACGCTCAGCCCCAACTGTATGGTATTTTGAAAGCTCCAGGTCAGAGCAGCCTGAGCCGCATTCCTGTCCCTGACATCCAGCGAGACTGAACTTTGTCATGTTATTAAGCTGTCAGCAGCACTGGGGCGTTATTTAGATTTCTGGTGGGAACTCCTTGCACATGCTTGGGGTGCTCTAGTGGGATTATATCAACACCATTGTAAAACACACACAAATGAGCTGTGCTGTAATTACCACATGAAGATCTCGCTTGGCTGGGTTAATCAGCAGAGAATGGAAATACCAGATAAACACAAATGGGCCACCAGGATGTTTATTCCAGTGGCAACAATGCCATTGTTTCCTACAGACACCAGCCTGATTCTGGGGCTCCTTTGGCAGCCAAACTATGGGCTGTTGAGCATCTGCGCCGGGCATGGGGGAGCAGCATGGGTCTCTGCTTCATCAGGGTTCTACAGGCATGGCTGGCAGCACCGGGGCTGGGAAGATGCAGAAGCACCAAGGGATTTAGATGATGTGATATTTGCTGATGTAAAACCCAAGGAAACAATATTCTCAATGTCCCTGCACTACTTCTGCCCCAGGATGTGCTTTGTGTGAGGCTCTTGTGCCCACCAGGTAGGACAGAGGCTGCTTTCTGTGCATCTCTCCCCGCGATGCTCTCTGGATGTGAAGGGATAATGACAGCTTTATCCATTCCAGCTGCCTGTTGGAAAGGGCACGTTTGGGAAAAGCAGCTGTCTGGGGAGTTTTGTTCTCTTGCTTTGCTATTCAGCAAGTCACATTTTAATCTGCTTTTACTGCTCATTCTTCAGGGAGAGGCACAGCCTGATTTAAACTGGCGGGGGAAGGACCATGGTGGCACCAACCACCCCAGGCAGAGCAGAGGGCTGAGATCACCCCTCTCATATCCTCCCCTCCCTGCCCAGTAAATCAGGCCCCTTTTATTTCGGTAGCACCTGGGTGCTGCAACCAACGCCATGGACGGAGGTTTGCTAAGCAAGCAGCTGAGCCCATGGAAGGCGTCCTTGTCGCAGGGGTTTGCTACAACCTCTGCAGCTATGCCCACAGATGAAGGGTTGCCTGAGATCTCTTTACGTTGATGCTGGTAGCTGTCTGGGGTAGTTTGGGTGAGAAATGAGGATGGTTGTGCACAAGCCTGATAGACTCTGCCAGCAGCTGCTGGCAGAGCACTTGGTTAATCCCTTCCACCAGAACAACTACGGGGAAGCATAAGGGATAGTGATGGATGGTGAATGGGTGGGGAGCACCAGGATTGTTTGGCACAGCCACCTTTGAAAGAGGGTTTCCACACAGCCTGATATACTGTTATAATAATATAGCAATATAATAATGAAAAAAACATAAAGCTGTATGTCAGTAATATAATATGTGCTTGAAATGACTTTACAGCTCCCAGGAATTTGTGATCCAGCTGGGAAAAAGAAGTCTTATTGGAGACTCCATTCACTGAAGAAGGATTGTCCAGATGATGTTCACTCTTTGCTCACGTTGACAGGTTCAGCCCACATGTTCTGGTCACTAATGTATGAGGAATAGAATCATCCGAGCTTTCCTATTCCTGCCATAAATAGAGGGGATTGCAGGGGCTCCATTGAAAGGACAGGGAGAAGAATTCTCTTGCAACTGGTGAGTTGCAAGAGAAACCTAGAGGCAGTGGGCTGGGGAGAGAAAGTAAGAGCCCTGAACTATGCTGTTTTCTCAGGGTCTTTTTACCATCTGCTGGGTCTATATGAGAAAAGTATATGAGACCCTTCTCTGAAAATTTCCCCTCAGAGAGGTGTCCCTATTTTCACTCATTTCTGGGACCGTGTAGGACAACAGAGATGGAATAATCATGACAATCTCACTGCTATTTCATCTCTCCTGCTACATTTGCCACATCTTTCTGTCCCATGACCCATGTTAGCTTTTGGCCTCCCATCTGAGGTCTACCATGTTCACCATAAGGGCTAAAAAATGCAGTTCATAAATAATATTAGCCAGCAACCCCTTATCTCCTCACAGCCAACACTGTGACAGCAGCCAAAGGCACAAACATCATGGAGCTACTCCTCTCCTGCCTTTATCTACACCTTGGTGAGGGTGGTGAGGTCCTGCTCTCTCCCAGAAGCATCCCGAGAGCAGAGATCCCAAGAGCTCAGCACCTGCATGGACCTGGCTGGAAACCCCTTGCCGCCCTAGTGCCTTGGGGCTCCAGGGGCACAGCTAATTTTAATCATCACTTTTGGTAAATTTGGAGGCACAGCTCATAGATCTTCTGCATGTGACTCATCAGTTAGGGGCTCTTCTCAACCACATCTATCTCAGATGAAAGAAATTTTTCAACCAAAAGGAAATTCTCATTACAAAATGAAATCTTGTCAAAATTTTCCATATAAAATTGCTGGTTTGGAAACGCTCTCATATACCCACCAAAATAATGAATCTTGATTTTCTAACCAGCATGCTATCGTTAACTATCTCATTTAAAGTCACTATTTGGAAATGAAATCACATTCTTGAGTAAGATGACAGCTCAAAAGGGATCATTCCTTCCAGAGCACAGAAATGGTCTACTTTGGCCAGCAGTCCTTGTTGCCTTGTGTCCCCCCACCTGTCTTAGTCATTTGCTGTCCTCTGACACATGGGCTGGGTGAACATCTTCATCTGTGTGTGCCATGGCATGTAACAATGGGGACTCACAATTTACTGTTCGTGCCTCTGGGCACAGATGAAATATGGATGAAGAGAAGGAAGAAATTATTCCTGCTTCAATTTCAGAGGACAACACAGACAGCCCCCAGCCTATTTTCGTGGGTGCTCAAAGCTGGCGAGGCACAACTGGGATGGTATCTTTTTTTTCTTTGACTCACACTTGAAAAAACACATGGTCACATACTTACATGTAAATACAAGCTTGAAGTCAATGGGATTGCGTGGTCTGTTTTGTACTTGGTGCATGTACTTGAAGACATGCTCTTTTGGTTTAATGAAAAGCCAAAATCAGGGAGAAGGTCAATGCCACCAGATGGGGGTGATACAGCAAGAGAAGCACCTTCATATATCTCCATCCTCTGAACAACACCTTTACAAATCAGGTCTTCTTTAAAGTGTCCACCACTGGGCACAAAAAAATAGTGAAACCTAAATAATGAAACCTAAATAATAACCTGAATAGTAATACCTGAATAGTAATACCTGGATAGTAATAATAACCTGAAAAATAATGATATGTAGATAATAGAATTTTGAATAATGAGGAGTTATGCAGTGATGAATTGTTCGCTATGTAACTCACATTTTCCTCATGGATTTCTGAATTGTCTTAAGCAAGAAAATAAGAAAATAAACACCTTTATTCCTGATATTCCCAAGGACTGCATGTTCACATATTACAGCAGAAACATTTCTCACCTTCATGCTCACTTTCTCTTTGCCATCACTCAAGACCTTCAGCAGCCTCAGAAGAAAAAGCATCATATATATGATTTGTTTTCCTCATAGCTGCAAAACAAAGTATTTAAGAGAAAATGTAGAATTCACTTGGCAAAGAGAGTTGAAAATGTTCCCCCACAAAAGGGAAAGTATCATGACATTTGAAAGATAATTCTTCCTGGGACTCAAGGTTTTTAGCAGTGATCTGCATCTGTAGACTTTCCCAAAACACTCTATCATCAAATGATTCAATGTCATCATCAAAGAATTTTTGGCTACTCACTTTACTTTAATAATAGTTGAGAAGTTTAATGAGAGGAAAGATCTGCATAGATTTCTTCCTAAACTGGATGAAATCCTGCTTTTTTTTTTTTTCTTTGCTTTTTTTTTGGTAGTATTTCTGCTCAGAGAAAATTATAGCCTCTGGTGCCAGCGATGTGCTCTGTATGTTTTGTTTATTACAGCGGTTTTAACTGGAACCATGGGTGAGGGAGTATCATTATGAAATTCTTGATACCCCTGATATATTTGTACAAACATAACTGTGGGCACCGAAGGCAGTGGAGGAGATGACATTTTCAAAGTGTTTTCTCCTTATTTTAAGCAGCTGCCCGGTCACTCAAATGTGGTACGTGCCCACATGCTCTCTAGGCAGAGTGACCAAGGTCCTGGTTCAGAGGGGACATCTGACCTTGGGTGTCCGACCCCACCTGAGGTGAAACCAGTTTTCTGCAGCCCCTTTTCCAGCCAAGCTGTGGCTTGGTGGCGGTCCCTGTGTGGCCATCCCCTTCTTGGTCCTGGCCATCCCAGCGGCAGGAGCGTTGTGAGGAGATGTGTGGCTTCTCAGGACAGCCCGGAGATGTACAAACTGGTGGTGATTACAGGCTGTGGTAAAAAACACCCAAGTGTGTGGGTTACACACTTCAGCAGGATGCATGCCTTGTCTGGGGGGGATTAAGTGGTTGTCCCACATGTGAATGCCAAGAGTTGGGTCCCACAGAGCTGCTAATTCGCACCGTGCCAGCAGTACCTATGGAAACGAGCACTGAGAATCAGGCCTGCTGGTGGTCTGTTTGCAATGATCTATATTTCTGTCTCTTTATTTACCTTTTTTTTTTTTTTTTCGCCCCTATATTTCTTTCTCTTTATTTACATTTTTTTTTTTTTTGAGGAACCATTTGAAATGCAAGGGGTCAGGTTTTCTAAAGAGCTGGGAGCTGAATTTCTTCCCATTTGTTGTCTACAGACTGGGCCAGAATTTCCAATAAATCCAGCCATTAGCACTGGGTCACCCCCACCAGGTAACCCACTCTGCACAAACCTCCACTCAGAAGGACTTTAAACCCTCTTAGAAAGCTGGCTGCTGAAAATCCCAGCTCTGCTTATTTATCCTAGTCTGAACCATGAAGATCAATTAGTTGATATAAGTGTGGAGGAGGAGGGAGCTGAGATTTTTATTTATCTTCTTGTACTGTTGCATGGCTAAGGGCTAAATGTTGCCTCTGCAGAGCCCAGTGCACCTAGGTGTGACCTTGCAGAGCCAGGTGCTCACACCAAACCTTTCAGGTAGGCTTCTCCTCACCTAACACTGGCCACCCCAGAGCAAGGTGTCCCTGCCATCAGTGACATGAGATGAGCACCTCCCCAAAGCTTGTTGGCCATAGACATTTCGCTTGGATGGGAGGAGCCACCTTCTCTTCCAGAGGACCAACTCCTTACTCATTTAGCCGTAGGGTGGCTGAAGCCAGGTGAGAATAACCTCACGTGGAGGTGAGTGGGACTGCAGGTGTGAAACACTGGGCTTGCACACTTTGCTGGACTGGGGTCTGGGCAATCAGCAGCTGCTATAACCAACACCCAAGATTGTTTGCGGTTACCTAGATGATTTTTAAGGTCCCTTCAAACCCAAGCCATTCTGTGATTTTACTGAACCACCCCTTGGAAAGAGACAAAACTTCACTCCAACCCCAGAAGGGCTCCTTTCATTGCAGTGCCATACATCCGCAATTAGGAGATCTGAAAGGACACATTTGTCCCTTGAATGGTAGAGGTAGCTGCCAGCAGCATGTAATTAGTAGGAAGCAAACAGGCAAAAACCATTAACATCCCCTACTGGAGCCAAGGGAAAAGCTCTCATTGACATTGCTGCACATCAGGACTAAGCAGGATGAGGGCTGTGAAGAAAGAGCCCTGCACACCAAAAGGTAGTTTGGTTTTACAAGCAAGGAAGGGAATAACCTGCAATCTACAAGATCCTTGTTGGGCAGCACAAAAAAAAATCTCCTTTCATATGCACAGGTGGAATTAATTTAGACTTGTTCTAGTGCAAAAAAGAACAAAATTCAACCTGAGCCTTTCCCCTCCTCTCTCATTTTCCCACTCCGTCAATGTGCATAAAAATGAGCCCCACTCTGAATTTAGGGCCAAGTTGAGGTCCACACTCTGCTAGTATTTGGGAAATGTTGTTTATATGGTTGGGTCATCATCTGAGACAGAGAAGCAGAGAGAACAAAACACTCAAGAAAGGAAGGAAGTCAGTAAAAGAGTGATTACTCAACCCCGGGATAAATTTAGAATAAATAAGTGAATATCTTGTTGACTCAAGCATCTTGCTAGGGGTACTCCGAAGGCAAAATATGAATGGAGAAAGCAGTATCTTGGGAGAATAACAGTGGTTTTGACTATTTTGGTTAAACTGTGTCTTCATATTACTGCTGCTGTGTTTGTTGTTGTTGTTGTTTTAGTTTTTGTTTATGTGTTTGTTTTTTACCAGAGTCTCTGTGTCTTCACCTATGCTGATGGATTAAACAGTGCCAAGGGGCATTTTCAGGTGCACCCTTTTTGTTTTATCTGCTGCTAAACTGCCTATTTTTTTCCTGGCATGCTTTTTCTCAGCAGAGCCCAGTTGTGAGCTGGGAGCTAGCAGAGGCTGGAGACCATTCCCAGTAGAAGCTAATCACTTTTGGAAGCTTAGGGAGTGGGTATGGACAGCCAGTGAAGGGTGTTAGTACAGCCTCAGTGTGTATGGTCAAAATTAAGCAAAACGTTTAAATATATATCCATCATGAACAACCAGAGGCAGATTTCTGGAAGGTGGTGAGGTGGGAATTCATATTAGGGCTGAACACAAGGACCCTCCTGTCCTGTCCCTCCACTGTGCTGACTCTACTGTGTCTGACCCCTGTGTGAGCTGAATCAGCCCAGTAAGATGGCAGTAAATAGTGCATTTCCACACTTCTTTGTTGGGTAAATATTTTGTCGCTTTAATGAGCTGAATTGACTCAGGAAAGGGTCAAAGAAAGCAGCATGGAGCAAGAGCTGCAGGGCCAGGGCAAAAGAATGGTGGACCTGAGATCCAGCACCATGAATGATAATGAGAGGAAGCTCCAAGGGTCTCAGTGGGTGTTAAGCTTGGTCCATGAACATCACATTGAGCGTGGGGAGATTCTGCCTACAGGATTCTATACCTTTATCACCTGGGATTTCTCATTCACCAGGTCTATTTTGTTGTGTATTGCCTTTCTCATTCCTTTTACAGTCTAGAAAGTATTCCCACCTCTCATCTCACTTCTGTGTTGTTTCTTGACCTATATTTCCAAAGGGAATGCATATATATTTCATGAATGTGCAGTCTTGCACGTATGTTGCTTTTGCCAGGGATGATGCTCAAACCAATTCTGTAACAGAAACTCTTTCATATGTGTAGCAGGGAGGAGATAAAAGTTCATTAAAAATTGTAACTCTTGGCTTTTAGCAGACAAGAACACATGAAGAGTTTTAGTATCATATAGAAAATCTATTCTAAGGCTATATCCTACATATTTTAAGGGATTTTCTGTTACAAAAGTCCAAATATGAAAAAAAGAAAAAAAAAAAAAAGACAGAGAGAAAAAATCTTGTTTTCAATAGTTTCATGGGCATTTCTTATCACAATGAGGATAGGGAAATATCAGATCTCCCCATGAGATACTACCAATTCAACCAAAAACTACCAAGACAGGGAAAATAAATCAACACATGGGGGCTATTTAACACACACACAAAAAAACAAGAATGAAGAAACCCAGGGAATTAGGAACTAGAAAATTAAGAATTATTGGCAATATGTATTTTAAAAGCAAAAGGAAAAGGAAGAAATAGTTTTTGTTTTTGTTTTAATTAATAATTAATATTTTAATAAGACATGAATAAGGTACATACTAGAATACAGACTATCTGGAATATATCTCCAGCTTCTTCTTTAATGAGTCATCCATGGGACAATGCCACCTACTTAAATTTAGGCTGTGTTTAAAGATACTTCACAGAATGGAAGTAGATATAAAGTCACTGGTCTCCTGTCCTGCAGTTGTATCAAGGATTTGACTACTGATGAAAGCTGAATGAGTTTAAGTAAACTAGTACAACCGTGCACAGTGGGAACAGAGAAGTAGTGCATTTGTTTCCATAACCCATGCATTGTTGTCACTCATGGATTCAGTTGCAAAAGAAGTATTTTTATTTGTCCAAGGTTTAATATAAAATGAATATACTTCTAGATTTATTTATTTATTTTTTTAATAGGTAAGATGTAGACAAATCAAATGTGTCAGCCATCCAAAAATGGAGAAACTCCTTAGGGGCACCTGATGGCTTAAGAATCCCAAAATGTCAGTCAGAGTCTTTCACTGTCATTTGGTTGATTTTACTCTACCCCATGTTGATACCACATGCCTACACACCACATGTGCCTACCACACCAGAAACATTTGACTGATTTTTATGAAATAAACACTTTCCATGAAGTTAGTGCCTTTACAACATGGATAGTCCAAAGGAAGATTGTACTTCTTGGTTTTCTTTCTGCATTTTTGAGGGAAACAAGAATCATGAATTGATATTCATACTGGAAACACATGTCCTGCCCCCATATGTTTCCTCATCTGCTCTCTGCTCCTGTTGCTGTTCCTGAGGGTGGTCATCCAACCTACTTGGACTGCTTGGACTGTTTTTGATAAATTGAGCCCTCATTTTGAATTGCTCTTTAGAATTCCCTTCTTCTCACACAATTTCAAGGGCTTTCCACTTTCTTCTGTGTGTTGTATCTGTAAAAATTTCTATTCAGGGTTCACGTTTGCTGTGAGCAGTTCTTTCACAGGCTGCTTTCTTCTTGTAGAAAAGAAACATTTCATTGGCAAGGTCTGAGTTAAAAGGGATGGGAGTTGATTGGAATAAAAATGTTCTGCTTTGAAAACTAAACCATATGAAATAACAAACAGCTCTGATGGAATTTGTAGTGATGGGTCCAGGTGAGATTGATCCTGGCCGTCTACCCTGCCTTCCTATTGGGGATCACCATCCTGCTCTTCTACTCACAATCTGGTGTTTTCATGCAAAGCCACCTCCATCGGCAGCATTAGTTCATATGTTGGGACGTGATAGGGCTGAGGAGGTAGAAAGTTCATTGTATGTTAGCTTTGAGGTGGGGACTAAGGCAGAGGTGATACAGACCACAGCAGGTGGCATTGCCAATGGCCATCCCTTCATGTCTGAATCCTAGTTTTCCACCTTTCTACCTACCTTTCCCACTTGTACCAGTGAAAAGAGGCAAAATACGCCCAAATCCTACATTCAGCCCAGGCCATAGCCACACAACATGCAAGCATGCTGATTGTGTCTTGGCCATTAAGTAGGGTGTTAAAGCTATCTATACAGATCTCATAACAATATGTCTCAGATCCTTTCTAGGCCAGGCACAACAGAGAAGCATAATGTTCATTCACACTCCTTTCAGAGCTTTCATATGCCCGCCCCTCAAAAGAGTGGGGAACTAAGAATTCAGGGAGAAGAGCTGCCTCCAGAGGGAAAGCACGATGCTCTAGCAAGGCATAGCGCCTGTGGTTCTGGCACCAGCAGAGCTGACAGCCGCACTTTCACCAGCAGATCACTCAAGGCAATGGAGAATTCAGTTCAGGGAGAATTCAGGGAAATTGCTGTTTTAATAACAGGGCAGGAGTTTTCACCCACCTCTTTCACCCTAGCCTGAATGCTGCAGAGAGTAGTTATCTGTGTGAACTGGCTTCCTCAGTCAGTCTGAGTCATTTTTCTGAGTCTTAAGTTTTAAGGGATTTTTTGTGGCTACACATTGACTATGGTTTTGTCGCTGGCATCCCTGCAGGAAATTCAGCCCCGCAGTTTTGGTGTCAGACTCAGCAAAACAGCCCTAGACTGAGTGGGAAGAGTTAGACCCTCTGGGAGAAAGGAGGCAGCATGAGGAGAGGTTGCCCTGTTGCCCTTGTTATTCTAGTTTTGTGGATAACCAGAAGGTTACAGCCTTCAGCGCTTATGCCAGGCAGAGCTATTTTTAATTAAAAATAAAACCAGGAAGCGTTTAATATGGACAAACCAATAATGGGCTGTGTCACTGACAAGTTCTAAAAATTGTACTGCTGAGTTCTTGTTAAAAGACAAAAACATTTCCTTCCTTCCCTTCCCTTCCCTTCCCTTCCCTTCCCTTCCCTTCCCTTCCCTTCCCTTCCCTTCCCTTCCCTTCCCTTCCCTTCCCTTCCCTTCCCTTCCCTTCCCTTCCCTTCCCTTCCCTTCCCTTCCCTTCCCTTCCCTTCCCTTCCCTTCCCTTCCCTTCCCTTCCCTTCCCTTCCCTTCCCTTCCCTTCCCTTCCCTTCCCTTCCCTTCCCTTCCCTTCCCTTCCCTTCCCTTCCCTTCCCTTCCCTTCCCTTCCCTTCCCTTCCCCCTTCCCTTCCCTTCCCTTCCCTTCCCTTCCCTTCCCTTCCCTTCCCTTCCCTTCCCTTCCCTTCCCTTTTTATTTATTTACTTATTTTAAAGTTTCAGACATGGGCCCAAATATTTACAAGTATTTCTCTTGCTAAAGACATCTGCCTATAAACTCATGCAGAAACTGACAACTTAGTTTTGGACACCAGTACAAAACAGACTTCAGATATAAATTGGGAAGGGGTTCTTCAGCAGTATCTTCCACCCTAACTGACATTGTCGTCATCTTACAATGTATTTATATCTTGTTGTGCCCTCCAAAGATATCAAAATATATGTGGTAACCCATCAGTGATTGAACTGGAATTAACTGGAAGGAATTGACTCAATAGAAAGCAAAAATTAGTGTGATGAAAGAAACAATGTTCTTGGCTGGAAAGAGGTTACCAGATCTGTTTCTCAAGAATTGCCCTTGTCATTAACTTCTTCTTAACAATGAGCTTATTTTATATGGTCATTAGTTGCTTTAGTACAAAAGGCTGATGAGATTTGCTAATGATACAAGGAGAAGGAGTGAGGTATTGTGCAGGGAGAACTGATGTCCTGAGGGTAAGAAAAGCGGGAAAAGGATGATATTCAATACAGCGAAACACAATGATTTCACTTTAGAAGTAATAATGGGAATTTTTGCTAGAATATCTAAAGCATCAAGTGGAAGCAACTGAGCTGGAGAAGGCATTGGTTTATTAGCTGATAGCACATCATTTCTGAGCCACCAACGTGATGAAACCAGAGTAACATGAAAGTGTTCCCAGGATGGAAGACATTCACAGCAAAGAGATTTTAACACTGTTGTGTAAGATCTTCAACACTGCCTACTTTCTGGGGACCCATTTTCAAGAAAGATGGAGCCAGCTGTGGTGTTGACAGGGCAGATCAGAGGGTGAGCAAACCAGCTCTGTGAGAGCAGACTAGAGGGATGCCACTAAGTGGGCTAGGCTGGGGTGCAGAAACAGCTTCACCACGTTTGCAGGAAACTTTCTTCAAGATGCTATCTTTCACCTGGGATGTGTCCGGATCTGAAGTACCTCCTGCAGAATTTTGGAGGCAGATCTGTGGAGGCAAATCTCCATGTAGGCTCCACTCCATTAATACGCTTTGATGGAAATGCAGCAGCAACTTTCTGGCCTGTTTACCCTGCAGTTGTCCTCTTCAATGTGCCAGGAAAGTCTTCTGTAGCATCTGATACCAGTCACTCTCAGAGACGTGACAATGGTGAGATGAGCAGCTATTTCCAGTTTGGCAGCCTGGCAATTTTTTTTTCCCTGGGAACTGGCAACTGCCCACATACACGGAGCCACTGTGTAGGAATCCATAATTAATGTCACATTTGCTCTACCATCAGTCTAGACACATTTGTCTAAACTATTGTTTTTAAAAAAGAAATAAAAATATAAAAAATGTCAGTCCCGAACAGACAGGGAGTAGAGAATAAATAAAGCCTGGCAGACTCTTTTGCCTTTGATCACTTTTGCTGCATTCCTAGTTGTCTTTTGTAGGGCTTAGGCATAGATTTGAAAAAAGTGATTTCCTTTACCCACTTTGGCCTTAGAGTTGCCGTATGTTAGCTGGCATCCCACAACAGAAGTAAGGTTAGAGTTAAAGTATCCACTGTAGCTAGAGTTTAGCAGAGCTATGTTGTAAGTTACTTGGGCATTTTTCTTTTTCTTTCTTTCTTTCTTTCTTTCTTTCTTTCTTTCTTTCTTTCTTTCTTTCTTTCTTTCTTTCTTTCTTTCTTTCTTTCTTTTTCTTTCTTTCTTTCTTTCTTTCTTTCTTCTTTCTTTTTCTTTCTTTCTTTCTTTCTTTCTCTTTCTTTCTCTTTCTTTCTTTCTCTCTTTCTCTCTCTCTCTTTCTCTCTCTCTCTTTCTCTCTTTCTCTCTTTCTTTCTCTCTCCCTCTCTCTCTCTCTCTCTTTCTTTCTCTCTCTCTTTCTTTCTCTCTTTTTTCCATTTTGTAGATGCCAATTTCTGTCTATGAAGTATTTGTCTTGACTCCCATTATAATAAAAATCTTATCAGTATGGTTAATGGAGCCTGGATTACAGCTAATTTGACCAAATGTTGGTGTCTACAGCAAAAAGAACCTCAGTGTAAAAGTCACTGGCTGTTGGCATTGACCCTCCACTGACAACAACAGGGATCCAGATGCCCAGCACAAATGTAGGTATGTATCTTAAAAGCACTTTGGGCATGATTCACCCTACCCTAGATGTCTTCCATATAAATAAACCATTTAGGTGGGGACTCCCAATTGTTAATTTGATCTATAAGCTAGCAAGTCACTCTGGAAAAATGACCTATTCTCACTGTTATAACTGTCTACCAAACTTCATGTAACCTGTAAAAGTTGCTGACAGTGAATTTTTTTCTTGAGATGGGTGTGTAAGAATGACCTAAGTATTGAACCTATTCTTTAGAGATCATATCTGCCTATTTATAATATTTCAAACTTCCTATCAACATATCACCCCAAAGCCTTTTAACTAGATGTAGGAGAGCTAGCTCTTGTTTTTAATGCATCCATACATTTATGATACCCTCTTTCCCATAGTGTCTGAGCATTTAACAAAGGACATAACATAGTGAACTACGATAATCTGCGTATTTACTTTCTCCAAGTTTTCCTTTTTATTTCTCCGGTAAGAAATACTACTCTAGAAAGTTCCCCACACAGCCTAACTATACTCCTGTAAATAAAAGGTAAAATTATTATTAAATTTAAGGGAAAAGAGATACACTAACATCAAGTGTACATTAACATCTTAAAGTGACTATAACACAAATAGTGTAAAATCAGGGGGAAGTCTATCATAAGTTTGTGCACAGTTTGCATGACTGAATTTTTTTTTGTTGTTGTGTGGCAACAGTCTTTGTACATTTCTGTCTAAGAGCATGGGTTATCAAAGATAAGTGAGAGTAAGGAAAATTTTAATGAAGAGAGATGAAGGAAGAAAGTCAGGAGAATAACTGAATTGCAAGAAGTATACTGTGCAGAGATAATGTTTTCCTGATGCAAGTAGCCTAGACCACACCTAAAACACTGGCATAAAAATGAGGATCATTTGGAATAAATTATGTTTTCCCTTCTGTAGAAATTTTAATAAAAGTAGTGATTCAATTCTGTTCAAAATTTATATTTTGTCTGAAGACCTCAACATTTTTCAAGACTCAAAGACTGCAGAATTTTGGGGCATTTTGGGGGGAAAACAAAAAAAAAAAAAACAATTAATGTGGGCTCAGTACCATAGAACTGTTGTAAGCAAATGTTTGGTAACCTTGTTCATACTGTAGCTCCAAGACCAAACCTCAGGGAGAGTGCTGAAAGGCCAGGGCGTATCTCCTAAAGCTCACTACACCACAGGCCTAAAAACATACAACTTTCATCCAGGCATTTAAACATCTCCCCACTCTTCTCCCTCACATGCACACATGTGTGCTAGGCTCCTGTTCCCTTTCCCTAAGCGAACATCAGCAAGCAAACAATGACCTGCAAGTCAGTTGAGAAATGAGACATACAATTAGCAGTGAAATCAGAAACAGCTGGTGCAACTGAACGGCTGTTATTCTGAGCACATGAACCTGAAAAGATACTGTTTATTTTATAAGACAAACAAAATTTCCCTTCTGTTTGATCTAGGAGAGCATCTACCATTGGGAGCTGTCCATTTTCATTTAGTCTTTCTGGTGCCGGGGCCAACTGCGCAGAGTTATAAACAAAGAGCAGAAAGTATCACTTTCCTTGTTAATTTGACAGTAAACAGTACTAATTTGACTGTGCAGCTGTTTATTGATACCACCCCCACCCCAACAACTTAATATACAAAACGGTAGCCAGTGCACTGGGACTGTACTGTTTATAAAATTCAAGGAGCCAGAGTTGCCACAGTCTCGTGTTGTAAAGCAGACATGAGGAGGTGCTGTGATTTGTGCTTTTTGCCTTGCACCAGGGCAAGTTATGGAAATGCATTCCTGAGATCAAGATGAGCAATTTTTATTTTTATTTTTCCATTGATCTCTTCAATACAGTGTTTCCAGAAACATTTCTTAATAGCTATTCTGTGATTTCTGTAAGGTCAATGAGAGCATTACCATTTACTTCTGTAACATCTGCTCAACTAGCTTGCAATATCTTGACACAGAAAAAAAAAAGGTATTCTGTGTTTAATTATAAGACATTCTTGGTGCTAAAATAGATGAAATGCTGTGTTGTATAAAATAGTGATTGGCAATGTTTGTGCAGGGAAAAAAAAAAAAAAAGTTGACTCTGAAGTTGCTCCAATGTTATTGTGAGATAAAAATGGAGGAATGGAGTCATGCATAAGCATATTGATTTGCTTACAAAAGCACACACATCTGGGACAGCAGGAGCCAGGCTACAGCCTTCACCATCAGCTTGGGAGAAGAATGTCCTTAGACCATCTAGCATAAAGGGACCATGAAGGCAATCCCTTCAGTCTTCAGTTGTTTCCTCGCTAAACACCTTCTGTTTAACATTGTTCTTTTGGTAAGATTTTAATCTTGTGCTGAAACGCTGAATCCACACAATATTCCCAGATTCTTGTCTAAAACGTATTAAAATTGTGGCATTAGGCTAGCAATCAGCAAATACTTTCTTTTAATTTTTCAACATTTCTACAAGGGTTTATTGCTTTACACATCACATCTTCAGGGTTCAAATAGTTGTCTGAAAGTTGCTGGTAGATGGATTTTGGAGCCTGCACTATGCTAGCTACTACCACTTTCTCTGCACCACAATACCACATTCTTGTGCCTCTCAATTCATAAAAAATTGTACATGCTCTTGTGTACTGGTGAAAGCTGAGTGCGCTTTGCAGCCTCTCTTCTGTATTTTTAAGGGCAAAATTAAGAGAATCACAAAAGGATTCATAGTTCCAAAGAGCACAAATATTGGTGAAGGATTTTATTATCTCCCCTTGGTCCAGGCTGGTAAGGTTTATTGGTCATTATTCCCAGTTGTATTTGAAATTTGTGGACTTGGTTGGTAGATAAGGGTCATGGAGGAGAACGAATAGTTACTCCCATGACATTTTAAGAGTTCAAGCCCTGCAGATTTCCTTCAGATAGCAGAGAATGTGAATGAGGTGGAGAAGTCCTAAAGCAGCAGTAGGCCTCTGATTCTGTGCCTTGCTTTCTGGATTTGAAGGTATGAGTTTATCAAACTGGACTCTGACAACAGGCTTGAATGGAATGTTTCAGCTCTAGACATCACCAGCAATGGTCTGGGGCCTGTAGTTCACTTCAGCCACCTCTTTCCTGGTAAAGTGAACACAATGTATATGTGCATAAACTCACATTATTTATTTATTTATTTATTTTTATTTTAATTTTAATACATAGGTGGTTATTTGCTGCTAGTTTATTGGCAATCTTTCCAAAAGAGAGTGACTATGTTGTTATAATATCTTCTTGATTGTGGGCGTTTTGGTCCTTGAACATTGTGGTGAACAAAGGGATCACAGTGAATCACGCCAGGGCTGGACTGTTGTGACATGTCTTTCTTAAGGAAAGAAAGGAGGCTGAAGGGGGCTATTTGCAGCCCATGACAAGAACTGGGGAGTGTGGTTGGGTCAAGGGTAACTTTTCTGGTGACCCCATGAGCAAGAAAACACCAAGCTGCCAACAAAGGGCATGCTGAGAAGGTGGCTGTTTTTGCAGGAAGGCCTGTTTGGGAGGGTGGGGCTGGCACTGAGGACAGCCTTCCCTCATAGTGGTGGAGGCTGCAGAGGCTCTGGCCAGCCAAGGAAAACTTCCACCTTTTTTTTGTTTGTGCTTCTGGTTTTGGCCTGGAGCTACCAGATGCTGGCAGAGATCTTCAGCATCCCCCAGGGCAGTAAGGGAGAAATTTTAGAGAGATGCCATCTTGCTGGCTTTATTTTCTTGACAATAACATAGGCATGATTTTTTTTTTTTTTTTGCATGTGGCCACATCACTGTGACACACTGCCAGGATGTAAAGCATTGTGCAGAAAAGTTGGTGTCACCATCCAGACAATACTCAGCCTACACAGTTGACATGCAAAAGGAGGCAATGTGGGCTGTCACATTTGAGAAGTGTGAGTAGTAAAAACACAGTTATTCCTTGCCTCTGTGCCTTTGAATGTTTTTTAGTAAGAAGTTTTTGCTTTTTCCTTTTCTTTTCTCTTACCTATTTTGTTAATGCTTCCTTGGAGTCCTTGGAGTGATGATTGATGCCATATCAGCCTTTTGGATGAAGGATTGTTTTAAAGATTGAAATGAATGCTTGGAAGAATTCATACCACTTGATTATGCCAAGTTTTGATTGGATCACTCTCACTTGGCAAAGATGGTGATATCAGTTTTGACTTTTTTAAAAATCACCGTTGCCCAATTTTCAAAGTCAACATTTTTATAATTAAAAATATATGTATGATTTTCACTGAACTGAAAGGGAATTTAAATGTATGCATAATACTCTTATGTGCATTGATGATTTAAGGTGTAACAGAGAGATGAAAACTGCTTGCCACCAAAATACAGTTAAAAATCCGCAGAATTCAGAAGAGCAACATAGGTGAAATATTATGAATTAGCAGCAGAAATAGTATGACTCCATTTGAATTGAGACTTTTCAAAGAAATTGAAAGAAAAATGTATTTTATGTTCATACTTTTCCAAATATATATATTAAAGTATTTGAAAAAGCAACCTGACACTCTTCTTGATTTTCACTGCATGTACAATTAAGGACTGCACAAATCTGATCTGTGATTTGTTGCTCATAGTTTCCTCATCTTATGTAGCTGCCAAGATGGTGCTGAGTTCTTCTGGGTCAGGATATTAAAATGGCATCCCTGGTCATACAGCCGAGGAACACTGCTAGTGCTCTGTGTGGTGGTGTGTTTCAAACAGGTAGGGATTATATACACCATGGATATGGTTGTAATAGTAGTAGAAAATTTAGAAATGCTGCTGAGAATTGTTGTTCCAAGTGAGCCTGAAAGAAGTCTTCTCCTCACTGACCTTGGCCAAGCTTGTCTTAGCTGGAAATACACTTTTCCTCCCCTTCTTGGGTTTGTATTTGGGTGGCACCACTAGTAGCTGTGCCCAGTGATGGATCTTGTATCTAACCGAATCCTGAAGCCAGTTCATTTTATGCTTCTGTCTTTTCCCTATATGATACCACAACTTGAACAAGGGAACATATGTCTGAAAGGCAGAAAGTTGCCTAGAGCCAAAACTTACTCCATACTGCCTACCTGCTGTTTCCTACCACTTCATGCATCACTTCATATCCGTTAGATGGAGGTAAGGAGCAGTAGCAGGAAAGCCAATGAGTGGTCAAGGCAGCGGTCTCGCAGTTTATCTGAAAAAATCACTTGTGGAGCCCAGTTAGTAATAGCAAGCAAGAAAGAGTAGTCTAGCTCTTCTCTGTAAGTCACGGAGACCTTGCACATCACTTTCCACTCCTTTTTCTTCTGTGTGTGTTGGCCTGTCTGTTGGCTCCAGATATGAAGAGCAGCACTTGGACTTGGTGAACTTGGCTTGGGTTTGGCTCTCTCTCCAGGCTTTCAGAGGAGCCAAGGCCCATTGAGCATTTACATGACTGGGGTCTTAAAGATCTTTGTAAATGATAAATTACATAGTTTTAAATACTTTTCTTTTGTTGTCCTGGCTTCAGAACCCAGTTTGAAGGTTTCCTGAGTTCCTGCAGATGGCAACTGCAAAAGAGTTGTCCCTAACTCTAAGTTAACATCTAAACTGTGGGATTTAAGCTTCAGGGAGCTAGGAACAGGAAGGGTCCTCTCAGCTGAAACTAATTGGATCCATGCTCCGATAACCGTGCCTGTTTCCAAAAGGGTATAATGATTCCAGCCAGACTGTTTGCTCAGTGTCAGTCTGAATTTAACTCCATGCTACTTTGCTTTATTTTAATTTGACATTATTTTCATGTTTATTTTACCTAATAAGTGAATCATTTAACTATAAAAGACTCATTTTGGAGGGTTAAGGGTGGAATCTGGAATGGGTGAAGCTTGGAATAACCACTGACCTGCTCGATTATGCTGGAGTATGGCATGAGCAATGATGTCACATCAGGGAGGCAAGCCAGACACGTAGGGGTGAACAAGCCTGCCATTCTCCCTTCCCCATCATTGGAAATGTCAGTAGACTTGCTTGAAAGACAGATATGGTTGAGTTTATGATACAGATACACCGAAGTCTCCACCAATCGGAATGCACTGATGCTATTGTCAAATTTCACTTTGAAGAATGGATTTTGAGAGAAAACTAATGGCATTAATGCTGTGAAAATACCATTTCACTCAGTCTGCAATATCATGATATAAATGAAATATGAGACTTTGAAAGTGGCTACTGATTAAGTAAACCTTGCCCAAGGGATACACAGTTTGTGATTCAAAATATTTATTTTGAAACTAGTATAAACTGTGAAAATCAATCCCTTTTATTTTTCTCAGACTATCTTCCAAAATAAGTTTTCAGTTGAATTTGAGATTCCTTTACAGTGATTTGAATTATTCCTGATTTGCACTGTTCTGAAGGTATAATTTAATAAGATATATTAATGTCTCCTGACTTTAAGGGAATTTGTTTCCTTTGTTGTCACTTGTGATAAGATCTCATACAACTTCAGAAATCTACAGTGAGGATATCTACATCTATTATAGTCACCTGAGGTGTCTTTTGTAACAAAAGGAAATAAATAAGATCTCTTGGAGGCTGCTTCATCTGGCTTATTTTTTTTATCTATATCTGGAAGAGACATATCACAACTTTAAAATGCGTCTCTCCGTATTGACTATAAAGGCAGTCCAGAGTGACTAGCTCTGTGCAGAGATCTATAATTTAGGTTTCCCCTGTGATCAGGTGAACTTGGTCCCTGTGGTCTAAAACTGAAAACTTTGAAATGGTGTGATCTGGCTGGTACCTCACAAACTACTGCGGTTTACTCCATTATGCCTGTCTTGGGGGACGTCCTGCCTCACCAAAACTTAAACTTTCATGTGGCTCCCCATATTTTCCCGAAAGGCATTCACTGTTGGTCTGAAGATCTTGTACACAGTCTGTACTACTTAATTCAAGAAGTAGACTTATATTTGGATCTACTAAACTCTCTTTTGTTTGACTGAGATGAGGTTACTGAATGATCCAGATCACTTTGTATTGTGGCTCTGTCTTCATTTATTATTCACTTGGAAAACTTTGTGTAATCTGAAAATTTTATTAGCAACATTTTTTATACTTGTTTTCAGAACAATGATTAGAGCACTGAATGACATGGCACATTATACCAATCCCTGCAGGATCCCAGTGGATGTACCATATTCAAAACTAATTTCCTGTTGACATTCCTATTCCTGAGATCTGCTGGCTAATAATTTCTTAACCCGTTTAAGATATGTGCTGTTGAGACTGTGCAGTGGTCATGGTTGAAGAAGAATAACAGCACAGTCAATTGACCTTGCAAGAATGGACGTATCTCATATATGTTGGCAGATAATACTATAGATCAAGTGTGTTATTTCAAAAGAGAATCAGGTTAATTTGAGCTTACTGACTGGCACTAATTACACCTTATTCCTTAATCCTTTACTTACTGAATCACTTTTCTGTAGTCCTTTGATTTTGCCATGACCTGAAGTCAGATTAATCTTAGCTATCTGATTAGCTGTTTGCATCATCTCACAGTTTTGTCTTGAAAACTTACACATCAGTCTTAATTCCACCTTCTGGAATTCTCCTGAACTTCTATGGATATTACAAATAGGCATCAACTCACTGAAATCTTTCAAGTAGTACTTAGATGCGAATTTCCAAGATTTGTTGAATTAAAAATTGTCCTCAGACATTACCAGTACATGTTTCCTGCAAGCAGATAGCCTGGAAGCAAAACTTTTTCCAGACCTACAGACCACTGTCACCTCAGTTCAAGGACAACTACTTTATATGGGATTTATGCAAGCTTTGACTGAAATCTGTGACTATACATGATTTTCTATTTACAATATGCAACACTTCTTATCTTGAAGAAAGTTTATGCAAGATCACTGTATTCAAGGAATAACTGACCATGAGATTTTATCACCTGAAAGAAGCTGAATGAAAAGACCAAGAAGCTGACGTGCATAAATTCATATTTTGACCATCTTTCTCTCCTTATCCATCTTCCTCAGGCTCTGATCACTGAAATCCTTTTGCAGGCACAGTAATGCCAGGACAAATCCTGCCCTCATTAATACTGATTCAAACCCACAGAAGCTGTTAGGATTGGAATAGTCCATCTGACTGCTACTTTTGGCCCAATACTGGCACCATGTTACTTATGTAAAACCTCATCGGTGAGGTTTTGGAAAATCAAACCCAAATGTGACTCTGATTTAAGAGAAGGATGCTGTTGTGGTGAAGCACTAGAGTTGGGCATAGGATTCATAAACTCAATTTCTGGTCATCTCATAGTCTTCCTGATTGACCACAGATAAGCAGCACTGTGAGGGTATTATAATAATAGATGTTATGCAGGGGTTTTGGCTAGCTCTAGATCATATTTTAGCTGAGATGATGAGGATCTAAGTGAGTTAATTTGCATTCCACAACCATAACAGACCTGACAGAGCATTTCATTCCATAAAAAGGTAGTTATTAAAAGGATAAAGAGGTTAAAGAGCTAAAGGATAAAAAGCATAAGCTGCGATGTCTTGTCAGTACTTGATATCTGAGTAATAAATAGTTGATGAACATTTAGTCTTTCATAGAATATCATTGTTACCAAGATTTATTTTTTTTTCACTGTGCCTTAATATTAGTAGAAAATGACTATCCTAAGATGATAAGATGATTTTGCTATAAGGTTAATTCCATTGAGGCAGAATATAGCCATATAATTGCCTTGCTATTAAGCAGCAGTATTTTCTTATTGACAAGAAAATAAGTTTTTTGTGCAATCACACAACCTGTATCAAATAAACTGAGTTAGACAGATTTGTCTAAAGTTGTCTTGGACTCTCACCCTCCCTCCACCACAGTAATCTGATCCTGCAAACTTTCACAGTGAGTTTTTGGCAGTTGTTCCCCTAAGGTCCATGACTCTTCCGATAAAATCCTAGACACTGATCGGAAAAAAACCTTCAAAGCTAGAGAGAGAGCACATTATTACAGTGGTTGACATAATGACATCTGGAGGAAGACATTACCACTCAAAAATTGACCGTGGCGGTGTGGTGAGCACTGTGGCTTCTCCTAACTTCAAAGCTCAACATGCTAGTTAGCAGATGACAATACCCACTTCCTTGGGCCTTACTGAATTTCCTTACTGTGCTTCTTGAAAATTATCTTTTCTACCACAGGAGTGACCAAAAAGAAAACCTCTAGAGAAAAAAAGTCATTAACATCTGTACTGTAGAGTCAAATGTATCCATGTTTATACAGGGCTTTGATGTGTGTGAACAAGTGCTGACTCCAGTTTTTGTGAATTTAGTATTGTGTCCTTTTTTTTTTTTTTTCCCTGCAGATTTTGAACACAGTGTGAATATGAAATCTATTATCAGAGATTTAGCAGGTCAAAGAAACACATGCCTATGCGTGTGCCTGTCCACCTGTTTAGGAGACTTCTGTCTTCTGTTCTTCAGTCTGTCCATCCAAGGAATCATGTAATGCCCACAAGCATAATTTGTTTTTTCTGCTGTGTGGTGAACATCAATATTTGAGACTGTCTAGGTGAGAAGGATGGGATTAGGTAAAGTGTCAGAAGTGGGAGAGACTGGGAGAAGTCAAAAGGGAAAGGAAAGAAGGAACCAACCCTGGTTTTGTGCTCATTGCAACAAGTTCTAAGGTCTGGACGGCTCCCAGCATTTCTATTGCTCATTATTCCTTTGAAGTCAGTAAATGTCTGTGAAAATTACCGGTGAAGTTTTCTCATCTCAGTTTAGCTACAGTTGAAGATGACAGTCTATTCCCACTGCTGATTTCTCTCTTAGCTTTAAAAGTGGTTGGTCCATGGTCTGCATCAAAAGTGTCCAGTCCTTCCCTTGACCCAGGTTGGTTTCAACATGATGACACCTGATGGACAGTAGTGGGGGAAGGGTGAATTTTTTCTTTTTGACTTTTTTTTTTTTTTTGAGACCCAGGATAGTACATTTAAAAATAAAGAGATAATCCCACCAACCTGGAAAACAAAAACAAAACACCGCATTTTATACCTGTAAAATCAAGCACTTAAAAGCTGATAAATGCTAGAATTAAGGATGTCAGTCAACTTCAAAACATTCCTTTTTGGCATTGTAAATTATGATACAGTCTTTAGTTATCTCATCACGTACATTTTTTTTCCTCAAGGCTCCTCTCTCTATTAATGCACATGTAACAATACGGAGCAGAAAAAAAATAATAAAAAAATAGTTGCCTATTAAGTTTGCATCAAATGAAGCAGAGCTGGGTAGAAAAATGGAGGTGCAGAAAAGGAGCTATCAGCTGCAAAAAGGGGGTTAAACCACTAATTTTGAGATCATAAATTTATGACAATTATTGTAGTGGTTTCCTCATGTCTGCATCTGGGGAAGTGCTGACTCTTTATAGCCAAAATCATCTAAGCAGTCATCACTTTGACAAAGTGGTTCCTCTGAGGCATACCAGATTCTGTGTTGATTGTGAAGCCATAGATGCAATCTTCACGCCCACACAAACAGAAAAATTGTAGAGAGACATACTAGAATTTTTATTGCACCTTTACTGTTATGACTGTCCCAAAATTGATAAGTGATTAAATCTTTGGAATATATTGCCTAGCAAACTGTGCAGTCCTAGTTTTTGTAAGCTCATTCATTGCTTTCTTGCTGATAGAAAATGTGATTTAAAGTTTGCCTGTTTCAGAGGGTATTTTTGTTACAGACAATCAAGGAATGTTGTGTGCATATACATGCAAGTCATGTACATACACGGTCCTCTTGATCTGTGATAAGGCATGCACATTGATGGTAGAACTGATGGTCTTTTTCCAAGGTCTGCAGAAGGAAACCCAAATCAAAGATCATCTTAGCAAAGTCTACGATGTCTCTTCAGTCTCTTTGTATTGTCATTCAAGGACATTTAGTTTTACCATTAACAGAAAGGATGTGAAACATGGTCATGTTTGTATCTACTCCAAAGTAGTCTTAAATCCATCCCACCATAACAGCTAGCACACTATGCCTGACCAGATGGACAAATTCATCTGTTTTGGTAGCAGATCCAGGCTAGTCACTGACAATGCATTGCAAAGTTAAGAGTTTCCCCTTTGATCATAGCTTAGGCTTGGAGTAGAAGGAGACTTGGTATTTGGTAGATTACTGTAGATCTTCCTTTCCTTGTTACCTACACCAAATTCTGGGGCTGAATTTGTAGTTCTGTACAGAAAAGCTCAGGTTGTATCCAGCAGAAGCCTCCCCAACTTTGAAGTCTTGATCTCTTCTCTGTGCTGGACATGCTCCTGGGATGGGTGATTTGGGAGTTTCTCAGCAGGACTGCTTACTGCAGGAGGATGTCTGAGAGCCAAAATATGGACATTCCAGACAAACTGAGTCCCTTCTTGGAAATTCATCTGATGAATATTATTAAAGGACAAATGGCTGGCTGTCTTGCTATGCAGGTATGCAATGGTTTAAAGGAAAAGAAAATCTCAGAGATGCCCAAGTCTTGATTTTAAGAACATTTTTAAGGCTGTTTTGTAATCTTACTTATTCCTTTCTGATGTATTTTTATGTGTGTGTGATGTTTCAGAATTAGAGAAATGCAAGTGTGGAGAAAAACTTCAAAAAGACATTGAGTGTGTCTCCCAAAGACAAGACTGAATTTTTTTCATGTTACTCTTGACATGCTTGCCTGGTTCTTAAACACACTTGGTGATGGTAAGCTCCACTTCCCAAGCAATCTGTTGGCTTAGCTCTAAAGACTTTTTCCTCTTTTCCAACCTAAGTTGTTCTTGATGAATTTTAAACTCATTACTTCTGGTTTGTCTTCCCTTGCTCTTTGTGTGCACCTTGTGTTTCTACACCCATAAAAATTCTGAACTATCCAGGGCAGAGTTTTTAATCCCTCTGTCTCTCAGAGGAAGTTTTAACTTCAGTTATGTGTTACTGTCGTGGAAGACATGGTCTAAAGGACTAGGATTTACACTTTGATCTTTGAGTATTTGTTTTAACCCTGGTATTCATGGGTTGAGCCAGCTCTAGAGGAAGCTCTGGTCTTCTGCAGCTCTGGGGGAGGCTGTCCTGTGTCTCAAAGAGCAGCCACCCACCACGTGATGAAGAATTGCTCTTGTGCTGAGGAAACTGTTGTCTAGTCCTCTCCCATTTAATAAGAGTAATTTCTGAATGCCTTATTTCACCAAAGATCTCAACATGCAAACCTTTCTCAAGCACTGTCCAGAATAAAAACTTGTGTCTTTACAATTAAAAAGGACTTCAGACACTGACTAGTTCTTGTGGTGAGAGGCACTTGCCTAGAAAACCACTTTAGTGAAATTCAAAATGAATATCCAGCCACCTGCTGCCTTCTCTCACAACTACATATAATAACTGTGTTCCCTTGCATATTCCCTGAGAAATTTAAAATATGTCCACATCAAATCTGATGCTGTCTCATAAAGAACTATTTTCAGTTCTGTCTGCTACCTCCACATCTGAAAATGTTTTTCTATTGCTTGATGGGTTTTCAATTTTTTCATTTTCCATCTAATAACATTACTGAAAAGTGATGTGAAATAGATATATCTGTCAGTTTCCTCTTTCATTCTCAGACTGACAAAGGTAGTAGCTAGAGTGTGCGCACAAAGTGGAGACAGAAAACAAAATAACAGAATTCAGGCACATGCTTTTTTACTTCTTCAGTGAAAACTGAAGGACTTAAAGTACCAGAAACCTGCAAGACTGCATGCTGCCACCAGGAACATGCTGTCATTTGTGGCTCCTCACACTTCCTTGACCACAAGAGAGCCTCAAGACAGGAATCCACCGCTGAGGCTTTGAAAAAGCTGTATTAGGTTATTGAGCAACTGAATTCATAAAAGTCTCCTTGTTTTCTTATTTGTGGTAGTAAACCAGCAGTTTCTGACTGCATTTTTATCTAGTACGTCGTGTATTTTCACACTAGACAGTCTGATGTCTGTCTTAACCCAGACAGAAATAAGCTGGGAAAAATATATTACATGCATATGCATGCACATACACCCCTATGCTTCAAAAACTTTAGGTCACAAAGTCAAGTGAGAAATTAGGGAAAGTTTATGCAGCTTTTGAAACCTCAGTTTTCTTTCCACGTGCAGAAGGTTCATGATAATGTCCAGATGAAATAATCATGCCCAATCTCTTCCACACTATCTGGGTCTCGTCCAGTACTAGGGATCATTAGTCTTGGGAGTGACTGAGGAATGCATGTGGCCAGAATCTGCTGTATGGCAGTACTGCACCCCGTGTGAGGATGTGGGAAAAAGGAGCAGGAGATTACAGGGAGAGGATGAATGGTGTAACAGGCCCCATCTGCTTTCTGGCCGTGATTCTGACTCTTGGTGCCGTGAACACTTGTGCTTATATCCCAGATCTCCTGACAATTAGAATTATTTCTTTTCTTCCAGCTGTAAAGCCTGCACAGAAAGTTCATTTTCCATTTAAAACTAATATCAATTGCCAACTCTTGTAACTGCAGGAAAAACCTTAACACTCGACCCCTTCTCATTGACCCCTGGTCAAACCCATACTCAAGGGTTTAGCTTTTTTCTTGCTCTGCTTATTCCCACCTCCCACCTGCCTGCTGGGCTGCCCATCGCCCTCATGCTGCCCAGATCCAGCAGGAGGAGCAATGGGAGCACACGAGAGGTGTCTCTCCAGCTCCTCCGGCGCCGTGCATTACCAGCACCCCTTCCACAGCCGGGAGCAGCAAATTATCTGGAAACTCATAGCTGGCTCAGGGCTGGAGGAAACTCCAAAGCTGTTAAACTTGAAAAAAAAAAAAAAAAAAAAAAAAAAAAAAAGGTCTCTGTGGAGTGTGTGCGACCTGAGAGTTCCCAAAGGCTCATTTCGTAGGATAATTTCACTGGGTAATTTCACCAGGGAAGGTTTTCACAGGAAAAGGCATGTCTCTGACATTAGGGTAAGCCCCTTGCTGAATACCAAATCTCTGCTCTGGAGAAGAGGGATGGTAGAATTTTTTAATGAAACACCTATTCAGGTTTTGTTTTGTTTCACACTGTAAAACAATGGATTTTTTTTTTTTCCTTGGGCTCCATTTTGGGAACAGATGAACAATGTTGGTAAAATTTTAGCCCAAATGGTTGAATTTACAAAATTATGAATAGCTATGAAGAGTGTCATAGTGGGAGGAATTACAAGGTTCCTTTACTGTAGGCAATGAATGAAAGTCATGTATAGATATATAGGAAAGTGTCCTATAAACAACAGTATAGAGCTATGGGCTCCTGCAGTGCTTCCCCACCTAAGGGTCTGTGCTCCTGTCAGCTTCTTCCCAGTGCTAAGAGGCTATGTGTTGTGGAGAGGGAGGGATACAGTTTCCCTAATCTCCTCACTTTTCCCCTGGTAAGAGTATTCCTGGGTAGATGCAGATGTACACTTAAAAGAGGATTGCAAGTATTTAGGAGTGCAGCCTGGGTTATGCTCTTTGCTACTTAATGGTGTCAGGAACCAGGATTTGGGGCAAATGTGGGGAATACAGGTGATGGTGTCTTGGAAGCGTCTCCAAGGTTAGGCAGGGATTTGGATTTCTAAGGAGCTTAGAGGGTTAGCAGGGATGATTTAAGTACCCAAAACATATTGTGGCTTTTACCCTTCCTGTCTGATCTCTGCTAATCCCCCAACAGCTGTGTGATGAAGGTGAGCTGTGTGAAGTATATTGTTACAAATTGGGCATTTTGAGCTGGAAACCACTTTTAACAAAGCCAAGACAAAGGGCTTGAAAAACTCTAGCAATGCCAAGCTGTCACGAAGGAAGAACAAACCCCGGTGTAGTCCACCTGGACTTCCAGAGCTGTGTTTCAGGGATACGGCAGTGCCACATGGAGGACATGGCCTCTCAGAAACGGCACCGAGCACCCCAAGACATCCACACGTCGGTGACCAGGGGTGATCCAAAGTGCACAGCTGTCACCCTTCAGCAAGTCCCTAATGCACTGCTAATTACCTAGATGGCCACAGAGGCGGAGGCAGCTGGTCATAAATTACCCTGAGATTCCTGAGGCTGGAAAGGGCTGACGGGGCTGAGGTTGGAGTGCAACACGCTGGGGCTCTTCTGCTCTGCTCCACTGGGAAAACAATGAGACTGGCTGGGCACAAGCCACTGTGAAATGGCAGGACATTCTTGTGGCTGGTTCCATTATAATTTGCTTTGGAAATATTTTGGACATCTCTTTCTTGTTGGAAAGTGGAGGAGAGGGAGACTTGAACCTTTAAACCCAGGCTGTGTTCCTACTGACAATAGTGTGAGAGGATGTAGGAAACACTTGAGCTTGGAGAAACAGCAGAGCAGGCTGAACCATTCATACCTGCTAATTACTTTCGTTAATTTATTCACCTAAGGGTTTTATGCCAATGTGTTGGGTTTTCCTATTTCACTGTCTCTAAAGAGCAACGGTTCTTTGGACAGTGGGCAGCTTAAAAAAGGCAAATTGACCTCACAAATGATATTGCTGCATTCAAAAACTACCCATCTTCTTTTATACCTGAATCACCTGAAAATATTTTTCTCACAGGACTTCAGAAGTAAAGCAATATTCCAATAACAAATTATTTTTTCAGCAACCAGCATAACTTCTTTATAGATAGTTATCATATGTATGATATTGAAGGGATCTGGGGGCAGAAAAAGACAAGAATCCAGCATCTGCTGCTCCTAAATGTGGATTTAACATAATTGAGAATCTAACAACAGAGAAAGCAGGATGGTGTATAGGGTGGTGCACAAAACTCGGACTGTAAGTCCTAGTACCAAGTATTTCATGTCTCTGTGCCTCAGATCTTTATCCTATAAACTAGAGTTAATTGTACTTGTCAGCTTCGTAAAACACTTCGAGGATTATAGGCAAAAATGACCATCTAGGAAAAAAAAGTGCTATTAATATTATTAGGACTGATGACACAAAGTTAAGCTGTTCCAATTTTATTCAACAACCAAACACGCTCTCCAGTTTTACAAATTACAGTGTGGGTTATCCAATTTCACAAGCACACTTGCCACTCAGTGCCACAGCTTTATCCCTCTGGCTCCATGGTTAAGGTGAACATGGTATAATCACAGCAGAATTTATGTCAATTTTGTGGAAATGTTATGATTATTCACAGCTGAAACTTCAAAGGCATCTTAAAGCACTTGATAGGTGCAGGGTTTCCTGTCCTGAGTCTCATGAGATCTACCTGTTGTACTCACCACCAAGCCCTGAAACCTGCCCCCTACGCTGAAACCTGGCCCCACATGGGGAGTCCAGCTCCTGCATTTACGGGAGTGGGTCTGGGATAGTACCATTCACCTTTGCTTCCATGGTAAAAAAATGAAATTTTCTGGGTCTGTGCAAAGGGATGGACAGGGAATAGTCCATAGCCAAAATAAAAAAAAAAAAAAAAATGAGGCTCTCCATATAGATTGCTTTCTTTAGGAGTATATTTTATTCAATAATATAAACAAGCAGAAATCTTAAAGCTGGAAAACTGACTTCTGGTAAGCCTTTGTATTCAAACTCAGCCTGTGCCAGGTGCATCTTATTTCAAATATTAGATCACATTGGTCATTTTTTATTTTTTTTAACAGTGTTTTGTGAAATGCATAAGCACAGCTTAGTGGAACTATGGTGGAGCAACTCTTCCTTGAAATTACATCTATAAAAAGTATTTATTAAGACAAGTAAATGAATTCATTAATATCCTGGCATAGGATTGTATGGTCAAAGGTGCTCTCCGGCATGGTTTTGATGGATGTCAACACACGTTCACCTGGTCTGTATTGCCCAGCTACTGCATGGTGTTCCTGATAAGGAGAGCAAGCAAAGATACAGAGGTGTTTTGGGGAGTGAGGGAGAGACGTATACATAATCTATGCTGTGCCATTTGTCCTCAGAACCAGCTAAAGGGTCCTGACCCAATTTAATTTATTTTTATAAATACATAATAATTTTATATATAGCTGTTCTGAGCAGGATCCTTTGGCCTCTCTGGTAACTTAAATCTTTAAATAGTGATTTCCAGGAGGGGAGAATTATCAAATATTTTAAAATTAATGAAGTAACTGAAAATGATACAAAAAATAGTTTGTTTTATCAGATGTAAGCCATGCTTTTGGAACCAGAAGTATCACAGTTAAAATCTAGTCTGTCACCTTCCCTGTAGTGACCAAAATTTCTTTCCACAAAGTCTTGAGGTTGACTGGCAGATGATGTTGTTCATTTGTCTGCAGGAATTAAGATTCTCATAATTATTTCCATTAAAACCCAGGAAAAAAAATCTCTGTTGATTGCAATGGGCATCCATGGGATAAGAAAAATGGCATGAGGACCACTAGGACATTGGACAAAATGTCTCAAAACAGAAGCAGTGCACATAAAACAACGGAGCAAGTAACACATATAATTTAGGTCAGACAATTTATGTTTGATTGAGCAATAACTATCTGCTTTTGGTGCAATTCGGTAATACCTATTTGAGAAAAAAATTGTAAATTTCCGTGGCGTGGGAACTTAATTAAGCTCTCAAAATAACTTTTTTTTTTTTTTTTTTTTTTTTTACTATGGTGAGGAAATGAGAGGTCTGAGTCAAAAATCAAGGTTTTCTTAAGCTACATGTTTTACAGAAAGAAAGGAAGAAGTAGGCTCTGTTACTAAAAGATAACTGTCTGGAGAGATGAGATTATGAGCATTAAAATGCAAGTACTGTTTTCCTTATGTTATAAAAGAGGAACTAACAACTACATACATCACGCACAGGATTGAATATCAGTTTTATCTGAGATGAGAAACTTGCAGCTGGGAAAAAAGAAAAGATAAAATTTAAAAAAACACCTATTCCAAAGACTATCAACCACTGGAGCCTCACCAACAGGGTCTGATCCTGCATGGCAAGGTAGGGGGATGTGGATGGCCTTGTAGTTATATCTGGTCACTGTAGCTTGGACAGTTTGATGTGAAAATGGACACAGGTAGAGACTTGTGGCTTTGAGGTCGACAGTCCGGCACTCTGCTTGCATCTTTCTATGCCAGACAGGGAAGCAAGCAAGGTGATGGGCTCCATTTCCATTTTTTTTTTTTTTTTTTTTTTTTTTTTGTGTGTGTGTCTTCCAGGTGTTTTGTTGGTGCTCTTTGCTTTCAGCAGCTGCCTTCTAGGGCTTCCAAAATGGAGGGTGCTGCTAAATGAAATGGAAAGACCACCTTCTTTTCTGAAATGTGTCTGAGAGCCCTAGCTCCTAGCCACCCGGGGACTAACCTCCTCCTCTGCTCAGAGAAAGCTCATGTGCAGCGCCGAGGTCTGAGAGCCTGGCAAGTGTCGGACGGGCCTCTGCTTACCTGACACGTCATGGTGCAACTCAGGAACCTCCAGACCACAAAGCCAAGCTAGAAGTCGTAATAACTCATATCCTCTGCAGGTCAGAAGAAAGAGGACCTGAAACTCAGGCACACCAGTGGCTTGACAAGCCAGATACCATTCTCAGAGTTTTGCATTAGAATGAAGTTTTGGTGTTAAGCAAATAAAATATCTACCTTGTGTCAGGCCTTCAGCTGCATTTTTTTTTCTTTTTTGAGAGGTGAAACAGTAGCTTATGCATTTGCAGCTAAATATGACTACAAGATTAGGTAAGCATGATAATAAGAGGTTATGGAAATACACTGACCACAACTCAAAGCGTAAGTCACAGTGTATGAGAATACACATGTTTGGGGGTTAGGTTTATGAGAAATAAAGATCTGAATGATGCTGTGCTTGCGAATCACAGGCCTTGTGTTTTCTTAATGCCAGGAGTGATTTATTTCTTGTAAACAGTTTTGCTCAATTGGGGCATCCAGTTACTGCAGACCTTGTTTGGTATAAAAACTAACGACATAGAAAAATATTGCTCTAGCAAGGTTTAACTGGTTGTCAGCCCAAACATGTGGCTGAACATGAATTCCACTGCTTGAAATATCCTCTAGTCGCTCAGCAACATCTTAATGTCAAGAGGAGATTATAGTCAGCATTCCCATTGAGCCATGTACTGTATGGAAAGAGGACATTTCCAGCAAAAGCATGATATGGAAACTAAACACTGAAGTGCTGGAAATCTTCCCTTCCATAGAAAAAAAGAGATGTGAAAGCTCTTATGAAGTGGAAGTTTGTCTGCTGCTGGGAACGTTATGAGAATACACATTACATTCATGGTTCCTCATATATAACTGTGTTTCACAGCATGTTTCATCACCCACCTTTGCCCTCCTTTTCTTAATTCAGAAAAGATGCGGAAAGAAACCTTGCTTCTCAACAAAAATAAGTGAAAAACCTTGGGAAGGTGACTTTTTTTTTTTTTTTTTTTTTTTTTGAAGCAGGAACTCTGATAGCTTTAAACAGTGTAGTTTTGCTTGCATTGCATAAAAGCTGGTTATTAACATACCGTAGACACTTTGAGAGGTATGGAAATGTTTAAAAAAACATGGACTGAAGAGATTGGCCTCATTGAAATTTACATCAAAAAAAAAAAAAAAAACAAGGACACACTGAAATATTCATAGTTTCCATTCTTAATTTTTCTCCCTGTAAGTTTCCTGATATACATAACTCTCAGCTATGTTTGTGAGATGCCCAGCGTTCTGAGGTTAGATGCGTATTTCTTGTTTAGATCCAAGGAGGTTATTCTAAATGTTTGGATCCTGTACACACAATAGTAACTCTAAAATATACAGTTTTAAAGCCAGCTACATACTCACATATATACATGTAAATATTTACAGGATCACGTGACAGAGAATCTAGGTGAGAAGAGAATACTGGGCAAGTGATTTGGCAGGCTTAAAAGGTTGAGATCAGTGGCGTGAAATCCATCTGGATGCCAGTCACTGGAGGTTTGCTCCAGGGGTTTATACAGCGAGCCACCACATTTAACATCTTTGTTAATGACCTGGATGATGAACCGAGTGGATCCCTCATGAAGTTTGCAGGTGATACAAAACCAAGAGGAGTGACTGAAGGACCGAGACAGATGTGCTGCCATTAAGAGGGACCTCAACAGGCTGGGGAAATGGGATGATGGGAGCCTCGTGAAGTTCAGCAAAGGGAAATGCCAAACCCTTGCCCTTGGTAGGAGCAACCCCATGCACTGGTACAGGCTGGGGAGTGACTGACTGGAAAGCAACTTTACAGAGGAGGAAGCAGGGGTTCTCTTGGTGGCCATGAATTTGACCATGAGCCAGCAATGTTTGCTTGTGGAAATCCGGGCTGCATTAGGAGGAATGTTGCTAGCAGGTCAAGGGAAGTGATGCTTCCCTTCTGCTCAGCACTGGTGAGGCATAGGTAGAGTGCTGGTGCCAGGGCTGGACATGGGCATGCTGCAGCATCTGTCACATATAAAGAGGCTGAGAGACCCATAATTGTTTGGCTGGGTGGAGGGAAGCTCAGGGGGATCTTATCAGTGTATGCACATACTTGATTGGAGGTGTCAGGGGGAACAAAGACGGAGCAAGATTCATCTTAATGATCCCAGTGAAAGAAGAAAGAACACAAATTGAAATACAGCAAATTCTACTTAAATGCAAGAAATAGCTTTTTCTCTGTGCAGGTGCTCAGAGACTGAAAAGGTTGCCAAAGAGAGGCTGCAGAGCCCTTAGACAGATTCAAAACCCAAGCAGACACAGTCCTGGGCAACATGCTGTCAGTGACCTTACTCTGAGCAAGGAGCCTGGACTAGGCAGTCTCCAGAGGTGCCTTCCAGCCTCAGCGGTTCTGTGATTTAGGGATTTTGTTGAAGAGGCAAACACTATTATTTCTATTTATCTAATGAATAATTTCCTCATTTGCTTAACTTCATAAAAGCCCACAAAAGTTTATAGAGAAATGAAATTATGGCACTTGTTCCAAAAATTAAAAACCTGCTCTGTTCATACATAACATACATTCGTTGTTGCTTTCAAATCAATTATTTGTTTTAGGTCCTCAAGTGTATTTGTTAATCTTATCTAAAAGTACTGAATTTTACAGGCTCACTATGCAGACTGTTAAAATGCTCTTTCCTCTCATATGTTTGAAAGAGTTTCCTTGACATTTTCTTTCAACTTTTAATCCTTACTCTGTGAGGGGGAGAAAATAGGAAAACTTGGGTTTTGCCTCTTATCTCTAATAGCTTCACGTGAAATAGTGGCTATGCAAAAACAGTATGTGTTAAATTTTCCTAGGATTGGAATAAAAGTGTGAAAAAAATAGGGTTAACCAGCCTTAAATGTTATGGATGGAATACCCAGGTAATAGCCTTTGGATGAAAGGTTTGGCAATTATTATTTTTTTTTGCAGCATTTTTCTTTTCATTTGAGAACTTTCCAGTTTTCTATGTGCAGTAATTCAGTTCCTAGCAGAGAATGGCCTGGGTCCAGTCATGAAACTAGCCTTAGAAATCATTTGAAATGAGAATCTGAGCCGAATTTCATAACAAGGAACAAAATTTATGGCTGTTCAAATCCTGAATTGGATATAAATTTTGCGGTTGGGGTTGTCTGAAATTGTTGTTGTTTTTGTTGCAGAAAATCTGGACCTCACTGTCTTCTCTGCACAGACTCCATTAAAAGTGGTTTCTTCCATTAAAAAGCCAAAAGTCTGTCCCAGAGCCATTTAATTTTTTTTTGCATTCAAAAGCCACCCATTCATCAGAGTAGTCTGGGACTGTCCATCTTTTAGGTGTACCAACGCAGCAGGAAGTGTCTAGTGGCTGAGGGCTGGAATAAATTATGCAGACAGATAGAGCTGACCATTAGCCACCAGCTGGATGAGAATAAGTCAACAGATAGCCATGGAACAAAAGCCACTGAGCTATTGCTTCCCAATATGGTAGAGACTGGGAATATATATATATATATTTTAAAGTTGGTCATCTTCAGGGAGTATGGCAAAGGAGATATTTAAGCTGGGAATCAAAGTCATGACAACAGGGTAGGTGTGCAGATATTTATGAGAAATTTCTTCCAAATGTGAGAGAGCCTGGAAAAAGGAATGAGGATGTGCATCAGAAAAAAATAGCAAATCAACAACAAAGATTAGCTTCAGAGGTAGCTCAGAGCCTCTAGTTCCTACTGGGTGAAGAAATACACCAACACGATGCTGACTCTTGGAGAGCTGTAACTTGATTTCTTTAGCTGCAGTTTGGAAGAGAATCCAGGCTCTGGTTACTGCAGCGCTGAAGATACTATTAATGCTGGCGTAAACTGGAACCTCCTCCAAATCCAGATAAGCAGTGAGGGATGTACTATTGAATTATTCTGCCAGTTTAGAGGTGACCCCTCAGAAACAGGCTTGAGGCCTATATGTGCATGGCAATGTGGTGAGGTATATCCCACTACTGCTTTCACTATATCTTTTCTGTGGTTAGGAGAGGGCTTCAGCCCTTGGGGCTGTCAGATGGGCATCTTTCCTGAGCACTAAATGTATTTTAAAAAGTAAATATTGCTGGGCTGATGTGTGCACTTAGCCTTGATGAAGTCATTAATGTGGTTTCCAGCAAACTGTTCACAAAATTCATGGCTGAACTTAATTGCTACCATGTTCTTCCTCCTCACATATTCTTATACAAGTAAGAAAAAATGCTGAAAGCCCAAATAAACTGCACATAGAAGAGGAATGCTTGAACTGAAGTTAGCTGGTCACATCACCACAGATATGCAGGCCTGTTGTCAAAAGGGAGATTATGTGTCACTTAAAGCATTGAATAACACTACAGCCAGAGAGCTGGCTCCAGCCCAGTTGTCCTGACCCAAATGCCACCAGCAGACACACCTCACGATATGTGGTGGGTGGGAGGGGAGCAGAGGTGGGTGCTGCTTCACCTGATTTACTCAAAGAGCTGTGTCACCTTTTTGGTTGGTGCTCTACTCCTGCAACCCTGAGCTGTGGGCTCACTGAAGAAGACAACCTGCCAATAGTCTTCTAGGAAAAGGTGGCGTTGTCCAGCCAGTGAAATATGAAGTTCATTCCTGAAAACTCCTATGTGGTGTTTCTGAACTTATACCTCTACAAAAGGCCAGGACAATGCCTGGGTGATGCCTAAGCCTGACTACTTCGGGGCTTTTTTGAAACCGTGTGAAAAAAGGGAAGCATGAGGCTAGTTAGCTGATACAAATACCAGACCATTTCAGGTACCTAAACTCTTCTTCTTACTTCTATCTTAGTGCAGATTTAATTAATAAAGTCCATCTCACCTAACTTCATCTCTCTAAATGCTAAGTGTCCTTTCTAAGCAAGCTGTTTGCTCTCTCTTTATCATTAGCAGCACCTTCAGAGGGCATTAATTCCCCCATTTAACCTAGAAAGGGATATTTTAGCCCTTGATAACCTCTCCCTATTCGTGATCCTAATCCCTCCCTGATCTTTTCCTCCTGAGTGCAAAGGGAATCTCAATGACTAGCCTGGGTTAGGTTACTAATTTGTGGAGAGCCAAAGCTAGGCGAGACAAGTCTCTGTGAGACAGAGCTAGGTGAGACAAGTCTCTAGGTGAGACAAGTATCTGTGATTGAATCTCAGCCCCCCAGCTGCAGCTGCTAAGAGGCTCCAGCTAACACCTGCCAGGAGGGATTTCTCTGCACAGCCCCGGAGCCCGTGCTGCGCAGGGAGGCAGTGCCTTGCAGCTAGGATTGCCATTTCTCTAAGTTGAGTCTCCAGGGAAAGTTTGAGGAGTGACTCTGCACAGAGATCAGCATTTCAAGGGCATCACCTTGATACACCTACCCTATGAGAACAAGATCTTTTGCTCTGCAGGCATAGCACAACACAGTGAGATCAGTGGAGCTATGCCAAGCAGGCATCTAACCTCAAGTGTCTAATTTATGCCAACACACAGGTTGCTGGAGGACATTGTCAGAGAGCCAGGATCCTCCTCCAGCTGGGTTAGATGACTTGTCCCACTGCTGCAGAGCGTACCAACGTGTGCACAGATCCAGCTACCACAGTGGCTTTCCTTTCAGTGATTCTTTCATCCTGGCCCAGGGTTTTGGCTCTATGGACATCCTAGCAGCTATGGCTGGGGTTTTGCCACTCTCCTGCAGAAATCATTTGGCCCACTACTGAAATTTGGCTCAGGAAACATCTGGCTGTACATAACTCTACATAGCACCTCAAGACAACTGAAAATATATTTTACCACTAGCCACTGTGGATGGAACAAGCTGTAAGCAGAACATAACTTTCTGTGCGTGATTTAGCCAGAACATGGGGAATGGTACCTTCAGTTTGAAAATCACTTAGTTGTAGCAAAATAGGGGGAAAAAAATTGTTTCCCATCTCCCTCCAGAAGCTGACATTCAAAGCTTAGCAAGAGGCATCTACAAAATGTTTGAGGGCTAAACATATCACCATCTGGAATGGGATTGCCAGAAAGAGAGCGAGAGAAAGACTCCTTTTTCACAAGTAACTTGTTTAATAAAAATAAAATTCCTCTTGCATTTCTGACATGAGACTGTAACCGCTCCACCCTAACTCGCTTTGTCATACTCAGATCTATGAAGTAAGAGGAAATTATAGAAATTTATCATGTCTGGGTTCTCAGGATTGATTATGACTTGCTGCTTTTATCTTCCAAACAGTCACTAAATCTAATTGCCTTGTTGTAATGGATTAACCCCTGTGGTCCACAGTAGCATTTATATTGTGTTCAAAGAGACTGTTACACAGTTAGGGTACTTTTTTGCAGCAATATACTTTTATAACATGTAGGCGCTCTTTGGGCATAACTCACCCTTTGTAGGTCTTGGGGGTCTAATTGGCTCATTGCACTGCTGTTTTGTAGGGGATGGATTTCACATCACTTTGAGGGCAACTGCAGATGGGTCAAAGGGCCATCCACAGCACAACTATTTCTTTTAAATTACAATGCAAGCAGAATTTAAAGCCCTGTGTATAAGCACCAGCATCTGTATTGTAATCAAAAACATTCCCTTGCTGATATTCATAGGATTAGTATTATTATTAGTCATAGTATCTTAGCCCCTGGGAGACCTGAACTCCAGGGTCAGGTCCCCAACAAGGCAATGTATAAATAAGGTCTCTACGTTAATATAGTTACAGGCTGGCTTGCCCTTTGTTTGCTGAGGGCTATCAGCTTCCACATGGGCCATTCTGGTGGCTCGGTGGGTCCTGGTGACTCTCCATGTGGTGTTAACAAGACCTTGTACAAAAGTGGTAGGTGTGAGGCAAGAAACAACAGACTGCTGCTGATAGCAGTGGCAAGGGAAGGAGGAAACTGCTACTCAGTGTGACAACCAGTAGTCAAAATACACTGTCACCCTAAACCTGACCTGTATTTTTGGAGGTGCAATGGGAGAAAAATGTTTTAAGGTGGGGTAGGAAAGAGGAAAACAGAGTAAGAATGAAAAGAAAATGGAAAATGCAAAGGAATGAAGGAAAGGATCTGAGAAGATGTCATGTGGCGTAGGGCCACCAACATTAGAGGAGGAACAAAAACATACCTGTCTGTATAAAGAGGAAGATCAGAGTGCTGTGGGACAGAAAGGGGTCAAGAGAAATGTCACTAAAGAAATGAGGGAGGTTATGTTTCACCTTTGGATGCACTGGTGAGATCTGATGTGGAAAAAGGTCAAGAAGAAAGGGATGGCAGTGAGTCAAATGTGGGGTCAGGTAAAGTCAGACCAAAGCGTTTGGGAATATTAAGGTGTGAAGTTGTCTGGAAATAGCTAAAAAATAAGTAGCTAGAAGATCAGCAGAGTTACAGAAAAATGCACTGGGTAAGAGGGAAATCAATCATGTCTTGGGGTTACTGCAAGAGAGTCTCTGCACACAACACAGGGTAAGCAAAAAGCAGTTGAGGGTGAGCCCCATACATGGGAAGCAGGGCAGACCTGATAAAAGTAAGGGTAGGAGCAAGGTAACATGGTCAGAACCCACAGCCAAAGCACAGACCAGTAAGAGATGCTAGGCCATACCTGGTGAAATCAAATCTAACAGGCAGCCAGTTTGTAGAAGGGGAGAAGTGGTAAGGTGTGCATCTAAGGAGGGATGCCAGGACAGCAGGCTGATATGCAGAAGCTCTTTTGTGAAAAGCACTATAAATGAGACTTGAGTTAGCTTTGAAGGTTCATAAAAGGATTTTTAATGGAATTATTCCTGACTCATTCTAGAGTGAATAGGAACGAGTTGTGATCCAATCTCCAAAGTCAGAGTAAATCTGATTTAACACTTTCTCTTCTTTCATCGTGTAAGACCGGATCACAACCTCAAATCAGTGTAACTGAATATTTAACAGCTTCAAGCAAATGAATAGAGCAGGTGAGCAAATTTCTTTGAACTACTTACTTTAAAGAAGAGCAACTCACTTGATAACGTTTTTGTGGGTGCACAATTGCCAATATTATTAGTTTTATTTAACTTTGTACAATGTACTTCTAATTAAAATGATTAGGGAAATTATTGTCTTCGTCATTAACGATATAATTTCTTTTAAATATCACTCACTCCGAGGTTGGTTTTATAACCTGACTGTCATACTGATGTGATTAAATTAAATATATTACAAAAACTAATTTTCATTGGAAAATGGAATCTGCTTAAAGCCTCCTAAATGAAAATAACTTTTAATTACAGCAATTACTATAAAATGTTTTCTCACTGCCTGTACAGCTTGAAAAGCACAGTTCAGTTTGTGCCTAAGTGGCTTGAGCTGAACTTTTGTTTCACCTCTGAGTTTGGTACAGTGGTGTCCTGAGGTTAGTTAAGGAGACTGCATTGCAGAACCCTAACTCTATGTCTTTGACCCATCCTTAATTCTGATGTTTTCCCACTGTAGCAAGTCACGAGGATTCACACAAGCAGTCTGAGATTCCTATGTCTAGGGATACATTATTACTGTGGGTATAACCATGACATCTTTGCAAACAACAAACCTTTCTTATCTGAGATGAGCTTAACTGTACTACTCAGAATCTGTATTGCAGGATAATTTATAGCAGTTCATCAGGACACAAGCTGATATAGAGAAAGAAAACAACATTTTTACATTTTTATGCACAGTTTCTGCAGGAGCTGTAGCCTGGGTTAACTGTTTCACTGCCTTTTAAGGAAATGCATTAATGAGCGTAGACAGCAGAAATTTGCCTGTTAGGAATGCAAATTCACTGCTCCTGTCCCCATGCACATATTTTTATGCTGGCTATGGTAATTCTGGACATTTCTGTGGTGTTCTTCAGCATCCATATTTTGAATATTAGTATAACCTTGGTTTCAATTCTATCTGGTGGTGACAAGTTCCCCAAGTTAATTGTGTGTAAAGGCTTTGGAGAAAGCACCAGCAGCACTTGAGAAACCTACTTCTCTTTCAAAACCCAGGCAATGCTGGGCTGGTGGCTTCTCCGTGGCAGGTAGCTTCTCTCTGGTTAGAGCTCCGAGCCTCGTTATAGCACTTTTGGGTGTGCTTCTGCGTGGTGAACATGTTCATGTTGTAGACAAGAGCACTTAGGAGAAAACCTCTATGTCCCGAGGACCTGACCTTTTCCCTGGAAAGTGGCCATGAGGTTTGTGAGCATGTGTGCACGTGTGTTTCTGTATGTCAGACACTGAAGGTTGATTCTGGTGAACAAAAGCATTACCAAAAATAAAAAAGAAAGAAAGAAAAAAAAAAAAAAGAAAAACAGCAACAAGGCTAAGTGCCAGGTCCTGCACTTGGGGCACAACAACCCTGTGCAAGGATACAGGCTGGGGGAAGAGTGGCTAGAAAGCTGCCCTGTGGAAAGAGACCTGGGGTTATTGGTTGATATCCATCTGAATGTGAGGCAGCAGTGTGCTCAGGTGGCCAAGAAGGCTAACGGCATCCTGGCTTTTATCAGAAATAGCGTGGCCAGCAGTACCGGAGAGGTGATCGTCCCGCTGTACTCTGCTCTGGTGAGGCTGTTCCTTGAGTGCTGTGTTCAGCTTTGGACCCTCAGCTACAAGAAGGACATCGAGGTCCTGGAGCGTGCCCAGAGCAGGGCTACGAAGCTGGTGAAGGGCCTGGAGCACAAGTCCTGTGAGGAGCGGCTGAGGGCACTGGGGGGTTTGGTCTGGAGAAGAGGAGGCTCAGGGGAGACCTTATTGCTCTCTGCAACTGCCTGAAAGGAAGGTGTGGGGAGCTGGGGGTCGGCCTCTTCTCACAGGTAACTAGTGATAGGACTAGAGGGGAATGGCATCAAGTTGTGCTAGGGGAGGTTTAGGTTGGAAATGAGGAGACATTTCTTCTCAGAAAGAGCAGTCAGGCATTGGGACGGGTTGCCCAGGGAGGTGGTGGAGTCACCGTCCCTGGGGGTGTTCAAGGAAACGTTGGACGTGGTGCTTAGGGACATGGTTTAGTGGGTGACATTGGTGGTAGGGGGGTGGTTGGACCAGATAATCTTGGAGGTCTTTTCCAACCTGAATGATTCTATGATTCTAACAAAAAAAAAAAAAAAAAAAAAAAAAAGGCAAAATAAATGACTAGTCTCAGAATGAATTTGGCAGCAGAAAGCTTCTCCCATGTTCAGACATCTGCAGAAGGCCCAGGCACTGGCAAGGGGAGAATTTAAACAACAAACTAGACAGTAGAGTACTGTATTTATGTGGGACCAACATGACAAACTCTATTTGGGTTTTATACCAAAAGCTTAACCTTTTGCAGTCTGTGGGTTTGAGCTGCTCTAACAAGAAGCAATTACTGCGGTGGATTCTTTTTTCTTTTTTATTTTTTTGCTTACGGGGTAAGGCCTCAGGCTTCTCAGTGTGGCTTCTCTCATAGCTGGCACACAATAACAGGGGCATATGCCAAAGTTGCTCTTACCTCTCCAAGGCAATGAATCAGAAAGAGCTGTGGTGTTCTGATCTGAACACTTTCTATGTCTTTTGCTAAGCTGGAAATCCATTGCTTTCTGAGAAACTGGACAGACATTGCAATCCCTCCTGTTCTTTCATGTATTCCACCACAGATAGCATATATATACGTTTTAACTAAGCAGCATGATGGATGAGGAGCCTGGTCATATTAAATGCAACTTGTTTTATTTAGATGTCTGCACCTCCCCTGTAGAGAACGGGTTACAAGGACAGGCAGAGCAAGCCCTCCTTTCATGCTGGTTGTTGTATCCCAAGATGTCTCAACACAGAAAACAGCTCCAATCACAGATTCAGAGAAAGTCTGAAGGCCAGAGTGGACAAAAGTTCAGATTCAGTTAGTTCTTAAGAACTCCTGAATGTGTCTAGGCTCTGCACTTTACCTTGAAGTGTCAGGGCTCAGATTTTGTGATCTTCAGTCAACAGTTAGCCAACAAAATAAAACTTATACAAGTGTAATTGCATGTCTTTACAGGGCGGAAAAATCTGCTTGCACACCAAGAAAAAGAACTCGAGATTCTGTGGGAATTTGTGCCATTTGGAGACATCTGCCTTAAAAAATATTTATGTGCAGGGAAGATGTGTGCATGCATGTATGTGTGTGCAGATCCACACATATACCCATAAAATGGATTGGTGAATATTCTTGAAACAGTTGAGACAAGACAGTATCTCAGAGTGTTCATTTTACTCTCCATATTATCCCTTTATTCAGTTTTTGCAATTGGTTAATTCAACATATTTTTAAAATATTTTGGGGTTTGGCTTCATCGCATGGATTGATCATGACCTGATCTAATATTCATTCACCTCAAAGGCAAGTTTTCCATTGGAGATACTGCCTAATGACTGTATGGTCTGGAATGTTAATAGCCTGATTATTAAATGGGTACACATATATGACACTTGAAGTCACAGCTCTTTGATTCATTAGTAATTGAATGTAACTGGCGGCTCACGTGACCTGACAGAATTAAGATATAAAAAGAAAAAAAAGATTTTCAAATTGTTTTCATGGAGGTATAATCAGTTTGAACTAGCTAGAAGAGTCACTGTAGTTTAAATCTATCCTGAGACTTCTTTTCTAGGGAAAATAGGTTAAGTAAGTTACAATGTGCTGTGTACAGACTGTTGATTAAAAATTCACACACACAAAAAAATGTAACCAGTAAATTTTACCACTTCCTTTTGAATTCCATTGAATTTATTTCATATTCGTGATTACTTATTAAATGATTTTTGCAAATGCTTCTAAAGTCACTTATCAATCAGTTCTGGCTAGGTTTTTCTTTTTTCTTTTTTTTTTTTTTTTAATGGAAGTGTCCACAATTTGCGCAATTTGGAATATCTGTTCACATGAATTGCTTGTACTCTCACTGAGTTATTTGCACAATGGATGCAGCTAGGTATACTAATAGCTGATGATGGCATAAATTTTCTTTGAAAATTCTTAGATTTGCTTGAAATTCATGGCACTGGAGAAGATCCCCAGCAATTAATCTTTTGCTAAGATATTTTGGATGAATAAAAATTAAACAGAACCCAAGCAAAGAAGAATACCACCTGTAGATGAAATGCTTACATGAATGAATAGTCAGAATATAGATTGTTTGCTTGTCTTATTCACATTAAATCTGTATTACTCTGTGTGTGTGTTTCTAATGAATGCCTCAAACAAATATTTTTATGGCTTATAACATTCATGCTTTGTCAGAGGCATGACTCAGGCTTCGGAAGCTAGTATTTTTTTTGCTACAACAAGAAAGTATTCTATGATTTATTTTTTTTTTGAGGGGTGCAGACTTTTACTGGTAGTGCTTTAGCTCAGTACAACAATAACTGATGTGATGGAAGTGCACATGATCCTGCAACCCCCACCCGATTTATCATTTATGAGTTTCAAGTTTTGATGTGTGCATTTCACCTAGTGGCTCACTTTGAACTACACCAATTGCAATATATGGCACAGAAGAAATTCTGTAAATCGTGGATACTAATCATAGCCAGCTAGCATCAATAGCTGATCTAATTCAAATGATACACCTGAGGCAGAGACTGGATCCCAGTACGTGTGCTTCTGTGTGTTCAGACAGATGCTATTTCAGCTCTGCTATCTAAACAGCCCCCTTTAGGAAAGTATATGTTTTATTATAGTTAGTTTTATGGCCCTAAAGATGAGCACTTGCCATTTCCTTGAGCTAAATAGACATTTACAGCTTGTAGCTTGTAGCCGACTACTTTACTGCGATCTCAGTTCAAGGCAAGTTACAGCTCTTGTGATTTAGATGGGAAAACACTGCTCCACAAAGGAAAGGAATCATCTACATGTTGATGCCTAAGCCCAGATTATTTTGTACACAGCAGCCAGGGACCAGCCAACACCTCATCCAGAAGCTGTAAGGCAGTTGGCTGCGGAGAGCTGCCAACTGTTGGCTGACAGGTTTGGAGCTGCCTGGAGACCTGAGATGAGGTGGTTGATCCCAAACTCGGGGGAGTCCAGGTGACACCCAGGGCTCTTCATAGGTGCCTGGGAGTCTTCCCTGACAGGGACCAGAGGGAAATGTATTTGTTTGTTTTTGCAAAAGTAAGTAAGTGAGCATGTTTAATGGGCATTGCATGCAAACAGAAATATATAGAAGATACTTCCAGGAGCTGTTGCAGGTTTATTATCTTAAAAATTAGTCTTTCAGTTTTTCCTCCCAGGTCAGGTTTTCTAGCCATCCTTATCTCAGTGCTGTCTTCTGGTTTCTCCCCATTCAGTTTGTATGACGCTGCTTGTCACATTTACCTTTCTTCTCCAACATCATGGTGACGATGACTTGTATTCAATCAACTTCTGCTCCGCTCCTCAACCTTTTCCAACGCAACTGCCAGTCTTTCTCCACTTTGTTCTGCCCTTCCTGAATTCAATCTCTTCTTCCAGCATGCACATAACCTCTGCCATTCTCCCGATACCCTTACATTTATTAACCATGATATCCATTATTCAACTGATTTATGAAAATACTGAAAGTGCCAAGCCAGAGCAGAACTCTCCATCTGATTTATTTTCTGAAACATGAGTTTGGTTTTGTGGAAGGAGGTAGAAGAGCTTCTGCATTCAATAACATTGAACGACCATTATGGTCTCTTTAAAGAAAGGAGAACTGGGGTGGCTGTTCAGGATGCAGAAAAATTTAGAGCTGTACAAGCTGGCATACTGACAACCACTGCAAAACAAGGTACATGAGCAAGATACTGCCAGGCAGCTTCACTTTTGCCTTTCTGGTTATCTAGAGTTACAGAATCTCCCTTCTTGGAGATCTTCAAAAGCCACCTGGTCATGGTCCTGAGCTCTCATGGTCCTGCTTGAGCTGCAGGTTTGGACCAGATGGGCCCAGAGGTCCCTTCCAACCCTATCCTATCCTATCCTTCTATCCTATCCTATCCTATCCTATCCTATCCTATCCTATCCTATCCTATCCTATCCTATCCTATCCTATCCTATCCTATCCATATACACAGAAACCATTCCGTGATTCTTGCTTCTATGTCTACCTGCACACACTTCTATTAAGTGACCAGATGGATCCAAATCTTCATCTTGTGCAAATCTAGGCAAGATTGTAGTAGCATGCAGCAGCTGAGCCACCAGTTTCTTGTCTTTCTTTGCGAGAAAAAGCCTTTCACACATAGAAAGATAAGTTGGAAAGCGAATTTCTTCACTAAACCTGATGAAGGTGCCAATGTGCCCTGGCACTCCAGAGGATTTTATTATTTCTGTTTTAGAAAGATTTGCCTAGGTTAAGGAGGTTGCTTTGGATAATAGAATGGAAAGTTTTCACCTGTGCTGGGTATTCTTAATGAGCTGATACTAATACATATTGTATAGTCATATAAAAAACAGCAACAGCAACAACAAAAATGATATCCATTTTGGAAGTGAAATAAAATCTTCAAGTAAATGCTGAAGAATATGTTACATTTAATACTGAAAAAGCTGTCTTCAAAATCTCAAGAATTTTTAGAAATTTATTGATTCCTTATGGCAAGTAAGTTATGTAAAGTTATGAACATTAGTGTAATTACAGTATTTTACTAGTAAAAAAGCCCCAACTACAAGAAAACTTAGTATAAATATATTTATATACATATTTGTGTATTTCATAAACGGTTCACTGTAACATGCAAATTCCTTGGCTCTCAACACAGCTCTACACAGATGGTGAACTTTAGTCAGCTAAATAAGTGGAACATTTCACTACAAACTTTTTCTTTTATCTTTCACCTTTCTCTGCTGTTTCCTTTCCATCTTTTCTGCCAGCTACTCCTCAAAGAAGCCTGGGAACAAGTATAAGGCAGTCTCCTCAGATTGCTTAATATTATTTCTGTGAAGACAGCCTGAATTCAAAGGCTCAGCGTGAGAGACTGGAAAGATCTTCATTTCTCTGTTGGCAAGGCTTTTACACTGATAAATAGCAGTTTGCTCTGCATATTTCAGTTAGGAGAGAAGATCTGCGCAGGCTGACAGCATTATCATCCTCCTTCTTGAGCAATCAAAATCCCTTTCAGCTCATTTAGGGCACCACGTACACAAGTTATACATAACCTACATCAGCTTTTAAACTAGATCCATGCAACTAATTTCCAATATTAACACCATAATCCCTCTGCTGTGCCAAAGCACCACAACCATATGATGATTGTGCAAAGGTTTGACCAGTAGCTTCATAGCTACTCAATGCTGGAATGGGGTACTGTAGTACATCAATTGATCCAGAGAATTTAAGACCAGAAAAGTAGTAAAAAGACATTTAATACTGTAGTGCACCTATCAAATTATCTTCAGTAACCTGTCTATAGACTCCCATAATTCGGAATTTTGATAATGGATTTTGTTTTGTTTTGGCTAAGACATACCTTTGACATGCATACCTTTGTTCCACATATCACTGTCCTAATCAAGTTCATTGTAGTAAGTTTTAGGCTCTTCATTCCCATTATTCCTTTCACTGATAAGTTAAAGAGCCATTGTTTGCGGGGTCTTTCCTTGTAGAGAACATTTTTACAGACCCCAGTTTCACCCCTGTTCAGTTGTCTTCCTGATAAATTCCATGGTCTGAACAATTTTGAGAGACTGAATTTTCTCATTGACAGTAATTTGAGGTTTGCCTTCCAATTTTCCAAAGTCTCTTTAAATATAGAGGAAGTGGGAGAGTATGAAATACTCCAGCATTGGCCTCACCTTGCCTTCTTGCTTACCACCTTTCTTTTCATATTTCAGCTTTGTCCTTAACCAATAGGGTCGTGTTAGGAGTCAAAGTGAAGTAGCTTCTTTGCTTTCAAGGCATTATTTTCAGGAAGAGAGTGTCCCTCTCTGATCCTAGGTCAAACTTTTGGTCCTAGAAGGATGGTTTTTTTTACATTTATTTATAGTATACTTGAGGTATGAAACTAATCTTTTTGTGAGAGGTCTGTGGGAAAAAGGGGAGCTGATTTAATAAGAGTTTTTTTTGCCTAATCCCACATACAGAAACTATTCGCTTTACCTGTCAAAAAAAAAAAAATATATATATATATATATATTGGAGACTTACATCTTGTTTAATTATGGAACAAAACAAAACAAAACAATGACAATAAAAAAGTGTTTTCTTCTGTGCTGCAACAGAATGTTTTAAACAGAGGTAAGCATAGGCCATAAGCTGGGTCTGGATTTGTATCCTAACTTCCATATGGCCTGAACTACTGGATGGAGAAGTTACTGGGAGACATTCAATGGCCAACCCTCTTGCATTTTACTTCTCAAACTGTCATATAGCTGATGGCAAAGGTCTATGGGATTAATATGTCTGGAACAGTGCTATTAAAGTGCTATATTAACCTGACTGAGTCATCCGGGTATTTCCTCTGGCCTGAAGAGAGCTTGATATAAGTCAGCAATTTCTGTTTAGAAAAATAAATTTTTCTCATTGCATTTTTTCTTGTTGTTTTTACAAGCTTTGGGTGCGTTTTTCTTCTGCTTTGGCAAATGGGTCAAACTCTTTTTCTTTTACTCCGTTGATTTCAGTAGCCTGATTACTACCAGTTGTTTAGCAGTGTAGCATGCGTAATGCTTTGCTCTGTGGGACTATACTTTATTGAGCATGGATGTTGGACTCTGGCTTTTGGCTGGGACTGACCAGCAGAAGGAAAGGAAGGAAGGTCTGTCTAGTTTATGATGAACAATGAAATTTCCAGATGTTGAGGTTTTTGTTTGGAAAAATGCTCCATCCTATGTGTGAAATACCCTAATTTGAAACCAAAGTTGAAAAAGAAAGATAACAGACTGGTTCATTTTATAATCTCCTTTTCATTTTCTTTCTTCCTTTCTTTCTTCCTTTCTTTCTTTCTTTCTTTCTTTCTTTCTTTCTTTCTTTCTTTCTTTCTTTCTTTCTTTCTTAATCATTTTCTTAATCTTTCGGTAGCTCATGTTAATACCACAGATGCTCAGGGGAATGGCAGATAGACAACAAGTCCTGTTCATTTTTTTCTTTTCCTTTGTTGTAAAGGGGGTACACTGTGAGCTAGGTCATAACCCTAATCTTGCTCTCTCCTTTCGTTCTTCTCAGAGAAAAGCCTCCATTTTTTACTTCCCAATCAGACATGGTATTTCCCTGCTTTTGGAACATTGCCTGTCAGTGTGCAGGCCAAGCACCTACTGGAGCAAATAAATACTCACTGATTGAAAAGGTGGTTGTCTCTGCTTCATTATCACAAAAAAAATCATTATCAACACATGTTGAAATTAGATAACAAATGATGAGGATTGCAGAAGGAGACGTGGCCTGGTTCATGCAGATATATAATGCCCAGGAATGTGACTTTCCTCCAGTCTTTCTTCTGCCTCCTTGCTTTCAGGCTCCACCAGGATATGATCTGAGCCATTTCAACTTAGAGCTCCCATTTTAATAGCTTTGTTCACTGACCTGCTGCTCCTTGTCTGATCTGTGCTCCCTTCAGCCTACCCCCTTTATGTCACAAATGAGTGAAGTACGGTTCTTTTGAGATCTACACTTACTTTTTGGTGACACTTCAGGAGAAACTCAGCTTGAAGACAGTGCATGGTGTGGAAAAATATTAAACAAATCTTCAGAGAGAGACAGTTGAGCACAGGATCCTGTGAGGAAAAATACCATGCAACATTAAGGCAGGCAGAACAATTCTAAAAATATTACCTGAAGATAAAATCTGCTTTATAGGTTCTACAGAAGATACATCTGATCTTCAGAAAATGCTGTACCTTCTTCTTTGCAATCTCTTCTGCTATTACAATCAAGATCCTCAAAAGTGCCCAGGTGGTCCCCCTCTACTTACCTAACTTCTTGGCCAGCCTAAGGTCAGATCTATCTCCAGAAAGCTAAATCTCAAAACTCATGAACAAACAATCCAAGACACTATCCTGTCCAAGGTGGGTTTTCAAATGTCAGAAGTCACCAAGTCCATGAAAACTGCTGTGAAGCCAGTCTGGTGTTGATCTATTTTAGATACCTGGTGATGGGCACCGGGATGACACCCTAAAACTGATAGCTCAGATTTTTGTAAATGGTGAGAGCTGTATGCTGCCCTAAGGTTAACAGAAGTGCGATGTGTTCAGTTTTATTGATGTTGTGTTTCTTTTCTTTTCTTTTCTTTTCCAACAGTGAATACTGTTTAAATTACAGAATAAACTTCCACTAGTCCTGATAATACGGGTGGGGGATAACCCTGGCTTGTAGCTCAGAGTAATATATACCCCTCATCCCAACACTGCAAGCTATTAGCTCAAGGCTTGTCAGCCTCTTGGGTTTTAATTAATGAAGTTCCTGTTAAGGACATTTTTTTCATCACTTGCTCTATTCCAACACATTTCTTTCATTTGAAACCTGAGCACTCTGCCAAGCAGGCCCACAATGTCAGAAGGGGAGGGAGAGCCTGTCTAAACTACAGTCGTCTCTCTGTTCAACTTGATTCAATTTAGAGGAATTTCACTTTGTCGAATGACAAGATGCTGTATTTTGACAGTTGCCTATTTATGCTAAAGTGGAGGCATAATAAAATCAGTTTGGCATCTGGCTCACTCTGTCTGTAGCTTTTACTTAAGAATCTGATGATCCTTTTTTGTAGTTTGACTGACATTACTGTTTGGTTTCTGATTTGTTGTATTGGAATGTTTTTCTGTGTGTGTGTGTTTTATTTTGTTTTGTTTTGTTTTTTCTTTTATTTTCTTTCTTTCTTTTTTTTTTTTTTTAAATGAAAGCTTTCCTAAGAAACTGGCATTCTCTTCCTTGAACACACCCTTCCTCAGCTGCAAATCTCAAAAAAGGAGACAGCATTGTTATAAGGAAGATTTTTTTTTCCCTTTAAAACTTACTGGAAAAAGTTAAATGCAGCAAGGAACCAAAACAAACAAAAAAAACTGTTACAGTTTGACAGCAACAAATTCTGAGGCTGTGGATAAAAGGTTGTAGGCTACTGAGGCAAAATTCTCCCTGGCTTTGTTACGAAGTTTATCTCATGACGGGCTATCAGATTGTGTGTTGTTGTTTGTATGTTCTCATGTTGAGCTCCCCACCACAACATGTGACTGCCTTCCAGTAGTCCATTCAGAGACGTGACTGGCATTTATCATCTGCTGTCTGGTCTTTCTCATACTTTCCCCAGGAGAGAAGTGTGTGCAATAGGGGATTTTGCCGTCCCAAGGATTTTTTTTTTTTTAATGTTTGTTGTTCTGTGTTAGAGGAGGTACGTCAGAAGTGGACATCTTGCATTTGAGCAGACGATGATGAGTTTTATGATATTTATTAATTCGTGGGGGATTTAATTCTATGTTTCAGCCCAGAAATTAAGAAATCTTTGTCCTTAACTTTTTTGCATAAAATTCACTTGAGCCAGATTATTGTTGATCGCTTTTATTCTGATCTTCATTTTGTAGCTTTTGATACCCAGTAACATTTTAGGTGTACTGAATGGTAGTGGTTGCAGATGTGCCTGTATAGGTTAGGGAACCCCAGGAACACCAAAGCTCTGCACTGCAACTGGTCTTACCTGATATGGTGCACTGACATCAACAGTTTTCTTTCCTCCCCAGATCAGTATTTCTGGCAGAGAAGAGCCACAGCCTTTGTGTCAAACGCCAGAATATAATACTCTACATTTAACCCTGTCCTGCCATTTACAATCACAACAAAATCCCAAAATTAAAAGACAACATATGAAGAGCTGAACCAAAGAGCACTTGTGTCAGAAGTGTTTCTATGATCCTCTGTACCTGAAGGCACAAGGATTTTCAGAAAGAAGAATTAATAATGCTATAAGGATCTCTTTTTTTTTTTTTTTTTTCCCTCACTGGAAAAGATAAAAGGCTGAAATGGCTAAAATAGGATTACACATTAGTAAGTCCTTGGAAATAAAATATTAGCATTTCTATTTGCTGCTTGAGCAAAGTATTTCTATATCACTGTTTTGTGCAAGAGAAAGTGATGCAAATGGACAAGTTCCTGACAGGTTTGATTGAACCCTGTTTTGCTTCCACGTCTGGGTGTGCATGGGTCCTGGGTTCATTTCAAAGCAGGGCCTGTTTGCTGAAGTAGAAGTTTCCACAGGGAAGACCCCAGGAAAAGGGACCACTGAGGACCTTTGATGCTTCCTCCTTAGGTCTCTTACCTAAACAATTGGAGCAGAGACCTGAGCACTGACTCAGTAATAGGCACGTGTTACTCAGCATAAGGACCCTGGCTAAATCTAGCCTTGTCCTGTACAGCCCCAGAAGGATTTTAAGGTTTTTCTGCAGCCCAAACACTTTGTTCTTCATGCTCAAGGTAGTCTTGGATGTTGACATTTCCTCTGGGGGTTTCTGAAGAATTGGTCACTGTGTTGGTGCACATCAGAAAAACAGAGAAGAAAACACACACTTAAACCCTGTGGTCAATAAGATGCTTTATTTTAAGATATTTTGTGCTCTGTTTTGTTATCTGACTTTTAGATATGTTGAAAGAAAATGGATTTGGGGTACCATATCAACAAAGTAGCTTGTCCCAGCCCTGATTAATTACCATCATCACAAATACTTATTCATGCTGGGCCACCCAGTTCTCTCAGTCATCATCACAAAGTTCTCTATCAGTTAACTGCAGCTTTATCACCTGGACAGAGGAAAAACATTGGTTTCCAGCTTGTCTGGTCTCCAGCCTGAGGAGATCCCCTCTTCTATCCCTGCTTCAAGGCTGGGCTCTGCCTTCAGCATGGCAGCCAGGCACAGCCTTGTGCCACTCGTTGGGGTTAAAGCCATTAACAGGATGGGGGCCGATAGATTCATGTGCATTAACGAGAGAGTCATTCTCTCAAACTTCTTTTAGTGGATAGTAGATTAGGAGTATGAATTATTTGGTTTGTCAAAATGATGGCAAAAGGAGCAGAAAACAAAGGTCCCATTGGTTCTTTAGCAGTATCGGTGAAATTAAGCCATTTAAAAATACATTTTAAAGTGATGTTTTTCTGTACAAACCACTTGGTAAATATACAATTTTATTTTTTCCTTTTCTTTTTTTCTTTCTCTATGTATCTCAGGGCCGTCTCAGGGATGTCAGACTGGAGGACATCACCTATATCAGCTCATCTACTCTCCTGCAACTACAGATGTAACAGACACAAAGACCAGGAGGTCTCCTAAGAGCCTTTTCTGTGCACAGATCCAAATATCATCAGCCACATTCCCCAGCATTGAGTGAGAAATTCAGATCTATTGCTCAAGAAAGCAAAGCAGGCTCCAAAACATTATATTTTAAAAGATGACCCTAGGAGAGACTGTTGTTGCCAATGGTTTGGGCACCTGCTGTGCACGACACTGGCCACTGACAATTCCCAAAGAATCTAGCTAATGCACAATTTTTTTTTTTGCAAATATAGTAGATTTAATAGATCTAAGAGAAAACTGTCCTGGACCTGTAACTGATGAGTGGTTTAAATCTGAGCTTAGGAGCAAGAAGAAATAGAGAGGGAAGCAACACTGCACCTGATCTCATGTCCCATGTCAGACTGCCGCCAATCTCTGATGATTCTGAGAAAAGTAGGGAAAAAATAAACACCAAAAAATCAGCAGCCAAGTTATTCATCAAAGGTGGGAAAAAAAAATCTTCCTGGCCTCTGTAGGCATACAGTGGAAACCCTGAAGCATGGAATTAATTAAATACAAAGAGACATAATTAATTTAATTAAATGCAGTCCTTTTAAAAAGGGCTGCTCTGATTAATGCCTGCTCCTGCAAAAGCTTATGAATATATTTAGCCCCATTCCCAAAGACAATATTTGCAGGATCTTGATTAGAGGAGCTAAAGGTTCACTAATATGAGTGCAAGTGAAAACCTTACACTTACAGTGTGAAAGTAGACGCAAGAAATGACATTTTAAAAAAGAAAAACAGCAAAGAGATCAAAACATCCCCTGGTTCAATATCTTCTGGGGCCAGGAGACACCGCTCAGACCACCTAGACTGACTCTCTGTGTAACACCAACCACAAAACCTCACTGCGATTCTCACATTATGTCCACCAGTCTCTGATCCAGCCAGATCCTGCCACCCATTTCCATAGCATAAGGTGTTTGTTGCTTGGTTTGGGGCTTGTTTGTTTGTTTGTGGGTTGGTGGTGGTTTTTTTTTTTTTTGCTTTTTTTTTTTTTTGATACATCATTTTCACTCTCTGATAGCACTTGGCAGCAGCTGAGCTCAAATTTATTATGCAGAACCATTTCCCAATTAAGTGGCAGACCTTATCATATCATTGGTCTAATTCAGTTCCCACACAACAAAACCCATTAAATAAAACATCCCAGATGAAAGCTTTGGAAATGATTCTCAATCACCTCCAACAGAGTTTGGGAAACTGAGGTCCAGAGACTGATGCTTTGCTGTCGTTGGGTGGTCATGTATTCTCTGTATGCCCCATGCCAGGATTCAGTAGATCTGCTGGGTTTCCTAACCTTCCAGATTTGGTAGAAATCTTGTTTTTCTTTTTTTTCCCTTTTTTTTTTTTTTTTTCTGCCAGGCTTCTTAGAGGAATATTTTCCTAATGTTTAATATTATAACGTTATCTCCACAAACGTTATAACGTTATAACGTTATCTAACAAAGCTGACGTGCATCATCTGCAATTATAAGAAGTTACAGTCTTCTGTCTTTAATATATTTGGCCCATGAACTTAAGTGTTGTTAATTCATCTGTTGCAAACAGTGAATATTAATGGAGCAGAATTCATAAGATTTCCTCAGTTTACCACTCAACACTATGAATGCCTTTATTTCTTACAAATGGGCTTAATAAAGGTTTCAAGAATGAGTAGTGCAATTCTGTAGAAAAATTGCTAATTTTCCACTGATTTTACTGCTCTGTGACAGACACTCTAAATGTGAAGAGACTCATTTTTTATTCAAGCTCATATTTTGGTGTTAACTCTTCCATTTTTTCTTAGTCAAAAGCAGAGAAAATGCTAATATCCTCTACCTCCAGATAGGAAGCAGATGCAGGAGATCTTAACTGTCCTTCCCAAGGCCTGTTACGAGTTTTGGCTCAAATGTCAACATGAGTCAACATTTTACTTTCAGTGACAGGTTGGTTTAGTTTCCTATTTAGTATTGGTTGAAACACGGTAAATCCCCCTTGGAGACAAAAAACTGACTGCTTAACAGAAAATTGTTCTAAAAGCCTTAGTGAAATTTTCCAAAGTATTTTGTGCGTTTTTTCCCCATTTCCTTAAAATTGCAGCGAGAAGGAATTTTATCATCAAAGTGAACAGAACTGGCAAGGCATGAATGAGCACAAACCAAAGAGGCTCCTGATTGTGTCTGCCTTTGATGAGATCCATACACAGCACCTATGTGCTCCAGCTGCAGGGATATCCCAGCTGTCATGCCAGTGTTTCATCTGCAAATTTCAGCTTCCATCCTAACCTTGAAGAAGTGGCTAGAACCTGCCCAGGTTTCATACAGTTCATTGGGTCATTTTTATGAAATCCTTAAGTGTTTTTTTTTTTTTTTTTTTTTTTTTCCTCCAACTTTTCTTGTTGGTTGGTTGGTTTTTGCTTGGGTTTTTGGAGGACTAACTTCCACACAGGAACTTGAACCACAAGGCACCTTGGACCTTGTCAACCTGAGCTAAGCAGATATAATTATTTTTTGCGAAAATATATGAAAGTCATTGCTGTGCAAGAAATGTAAGCAAACAGTTAGGAAACTCGCCTGAAGAACAGCAAAGTGAAGGTTCAGATTGTGGCTGTGAACCGAACAGAGCATGGATTTCAACGCAGCTTTTGAACAACTCAAGCAGTAGCTGTGAGTGCTGGTCATACAAAAGTTGCCCTCACAAATTTGTCATAAAAATTTGCACACATTTGCAAAGCATTTCTGGTTTGGAGGTGACAATATTTGTTGGAACAGTTATTTGCCAAAATTTTGATTTATCAACAAAATTGTCAATGTAAACTCTGCTTGTCAGTGGGGAAAGGTGTGACCCCTAATTCATCCTACACTCTGCCTGTCCCACCTCAGTTAAAGTGGTGCCTACTCCAAGTACCAGCTTTGGGTACTAACTGCAAAAACAGGCTCCAGAAAGACCCAAACAGAAAGATAATGATAGGCCAAGGGGGAGTGGTTTTAAATTAAAAGAGGGGAGATTTATATTAGATATTAGGAGGACATTTTTAACTCAGCGGGTGGTGAGGCACTGAAACAGGTTGCCTAGAGAAGCTGTGGATGCCCCATCCCTGGCTGTGCCCAATACCAGGTTGGATGGGACTTTGGGCAACCTGGTCTAGTGGGAGGTGTCCCTGCCCATGGCAGGGGTTGGGACTGAATGGGCTTTAAGGTCTCTTCCAACCCAAACCATTCTGTGATTCAATGGTTCAGACTGTTTTAACCTTTCTTGGACCTTCAGGTCCATCTCGGACATAAAAACACCACAACAACAAAAGTTAATTTCAGATGTAAGCTAAAGTGATTTCCTTCCGCCCATTCTTCTGAGCTAAATTTCATTTTTTGTCAGGACCCTGATGGAAACGGCAAATTTTGGGTATCAGTCTGTGCTATGTTGTTTTACTTTCCACTCCTTCCAAATAAGTATCAAATGCTGAAGTCTGCTCTTCTTTATTCAGACAAACTCGGGGGATTCTTTCTTTTTCATGTGTTCCAAAAGGACTTGGCAAACAGCATCAAAGAAGGGCTTTGACTTCACAGTCTGCTCCTCCTTCCCCACAGGTGGCAATAGGGAAGGGGATTTTGTGGGGCTGAGCCACTGAGGCCAGCCTGAGCTGAGGACACTCCATTAATGTCACTGGGGAAGGAGACATATCTGTGCCAAGTGCCCTTTCAGCCTCTGCAGGGTGCCCTGACATCATTTGCCTGCCTGAAGAACTCAAAACTTCACTGAGTCTGAGACCAGAGACCAGTTTAAAAGAAAAGAGAAATCATTTTTCCTCCTAGCTGTCAAAACCCCATAAAAATGATCGGATTGCTGGAAAAGGATCCTGTTACTACGTTGAATTCGTTCACCCCTTCTTGTGCTTTTTCCAAAACTCTGAGCTTTAAGTGGTTTCTCTCCTGTTTTAAAAACAAAGCAAAGAGGAAAACTGGACACAGACATGTCACGGAGCTGTCGTTTCACAAAATATTACAATGAACATGATTTACTATTTCACAAAGACACCAAAAGCATCATGTCAATACCCAGACTTTGCCAATAGGATGGCAAGGACTTCATATTGAACTCTAATCTTCAGTATAATGTGATCACAGCAGACAACAGACTAGTGAACCCACCAAATTTGCCTTTGTATTATATTTAGAGGTTTGTCTACAAGGGGCAGCTTCTACGAATGTAAACTAAGGTGTGAGTTTGCAGCTTACTTTTTTTTTTTTTTTTTCACTACTACCTCATCTGAACACAATTTCTACAGTAAATATGAAGTAGGTTTTTTTGTTGCACTTTGGGACAGGTATTGGGAAGAGATTTTCAAATCCCCAAAGGCTTCGACCAGCCAGGTTGCTTGCCCACACGAACTAGGAGTCAGGCACCTCACTGCTATTTTTGCCAATGAATATCTGTTACAAAATCTCAGCTCTATCCCTGCCTGATTTAGTGTTCTTTGAAAACAATGAAAACGTGGGATAAACTGAATAAATAAAATAGGACTACAGTAAAGATTGTACTAGGATTAGAAACTTGACATGCTTATCCTATATGAATAAAAATCAGATTTGCCATTGAACAGGCTACGGTGAAAATGCATGAAAGCTTTTAAGAATATTTGGAAGCTTTTCCCTCAGTAATATATAGAAAGTAGATACTGATTCCTAAATAATTGCTGAGATGAGAGGTATATTTCAACTGGAAAGCACAAAGCATCTGAGCTGCAAATATGACGCATGGGGAGAATGACTCACGTACAAAAAGGGGTTGATTCAAAATGGAATTATTTACTCTTGAAAGAATCTATTTATGGGATAACATGGATGAAATATTGAAACTAAGGATTATAATACATTTACACTAAGCAGGAGTTTCAAGGGCAGATGTTTGAAGGAAGAGGGAATGCATTACATAGGGGAGAGAAAGCTTTGTATTACTGCTAGGACATGAACTTGAAGTCCAGAAAACAAATCATGATTCTGTTTGCTAAGGCTTTACACAGCTAAGACCATATGTATCTGTCTTTTGGCTAAAAAGGTTTTTTGCTGTACCTCAATTCCCCACTCTACAAAGTCAGAAATATAATAATTCTCTGTTTTTAGGGTCATTGTGAGGATTAATCCATCGATTTCTGTAAGCACATCCTGAATTCCTCAGATGATGTCAGCATAAGAATTCAAGGAGGCATTGTTTTAGAGAAATAGTAAATAGTCAGGAAGGATCTCAGTTCAAAGGAGCTGGAGGCAAATAATTTGAACATCCTTAAGCAAAATTTAGATGACTTCACTGCTGATGATAAGGGAGTATTCAACAGTTTTACTCTTGAGAGCAATCAATATGTTAAAGGAAAGAAGGACTTTTTTTTTCTCTCTCTCTCTTTTTTTTTTTTTTTAACCAGAAACCTCTTCTGGGTCAGTATTATAAATGACAGCTAATTTTCTGAACATTTATTTAAAAATAAATAAAATAAAAATAAAGATTGCTCTTAGCTAGCATAAAATATTCAGAGTGTGTACTATTATAAAGATAACAGTATCAACACCAAGACATTGCAGGACCAAAGCTTCTATAGCTTGTACCTGGTCCACAAAGCCTCATACCCAGATTGAATACACACTTTCTGTATGGCTTACAGTGGAGGATAGCTTTCAAAATCATCTTTTGTTTCTTGCAGATGGAGAAGATATTTAATTTATGGCAAAGTTTTCACAGAAGAATAAGCCTGAAGAGGCAATACAGAAGCCAAAGGCAGTGGGTCTGAGATGATATTCCTTAATTTTAATTACAGCGTCTTTCATCTATGACTATCTTTCAGTATCATTTTCCTTTCTCAAGCCTCCTTGTATCTGTTAAAGTATTAAACTAATCAAAATAGTAAATATTCATAAATTGCAGGGCCTGCCATGTCTTTAAAGGGATTCAACGCTAAGGAAAAATTAATGTATATGATAAAATGTCGCGTGACTTGCACAAGCATTTCAGAGCCACTTAAAGTTTCTCCAGACACTCGTCTACGTCTGTTCTGGATAGGCAGGTTAACGTTAGTAGTGATTACTGCTGTAAACCATTTCTCTCAGCTTCTAGTTGGGGTTTCAGCAGCAGAACTATTATACAGGTTGATGCAAATAAATACCCATGGTTCAGATTCATCCACCTAACTGAAGTGCAGCATAAAAATGTTGCCCTTTAATGCTTCCTGTATTATTAAAAAAAAAAAAAAAAAGAAAGAAAAAAAAAAAGAGAGAGATACAATCTGTTTACTGCATTAGGAATGCTGATCTAACTACCCACATACCTTACCTTTGCAGACCTTAGAGTCAGGTGAGATGGTCTGGACCCAAGCACATTGGTTTAATGAAACTCTTACAAAGCTGGATCTATTCTTGTAGGACCTGATCTACTAACCAGTAAAGTCAGTGGAAAATACCTACGCTGACTGAAAAGAACAGTCAAAAATCCAGCAGTACCTTCAGCAAAGCCAGGGGCATCTAAGCGATGGTTATGAAAAATTTTACAGGTTGAATATCTATATGGTCAAGAGAGCTACTCTAGGTGAGGTTTAATTTGAGGTAGTAGGCTCTGAAGAATTTATTTCTTTTGAAATGTTGTTTCAGTGTTTTTTACTCTATCTTGAAGGATACTGGGGATTCCTGCAACATGCAGTCAGAACTGCCAAGGAAGATTTTGGTTTATCCTGCTGTCTTGTGGCACATGTCCCAAAGATGAGGCTCATCGATCCAAAACAGTGTATGGAAAAAAATTCTGCAGACGTGGGGAAAAATATTCATCCTAGCTTTTTTTTTTTTTTTTTTTGAGATGATGTGTCATAGTCTTTCCAGTTAAAGAGCTTTCACTAACACTATGCTAAGAAACATATGAAATTGAATATTAAAAAGTGGAAATTAGACATTTGCCTTTTAAGATACATAATAAACAGTCAAGGTTAATTAGTTTCAAAATAAATGCTAAGTACAATCTACCAGTACTGCATCGAAAATGAAAAGAAACTATGGAAAAGGTCTGCAGAGAAATGTGTTTGGCATCCGCTCTGCTTCTTTGAGTCACTCTTCATAACTGTTCAGGGCAGGATTTTCTGTGACATCTCTTTTTTGTTTGCACAGTAATCACTCACTGAAATATGCAATCAGCCCTCAAGAAAACAGGAATTTCACTTATGCTGTGAACTCAACATCATATGGAGAAGGACCATATTCAGTTCATCCAAGGAACATGATTAGATATCAATATCAAGCTAAGGCAAAGATATATATCCAGTATGAAGTCACGTCCTGTTTAATATTATAAAAATGCATAGGCTTTTTCATTATGTACTTCTGCCAAGGTCTACAAAAATCCTAGGGTATTTTGCCTACAGACAGGCTATGGCTTTGTCTTGGCTTGTGGTCTAGATCTTCGATCTTTGGTACTTATTATATTGACTTTGTTGCTCTAGTACTATAAATTGTTATGATATTCTCTATTGTAATACTGTTAAATCCCATTTTTAAGAAGAGAAACTGAAGGACTCAGCAATATAGCCTAACACAAGGACACTACTATCAAGGAGTTACGGCCAGCCCTTTTTTTTGTAACTGGAATTTTTTTAATGGATAAAAACTATCTTCAAGTGGAAAGAAATGCTAAAGTCTTTAATCTTCACACAAAATTATTATTCAGGATAGTGTGATTTTTAAGAAATAAGGATCAGCTTCTGCTATCCTTCTTTTGCTATTTTGTATCCTGCTATTTTACTGCTCTAAGAACAAGGTCTACATAATACAGTTATAAGAAAGTCTGAATAGAAGAGCTCTTTGAATCAAAGATACTTAGAAGAACAATACAGTAACTCAGAGTATAAGGGATTAAGAATTAAGGAAGATTATTGTGGAAAGTGAGTGCATGTTTTACCTGTTCTTAAACACCTCCTGTGATGGAGATTGTACAACCTTACTAAGCAATCCATCTCAGTGCTTAATTACATTTATGTTTACATTTTTCCCCAGAGGCTATCCTAAATCTTTCTTATTGCAATTTAAACCTACTACTTCTTGTTCTACCTGCACTGGGCATGAAGATAGTTTACTCCCTTCCTCTTTGCTGCTAATTCCACATATCTGAAGACCATTATTGCATCTCCCTGCAATCTTTTCTAAAGAAGAAACTAAATAATCCCAACTCCATCAAATTTTATTGCAGACCGTGTTTTCTAGATTTCTTACCATTCTTGTTAAACCTTTTTGTATCTTCTGCAACCGGCCTACATATTGCTTGAATTGAACACATTAATTCAATTTAAATTCAGCCAAACCAAGTAGAGCAAAAAGATTACATCACATATTTTATTATTAATATTCTCTATTGTCCTTGTCAAATAGCAGCCTAGCCTTTCCCAACCATCTCTTTATTTTGTGAAAATTAATTTAATTTTACTCTGCACCCTGAATACACTTTCAGTCTTCACTATTGGATGTCTGCATAATTCATGATCTGTGTATTTAATGAACTTTCTCTCTCCTCTATCACCAATTCATTCATAAGGGCATTGTATAATTCCACAGAAGCACTACTGCAAAACTCTGCTTATGACATGTTTCCTGTTAGAGAGCGTACTATTGGCATACATTAGTTTCTCAGCAATTTTTTCTCCCATATATTATTACTTTGACTTGCTCAATAGAATGTTGTTTAAAACAATACCAAAAGCTTATTAGAGGCAAGATAAAACATCTATGCTACTCCTCTATCCAAAAGGTCTGTTGCTGTGCCAAAAAAAAATAATAATAAAATAAAAAATAATAATAAAAAAGAGTTTGGTTTGGCAAGATTTCTTCTAAAAAAATCCACAAGAGCAATTTTTCATCTGTTCTATTTTGCAATCACACTAATTCTCAGTTATCAAATCTGGACCATAGAGTCACCTGACTCTGGATTTTGGTAAGAGATGGGAGATCTCAGCAGCCTGATTTGGGGAAGAAGTGCCCCACAGTCTAACCACCTTGACTGTAACAGTGTAAGCAGATTGGGAGCCTGCTGCACATCTCTGCATTTTTCTAAAGATGATGATATGATAGGGAGGTTGCTTCAGTACCATTTGCGGCCCAACCCATGGCTCCCACAAGTGGGATTATATTATTATTATTTAAATACTTACTTCTTTTCACCTAGACCTCAGTTCTGCAGGGCTGGATGTAGCACCTGCCCTACTGTTACCCCAGCAGCTGACCTGGACTATGCATCGCGTTGGGTGTTGCTCACAAGAGGGCTTTTGCTCCATCTCCCACCCCAACAGCGCTGGTTGTGGGGCTTTCTGCAGACAGATCTGCAGTTGCTCTGCAGCTGGACACGAGCCAGCTCTGCTTAGAAAGCTGTGTGGCTTTGTTAGTGCAGTGATGTGCCTAAACCAAGCAGTAAGACCTGCTGAAAGCACATGGCTGCTCTAATCGAGTTGCTTCCAGCTTTTGGATCAGAACTGCTTCGTCTGCAGCCATGCTGTCCTCCAGGTGATGCAAGTGCAGATCTGCTCTCTGCAAAAGGCTCTGTTAACAAATTAACTTCTAAGGATGTTTGACATTGGCTGCATCTTCATTTTGGAGGGAAAAAGAATCTGTACCCATTATTTCAGAAAATTTTACAAGACCATTTAAAACACTTTCCCAATGTTATTCTTTCATGTCCCCAAAAGTCCTTTCAGGCAACTAACCAAGTAAGTGTTATTATCTTCTTTTTCCTAACAGATGAAGACAGTGAGAGGAAATGCTTCTCATATTCCAGGGTGATTTCCAGCTCTTTTCTGTAGTCAGTGGCCCTAAAACAAGCAACTGCTGGACTGTGGGAGAAATTCAGATATTGGGATACTCCTGGGTGGTTCTCAGGAGAATGAGGAAGCAGAGAAGACAGCTCAACTAGCCTGCAGATATGTGGAAATCAGGATAGCCTTGGATATGACCTATTTTTAATGAACACACGCTATAAGGCAGTAAAGTGCATGTTACCCACCACAGACCCAGCACAATAAGCTGCTGTATTCCAAACCTCTTGACTCCAAATCACCAGGGAGCCACCAGATACTTATCACATACTTTAGAAAGACAGGGGGCACCCTCCAAAATTCCTTAGTAGGAGGAGAAGACAATGGCTCCCATATGTCTTATTGCTTCCCTGCAGGATAACCTCAACTGGGAGCTCAGCTGGCACTGGGGTAACCCAACAGAGTTGGGTTCAACTCACGGGTTCTCTCCAGGTCAGTAATTTTGGGCGTCTAGGCATCCGTGTACCAAGGCAGCTACCTGCCATAGGCAAGGTAGGGGATCCATGCCTGGGCAGCCTGCAAACTGTGTGTAATTCAGGAGGCTGCATTGCCATCAAGGCAATGGACAGTATGTCCTTCGACTCAGCATCCTTGTTGAAAGTAATTTCCAGTCTTTGTATTTCACATCCTCAGGTAATATTTTGCTGCTTGACTTGCCACCAAAGCTGAGGAACAGGAGGGTGAGAGTCTTCTGTCCATCATGCAATGGCTAAAGAACTGGCTCTGCCTTAAACTCCCTATTATTAACCCCAGGATACCTCCTGTTTAATTCTCCAAATGTAAAAAACAGGGAAGATTTAGTTCATGGTACATTTGCAAAAAAGCTCAGACTATACAAATAAGCATCTTGCAGCAACTGCAAGTAGAGGCAAGTTCCAGAAAGGGAAAAAATAGTCTGATGCATGTCATCTTGCGGTTTTTTGTTAGATTAATGAAAAGCCCACACAGCATAATTATGTTTACAATAAGCTTACAGGAGTTTTCCCACAAGGTAGACGAGAGTCATAGAGGGATCAGGTTAAACCAATTATTTAACCTTTACGGAGCTAAACTTGCAAGTGTTTCAGAGGGAGGGAAAGTGGCTTGTTTTATTGGTTGCTTAGGACCGTGTATTAAAATAGTGGTCTTCTTTTTTACTCTATCATATTGCAAGAGCATAGACTGGCAGATCCAATTCAGATGCCCAAGAAACAAATTGTTGGATGCCTAGATGACTTAAATATCCCACTGCTAGTACAAGTATGCTTTTAACTGCTATGAATGAGTCTCCTCGTGAATAACCTAACATGTCTGGTAAGGCTCTTCACAGAACATGGCATCCAGATTGAGGGGATTTAATGACAGAGGGAACAAATAAGTCATCGAGCTTGACTGGGAGTTGTTGCATTCACTAAAATCAAGATTTCCTTTACTGGAGCTGGTCTTTTGGGCTTGAGACAAGTGGGCAATAGTGGGAAGCACTGAAAAGAAAACAATATAGTATCATTTATCAGGCCTTTTGCAATGTCAGCTCTCCATTGTTCTTGTTTGAAAAAATACATGCTTCTTGGCTTTCCTAATTCATCAGAGAGACATGCAGTTGTTCTGGTTTAGACATTAGCATTTGTTTTGTTTATTCCAGTTCCAGTGGGCAAAAATCAAGTAAACCTGATTAATTCAATGGTCTACCTACAATTTTTCCAAATGATATGGCAAGATATGATAAAGTAGAGCTTGAGAAACACAGATATAACACCCTAGGGGCTAAATTCTATGGATATTGTTGACAGAGCATCTGTCTAAATGATCTTCTAGCTAGTACTGGGCAAAATCAATTTATTTTTTTTTGCTGACAATTTGAAAATGTGGGTAAAAAAACCTATAACTGCTCAAAATTCAAACACTTTGGCAAACTGCATCTTGGGTAAAATATTCAGAACACTTCATGTGTTTAATCCAGATTTGAGAGCTTCTTATTTTTCACTGAGATAAAAAAAAAAGAAGGAATTTTGTAACAAATTTTCATTTGTGTGAAAAATACCAAGAGATTTCACTAAAAAACAAATCTGAGCCCTCCTCAATTACTAGTTATAAAAACTGCAGTCAGCACCATGATTTACGTACATGTTAGATAATAATTTAGCTGGTATATGTGAAGAAAACAAACAAAATTAATATCTGAGTGGTCAAAATGGGGTTGTCCAGCTCCAAAGCCATTTGTACGGGTTTCACGTGCTGGCACCGTGCAGAGGCTGAGACCCACAGGGAAAGCCAGCCCTCTAGCTGCTGAGGAAGCCTCCAGCAGGGGTGCCCCAGCCCACACGAGGACTCATTCAAAAATGAGTAATCGGACCCCACAGGGAGACATTAACCTTTTCCACCTGTGAATGCCTCCCAGCACTCCTCCACCCCTCGGCTCCCAGATGTGCCTGCAATACGGGTTGGAGAGGTGCATGTCCTGGTTGTGCATGGACTGATCCTTCCAGCTCTGCGTCCTACAGCAGGTGACATTCAGAAAAGCTCTTTAGAAGGAATATCAGTGGTGACAACCAGCAATAAATTCACTTGTGACCTATCACAGAGCTATCTGAACAAGTATTAAGGCATGAAGCTGTACATCACTATAGTACTCAAATTTCTCATTGGCTTTTGTACAACGTAGATGAGATAATGAATGCTTGAAGACCAAGGTCAATGCTTTCAGTTACAGGGTTTCCAGTTCAGCAACTCATTTCCTATTTGGGTAGCTAAGAGTTGTAATTTTCCAGTTTTGCTAGTCAAACACAAGAGATTTGTAAGATTTCACACCTCTGAAAATTAGGCCAATTATCTAGGTACCATAATGGAAATGGTTGACTCAAGGTCTCATCTTAGAGTGGGAGTGGGAATAAACGTAGTAACGATCTGAGGTTTTTCATTGCATATATGTTCCTCTCCCTATTTTAACCACAGCAGTCAGAGTACTACCAAGATAAGCAGAGAGACTAAGCCATCTGATAATGGATCACATTTTTTAACTCACCTGTATTGTTGCAAGTGAACTGTATCAAAGCATGGGCAAAAAGTAACATCTTTTGTCATGTTATCTCTAAGATCATGTCCTGGCTCTAAGAACATATAAACACCCTTTGTAACAATGCCCTTTAACATTTTCCAACAAGTACTATTAAAACACTCTAATTCTCAGTTCATTGCAACTTTCCCAGGATTCTGCGTTGATACTGAAATTTTCCATTTTGGTTGCTAGTTTACAACTTTTTTTTTTTTTTTTTGAGGGGGAAATTTGGTGTGAAATGTTTGCCATTTTCAAGAAGAAGGTTAGATTAATTTCTGGTGTTAGATTCTGAGGTCATTTCCTTTGACTTCTAATGGGAAACTCACATTTTACACCAGGCTGGCTGCTATGGATGGGATGAGTCTTGCATTCCCTGTGAGAATCTGCCCAGAGTTGGCAAAGTTTCAGGCTTTTGAAAAACCACAATTCACACAGTTTTAAGATGTCAAGCACCTCCTCAAAGCTTCCCTCTGCCCAGCTATTCTGTTTCCTTAAGTGGCAGAAGTCTGAGAGGGTGATACGGAGGCTCCAGTCCTGCTGATGGCCCACATGGCTGCCAGGAGCAGACCTCCTGCAGAAATGTCCACTTTTCCAAGCTGACTTCTTAAGTATCTAGGAAATGAACCAATAAATAAATAAATAAATAAATAAAATAAAATAAAATAAAATAAAATAAAATAAAATAAAATAAAATAAAATAAATACAATAAAATAAATACAATACAATAAAATTAACTGCAAAAGTAAGGAATTACCAGATTTAAGAGTACTTGTGTATCTTCAGTTTGGTTTCTTGAAGTGGTGTTCATGCAGATTTTAATGATTCAGTGACTTCCTAAGTTTCCTACTGACCCCTGCCTCATCCAGTGCAATGAGGGTCTGCTTTGGGAACTCATGTTTTGGAAAAAGGAGTATTATTTTCAGTACGACTATCTCACTGCATTCAAAGATTGGGAAGGGAAAGAAAAGAATAGAAAAATAAGGTTGCAGGAAAAGAAAGGATTGATTAAATTATTTCAGTTGGATCCTCTTTTATCTTGGTGTCTGTTAGGCCCATCTTGTCACCGAAACGAAAATCTTCCCACAAGTCATTAACATTTCTCATTTTCTAGATATCTGATAAGATCATACATTCTGACTTGCAGAAATGCTGATCATTCTCAACTGCAACTGATTTCAGTGTGCAAGCTCAGGTCACGTATTTCATACCATGTTCCCCAGAATCTCATTTTTGGCATCCCAGTCTACTCATGCCTTGTTTCCTTGATAGACCAAAAGGGGTGGGTACACCCCTTCCTCACTATTTTGGGAAGGGTGATGAGTGAATGTTTGTAAAGCCCTAGGATCCCATGGTGGGGAGCCCCACAGGAGAAGCCACAAGGAAATTAATAATTCTGTCTTCAGAATAAGATTTGTACTGTAAATAAGGCCTGGGGTCACACTTCAGATAATAAGCAGAGAACAAGATATTGAATTAGGAGCGCACCATCCATTCTGAATGAGGTGGTGGAAAATATACTAGGTGTTCGTTTAATTAAAGTCTTATATAATTCATACACACAAGGGAAATGATTTAAAGTTCATTTCTGAGTTAAGAATTGATTTGCAACCTTAATAATATTCGTTTAAAACAGTGTGTGGGTGGCATGTATGTTTGTTATAGCCTGCCAGCCAGGTAATTCAGGGAAAGAGGGAAACTTTGAGCTTTCAGCCCCTGGTCATTTCTTATGGATAATTCACTACCTGCACATCCTTTCTGGAAGCTGCTACATGTATGTTACTGATGGCTTATAAAAACAAAACAAAACCAGAAAGAAGTAATGCAATATTTATTTAAAATCCCTGTTTTGGGAAATCATTGAATCATGTCTGTCTTGAGGCATTGTGGTTCTTTTTCTAAATACTTCTTACTGAAGACATTCTGAGGCCAGGGAAGAATTGTTTGTAAGGCAACTTTCAGCCTTTCAAAATTAGAAATTCTTTGGTAAAACACCCTCTATTTTCTTTAAGATCAAAACCCAAACCTTATTTGAGGACATAGAGGCATTATTTCAACAGGTTTTAAAAACTTGTCATGAGCAGACTGGTGTGGATTACCACATTTTTTTACCTGTATCAGTCTCTATTTATTTATTTATTTATTTATTTATTTATATTTTTATTTTTATTACAGCAAGCACTTAGAGTCTGTCATGATTTTTGCCTGAACCTAGCTGAATAGTTCATGCTGATCCCACTTGCATCTTTAGACGTATTCTGACATTACAGAAACAGAAAATTGATGCTGCACTCTGAGGCTGGCATATAGGGACAATCTTTCAGCTGGAAGTGGCAGGGTCCCAGTTTGAGGAGCCTTGTAGGGGCCTGGAACTATGATGTTAAGCTGAAGGGTCAAGAATTAACCACTGGGGCCATGTGGGGACAGGGTTGAAGAAAGCAGAGGAGGAAACCTTGACATGAAGTGTTAATGCCACACATATGTGTGTGATGTGCCTTTCCAGTGTCAGGCACATGTGACCTGAATGGGACAGCTTAAAATGAGCAATTTTTGTCAATAGCTAATAACATGGGTTTCTGGCTGCAATTTGATTCTTATGAAATCATGGAATTTTGTTAATGTAAAGCTACTATATCAGCACAGACAAAATGTTGAGGCAAATGTGGTCTTGTGGGTACAACAGAGAAGTGGGTCCCATCTCTTAATTAGCTGTTTAAATTCAGGTGAAGAAAATCTCCAAGAGACATAAGTCAAGAGCATCTCTAGTGTGACCATCTGGAAGTCAATGTAATGAAATACATTTTCACTATTTGCAGGCAACCAATGACATACATTTTTTGCAAACATTGTTGCCTCCTGTCAAACATCTACATCTGTTTTGTGAACAAGTAAAATTAGAGCAGGCTGACAAAGATAAACATTGAGACTCTGCAGGTCCAGCAGAAGTCACTAAAAATCAGGGTTTGATCCTGTGACCTCTGACTTTTACCACTGGTGGTGGTATAATTTACTCCACAAGGAAGATAACACTTTACTGGTTGGTGGTGCAGTTTGAGACCTGTGGCCAAATTTGGTTATTTAATAGCAGATACAGTTAGAATGCACTTAATGGGTGGAAGAAACTGGTTTCGCACCTGAAGCAAAGCCCTCCCAAAACCAAGAGTGTGGCCCTCAGGTTTTCTGAAGGAGGGAGAAAAGTCTCTTCCCATCTGTCCATTCATTCCTGTTTCTTCTCTCCTTTACTGCATGTCTATTTTACTCACACTAAATAAAAAGACAAGGTTGCTTTCCTGGGCCTCCCAGAAGAGTTTAAAAAAATCCTAAATGTGCCACCAAAAGGATATGTAAACATATCTGTCTCTTGGATTCAATTAGTAGAAAGAGCTGTGGAACCAAGTGCATGTTTAAGGCAATCTAATAGCCTGTGCCCTGATGAAGTCTAACATGCCAGTTTGCATCTGAAAAAGAGAAAGGACACCTCCGCTGCCAAAAAATAAAAATAAAAATAATTTAAAAATAAAAATAAAAAAAAGCCAGAGACCCATAAATTATATCTTCGATATCTTTTCTGTTGCCAGTTCATCAGTTCTTATTTAGCCAGCCAATGCAACAAAAGCTTAATGCAAAAATGTACTGCAACCTTCTTCTACCCCTCCCTCCTTCTTCTGCTCTCTCTCTTCCTCTCTCTCTCTCTCTCTCTCTCTCTCTTTGGGATTGGCTTATTTAAAAACTATATTTCTGCCTAGGCATTCAAAAATGCTGAATGCCTCAAGCAAACTAGTAGAATAAGCATGTTTCTCTACTGTTTCTTGGCAGGGTCCACTGCCTGAGTCCTGCTTTAAATTAAAGCACATGTGGCTTGAGTTTAGCATTATCATGAAAATGAAATTACCACTTTAGAAAAGTCAAGTTATTTTGGAAGTGAAAACTGCAGGTCAGAGCCCACCAAAATTCCAAAAACTTGCTCGAAAAATGTCTTGTTGAAGGTTCAGAGCTGCTGCCGTGGACAGTGCATCAGTTTGGATCCTGATTTATAGTCTTCTCCTTCATGGTTTCCTACATTTGTTATACACTCTTGGGAAAACCTTGCAGACCTCGTGTCTTTGTCACTGGCTTCTTCTGCAGCTCCTCTGGAAAGGGAGAGAAAAAAAAAATCTATCAGAAATCAGCTACATTGACCCGAGGCTCATCCTATTGTTTTGAAGTCCTTTTGAAAATTGCCCAGGCACTGGTAAATACAACAAAGCCATGTTGAATTGCTGGTTGTTTGCTAAGCTAAAACCCCTCTGTACTGTTACATTAATTTTCTTGCTGGCAGCCTAGCGCTGTGTGAGGAGCAGTCTGGAGTCCACACTCTCCTGGCTGAGAATCAGTTCTCCTGTGCTCTTCGTCATGCCCAAAGGTTTGAGTGGGTGGCAGATCTCATCTCTTGTAGCAACACGGTGGTTTGAACAGGGTTTGGGTTTTATGTTTGTGTGTGTGCACATGTGTATATTTAGAGTTTGGTTAGTTAATACTTACATTAGCTACATATTTTTCTTTTCCTCTGGCTTGGTATTATTCAAAACTAGATAGGTCAGGTCAAAAATGAAAACAGATATACATCAAGGCCCACTCCTCCTAACAAGAATGCGAGAGAAGTGGATATTGGCATGTCACATCATGGTAGTAATGAGTCCATCTATAAGATGCCACTTGCCAGAATCTGAACAGCACCAAATGAGCTGGTTGTTAAAGGAATATTGTCAGATGGGCTGGATTATGTTGCTCCATGACATCGATTTTATTTTATTGCAATTCCATTGACTTCAGTGGAGTGAAGCCAGTCTCTGGGTGGGTTGGGAGAGAGGAGGACTCAACCTTCAACATGCCAAAGAGTTCAGCTGAAGTTGGAATGACCAGTGTGTTGTATAATCCTGTGGAAACATGTACGATGATTGTGCAAATGGAGCTGGTAATCTGGCTAAGAAGTCAAGCCACAATAACTCACCCTGTTCCCTACACACACAAGCATGTACATTCATACGCACAGAGAGAAAACTGTGTCTGGAAGAAAATAACTCTTCAGCCAGCAGCTTTAGAGACAGTTGGAAGAAAAAGGTAATGGTGGGTGCCAAGAAAATATTCCCCAAACTAAGAATTACAAATACTGTCTTGCCTTGCCTGTTGAGGTTTGCCAAAATGACTGGAATTGGTGGTGAAATGACTACTGATTTTCAGTGAATGTGGGTCAAGACTTCATCCCTTCAATGGAGCATTTAGGAATCCTTTAGTAAGCGTGTATCCTAACTTTAAGCCAGCCCACCTACCGACCAAAGAGTTGTAGTTTTGCTAAAGCATTACTATAATTTGGTAGGCAGTCAAGGGCAGAGTCTAGAATCAAAATGCCTTTGCGTTGAACTGTGAATACTACCATTGGTCTCATCTGGTGATGTGTTTCTCCTGCAGCCAAAGGACTGGTCCTCAGGCTCCTGTAGACCTACTTTCCCTCCAGACACATTCCTTTTTTCTCCTACCTGTGTGTCTTCTACAGGGATTTTTAATAAGAGTAGTCATGACCAGGCTTTTCAAATCAATGAGAAGAAGGGAGATTTTGGTACTACAGAGACATGTAGGGCAAGAGGTATGGTTTTATCAGTCACAGTGCCTCAGGGGTTGGAGATGAGGAGAAAGAGCATTCAGGAGATGTGGAGGGATGAAATTCATGGATGGTGAAAGCTTGGGGACAGAGTACAGGACTTCAAATAAGTGAAGACACAGCTCTGGGGCAGTAGAAGGGCTGCAAATGGAGTGACTGAAGTGAGAGGGTCTGGGAAAAATTGTTGATTGGAAAGTGTATGCTAGTGGATATAGCAATCACCTTACATTCAAATGAATCATGGTTGTATTTCATTTTGATCAGCTCCTGTGAAAGAACACCTCTCTGGAGTTTGGAGGGGATGGGCAGGTGAGGGATTCAGATGAACGTCTACTTAGGCAGGGTGAGGAGTAGCAGGGATTGAGGATGAAGCTGCCTGTGCATGCCTGTGAAGGGGCCTGTAGCTTTGCTTTGTGGTGAAGGAAGCCCAAGAAACACTTTTTTGTGGGGCAGAAGGGATCAGTAGAAGGTAAGGAACAGATTAGAGGGTCACTATATGACATGCCCCCAGCTTCCTTCCTGAGCATTTTCACATATTTGTGTGCAGGATCTGTTGCCCTAACTTGTCTCCATCCACTCACATCCCAGTGTCTGTATTTACTCTCATGAGTTGAACATACCGGTTAGACATTAGATAGTTTTCCAATGAAGTGGTTAGTTGAAGCTAGGTGTTGCAGGTCTCCTAATGCCAACAAAACACTCCTATCCAGGTTCGTAGAACATAAAACATACAGTGAGTGGCTACCTCTGCTCAGGTGAACTTCAGATCAAGCATCCTGCTTCTGCAATAAGTAAATAATAGTAATAAAAAAAAAGTAGGTAAGGAAGATGTTTAGGTACCATATATGAAAATCTGATTTGCAAAGGTGAAGCAAGGCACCGGGGGGGGGGGGAAAGAGCTCTCAGTGTTCCTAAACTATGTGAAGCTCTAAATGAGCCTGCTAACTCAAGAAAAAGATCCTGCAGATAGTTCTTTGAAAACAGGAGCACAGGTATCAGCAGCAGTATAAAAAGCAAACAGACAGAGCTTGCTAGCAAAGGACTAGAGTAAAAAGCAGAAAACATCACTATTCAACTTTATGGCCTGTTGGTCTCATTTGTTGAAAACTGCAGATTTCATCACCTCGTCTCAACAAAAACAGGAAGATCAGGAAAGGTAAAGGCAGCCGACAGAAGGTTGTAGAACTGTGAGTGTTAGCAAATAAGAAACAATTGCTTTCTGTTTTGTGGAAGAAGGGAAGTATAAGACACTACATGAAATCATTGGGCTGTAGGCTTGGAATCAAAAGGAAGTATTTTTCCATCAAAAATGTGATTAATCTGGGGAACTCATTGTTGTAGGCTTGTGCAGAAGCCAGAGATATTAATGGGATTTAAATGAGATCAAAAAATCCAGGGACAATAGGTCTACCAGTGGCTTTTGAATACAGTAAACAGGCTGCAGCCTCTACTTCAAGAAACACCTCTGCTGAATAGTCTGTAGGATGGTGAGTGGGTATACGAGTAAAATACATATATTCTCGCCCTTCTTATTATGAGATTTACCACTGCAGTATCACAGAAATAATAGAGGGGGGGGTCTCCTTAAATATAACTACCCATAGTTTAGTGCACTTACAGTAAGTGTGGAAAGTCCCACATTTGAATCCTCTCCCTGGCTTTCAACTCAGTCTTTTTCTCCCTGCAGAGTGCTGCATATCTGCTGAGCCACACTCTTCCCAGAGTACATCTACAGTGTCATGTTAGCTCATGCCTCAAATTAGCACTCAGCCCTGAACTCTCTGATCATCTGTGCCAGTGTTAAGCTTATTTCCTGACTCATGTCTGCAGTGAGTTAACTGGGCTCTCCGGGCAGAGGAAATTCAGGAATTCAGAAGCAGGAAGGTAGGTGGGAGATGATCTTGTCTAGTGGTTACTGTGTCCACTTGAAAAACCTGCTTGCCAGTTATGGCTAGTATATATGCAGGTATATATATATATATATATATATATATATATTTTCCTATAATACACTAACATATAAAATATATGTAAGAAACATTTAAATATTCATATTACGTATTATTTGTTAAGTATATCAGATATCTAACAAAGAGAGAGAATCCTGAGGGAGAAGAGAGTGATAAACTCTATGTCCAAAAATTGTGTAGACCTTTTCCACAGCTAAAGGCCAGGTTTCACCTTTGCATTCCCATTTCACACTATGGAAAATGGCACTAAACCCTAAACAGCCAGACTGAGGGACAGAACTTCAGCCTTACCTCTTTCTCCCAGGCTGACTTGGCTCAACATTTGAAGGCTCCTTAAAGCCACAAGCAGGTCATAGCTCTGCACACAGTCCTTTCTCCCACAGAGGGGCTGTGGGTCTTTTTCCTCTGAGAAAGCTGTAAATCAGAGGAAGTCAGTCCACCGGTGAGATCCAGCTTCTAGGCTGCTATGTGAAGCCAGTGCATAGCCCAAAGGCCTTGGAATTGTTGTAGAAGATGCAATGTCTGCTGGGATGGGATTCAGGTTCATATTAAGACATGTCAGTGTGGATGGCAACCTGCAAGCTGATCTCTAAATTTCGGTAATAGTTGATAGAGATCTCACTGGCAGTGTCCGTGAGGTCAAAACAGTAAATCATTTGACCAGATCTAGGTATCTTGACCTGTAAACTGGCTCCCATCCTGCCTTCAGTGGCTCCTACATTTCTGAAGGAAATACATGCCTTTGTAATGTTAGATTACAACACTAAAGCTCTTGAGGATCTAAATTTTGGCAACAAACACTGAAAATTGCTTGCTTAGGCTCCTTTATTGATCTAACCTTTAGTCTCTCTATCTTTTGTTCCCCCCTTTTTAATAAGGTGACAAGGTTACTTCCTTTCCTCTATGGGATGTAGCAAAGATAAATATAGAAAAGTTTTTTTAAGCTTTCAAATACTATCATTCAAGGGATTTACTTTATGTAGATGTCTGCTAATGCTTGGAAAAGAAACTCTTGCTGGCATCCTAACTCCAAAAGAGAGGTTAGCTTGATTAGGCTAAAAAGTAGACACAGGTACTGGATGAGATGCAAAAGAGAATGGTACCCAGTTTTCCATGCACCAGCTGAGACTTACCCATGTGCTCCCAGGTGATCATTCACATCTTGGGAAAAGGAATAATTCTTCCATCTTTGATTATCAAGTTGCCTTCCAGTGCTCTTTGCAAGGAGAAAAATCTTTTTCTCTCAGTGAAAACAATGTAGAAACATATAACACTTTACATTTACAAAGATAAGAGATATATTTTTCTTAGTAATCTTTTATGTATGTTCCAAAATTCAACTGCCCTATCTTCGTACTTATTGTGTAAGTGTGAGAAAGAAATGTACAAACACTCCAGTATCTCTTATTTGGTTAATGCCCTACAACTATTTAAATAAGTCATTTGATGGCTCTGCTCTTCATGATTGGTTAAGCTATTTAACATACTTTATTGCTTCCATGATTTATTACCTGATGAGGACACTCAAGAAAGTCTGAGAACCTCTTTGGGGTTTATTGAGCTGGTACATAATTTACGCTGATTTCAAATAAATCAATGTCTTTTACAGCATAAAAAATGGGAGCATTGGAAAGAACATTGGGGAGAAATATTCCCGGAGCTTTGTATTCTGCTTCATGCATAAAGCATGAGGGCTTCATTAGCATGGAAGTATGTGTATGTGAACCTTTAGGTCTCTATTAATCATTTTGGTGACTAATACATGGAACTCAATGATTCCCATAAGCTTCTCTAAAAGGAACCATAACACATACACTGTGTGAGATGGTTCCCCAAAGGAGTGTGTAAAAGTAATGTCTCAGATACCCTAAGTGTAAGAATCTCTTGACAGATAGTTGTGTTGTTCAGCACGTGCTTCCCTTCTCCACTCATTGAATTTCACACAAGCTCATTGAGAAACAAGGCAGAGCATCCCCAACCCTTGTCTTGTTCAGCTGGCACCTTGGTCATTCATCACCATTCTATGGTTCACATCCCTCAGAAGCTCTACTGTGGATTGAATGAGAACAGGACTGAATTCTCCCTGAATGAGGAAAGAAAAAAAAAATGAAGTAAGTGTGTTGATCCAGAACTTCACTGTGAAGTGCAGTGTGCAAGTGTGAAGTGCAGGGTGCAAGTACTCCTGCAGACAGAGCTAAGGTTTCAGGATGATTAAGTCATGACACTTTCTCAATCCAGCAGTCAATGGACTGTGAATTCTTCAGGCACCATCCTGAGGATGGAGAAAAATAAGAGTGAAGCTCTGCCTTGTGTTTAACAAGGGTAGGAGTAGCAGGTAGGGGATTGTTCCCCAGGTGTTTTCTGGAGTGGTCATTCTCAGAACAGGCCAAGAAGGACAACCTCATGGTAGTGCTGAATCTTCTTTCAGGAAGTCGTTGGCAGTCTCCTCCAGCCTTGTGTCCTCCACAAATTTAATGTACCTACTCTGCACTTCACAGCCTGGATTGACCTCTGTGGAAATCTCTTGACAAGTGATATCTTCTGATTTTGGCAGATTCCTACTTACTCCACAGATACAATAATTCCAACACCTAACCTAATTTCACCTGGACTTTATCTTTATTTTGCTTATGAGAATAGCAAGTGAAACAAAATTGCTTATGAAACACTTCATTTTTTCCCAATCAAAAAAGACCTGTTTTCCTGTTTTGAAAGAATACTAGATTGGTTTATTCTTGGCAAATCCTTGCTGGCTGCTACTCATCTCCTTAGTATTTTCCATGTATAATAATTTGTTCACTTGCTCATTCCAGAATTTTTCTGAGAATAAAATGTAAGCTGACCGACCTATGTTTCCTTGGCTTTTCATCCCTTCTCTTTTTAAAATAGGCACTATTTCCAATATCAGTTTCTCCTTTCTGCCAGAGACTTGTCAAAGATAATTGCAAACATTTGTAAGATTGCTTTACCCTGCTCTTTTAGGCTATGTCTGCTTGTGCAAGCACTGTGGTGCAATTCAAATGGATTAGTTGTACAAAACAGTTAGTTCCAATGACCACACTCTATTTCTTGTTGGTTTTTTTTTGTTTTGTTCTGTTTTGTTTTTTTCTTCTCCTCAAACTAGCTCTATTTTGGTGCCAAGGACTTTGTGCTCATTAGCAACTACTAATTAACACCCTCAAAGCATGTATTCCTGTTTAGTTTCATCATGAACTCTAAGCCTGCCTGGAAATCCAACCAGAGCACGGTAAATGGAACTGATTAGGAGATATTGTTTAAAAGTACATTCCCCGTCCAAACTCACGGACCATGGAGCTGCATCCTCAGCATCCTAGACTGGGGTTCATCAGAGTCAACGAATATGCAGATATGTAAATAATAGAGTTTCCTCATTGTTGATCATCTTAGAACTTTTTGATTGAAAAGGTGTTAAGCATATTTATGTTGTCAGCATCATCTGACAACAGTTCTTCCTCTCCGTTGGGTAATACAACAATTTTCCTTGGTTTTCTTCTTACTGCTGATGTATTTATAGAATGATTTTTGATTGACTCTGTGTTTACTTCTACTTTAATTTCATTTTGTATTTTGGCCTCTCTGATTTTTTTCCTAACATGTTTCTGCCCTTGTCACATACTCATCCTAGTAATGTGCCCTCATGTCCACTTCATGTATGCATCTTGTGCTTGAAATCTTCCAAGAGCTTATGCTGTAGCCAAACTGTGTACTCCTGTGTTTCTTATTGTTCCTCTGCATAGGCGGAGAGATAATACCAGAGCATGAAGTGGGACACGATGATCACTTAGGATCCCTTCCAGACTTTTATTTGCATGATGGTTTTCTTTGTGATGCCACAACAATTATTTATTAATATTACTGGTATATTGCTCCTTGGAGAATCATAGTCTGTTCCAGTAAGATTGTTGCTTATGTGTGCAGGAAAGGAAGCAGATCATGAGCTGTGTCCAGATCTGCAACAAGACTGCCCAGAACATTTGGGTCATTTAAGAATAAAGTAGGATGGCATGTACAGCCACAAAGCTGTGTTTGCAGAACAACAATTCATAGCAGGTTGTGAATAGCTATGAGTGAAATTTAGCAACTGGTCTGGCTGATGACTAAAATTTCTATGAGTCAACAGATAGGATTTTAACCAGTGGGAGTCATGTCTAGCATCCTACAGCAGTTGAAAACTTGCTATAGCCCTAGAAATGTCCAAAATATTATACAAAAGCAGTGATTTTTTTTGCTTTTTTCCTTTCCTTTCCTTTCCTTTCCTTTCCTTTCCTTTCCTTTCCTTTCCTTTCCTTTCCTTTCCTTTCCTTTCCTTTCCTTTCCTTTCCTTTCCTTTCCTTTCCTTTCCTTTCCTTTCCTTTCCTTTCCTTTCCTTTCCTTTCCTTTCCTTTCCTTTCCTTTCCTTTCCTTTCCTTTCCTTTCCTTTCCTTTCCTTTCCTTTCCTTTCCTTTCCTTTCTTTCCTTTCCTTTCCTTTCCTTTCCTTTCCTTTCCTTTCCTTTCCTTTCCTTTCCTTTCCTTTCCTTTCCTTTCCTTTCCTTTCCTTTCCTTTCCTTTCCTTTCCTTTCCTTTCCTTTCCTTTCCTTTCCTTTCCTTTCCTTTCCTTTCCTTTCCTTTCCTTTCCTTTCCTTTCCTTTCCTTTCCTTTCCTTTCCTTTCCTTTCTTATATTTTTTCTGCACAGAAGTTGTTCTGAGGACACAAAGTTCTCGTCCAGAATCAGAAGTCATGTCTTGTGTTACAAGAGTACAGGAGAACTGGCAAGACACGCAGAGCCCATGAGAACAAACTAACAACACAATGGATTTGCAATATTTAATCAAGTTCTTGGTGATCACAAATCTTGCAACACATTCCAAAACTACTAAAAATGCTATACAGAAACCAGCTGAGCCAATATTTAAAGCCTTTTTAATTTAACAGAACCCATTTTTTATAGTATCCAGGATATGTTTCTGGCTTTCCTACTTGTCACATGATCTCCTGTCCAGATGTGCTGGTGTATATCTAGGAGTGGACCAGCCAAACCACAGCACTTTCCTCCTGCTTGTAGCGCGTTACTGTAATTCAACCATACTTCTCCCAGCTACAGAAGCACTACATTAATATGTGGTATAACAACAATAACACAGGAGGGGATAAAGCTAACCATAACTTTAAGTATGTATCTAAAAATAAAAATAATAATAACAACAGAATTACCCTATTCAAAGAGGTTAATTTGTGTGCAAAGTATAACATCCAAATACACTGTTGTTTTGAAAACTTCCCCTTTTTCTCACCTGCAACAGAAAATTTGCACCGAGGAGATGATTTCATGCAGCTTTCTTCAGGAAATTAGCTGTTCCCTTTGTTTAGATCCCACAGACTGTACTGTGCACTCAGACAAACCCATGGGCAGCCAGCTCAGGTCCTGTAGGTTTCTGCAGCCGTTTTTCTCAGTGGTCGCTGCCATGCAGGCTGAGAAGGGAATTCCAGGCTTGCGGGTTGATTATTAACTTGGTTAAGCGCTGGCAGCATGCTCAGAATTAGAAAGGAAAGGCCTGAGGGCTGATTCTTCCCTCCTGTTCACAGGATAACCCCACTGGGCTGACGGCGACCTCCCAAGGCAAGGGCCGTATCCACACTCCCCCATGGAAAGTTAATGGGATTCTTATGAATGGCTCCATTAGGAGTCGGATTGGCTCGAGGCCAAAGAAATCAGTGGAGTGGCTTCTGATTTACACTGGGGTAAGCATGAGGGTGTATTAAATCCATAATCCTTGTCCCCACAGCAGCCAGGAACTCAGCAGCTGGATCCTACAGTCCCACAAAAAAAAAAAAACACCAGTGTCAAAAAGCATCGAGGATGCTGACACAGCAGCGTACCAGGCAGCACTGGAGAGATGAGGAAAAGCAAGTTCAACCAGCTTGGTCCTAAACTGTAATTTCACCTTTGCATTCTCGTGTGCTTTCGTGGTTTGCGTCACCCCAGGATCTCAGCACTTCATCTTGTAGATCATTACGGTGACTTTGGAAGGTGGAATGATGTTATTTTACAGTAGGAGAAGTCCAAGTTCCTCCTGCCCGGCTTTGCACACTCAGCTTAGATGGCAGAGGAGTCTAACTGGCTTAGATACCTCCTGCAGTCAGTGCTGAAAGGAGACCACCAGGAACTCAGCTGCTTTCTGAGGGCAACCTAAAGCAACCTATTTAAGTGCTTTTATTTAGGCAATCTGACTCTAGGCCAGAAAACACAATGAGCAATTTTTTTTTAAGGGGAATCCTTGCATGAATACAGAAGATACTGGGGGCTCTCATCACCTCTTTGCCCAGAACTCACTCCAGGGTGGGAAAAAATCCCACTGCCTCTCCTGAGCCAGCACAGCCAGGCTGGAAGTTGGCAGCCAGCACCTCACTGTTTTGGTGACCTCTTCTTTCCAGGGCACAGTGCTGGAGCTGTCCTACCGTGGATGGCAGGAGCCTGGTTAGATATGCCTGGTCACCACACAGAGGAGCAGAAATGTTGGAAAAGCATTGGGTGTCCTTTTCTCCACTAACACACATGGCCTTTCATTTTTCATTGCCAAAGGGGAAGATGAAGCTCTGCAAACCAGGGACTAACAAGTTTCTAAGCCCCACATGCCCCAGAAATAAATAAATAAATACCTATCACTCCCCACAACACCTGGCTGATTTGCTTCCTTTTTTTTTTTTTTTTTTCTTCCTCTTCATCAGAAATCCCAAGTTCTCAAGTCCCATTCAGCTCCTGCCTGAGCACTGATAGTGGAAGATTTATTTCTCTATTTTCCCATGAGGAGATGTCACAAAAACTCATTGTTCTTAACAGGGATTTGATATAAAGAATAAAAAAAAAATAAAAAAAAATCCCCACACCTAGCTTTTTGTGAAATCACTGACATTAAAACACCTCCTGGTTTCCATTTATTCCCTTAATAAAACAATTTTTAAAAGTCTTTCACTCACCATGCAGCATTAACCTTCAAGCAGGAAGGGGATCAACTGCTTTTATTATTTCAGCGGCGTTTCCTAGTTTGGCTAGGCAGCTAGTGCTAAGAGGGTGTGTGTGTAAATATACATTATAATCACATTACAAATCACTGCCAAGGAGAGCAAACACAGACTAAAGTATATCTGCAATCAGAGAAGTGATTGTAGATCCATATCCTGCAGTGCTGGAGTCAATGGGAAGGTGCTTCCCAACTTCAGTTTGTAGAAACTTATACAGAAAGGTGGCACCTTCATGGCCAACCCTTCGTGTCTACATTCCTCCCATTGTGCTTATATCATTACCCTTACCTGGCTGACCAGATACATCTAAAAATTTTTTTAATTATTTATTTATTAAGCTTTACTGAGGCATATGTTACAGAATCAACACAGCCTTGGGAGAATAAACCAGGGTCCATTGTGCCTTTCTGCATTACTGATTAAAACATAAGTTCCTAAAATAGAGTCACGAAGATCCTGAATCTTTCACAAAACAGCAAAAAGTTGTTGAAGGGTCTTTCTGACAAATAATGTGGTGCTCTTCCAAAACTGATGCTAAATATTTATCTATTCTTATCAGCAGGTGGGAAGCACAGTGCAGCAAAGAGATTACATGGGATTTCAACTTGTGCTATAGCTTAATATGTGAGTAATTGTGCAGCCTGAGCCATAGTAGGAAGACCACCCAGAGGAAACTCCGCCAAAAGGACCCAGAGACATCTCTGGCTACACACACCATCTCAGGATGTAATCTGGGTTGTAGTTTTAATTTCAGAACTGATTTTGTTCCTGATGGAAAAGTTTGGCCCAACCTTGAGTGGACGTAGGGTGGCATGCAAATTGTGACCTTCTGAAAATGAAAGAATTCATTTCTTACATCATCAGCCAGAGCATACTCAACACACAAATCCTGGGAGGGAGGATAAATGTTGTCCTGTGTAAGAGAAAGCTGAAATGTTATTTGGGTACGGCCAGGATGCCTGTACCTGGAGTCATAAGTAATGCTAACGAAGCTCTCCCAGCCACTGCAATTGTTTTCTTCTTGGTTTTGCTCACTTCAGCAAACATGAGATAAAGCACCAGATATTGCCAGCAAAGGACTGATACTTGCACAAGGAAAAACCTTGCAATGCACTGTACCAGCTCTATTATTTGCTCGTCTCTGGACACCAGGGAGTTAGAAAACAAACAAATTAACAGAATGCCCCCTCGAATCATACCAATATCTGCCTGTTTGGCTCATTATTAACTCATTTGCATGCCTGATATCAGGGCATTCAACAATTCTTTCAAATAAAGTTTATAATGTAAAAAGACATTTTCCACCCTAACTTTCTTTTCAGAATATTTTTTCTTTTATTTGTAGTAATCAGTGGGTTATCCATGAATGCACAATGATCTCAACAAAATCTGATCTCAACATGTTTGTTCTACAGTTCCTAGTGCTAAAAGCAGCTTTGTCCCTGTGCCTAGACATTTTTTTCCTAAATTTATCTATTTGGAGCCACAATTGAAATAATCAGTATGACATACCCATGAAAGTCTATGCCCGTGTTGTATCTAGGCTTCCTGAAGCTTATTTTAATATTTCAGTTCATCCAAACCATCAGCATTCTAAGTTTGCCTGCATTGCATTAGGTGTCAAAGGGAACTAAAGTAGAGCTGAGAATAGCTGGGATATGCAGAGCACATGTGGTTTTGGGTGCCAGTGAAGGCATTTGTCATTGAGAGCCAACATCATGCTTGAAGACCTTTTGCTACTACGTGACAAGTACTTCATAGAAACTGATAAAAATAAGGTCCTTTCCCCAAAGAAGTGATGGTCCAAAGGAATGTCCCCAGGACAGTGTACGCATGTACGTTATGGACAGAGAAAAGGGAAGGTGGAGAGCACCTTCCAAGGCCCTGGTCATATCTTTTATCCATAATTTGTCAAGAAGATGGAGTCAAGGTTATTTTGCATGGCTTAGGTAAGGGAAGGCTGCCTTCTCTGATATTTCAGGAGAGCTTCAGCTCTGCAGAGGGGGGTGGCTTAGCACAGCAGGCCTGGGAAGAAGGCTGAGGTAAGGGGACAGCCTGGGAAATGGCATCAGAGAGAGCTTGGCTGTTGCTGTCAGCTGCAGCTGCTTTTGTGAGACGAGGGGGAGGTTACTTCCAGAGAGAAATTCAAAGGCCTGTAGAAGCTCAGGGATGATTTCTTCAGCTGTGACTTTTATTAGGATACCATGCACCCATAAATCCAGCCAAAGTAAGCGTTATATAAAATTGAACTAACAAAGCCAGCTCTCCCATACACCGAAACAAACCATTGTGCTGTTCCTTGGCCAGTTTCTCTCCCTTCTCCATCCTCCTCCACCTCGCTCCCCGCCCCAGCTCCACCCCAGCAGACCGTCCCTGCACTGGATGATGCTCAAGTTCTCGAACAAAATCCTTCTGATGGTGAGTCGGTGACAGTGACTTCTCCTGGCAAAACAGCCCCGTGTGAACAACGCTGTTTTTGTCAACGTTACTTTAATTTCCTAAATCCTCTTATTTAAAAAGAAAAAAGGAAGACGGGTCCTAAAGCTATTTGGAGGACATCAGTCCTTAGGAGATATTTCCTTACACTGTCTGAAGGATAGATCCAGTGAGGGTGTGAGTGTGTTTCGAAGGAACTGGAGCAAGGACATTACGTAAGGTAGGAAAAGGGATATCCCCACAGGATCCCCGGCTATTTCTGAAATGAATGAAGATTGCAATCAAAGGAGGACACCTTTGCAGATGATTTGAGAAACATTTATAAAATCTGACTTACTCTTTTATTATTATTATTATTATTATTATTATTATTCACTCTCTTTTCTTCCACCCCTATCTCAAACTATTTACATGTTCTGAAAAAGTGCTCAACCAGCATTTCAAAATGACCTGCAAAATTACACAAGCAAGGGAACGAAGCCGGGGCTGGCCGGGCTGCAGACAGGCTCTCTGAACTGCTGAGTCTGTTTTGTTCAGGCACATGGTTCAGACCCAGAAATGAGAAAAACAAGAGCAGTGTCCCAGACCTGCCACGGTTTCGGCTTCTGCAGCCCTTTGCTCTCTACAAGTTGTGAGGCATGGGGGAATTGTGGCTGCAGGCAGTCGAAACTCTGTTTTACCAATCCAGCACAGTAACCAGCAGCCCTGGCCAGTTTGTTTTCCTGTTTGTTGAAACCCTAGCCACCCGAATTTCTGAAAGCTCTTTTTAAAGGATTTTGATAAATAACATTTACGTGGGGGCCATTTCACATTTCACATTTGTGGGCACCTCCACATTCAAAATAAAGTATTTTCTTGGTAGTTAAAGGTAACCTTTATTAAGCTCTCCCACAAAAGGATATTCCTTCTTCTTCCCTGTATTTCTTTTGCAGTATGATCTCACTTTAGATTACCAAGGGAGCCAGATGCATCCTGGATAATTTGGCTTCATGTAAAGTGTCATTTCCCTGTGATCTCTATTTGTACCCAAGTTGCTGATACAGTTCAACATTATCCAGTGCTTAAAACAGGACTAAATCACATCTCTGCACTTGTGAAGACCCATTCTGCTCTGGAAGGTCGTTATATACAAAAGTGGCTCAATTTTACACAACAGATACCCTGCTCTAAATTTAATGACGGTGATAATATTCTCAGTGCCTGTTGTACTTACACGGGTGATGCTGGTGAGACCTGGCTGGAAACTCCTCCCTAGTACAAGCATGGTTTGAGGAACTCAGTCCTGTTGATTGCACACTGTATACAGAGCTTTACACACACACTGACTCTGTCGTGGTGCCAGATGCTCCAAATAAAGATTTTTGAAAAAAATTAAATAGATTTGTCACAGTGGTGAACTTAAAGAGTGGTGGGAGAGGAAGTGAAAAAATCCGTGCAAAATTTAGGAAGTGCTAATATCATGGTATGGTACAGAGTTTCATTAGGAATCAGAGATTCATGATGTTACATACAGACAAACTACAGCCATGCTGTCAGGTCTGCACTCACATCTGCAGTGATCTCTGTCTTTTACCAGAATTTTTACCACTTTCAGTGAACAAAACAGTTGATACCACAGTGAAGTGACTACTTAATTTTAAATGGTTCTCTCTACCCTCCTCACTGTACATCATGGATTTGTCTGCAGCCAAAAACACATGTTCTTTTAATTGAATTCAAAGTGGAGAAGGAACCAGCAAGGGTTTGAATTACAAGTGGAAAAAAAGGAGTTTGCAGTGAGGCCAGTTCTGTGACTCTGACAACCCACTCTCCCAAATCCCTCACTCCCTCAAAAAAAAAAGTTCAAGAGTTTCACTTGCCCCAGACTCCGCAAAGTTCAGCCCTTCCTAATTTAATCACTCAAACTCTGCTTAACTGCAAACTCCAGCATGTTCACAGCTTTCTGTAGATGGTTATCACATCCCCTTTAGCCATTGTTTAGCCAAGCTGCATGCATGACATTCTTTTAATCCTTGTAAAATCAATGGAAACCAGCTATCATTTTTGAATGTGCACAGAAAAGCATCTTTTCCCAATGTTATCAGTGACCCGCGACCATTTATTAGCTGTTTTAGCCATTCACATAAATCCAGTAGAGGGAGGCATTACACAGATGTGGTTCTTCGGCTGAGGAACTATCTTCAGATATTTAGGGTCAATAAAATAAAGTAAGGTCACAAACAACCAAGGCTCTGTCTGTTTTTGTGGCCAGGTTCATGGGGAAAAGAGAGAAGGTTTTTAAAGGAGGGGAAACATGCTTCCTGGGATGGCAAAAATTAATCTCCCGGTGTTGGAGGTGTTTAAAACAGGGATGAAATTAGTGTCAGGAAGGGCACTTGGGGAAAAAATAATCTCTGATTTAGACATTCTAGAAAATATGTGGAATAAAGCTTTACCAGGAAATCCATGCATGAAATCCATAAAGTCTCATGTTGATTCAGCGGATGTAACTCATGTAACTCCACATGTAATTTTCTCACCCATTTAATGGCCTCGAAAGAAAAAAAAAAAAAGGTAAAATGCAGCCCTTTTACTTATTGTCTGTCCTTATTTCTGCTCTACCAGTCTAGTTACAGCTGTGGTAGCAGGAAAAGTTGTTATAAGGCAGGACACTTACCTTGCAATGTGTATGCTCCCACTGGGAGCCCACAGAATCAAGTTCTCATTATGAACTCTATTTTCACCTCCCACATTGTGAGCATTGGAATAGAAAAAAAAAAAAAAAAAAAAAAGTCTTGGCCTGTTAGAATATAGAATTTCGTCCTGAAGAGAAATGAATTGAAAACTAATTTTCAAGGAAAAGAAGCTTTCTATCAGCAATACCATTATTTCTTATTATTGATTTGTATGGCTTTAGCACCTGGAACCTCCAGCCAATATGAGGCTTTCTCATTGCTGGTTGCTGCAGGCTAACACAGGGGAAAATCCCCTACTACCCAGGAATTTACACATTGAACAGGCAAAGGAAAGGAGCTTGATTTGTTCCCATTTTACAGATGGAGACCTGGAAAAGAAAGACGTTAAGGCACTTGTCCACGTTTGGGCTGCCAGCAATGGAACCCAGATCTCCTGAGTTTGAGTCCAACGCTTTAACCACAAAACCCTTCTCTCTCCAGTTTCAGTGTTTAATTAATGATGATGATGTCTGCAGCTTCCTCTTATCAAGCCACCCTTTCATCAATGATGATATTGTGGTTATTCCCCTGCTATGTGTGTGGCTGTCTTCCAGTTATATTACCAGCTCCCGAAATCATGTTCACAAGCATAGAATTTGCTGATCTTTCCCAAGCCCCTTCTTAAATGTGAAGCCAAACTTTGCTTTCAGTGCACACTTATTTTATGCAATTGAATAGCATAAAACAGTGATGGTAAAATTTCTTGGGATACACAGATTAACTGAGGTTTCTGCTACCATCCACGTTACTGTCTGAAGTGTGAGGTCTGTCCCTTCCTTTCTATCAGCGGTTCATAATTGAAATCTGTTTTCTAAAGCACTTTAAACATCAGAGGAAAATAACCTCCTTCCTTCATGCCATTTCCAGCCAAATTGGGAGATAAACATCACTTGGTCCTGAAGGTTTTTCAGATATTGGGGTGTTATTCTGTGCCTATTTTGTCACGTCCCTTTACTTCATGCTGATATTTATCCCTCCTTTGTGAGCATTCAGGGAAGGGCTTTGTGGGGATATTTTCTACCACTCTTCTCTTGTTACAACCAGCTTTGAGATCATGAGACAGGCTGAGAACCAGTTGTAGACATCTCCATCAGTTTTTCATGAAGAGGAATACACTACAAGGGCCGTCAGCAACATTATTTTTACTGACATTGCATGAAGGTGAGCAAAAGATACCTCATGATGTCATCATAAGTGGCTTTGCTTCATTATTTAGCTTATTTTATTTTATTGGCCCTTTTCTGGATAAAACTGCAGTCTGTGGGGATGTGAAGAATGTGTGTCTGTAGCTCCTCTTAGTGTAACAAATGAAAAAAATGAACAAAGTTCATTCTCCTGTGTGTCACTGTGTGCTCATATGAATGTTTTTTCTTATAACTGACATCAATCTCAGGTGCATCAGTAACAAGATGTTATTTTACAACAGAAAGAAGTAGATGGGGATTTAAAATTCATGAGTGAAGTCTCTGTAGCTGCTCTATGAATAAATAAATAAAAAAGGCCAAAGTTCAAGTCAAGTGGCTGGGGAACATCCCAAGATGCCACAGTTCAACTCATCTCCAGAGCCAGGTGTCCATGTCCAAACACTTAGTTGGGAAAGACCCTTGATCCACACCAATAATCAGGGCGTAACACTACCTGTCATCATGCTAGTTGGCCTAGACAAAAGTCATTGTGGATTATGTACTAACAATGTCACAATCTGGACAGTCATGTGCCAGAGCTTATGCCTATTCTGTTGCCATTTGAAATGTAATGACATGGTTCATAGCCTCTGTTCCCAACCTTACATCAGTCTTCATTTCTGAGCAAGAGTAGTAAGGAGTGGGAAACTTGTGGTGGGCCTCAACTCAGCTATGAGGGGTCCTATTGGGTGGCACAAGGTAAAGGAGAATGTTCTCCATTTGAGTGTCAGCTTCCTGCCTCTGTGCTCTAGAATGATCTGATTTATCCTCCATTGATAGATAGCCTAGATAACTAATTCAGATGAAGCTGTATGCACACGATCATATGGATTTTTACCCTTGTGCCTGGCGCAGACCTTGAGAGGAAGCAGCAAGATATGCGATGAGGTGAAGTGAAGCAACAGGGGAAATGGCACCCTACACAGACATTTGTCCGCCAGAGACCATTGGAAACCATTCTGAAGGTTCCCGGTCAAGACACTGGGGTATTCAGTGTTTCTCTTACTATAAATCTGCTGCTTACTCACCACGTCTTTTTTTTTTTTTTTTCTTTTCTTTTTTTTTTTTTTTTTTAATTGATTTAATGCCATTTAATTAATAGGTTCACTTTTTATGAATGGGAAATATTGGCTGGGGTTCCTTTGGGAAGTGTTTGGTTTCTTAAGGTTTCTAGGCTATTTTGTCTGAAAAATTTTATCTTGTAATTTTAATAAACAAAAAAAAAAAAAAGTAGATAGTCCGGCCTTCACTGCTGCCAGCAACACCTGGCAGCCTGGTTACATATGCAGAAAATCTCATCTGTCATTAGTAAAAAGTCAATGCTGCAGTCAACACTGGGGCAGTATTCCTACCCAAGACACTAAGAATCCCTTCAGAATAAGGGAGGTAGAACTGGGCTCTTACTTTGTTGAGGTTCATCTCTTCGTGTGTATTGGTTTTCATCTCTTTTGACAGAAAATAAAATTCATTGTAGTTAGTTGACCATTTCATCATCAGCTTGTGTCTAGGTCTGAGATTGGCTCGCTCCCAATGTTTCAATCAAAGCCAGAAGACTGAGGGAGAAGCAGAGCGGGAACAGCCCTGGTAAAGACCCTGTCATCCAATTTTGCAGTGTTCCAGAGAAGGAAAAAATTACTTACTGACCGCTGTGGTTACCAGCTTATACCTTGAAACGTGAAATTTGATTACCTTTCTCCTCTAACTGGTCATCAAATAATCCCAGTTTTTTTAACTCCAGCCAAAGTATTTGACTCACTGGTCATCTACAGTATGAATCCATCAGTCTTGTCTGTCCTTCATATGTTTTTTGTACTTTTGCATCTGTTAGAACTCCAATTTAATCTTAATGCACTGCTGCTTGGCAGCACTCATGACACTTGATCGTGCAGTAATTGATCTTTGGACATAGTCTCCTTCCCCATCTGCTTCACTGATTTGTTCCATTCAGTTTCACCAAACACTTCTCACAACAAATTGTACCATAATTTCCTCTGCTGAAGTCCAGCATCCTTCGTGACTCCTGGGTCTCTCCATAGTTCTAATTACAAACCTGGAGGATTTAGCTGGAATTTTAATGGTAATATAATATTAAGCCTAGAGCCAAAAAAAGTACTCTTTATTTTGGAACTACCATGAACTGAGAGGCAGATCAGGGCTTTAAACACAAATGTGCAAAAAATATTTAAGGAGACTTATCCTTAACATTTTATTTTCCTTGACCAACTCATTTTATTAAGGAATGTTTAATTTGTTAAATCAAAATGTTCAGATTCCTTACAGAGAAAAGACTCAAAAAATGCAGTGTGTATGTCATGCCAAAATGTTATTCCAGAGTTTGCCACCCATTTGTATTTTAGTAGAAATACTTGCCTCCCACTCTTTGGCAGTGTCTCAAAACACTTTTTCTCAAAGGAGGTGCTGAAAAAGCATCTGAGTATTAATTTGTCTTTTGTGGGAGGTTTTAGTGTTGTTATAAATCACTATAAATCACAAATCAGGCTTTAAATGGGAGACTTCATAAGCCACTCTCACTGTGTAAGGTTGTGAAAATGAAAAGTTTAAAGCAAATGTTATCTTGATGTGTTGTATTTAAATGACCCCTAGCAGACGTACTGGCCTGGCTTTGCCTTCTTCCTTCTGACCTTTTCTTCCAAATGGTGAAGGAAAACTTGGTGGCCATCTCCTCCTACACTGATTGACATGATTCAAAGCTCCATTTGTCAAAGGGAGCTTCTTTAAATACCGCGTTCAATTTTTTTGGGCAGTTTTTTCCATAGGGATCTCATATCCTTACAAGCATTGTCAGTAATTTATCCAATGCCTGATCTGAATTTAAGATTTTAAACACTGCATCAGCACTTCTTATTCTAATACCAGCTACATGTGATTCTATACATGCAGCTCTGAGTGTTTCAAAACCCCAGCCAGACACATAGCAATAGTGTATATTTATATGACATTTTTCTTTCTAAGGTATTTTTCTGAGTTAGATACACCAACCATGTGTAGGTAATTATCAGTAATCATCATTAATTGTTTTTACAATTCTTTTTTTTTTTTTTTTTTTTTTTTCATTTTGGCATCTACTTTGAAAGGGCAGCTTAACATGAGCTCATCAAAATGTAGACTTTGTGAAGACAACATTTCTGAATAGGCGCTGTATAGGGAGCACAGTGAAACAAAGCATTCCAAACTGGCGCGTGGCCAGGACAGCAAAGTCATTGCTACAAGTCATGCGATCTTTAATGCCCACAAAGTGGTCAGGACCTCCGCTGAGTTTTATGAGTGTAATGTCTCACCCGAAGAACAACTTCTTCAGCAGCACAGTACCCCATTGTATCGCACCGGACTCGTTCATGCGCAAGAAGAGCACCATTCAGTGAATCGCTCATGCCAACGCGTCCAGCAGACCAGACTGTCTTAGTATGTCTTCCAACCCATCGGACCACCTGTCTTGGCTCACCACATGTGGCTGAATGCCAGTGGAAGATGGCATAGCTCTCGGCCTTCTCAGATAAAGACGTTTTTGGGGCCTCGCGGGATTTCTTTAGCTTTACTGAATTTTGTTCATAACTTTATGCCCTGGCCTGACAGTTTGCAGAGCAGAAGGGAATCCAAACAAGGGTTGGACTGCTCTTCCTTTGGGCCTGCAGCAGCTGGGGTTAGCATCCAAGCCCTCGGGGCGGTCCAATGATAATAGACTACTGAAAAAACGCACTGAACTGGTATGTCTGAACACTGCCTGGGCCAAGCTACCTTTTACATGTGGGTCCATACCTCAGTACACTTAAACTATCCACTCAGATGGGAGGAGAAGCTGTGGACATTGCAACTGCTTTACTACCCTCACTGATATCGCAAGTCTGAGTGTTTCTGTTAGTGTCACGGTTCTGCTGTGAGTTTAGTCCAGCAATGATGGACTGGCACATTTTCTGTAGAACAAGAAATGTGTGCAGCCCAGCATAAGTTAAAACATGGGCTTTTGCTGTTTCCTCTGCCATATAGAGCTAGCCACAGGACTCTGATGCTTGCTTCAGTGGCTTTTGAACATTTTCTTGCCCGCATAACAGGCTTATAGCAGCTCTATGTAGCAAAGAGGAAGCCAAATTGAAACCTTTAGGTATGTAATGAATCTGAAGACCTGTTTAAAGATGTCAGAGCAACTGAAATAATTATGGGTCTATCCCAGATTCACTTCCCATTGTCCCAATCTAGCTCACCTATACAGACCATCAATTGATGGGGCTAGGAGTGGAGGCTAGGCCATTATTTCACGCAAAGGAAAAGGTGAAGGAAAGATTAGTTCACTATTTAAATAATATATATATATATATATTTCACATTTCCCTTGGGGATTTAGGTAGAGGTTAGATGCCTGTGTACTTAACTGAATCTTCATTGAGATCCAGCCAGACAGGTCTTGGTACATGCATATCTGAGCAGCTATTGTTAAGAACCTAAGGAAATTTCAGGCTAAAAAGGGAGTTTTTCAATGAGTTTAAGTGAGGGCAACACAAGGCGGACATTAAAAGCAGACTGGCTACTGGATTCGTTTGAAAGTAGGTTACACAAAAAAAAAAAGAAGATGCAGACCTTGGATATAAATAACAAAATTGTGGGTTAGAATAGCAAATGGACCTGTTCTGGTGTGTGTCTTGGTAGAAATCAGACAAGTTCTCTTGGACTTTTGTGTCAGGGTCTGCTCTCCAGCCTTCCACAGTGAAGTAGAAAAAGATGCAGAAGGTTCAAAGAAGAACCCTGAGGATGTTTTAAGAATCAGATCAGAAGAACGGTTAAAGGATAAGGACCTCTCACAGTGCTGTATGAGGATGGCAATGTTACAGGTCATTTGACAACAGTTAAGTGGTGCCCACACGGAGAAGAAAACAGAGAAAACAGAGAAATCATCAGTGTAACCAGCAAAATATTAAAACAAACAAAGACTGGGAGTGGCAGTTATAGAAGCTAAGTAAAATAGACTTTGAAAGTGTAGTATGACACATGATCAACCTTTAAGATCTGCGGTGGAATATCTTCACTGGAAAATCTGAACAACTGGGGACTTTTTTTTTCTTTAAAAAAATTCCCGTCTCAAATAGAGGTCTGGATAAAAAATGGGAGTAAAAACCCAAGAAGTCCTGTAGACTGCAGAGATAACATGGAGATTTCCATGTCTACAAAACCCCTGAAGGACTAAAGGATTGGGTTTGTCCTCTGTCAGATAACCATGCAGAATTCAGTCTGCAAGAGTATGAAAAGGGGGATCTGCCTAAGGCACACTGTCAATGGAGAGCCAATAGTTTGACAATAGGGCCAAAATTATGTTTTTGTAGCAGCAGCGGAACATCCATGCAGCATGTTATTCATTTATCCACACTTTCGGAAAGACAGCCTGAGAGCTGGTGGGTGGGAGGGGGAGAAGAGAGGGTGGAGAGAAGGGAGGAAGGGAAGGAAAGCATTGTTGATTATAATTTTTACTACGGTTTGTTAATTTTGGCATGTGGGAGGTGGAATAGCTCCTGGCTTTTCTTTTGTTGTGATTGTACTCTTTAATGTTGGCAAACACACCTGGAGCTGACAATAGGCATTTTTCAGTAGCACATTGTTATGCATAAACTAAAAATAAAATAATGAAGCGAAACACAAAACCGAGTGTGTGGTTATCTAAAAGTGACACCCTAAGGCCTTACTGTTGTACTTTCAAACTGTATAAGCCTGTCACCCTGGCAACAAATAGATAAAAGAACAAAGATATACATTTACTACTTGGAAGTGAGGAAAGCATTTGTAGGGCTAATTCTTGTGGTCTTTCCGGAGGTAGAAGTCCTGAGCAGTTTTAAGAGAGTAAGATCTAAGTAAAGACATCAGACTTTGACCAGCCAAAATACCCTTTCTGTTCTTTCTTCTCCCACTTACACAAAAAATAAAAATAAAAGCCTGTGGAGTTATGATTGACTGAAATAATATAAAGGAAGTAAGAGTGTAAAATAAGGAATGCTGTTGGGTGATAAACATGTTCTTGAATAGTGCAGATTAAGTAAATGCTGACATACATTATGTGTTCAGAGATATAACACTGAGGTTACTGTTTTTAATTCCATAAACTTATGTCTTCATAAGAAGTATTTGTATAATAGTTGTCTATACATTTATTCATATATTCATGCACATGTATACACACATAAGCATGTACATTAATAAAATGTCATTTCTTGGAGGTAAAGGCGTCTTTGCTTAAGGATTTTCAAAGGCAAGATACTCCTAGCATTTAACCTGTAGATGAATTTGGAAGAATTTTCAAAGACGTCATTGTTTTTTGCACTGGTTTGTTAAAATCTATGGGTCTCAGTTGGTTATTTCGTGGTAGTAACTCATAAAGCAAGACAAAACTGAGGGCAGGGAATAACGTACTCATTGATTTGGAAGCAGTCCCACATTTGATGAGTATAAAAGATGAAAGCCACTTTTCTTCTGCTTCCTCTCACATTACTATTTCTACAAAAGTTCTAGGTTCATTTGAGTCCCAGAGCTCTGGGTGCACATCGGCCCAACAGACCTGTGTTGCACAGGCTTTGTCACTGTGGAGGAGGTGAATATTTTCTTTCTGGTTAGAAGTTACAAATAGGAGGATGGTGGAGAAATACACAATACCAGCTCCCAAGGCTGGCTGTCTTTCCCATTGCGCAGGCTGTCACCATTGCATAGCTTCAGCAAGTAATTGATGATATGAAAGAAGTATTTAGAAAGACACTGGAAATTGAAGCCAGAATACAAGACACCTTAGTTTTCTAAGTTTGGAGTAGAATGTGGGGGACTGAAGATGGAAAATAGTCCTAAATACGTATTATTAAAGGAAAATTTGGAAGTTATTTGATTCACATTCGAACAAAAAATATTTAATATGTGGTTGACTTCCTTAAAATGGATTTTATTTCACTGCAGATGAATAACAGCAGTGGCTAGGCTCCTGTAAAGACAATAAACTTGAGAATTTGCGGGTTTCTGGGACATGGGCACTCATATTTGTGGCATTTATTGATTGTCCTTAGGATATTAATCCTGAAGAAAGAATCACTGCTTTTGAACAATATCCTGAAGACATGTATGTTTACATTCATTATTAACAGATGGCATCTGGGTCAAGACCACAGGAGAAGAATTTAGCAGGTGGTCTTGTGAGGTGACTCATATCACTTCTGCTTTCTGCTGGTAAGAAGAAGTGAGGGAGGCTCAGCAGAAGAATAGCTCCTACCAAAGGAGGACCATGCCAACAGGAAGCAGTACCAGTGACTCAGTGGGTGGCACGCTCTCAGTTTGAGCCACTCCTGCTCCCAATCATCACCTAAAATGATGGTAGGAGGGTTTTGGTGACATGGGGTTGGTATTTTTCAGACAAAGGGAACGGATGATAACTTGATTTCTCATGATCATTTTTCCTTTAATTATGTTTTTTTTTTCAGAAAGCGAAGGGTCAGAACCCTAATGTACAGCCTACTCTGCCACCACATTCAGTGTGACACACTCTGTACTGCAGCCTTGATACCACTTAAACAGTCCCCCAGTGATCTCACACCTGCTGACACTTGGCTATCATGTCTGGGAACTGACAGTGCCTAGAATTTGCTGTCCACTGACAAAACCCCTATGGGTTTAACTAAAGGTTACTAGGCTACACTACATCCCTTGATATATGGGAGGTCTCTACTTTCATGGCTACCTATTTATTAGCAGCCAGATCTCTCTAGGTGTGACACAAGATTGGCTCCCTACCTTAATTGCTCATGAGCCATTCAAAGAAGGCAAGTATCAGGTAGAGCAAAAGGGTCTAATAGGAGAGTAAGGCTGGGAAATGAACAAAATAGCAATTAAAAAATAGAAACAAAAAAAATGTTTTGTTTGTTTGTTTGTTTGTTTTTTAAAGAAAACCTACTGAGCAAGGGTGGGAACCCTGCAATCTCTTTCCCATATGAATGCCAGGTATACTGTTCTAGAGAAGAGCCAGAAAGCATTTTCCTTTTTCTCTTCAACAGGTGGAATAGTGAGTGCTTGTTCTCCAATGCTCTAAAGCCCTTTGGTGCTCCCGGGAGACAGGATCTCTCAGGTGGAGCAGGGATGGGAGCTCTGTTTTTCTTCCCAGAAAAACATTTGGGGGTGTCCAAGGAAAGGTTGGACATGGTACTTAGGGACATGGTGTAGTGGGTGATAGTGGTGGTAGGGGGATGGTTGGACCAGATGATCTTGGAGGTCTTTTCCAACCTTAATGATTCTGTGATTCCATGATTTTGATCACCAGCTTGTTGTACAGACCAAAATCCCTCTCTGCCATCCCATGCTGTGAGGATCCTCCATCTATAACTGTGTGCTAGTTGTGCTCTAGAAGCACCTACCAACATGGGTCCATGCAGGAACGTGTAGCCTGGGCTGAGGTGTGGGTTATACACCAAGCTGCTTGGCCTTGTGAAGACTGGACGTGGGCAGATGTGGTCTTGAGATTAATTTTGAAATCTAACAGGAGGTATGTACAAAATTAAGGCCACCATTAGACAAAGAGTTTCAGATGTTGGAATGACCACCTCTGTTCCACATGTTTCCACTTGTATTGGCTCTTGTGACAGGGCCAGGAAAAGGTCTCGTTAGCCACGAACCTTAGCTGGCTCTCAGGTTACAATAATACCAGTTTCTCGGGCAGCATTGCCATTCCAGTGGCTTTGCAAAGTGAGGCAAGAGGTTTGCTCCAAGTCATCCTGCAAGAAGATCCCAGACTCTACCAAACCTCTACCTTCACCTAAGTCAGGCTCCTGCCTGCTCCCTCATCCTGCCTCCCAGGATGGGTTTGTGCAAGCTTGCAGTGAGGGCAGTAGGCAGAGTGCTCTGAGCTTCCTTAGGAAGATTCATCACCAGTACTGGTAGGCCTCCTATACAGCTTTTCTGCACTCTGAAATATATTTTCCACTTGTTGAAGGGTTGTATACCCAGATACAGCACAATGGAAAAATTAAAATGTACTCTTCAGAGGCTTGCTAAGATCTCTCACAAAGAGCAGATCATATTGAAATGTGTCTTTTCTCCTCTTGTTTCATTCACATGGTCTCCACTGTTTGCTGCTGTAGAAACAAATCCTCTGTGCTCACTGCAATCTCTCCTCAAAGCAATGCAGCTGAAGAAATAAGCAACATAAAAGGGGATCCCCTGGGATTTCCAAGAAGTAGCAGAAACCTTCCAGATCATTATCTTTGTTGATGTGACAGACTTTTAGTCAGCACAGACTTTCAAAGCTTCTTAGAAATCAGTGCAACCATAACAAGTCTATGCCGTCACTGGCTATAATGATGAATGAACTAGTCAAAGAAAACCAGGGCAATGAGTTTAGCTAATGTAAATTAGATTGGATACCTTGACTTTGGTGCATATGCAATGATTTGTACTGATCAAGGATATGGGCTACAGTTTTTATCATGCCTTTCAATCAGTTAAAAATGCTCAAGATGCTCCTAAAAATAGAAATTTCCTTCCAGAGAGCAATGAGTGTAAAAGAAGTCCAGGGAAGAAGCTGACCAAATTGATAGACCTTTACATGATCACAATAAATAAATACACATATATATATATTTATAAATTATTACACTGGAACAGCTCCAAGCTGTTTTTTCTTCCCAGAATGGTGATCTGGGATATTTTTGTTCACATCTTGATAGTTTTTATTGGGCGATAATTTATAGGCCAGCTGATGTCAGCATAATCAGAGTTTAGTATGATTTCTTCTTTTTTTTTTTTTTTTTTTTCTCAGCAGTGTTATATTTATTGGCCTGTTAAGTTTCATTTTAGTAAGGTGATTTCTGAGCCAATGGAACATGACTTTGAAAAACTCCCACGAATAGTGTTTCTCTGTGCACTACGTACTCCCCCTCATGCTTTATATTCTCATAATATATTAAAGGCTTCTAATGTATCCTTCCAAGAAATATCCAACTTTTACACATAAATAATTTTTAAACAGGTTTGACTTTTTGAATATTTGTTTTTTACCTTTTTTTAAAATTATTTTTTATTCCCACTTTGTCTCAAAAAATGACAAGTTCAGGGGCAAAGCCTGATTGACTGACCCACATGAGACATTTCACAACTGTCTAAGCACAGGTCAGATGTCACCAAACCCACTCAAGAGGTCCCTATGGAGTTCAGCAGGTTATCATTTTCCTACTGTTTGATTTGTGGTTACTCTGCTTCAGTAAATGTAAAGAAATTAGTTCCTGGCTAGACAGGAACTGGTAAAACGAAAGTGGTGTTGATAGAGGTGTTACTAACATGGACATTTTTTTCCCCTGTAAGGGATATTTGTTCTGTCTTGTCCTAGTGCATTTTCCAAACAGTCATTGCTTATTAATTGCTCAGTAGCCTTTTTTTTTTTTTTTTAATGTAGAAGTAATCACTTTCTCTATAAGCCTTTTTTAACTCTATTTTGCATTCACATATCTACGTTTTATGGTCTGCAGTCAGCTTTCACTGAATACAGAGTTGGGCTGCTGCCTCTCTTCCACGAAGTTGCTCTTTCATTGTTAGATGTCAGTGCATTCATGCGTGCACACAGAAGAGCAGATGTGAATTCAGACTACAGAGCTAAACACTGATGAAAGCTACTGGAAAGAAAATCTGAATCCAACTTGCACAAATGAAATCTATATCAGAAAAACTGCTCCTCCAGTCTCAGTCACAGTACACTGAATATATCCTATAATATACCTACTGTTTTTGGAAAAGATATGTTTCAGGACCATATTTAAACTAAGAATAAATATTATATCTTCAGAACTGGGATAGCAGAAAAGTCCCTTCATTATCTATCCTAAATTTTCAACATTCCTGTTCAGACAACAAATAAGTGAAATATATTTTTCTATACTATGAAAATATTGATATTTTGAATTTCTTTTTGTCTTGAAATGTGATAAAAATATCCAGATGCAAATTTCAATGTAGTTGGGCATATTAAACTTTTTTTTTTTTTTTCTGAAAAAAAGTTTAGTTATGGCAATAGTGGTTTTTTAACTCTATCTAGTTAAAATTTGAAAAGAAAGACTGCTTTTTAACAAAACCACCATGCTGTTTCTTTAAATAAGTGTTTAAAGATGCCTTTTGGAGTATGAATACTTCAAAGTTTCTGCCTTGAGAAATGCAACGAAACTGGTCCTTCCCATGGAAATCTTTGGGTTTTAATGAATCAACTTTTTAAAAATATTTATAAAACAGTCCTGTGAACTCTAACAGAAGGCCCCTGATGTTCAAAAATTAGAATAATAACTTTTCCTCATTACTGGGGAGTCACATTTTCTTTCACTGAGTAAAACTATTTACAAAATACATCCATTCATTATTTTGTCCAGTCCAATATGGAAAATGGGTACATCACGGTTGCACTGTAAGCTATTTTGTCATCTTAAGTTCAACTTTTTGCTCTGAAGTCTCCTGGTTTGATCCTGGGTGTCTGCCAATGTGTTAGCTGTCACATGGGCATCACCAGATGCTGAGAAAATCCACTTCTCTCTCTGGTTTCTGCATAGCTTGAATGTGCCTCTTAAGCTGTGGCCAAGCAAACTTAAACTGATTCCCTTAGAGAAAAGTGCAATATCAACTTAGTTGCTTCTGAGATTAAAATATTTGCAAAACAGGAGGAAGAAGTCAGGAAAGAAGTGCACAGAAAAGCAAATTTGAATAATGGAAAAGTCATGGTCAAAAATATTCAGAGTTGGCCCCTGGGTTAGTGCTGTAGGTAGCCAAAGGTGCCAGCAAGAGCAACCTACACCTGGCAGACCCCAGGGAAGATGCCCAGAGGTCAGGGCAGGGGTGCCTTTTGCATCTTGAGGACTGGCTTCATGGGAAGTCTTCCCAAAGCAGTACTGATGTGGCAGAGCACAGGAGTCATGTACTATACAGTGTACCCTTGTAATGGTTGAGTCAGAGAAATTAGAGATGGAAAATATGCTTAGGTCACTTGGTCCATTCCCCAACTGTTTCAAGGTTGCTCCCTACAATGTGTTCTTCATTGCTTTGTCTAGTCGGCTTCCCCCATTTCCCTGGGGGGACCATTCCACGTAGTAATAGACCTCGTTGTTAGGAAAATTTTCCTGATGTGCAGCCTAAATTTTCCTTGGCTCACATTCATCCCACTACTTCAGTTAAAACCTCCTAGTCAGCTCTTAACTTCTCTCTACCTCAGGCCCTTTTCTTCCATCAGAGGAAACAAATGAGGCTGATTGAGTCAAGCCCTGTATGTTTAAAAAATAATGACACCCTTACCTCCTAAGAGTGATAGTCAATACAGAACTGAAGTGAAATGTACACAAATTGCCCTGTTTTATAGGGAAGAAATGAATAAGCTCCTGGTAGCTTTTATCACATTGGTTGGCATGGCTTGAAAAGTCCAACTTATGCCACCATTAACTAAAACACATGGAGTCAGGTCCCATCTGGAATAGATCAAATTAGTCTGGCTGGTCAATCCAAGCTCAAAGTCCCATGGAAGTTTATATCACACGTATACCACTTCACCGATGGCATACAGCACAGGCCGTGGGACACCAGACTTGTGCCACCAACTCTTTCACTACTCTGGAGGATCTGGAAGAAACTATGAGGTCTGGATTTAGGCTCAGAGATGGCCAAGTTAACTTCAGAATTCAGTGCATTCTGCCAGCAGAGCCACACAAGTATCTGGTGTTTTGATTCTGCTGACTGGGAGAAGAAATGTCATTTTCTATTGATCGCAAAATAAGGACTGTCAAAAAATGTTGAGGAAATAGATAAAGTAGCAGTGCGGATGAAACAAAATTCTTCAATTAATTCTTGAACTACTGACATGGTTTTAATATATTTAATAAAATAAATATAAGGAAATATAGTCTTGGGCATTTTTCAAGATTTTTCAGGGCCTCTTATTTTTGTTTTGTGACAAAAGCAATTTGTTGCTCTCACCATGAGTCTCCAAGTGCTTCAGCTGGCCCAAATCCACATTTTTTCTGTACAAAATATGTTTTGAATGAGAGCTATAAGCAGTAAAGCCCTTTGTGAAGGCTGTTCCAATAAGATCTGTCTCTGAATAAACTGAGACTTCAGCCAAAGTTCAAGATAAATGGGAAATCCAGACAGAATGGTAGATGGGGATGATGCGGATCACATCAGATGTCGACATTATGCGATGTACAGCAAGTGTCTGGGAACCACTTCCACAAGCAAAAGCAGTAGTGAGAAGTTACTGCTTCTGCCCAGCTTATTTTAGAGAGACAGCCTGCAGCAAACCCCAGCAAAAAGTTGTGGTATAATTTTCTGTCTTCAACTTCTACATTGCTGAATTCCTCTTTGTTGGGATGAAGATTTCAGTTTCATGATATCATTTGCTATTAATAATTACTGGTGCCGTTACGGTGTTTAAAATCCCCTTCTACACTAAGCTCTGCACCATGGCAGAAGAAAAATACAGTCCTTGCCCTGAAAATGTAAAATGTACGTATCAAACAACAAATGAAGGCAGAGAGCTATCAGAGTTATGGAGGAAGAGCTGGACAACATTGCTCAGCACCATGGTCCTGGTGTATCTGGAAGAAAGAACAGAGTTTCATCCTTTCACCTTTGGAAAACCTGGCCCAGAGTACATCACCTTTATTTCCCTTGAGAGCAGTGCCAACTCTCTCGTGTCTCACAGCCTACCAGTTCACAGCCAAGCAGAGAGCTAAGCTTTAGTGTCTGCCACACTCCAGCAAGAAAAAAGAAAAAAAAATCCCATTTCCCATGGTGGGAAATTACCAGAAGCATCAAAGCAAGCACAAAATAGTGTGTCTTTTAACTTGTGTGTAGGGTCATGTGAGAGCAAAGTGTCCCAGCTCAGCCACTGGGGTTCATTCAACTCGTGTGCAATCTGGGAGCAATGCAACCTACCTCGGTGCTTCTCTGTCTCAGTGGTCTCTGACCTCAGCTGAGGCCATACAAGCACCGTGTTTCTGCTGCATCCTGTAGGTTATGCAAGCAGATGGACAGGTATGAAGCATTTGCCTTTGGTCTCAGAGCCACCCACCCCCAAGTGATGCACAACCAGGCATCAGCACAGCCACTGTGCCTGGGGCAGGGACAGCCATGGCCTCAGGGTATCCTTTGTCATGCTGTTAGTGTAGGATCTTCTGCCCCATGACAGCCAAAGAGCATATATGACCAAGCTTGCAGCTGTGGTTTCAGGATATAACCTTGCGGTTAAGGGTGCAGCAATGCAACCAATATGCCAATACAGGTGTCCTGGCTGACTCCTCACAGACTGAAATAAATTCAACAGAAACCCAAATGATTCTACAAAATGCTGTAGTGAAAGGTCTGGGAGGAAGCTGGAGGCACCCTGGCCATACAGCTTTGTAGGCAGAGATGGTTCTCCACAGGAGCTTCTGCAGATGGTACCTGAGTTTGGTGTCCTAGACAAAGCCATGCTGAAGATCCATCTTGTCTGTAGGAAGGAGCTCACTCCCAAGCTCTGCATGCCACCAGCTTGCAGCTGGGCTATTGCAAAAGAATGCCCTCCCTTGCATTGCTTCTTCCTAAATTATTTTACTGGAGGATTTGAGTGTCATTACTGCGAATGTGTGTACAAATATTGGAAGAACAATGTGTGCTAGAGAAAACAAAGTGAAAAACCTCCCGGCCTCCTATTCCTCCTGGGTAAACCTGTGATTTCTCCCACCTTCTTGAGTTGCAGTCTCATACAATATTGTACAGCCTGCTGACTCCATAAATAATTCCTGCTGGAGCAGCAGACACTGAGCACATCACTCAAATGCCATAAAGTTGCTCAGCTTCCAGTCATGCATCCTGAGGAGTTTAATCTCTGGGAGAAGGCAATGACCTGGGTGTCCCTCCGGGTGCTCTCCTGGCACAGGATAACTCTCCTGGCCCAGAGCTGGAGCTGGATATTTTGCAGGGTTTCCAGTTTCACTGTCAGTCCTATTCTCCTGGGCTCCCTGTTCCTCTCTTCCAGCTCCTCACACGTCTATCAGGGCTCTATTAATGTGATATCCCAACGCTTCACTGGTTGGAAATGAACTGCAATTACCAAGCAGAGGATCCTTTTCATTTACTTCAAGCCATCAAGAAGTTAAGCACCTGGCTTAAAATTCTTGTCTATAGTCAGGGGAGAGGGATGGACACTTCCAGAAGGCAATTTATCCTATTCATTATAAATGCCTTTCTGAGGCTAGGATCAATCACACGCTGAGAGCCCTTGTCTCCCCTTGACTGAAGAGGAACCTAGAAAACCAAGTTTTTGATAATTAAAGTGTGGTGACATGAAACCTATCCTCAACATTTGCTTATAAGGCAGCTGTGAAACATGAGATCAGTGTGTTTAGGATTTCGATGGTGGAGACAGAAGGGGATGTGATAGTCACTCATCCTGACTCTAAGAATAACATCCTGGCCTCTAGCTTTTAAGTTTTGCTCATCTGGCCCATTTCTGATGTTTTTACTAGAAATTCAGAGTAGCATCTGTCAATTGTAAAATGAATCTTGCCCCACAGATTGCTTCCTCTGTCCTTCACAAATAACAAGGCTGTGGAAGAGGAAGAAGAAGGAGAGACTGAAGGTGTCCCAGAAGAGAAGGCCAGCAGGAGATTTTGAATAATTTATCAAAGACCAGAGTGTGAGCCCATGACGTTTTTTCTACACAGGACATTGAAGACATACACACACACACACTAAAACATTATAAATTTTGGCCCTTTGTTCTCCAAATCAAAATGAATAAAATTCAAAATGAATAACTAAGAGAGGAAAGTCTCTTGCACTGTTTGTCTTGGGTCACGAGGCCCCGTCACATTGGAGCATGCTGTGTGGGATGTGCCACCTCCGCAGGTGCTGTGACACTCTGTGGCGACAGCGCCAGCTGCACCGGGGTTTCTGTCCTCTCCAGCCGCTCTGCTGCCCACTTCAGATGTTTTAGGAGATTTTGCTTGCAAGCTGCACTCCAGGTTTCGACCGTCGGAGTAGCATGTGTGCAGGAGCAGCTCAGCAAGGTGCAGGGGGGCCGGCAGCTCAAAGTCAAATTTAGGCGGTTGCAGAAGAAAGCCAAGAAGAGCATACAAAACCCATATATATATAAAATGCACTTTACTGAATGAGGAGCCCATGGGCAAGACACCCCTTTGCTTAGCCCCTTGGTGCCCCAGTGGGGCTACCCAGGGACTGCATGGACATATTTGAGCTGGGTTTCACCCAGATGGTCCTGACATTGCCAGCAAGAAAAGCACTAGGGCCCAGAGCTGCACACAAACCCTACAGGCAAATTTGGAGAAGTGGATCCTGCAAACGTCAGCCCTGAGCCCCACAACACCGCTCATTTTGGGGATCCCTACCCACGGACAGACTGCCTTGGTGTCTCTCCAGCCAGTGTCTGTACCCCTGCGAGAGCCAGTGGTGGCTGCCAAATAAATCTGAAAATCTTTAGTTCTGGCTACAGGCACTGGTCCTGCTTTGTTGTCAGGATGCCGCAGGACCAGACAGCTTGGAGTCTAGTCAGAAAGGGTGTTCAGCATCTAATATCTTTGGCTGTGGCACCACAGAATTCTCGGCTCTTTGGGGAAGAGGCTCGAGAAGAGCTCTTTTCCTTCCCTGCCAGCTGGATTGCAGTCGTGGCATTTCTTGAGAAAGAAGAGCACTGCATTTGTGGCTGAATATCTAATGCTATTTGTGACTTTTCTGGACTTTTTACAGACATCATGTAAACTGTTCCTTATTCCCTTATACACCTAAATGAAGCCAGCTCTAACCTCGTTTGATAAAGCACCAGCAGTTGCACAGTAAGGTCTCCTGAAGCTGCCTGCACAAAGGAACATGGCTGCATGTCTTGTACAGGTCCAGAAAACTCCACTGAGATTTTTGTCAATTGTAGTCTGTGAAAGGTCACTAACTGGAAAAAATAAGATAAATCAAGTAAAACTACACTGACATGTCCTTATCAGTCATAACACAGCAAGAGTGGGAGAATATGCTGTTTAGTTTTTACCATGCTAAATTGAAGGAGGGAAAGCTGGTTGAAAATAAAGAAGATTCCTGTTTATTTGTTTGCTTGTCTGTTTTCAACCATAGAGCTTTTCCAATTTTTTCTATTTTCCCATTTTCCTGTATTGTCTACTAAAAGGAGGGAAAGTGAAAACTTTTCTTTACTCTCTCTCTTATTTATTTTATTTTATTTTATTTTATTTTATTTTATTTTATTTTATTTTATTTTATTTTATTTTATTTTATTTTATTTTATTTTATTTTATTTTATTTTATTTTATTTTATTTTATTTTATTTTATTTTATTTTATTTTATTTTATTTTATTATTTTATTTTTATTTTATTTTATTTTATATTTTATTATTTTCCCCTATGGAAACTGCAATAGCCAAATCAAAAGCCAAACTGTTTCTAAGACACTCCTTTCATCTCATTTTGTTTGAAACACTGACAGGTAAGGAAGGCCATCTATGAAATGTCTTTCTTTTCAGCTTTTTGCCAAACACAACAGAAGAAAAAAAAAATCTGATCAGCCCTAGAAAGAAACATGATCGAACAGGGCAGTTGCTTTGTCTTTCAGGCACAGACACAAAAATATGGATAGGTTTATATATAAATATATATACAGTAACCAAAACCTCAAATTCAAATACACCTGAGCTTTGGGGAAGTTTGTATATTCATTCAATCTTTGTGGCTTAGGCTCATCTGTAACAGAAATATTTGCAGATAGACAGAGTACTTCCTCTTTAATCTTATCTAGCGATCTGTCTGTTTGTCTGGGTTTTTCCTGGAGATGGCCTCAGATCCTGATATCTGAGGGCTGCACAAGTAAATTAAGGCGAGCTCGTACCAAACTTCACAGAGGGCTTTCTTTTCTCTTGTTTGCTATTTGTTCATTTTAATTCATTGGGATGAAGACCTTATCAGCCACGTGGCCCAGCTCAGCCTCCAATGGCCCTGTGCTTGGCCCATCTTCAGGACAATATTTTATTTTATTTTATTTTATTTATTTTTTTTTGTTTGCTGCCAAGCCAGGCAGCTGCCAAGGGAACCTCACCGGCTGCTCCTCAGAGTACAAATTTTGGCGGGATGAGAGATATGGGTGTTCAGGAGCTCTTCCCCATGTCTCACCAAGAGGACTGCTCAAGGCTTCATGCCTTCGGTTCCACCTGTAGGCAAGCCATTGCAGCTTAGCAATAGTGAAAACATGGTGGATTGATCCACACGTGCCTGGCTAATTGCTGTAAATTAGCTTGGCCCATTTAAAAAAAAATAATGTAAATTTGATAGACTCCAGCAAAGTGCTGCACTGCCTTCAGTTCGGGCTCTCAAAGGACGAGAAGTTGAGGAGGACGTTTGGTAGTTTTCAGACAAAATACTGCTGAGACAGCTAACTCACATTGTATTTTGGACATTTTATCCCAGAAAGCTACTTCGCATTGTATTTTGGATAATTTAGCACAGCCTTCACCTGTCTTGGTAATTACAATTACCCTGAGACAATGCATTGGGAAGTGCTCCAGCTTCAACAGAGCTGCGCCACGCAGCTTGGCCTGAGAGAAACAGGAATTTATTTGCAGATTTGTTTTGTGTACATTCCTGTCTGTGTTCCCCCATGCTGCTCTGAGGGGTTTTGTCACCTCCCTGAGCATTTTGTCTTGGGTAATTTCTCACCTCTTCAGATTTTCCACATTTTCTGCACAAAACCTCACCAATTTCTGAACGTTCATGTGGTTAATGGATGAGAGGAGGGGAGCAAGCACATCTGAAAGGAACACAAGAAACATAAACAATTTTATTAACAAGACCACAAAACTATTCTTTTTTAATATATGCAGCCGTTTACAAGGAGGAAATAAAAAAACAGAAAAAAAAAAACAACAAACAAACAGTGGGGTTTGTCACGGCCTGTGTCAGAGAGCGAAATGAAATGCCACAGACTGTACGGGCTGGTTTGCAGAGTCCCTTTCCTCCAGAGGTCCCCAGTGGGGTGTCCCCAGTTAATGTCACCCCTGTGATGTCCCCAGTTAATGAGACCTTGAGCGGGGTGAGCTGGTGCGGGGCCGGGCACTACGGAGGCGGGGTGCCACGCGCCTCCTGCTGTGGTGCCAGCGACGCCGCCAGCTGGGTCAGGGCTCGGGCGATGACGGAGAGATGGCTGTTCATGGTCCGCAGCTCTGCCAGGATGTCGCTCACGTTCACTGACGCCTGCTCGGAGCTCGGGGGCACGGCGTGAGCAGCCGAAGGCGGGGATGCTGTTTCTGGAGCTCCATCTCCTCCGGATGCCCCCTGGTGATTTCCATCCTGGGAGGGCTGCGGGGGTGTACTGCTGCATCGCTTCATGCCTTCCAGGGAGCACATCCTTACAGGTGTCTGGTCTTCCTCCTTCCCTCGAATGGTGGCGAGCGTGGCAGAGGCAAGGAAGGGCAGCCAGTTGATGAGGTGGGTGGCACCGCCAGGTGGGACCATGGGCAGGTAAAGCCCAGGGTGCAGGGATGAAGTAGAGGCAGGGGGTGCAGGGACGGAATGGAGTCCAGCATGAACTGTGCCAGCAGAAGCTGGTGTTGATGGTGAGATAGGAGGCGGTTTGGGATGTAAGGCTGCGACACAGGCAGGTAACGGTGGTGAAAATGATGTAGTACCAGGATCAGAGGAAGAGGAGGGTGACGTTGGAGCTGTGAAGGGTCCAGGATCTTCAGAAGTTGGTGGTGAAGTGGCAGCAGGTGGGGCATCTGGTGTGCAAGGCTCCGAGTCTGCAAGGAAGATACATCATGGGCATTGAGTCACACATATATAAACAGACTGTTGCTTGCTTTAACTTCAGTGGGACTAGGCATTTTTAATGCACAGGAGAACTTCTGCTAGTGATACTTTCTGTAGGCCAACTAGACAAACGAAGTCAAGAGACCATTGTAGGTAAACATGCAACTTAACATTATAAATATAAATTATCCTTCCAGTCTCATTCTTCATAAAGCCTATGGGCAGAACTCCACACTGTCCTGACCGACATTTCATGGGTACGTATTAGATGGTGAATTACCTACTGTGTATTCCTGGCCTGTCATGGAGCTAGATGGTAGTGTCCTAACTGACTCAGATCTCCTGTGAGAGATACATACAGCCTACATACAACTCTCCTGAGGGCTGTATGTTTGCTGCTGGAGCTGCAGTTAATTGCTAATGCATAGTGTCCCAGTTTTCAGCATTCTGATTTGACTTGACAGGTCAGCAATAGAAGCAGCAAAAGCTAGTTGATGGCTTAAACTCTTCAACAATTTTATTTTTTGAGCGGAAGCATGAGAGGTTACCCAATTCAACTTACAGGCAGATCCCTGTCTGTAGATATTTAGCAGCTTCAGCTATGTGAATCAACAAAGCAGAGGCTGAGAAAGAAGCTGTTGATGCTGTGCATCCCAGCTTGACACTTATGCCTATGAGCAGTACAGTGGACCTCCTCCAACGTTCGCTGAAGTCATCAGAAACATTCATGCTTGGACTGAGTCCAGTGTATACCGTGTAAGATGATAAAGTAGCCTCTGGGGGATGTGCAAAAACCTGGCAAGCCACGCTATGGTCCTAGGTGTTGTACCCACCGTGCCCAGTTGGTAAATACTGTATGGTAAGGATGATCTTACTTTTACAACGATTCTGAGAGCCAGAAACATATTAGAAAACATCAGCCTTTCAGCAGCCTCGGAGATCTGCATACATGGAATTACTATACCATGGCCAGGCTCTTTATTTCAGCATAGGGAATGCATTACACAGGAGGTGGTGAGATGCTACAAGAATGGTCTGCATAAGACAGATGGATTTTAAAGCTACTTCTGATGCAATTAGGTGCAAATTTTGAAGTACTTCTGTGGATACAAAGACAAAAATTAGTAGATTTTTCTAGGTTAAGACAACTTAAAGAAAGCCAAATACTGAGGTGTTAACATCATGCTATTATTATTTCTGGCATCTAAAAAATCTGATGCTGTGAGAAATTTGTTTTTATTACAGGTTGGTTTGGTGTTCCAGATAGCAAACTGAAACTGTGAGTCAAAAGCAAATGAAGGCTCTTCCTTGTCTTTCGAACACCAAACCAATTAGACATGCAGCCTACAAAAGTCCATCTTTGTTCCACATGAGACCACCATGTCTTCCCTAAACAAACACACATGTTGTTTGGAGGGGATTATGACACAAAATTCAGCATGCCCTTATGTCACTGAGATTTGATGGAAAGTTACTGCAGGTTGCTTGAGACAGTTTCCTTCCTTTGTGTATTGGCTCTCTTCCCAACACAAAGCCACTGCCTACACAGGCGCTCGATTCCTGTTCATTAGAGGTGGGCTGAGGATGCTGGATGTTGGTTTTCCAAAGTGTTATTGATTGGGTTTGGGTTTTTGAAAACAAAAACAAAAATAAAGCACAGTTCAAATCCAGGTGCCACTTCCATCCAAACCACCAAAGCTTGCAGAGTGAGATGAAAGGTTCAGGTTTGGCTCAACTGTAGTGTTAACCAGAGCAGTGTTTATGGTCCATATATAGCATGGCTAATCCCTGTCTACACTGGCCAAACAAACTAAATTAAGTGTAATGTTTTTCAATATGTTGGAGAGCAGAGGAAGCTCAACGAATCTTGAGATAATCTGGCCTAGCACTGTGACAAGTAAGTGTCACAAATGATTCTTAAATGGTTAAAGTCTGATCAGGATTAAAATACAAGGAGCAGTAACTAACACAGACAAAAATAGAGACAAAAATCTGGTCACCAAAGGCTCTTCCTTTTAGTTGCAGTCTTTTCAAACATAGCATGGCTTCCCTATCAGAAGCCACAGCCTTGTCATCTCCCTAATCCCCCCTTAAGATTTATTTATGCCATGTAGCCTTTTAAGCACATCTTGCTCAGCTTGATCAGGCTCCCATACTTCCATCTAAGAAATTCCACATGGGCGTCTGGGTACCCGCGCAGGGAGCCCGGCACATCCAGGACATGTGGAAGCTATTGCACAGCTCCGCTCAGCAGCTGGGTGTGCACGCAGCTGATGCAGTGCAGCCCGTGCACCCAGGGCGACTGCTTGTCTGGATGGGATCTGACCTGATTGCTCTGCATCCAGCGACCCAAGCTGAGTATGAGAACTGTAGAATCACAGAATCGCTGAGCCTGAAAGCCACCTCTGGAGACCGTCTAGTCCAAATCCTCAAAACAGGGTCAGCTAGGGTCATTTTTTTTTTTTTTCTCCATGGACAAAATTGCTAGGACTTGTTTGAGGAAGCCCAGGAATATGAAGACCTAACCATGATGAAACATGTCAGCAGGCTGACACAATTGCTTGTCATATACAACAGTGTAATTCTACATATTTCCTTCCCTTCCAATTTTGTTTGTGTTATCTGAATGTTGCAACTCATCACAACTCTTCTGTTTTTTTTTTTTGTTTTTTTTTTTTAATTGTTTCTGGGGTATTTTTTTTGTACAGCTCTCACAGAAAGAGATTCTTTTTAACTGGAGCATTCGGGTGCGTGCTCATTTTCTGGAAGTACTAGATCCACACCTAGACAGAGCTGTAGGTAAGCAGGGTTGGATGGATGCCTGAAGAGAAGAGAGATGCTGAAGACAAGGTGCTCAGACAAGTACAGCAACCTTCTCCAAACATTACAACCCAGCTGTGCGTGATCACTCAGTATCCTGTTGTACACCCAGCCACAGATGCCTGTAGTCTGCAGTGCCTACTCCCACATACAAAGACTGACTGTTCAAGGCAGGCTTCTAGCTTAGAAGAAAAGGAAGTTTACCAGTTAGGGAAATTAATCTAGGACCCAGAAATACTGGGTTGGGATTTGACTCTTCTAAATAACTGAACTGTAAATGTCAATGTGAAGAAATTTTCTGAAAGCACCTACATTTGTTATGTTGTACATATACGGTCCCCAAGGGAAGTCTTAGACACACAGTCTGTAGCTCTCTGAATAGTTTCAGAGAGAATTCTTCTTGCTGTGGACAAGCTTGATGGGAGCTTGGTCTCATCCTTTAGGACTGGTTTACTGGAATGGGCTTCATGTCATCTTTAGCTTCAGCAGCTTACAATATAGCTGTCTACATCTCACCCGATTTCCTGGCCTTTCTTCACAGTCAGTGTATTAAATAGTTCTGGCAAATAATACATCTCATGCTAAAGCAAACTTCTGCCAACAGGGCAGCTGAATTACCTCTTTATTGCTAGAATGAGCAATATATAGAGAATCATGGAATCATAGAACAGCCCAGGTTGGAAGGGAACTTGAAAGATCATCCAGTTCAAGCTTTCATGGAAAAGGGTGTGTAGATAAGAATATCTACTTCTATTCTAGATAGAAATTCCATCTAGCACCCTTTCTAACTGCATCTTGTATTCTCAAGGAGATGTATTTTCATCTCTTTGCTGACAATAAAGAAAATGGAAATAACTTAGGATAACTAACTCAGCAATGGATACCATGTCCTGGAGATGCCTAAATTTCAAAAGAGAAATCCTATGCCTAAAAATAAGATGACCTACAATGGTTCTCCTATAGAGAAAGCATCTTCACATCTTTGTGTTCCCCTTTTGCAAGTAACAGGGAAGTACTTCTACGCTGCCACCTCTGAGATGACTTAGGATCTTCATAGGACTGTAAATAAGCCAGGTGATACAGTAATGAGAGAGAGAAGAGGATTTCCTGCTAGGTTGCCCGCCCATGATGATGGTTGTTACCAAAAGATTAATGGGTTGCCTGTGAGAATGGGGAAACAAAAGTTGTTTTAAATGTATTCGTCTGTATGAGAAGAGCATGAATTTAACTTTTCAGGCAGTCTTGGCTATCTTAGCTGCTTTTGTTTGACTACTGATTTTATCTGCCTTGCAGCCAAATTGCTGCAAACTCTGATTTCTCAGTCTTTTGTCAGCTAACAAGGGAAAGGTCTGTGAAGGAGAAACCTTGAGGGAAAAGCAAGGGCGTGATTTTCCACTGACTGGCATGCTGCATGGGACTCAGCTCATCTGACTGTAGCCATTTATCTGGCATTTAGTGCAAGCCAGTCTTCTGGGCTCCAGCAGAGAAAGAAGCACCTCTGGGGATAAGCTGTCCCAGGCTATCAGGTCCCTACAAAGGGTGCGACAACCATGCTCTGGAGTGTCCCTTCCCCTCCAGCACTTCTCATAAATCAGCTATCCTAGCTGGGCTAACTAACTTCTAAATGGTGGGAGCTGGGTGATTTGTATATCAATGTATTGAGGAAATTCCTATTGAATTAGAATTGTAAGTGGGCAGCATTGCCTCTGCATTCCCATGGAAGGCATAAAATCATGCAGCTAAGGTGTAAGGTGCAAGAGAGTAGAGGCTCAGGCCCCCTCAGTGCTTCAAGAAATGAGCTGGAGGTTCAGCAGGTGATAACTCTTCCAAGTGAGTCAGCACTGATCAGATGACCTATTTGGACAATAAGGATGTTCAGGTGCTGAAAGGAGTAATGCGGTCCATCCAGTGATGCAGCAACTGCAGGAGGCCTTTGTGCACCCTCCTTTCTGCTTCAGTTTCTGCTGTTGCTCTCGAGCTAGCGGTGTGCATGTGTGTGCCTGCGAGCCCGAGTGCGTGCACACACTCCCACTTCGTATTGCAGCTGCTTCCCAAGAAAGTCTAAATATACTCCTGCCTCCTCTTTCTGGTTAGAAGTGAAACTGAAGTCCTGGCAGCCTGTGGTAAATGCAAGTCCAATAGCAGCATTTGCGTAAGCAAGGGTGGTACTTCTTTTGCACGGACAAATTCCATCTTAGGAATCTGAATCTGGCCTCTCAAAAGCCAATCCTTTTGTGCTGCTCAGTTTTGATTTGGATACGGAGTGGCGTTTCTTCCCACTGTTGGTCTGTAGTCAGGCTTAGAAGGGCTTCATACTGTAATTCAGGCTTGGAGGGGATGAAATTCCAGCACCAGGTTAAAGACACTGCCGGATATTGCATTAAAATAGGTCTGAATAAAATCATCACTGTGAGCACTCCTGGTCCTTGTCTACATATGTGTGATTTCAGAAATTCAGTCTGGTTCCAGACATTGCGTCGAGACCCTAATTTTCTAAGAATCCAAACAAATAAAGGCTCTGAACCCTGACATGGTTTTGAGTGAGGAGCTTAGGAGTGCGTGTCTAATTCATAAAAGTATTAGGCAAGCTTATTCTAAAGTATTTTTTAAATAAAGCAAATCACATTTCTATCCTAAGAATCTATTCTTCTCTGCATAATGGAAACATCCCAAATGAATATATGTATACCAGATATTAGAACCTTTATTGAAAAAAAAAAAAAGGTTTAATGCAATTAAATATGGGTACTCAATCTCAGGGGTCTTGTATGAAATATTAATTTGAAAAAAAAAAGCCATATCAATAGATCACAGCATTCAAAATCAGCACTGTTCTTCTACTTATGAAACTCAAACTCACCCATCACTCCCACAATTAAAAAAAAAAAAAAAAAAGGGATTTTGGAAATAATTGTGTTACCAGAACCATGCTGTAATGGAGCATGTGGCAAAGTCTGCTTCAGAGGCCAAGACTTTTCATCAAAAATACCCTGACTCTGTCTCTCTGCTGTGAGATTAAAAACCTCCTGGTTGAGTCACTTCAGCAAGGCTCCTTCTGCTGGCCCTTCACTTTCTGAGCATCCTAATAACAATCCATGAGCTACCCTAAAGATTTTAAATCGCTTATGAGTTTTGGACCAACAGAAAGCCTTTCTGACTTCATAAACTTGTGCACCTCTTTGGATTATTTTTATTTTTAAATTATTTTTATTATTGTATTCTGTTAAGGGGGTCTATTTCTCTTTTTTTTTTTCAGGTACAGTACACCAGGCCTAGCTGGATTGGCTTTATGTGACTAATCACGTTATGACTCCTGTGGAGTTGTGCTGTTTCAAAATTTCTTGAGTAACAGTCTGTTATGAGTACATACTTATTCCCATGTCATGCGAACAAATTTGTTCTCACAATTTGTCATGGGCCATCTGCTGTTTCATCTTTGTCTCTGGCTTAATTTCAGTGAGACTTTATTCACTTCCTGACAAAATGTGCATTTTTACACTCATTTGGGACCAGATTTTCCAGGAACCTGAGGTCCTCCTTTGACACCTACGGGACAAATCCAGATTTCTTAAACAGCTCAGCAGCTCCTGTTGCTTCCTACAACAGCAGAGCCTCTGCGGATGCCCTGACATCTCAGCGTGGAGGAGTGGGGAAAAAGGAGGTAGGCACATTGGAGAGGTAATGCTGTTGGGCAGCCTGCGATTCCTCGTGACAATGTTCATTGCCTAACACATTTTTCCTGCTGTGCTCAAAGCGCTGCACAGACAAGTCTCACACAGGCTTCACTTTATGGGGGCCAGACACATGAAAAATGAAATGCCTTGACAGGGCCCCCCGGCGGAGCCAGGAGCAGAGCCCGCTTTCATCTTCCCCATCAACCGACTTTGCAGGCACAGCCCTGCGATGGCTCCTTTACTCTACCCCTGTATTTATGCATCTTCTGAAACTGGGAAAACCATCTTTCCTTCTCCTTTGCAGCACAGAAATAAGACAGAGTGGGGAAATCTGTTGTTTACAAAGAGGCTGCAAGGCTGGTGCTCACTCTAGCCTTGCAAGGGCATTTTCTCTTCTCCACCCATGCAGGCTTCTCTTCCCAGCAACTTGCTGAGGATGGAGAAGTGGCTGGAGAGAGGGTTTAGGTCCTCTGAAACTACAATTTGAGTGTCGGCTACTTCCAGAGAGCTGGAAGAAAAAGCAAAGGGAGGAAAGCATTGTAGCTGATCAGACCAGAAGTCCCTCTGCTCTTGTGTTTAGCCTTAGTGAATGGTCAGCAACTGCTGCCTCCAAGGAAGCTGCTCTCAGTTCTTCATTAGCAGTAATGCCATGGTCTGCTGTAGGAAATTGCCCTGATGTTCCAATAATGATTCAGATTTTTTGGCCCCAAAGAGATGTTTACACTGTCTAGGGTCACCTTTTGTACAAGGCAAACCAACAAATTTGATTTAAGATCGATAAAGTGGACTACAAATGCATGAACTGCAACTGGAATTAGAGAGGGTACTCCGTTACCTTTTTGGATCTGTTCATTAGCTACACCACAGAGAAACCCAAAAGGCTTTTCCTATCTTCAAGCAGATAGCCCTTCCATCACGTTTAATTCTTCTGAGTCCTGTTTTCTTTCCTTAATAAGTACTATTGTGTTTTTAAATGCCTTTATTATGTTCTTATTAACACTGTAAACTGCCCATTTCTTTCCTTTTTTCTTATCATTTCTTTCTCTTTCTTCTCTTTTCCCTTTTTCTCTTTTCTTCTTTCTCTTTTTGTTTTTCTTTCTTTTTTTTCATTTTCATTTTCTTATTCCTTTCCTTTCCTTTCCTTTCCTTTCCTTTCCTTTCCTTTCCTTTCCTTTCCTTTCCTTTCCTTTCCTTTCCTTTCCTTTCCTTTCCTTTCCTTTCCTTTCCTTTCCTTTCCTTTCCTTTCCTTTCCTTTCCTTTCCTTTCCTTTCCTTTCCTTTCCTTTCCTTTCCTTTCCTTTCCTTTCCTTTCCTTTCCTTTCCTTTCCTTTCCTTTCCTTTCCTTTCCTTTCCTTTCCCTTTCCTTTCCTTTCCTTTCCTTTCCTTTCCTTTCCTTTCCTTTCCTTTCCCTTTCCTTTCCCTTTCCTTTCCTTTCCTTTCCCTTTCCTTTCCTTTCCTTTCCTTTCCTTTCCTTTCCTTTCCTTTCCTTTCCTTTCCTTTCCTTTCCTTTCCTTGTTTCCTTGGAGAGGTTTTGGTTTCAACTGCTACAGGAATTAGTTTCCCAGGTTAGTTTTACATTATGTGGTGAAGTATTTCCATTTACACAGCAGATTTTTGATACTAATGAGCCAGATAACACGTTCTCCAAAACCACCTGCTTGGTGGTACTCTTCACACCTTTCTCAATACCACTTTCTGCTACGTGTGGCCCTAGTATAAACTTATCAATCAGATGAAATTCAGCAGGTATTAAGATATTTAAAAAAAAAAAAAAAGAGAGAGAGAGAGAGAGATAGGAGATGTCTGTTTTACCTTTAACTGAGTCTGAGGTAACCAGGAACATTATAGAAACAAACCCTGAAAGTCCATACATTTTTTCTTTTCTTTGCTGATTGAGATTTGTTTAATTTCTTTACATATGTGCTCTGAAGCTTTCAAAGCCAATTCAAATATTTATTAACCAACTAGTTATATTCATCTACTTTTTTTTTTTTTTTTTTTTTTTCCAGGAAAAGTATGAGACACCCCATGCAATCCTATGGTTTTTTGTAGCCAGTGAGTCAGGTCTGGAAATTCAGTACACATGAGTCAATAAGATTTCAGGTTCCTATGGGGAGTCCAGCAAGGACATTTTTCAACCAGCAGCGGACAGGCCTCTGTTGCCTACGCTGCATGGTTCTTCTTGGGCTGGTTAATTAAATACTCTACGTCCAGACTGGGTTCCCCCTAACCTGTGTCATGTTATGCTGCAGGTGAGATTGTCCTTCTCAAAGACTTGTAACAGCAGCATTTTCCTCTGAAGTACGGTGACTATGTCTTTCGCTGGCTTTCTGACTGCCCTAGCACAAGGCTTCTGCTAAGCCTGATAGTCGATATAAGAATTTTATATCATAGAAGACTGATGATAGTCTAGCAGTCCTTGTCTTGTACCTTTTCTCAAGCTCTTGAAACAGTGCTTAAATGCAAAAGACAATGAAAAAGAGTGTGGTAAGTCTCTTCTTCAACCTTTAGCGGAACCAAGGCAGTTGGCTTTCATTTATCATCAATTTTTGGGTGAAAGGGAGAGGTTTTGCAGGAGGCTATGACTAGGCATAGCACAGAAGAGCATGTCTACAAGAACAGTTTGGCTGTTGTGCTGCCTAAGAGTCTGCAGGCCAAAACCTTCTTGTCAAGCTGAAGGTGGGCACTTTGGCTGTACAGTAAAGAGCCCCTAGATGTGAAGATGATAAGGGAATGATCTTGACTTAAATATATGAGAAAAGTAGGAACTAACTTGCAGAATCCATTAAATTTTCATATATTTCCCAGTATGCTTCATCCCCAGAGGGATGGTGCCATTTTTAGGAAAATAATCTTGTAAAAAAATCCCCTGAAACTGCACAGCCTGAGGTGTTTTTTCGAGTGTTCATACAATGAAGAACTGCATGGGCTGTATCTTTCCTACAGAGTTCATCTGGATGGGAGACAGCCATATCTGAACACCTGAATTATGCCAGTCTGGACATGAGTTATCTCCCGGAATGACCCTACTGCATCTTTTTGTGAACTTACCCGAGTGCGTTGGGAGAGTCGGAGGGGAGGAGGCATATCTCACAACTCTTTGTATTTAGATACCCTGGGATTCTTTCCCAATCTCTTCTGTCAGATGTGGGAGAACTTGTTTACTCCAAGGAAAGGCTTTCGGGAAAGTCTTGAAAGATTAGTCTTACTCATGATCTAATCTGGGTCCTCAGTGCAGAGTGGGTGAGTGTCAGCCCATGGCCAGACAGGACACAGGGCGCTTATTTCCCTCCTCAGGGCTCCTGGCCTGAACTGAAACCCCCTCCCAAGTCTGAATGAAATTTTTAACACATGTCCAAAGCAAGATGGTGCCCCGAAGATATACCTTTTGTCCTAACTTTCATTTCAGCTGCTAGATATGCCCAGGCAATCGTGGCAGGAATCATGGAAATGCTGTCTTCACAAAGACATTTAGTCTCCAAGAACATTTTCATTTTACACCCAAGTCTAGCCGGAGGTGAATTCTTTTGTTTAATGAAGAGCCACAGCTCCTTTGGAACAAAATGTCCTCCTGTAAGCCGGGTGAGCCTCTGGTTTTATTGAAGAACAGTCCTGCAGACCAAGACAATGCTGTACTTCACTACCCTTTTTGAATTACCACTCTGTCATTTCCCAGAGGAGCATGATCGGCCGACCACTAAACTCTGCTTTAAGATCTTATGCCCGATCTAAATGAGACAGAATGAAGCCCTGGAGAGATTTCAACCCTTGCTTTGTTGAAACAACATTGCTTTGTTTGGAATGTATTTGCCTTTGTACTGGGGAATGAAAATGTACCCCAGTGCCCAGTTTTGAAATATATAAATACAGTGCTTCCCATATATATAAAGAGGTCCTTAGCATATGCTTTTTGTTCTTACTTTTTGTTCTTTTTTCTCTGAGATCTTCAATCAGTTTTGAAACCTTCCAACATTGAGCCTTGTGCAGCTCAGTGAAGGAGGAAGGTGTCATTTCTGTGTTAGGAACCTAGTTAGGAAATCTGCAGCAGACTTTAAATGAAACCCAGACCTGTTCTGCGACTACAGCCCTAGCCTTCCCCTACGTCCTGTTCGATTACACAAGGCAATAGCCACCCAAATGTACGTGACACCTGCTCACAGCTTCAGCCAGCGGTCACCACAACTTGGTCCTGAGCCTTCCCCGTGCTTTGCTTTATTGCCCTTAGACTATGACCTGAACAGATTTGTGGATATGATCCACGATCATGACGCGTTATGGTTGAATCCTGAGCTGCCAATAGTTGGACAACTGAGCCTGGACCTTCTCCCTACCCCTTCTCACAAATACACTGCTGTTTTAATGTACCTTAGGGCATAGTTTTCATGAACCCAGGCCCTTCCTTTGCTATTAATGGTGGCACAATGCCTTTATCAGCTGTGTACCAGCAGTCAAAAAACAGGGTGTGAAGCACGTGATGAGGGTGGAAGAACAGTGCTAGGAGCTCCCCAGTCCCTCGACCCTTTGCCTGCCCACCATTCCTACTGCGTGTCCCCCTGAATAACCAGCTGGAGAAGACATTCACCCACTCGGAGAGCAAACAAACACGTCAGCCCTACACAGAGGAACTCCTGTCTCTCTGTCAGAGTCCGCGTCCCTTGAATACCACCAGTGCCAACTCCCATCTGATATTTTGGGCTGTGCAGGGTGGGCTTGGACACCCGCTGGGTGGAGGGAGACACCTCGGCGGGGCAGGAAGGAATGATTCAGCCGCTCCTTGCTCTGAGTCAATATTTACCCAGGGGCCCTGGGCTTGGGGCAGGGATAGTCTCCCTCTGGGGACACATTCCCACCCTCCCGAGCAAGGTAACAAGAGCCACGAGCCCGAGAGGCTGCTAGCAGCCTTCTCCTGGGACCATGCCCTATTTTTTTTTAAAGCTGCATTTTGGACACAAACTGGCACGCTGTGGCTGTGTCTCTTTTTCTTGCCTTTTTTTTTTTTTTTTTTTTTTTTTCTAATTGTAGTCTGGAGTTTTCCTTAATGGGACAGAGAAGTCTTTGAGACTGGAAATGTGCTCTTCTCTTTGTTTCTGGTAAGACATAACACTGGTCTCATGGGACCGCGCTCCAACAGGGATATTTTAGTTCTGCCTGGCTCAACTTCTTGCTGGCCCGCGGTCTGATTGCTATTTGTCACTGGGACTGCAAGCGCCCTGGAACAGAGACTGCCCTCACTGTGGCTGCACTTCTAGACTGGAGCCCTGAATTTGGCTGGGCTTCCCAAGCGTTTCCACGAGGCAAATAGTAACACTAATTTCAACTGGACACTGTACTCCTTGCTTACATTCCTAAAGGGCTCTGTTGTGCTCCTTTTGCCTTCTTCTCCACGTTAAATGCATTGCTTGATTTCAGCCTGGGGGTAGTTGCATCCTGCTGGCAGATGGTTGTATTCTCTGTTTGAGAGATTGAAGATGAAAAAGCACTTTGAGATCCCTTTGATAGGTGGAGATTGCCTTCTGGCCCAGTCCCCGGCCATACTTTTGAGAAGGTATTGAGTATGTCCCATCCTACAGAGCTCTGTCTCTTATATACCAGGGTGAAAAAGGAATAATTTCATTGGCGTCAATGTCGTTACACCAGCATAATCTTGGGAGAAGGAGAAGAAATAGCCCTGCAGGGTTTTTGTTTTGTTTTGTTTTGCGTTGTTTTCTTTTTTTTTTTTTCTGGGGGGGGGGGGGAGTAAGGGGGAAACCATGCTGACTGTAAAACCACAGCAAAATTATTTTTAAAAGAGAAAAATCTCTTTAAGACAGATCAGCCCCTTAAGAAGAGAGACAAATGGAATGAAATGCTACAGCTCAGCAAGCTCTGCGGTATTTAGTAAATAGGGCAGTTTGCTGCAAAGGGAGGAGCAAGTAGCCAAAGACAGGATAGCTGCAAAAAAAGAGAAAGACCCAGAAAATGAAGTTGTTTATGAATTACATTATCAAAACTTCTCATAGCACAAGAGATGAGATTGTAGGGGCACGTATATTCTCAGCAAATGCATGGAAAAATGCAAACCTCAGTAAGAACCACTGAGTAAACCTGAGAAAAGAAAATGACTGTGCCTGGAAATGTTTAGGGGATGGTGTTTGTCAATTAAAGAAATGAAAAGCCACCGTTTGCAGCTCAGTACACAGCAAAGACGCAGGCAGACTAAGTCCAAAGAAGATTTTTCTTTTTTTCCAGTAAGATGAACTCAGGGAGATCTTGCCCTCCTTCATCTGCAACTGATATTTTTTTTGTTTGTTTGTTTGTTTTTGTTCATAAAACCTGGTGAATATTGAAAGGAGAAAGTTTGCTCTATGTGGCTGGGCAGGGGGTCACAATTACTCATGACACCAGGTTCCAGTTTGCCTTCAGGTTTGTTGATTTTGATGACAAGCCTTTACCACTCGGTTTCTTAGTTGTGTCAGTAGCTTTCCCAACAGCGCCGTGATGCTCTTTGAGTTGCACTGCGCAAACAGGAGACCAGCTCAAGCCAAAAAGCATACATTGAGCTCCGACTCCCAAGTAACCTCATACTTTGACTATGTTTGGATCCAGCCTCATGGTTTGGACTCATCTCTAGTAGAAATACACCAATGTCTACAATGATGTATTTTAATGGAAAGAGGAAGCTTTTTAAGGGCACAATGCACGCACACTGTTGGGGGTGGTTCCTCTATATGCCAAGAAACTTCTCATTCCTGTGGGAGCTGCTTTTTTACTCATGAGACTGCCTTAAAAAAGGGAGAGAGGGGGATTCTGGCAGCTTTGGGAACTTTAAGCATGCCAAAAGGAGGAAAGACCAAAGGGTCAGCTGCCCTGTAAAAGGAGGGCTGCTTGATTAACTTTATGGAAAGAAACTGAGCTGTAAAAAGAGAGCATTTTGTCGTTAACAAGGAAGTCAGGAACACATTCAGCTGGGTAGTCTGTGCTAGGTCAGGAATATCAAGAGACCAAAGTCAGAAGGAGCCTGAACGCAACCAGGAACACGAGGAGACCTGGACTGGTGAAGCAGCGATGTGGAAGAGCCAAGGGGCAGCTGCCAAAGTCCTTACATGAGTCAACAAGCAAAGTCATGCTTGATACCAGCTTAGAAGGTAGACAGTAAGGCTTCCAAAGCAAAAAGAAAGAAAAACCCTGCATCTGTCTATACATCTGTTCTGTAGGTGTCAATTATACTGGAGACATGGGCATGGAGACAAAGAGCCCCTTTTGAGAAAAAATTGTTGCTCAACCTCTCTGGGCATTATGAAAGTGGATACACCTTCAGAAATGATTGCTAAAAGCCCATATAATCCCCAGATAGCTCACACTACAGCTAATACTTTCAATGTAATAGCAGCAGAGGTTTGGAATAAAATGCACAGTCCAACACATTGCATACGATGTCAAATGGAGGCACTGCTCTCAGCCAGCCCTTGTGGCATTATAATTAGAGACGGGGCTCAATCAAAAATCCAAATGCGGAGCATTGCTGTGAGTCAGCCAAGACGTGCACACCAACATTGTCATTATCCTGAATTTTGTCATTTATAATGAAATCCAAACACTGCAATCTTCAGGACGTTCAAAATTTTGGTCAAGAGACAACCCCAAATTTGGTATTTATCCTTGCTCTCCAAGTCCCAAATTCAGTAGTGTTTAAAAACATATCTGTGAGTCTACAGGATTTTGGAAGCTCCACTTTAACAAAAAAAAAAAAAAAAAGCTGCATGAAGTTGAGCTTTCCAGAATAGAGATAGACCTCAGCATCTTATGCCCCCCTAATGAGCACACATCCCCAGTTCAAGCAACCCTAACTTGACCTAAATGAAAAACACTTAAGCTCTGTGTCTGTCTGAATGAGATAACTCTGATGAGAAAAGGGTTTATTTTGTTACAAAAAAAAAAAAAAAAAGAAAAAGGAAAAAAAAAGAAGAAAAAGAAAAAGAAGCAAACAAAAATCTTAAAGAGGAAACTGACTAAAGTGATTTAAAAATACATAACCAAGTCATGGCAGATGCCTGTGAAACCAAGAGTTTTGGGGTAAGATCTGCCAGTCCTGCTGAGCGCACCATGTAGCACAGCTCCCTTTCTCAGCCTGTGGGAGTATTCTCTGCACAGCTTCTTGAGCTAAAGCATCTTGAGCTAAAGGTGAGATGCGAATGTTTCACAGGAAACATCCTGGTTCATATAGATTTCTTAGCAGACATGCCATATTTCAGTAAGGAAAAGTATTTTTGTAGCAGAAGTGGCTGGGGAGCACCACAAAGAAAATGCACTTGATCTTAGAGAAGTACAATGGCACGGAAGCGTGTTAGTGTGCCAGGCACAGCAGGGGCAGGGGTTGCAGTTCCCCTCTTGCTGGCCAAGGGAACATCAACAGGCAATGCTCTTTGGAACACCAATGTACAGCCAGGCCTGTCTGGGGAAGCCAAAAGTCCAGTGCAATGTCCTGTACCCACGCAGAGCCTAGAAAGCCCATTATGAGCACTTGTACTCTCTCTGCAGGTCGGTTCTTTTCATCCCCAGTCTTCCTGGTGCACTGTGAGGAGAGCCACTGTCAGAAAATTAGAAAGCCTTACCACCTATTTGCCAAGCAGCTGTTCCACTAAAGTCCAGATTATCCTGAAAAGCTGAGAAAGCATGTGAATTTTGGTTGAATTCAGTTTTCTTTATACATGTGCTGCAGAGATACTGTATCAAATGAGCAATTCTAAGAACCATAGCCTGAGAAAACATACTCAGACATTTTTTTCTTACTTTCTTTCTCCATAGAAGCAAATAAAATCATTCAGACATCCCAGTTGCTTACTCCAAGCATTGCACAGCTTTGGGGATGATCATCCTCAGTGCATCAACATCTGGCCTCTGCACCTCGTTATCCAGGATTTCTCTTCCTCCCAGGCATGGTTAATTCCATATGCTTCGCAGACAAGTTCACAAGCACAGAGTCACTAGCTTTTGCCAATATAGCATCTGCACAAGAGATAAGGACTGTGCAGTGGTGTCAGCCCCTGAAGTAACAAGTTTTAAGAAATCCCTGTGACATACGTTGAACAAAGATGGACCTTAGTCTTAGCACCAGTATCCAGAAAGTGTGTTAAAAGGTAGGTAAAAAGAGGAGTCAGTAACTCCAATTTTAATTCCTGCCTGTCTCATCGGTTTGGTTGAATAGACTTGGATATCTGTAATGGAGCTAGAGACCTCAGATCACTGAGAGCTTTGTCTGAATGGGGATTGCTATCTGCCTCATGATTTTTCTGTCATCCAAATTGTCCCTATCTAAGGGTAATTCTTCCTTCCTGCTGGTACGGCGATTCTTAACTCCATGTTTGCAAAACTCTTTACAATTTTTGAATGAAACATGTTAAAGAAGTGCAAAACAGATTTGCCACCTTTTTTGTATGGAAACGTTATGAGGTTTCCTGTGATTGTCCACATTTTTGAAGATCAGTCAGCTTTTCCAAAGGATTATGCAAAGTGAAAGCCTACAATAGCAGGAGGTTGGGATCAGTGACCCAGAAGGTTCTTCCAACCCCGTGTTCCTGGAGGCTTTTCCAAGACATACTAAAGAAGTTAAAGACCACTTGTGTGGTCTGAACTTAATACCTTTGATACCTACTTCCCATTGAGTTTTTTGTGACCGTCGTTTAACAGGGTAGAAGCAGGGGAGGCATAGGGCTTCTCTGCGAAGGTAAGAGAAAGCACTTGCCACAATAATGAGCGAGAGCACCTTACAAACTAGCTGACAGCTCAGGAAACTGAAGTGGACAGACATGCCAAGAAACACCTCAACAGATGCAAACAACTTCATCTCTCTGCCCTCAAGACCTCACCTCTAGAAGCACCATGTGCATTACCAATGCCTGCTCAGTCCTGGACCTCCCTTCTGAAACCCAGCAGCTACAGCAGTTATGACGGTGGTTTTGTGGTGTAGACACCTGTCCATATGAAACTAATCTGGGACCACCAAGCTCATTTTCTTGTGGCAATTTACCAGTTTACCATATGGTAATAATTTTTGACACCCACTGTCTCAGGCTGGATTAAAATTAGTGATACAGTAATGCAAGATGCCTTGGTTATGCTCTTAGCCAAAGACCATACTTCACCTAGCTGGAAAGTAGGCAGTGGTGTTGCTTCCCGGTGTTGGGCAGGTATAGTCTCACCCTACCTCCAAACATAGCCCAACTGAGAAAACCAACAGTTCCTGATTTTCAAATGTGCTTTGCCAGCCAAAATGTCAACCGCATGCCACCCCCGAGAAGGCCACAATTCGGTGGTTGCACATCAGACCAATTGGCCCATATTTATAAAGTGCTTTGATATCCCAGATGAAAGGACAGTATATAAATGCCCCATTCATTTAGGTTACATACAGTAGCAGCAAACAGAAAAATCATTACCCACAGGGTTAGAAAGGCATATTCCTGTTTATTAATTGAAGACCACATAAAGAATGCTTGGTTAAAGTGTTCCTTTTGGAGTGGACATTTCAGTGCCTGTCCAGCGAATGAAAATAATCCTGAAAATTTGCATGGGCAAATGGCATAAACATCAAGTTTGCACAACTCCCCAGAACAAAATTCTCTAAAAATGCAGATTTGTTTTTTATATGGGACTACTCTTGTTCCCTACAAGCCAATGAGAAGTTAGACAATCAGTCTTTTGCCAGCTCAGGATTACAGTGCAATTATTATCCTAGCAAATAATAATCTAAAAAAAAAAAAAAAGGAGAAGAATTGCTATGCTGTGAGCATCAGATACTCAGCTACTTAGTACGCTTCACACTAAACCATCTATGGGTTCACCGTGCATCTAGGTTTTCTTGTATGCATATAACTGAGTGTTTGGGACTTTGAGACCTGTATTCCTCACTTCTTTCTCTATGTATCTTTGAGATACATGACCATCTCAGTTCATTTGGAAAACTATGTTAAATAAAACCCTTTCTGCCTGTCAACTTGGTATTGAAGTGCTGAGTAGATACCCATTCACAGTCCCTGGGAGCAAGCAGTGTCTTTCATATATCATAACCATAAAAATAAATAAATTACAAAGCAGAAAGAAGATAAGGCACAGGTTTAGGCTGCCTTTTGAAGATTTATTAAAACAAACTGATATTTCTTATAATGTGCATGTAACCAGAATACATAATTGACAATGATAATCATTAACAGGTACTAATGTTATTTCAGAACAGAGGATGGAATGAGGCAGACTAAACCTCCATGCACGCAGTAGAGGAAATCCAAGCTGCGATAATTAAATGCAAATAAAGCCTGGGGGCAAAAATTCCTGGTCTCCCTAAGATAAGAGAAATGTATTTCTACCATCTATACTTCATTTATTTCTCTTGAAGACTCTAATTTGTTTTTAAGCTAATAGATCAAACATTCTTGTCACAGTTCATACAACTGTCTCAAATATGTGAGAAGTACCCGCCAGGCGAGGACCACCAGCAATTTTTATGATTTCTTTACACTACAAATATTTGGCAGAACTGAAATCACCCAATAAAATAAACCTGTGGATTCATCTGCAGTTTTAGACTCTCTCCAAGTATTCTTTGGACTCCTTCCCAAAACAACTGATGCTCATGATATTCCAATATCAAATGAAAATATGTCCTAATTTTCATGTCTCACTACCACCATCTGTTATTAAAGAGAAAGTCTTCTTTTTCAGAGCAGGCTAGGTATCTTGGTGACACCCATACCCATGAGTGAAGCTCTGGTCCGTCAGTGCTTCTGCTTCTTGGTGCCATTGGGCTGGTTGGATCCAGCCATAATGCAAAGGCAGAACCATGGAGCAGTGGTGGTGGAAAATCATTTCTTCCAGTACCATCATCATCTGCCAGCTGGTACCCAAAGAGCCGGCAGCACTGGCACATTTGTGTCTCCATCTCTACAGGAGAGAAGCTTGGAATTTAATTATGGGCAAGAAGGGCTTTAGGGAAAGGTTTGGGATCCTCTTTGGAAATGCCTTTGGCAAAAGGTAAAAAATGCCATGTTTGTAAAGTATTCTTGACACTGCAGAAGTCTTCAAATGAAAGCACCTCAGCACTACAGAAATCTTGCAGTCACCTCTAAGAGACCAATCAGCTAATACTTCAGAAAGTCAATATCTGAGCTTTATAGATGTTCAGCTCTTCTTACTATTACATCTATGCATTAAGTATGAGTAAAGTCTTTCTCCTCCAAACCAACAAGGAATGAATTTACAAACCTCCCCAGCCTCCTGCCTCTGCCTTTGACTTGGACAACCAAACTATATCACCATTTATCTACCCCAACAAGGCGTCCGGAGAGCCGTACCTGAATGTCTGAGGTTGCTCTTCCCAGGTCCTTCAAATATTTTTCTGTCCAGAGATCTCAAGCTGTACTGTTTTACCAAGTAGGCCTTGCAAATCCCATAAACTACTATACAATCTCGTGCACATTATCAATTTAACATGTTTTCCAGCAGAAAGGAGGATGACTTGTTTTTATCAGTCTCCTGCCTTGTAGGTATTACTTTTTAAGGTTATCACCCACCCTGGTTTTGGTAAAGCATCCTAATTTTATCCGACTTGTCTCACACCTTGTTAGACTTGCTGGCAGACCGGTTAATATTGACTAGCTGGCTGAAGAAAAACATCTTTATGCAAGTAATACTCAATTAAAACTTCATTGTTTCCCATGGATCAAAATGGCATTTTGATTTAGTAGCATAGCTCCATGGCATTCATATCAAGTCAGGAGAATAGGCAAGTACAGCTACTCAGAAACTTCCCATCTTGGTGTTTTTTGTGGTGGTTCTTTCCTTGTTCTGTTGTCGCTTGTTTGTTTTTAAATACCAAATTGTTTTGTACAAAAACAGTGCTGCTCTTAGGAAAGCTTAATTTTCCTGAAATGTTTCAATTTTCCATTAGGAGAAACTGATGGAAAGAATTTAACTTTGAGTTCATATGATCCAAATATTGTTCAGGTCAAGTCTAAACAAATTAAAATTTCTGTAGATCAAGCCAGTTTGACATGAATCTACTTTAGCATTACGTGTACATGCTGAGAGCTCCATATCTGTTATGAAACAATGGAGATTCACTCCAACGAGGAAGCCCAACTAATAAGATACGAAAGCCATAAGAAAATAACCTGCACAAGGTGAATAAGCAATTTCTGAAAATATAGCTTAGGGTTGAAACAGCCCAAGCAAACCAAACAAAAAAAGTCATATTTTTTTTTTTTTCCTTACACTAACAATAAACATTTTTTCTGCAAGCATCATGTTTTATAAAAAGTTTCTAACAGTTTCTAGTTTAGGAAAATATAAGGACGGAAATGAATGTTTAAAGGCAGGACACTCATCTAAATCTTTGTTCTAGTGGCATCTTCTCAGATACACAGAACTATTCTGTTAATTGTCAGGAAATACTGGATCATTTCCTATGTTTCCTCTATTTTCCTATGTTTCTATCCTATATATGCTAGAAGACATTATATGCTGTCATTCCCATTCCACAGGTGGGAAACTGAGACCCCATGAGCACTGCTATGTGGACAATATGGAAAAGACTGAGGACATTAGAGGGTCTTTGTTAAGTGGCAGATTCAAGAAGAAGAAAAGAAAAACAAAGACATGGATCTTCACAAAATGTGCAGTCAGTCTGCAGGGCTCACACTGCAAGATGTTGTAAAAGACAAATGTTTCCATGAGGTCAAAAAGTGACCAGATATTGGCAGCTTGTGTAGACATGGGGTGAAGAAGAAAGGGGACGTTTTTTGAAGCCACATTGTTTTTTGTGATTGTCTCTGGCTGAACAAAGGTCCCTTAGGAGAGGGGAAGGCTGTCTGTGAGCTGCTGCCCGTCTAGATCTGTCCAGTCTCACTGTGTCTGCCCTGTTTTTGGCCCAGGTCGCTGGCAGCCCATCGAATCTTTCTTGTCCTCCTTCCGTGACACATCCCAGCTGCAATGCTAGGTCTTTTATTACAAGCCTGCAGATGGCTATAAGGGTTGGAAGCTGGGATATGTTGTGGCCTGGGACCTTTCTGCAGACACATCTGAACTTACCACCAGTGTGCATTTGCTTGCAATATGAACAACTGGAAGTGGTGACCAAAATGGTCTCTTCTAATTTTATAGCTCTACTCTCATGATCCCACAAATGTGGTGTCAATCACAGAGGTCTACACCACGCCAGTACTTACTGTGAAGGGGCCTTTTTCAGTTCTGAATAAATGCTGAAAAAAATATTTCTTAGGGGTTAGTGTTCTTCAGGAAAAAGTCTTTCTATCCATCATCTACTGTCTACACAAGCTGTCCATGTCCTCCATGTGACAAGAAGATAAAACAGGAGTTTGGCTCTCCTCTGTATGCAAAAGCAAGTAGGCTTTATGATAGAGGAAAATTTCAGACATGAAGGGACATGGCATGAAGACCCAAGGAAAGCTGAAGATGTACAGAAATGGTCAACATTTGCTGAGTTTCCAGCAGGTGCAGTTTATAGCACCCTACACATTCAGCCAAAACAACCTCTCAGATCTGCTCAAGTTCTGAAGAAAATTATTTCAGTGCCAGCATTGAGACAGACTGCTCTCCATGACTCAGAAATTGCAGATGGAGATGCTTCCACCAAATGCCCACCTGGACCAGCTCAGTGAAGACATATCTCCTACAGATTGAAGTAAGTAGACAAAACCTGGCAAGTGGGAGCTGCATAAGTCTCAAATCCTCTACAAGCACCCAGTAACCCACTCACCATCGGGTTAAGCTCCTATTGAACATGAGCAGAGCTCCTTACATGTTGTGCAACACAATGGAAAATTGAGACCATACCATAGATGAGGACATACGAGTTACGTGGTTTGCCTGAGGCCACACAGTGAGTCAGCGGCTAAATTATAAACTTGGGAGTCCCTGGCTCCAAGTCACTTATTCAATCTATGCTGCCTCTAAGGCATATTACATTGGGGGTATTGTATGGAAATGCCATTAACTTTGAAGAGCAGTGTACAGTAGAAGCAAGCAAAGTAAGTGGGCTTTATTGTGGGCTGTTTTTTTTCCTTAAAAAAAAAAATTAAAAAAAATGAAAAAAGTGACATGAACAGTTTTGCAAGCCTACAGTGCAAATTAATTTTGCACAATTTGATTTTGAAACCTCCCTCATGAACTAAAAAACCTAAACACTAAGTTTCAGGCAAAAATGGACCCCTCTTTTCACTCTTCTTTTTTTTTTTCTCTCTCTCTTTTTCTTTTTCTTTTTCTTTTTCTTTTTCTTTTTCTTTTTCTTTTTCTTTTTCTTTTTCTTTTTCTTTTTCTTTTTCTTTTTCTTTTTCTTTTTCTTTTTCTTTTTCTTTTTCTTTTTCTTTTTCTTTTTCTTTTTCTTTTTCTTTTTCTTTTTTTTCTTTTTCTTTTTCTTTTTCTTTTTCTTTTTCTTTTTCTTTTTCTTTTTCTTTTTCTTTTTCTTTTTCTTTTTCTTTTTCTTTTTCTTTTTCTTTTTCTTTTCTTTTTCTTTTTCTTTTTCTTTTTCTTTTTCTTTTTCTTTTTCTTTTTCTTTTTTTTTTCTTTTTCTTTTTTCTTTTTCTTTTTCCTTTTTTTCTGGCAATTCTGTTAACCCCTGAAAACAGAGGTTTAATATGGAAATGCTGACAGCTCCTTAAGCAGAGCATCACATTTGCAACACCGTAATTATGTCTACTTCAAAATGTTCCAAAGAAAACAAGATTTTCTTGTTCAGAGAAATCTTGAATGGTTTTAGACCCAGAATTAAATCATTCAGACCAAAAAGGACTGTGTTAAGCATGTTGAACCAGGGCTGTACCAAGGAGATGTGGAAAAAGATAAATGCAAACTGATTTTACAATATTTATGTAATTAGATCCACATCTCTTCTTTTCTCTGTTGAATGAGTAAAGACCAGATTAACCTTATTATTATTATGTTTATTTGATTGACTTAGGAATTCCATCTGGATAAAAGAGAGTCTAGATGTCTCTCTTCATTCATGCCCAGTGTGAAGCCAATCAACTTGCCTCTCTAAGTAACAAATTTGTTTTATGTCATCTATCAGCAAGATACTACAATATTGGATATAGTTTTAGTTCAATGCATGACTGCTCCTTAAAGACCACGCAGTTTGGATGTTTCCATCCTGCATTCTTATGTCCCCACAGAAAATTGTTTGTCAGATTTTCCATTCTGGTGAGGATGGTTGTAAGTAAATGTGTGGTGCAGAAACTGTGCATGGCACATTTCAATGAGAACACAGTATCTCAGCACTGCTTTTTTTTTTTTTTGGTGAGGGATATTTGCTTATTTTGAAAGACTTTCTTGGATCCCATTTCTGTTCTACAGAACAAAGGCAGAGATGTGTCTAGGTACAGGATTCCTATAGTGGTGATCAGGGAGTAAGAGAGAAAGGGAAGATTTCTTCCACCACTCTTAATGTTTGATTTTGATTGTTTTGACTATTTCATGCAAATAATCCTTTCTAACAACATTCACTATAACCCCAATTAGCATGAGTAACATCAGATCAAAAACAAGGAGGAACTTGGTGTCAGCCTCAACGTATTAGTAAGGGGGAAAATGTTTTGTGTTAATAGGAGAAGCCTTTGCAAATGGATTGTTACTTCCTTTGAAAAAAAATATTGTACCATCTAATTAAAAACCACTGTCAAGAACTGGTAGTCACCCTCACTTCCCAGAGAAGGATAATGTAGTGGGCTGAGACTAGGACAGGTTGGATTTATTTCCTAGCTTTACATTACCAAGACAGAGCCAAACAACCTCTCTTTATCATCTTTAGCCTGAAAAACAAAAATACTAATTTCTTCTTCATTTTTATTTACTCGGGTTGCCATCATTTCTGGGCAGAGTCTTCTTCTGACTATGTGCAGTGTGACAACCAGTTCAGACCTCTCAGTGCTACTCGTGGGTGTGCAGTTAATCCAAAGCGATGGCCACTGGAATCCAATCGCCAACAGTTGTATCGTCAAAGTGGCCATTTTGTAACTGTAAATGGACATCTCATGAATGTTTCTATTTTATCTGATTTTCCGTTTCTTGCTTTACAGGAACTGGCCATCAGACTGCAATCTGTATGAGGCTCTGTGTTATCTCATTCGTAGGCTCCCTTTACCGCACGGACTTGCATTTGACTTCCTCTCGTGCATTATCACAACAGTCTCCAACTCACGCTCTTTGCTCTTCTGTTGGAGAAATATTGTGTAACTCACTACAGTTGCACAGCAACCCTTCCCCCACGGGGAAGTGAGCCTCGAGCCAAACGAAAGCTTTGATATTAAGAGCACAGCAATGTATAAACCTATAATAAGGCACTTGGACTGCAGCTCTCCTTTCAGAAAACAACAAAACAAAACACTCCTAATTGGCTCGGAGGAGGTACCAAGTCCAAAATGATTTTGACTCCATATGGAATTTATATGGAATGCAGTATGCAATAAACACCAGCACACCCAGATGTGGATGTTCCCCAGCTGTCTGTCTGCTGCTTTGATGGCAAGCTACAAAGGTCCTTCCCTACACAGTCATCTCCGCAGGAAGCACGAGGTGACTCCGCCGTGCTCGCGCATCAAACCGAGGAGTGGAAGGGAAACTTTTGAAAGTGAACATGTGAGCTTACAAACTCAAACCTTGCACTCAGATTTATTTTCCACAGCGGGCTCCTACTCTCTGATCCCTCCCAAGCTGAGCGACGGGTCACGTTGGCGAAGTTCTTGTGAAGCACGGCCACCAGCTCGGAGCTGTCGGTGCAGATGTTATTTTTCCCTGCAGCTGCTGGGGGCAGTAGACAATCAGTCCTGGCTTTCTCTAACCTGCATGACCTGGGTGTGGATCATATATGGGCTGCATACGTGCCCTGATGCCGAACAATTTTGCAAGCCAGCTGCTACATCTGGGAATGTGGGGGAAACATGAGTCCTGCTTTGAGAAATGAGTGTTTCGGTGGTCCCTGAGATTGGACTACAGCACTTCTGATCAGGGCCAAATTCTGCTCTCTCGACTTGCAGTATCATTTAGCCAATGCCAACTGATTTTGGCCAGAATTTTCCTGTTTTCAAGCTGTAACTGTACCAATTTTAGAGTTAGCTGCTGAACTTTTCTAATGAGTTCCACGAAGTGAGTTGTACATTCCAGGGTCAAGAAAACACATCCGTTTTGGACACGGGCAAGAGCCAGAGTGCAGGCAGATATTAGCAAGACAAAGTTTTGGAGGTTATTTTTACACTAATGGTTACCAGAGATTTTTCTTTTCACCCCTAAAACCCAACCTGCAGCCTTCTGGGCACAGCAAGTGCTGGATGTCCAGTTACTAGCAGGGCAGGCACCAAAATGTGTGTCGGGCTGCACGATGTGGGAAGGCCACTGTGCTGGTGCACAGCAGGAGCAAGGAGCTGGGTTCAATCAATGCACCAGCCACTAATTATTATACATTTTAGCATACTGTAAGATTCCCTGGTCTGCACTGACAACTGTGAACAACTTTAAAAGTATTTAGAAGTCACCTCCACCCTCCAGCTCTCCTTCATTAGAAAACTACCTGACTTTTCCCAATTCTGCCACCTTCCATCTCTTCTTTGCTCTGAAATATCCAAGCAAGAGTCACCTTTCCATAAAAACAGCATGGCATTAACAGTTTGGGGCTAGCTTAAGCAAAGCTTAGGTGAGCTGAGTTAATGTTCTCAGCCCAGCCTGATACCTCTGATAGTCCTCCCAGGTCCTGGTAGCTGTCCTACATCTTTGGGTCTCCTTCTGCCTGCTCATGATGTTTCAGTTGCTTCTTCTAATATGCAGCAAGATGAATGCAATGAAAAGCAGAGATTTGCATTGTAGCTGCCTGCACCTGGGTTTAGGCTTAGAGCCAGTGGGGAGAAATAGCTACACCGAGGGTACAACCCACCTTTCCTAAAATAAATAGTTAATAAAAGAAGCCAGGTTTTGTGTAGTTTTCATGTTTTGTAGGAAACATCTACTCTGTGTGCCTCAGCTTCACTCTCTACACTTGTGATTAAAAGCTTGGGGCTCGGATTTTTTTTCTTTCTTTTTTCTCTAGAATACTTATACTGAAAATAAATGCATGGTAGCATACTGGTCCCCTGCTTTGCCATACTGGGGACCAGCCAGAACAGCCCTGCCTCCCTCCTGGGCAGGGCTGGGACAGGGAGGTGGCTGGTGCACACCAGGGTCTTTCCCCATACAGGACTGCACCGTGGTCAGGTAATTGTAGATGTCTAGTACAACAGGTGCCAAAATGCTACTTTAATAAAATCATTGCTTTTAATAAGAATACGAATGAGGAGGAATGCCCAGTAGCTAAAAGGCTAAGCCTTGATCCTGAAAATACATGCTCGCATGAGTAATTACATGCACTTACCAGTCCTGCAACGCTCTGAGAACTTAGGGAAGGTACTGATTGCCTTTGGTTCCCATGGGCTGCAGCACAGACAGGGAGCCCCAGACTGCAGGGCTGGATTCACTCTGCATGAGGATGCTCATGTTCCTGGGTCTGACTGGGCTCAGAGCCCCAGCCACAGAAACCCAGCCATAGTTGATAATATCATTTTTTTTTTTTTCTCGGTAGCAAAAATGGACATCTGTGGAGAAATCCCCAAAGCAGGCTTTTGTTAGTTAACAGGACATTGTTCAGGTTTTTCTTATCCTGCAGCTTCCTGGCTTCCAGACCGACGCTGTTGACCTGTGTGACACAGTGAGGATCAGCTGGGTCTCAGGAGGTTTACCAGGAGGTAGTGGTTCCCATATTGGAGCTACAAACCCAGCCCTGCCAATCATGTCAACCTCTCCATTCATGCCAGGAGAATAACACAACTTCCTGTTCACTTTCCTCCTAGATTTCACATTCTCATTAAGACTATTTTTTCCTTTTTGAACGATCACCCAGGGATAACTGGATAGGGGATTATTTTAACAACTAAGCTCCAAAACTAGATCATTTACATTGCTTGCTTCTAGCTGGCCTTCTTGTCTACAACAGACTGAAATGGTAATCAAAACTCATAACATATGATATATCCAGGTGTTTCATACAGTGGCCATATATTTTTCCCTGGAATTGTGATGTTACTACAAACAGCATTGTTTAACAACTGTATCAGAGAACTTCTAGGAATAAAGAGATTTGACTGAAGGAAAATATTCTAACAAAGGTTTTCCTGTACAAGCAGTCGCCCTTTGACACAAACACAGCTCCTTATAACTTAATATTTTTAATAATAGGTTTGTGAGCAGGGCAATGAAAAGCTCCAGCCTGGAGAGCTAACAATGCAGGGAAGCTCACATGGGGTGGTTTTTCTGTTCCACCCCAGAGGTAGCTGCATTTCCACTCCATGACTAAGCAGATGATACATACTCAGGGCTAGACGGATTTATTTTACCGTACAATGTGGGAGCAATTCCCCAGCTCTACAGGGTGGTTAGCACCTCACAGCATATGAAGGACATTTAGCCTGAGTTGGTGAACACATATCAATGTATTTGGGGATATGTTGCAGTGTGACCCTTCTGTTTCTCTCCTTTGGGTCAACATAGACTTGGCTTCTGACACTTTCCTCATTTTTTTTCTCAGTTCTCAGGATGGTGAGGAGATTCATGAGGGTATGTCATTGCTGTTGAAAGCCAAATATATTCTTCCTTTTATTCTTGCATTTTGCTTAATAATCAGCATGTAAAACAAACAAACAAACAAAAAAATGCAACAACTCTGAGGCACCACCAGGTCTGAGAGGCGTTTGTGTAAGTGGCTGAGGTGAGCCCATGGATCCCACCTCCCACTTTCCTCATAGCACAAACTGCAGGATGGTTGGGAGCCACTCAGGTGGGCTCCAGCACAAGACGATGACCTTTCCACAGCAAATAATGCTGTAGGCCATGCATACGGGCAGCTCTACTGCTAAATAGGGCCTGGAGCAGAAGCGTTCATAAGTTTTCATTAGGAAAAGTAGGAACTCCTGATTTTATTACTGTCAGCTCTGCACACTGACAGAGAATTCATTGGAGAGGCAGCTCAAAGCAGACGTATTGTACACATTCTTACCCATTTTATGATCGATACCAAGAACAAGCTACCACTTTAAATAACTTCATTCCCATTGCCAGAGCACTGGCTGCCCAGCACGGAGCTTTTACCAAGCACAGCAGGCAGTGACCCTGCTGCTCACATGGCTCTCACAATCTCAGCGAGGGCTTATGCAACATCCCTTCCCTGTGGGTCCAACAGCTCACACCTGCGGATTCCTACAGGGTTGCTAAGTCCTCCTTTGGCAAATATCCATTTCCACATGTCATGTTGATTTCAAATTATGCCATGGAATTAACTCATGCAAATATTACAAGGGTCAGAAAATGGAACCTATAGACTAGCTGCACTGAGTGAGAGGTAATGGTCCTATTAAACATTCATTTTCTTGTCTGTATTGTTCTGTGTAAAAGCTCTATCCTTCATCTCGTTATCTATTCATACCATGTTACTGGAAATAACTTCAGTTTCTCCTTAACATCTTTCTGCTCTTGATGTTGAAATCACCAGTCCTCAAAACTGCCATCAGAGAAGCCAGTCTCTGGTTCACCCTCCTTGCACAGGAATGTGGGGCTGAGCAGAGAGGGACTCAATGGGCCAGCAGATGCCCTGCAGACCTGTGTTTCTATGGAGAGTAAAGACATTTTTTCTACTTGTGGGTTTCTACACACAGATAAAGCTTGGAGGTAAGGGCTCAAAGTATTGTATAATTCATACCCACAATGAGGGACAAGCCGTTGTGCCAAGGCAAGATACATTTGGATCTTACTCTACAAACCAAAATTGCATTTTTCCACCATTTCCCATTGTACAACCATTTCCTAGTCACCCATAACCATCATTACTAGGTCTTTTAGAACATTACTGTTTTTTCAGATCTCACTCTCCTATTAAATATCTGTGTTTTGGATTATTATTCCCAGATTTATTAGTTTGCCTTTTTCCAGACAGAATCTCATTCTGTTTCCTGCTCATATTTCTAACCTCTGGTTCCATTAGTGTTATTTCTCTGTCTTCACTTGGTTTACAGTTCTTTCCAGCACAGTGTCGTGTGCAGACCTAGTTAATGTACTCGGTTACACCTCCTTCCAGACCATTAATAAAAGTATTAAATAATGTTGCTGCTAGCACAAATCCATGCAGCACCCTGCTGTTCACCCTCCATCATCTTCAAGACCACAGCCATCCATCATGTGCACCATTTATCACCAGCAAACAGATTTTGCAAACTAAAGCTGTTCTATTTGAATTACACTGCTGACTCTGGGTAAGGACAGAAAGGAAGAAATGTCAAGTGGCAGTGGCAGGAAGAGGTGGGACAAGGGCTGGATGATGATATCACTCAAACCTACTCCTTACCGATGAAGCCAGATGGACTGGTAGAGAGAAACGCAATCCTTCTCTGCATCCTTCTGTGTCCTGTAGCAGAGTTTTCCCTGATGCGCTCTGGTCTGGAACTAGGGACCACATACTTGAGGAAGGAACCATAAATTATCCCAACGGTTGCTCCACCAGCCAACACACAACAGGGATAACAGTCACCAGCTGAAGAGAGATACCATTTATTTCCACATAATTATTTCTGGTAAGAAACGATCACATTTTCAGACATGAACTAAAATCAAAAAAGTTCAAAGCAGAAGTGCTGCCACTCTGCTTGCTGCAGTGAGGGATGCTGGTGAAGCTGAAAATCAAAAAATCCCAGGCTGCAGCAGGTAATTACCTGGGTTCTTCTACCCTTTCTGAGCTTATCCACTGAGAGGGAGGCTGGCAGAAAGGAAGGAGAGGTTCTTTTCAACCAGGATTCTTCTTTAGGAAAAGAACATATTCCCTGCATATTTGTCTGGACCTGTGGCACGTAGAGCTTGGTGTTGGGAATCTAAGCATTGCCACACCAAATTGAAGACCTGTATTCCAACAGGTCCTGTTCTCAGGTGGTGCTCAGCATCTCCCAACTCACCATTGGGAGAGGTGGAGCTGTCCCTTAGCAAGAAAAGCTGGAATAGGCTCAGGGTGATTCCTCTGTCCATGTTCTAGGAATTACCACCAAGCCTTCAATAATGTAAATCTGTTTTAATCCCCAAAGCGTGGCCCATAATAGCTTTTCAGACTGTTCGGTAGAGTTGTGAGAACTGTGGATTCCCTGGCTCACAGTGGAAGTGTCTCAGACTCATCTGTAGAATAATGAGCTCCCAGAAGTCCGAATTCAGTGGGAACAACAGGGATTAAGCCAATGAGAAAATCACATCCAGAGGCAACACATGTGGAATAGGATGGCTGCTCTGTCCTGACTAGTTAGTCAATAGTCTGGGCTCCTGCAGAGATGTTTCTATTAGAAGAAGAAACTTTTCTGTTTCTTGAGTGTAATCCTGATTAACTAAGAAATATGCCCATGAAATCCCATTTCTTTAGATGCAGTAGAAAAAGATGAGAGCAAGCAGTTGCTTTGCTCTGAAATATCCAAACTTGCTCCTGTGCCTGGAGCTTTCAGTACCCAAAATCCCATTTGCACTCCAGAAATCCTTTAACAATGCAAATGAAATAAAGAAACTTGGAATTAGGTAGACTTAGAATTACAGAGCTAGAGTTTATCAGGGTAGCTGACAGAAAAGGAAAAAAAAAATCCTTTTAAAAGAATATAAAAGTATTTATTGACTGTACACACATTTTTAGCCCTAAATTGAATACACTGATAAATTTTAAAGGAATTGGTTAATGAGCTTACCGAAGCACTGGTAGTTCAGTTTTGAACAGCTATGGGAAATGGAAGATAGAGGACATAAGGAGGAAATAAAGGGAAAAAATATAGAAATCTTTGTTTGTTTCTAATTAAAAATAGCAGTTTGAGCAACCCAGTCAACTTACATTTCATTTCATTGCTCAGATATTATAATTATGGCTATAATAAACAAGTCTGAACAGAAAGCAAAAGAGCAAGACAGCAGAGCATAAGGCTGAAAAGGGGGTAATAAAAACACGAGCTATAGAGAACATGACCTCAGTCAAACAAAAGCAGAGACTTTCTTAGCTAAAATCTGAGAACTGCTGCACACAGAGCTGCATAGACTAGAGGGAACATAATGAATTTTAGCACAGTATTTGCAAAATAAACAGATCACTTATCACAGAGGTCTCCTGCAGCGGATCAGATCCCTGCATCCCGCACGCACTGCTCCAACCAACCATCGCTTCTGCCGCAGCATTCAGGTGCTTCTTGTCAGAGGATCTGCCTGCCCCTTTGCAGATTGTGTGCTGTGATCGTATCAGATCCCATAAACCGGCTGCTCTTGGGTGTGCCAAGCTACTTACATCTCATTGGAAATTTTTATCCCACGCAGGTAGGAGGTCGTATTCGTCCTCCTGGGTCTGAGCTGAGCTCTTGTGTGCCCCAGCATGGTGCAGCTGGTGGCTCAGCACTGCTGGGCTGGGTACGATTGATTAATAATCAAACGATGTTTTTTATCTTTAAATATTTCCTTTGTTCACAGCGCTGAGCAATAATAATAATTTTAAAAAAAACAGTTGTTTTTCTATAATAATTTTAAACATTGAAACTGCTTGCGCAAAAAAGGCGTTAAGTCTGATGCACTTCCAGTTGTGTGCTTACATTTATTTATTTTATATTACTTTATGTACTTTATATCCCCATGCCATTTAATCTAATAGGGTAATAAATTTCACTTTCTGTCCTAAGCTATTGCAGAATTGTCTTCGAGTATTAAATAGCTGCTAACTGCCCAGGACTTGGGGAGCTGATCCTTCCTATTTAAGACATGCTTCACCCTGCCCATAGGTATTTTGGTGGATACCAAGTGTCAGCAGTGAAGACAGCAGGGTGACTGCGGGTTTAAACACACCTGCCCTTTTTAGCCAAACCTGACAATGACACTACCTTTTCCTACTTGGAACTACGTGCAGTATATTTTGTCCTTTTATTTCTCACTTAAGCAAGCCAAGGGGGTAAAGCCATTACAGTAAAAGAAGTTGCCCCTGCGACACCACACAGCCACCTCCTACTCCCATCTGGATGCTGACGGAGGCTCCTCTATCTGTTCCACAACTGTTTATAATTAGCTGATGATTAAACACGCCGATATCGGGCTGCTCTCTGAGCCACACCGGGACACATGAATCAAGCCAGGGTTTCTCACCCTCCTCCTCCTCCGCTGCCCCTGCCCAGCTGTCCAGGCTTGCCTTACGCCAAGATTGTGAGTGCCAAGAGACAAGAGAAACCCTTTGCCTCGTTTTTGTATAATCTGAGGTTGTGGCTTAGGCTGTCAGTGATGGGGACCATGGAATCACAGCATCACAGCATGGCTGAGGTGGGGGGCACCCCTGGGTGCCCCTCTCCCCCCCTGCCTGAGCAGAGTGCCCAGCCCCACATCCCTGGGCTTAGGGAGCTCTCCAAGGAGGAGCCCTTGGCCCCTCTTGGGGCAGCCTGTTCCAACAGCAGCCCTTCAGGAGCAAAACTGCTGTGGAACTTAGATGCAAATGTATTCATTCCCATTAGAAAGACAGAGACCATAGATGGACACATGGGACAAAATGAGTAAGCGTTTCCTGCTGCCCATCTATCAGGAATGTGTTTTTTTCTTCCATTTAAGAGTATTTGCAGAATGCAATCTCTTTGTGCAGGATGCGTCCCGCACGTTGTGGGGTGCATCTGCTTCTTAATTCGGATCTTACAAAGCAGGATGCAGCTGGCAGATTTAATGAAGGGGCCTTTGCAGTTGCAAGAAGAGGTAAAACAACATTTCTTAAAGCCAGAACAAAACTATTGCTGTCCTCCAATATGTGTGTCCTTATCGACAGCTGAGATGCCAGGCACATCCTACCCAACCAAAAAGAAGTTTGTGCAGCCACCAAGACTATCATCAGAACAAAAGGAAATTGGATTTTTTAATGCAGAGAGCAGTCTGGACCTCTCCTTGCTGTTAGGAAACGTAAGGAAGGGTGTGAACCTGCAGTCAAGTAGAGAATTTCCTGTTCTCTTCTTGATTCCCCACACCTTTTGGCAAAAGGCAGGGTTAAGATTGCAAACTGAAACACACCAAAACATTAGGTTGTTTTAAGCAAGAGTTTAGCTGCAGCTAACTTTCACTGATGAGGATGCAAATCCTCATTTGCACAAATTGAATTGAACTCATTGTGGCTACTCGGGAAAATAAATTAACTACGTATTAGAGGCAAGATATAGTTATCAATATATATGTTTGCTCCAGAGAGCTCCAGAAATAATTACACCAGGTTATTTCTGAAAATATACTATAATTTCTAATCTCAAGGTATACCATCTTTGAACTTTCAGAAGCTAAGTAAATTCAGATCCAGAAGTAAGTTGGCATCTAATTCCTATCTACATTCCAGTTGATATCCCTGGAGTTCAATGCCTGGATGCTATTCAGGTATAAGCCTAAACTATAGTATTATTAATTGCATAGTAACAACTGGTAGTATTAATGTTATCTAACTGCAGTGCAATATCTACCTCTGGTCATCCTAGACAACTTATTCAGTCAGTGGAGAGAAGGTGGCAGTGCCCCATTTCTCTACAAAGCAGATACCCAGATTATGTAGAAAACTCCTTCTAGAAGTGATTGCTTTTTTCCACAGAGAGTAAGACACCCCATATCAGTGGGGCTGTTTCCTGACAGACTGCTCCATCCTGCTGTCTCCACTCTCAGAAGTGCCCTGGCCTTTAATAGACGCCCATAAATTAGAACTAAGTCTTGTGGGGGAGGTCTACAGAAACAGCTCAAGCAGTGCTATCAAGTTTCTGTTGCCACTTTTCTCAAAGGTGACCACCCTTTAGCACAATTGTCTTGAGCAAATGGCAAAAAGACATGTTGAGTCATGCAGTACAGGTTTCAATGCTGCAAGCCCACAAAAGAATCCTTCCAAAGACGTTAGCATTACTCAAGAGCTTAACCTGTGTTCAGCCAGGGCTTTCAAAGAGGATTATCATGGACAGCACTACTGCTAGTGCTGCCCACTTAGAGGTATCTTGTGGCTTGGCTCTATGATTACTGCCCACTGGCTCCAAGAAACAAAAATAGCAAGAGATGTTACAGAGGGGATTACTGATACTTATTCATACATCATGATCTACAATCTTTTGATATTTTTGACAATAAATTAAGCTACAGGACAAAAGGAATCTGATGTTTAATTAGAACTTGTGCTTGCCTTCAGTAATCAACTGAAGTTTGCTTTTGTGTGATAGTCTTGGGTAAGGAATTTCCATCAGAGTAGCATTCTTCTAATGACTTTATTAAATCGGTATACATCTAAACAGAAACTCTTATTTATGTTTAGCTAGGCTAATAAGCTTACGTCAAAAGTAATTATGAATCAGTTTTTGTAATGTAACTGTAAAAACTAGTCCCCAAGCAGTTTCGGTTAAGCTGAGAATAAAGCATAAGAAACATCCACAACAAAATGTTTTAAAAAGTAGACGGTTTTTCGTGTTGGTACTGCTGTAGCCTGCCAACTGATTTCATTCATTTTCTCTGTTTCTTCATAGCCCTCCCTTTAGAAGGAGCAATGCTCTCTGGTCAAGTGGAAACACCAGACTCAAGCTAGGCAACCTCCTGGGCTCTCCATCCTACCCCCAGAGAGGCATTCAGTCTTGTGCCCAGCTCAGCCTTTAAATAAATAGCTATGGCTACTCTGTAATGCAGCATGCTTAAAACCTTCCCATTCTCATGGCGATGCTTTGTCTACTCCTAAGCTGGGTTAGTGGAGCTTTTCTCTGCTGTCTGGTGAGTTCACTTGCTGCTCCTCCAAAATCACTGACAGCACCTGGGCCCAAACAGACATTTCTTTAGATAATCACCAGCTTAACTCTTCCAGCTTCGTATCAGCCCGAGATAGAAGAACTGGTTTTGGAGGAACGATGCTATCTAAATAGCTCCAAAAATGAACATGATGCAAGAGGCTCCCAGAGGTATGTTTGTGTAAATGTAAACATATGTTTCTGCATTTGTTTTCATATTAATGTTATTTTAGTATCTATTTCACTGCTAGCATTCGAAAGCCGTATACTGACGGTGCACATTACAGTCCTCCCACACAGATTGTTCCTGAACGCAGCGATAACACTCTTCCAGCACTTTATGCATCAGAAATATTTATTCACTTGCCTTCATGGGAATACAAGGCAAAGCATACTAAATCAATAGCTATGCAGAGGGTTTTGTTTTTCAGTAAGTCTCCAAAATAAAAATGACAAACTGATTAAACGGATCACATCATGCAGTTCCAAAGTCTGCTTTATGGGCTAGGCCATCTTATTAATCAAATGCTGAGCCAAAGGAAAACATTGATCAAACCCTTTATAGAGAATAATAGAGTCAGACCCTTCACTGGTATAAAATGGAATAATTCAGTATCTCTACCTCGGTTTATATTGGCTGAATGTCTAGTCCACAGACTTTATGCTGACAGCTCTTTTGAAAAATCTGTGTATTAGACACTACATATTTTCACTTTCCTATTCACATTATAGTAAAAGGTTTAGACAGCAAGTTCTTTGAGGCAGGGATTTCCACAGCTGTCTACAAAAGCGCTGTGTGAATATGTAACTTCAAGAGACTGGAGGAGAAATAGGTTTTCCCACCCCCAGAAGGGTCTCTCTAGCTGAATGCACGAGTCCCTGCACCTGTTTTCCATTGCGCTGTCAGCGTGCCGTGCTCATCGCTAACCGTAAAAACACGACCCCGAGCTCCTCAGAGTGAAACTGCTCGTCAGAGCTGCGGCCAGGAAGGAATTTCCCAGAGGTCTTGATGGCTTTTTTTGATGGCTTTTTTTTTTTTTTTTTTTTTTTGATTCTTCTATGGCAGGTGGCAGGGTCTACTTCTAGGATTGCCTGAAATGTTGCCAGCCTCCCCAGATCGTAAGCACCAGTGTTCACTCAACAGCTGTTCCTGCCACCCTTGGGTGCCACAGGCCACAGAGCATTTCCCCAAAGCCTAAAATATAGAACAGAAACCACAAGTACAAAGCAACAACAAGACGAGAATGAGAGGGATGAGGAGTCCAAGGTACCTGCAATAGGTACGAACAATTTTTCCAATTAAGCTTACTTTTGATATCTCATCCTATCAACAAGGTATCTACATCAGTGCTGTGCTTTTTATCTATAAAATCATAAGCTCACAGACAGATGACCCCATGTGCCTGCAATATCAAGCAATATGTTTTTAAAAAAGCAAGGGAAAGGACACTATTATGGTCCAAAATCACAAGTAACAAGCCAGAAATCTAGATTTCCACCTGTCCAGGAAAGCTGACTGCCAGATTCTGACTTCTTTCGTTTTCCTCTTTTTAACTCTTTTTATAAACCTTGTGCTTTGCTGCTGAACCGGGAGCACGCTCAAGACTCTGCCCGTTAATGTCACCTGAAGAAATGACATATATAAGACTTTACATAAGTAACCCCAAAATGGGCCAGGTCTAAGATCCCTCTAGTCCAGTGTCTTGCCTCTGACAGTGGCCAGCATGACTAATACAAGAAAAGGGGATCAGGCTCTGATATTTCCCCAGGGTGCTGCAGCTGAGGGCTTTGGGACTCTTTATTGTAAGGACAATTGTGGGCTGAAAATCCATATAGGAGGAACTGCAAACTTTGGGTTGCACCTACCCCTGCCAGGTTACTATTTAACCCTGAGCTTCTTATAACTAAATAACTTGTATAGGGAGCATTTTTCAGGCCTCCCAGTCGATCTTTAGCATGGTGGTAATACAAAATAGTTGCAAGTCAGAAAAGAAAATCAACAACCATTGTTACACAGTCCTGGATTCACCTCGGCAAAGGTTGGGAGACTGGGATCTGGCAGCAGGTGGGAAAGTCTCGGTGACACCGTGATGGGATGCTTGATTTTGGGAGGCTTTTGGCTGCTTGCAGTTTCATGCACAAAGCCAAATCAATTACCTCCTCGAAACTGCAGCTTTACCTCTTGCTTATGATCCCCTTATCTCAGCCCAATTGGATACCTTCAGCGCAATAATTAGGAAGACAGATTCCCCTTCTAAATATTTGCTGCTTTTTTGTATACGCTTTCCACTTTCTAGCCCTGTGGGATCGTGAGCAACAGAACACTAAATCTTCAAGATCTATTCCCCATATGACGACGATTCTCTGTACTTTGCCATGTTACAAGAAATATAATTAGAGGTCCTTCACCTGACAGATTAATGAGTCCAACAGTGAAGGTCAGATAGTAGTAAATTAAACACCTAAACACTGCAATCTCTGCACATAATACAATCATGAAATGGCACATCTTTTGTAATGGTCTTGGCTGTTTCAGCACATAAATTCTTTATAACATATCAGTTTTATGGTACTTTTTTATTGTACCTTGTTATAAATATTTATACTCGTGGCTTGCCTTGCCAGTAAATATTTAGCGTTTTGTTCGATATGGTGACAGCCTTGGGTTCGTACACACAAAATGCAGCATGCAGCCGTCACGTGAGAGCCTTTAATGAGCCACTGCGACTGGACTGTGCGTTTGGCAATAATCACCTTTTAGAAGAACTAACAAATGCTTGACAAACTGCTTGTTAAAGGCTGCGTGCCCTCGGACTCGAAAGACAGAGCGCCCGAAGTGGTGAAAGCAGACACATCCGTCGGGGCCCGGGGGCTTGATCAGGTTAGATTAACACACACTTGCGGAGGGAAGAAAAAACAACCCAAAACAGACCTCTTCTAAAGTGCTTAATCCTGTTTCAACAAGGAGTAGCCGGATTATGCAATTTTAGGGGTAAATTTAAGAACAAAAATCAACGGATCAAGTCATTTTGGACTTGCACTGCAGTTTTATCCTACTGGTGTGCTTGGCAAAACATAAGGGTTTTGTTTGGGATCAGATACTGAATTTCTGCCCTCAGAAGGAGCTGAGAATAAAAATGAATTAAAAAATAATAATAAAAAATATTTTTGCTTATTTATATCATAGTTATGTCTAAAAACACAGGTTAGGGCACTAGCTGATTTCTCACACACCTAAAACTTCCCCAAGATCTTACAATTTAGGTGCAAAATGGGATGCCACAACCTGATTCAGTGGACAATCTCAAGCAAAGCTGCTTGCTATGGCTGTAATAATCATAATAAAGACTTCTTGCAATGCTCAACTTTTCAGCCCTCATCTTTTACAGCGAGCTCCCAGCCCAGCCGCGCTCTGTACGTGCCAGCTCTCCGCAAACACAAACTCCAGCAACTCATGAGCTGCCTCAATTTCCTCACCGTGGGATTCATCTCACCTAATTAGCCCTCACTGGGCTGGTGGTCTGCACAGAGCCCATCTCATGGGCTGCTCTGGCCAGTGGAAAGAGCTGGCTGCTTCCCTAGAGCCATCATTTTGCCTGAAGACAGAGGGAATGGCCCCGAGAAGGTGCGGGAATCCTGCAGGATCTTCAGCAAAAGGCTGAATGGTGGGGCTAGGTGGGACACTTTGGTTTCAGTTGGATAAAGTTAGGTGAGAGAAGCCCAGCTTGGGGTCAGAGCTGGTCCTGTTTCTCCACGTGGCCGCTCCGTTCTGCTCCACAAAAAGGGTTTTCTTCAGATGAGGCTCCACATGGATGTCCCAATGAAGGGGGACAAGGAAAATTTTGAAAGGAAACAGTTTACAAGAAAAAGACCTTTCCTAGCCTTTTCACAGGAAAAATAAAATAAAATAGCAAATAAAAAAATCCCTTCAGTCTTCTCAGAAAATCAGCTCAAGCACAGCATTTGATTTCCCCTCCACTCAGAGGCAGGTAGCTCAAAGAGCGCCGTGAGAAACCAGAGAACGTGGTGTTCCTCCACGTACAGAGTGCAGCAGTTTGCTAAGGTTATCGTGCGTGCGGTGACTGCGTGTGTTGGGTAGACACATTGCAAAACACTTGTTCCAGCCCTGCTGACACTTATCATTCATCACTGAATTAAAATAGAGTGATTCTGCTAAAAAGCAGGAGGGTTGCATTCATGTTACCCAGGCACGTTACCAGCCTACATAGCACCTCTGCAGCCTCATCTGAAGTCAGGTTAACCCTAGCACAAAGAACCACCACAAATTTTAAAGTGACTAAAACAAAACCCCAAGCCAGCTCAGCCCAAAATACAATTCAGAGACACAAGAACTGAACAAAGCAGTCAATAATCTTCATATCTGAGTTATCCATCCAGTTTCAGTTCTACGCAGGAGGCTTCGTTTCCTCTCGCAGACAGTTGAGCAATGTCATCAAGCGCTCATCAGCTTCTGCTGCTTTCTGCCTCTGAGATGGCCACCCCTCAGCACAAGACAAAATAAATGAAGCCCCAGTTGCAAAGCTTTTCAGGCTCTTTGGGATGCTGCTGGTGGAGAGGGACAGTGGCAGCACACGAGCAGTTGTGTGTGTGCTCTTTGCTGTTTGGGACGAGGGCTTTGGGCACTGCAGAAGGCTGTCACCGCTGTGCGTTTGCTGTCTGAGGCACTGCAGAAATACTCTGCAGCAGCACAGCAATGTGGGGGGTGGATGCATCAGGGCTGAATCCCTTCGGGATCAGGGAGGATGGACGTGTCCCTGTTCCCTCAGATGCCTGCCACTTCGCTGAAGCCCAGGAGAGCTTTAGGAGGTTTGGAGGTGCTGAGCTGCCTGCTGGGGTCGTCCAACACTGAAAGCCACCTGCTCCCCCCTGTTGATGTCACTTGCCACTTGGGGTAGTGCAAATCTGCAAATTGCCCTGCCCGAGAGCACGGCGAGAGGTGGCGGGGCAGGAAGTGGGTTCCCGTCCCCAGCCTCGCGGGGAGCTCGCTAACCGCAGGGCGAACACCAGAAGCTGGGAACGACCGCGCTGCAGCTCAGGCGCTGCAAACCTCGGGGGGGTGACAGACAGAGAGGGGCCCCAAAGGCCTGGGGACCAAGAGAAGAGCAGCTGGGAAAGGTTTCGCTATCGGAAGAGAAGCCCAGCAGACAGGACAGCATCGCCACGTCCCTCATCTGCCTCCGTGCCCTGCAGAACCCACTAACGAGCATCCCCAGACACAAAGTGCATTGCCACCCCCCTGAAAAACAGGCGGGAGAGGTGTTTATTGCCGCGGGTCACCTTTCTAAAGCTTCCTTCAATAAAAAGACCCTTGCTGAAATAGCAAAAGGTGAGCACCGGGATATTAATCACCCTGCAAAACCAAGGGCTGATGGGGCTAGGAGGAGGCCTGGAAGATCCCATTCTTCGGGGATCAGGATTTATTCAGCATTTATTAGAGCTCTCATGAAACAAAACCCACCAACGAATGCACACGGGCGTACGGGGCGGCCAGAGCATACCACACCAGAGCGGCTCGGGTTCTATTTTTCTCTCTTTCCCTCCCCCCTTTGATGCCGGGATGCTGGCAGGGCAGGGGGGGAAGGAGGTGCGAGACCGAAGGGGCCTGTTTTGGCTACGTCGGCGTGGGCGTGCGGCGGGGACCGTCGCTTTCGGTTTGCGTGAGCGTGTGCGAGCGTTGAGCTGCCGTGGCGGAGCGTGGGTGGCACCGGTGTCTGCGTGTGACAGACCGTGTGGGTTCGGGGCTGCACGGCTGCGGTGCAGACGGGTTCGTCTGCGAGCGTGTCCCGTAAGTGCTTCTGCTGTTAAAGGCAGCGCCGAAGCCATTTCATAACAATAACAAACAACAAAAAAATTAGCGGCGCGGGCCGCTGGAGGCTCCACGCTGCTCCTCCGGCTCCCCAGCCCGCGCAGAGCATTCCCCAGCTTTAAAGACAACCAGAACGTGCAGTTGTTCCTCCCAAACCAAACGCTTGTGTTTTGAAACAAGACGAGCTTTGTTATATAATCCCAGCTTCTGACCTCGGACAGCTTTAAACCAGAATGGTTAGTAGGCTTTTCTTTTTGTTAAGTGCCAAAACCAAACGAAAATAATCCCGTTCTCATTTCCGTGAATGCGAAGAATCGTAAATTGTCCCCGCTTTTGGCCTTGTTGTTTTCAAGTGGCCGGCAAAGCCAAGAGGGGGACTTTGGCTGCCCACTGGAGTGATGGTGGGTGAAGTCCACCCTGTGTCTACCAGGCTTGGGGGCAATAAAACCTCTGCTGCCTTGCTGGACAAAAGGGGTTATTTTATTTCACCTCATGCCCAGCTGTTGGGAGGGGATTAAAACATAGCTAAGGAGAGGGACAGCCCCTGCGAGGTGGGCAAAGCAAGCTTTCCAGGGCTGCTCGTCCCCATCTCACTGCCCCAGTAAGCTCCCAGTGCTGGCCATTTCATTGGGTGCTCACACTGGAAGCCGAGTTAATTCATAGAGCTTAAAGCAGATTGCTGAAACACCGAGTACTGAAATACGCCTCGTTTATCAGCCTATCTCTGTCTCCGTATGATCTACATGATAGGGATAAATATTAACTTCCTTTGAAGAAAATAAAGTGAAGCAGCCACATGTTTTACCTGGCAAACATATTCAGGGGTGATTCATTCCAAGAACGCTCTGAAAAATCCCCACCTCACTTTTACCTCTAGGAAATTCCCTTTTCATGGGAATGAAAATCACAGCTCCCACGCCCACAGATCGCAGGGCCTTGGCACTTCGAAAGGCTGCGGACAGCTTGCCGCGGCCTCTCTCGCCGAGATTGCTCTGCTACAAGCACAAGCAATGCTTTCCCCTAGCCGGATATTATATATATATATATATATATATATATATAATTTTTTTTTTAATCACGCGTTTTTACGGTGGGTTTAAGCAGCTTCCTCTGCTCCCTGTTGTTGCTTTTCAATTTTTTTTTCCTACATCGGGTGAAACCCCTGCAGGGGGAATGGAGCAGGAAAAAAAAAAAAAAAAAGGAGAGAGAGAGAGAGAATAAATAAATAATGAAGAAAATGTTTCTCTTTCCCTCTCGATGTCAGGAATGTATGGAAAGCTTTAGGCTGCAGCAGTATTTTGACACTGCGCACAGTACTGCTCCCCTCCCCTATTCCTTTGAGGTTCATCTTTCAGACCACAGCTCTGTTCCGCTGCCAACTCGTTGGAAGTGTTTAGTGACTGGAGAACTGTTGCCTGCTCTCTTCAGAACTTCACACTTCATTTTTCCAGATCCCTGCGAGCAGCAGCAAATATTTCACCAGCCTGGTTTGCTGGCTACCACCATAAATCAGACTTAGAACCCAAAAAAATATCCAGGCCTGTCAAGGCATTAGGCTTTTATTTTCGGGCTGGATCCAGTGGTAAATGAGGGCTTGTATTTTCCTTTAAAACTGTAAAGGGATTTTAAGGATTGTCGTTGGACAATGGCCAGCTTCAAAAGATACAATGCAGAATGTAACTGGTTTGAGGAGATTTGAAAAAGTCTCAAGTATGAAAAATGGCTTTTCTTAAAGGTTTTTCAATGAAATGTGAAGCTGGGCTTGAATTTCATAAAGGCTTTGGCATAGGTTGCTTATGAGGAAATCAACTGGGAAGGTGGACAGGAGGATGCTCCTGAGCGATGGAGCGGGTATAGGTGTTCCTGCACGTTCAGGTCCGCCGTAGCTATCCCATGTGCGACAGCATGCAAAAATGGATTAGATGATTATTTGCTTGATACCGATTGCTTTAAAATGCATGTATGAAATAGGAATCTATTTTTTGATTTTGGGGAAGTTTGTAAGGCAAAGATGCTCGAGAAGCTTGGCCTTAACTGTCCAGGCCAGCACTGCGTTGCAGTGTGTTTTTTTAAAAAACAGCCTCTTGTAGCAAACAGCCCAAATTTCCTCAGTCTGCTCTTCATTACCCTAAACAAGCAATGAATAGAAACTAGATGGGGAGTCTAGGAGCAGGGCCTGACTGCCAGCATTGTCACAGGCTTGCTCCCCGACCTTGCTCCGCTAGGGTTCGGCAATCTGGTAGCTGTACACAAATCCCTTTTTTACATGATAATAGCCGAACTGATTTGCACAATTAAGCTGTAAAACGTGCCAGGGAGCTTCCAGGAAGCAGCATCCTGGGCATTAGCAGCAATCAAGGCACCACCACGCGTCCCGTGCCTCAGTTTCCCCAGCTCCTGAGGCAGAAAGAGGAGCTCTGACCCCGACAAAGTGACAAGAGGTGACCACAGTGCTGTTCCTCATTGCTCCCATCCTAGCCTGCCTTCTGGACAAGCTCCTGAGCTGGGGAGAGCAGAGGTCTGTGCCCCTCTCTGCCATGTATTCCCATTTATCCAGAGCAGGTTGGCTCAGTTTTCCTCCCTTGGAGGGACATCATTGTCCTGCACATTTACAGGGTGTTTTGGAGACACGCTGATTGACACCTGCGTGGTGGCAAACCCATGGAAAACTCTAATTAAATCAGATACAGCAAAGCTACTGGATGTATATATATATTTTTTCCATTGGGCAAGTAGCCCTTCCCCAGCCTCATTATTACTTACACCATCCTATTCTGCAGACAGCAGTTTTGTCCATCACTATCAACCCACTGCAATGCCTTTCCTTCTCACCAGCATCATCCCCACTGCACAGGCACCAGAGCAAATTGCTTCTCCATCTGCCAAGCCTCCGTGGAGGTGCTTCCAGCCACCCTGAATGCCAGTTAATGGGGTTTAGCTCAGCTTTAGGCTGTACTGGATTGTATGTCGGAGCTGTCGTGTTTGCCAGACCCCCCAAAAATGGGCCCTGAAATGTGGCACCGCAAAGGTGCACTGGTAGTGATGGGATGCACTGCATGTCGGGCAATGGGTACACCCCAAGAACTCTTTGTTCCACATGAAATGACAGCAAAAGCACTGAAGCCAATAGGACAGGAGTGTTTATGGAGTGGTACCTGGACATTGCTGCTTTTTTCTCTCCAGGAGTTGCTGAGGGGCTGGCTCCCAAGCAGATGGCATGCCTGAGATAACCTACATAATTTAAGATTTCTTTACACAGCAAAGATGCTGTTCTCTGCACCCACAGGAGCTCATCCTCAGGGTGCTCTTTGCATGTCTTGGCTGAAGACAAGGGCCCTCCTGAGCCCCTCACACCCCTGGTGAGCCGGGGGCATTCCCTGCCGCAGGCACCGCCAGCCCACTCTGGCTCCCCAGTAAATACCAGCACCTCCCAAGGTCTCCTTGCCTTGTCTCCCATGGCTGTGGCTGAGCTGAATGGTTTCCTTTTACATTTCCCCACTGGTGCCCATATTCTGCTCAGCTTATTGCTTGCTACTCCTCCTGCAAAATTTCCCACCTCCTCTGACCTTGCTACCGCCGCGTCTTGGGTGTTCTGTGTTTGAGGCTGCTTCAGCAGTAGGCTCCGAGTCAATTAATTTTCCAAATCGCAGCTAACTCAGCAAGGCATTCATGAGCAGCAAGGTGGGGAGGCCAGCCGTGCACGGGGGGGGGAAAGAAAAAAAAAAAGAAGGAGTTCAGTTTCCCAATTTAGCCTGGTGTGTAGCAGGGGTGGCCAGGAACCGGCGCTGGCTGCGGAGCGGGACAATTTTCCAGGTATGCCAAGAGCGCAGTCAAAGAGGAACAAAAGCACCGGCCCTTTCCCCCGCGGCAGGATCAGACCCCCGGCAAAATGACTTCCTACCCCGGGAGCTGACATAAGACTCCACACTTCCAGGCAAATAAACACCTTCTGGTCTCAGCAGCTATCTGACACGGGGGTAGCAGCAAGCAGGGCAAACCTTGTACCTCCTCTGTATTTCTAAGAGCTACGAATGCACTGCTGCTGCTTAAGAAACGTGCTCATTAATAGCTTTCCTGGCTGATCAGTGTGAAAAGGTAGATTGAGGTGGTTCACCAGAGACCAGTTCCTTTGCCTCCACCACAGATTTTAGGGTTGATTTGGGGCAAAATCCCTTGGTGCATAAGCAAGTTCCCCCGGGGCATGCTATGGGTCAAACGGAGTCAGCCCTGCCACCGTAACCGCATTTCTCGCCCTCCGATGGCCAGGCAGCTGGGAGCAGATCGCTCCTGCGTGGAGATGGGACAGCAGCTGGCTTCCTCGGGGTAACAAGCACGCACAGGTATGGAGGTGGAAGAAGCTCACGCCCTCGTTTGCCCTGCGGCAGCTTGTTTGCGTGCCCACGTTCCCAGCCTAGCAGAGGTGTGGCTGGAGCACGGGTAGGAGCATCCCCGCTGCTTGCCGTGGCTCAGAACCACAGTGAAGACGTGACACCACGATTTCCACCACCAGGATGATTCAAGAAAGCATCCTGTACTACACTTTTGACTACGTCTTTAGGGTATTTGGGCTTGCTAACCTGCTTGGTGCCAGTTTCGACTGCCCCGTCGCTGTGCGTCAATGTGCAGACAGACAGACCTCCACCTCAGGTCCCTCCCGCTTCGATAAGCTTAGCAGCTCACTCCCACCCACCAGATGGGTTGCAAAGATAAACGCATCACAGGTTGGGAAGCACTCAGGCATGCTGATAATAAGGTGCAGCTATCTGCTTTGGGAAAATAACAACAAAAAGGAAAAGATGCTTGGCCACATCAAATAAGAAAGGACCAGGGCCTGTTCTTTGGCCAGAAGGCCAACAGGCATGGCTCGGCTATGCCCGTAGGATTCACTTGAGCCTCCAGATCGGGGTGGTCATACCCAAGGTGCCCACAGGGAATGGGTCCTGGCCTGTGCTGGCTCCTGCGTGATGCCGGGCATTGTACGGGAGAGCCTGGGCCAGCATCGCCCAGGCCCCTTCCAACAATTCTGTTGGGCAAATCCATGCTAGCAACAGCCGATCAATGTGCCCATTGAACTGCTTAATTTATTAGCACAAATGCACCCTTTCAGGCCAGCTTTCACCATTAAAATGCTTTTTCTTTGGATAACCATCTTTACCCTATTGTCATCTTTTCACTGCCTGTCACGACTCTTTGCTGTGGACATTTGCAAGAAAATGTGGCTCTGCGCTCATATGGCATCAATTATTTCATGTAATCTCTGCCTTCTCTCCCAGCTGGACCACCTTTTTTCCCCTTCACCCCACCTCCATCTCTAATCTAAGGAAAACAAGAGTGATTTCCATCAAAGGATATACGAGTCTCCTGCTCCCGTGCCCAGGCTCACCCTTGCTCCACCTCATCCCAGACACCAGTGGGTGTAAAACCAGAACAAATGAGCTCTGCTTTGAAGGAACTAGCAAGACTTTTTTTAAAGCCTGTGCCACCGCAGCCGTTGGCAGTGATGGAGAGCTCCCTCTGATTTTGAGAGCCTTAGCACCGAGCTAGCACACCGCACAGGCCCAGACTCAGCTGAATCCTTCACACCCACCCCATCCACGTCATTCTCTCAAACCCCAGCTGCACAAGTTGCTTCGGGAGGCACAAGAGACATTTCAACCCAGTTCGCTCCAATTTTCATGAAGTTGCAGGAAGTGCAATGCAGGCTGAGAGCTTGAACTCCGTGTGTGAAAACTCTTAATTTTCTCTCACCTTGTCTCATTTATTCCACTTAAATGCACTGAGTTTCTTTAACATGCCCTGTGCTAGAGGGTTTTGTTCATCTGAGCAAAACCTTGATGGGGTTTTACCATCTGTCCCTGCAGTGGGCTCCTCAAGCCTTTGCCTTTGCTTTCTCAGAGTTGCCTCTGGCTTTGCCATATGCTTGGGGTGCAAGGCGGCACGTCTGGGCAGCCATGTCCCTCAAGACTGCAGTCTCCTTTTATCTCAGCTCATCTGAGCCATGCACACAGTCCTATTTCCTCTGAAAACTGTTTTTTACAGGATTTCCTCCAGAGCTGGGTGACTGGAAGAAGCATTGGGTAGTGGCAGGGTGCACGCCCCAATGTGGGCCTGCCATGCGAATTTACAGTTAAGGTGAAGTTCATTACTAATAGGATCGTCTCACTTTTCCTGAAAAAAAAAGCACCTTTCTTTTATATTTAAATGCACAACATCCCTTTGCAAAAACCTCAGCTCAAATTGTCTACCTTGAGACGCCTGTCTGGGATTTTCCAAAACATCCCATCCCATCCCATCCCATCCCATCCCATCCCATCCCATCCCATCCCATCCCATCCCATCCCATCCCATCCCATCCCATCCCATCCCATCCTTGACTTCTCCCAGAACTGGCAATATCAATATGTCCTCATCTTCAGGGAATGTGGCGGGTCCTATTTTCCAGCTGGAAAACCAAGTTCCCATATAGTTTAGCTGAGCCTGGCTCTGTTGAGGTAGGTCACTAATGAGTAGGACATTTCAGGCTTTTCAGCACCCTCCTGCCCAAGTCCCATCACTCGCTGAGCCCTTTTGCTGCCCTTCTACTCCCATCCTGGACATGACCTCTCCTTACAACCATCCCCAGCCTGCATCCTAAATTCAGCATCAACCGATGGCAGCTCTGGCTTCTCCAGCACTCCCAGCCCCCAGTAGCACACCCCAGGAACATGCCCAGGCCAACCCTTGTATGACAACCAATGCACTCCAGTTAACAGCAAAGCCACGAGGAAGAGGAGGAGTAAGAAGTAAGGAGGAGCAGGTGTCTTTCCACAGCAGATCATAGCACTGATATATAGAGCACACAGCCAACGGGGATCTAAACTCTGCTCAGGCTTTCTGCTGCTTATTTCAGACACTTTGGTATAAATACTGGATTCAGAAGCTTTGCCACTTGGTTTCTGGGATGGGGCAGTGTTGGTGGCAGATCTGTGGCAATACCAGGAAGCCCCAACAAAGAAGCCAAGAGAGAACTGGGAAAAATCCCAGTTGGCTTCCCATTGGAAATTGTAATTCAAATAAACTTTCACTTTTTTTTTTTTTTTAAGATATTGACGATACTTTCCCGAAACAAAAGAATTTGGAAAAATTTAGGAAAAACTTTGTTTCAGAAGGGGAAAAATGGGATTTGTTTGTGCTACACTGCAACAGCTCTTTTCTTTGTAATGTTTTTGGGCAACTCTGATTTCCTAATGCCTCAACAGTGGTGTAAATATAGCACAGCAAGAGATGAAATCATTTAATACTGTGGCAAGATGTCGAATAAGACATGGTATCGCAGATGAAATAACGTATTTATTTATTGTATATCATTCCTTTTTTTAAAAAATAAACATTAAAAGCAGCTGTTAGCACAAACAGAAGAGCTTGTCGTATCCCTTAAATCAAAGTCTATCCTTTCGGTGATGTCATGTAACAGTTTGCCTCTGACACGTAGTATTGGCATTTCCTGCAAAATGGAACTAATAAGGCCATGGGTTTTGCTGAGCACTTCCTCCACACATACGTAGACACGTGTTTCTCCTCCTACCTCCCCCCGTCTGTAATCACTGCTCTGATGAAGTGTGACCAATCCAGAAAAAAAAAACTTATTATGTGGGATGGTGGATTCAATGGAAAAACATCATTTATTTTCCACCCAGAAAAAAAAATAATAAAATCATTTTTGTAACTGCTCTTTGATAAACTATGGTTTGTGTTCTTTTCAGAAGCATTGACAATGGTCGCCTGTGCCTTTTCATCACTTGAGTGCTTTTGCTTTCGGTCGCTTGGCTATAAATAGGAAAGCCTTTGTTCTGTCCCCCTTTGGATCACAGCTACTAACACGAAGCATGGAGGACACAGGGCTTTCCATGCTCCTCGGTCGTCCTCCTGCGAGAAAGCAGCCACACAAACAAACAGGCTGCTTTGTTTGTACTTTCTCTGAAGTCGCAATTTCTTCCACTAAATGTTTACACATTCCAAAGTCAAGCAACTTTGCCTTGCATCTTGGGAACCCAGCACTACTGGTGATTTGTGTTATTTGCAGGAAGATTTGGAGATGCAGATTTAATGGGTTTGGTGAACAAGGTGATTAACATGTTTTTATTTTCTCAAAGCTAAACGTCTACTAAAATCAAAACACAGCTAGCATTTACTTTGGTGCTAATGGAAGAATTTTCATAAATATCAAATTTAGAGCTAGTAGAAGGATCCTAGTTTGGCAGATTTTCAGAAGGGCTCAGTCCAGAGCTCTTTATTAATTCACAGTTTTTTCTTCTGTTTCAGCAAGTTTGGAGTCAGCTGCTCCGTGTCGATGTGGACAATGTAAGATCTCCCCAGTGTCCTCCAGCCTAACCTTGAGGACCTCTTTCAGGGAATACAGGACAAGGATAATGTTAATGGTCCCATCAGGCCCCGGTGTCCCAGCAGTGGGTGCTGAAGACTGAACCAGGGAGCAAGAGGCAAGAAATCTGCTCTTCACACAGGTATTTGCAGGGTTGCCAGCCTCCTCAGTTGCCCATTTGTGAAGGTTTCTCCCACCTTGTTTTTATTGCTCTTTCATCTCAGCCTCTTTTTCTTTTTTCTTTTTGAGTACAAATGAACTAAATTCTTCAAACCCATCTGCGTTGCTATCAGACATTTTTATTTTTCTTTTTAATCTTGGCATAATTTCTGAAGTTTCCCTATGTACACTTTCCTGTTCGTGTATTTCCGTCATCCAGGTATCATCACTCAATAACCATACTGTGGCTGTAATGCTTTTCACATGGAAGGAATTGTGTTTTATTGATGGCAAATGTTGTAATGCACTTTCATGTCAAGATGAAAATCTGAAAGAGAAACTTTTTATAGTGCATGCTACATGAAACCTCTGCACTGAACTAGACTGTAGAGAGAATATATTCAAGTACACATATGCTATGAGTCTATACAGTAAATTAAACTGTCCTGGCATGCAGGAATGGGCACAGGAACACATCTCTACTGCAGGGGCACCGTCAAGTAGCACTCTCCCAAATCATTTCCAGCCAAAGACCAAGTGTTAGCAAAGCCAAGGACCACTCTCAACAGGCAGTTTGGATGTGGCTGTTCTCTTCTAGAGGTTAAGAGTATTTAATGGCATGGATCTGACAAAAAGAAATGCCAAGTGGCCTCGGGGCCAGAGCCTGAGCCCAGGCACTGGTTCGTGGGGCTGCAGGGATCAACCTTGCCCTGGCAATGGGCAAGGACATCCTGGGGGCATCGCTCTCCTCCCTGCCCTGACTTCCATGATCACAGTGGGGACCAAACACTGCATGGGTCACCTTGTGGATGTTTTTATTCGGTGGAGGGGATTCCTGTTGAAGCCCCATCACTTCAAGGAGAGGGGTTCAGAGCAAACTGCTTCCAGTGGCCAACCTTTTTCCATGGAGGGCCAGCTGCTCAGTGTGCAATTGGAGAGAAAAGCCCAAGTCCCAGCACTAACTGCTGAGCTCCTAGCCCAGCGAGAAATCAGGACAACATAGTCAAAAAAAAAAAAAAAGAGTACAACAAAAATAAAGCTAATTGGTGCTGAGGACTGCCTGGGGGGTCAGCATCCCTGGCACTCGAGGTAGGGGATGTAAGGGCAGCCTGGTCATGGTGCCAACTGAAGGGGTCCTCTGGATCCCGAAACTGGAGAGGTTCCCCTTCCAGCACCTCTGCCAGTGCTGCCTCACCTCATTTCTGAGTGCAGCTGGTGAAAGCTCTCTGTCTGGAAGGCACGTGTGCTGCCTTTGGTGGTGGGAACCTGCTGCGTGGCACAGCCAGCTGATGCAGGGTGCCTGCTTGACCTTGAGGGGCTGATGGCACGATGCAGCTGGGGATGTGTGTGCCTGCAGCATGGCATTGCCCCACAGCCACCGTGACTCTTGATGTCCCCTCCCTATGGAAGCCTGCAGACCAAAACCCTTGCTAGGGTGCCACCTGTGCCCATGACAGGGCTCCTGCTACTGCTTTTGCCCCTTTTTCTGCCTCTCTCAACCGTTTCTCGACTTACTCGCCTCACTCAGTGGGGTTTGGGAGACATTTAGTCTTTTACATAGTGATCTCTTGGTTACTATTTTTATATTTCTGGTTGGGGCTGAATGAGCACAAGCAGGGCTTCCTCCAGCCTTCCTGCTCAAACCCAATACTGACAGCAAACAACTGGCACATTAATCTTACTCTAAATATTTTTGGGGTTCCCTTGCTCTGCTCAGTACCAAAACTGATGTGGCTGAAAGGTAGAAGACCCATCCCGAGACCAGGTTTCATCCCAGTTCAATATCCCAATGCCCTTCTCCAAATGCACTCGTGTGGGCAGTAGACGAGTTGTCCTGCAGCGATTTTAGTCCCACTGCAGAAGGAGGTCCAGACGTCTCTTTGGAAAAGCCTCCTGGGAGGTTTCCAGCTTGTTTTTTCACAAACACAAAATGTTTAGCTACACTTTGGGAAAGCCTCCAAGTCCATGGCTGCTTGTCTGAAGGACCCTTGAAGCTTTTTTGAGGTTGGATTTTCTCTCCAACCCACTCAAAATTTGTGCAATTACTTAACATCAATGAATTCGTATCAGATTTATATACCAGAGCAGCAAGATAACCACTTGTCCCAAATGCAGGAGAAAATGCCCGTTTCCTCCTCAGCTGATTCCTGAAGCAGTTTTCTGTTTGCCACTGAGATAAAAACCAGAAAACTTAACCCAAAGGCCAGCAGCTAGAGGGGTCAGGTCTAGGCTCTTGCTTGGTCCGGTTGCTCACCAAAACCAATTCAAAAACTCTCACTATTGTTCACAACTCCCGAGACACTGCATGGGGCTGACAATTTTTTCACAAAAATACTTTCCTCTTCAAAAATATGTCTCTTTCCCTATTTTTGCAGACAAACATCAATTTAAACGGTTGAAAAAGAATTGTTTTACAGCCAAGAGATATATGAGGTCTACTGCTAAATTGCCCCTAAGACCACAGCTTTTTGCACCTTTTCACATCCCAGATCACAGGGCAAATGCCTCTGATCTTCCTTTGCAGTGACGGAGGAGAACACACTTCAGGAGTACAGTTTAACTCTTCCTAAAGTGGGCAACTAATCCAGTTCAGATCAAAGTGCCACTTCACCCCTAATGACTATAAAGGGAGCAAATGTAGCGTAACTACCCCAGATGTGGATTCAGCCTTGACTTAAGTGAGCTAAACCCTGTCCTGTCTCCTTGGGCTCCAACAATAGTGCATTTGCAGCAGGTATTCCCAAAGAGCTCATCCCCACCTTGGGTTGTGCTTTGCCGGGATGGCTGCTACACATAAGCATCAATTAGTCAGTGATTCAGTGTAGAAAGACTCACACCTGGCAAAACCTAGATGGAAATGCACTCCTCCTTCCTCCCAGGGGAACACCACCGTTAACACACCTGCTCTCTTTCCGTTTTATTTTCTCACAGGCTTCATAAATCTTGCTTTCCTTTCCTCACCGCAGCCCAACCTCGGGAGGTGTGAATGCTCCCGTTTGCTCAGCTAGAAGGGGAAAAAAAAAAGATTTCTACAAGCTCAGCTTCACCAGGGCAAATGAACCCTGTGTTTTAGGAGGTCGGAGCAACCAAGCTGATTCAGCTGGGGGTCCAGGCAGATGTCAGAAGTGCACAGGATGGGCCAAAACAAGCCCAAAGTGTGCAAACCTCTAGCATTCTGATAGGCAATCCTGATAAGAGAAAAGCCTGCTGCAAACAACAAGCAGAGCCAGGAGGAAAGATCTACTCACTTTGTGTTATGCCCCCACCTAGAAGTTTGGGCTACAGCAAACTAAGTTTAGAAAGTACCCAAGCCTAATTTAACAGTTGGTTGTTTTTCATGGACGGAAAGACAGAGCTCGACCTTTTCTCTGAAAACACCCCACCCGGGGTTCCTGGAAGTGGCTGAAGTCTTGTTTCTCGAGGTGCTGCCTCCTACCCAGGGCTCAGGCTGGTTTTTGACTCCTGCTTCAGCTCAAGCCTGCAGAAGATCTCAGGAATAATCCCAGGAGGAGGGCAGGGTCCACCAGGAAGAGCGAGGCGGCTGTCATTCAGTGCCAGGAGCATCACGTTCCAGAGGATTTGGAAAGTGGGAACTCAAATTGTTTTAAATGGAGCATCTTCCTGTCTTGCTTCCACACTGCTGAGACTTTGAAAAGAGTTTTTAAAAACCTTAATTCTCTCTTCTTCTGCTTTTTAAGGGTTGAGTGAGAAGAGTCATCATTCCCTCCAATTTTTTTAGATGTTTATGTTCAACATCCTGAGTTTATTCATAAAGCAATGAGCCTGCCTTTAAAAATCAAGGCCAAATCTAGGTCAAATCTGATAAACATTTTAGCCTTTGCTCTGCAGAATCGGAGGGCTCAGGCACATGATCGTGTTACTGCAGCTCAATGAGCGGCACCACATCAGCTGCACGGCACCAAGGGGCTGTGCGTGCTGAGCCACAAGGGTGAGGCCAAGCACATTAGCCCGAAACCGCTTTTATTGAGGTTTCAACAAATGTGTTTTATCTCACATTTGCCAGTGGTAACCATTTGAGTTGCATTATTTCAGTGTTTGCCTGGGCCCTAAGCCTTTTCAAGGGCTCGTGTTTTTCTACTCACGATGATTTATTGCGGTATTTAGAAGAGGGGACCAGGAAACATGGCACGTCTGTGGCCAAGACTATAAATCTGGGATGTCCTAGGATGCTCCACGCTGTGCACTGCTGGTCGTACAGTTGTCCTGTTTGGGGGCCACTGGTGCACAGGGGGGGCTGTCCAGCCTGTATTTCCTTTGAAGGATATCCAGATGCAGAGAGGGATGGAGCATGGTCCAGTTTTCTCCCAACAAAAGAGTTGTGATATGGCAAGAGTACATCCAAGCCAGAAATGCTCGGAGAGGAAAAGGGCATTATGGAGCACTTCCACTGCCTACTGTAGTGTAGTAGTAGTTCACTACTGAAGTGCAGCCTTTACTATAGTCCAGATATGAAATCAGCTCATCATGTGAACGCCGAATAGCTGCTCCAGCCCTTAGAAAACTCAGCCACCACACGACGAGCTCAGGAGACTCCTGAAACTATTTTCTGCAAAAACCACATACACATGCTCATGTGTACACACAGGCACATGCAGACAGACACAACCAGGCTCTGTGGCTCTGTTATCCTTTATAAGCCAAATTGCCAATTGAACAGGATTTAGATTTTGGGATAACGTACATTAAGAAATGCATCATACAGTTGGATTTTGGGATGGAGTTATGCCATCCTTTCCCATTCCTGTAACAAACCATAGTGTTTTGGGGCAGTCATGGCCAGTGGTTCAGTTTGAACCAAGAAGCTACTTCAGGAGAATCCATGGGACAAATGTAAGGTCTCCAAGTCTCCCCCTGCCTTAGTCTAGGCCTAAAATTTTGGGTCTGTAGAAGTATGAAACAAATAAAAGTACTGCCACAAATTTTAAGGCAAGTTATTGCATAAAAAGCAGACAAATCTCGTTGATGCTTGCACTGTTGTAGGACTGCATCTCTTGCTTATTTTCTTTGCTGCACAATAAAGGTTTGCATCCTAACCTATCTCTGGACAGAAGTATCTCTGTTAGCTGGGGAGACATCGTTGTGCAATGTGTTTGAGTTCAGTATCTCTGGAGCCGCTGAGTTACATTGAGCTGGGTCTGGCCATGGGATTCAAAAACTATAGAACAGATAGACATTGCCCTTGTTTAGCACAATCCCATTAGTTCTGTCTCCTTGGAATCGGGATTGGAAAGTTAAAATCTTAAAAAAATATACCTAAGTTAAACCTTTAAACTGAAAGGAGGATGTACTACTTTACAAAATCTCTCACTTTGTTTCCCTGGGCTTCATATTTCTAGAGCTCCCTTCTCTTATTCATGGAAACAACTCAAAGCGGCAAGAGTTATTCATAGAAGTTGCTTTTACGCATGAGTCAAACAAGGCAGTCAGGATGCGACAGCCCAGACGAAGTTAGGGCAAATAAAATGCAAATAATGAAACTAGATTCTTGTGGTTCAGCCCTTTTCCTCTCCTATCTTCAGCATCTTTGCGACACCACTGTGATGGCTGATAAGAAAACAGAGGTCAAAGTGTCAAGAAAACAGAGGCTGTTTCCTTTGCATCAGATATGAAAAGCAACATCTCCCAGCTTTCTCATGGCTTTGCCCAGCCCAGAGAGTGGCCAAACCTCACTCAGAAGAAAATGAGAGGCGCCTGCCACAAGTGGAAAGCATCTGCACAAAACAATATTGCATCCATTAACATGCCCCAAAGCCTGGGACCCCTCATTTTTCCTGGATGCTCTGCTTTTCTGCACTGAGCGAAGGACTATACCATTTCTCCCACTCCAGGAAACAGATGCAAAAACTTGTCAGAAATGGTCAGTGCACCAGTATATCCCCAATTTATCTGCTGGAAAAGTTCTGTGTGAAAGAGCTGCCACCTTACAAGCAACACCCTTGGCCATGCAGCTTGCCACATTCCTATTATCATACGGAGCTCAGTGTCCAGGCTTCGTACTGAGAAAAAAAATACAAGGTCACAGACCTAAAATTCAAGCTGCTGGAGTGAAAGGATGAAAACTTCTTGAAAGAGAAACAGTCAGGCTTGGGGAGGAAATAGTTTTGGGGCAGCTGATTAGACCAACTGATAAACTGTGAACTCCCAAAGACAACTGCTAAAGGCTACACATACAGAAGATGAAAAACTATGTATGGCCTCTTGGAAGAAGACAAATGCAAGATGCCTTCCTCTTGGAAGAAGAAGACAAATGTAAGATGAATCTGTATAATTGTACTAGATAATAACCACCATGGGTACAATAGAAATGCTGCTTTTATGCACATAGTTTTTTCCCTCATCTCTCACACTTCTCTGCTCTAGGGAAAAGATATACAGTGTATTGCTCCTAATCCTTAAATTCCCCCAAATTAGCTGTTGACCTAAGGGGGGATCACCTTCACAGAGCACATCTTGGTCCAAATGCCTTTCTGCTTGTCATCGGCATGGTGGAGGATGTTCATTCTGGTATTTAGGTATCGGAATTAAGAGTCTGTGCTTCCTATATAGTTTGTGGAACATTTTCAGGGAAATTTAGGGGTTAAATCCCCAGCCTAGGAGCAAGTTACTCATTACCCCCCACCCTGAGCTCACTGGGGGCTGTGAGGGGTCATCGTGATGCTCTGGCAGGAGACAAGTCGGGAGGCAATGGCTGTTGAAGGCTCTGCTTTCACCTATCTCTGCATAAAGACTTTAGATGTTTTTTTGTATAAAAGGAACATCAGCGGGATCTCATTCTACCATTTATTACCTGAAGTATTCCTCTACGTATCTTGCTAACAATGCTTCTATATTTTTTTTGTTAACCCAAACTAGAACGAACACCTAGAGCGCCCATGGCAGAAAAAAAAAATAATCCCAAAACAACAGCTTGCCTTTTCTTTTTAACTGAGGTTGGTATTGACCTGTTAGGAAGAAATGTGCTTACTGGCAAGGTATTGGCCTTTTCCAGAAAAATGGCGTCACAGGCTTTCAAGTCTTTGAAATTTGCCTTGTCACAAATATTAACAAATGGGTACATATTTTACGAAGAAATACTGATTTCTTAACAAAAGTTGTAAGGCAGCCAAAAACACTTGGAAGTAAACCAATAACTGCATTTTAAACTAAGAGAAGTAACCAAATAACAATTGCTTTTCCCAAACAGACCAGGAACTGGAGGAGTGCTAGTAAGATCAGCTCCCCTGTCCCATACATACTCTTTCCCATTTCTGACAATATTTCTAGAGCTATCCTTTACTTAACGCAGTGGTAAATGCACAGGCTTTTCACCAATACCAGTCTAAACCATTGCACAACTTTTATTAAGTGCCCATCAATTCTGGGCACTTGAGAAGTGAGTGAGCTTAAGAAAACATTTTCAGAAATGAACTACTTCTCATTCTGGGAGGCAGTCAAAAACTTGTTTTCCCCCACTTTCTTGTATTCCACATGGGTGTGTTTCTGAGCTTCATGTCCTTTGTCTCTGAGGTTCAATTTCTTCTTTGCAGTTGTGGCAAAGAAACGCTAAAGGAATGACTTTTACATTTCATTGGCAATGTCTGAGGTCTGTGGTCACCCTTATCTCCTGCTGGAGACCTTTGCAAATTAAGTATTAGCTTTTCCTCTGTAGGGTGGATGTTTTCATGGGTCTTGAGCAAGGAGCAAGCACTTGCCAGGTTGCTAAATTTTTAATGTATCTTTGTCCACAACACCTGTGTGGGACTGAAAGGTGCTGGCGAGTGCAAGGACACGATGGGATGGGAGAAATGCACCAGAGTAGGCTCGGGCTGAGCCCAAGGGGAAGGGATGGATCCCAGCTGGTATCAGCCTCATGGGTCAGGAGGTTTTACAATGAAATTACTTTAACAAAGCAGCACCTGCAATGCCAAAGGGTCGATAGTGACATCAAAGCTGACAGCGACGTCAGCAAGCATACACTTCCCCAAAGCACAAATGGGTTCTGGCTTTAGCTGTGCTTTTAGATGGAAAGCAAGACCCAAATGTAAGATCTGAACACTGACCCCAAACCTCCAGAAACTTCTGGGGCAGCTGGACCAGAAACTGACTTCAGGGCCCTGCTGCTTCCAGAGGAAAGCCAGAATTTGGGCTTAGAAATTTGCCTTGGAGAGGGCTTTTGTTTACGGGATGTACTCATTCATCCACTTTCTTTGGCATTTCACCCCTTGGTCCTGCTGAGGTCAGCACAAGCCCCCCCCAGCTGGACTTGCCTGGGCTCAGGGCCGTGCCAGCTCCTTGCAGCCCCTGTTTTCTCAAGCAGCAGCGGTTTCCCTTTTCCTGTCTCTGGGTCCTGTCACGCTGCACATGACCTAAATTACCTCTCTTTAGTTTTTTTCCCAGATGGGGAGGCATGATGCAGTCAGGTGTGTGTCTGCAAGCAGCCAAATGCCCTCAGCCCCAAGCACAGGGCCCTCTCCATCCTCCACCGCCCTGTATTGCTGACACAGTGGGAGCAGGATTTGTCCCTCTGTGCCACACAGACCTGGATCAGTGAGCCCAAGCGACAACAGCCAGGTAACATTGAGTTCACCAGCATGTTTTCTGTTGGTATTTTCAGCTGGCGAGCTCCCTCAGGCCAGATATCCACAATAAACAAAGTGCCAGGCTTGACGTGACTATCCCCCAAAAAAGTATCTTTAATAAACAAATGCAGCACGCAAAAAAAAAAAAAAAAAAAAATCCATGTTAAACAGAGAGACTGAAATGAGTTTCTAATTGGAAACTTATGAAAGTAGCAACTGGGGGCATCCTCTTTGTCAGGCGGAGCCGAGGAGGTTTGAAACGGCATGTACTAAACCTTCACTCACTGGCAAGGAGAAGAGTTGCACAAGTTCCCTGTAAACATCTTTATCTGCAGTTATTAGCCAGCGATCCTAAACATTGGATGAGTTCTCCCCATCGTTTCACAATTGTTGGTTGTTTTTTTTTTCCCCTGGTTTCTAGGAACTGTTTTCGAGGACTGCCATTCAGCACGAGAGAAAAATGTGTGAACATAAGGCACTGTCCCATCTTTTTCCTCTTGGTCATTGCCCTGTTACAGAAATGCAAGATATCACGTTACCTCGTAGCCTACTTTTCTCTAACACTTTCCATCCAGTACCTATAAGTACATTACAACCATGAGTGATTTTACTGTGATTTTCAAGATCCCTGCCTGGAGGGTATCGCATAAGGGAATAAGGAAAATATGATGGAAGGAGTGGTATGAGGAGAGTAAGAGACATCTTTCTTAATGCCCAATACAATACCTTATAAAAAGACAATCCTGTCTTTATCTAGTAGTGTGAAGTACTCTCTTCCAGACAAATAAAATAGACTAAGGAAAGAAAACAGGGTGGAGGGGAAAGTAGAAAAAAAGATGGAACAAAGAAGCCAGTTTAAACCCCTGGCCCCTGTCCACCACGTTACCATTTCTGTGGCAAGGAGCATGTCAAGCGAACTCCTCATCGACTGGTCCTTTCTACAGCTTTACAAAAGCCACAGGCTGTGGGCAAAATTCCTGCTATTGCTGCTGTTTGTTCCTCAAAACTTGTGAGCAGTGCAGAAAATGCACCTTCACCCCCAGCACGGAGCAGCAGAGGGACAGAAGTAGAGGCTGGATATCAATCCCGGCTTCGAGATCCAGCTGCCAAACAGGGGGTTACAAAGAAAAACCTCGGGAGATTTCTCATACTTTTTGGCTTATTCTTCTGGTGTTCATCTTAACAGAAATCAGCTGTTTTCCTTCTCACTTGTGCAGCATTTGCAGAATAGACGTTAGCATCTGGGCTGGCTATTATTAAAAGATGAGGATATCCTACTTAGTTAGGAGAACACCACCACTGGCAACGAAGGGAGAAAGATCCTTCGCAGTCAGGTTTCCAGAGATCTGTCTGGATTATTTGCCCTTTTTTTTTTTTTTCTTTTTCCCTTTTTCCCCTCTGCAAAAAAAAAAAAAAAAAAAAAAAAAGCCACTGCTTTTCTTTCCTTTTTCCTGGCCCTTCCTAACCTGCCTTGCACACCGCAGCACCCTGGGCAGGGATAAAGGCTGTGCTTTCCTGGGAGAAGCTACCTCACAGCACTGGGATGCAGCAGCATCATTTTAAGCTACTAAGGACTTCTTTTTTTTCAACTGCAGAAATGGAAAAGTAAATAATCCATGGGGATGACTGCCTTGGTGTTTGTGCTTGGATTTTATTTTTAAAAAGGATTTTAAATTCGGAGCCTGGAGGAACACAGATGAAGGGGTGGGAAGGAGAGGCCACCAAGCATTGACCTCCTATAGACGTGCAACAAGGTTTTAAAACCTGCGTCCCCAAACCGAGAGGCAGGGAAAGGAGCCAGGGGAAAAGCCACAGAGTGCATTTGGGGAGGTTTGGTGTGGGCAGTGGGAGAAGAGTGGGAATGGGATGTCCTGTTGGAGCCCCAGCTCCGTCTCCATGCTCAGATTTCCAAGACTCGCTGGACAAAGTGAGCAGACCTGGTGGTGGTGGTCCTGCACAGAGCCTCTGTCAGACCAGAAGACGCACAGAGGCTCCTTCCAAGCAGCATTCAGTGATCTTTCGCTGATAACACTGACATGTGTGGGCTGAGAATTGCTGGCATCCAAAAACGCAGGGCTATTAATAGAGGGACTTCAGCTGATCTCTACTGGCGTAATCACCATCTGCATTTGGCCCGGCGGTCCCATTAATCACTGGCAAGTTGCTGCAGCATATCAACTTTACCGGGGGGTTGTTTGCTTTTCTCTAAGTGTTGGGACATCCCGCGAGCTCCAGCTGCTCATCCCGATAAAGCTGCCGGGAGGGAGCGGCCAAGCGCCGCGCTCACGGACCGCAGCCCAAAGCTCCTCTCTGCTTGTTTCCCTGCCCCACTGCAAACGCCGAGGAAATCTGTTGAGACAGCACAACTTGGCCTTAGCTCCGCATTGTTTTTTGACCAGATCAGCAGTCTGGAAACTGGGTCAATTTTTCTAAACATGTGGTTTAGAAATGTGCTGTTTCAAAGGACACTATCCAGTGGTGTGAGACCAAACACTGGGTTTGTAGTAAAAAGAGCTCAATAACAACAACAACAAAAAATTAATGTTCAAAGCTCCTAAAAACAGTGAGTGCATGGGATATCCTGCTAAAGTAAGAAAATAGTAAATTCCCTGTTTTACATTTGGGGAAACTGAGGCATAAAAAGTGACGTCCAAAGCTGCTTGGAAAATTACGGATGAAGCTGAAATTTCCCAGCTGCAGAACCAAAGGTAGTTTGTGTCTTCTTTACAATATCTTACAAATATAACTAAAGGGGTTTTCTTTTATTCTCTCACTCCAATTGTAATAGCATCTGGAGCACAGAGAAGTCAGTGAGTGATTCAGACAGATGAGATAAAGAGCTCTAGCTGGGCAAAGTCTGGGAATTAGCATCAACGAGGGAAATTCAAGCCCACTTGACATTAGAAACACAGGTTGCATCCACCCTAAAAAATACATGCAATTCCTCTGTGTGAAAGCAAGTCAGAGCAGAGGCAATAACTTCAATTTTAAATTACATCGTAAGTCCCAAGTTGCTATCTTTTCAATGCAACAGGTCACCAAACGCTTTTGGAAGTTTCAGCTTTGTTCTCTTTGTATGCCCATGCATCCCGGGCTGATATTGCACCAGCAGATCCGCAGGGAAAAAATACAATTACATAATGCCAGACAGCCCTTTCAAATGCCACATATTTAACTGCTTCTGCTCACGCTAAAGGTTTTCTTTCAAGATGCTGAGTAGAAATGCTCAACGTGCCCCCAAAATGTTACCCACCACAGCCAGCCCCATCACTTTTCCACAGGTTATAGGTTTCTAGTGGATTTTCCCGTAATTTTAACCTGCCCAATAACTATTTTTGGAGAATAATACTCTCAGGGTGTTCTCTGCAAGTGTTTAATCATGTGTTGAGTGCCTGAGTTGTGAAGCTGCTCGCCAGTGCTTCACCATTCCCTCTGCTACGCAGATGTGGGATCCAGCCAGAGCGGATCCCATATCCCATGTATATGGCTTATGGCATTGGCTATCCATGAGCAGTCCCCTAGAGAATGGATTTCACCCCAAGATACCGATTACTTCCCTCCTGACCATGCAGCAGGTGACTAGATGGTGCATGTCAATCCTTGAATATATCCCCAGGTTATTTCCTCCTTTCCTCCAGTAAGCAGCTTGATGAACTTTTTTATTTGGTGCCAACGTAGGGCTTGGTGCTGAGCTGTAAGGTCAGACCCCGCTCCATCCCCCCCGTGTTCCTCCCCAAGAGCTTGTTTTAGGCACAGAAAAGGCTGATTTAGGCCTGTGGCGGCCAACATGTGGCGTGCTTTGAGCCCCACCGGTGCTGCTTACAGCCACAGGAAATTAAAAAGTTAAAACTGAGGCCAAGAGGGAGAGGCAGAGCGGGATGTTGCCCTCCATATGCAGCAAAAGCCTGGCTCCAGAGCTCTGGAGACCTCGTTCAACCCTCAGAACCCCAAAGCAAGAGTTTGCTTACTGATACCAAAAGGTAGGAAAGGCAATGGTCATTATCCCTTGCAGAAAGCATCTTTAAAATCGTATTTCCTAACAATACTTTAAATTTGAGCTTTTCCCCCACTTCACATGTCTCCGCATTGGGCAGTCCTCCAAGCTGACCAGCACAGGTCGCTTTGCCTTGAAGGTGGTTCTGGCTAGGGCATGTCAATGAGAGTGACCTCAAGCAGAGGGTAAATGAGTCAAAAACAATACCCCCGACACAATCTAAGAGGGGAAAGCATGTGGGAATTGCTGTCCTAGATCAGAGTGATGGTATGGTTCTTCCAGCCCTTGTGCTGACCATGTGTACTGTAGATATCCCAGAGGAAAAGCGCCAGAAACCAACAACAGATGGAGGGATTGCTGTAACTCCTCGATAGCCTGCCTATGCAAGAATTTCGTCCTCTCAAAGCTCGTTTTTGGGGGTGTTTTTAGCTGAATACATGTTATCTATACAATCGCATGATCAGCTTTTAGCTTAGCCAGCTACCTGCATCAGGGAGCCCTCCGTGTAACTCATGGGGCCATGGGATAACGGGGCCTGGAGGGCACCATGGGAGGTCTCCAGCCCAACCTCCTGCTCAAATAAACCTCAGCTCTGGGGGCACACTGGGTTGCTCCAGGCTTTCTCCAGTCGGGCCCTGTAAACCTCCAAGGATGGAGGTGGCATGGCCTCCCTGGGCCCCCACTGACGGGCCAAACGATGAAAATTTGTTTCTTTTTACGAGCATCTGGACTGTGAAAGCAAAAATATAATGAACCCCCGTCTGTGCTCTGACTAGCTGAGATGGGTTAACCTGTGAATGGGAGGGCAGCAGAAAGGCTTAACACTAATATTTATAGTGTAAGTCTCCCCAGAACTACTCGTACAGCAGCACACCACACGACGTTGACTGGCTTGCTTCGTTCCTCTCTCTTGGATAAAGCTTCCCTAAAATCAAGACCCAGGTTATGGGCTGGGATAAAAGTACTCTCAACCCCCGAAAGAGTATCTCAGTCTTCAACCACCACGTAAGAAGTGTGTAGGTCCTTGGAAAAGCAAACAGAGCTTACAAAATCAGTATTAGTGACACTCCAGTTTCCTCATTAAACTTCAGAGTTAAAGGTTTCTTGTAATGAACAGAACCTCACGCCTCTTTGTGCTACTGTTCCTTTTTTTTGCAGACTCAAGAAATAGGTAGAAAGGATATGAACTTGCTATGAAACCAGGCACAAAGCTTGCAAACAAGTCCTGTCCTCTCCTCCTGCAGAGACCTGGGTGAACTTAACATCAGCTTCATTAGCTGCATCTCCCCCTACCCCTGACACTAGGCTGGAGGAGAAATAGCCTCCTTCCCCAGCCTCCTCCCTATCCATATATCTTTTGCTGCTTGGAAACTATTCTTGCCTCAGGCCATGCAAATCACAAGATTATCTGTAACTGCATTCCTCAGGCCTGACCAGGAAGAGGTGGGGATAGTGCTGCCCCCATGCTGGAAAAGCGCCACAAACCCAAATCCCTCCTCCTGGTTTGGAAACCTATTCCAGCTTGTCCTCGTCCAAGCTCTGCTCACAGCCCCACTGCACCAGAACGTCCCCGCTAATGGCAGTTGTTAGGTTTCAGAGTTAACAGCCTGGCAAGATGCACTCTCCCAAGAAACATGGCTCTTCACAGTTTGCAGATTCAGGAAAAGAAGCAACAGTTGAGATCGGATTTAGGAGGTGTCCTTTACCACCTGTAGACCTGGAAACTTGCTTTTTATATTCAGTTGAAAACTTAAGCACTGCAGAAATTGATGGGACCACTACTGAAGGGCCACTACTGCGTCCTACTGCATCCTGACTTTACCCAACCCTGCCTGGTCACGAAAATGAGCTGCATGGCTAAGAGGAGATAGTGGAAGAAAAAGAAGCAGAGAAGAACATTAACAAAAAAAGCCATTTTATTGAAAATGAAATTCAAACTTCAAATTAATATTACAATCATGAGAAAATGCCAAACAATTCAATTTACAGTTGCAACATACAATACAAATAGTCCCTTTGAAGTTGAAGTAAACTGATCCACAATCATCGTCTGTGGCATAAAGCAGAATGTGTTTGTACAATATGTGCATGAAAAGCAAATCTCCGGTGACAGCATTTGAAAAAATAAAAAAATTAAAGCTTGTATTTACACAAAATGCTACAAATATTTTGTTCCAGCAGAAATTCAAGACTGGTAAAGCATATTTAACAACAAAAAAAATGGAATGTCACTCATTACCTAAAACAAAAGTTACTGTAAAAGTATGGTTTTGGCTGATATACTTAAAAGTATTGCATTAAAAAAAAAAAAAAAAAAGGCAAAGAGTTATCTGTAAACATGGAAGTAAACAAACATCTAAAAAGTTCTCAGAAAATGTTAAAATGAAATGCATTATATTTAAAAACAAGAAGAAATTCAGGGGTTCAGAGAATTGGGCTTCTTTGATCTTGTACTCATGGCTGGTCCAGGTTTTAATTATTGCTTTTGTTCATGGCTTGTTGTCTGCGTTCAATGGCAGGCTCCCCCGGCCATGGCGGAGCTTTGCTTTGCTAAGTGTGAAAGTGCAAAAGTTCCCCCGCTCGAGATGGCACCTGTCGAAACTGGTAAACCCTTGCTCAGGGGGCTGCTGGCAAGAAGGTCAACGCTACGAAAGACACAGCAGCTGGTCTTTGAGGAGAAACGACAAATGCCACGCTAAGGACGCTGTCGGTAGAATAAATTGTTTTATCCTTGGTCCCGACCCACTGACACCAATGAGGTTAGCCTCGGGAGGATGGGGAGGAGGATTTAATCCCCCGTTCAGCAAAAAGGGGCATCGTGCCTGTTCTGCTGGAAGTTAAGTCTTTGGTAGGATAAGAGAGCTGGAGAGTAACAAAGGCAATTTTTCATCTTTACATCTACGACCAGTGCCAAAGATTGCCACTCAGAAGGGAAGGGCTGTCGTACCTTTCAGAGAAAGCTCCTTTCTGTCAATGCTAAGCACCTCGCAAAATGTCAAATAATCTCACAAGGTTAACTACACAATGCGTGTTTTTGGTTGTTGTTTTTTTTTTTTTAATTATTATTATTATTATTTGGTTTGAAATCCTGAATCAAAAGCATTTCCAAGTGGACTTGGAAGCGTTTTCAAAAAGCTTTGATGTGCATTTCTGTGTCAGCCTGCACAACTCCCTCAGTCGCCAGTCTGATGGACGGGGAGAGGTTTTCCAAAGGCACCGCGAGGTTTCAGGAGCAGAGGATCTCCTGAAAGTCAACAGGCTGGTGCTCCTCCATCCATAAGTGCTTAGAAAATCCTTTCCTTTCTATCTGTCTGCTCAAGCAGGCAGAGTCAGATGTCTGCCTGCACGGTGTGATGGAAGCCCAGAGCAGGGATCAGGCATGTGCTCCTCAACCAGGTGGAGAAGACGTTTTGAACGTTTTGTCCCCAACAGCCCAGGTCAAAAACCGTGGGGACACAAGCAGAGTTCTGTCGGTGCTGAGCAAAACAAAAGTCTGGTCTGTGCTGGATTTATCCAGAAACAAAAACCAAGTGCTTGAATTTTACAACAAAGTCTTAAAAAAAAAAAAAATCTGGGTTGCTGCCTGCAGCCACTCTAACAACATTTCAACACAAAAGCACCCTAAAAATTACTTAATATGCATACAGTAAACCTTAAAAAGCCCTTCTCAGCAATAACAAATAATGTACAAATATAGTACCTTTTATTAAATAGGAAACAGCTTGCACTGGCAGTACATCTTTTTCTCTTGCTTACTAAACAAAAAACAAAACTGAAATGTGTAACCAGACACTGGCTTTTTAAGTGCTGCTGAGACTAACAAACGTATTTTACAGTTACAAATAAATGGACAGTGGTATGCTTCAAGCTACCACAAACCAACAATAAATAGAATCAATTACAGCTTCCATCTTTGAAGGAAAACTATTAGAAAAAAAAAAAAAAAGTGTCTTACTTATACTTTAAGCATACTTGGTATACAACCTTTAGAAGGCAAAGACTTTTTTTAAGAGCACGTAGTCACACAAATTGGAGGAATGTACCATGCTAAGGATGACTCGTTTTAGTTTAACAGCTTTGCTATCAACTAACGGTGATGGTGGCTGTGGTGTCCAACGAGCTCGTGGCTCTGTACGGCCATGCCCACCGTGGATTTATTGCGATACTTTGGAGGTAACCCAAGTACAGCCGAGGAGCATCGTCGTGACTGGCAGCCCCTGAGGAGGATGCTTAGAATCAGAATCATTTCGGTTGGAGAAGACCTTCAAGATCATCAAGCCCAACCATCAACCTGACCGTTGGTTATGGCTGTGTGAAGGCAGGGGAAGGAGGGGGTGCCGGGGGCCAGCCGGTCGCAGCCCTTTTGAAGGGTTAAGACCACGCTCGGGCAACCCCATCCGCACTTGCTTAATGTTCCACCAAGGGTGGGCAAAATGCGGGCCCCTCCAATGGGCACTTGGGCAGCAGACAGGTTGCCTAAGGGGTTCGGGGGCAATTTGCTCTCCCTGTGTGGGTGCACCATGCCTGGGAGCCCCGGGGTGGCTTTAAGGTGACTTTTATCTTCAGCGTTGGGTTTGAGGAGGCGAGTATTGCTGAGCTTGTGCTTCTTTCTCTAATATGGCAAAGTAAACACAACAGCTTTAGGAGTCTAGCATTTAATGCTAATGATGGGTGATTCCCTAACAGGCTGGGAAGTTTCTGTTTCAACTTTGAACCTTTTTATTCCATAGAACGGGTTGAAATTTCAGGGGGAGAAAAAAAGTTATACTAGTTCTCCCTTACTCCCATTTCTGAGAAACTTAACAAGTGATTAGCTTTAAAGTACAGCTTTTGAAATGATTTTGATTTTTCTTTGGGGAAAAAAATCTGACAGTTCAAATCGTGTTGTCAGAACATTTTAAATATGAATACTTTTAAATTTTGAAGTTCTGAGAAAAATTCTGGGAGAGAAAGAAATCAGGGGAAGGATAGAAAACATTTCATCCTTCCTACCATTTTTCCAGTGTCTCCACAAGTACTGATTAAAAGGCAAGACTGTGTTGAAGGCAACCAGACAGCTAATAAAATATTTTAAACACAATATTTCCTTCATAAGTTATATAAAAAGATCCTACATCCAAAGTCATTTGATGTGGATGCGTTTGGGTTGGGTTTTTCATTTTTAAGTCACATTGTAAACTGGTTCACACTGGAACTGCTTTTCAGAGTTGGGTCAAGTTTTGAGGTTTACACCATTGCAGAAATGTGATGAAGAAAAAAAAAACAAACACTTTTAGAGACCGAAGTCGATACATCATTACATTAAGAAACGTTTAAAGGGTCCAAATGTCATTAAATAATTATAAATATTCTTTTAAAGTTATATGATGATTCATGTTAGCAAACAACCTCAAATTTTACACACTTATAATTTAAAAAAAAATATAAAAAAGAACATAGCCAAACACAAATACTATGTATACCATTTTGGCTCTAGTAATATATATTGCCATTTTTTCATATTTTGCATAAGTAATAACATTTTCTTTTTGTTTTTAAAGGTTTTGGATTTTATTTTTGGTTTTTGGCTAATCAAAGGCAAAACGAATGGACACAAAAGCAAAAAGGAAACCCCAGGGTTGTCTAGCCTAACTTGAAAACTTGTTCTCGTTAAGTACCCCCCAAAAAAACAAAACAGACCAAAAAAGCAATGAACACAGAGAAGTTCCAACTGTTATCTGCAGCAAGGCTTGGACAGAGTTTTGGGACAGCTACTTTCATCTGAATGTATCATGGCAAAATGGAAGCAACTTGATCTTTGCTTTCCTTTTTATGTGCACCAATACAAGCCGGTTGAATTGCACTACGTGTGTGAGCAGGGTCCCGTACGTTGTATGATTGCAACTGTATCTGGAGTTCATGGTTAGTTGTTAAAAAATAAAAGGGAATGCAGCCTTTGCCTTGCATCACCATGTTTCTCCTGATAGCTGGGGAGTCCGTTCTCTCCTCATTGGCAAAAGAACTCGCTATTAAAACACTTGAGACAAAAAAAAAAAAAAAAAAAAAAAAAAGGTGGGGGGGATTTTTTTGTGTGTAAAAAGTACATTTTAAATATGAAACAAGGTAAAATGATTCCAAGAAAAAGATAATATGTGCTTTGATCCACATAATCTGAAACATGGGTGGTGGTGTGTTGGTAACTCTCATGTTATTTATGGCCATTATCATCCCATCTACACAGTTGCACATATCGGTAAAATCTATTATTTTTTTTTTTAGGAAAAACAAAAAACAAAAACAAAAACCAGGCACTTCGTAGTTAGTCGACCGTTTGTTTTTTGGCTCGCGGAGGTCGGGCCGGGCAGAAGAAATCTCAGTACGGCCTCCAAACGGACTCATCCATTCTGCCACTAGAATTCAAAACGGTTGGGGAGCTGCTGTGGCTGCCATCCGCCTCCACACCGTCACTCTGGTTGGGCAAGTTAGGGTTTAGCAGCGTGCTGCCGTTGGCCGTGGTGGTGCACGGAGGAAGCATCCTGGAGGGGGAGCGGTCCCCTCCCGGCACCATGGGGAACTGGTATGATCCTGACGAAGTGCCATAGTAGAGATATGGAGTGCTGCTGGTCTGGAAAGGTCCACTTTGGTTTTGGGAAGAGCCGGGGTAGGGTGGTGGTAGGTAGGTGTGGTAGTGAGTGGTTGCGGACATACCCAGTGACATGCCTGAGGTGACTGGCGGTGTATAGGTAAAGGTGGCTGGATAGTGCATTCGTGGGTTGGAGAAGCGGCTCTCAGTGAGGGATGAAATGCTTGTGAACTGCCTGGGATCTGAAAATGGGCCCAGCTCTGAAGCACCTAAAAAATTATAACAGAAGACGGGGGAAAACAATTCTGTAAATACCATTTTTTGTATCAAGTGATGATAGATTTTTTTTCTTATTTTTTATTTTTTTTTTAAAGAAAACCCACTTCTTTTGGCCCCCAAAAGAACAGCAGATCACATCAAATAACACATTGCAAGGAACAGAGTCATACACCTCTCTTCTACAAGTGCTGGGCCAAATTCATCCCTGGTCTGATTCCCCTGATGCCAATGGAGGGAGCGGCATTGCCAACCCAAAGCGTTCCAAGGTCACAAGTCAGGCCCGGAAAAAAAAAATATCCCAAAAATCGAGAGATTGAAAAAGAGCCAAAAATAGAAACATGGACTTGTATTTGATTTGCCTTCTGCTTTCTGAGCTTTGAGGGTGCGCTCGGGTCGCGTGGATCCCGCTGTTTGCTGTGGCCTCTCTGGAAACCGAGGTCTGGTTTTATGCGAAAAGCTGGGGTTCCCACCTCAGCACGCGCCTCCGGGAGCTGGGGTTTGGGGTAAAAAGGGCAATTATCGTGCAACTTGTAATAAACGTACGGCAGTTGGCAACACCGAGTGAGCTGCACCACTGACACCAGTGGAGTTACACCGGGGGTGACCGAGCCCCGCTTCTTGCCTTGAAGCGACTTATTTAGGTGAGGGCTGACAAACGGCATTTGCTGCGTCTGAAGGGTTTCAGACTGGGCCAGGCCACTGAGCTGATAGCAAAGATGCAAATTTTACTTTGCAGGGCAGCCTGTGGAAAATTACAAGCCCAGCACTCACTTTGCTATTGAAAGAAGCTGTTTTCCTATATAGCCTGCGCAGTCTGGTTGAAAAAAAAAAGACCACACAGTTTATGGCTACTGTAAACGTCTGGATGGTAACACTGTGAATTTGATTCTAACACAAAACAGGGATGGGTAAACTCATTTTGCCTAATTCGTAATCCCACATCAAACGGCCAAAGTTTAGGAGCAGAACTGGAAAGCAAACGTTAGCAGCTTGGTGATCTGCTTAGGAGACTGCGGGGTGGACAAGAGCAGAAAAAAAGGTTGGTGGAAGCTTGCGCCGCGAGCCAGAGAAGCGGGGAAACATAAAGGGTGTGGGAAAAGGGACAAAGAGAAATAGAAAAAGCCCAGTGGAAAAGTACAGTGCAGAACAGAGGCAACTGCTTCAGCCAGTATGCAGTAGGTACATATACGCGTATCTACAGAAGGATGGAAAGAGCGGGGTATAATGAAAGGAAAAACCCACGACGCCAAATCAGCTCCCCCTGCGCTTCCCAGCTGACACGTCTACAGCTTTACGAGCCTTCAGATCCACCTCTCGCCAAGCTGCCGAATCTGATTCGCTTTAAAGGAAAACGCAGGGTCTTGTAGGTGCCAAACTGATGTGCTAAGCACTGGAACACCCCCCACAGCCCAGTGCAGGATGCGGCACTGCTCCTCCTTGCAGACGGGTTTGGGATCTGAGCTGCAGACATCAGCGTGTGCAAGAGACTCAGCCCCTGCCACCTTGCGTGCTGGCTTTTTGTGACTTAAACCACAATTCTCCCTGGTTCTGCCAGCCCACTTAGCCTACGCCATCAATTCAAGGCCGTATCAGACAATATCTAAGCGGCAGCGGGGCGAAGCTCAGGCACAGCCGGGATTCAGACGGGAGGAGCTGGGCCGCTGCCAGCCAGGAGCCCGACTCCCACAGCTTGAAACCTGGGGATTATAACGCGCCGTCTCACGAGATACCGCGAGCACGGAGCTTTACACGGGCAGTAAAAGCCCGTTTTTAACTCTTGATGACAATGTGATTACTATTAGCTTTATCTGGAACCGAATCAGTGACCTAGGGGTGAATGGGTCTGTCTCCATCATCAAGCCCTGAAACCACAGCAGCGTGGAATGTAATATAACTTGTACCTTTACAGCAAACACTCCGCTGCTTGATGCAACTTCTTTCGTTCCCAACTGCAAACAATAGCCAGAGGCGATACCACCCAGATTCAAAGCTGTAATTTTGGAACACTATCCTGTATATTGTGAACAGGTCTGATATGTATCTGGAAATATAAGGTTAGAACATAATTTCCCCAGCTGCTCAAAATACCGAGTTTCAATCTGCTACTGCTTACTCTCCCCCCCCACCTTTTTTTCTTTTTAATTGTTATTGCAACTCTCCCAACATGAACAGAGTTGCTTTTAGTTTACCCCGATAGAAGCTAAACAACTTTTACAATCAAAGGTAGACCTGTTATGAGTGCAAGGGTGTAGAAGAGCATTGGCATTTTTGGTTTCTTTGCAGCTGATACTTTTTTTTTTTTTTTTTAATAACAATACTATCCACACAATTTTACACATTAAAAGCCAATCCCTTTTTCAGGGCTAGATCCAAACATTATTCAGCTGGATGCTACCCACAGATCATGCATGTCCTGTGTGACCAGGACCGTGCACACCACATTTAAGCATCCCTAATGTGGGGCTACAGACCTCCTTACATACTTAGTAAATTCACGCTTGTTTGTTTTTACTGTTTGCTGCTTGTGCAAAGCGCAATCCTATTTTTTTTTACCCAAAGGCAAAATAACCATAGCCCTTTCTTATCTCCCTCATGGCTGTGTCTGCACCACTCCCGCACGCTCAGGTCTCCAACCCCTCTTTCGCCCAAATGTCTCCTATTTTCATAACACCCCGCAACAGGTTTTGTTCATCCCTCAGCCTTCTGAATCTCCATTGCATAAAGATTTTTTTTTTGGAGATCAGAAGTTTTCTATGATTCATATTCTAAAACCTCTTTTCTAACTGAGGCTGGAAACTATTGAAAAAGTGATCTCTAAAAGTCAGCTTCTTGCCATCCTCATTGCTCGGCAATCTCATTGATGCTGTATCATCCTCTCTCTTCCCCCTCTTCTCTGGGCTCCCTCCTTCTCTTGTGTGAGGGTTGACTTTGGTACTAACTTGCAAACACCAGATGCCTATTCATGTATGCATGGTTAGCTCTTTGCTGGACTGGGAACACAAGCAGCTTTTCTGGGTACGGCACCCATCTTTGTATATCTGCTCGTACACAAGCAGCAGTGTTGATCAGCGATATAGTAACATGACAGCGCAAGTAAATAATTTATTTATTCCTCTCCCCAGCAGGATTAAAGATTTATGCTAATTTTTCCACCGCCAGAGCAAGAAAATAATTTGCATCTGTGCATTCCCACTCTCGTGATAGCATATATTAAATGGGTGAAGCGCAGATCCTCCGCCCTACGCCGTGGCTGCAAAATTGCGAAACCACACTGGTGTAAAAAGAATCGCCTTTCTTCCATGCCGCCCGAAAGAGAAACACGACAACACGACAACAAGCACAGCGAGAGATCTCCTTTTCCCCTCAGAAGCTGATCAATTTGCAGCGTTCGCCAACACAAAACCAAAATGTCTTTCACATACAAAACCTTTACCTCTGAAGGAGCACAGGGTAAACCTTTTTAAAATCTAAATTCCTCTCTAAGGTAACCCGGTGCTCAGGTTTTTTGAGAGATACATGCTTAGAGCAGAAACGTGGTAACGTTAATGTGCCAATATATATGCTCCGATACTAGATTCAAGAATACTTCACCAGTGTGTTTCATATTTAGAATAAGAACAATTAAAATTCCATGTGGTTTCACTTATTTTGATGCAGAAGCCTCATTAAAAACCCTAGACTTGGGGATTTGCCAACAGCCGACTAAAATAGTTTTGCATTCGCCTTTAAAAGACAATTTTACCTGTGGCAGCTTTGCAGCTCTGCTGCTCAGAGCCGAGCGAGTGCCGTGGCCATTTCTCTCTTTCAGTTTACAGATGCCAGCTAATGCCAGTTAACGTTCATTTCTCAATTAATACGCTGTGCTTGTGGTTTGCAGAAAACAAGGCAACAAATTTCTGCCAGGTTTACAGCACTTTGGCCAATCACTTCCAATTATTAAAGATCATAATGTCCCGTGGACAGGTTAACTCCTTGTGGGCACAGCAAGCTGACGTCAGCTTTAAAGGGCTGTAGGATAACTCTGTAGCTAACAGATATTGCAATTTCTTTGTCATTTCTGCAATTTGCTTTGTCGTTTTATGCTATAAAGTCATTAGCAAAAAGACAAAGGGTCCCTTGGTTTATATGTCTGACAGGGAAATGTCTAGCACGTCAGGTCAATGCGTAGTCACAAGACGCAAGAAGACAGAGCGTTGTGGTATTTTGAAGTCACTGAACAGGCCGTCTCAAGGAAATTCAGTTGCATAAATATTTACCAGCAGCTAAATGATCCGCTTGTTTTTTGGGGAACTTCAGTGCTAAATCTTATGCAGTAGATATTAAATCTTATATTTTTTTTGTTCATTCGTTTGATTCAGGCTGGGATGTAGCTCTAATTATTCTACCACAGCTTTTTTTTTTTTTTTTTTTTTCCCTAACATCTACGTCTATGAATTGTATGTGCAGCTTGGACTACTTACAGCTGATAAAATCGCCTGGTATGAAGCATGCCACACACTTCACATTATGAGACGATTTTCAGTCTCATACAGCTTTGCCAAACTTTAAATGTTCTGGCTGAAATTGTCCATGCTGGGCGTCTGTCTCGGGCTAAATTGTGATTTATGCATTTATTTGTTTTTAAAATTTCAGCTGAAACTCTTCTGCTGGGAAAAATATATTGTTTTACTAATCTTAAACTCTGAGAAGTCTCCCTTTGAAAAGCTGTACCAGTTCCATGCTTTGAAGTAAGGACTTGAACTTTGGAATAGGAGTGGCTTTTGTGTGAGAGATGTTGCGACGAAAATCCAGCTAAATATGAACAAATTATAAGCATTCTGCCTAAAATGGGCAGGAGACACTGTCTCCCTACAAAGACACTTGTCCAGAGACTGGAATGAAATTGAGGAGTCCTGAGTCTCATTTTCTGAAACGCTGGCAAGTATTGGTGACACACGGGGACATCCCTACCCCTCCTCACAACAGCCCTGACCAAGAATCTGTCCCTGACTGCCACCGGCTGCTCCATGAGCTGGAATGGCAAAAACCAGCATAAAAGGAGCTAAATGATGGTCCGCGTGGATGTTTGTGTGATACTGCATGGAAAATTTGGGAAGGTGGGGATATTTGGGGTTTGCTTTTTTTTTGAAATTTAAAAAACTATACACAGAGCCAGGGACCAACAAAAGATTATCATTAAGGTCAGCGTGCGAAGAGTGAGAAAGGTTGGAAATATCAGCATTAAAGTTACTTCTCCGTACGCATTTTGAGACAGCACTGAATCACAGGGGAGCGTGCTATTGCTTTTACACAATCCCTCCTGCAGGCAGCACACAAGCAGACCTCCGTGGACAAGTATCAGAGCCGTGTAATAAAGAAGCCGTCTATCTATCTCCCAGACCCACTGTTGAAAGAAATTAGAAGAGGGAACAAGACCAGGGAGACCTGACTATTTTTCTGAGCAAACTGGACTTTTTGCGTGTTTCTGCCTCACTGTTCCTGCGTGCCTCAGCCGAAATCTCTTTAAATCACATTTTTACAGGTGGTGACTGCCGCTCCTTTCCTTGGTTTCCGTGCCCAGCAAAGATGCTGGCTCCTGATTTGCACGTGTGCTAAACGTTCACAGCTGCAGCTGAAGCTAACAGGAGCTCAGGTTTGAACATCAGGTTAAATGCAGAAAAAATGTCATGCTGTAGGTGACAAAAAAGGGGGAATGAATTACATTACACCTTAAGAGTCAGTCTTGGTACTCTTTTTTAAGCAAGTTCTTTAATTCTTGGGAATATTACACTGCAACGAACTGCATACAAATGCCATGGCAGAAATATTAGAGCAAAGCCCATCAAGAAATTAAGAATTCCTTCTTCAGAGAAAAATTTAATGCTCTGCAATAAGCAAAGCCTGGGGAAATGCAAAGAACAAGAAGAAAACAAAATATTGAAGAGCTGCTCATTAAGTTAGCACTGTCCATCCTGCGCGCTGAATGAGGCAGGAATCCCGTGGGAAAAGTATCATGTGATCCTGTAATTAAAATCTGTAATATAATGCATAAGCAGAATGAGGCTGATTTAAGGTTGCACGGGCAGCGTAAGCACTGACATTTCCCAATTTCTGAGCTCTCAGTTTTGCAATCTCCAGAATTCTTTCTGATGTGTTTGCACGGGGTAGTGATTTTTCGGTAGCTGTTACTCCAAGTATCCTCCTCCATCGGGGGAAGAGTTTTACTTCGCTCTTCGTTTTGTTAAATTCTTTTCACCTGCCTCCGTGAATGTGCATTTAGTGAATCACACACAGCACGATCCTGCTCCCGGCTCCTTCCAGGTCAGTCTTTGGTTCTCCAAAGGCTCCGGACCAGCCTCTGGATGCAGCTGTGGGATGGAGCCTGGGACTGCGATTCCCAGGGAGCCCAAGACACTTCCTCGCGCATCCATTCCTTGCCACTGCTGTTAGTCCCTGAATCCTACAAATGCAAGCCCCATGCCCGAGCTCAGGGACACTCCTCCCACGCATGCGGCTACGTGCTGCAAGGGTCACGCAGCGCCACCGAAATAGCACTCAGAGCCCTGCCCACCCACTTTTGGTCAACTTTTGGGTCGACTGTGCTTTGTTTGAATGCTTGCAAGCTTTTAAGGTCGGAAATGGGGTGTTTTCAAATGTCCTTTCCCGCCCTTTAATTCAACAAAAATTTCAACACTCAGAAAAAAAAATAGGGGGGGGAAGGGGAGGTCCTTCGTTTTTTGCATTTTTTTTCCCACCTCGCAGGTCTCCCTGCAAACAATAGCAGCAGGAAAGGTGTGAACTGGCCCCCCTCCTCTTTCCTTCACCTCAACAAGGTGTTAACTTCAAGGCCTAGTTGGGACCATTTAAACTGCAGCATTATTAAGCACAGCAGTCTCACAAAAGTCAGGCAAGGAGGGAACATTTTAACCCCTTCAGAGCCTCGCACACAACACATGAGAACCTAAACCTAGCACATCTCCTCCGGCCGTCCCTCTGCACCTTAGCTCACACCTAAACCCGTGCCTCCTGGTATTTAGGTAGCAGGACTTTGGCACCTCAAATGCCACGGATTAATTTACAGATAGATATTTTCATGGAATTTACGGTGCGGCACCTAAGCCCTTTGCTGGGAGAAACACCCCATAAATAACGTAATTAGCGTCGACCATTAAAGAACCACTCGTGCAACAGGAGGAGAGTGTTTCCCAGGCCGAGCTGTTACACTGCTTAATGTAAAAAGGGGTCTCTGCACTTCTCCAGCCTGGGCTCCACCATGGGAGCTGGACTCGGTCGGACTGGACGAACGGCGCAGAAAGGAGGTGATGTTCTGTAAGCACCTAAGCCTTGCTGGGTCACACTGCGTGCTCAAACACAGGTCGCTGCTGTCTGTACCTCAAGAAGTAGCTTGTCTTAAATTTAGCTGTATGAATGGGTAGAAATTTCTGCTCCCTTGACCAGAAAAAAGCACCCTTAGACGGGCTGTTGGGAGCAGCAAGGCAAAAGCCCGAGTCACCTGTGTCTCGTTTAAAGATGCTGCCACTCGTGAAGCTTCACTTAGCCAGGGATCACACACCTCTCTCAGGAGAACCACACGAGGGGGACAAAATGTCATATTAAAGAAAAATGTCCTTGGCTTGTGGTTGTGGCCTGCAAGTCGTGGATGGTGGGGAGCTTCTGAACCTCTCCGTCATGGCTACCTCACCTCGGTGACTTCAGTCTCGGGTGATTCATGCGGAAAGGAATTGGTAATATTGTTTAAAGCTTGTTCAAAGTCTCACGCCATCTACGCATTACTTTGGAAGCAAGAAGCAAATCACATTTCCTGGAAATAAGTCTTTAGCAGCTCTGCAGCGCTGCACGGCACACACACACACACAGGCACGCAGGCGCGCACCGCTCGCCGTTCACTTCTCCCCAACTTCTCCTGCCTGAATTTCAGCCGCTGCCGGTTTTCGCAAGCCCCAGACGAAAGGCATCAGAGGGAACATTTGAGGCTTTTCTTGGATAGCAACCTAAGCAGAGTTGTATACATCAAGGGGGTGAAACCACAGGGCTGAGAGATCTGCGATGCATGTACAGTAATGGAGACCGTCAGCACAAGAATCCTCCACAAATCCAGTGAATGGGAAGATAATATACATTGGGGCTAGCAGTCGACTTCGTTACTTTCTTTTTTTTTTTTTTTTTCAGAAAAATGTGCCTTAACTATCCAGTATAAATATTTGTTTCCAATGTTGTCATGAATTGTACTTTTCCACTGCAAGCTAGCAACTCAGAAATACCATCTGATCCTCGAGCAGACGCAAAGAAACTGTGTTTTGCAGGGGTGGGTGGCGGGGGGGGAAGCCCTTGGCACTTCTCTGTAGTTTCACCCTTTAAGTCCCTTTTTTTCCTCCCCATCCCAACTCTCTTTTCAAGCCCCGTTCAAATAATACACGTCCCTCCTGAGGACGAAGGACAGAGGATCTCTTGCTGCTTCTTGATTAAGAGCTTTTAAGAATCCGGGAAGGAAGATATTCTTTGAAACTGGATCTACTGTAGGATGGGAGCCAGCACACAGGACACCGTGTCTTTCAGAAAGGGCCACACACAGTGCCACTCCAGTCATATGACTTCTCTGTCACATCCTGAAGCCATTTCCAGCTCGTGTGCGAGTTTGTACTCCCATTTAGAAGAGGATGGGATATATTGGGAACACACATATGGAAACACTTTCAGGGAATCAGTTTCCATGAAATCCATAATGAGCCAAGTGGCTTCAGATGTGGCAGCGTGCCTCAGATTAGCCAGAAAAAAAAAAAAAAGGGAAAAAAAAAAAGAGAGAAAAAGAAGGACAAATCTACCCTTTCAGCCCTTATTTCAGTTGCAAGGGAAGAAGAAAAAAAAAATTAAAAACCACTAATGACTTATGGCTACCAAAACAGGGAGCCACAAAAAATACAAATACCACGAGTGCTTCTCCCGCCCCCAAACAGCCGCGCTGCTATCAGCGGCCCCGCAGCTCCTGAAATCCCTGCCGGCACCGGGCGTGCTGAGCTGGCGTGGGGCAGGCAGGGAGCCTGCCCTTTGATAACATTAAAATGCAATTAAGAGCCTTTCCGAAGCTTGTGGTGAAGTGTTCGTTAAGGAAATCTCCCTAGAACGGCTGCGTTCAGGAGGGACATCCCCTGGAGCGGGGTTGGTCGTACGTGGGTTGTATTAAAAATGGGGATTTATGGCTGGGATGATGCGGGGGGTGTTCGGAGGTGGTGTTGGGATGATGTACATCGCCGGCCTCGCGTGCTCCTGCGGTGGGGCTGCGGAGTTCAGGGCCGGCCCCCAGGTGCCCTTGCTGATGGCTGCAAGGGACGGTCCCTGCAGCGCCCTGCTCATCCCAAACGGCACGGCCCCCGGAGGGAGGAAAGCAGACCTCTCGACCGAGCTAGCGTGATGCTGGGACCGGTTTGGGATGGTGAGGAAGTGGGAAGCACGGGGGAAGGAGCACGGAGCAAGTGGCAGGAGTTCAAACGGCAAGCGGAGAGACGCGACGTGCATCTCTACGACAGCTCGCTGCGTTTTTATCACGAGAAAATAACCAGGAATTTGGCTGCTAATTGGGGCCGTATCCTACAACCCCTACTTTTCCTGACAAACAAATTACTCCACAAATAGTCCCTCTGTTTTCAATAGGGTTATTTGTGGGAGGAGGGACCACCCAACAAGAGAGAATCAGGCCCTCAGCTCCCTCCGTCTGGAGCTGGCTGAAACCTTCCCGAGCGAAATTAGAAAACAAAATCCCCACGAGCGGCGAAGCCTTTCCTCGCTGCTGCTGCTCAGCCCTGGACTCGAAACGCCGTGGCAAGGTCTTGTGTGCTATTAATACAATGCTCTCCACCACTTCCGCCTCCAGAAGTGGATTTGCGATTTGTTTCTCAGGCTGTTCTTTCCACTGGAGCCCGGCGCAGTAAACTAACTCGAAACTTCTGCATCAAGGAGAAGGTCTCTTTTAAAGTTTTGCTTGGCTTTGCTTTCAAAGCGATGTCTGTATATTTTAGAATATGTAGAATTTTCCTTTGATTTAGACCTCGCTCTTAACAATAGACAAGAGAAGATTTCTCTACTGAGTGCCTTAAACAAAAACAAACATATTTTGGTTACCCAGGCCTTGTTCTCAAAATGCTTTTTTTTTTTTTTTTTTTTTTTCCAGAGAAAAATCAAACCCTACAAATTGTTACGCTGCTGGCAAAAAATTCCCTTAACTTCACGGACGTAGATAGACCAGTTTTTTCCCTTCTGACATGAACTAAACAATATTGTACACAGAGGAAGAAAAGATATATCCCCAGCCCCCAGACATTTACAGAAGACAAAATCCCCTCATCCAAACAACACAAAACATGCTCTTCTCCAAAATAACTACATATATTTTTTTTTCTTTTTCAGGAGATGTCCCCAGCCTCAGTCCTTGCCCACTTCTAGGGCCACGACGTTGGCTTTCCTCCTCCCCAGGACACAACCCCTGTCTCCGGAGGGCGAGCAGACACACCTCGCCCTGTAGGAAGGCAGCTGAAAGCCACCGCTTGTTTTCCGAGCGGCAGCTATGCGGAAGACCACAAGAGCAGCAGCTCTGAGGCTGATTAGAGCGCTTAACACATGGAGAGCTTCTGGATACTGGAGAAATTATAGGGAAGACACTGGGCAGGCATTGCCATCTCAGGTTAGGATTTTTAATGCCTGGCAAAATAGGCAGTTGGAGTGAAAGCAGTGGAAAATAACTCGCCCAGAGACGGTGAGGTTTTTTCCTTCCAGTGCTGGGACTGGTGGGAACACCACATTTCCCCTAAGTACCACCAACAGCTGTAAGGTCAAGCCTTGATAAGATTTTCAGGTCCATCAGCGTGGCTCAGAGCCAGTGGTCGAAGGAATTCAGGGGGGCTAAGGGGGTGCTTGCACGTTGCAAAGGAGCCCCACGGGGCGATGCGGCACTGACCCAACGCGCTGTGCCCACTGCTGGACACCTTTGTGTACCAGGGGCTGACTCCCGTTTTCTATTCAGCATTGCATCACTTTAACAATTTGTGATTTTCAAACTCATGTTGTAAAATCAGTGTAAAACCCTCTGTGTATTTTTTTTTTCATTTATTTCAAAGCCGACCTGAGTTTTTTTACCAAGTTACGGAAAGCTACTGCAAATTAAGTTACAACCCATCCTAAGCTTGTCCACACAGCGTTTCCATTCATAAGTTGAGCTGAAGCTTCAACCAGCCCAACGTTGAATGCTTCTCAATAGATGCTTCTTCTCCATAGTGTAAAGTCTGAATATGGTTTTTATCCTCCCAGGAAACTGGCGATGAGAAAGAGAAACAGGCTTTGGTCTGTAATAGCTCACATCGCAAACATGCTTTAGGCTGTTTGCTGTATGGCAACTTCTGCTGTACCACGAGCAGCTCAAATCACTATTGATGGTCTAAACTTAAAGTCAAGCTAACCACGTCTCAGATAAACCGCAGTAACAGTCACATGCGTGGGCTGAGCTCATGGTAAATGTGAGATACTGCAATTCTGTAAAAGAGCATTAATGTAAGACTCGCTGCCTTGAGTTTGCCATGGGCTGTAAAGACTCATTTTACCAAAGCCCAGCTCCTGTCCAGCCTGTAGTTCAGTCAGGATAACTTGACTAGTCTCCGAATTTGCTTTATTTCTATAAGAAAGTTGGATGTCTTCTAACTAGGCTGGTGAAAAAAGAACAAGGAAAAAAAAAGAAATGCATCATGGAGATATCGTACAAGAAAACTGCATATTGGCAAAAAAATAAAAAAAAGAAAAAAAAAGTTATTTAGAAGTTGAGAAAGCCCACTTATCCATTAATACTGTTAAAAGTGATGTCTTGTTTTCTGGCTCTTGATACTGATTTGTTTTGTGATCATGGGCACAACATCTGATTTTCCTGGCTAAGGTGAATATTTAATACTTCTTATTAGCCAAGCGGCAAAGGTGAGTAACATGGTTTGGAAAACACTATGAAATCATTTGTTGGAAGACTCTGCAAAGGTACAAAGATTAAAGGTAAACCTCATTAGACATATTTCTGACAAGCTCTTCAGCAGGTGAAGACGCATAAGATGTAGAAGTCGGAGTGAGGAGAATTAGCTCGAAATAAACTTTTACAGGCAGTCCAGATAACTGAAATAACAAGGAGGCATACGAGGCCAGCCTGCATTACCATCTTTAGCTGCTGGAGCCTGAATGCCCCTCAGGCTCACCCACACGGCCAGCCGCAGAGAGGCAGAGGCTGGCCCGGCTGAGAACGAGGTGCTGGGCTCCAGCTCCACGGCAGCTGGAACGGTTCCTCCGTGGGCAAGGAGCTTTTCTTCAAAACAGCTCCAAGCCAGTCTGGCCCACCTACGTCGGCCAGGCCAAAGTAGGAATCGGTTGGGTTTGGACTACCCTTAAGCCCAGCTTCCTATCTAATTTTGGAATCTAATATGATGGGGCTCCTAATTAGGCTCCGGTGCTACTTAGATCCTTCCCTGCGCTCCTTTTCACCCATAAAAATAATCACGGGTTGGCTTTTAGCAGGAATCAAAATGAAAACAAAAACAAACAAAATATCCCTTTCAAGAGAGATATTTGAGAGAGGAAGAGGGAAGAAAGGGGGAAGAGAGGTGCCTTTTTCCCATTGCCAGGATTCCTCTGTGGCTCCTCCAGACCTGCCAGTATCCACATCACAGTTCCCGGGGACTTCCTCTGCGGAGCTTGTGCGAGACGCTGCTTCCAATGAGCCATTTCATCTCGGGCTTATGTTGCACAGATTCTGGGTCAGCAGCCCTCCTGGTGTTTTGGAGGCACTTGCTTCCTTTCCTATTTGGTAAACCAGTCACCTTCTGCAGGTCTCATTTTCAGCCCTCAGTCCCGAGTCCAGATCCCAGCTTTTGCTATCTGCGCCCTAAAGGCTACCTAAATATTTATGCTCCTTGTCGCAGAGGTCTCTGCTCTATATGTTCCCCTGACAGGCTTTTTGCAGCTCTACGTGTCCTTGTCAGTCAGAAACCATCCTGCAGTGATGACTCCCACTTTATGGCCAGCAATCTAGTTAACGAGCTCAGGGGTATTTTGAATGTATTCATCAATCCCCATCATTTCTGAAGCATTTTATTCTAATATTTTTTACAATGTTAGTTCTGACCTTCTCTGTTTTTAAGTTTATCTTTTAGCTGTATCAGAATTATTTATTTCAGCTTCAATGAATTTTTTTGGCTGGGATTTTTCTTTCTGTGGGACTTGGTTTTATTTTTGTTTTGAATGGCAGCGATACACATAACTAGCTGGCTACACTTAACAGGAATGACCTACAGATGTTCGATCCTATTTCTGCACGGAGGGACACGTATCATGTCGCACAGTCGATGTCAGTCCACAGAGACTACAAGCCTATAGACCTACAGGAGATAGAAGAATTGATCTAGGAGCCCCTCTGGGGGCTCCCACCTACCTAAGGGTAAGTAGATTCAGAGAGATCTCTCAATAGCTATTAAATACAACAATCCAGATATAAACCTCCAGCTTTGGAAGCCCCTACAGCTCGGGGACATATACATTCCGGATTTGCACTCTTTGGGAACTGAGCAACTGCTTTGGGCCACTCTGAAAAGGCAGACGGGTCCTGGGTCTAAGTCGGTGGGGCTGATGATGAACGAGGATGCTGACCAACACTGCTCGCCTCTCATCACAAGCTGCAACGAGCAGCTTTGTGCTTATTTTCATGCTGTCCCTGAAGCCAGGGAGGAGGTGAATAGCCGCAGAGCTATCTCATTATCATCCTTCAAACCACACCCTTGCATTCCCTTCTGACTGATGCTTACGGAAACTCAGCTCTACTGAGGCTGCAGCCACTGCTGTCATGCTGAACAACCATCACTGGCTCAATTCACGTTTCCTTAATTCCCTCTTGTATTCTTTTGTACAACGCATCTTGTAACCAGTTTCATTGTACTTAAGAGTGTGAACTCAGAGAGGACAGGGCCAATCTCTCATTTTTTCCCTGCCTTTCTATAACTGTATAGTGCTTAGCACAACGGGCTCATGGTTTGCAGCTCAGACTTTCCAACACTACCGAAACACAAACAAATACTAACAGCCGCTGCGTATCGCATGGTCAGAAGTGATTCCAGCACAGGCCCATTAGCTGCTCACAAATATAACCATTACTTTGATCACTGAGCTGCACCACCTGTAGTAGCCAAACTCTGGTATGTGAGGGCACAACCTCGTGCAAGTCCTTGTCAAGGAGACTGAGTTCCAGTTCTTGGAAACCTCCTTCCAACCCCACGCTTAGCTTTCAACACAACGATACATGGCATAATTTCAGTATGGATTTAAATATAGGCATTTATCACCTAAAAATGAAGCAGTTTTTATACTTGGCCCTGTACCTATGCTGCAGTGCTGCTTTCCAAGCAAGCTCAACGTAATAATACAAACTAAAACAAGGTGGACAAACTGTTAGCTGCTGGATTCATAGTATCCTGCTAATATTCGTAATATTCTAGACCAAATGTTAGTGTATTAAATAAAATGCTTGCTTAAAGGAAAAGGGCATAAACGGCACTGATACCTACAGTTCAGACAGCGACAGCCCAGCTAACCATCAGAAATAAGTGCAAGCCATGCATGTAGCATTGCCAGCACCTCTGAGCTCACGTATAGGCTTTTTTCATCCCAGCTAAACTAACGAGGCTTTGTGGTACCGCTCCTAATTCAGGTGTAGCATCCTCCAGTTCTCAGCTCCAGAGAAATGTGATGTTAACAGGCAGAAAGATCAATGTCTCCGTTTTCAGAATTACCCCTTGTCTTAAATCTGCCCGTCTCTTTCTCTCCAGTGATGCTCCCTTTTCTCAGCACAGTTGCTTCTCTTTCTCACAAGAGCCCCAGGAGACCTTTTCTGGCCTTCCACACTCAGCTGGGTATCCATACACTATGACAAAATATGGTAAGCTTTAACGGCCACCGCAGGATAAAAGGTCAAGTGGGTGGTTAGAGAGACCTTTGGGAAAAACAGCCAGGAGGCTTGGAGGTGCCGTGGCCCAGACTGGGGTGACGAAGCAGCACACCAACCCCTCTCCTCTTCCACGAGCATCTCTAAAAGGTCACAAAACCCCTGCATAATATGCACGGTAGCTCTTTTACCAGAACTAAGCTTCTTCAGGAACGAGTGCTTTGCCTGGGCTGAATAATCTCAAGGGTTTAACGCAGTTTTAACTCTCTTCTCGTAAAACTGCCTGTGGGATAACCATGAAAGTGGACAGCCAAGAGGCTGCTTGGCCATATACCTGTTACATGAAGGACCACAGCGCTCTGAGATGAAGTTTTTTCTTTGCTATTGACAGAACAAATCCTAACTAAAATTGTAGGGAAAAGCCCCAGTGATGATAACTGTGTTTCTCTTAATGAAAGGTTAAAGAATTCCTGAAGGAACTGCAAAAGCCCACAAATTCAGTGAAAAATGCCTTCTCGATGCCTTTTTTTCTGGTGGGTTGGAAAAGCAGCTTCACATCAGTAATTCAACCCAAACCAGCTCCTATTCATCAGATACCGTAGGAGAGGTCTGGCTGACTAGGGAAGGGAACTTCCCCTATTTGATACGGTGTAGTGAGCCTACAGCAAACAAAAATCACCAAAATACTTTTCACCCCTCCATCCTCCTCACGAGTCAAATCAGTTCTGCATCCCTCGACATCCAGCAACCCTCAGACCCACCACAGAAATCTCCTTGCTCACCCACCTCCTTTCCAGGTTGGTCACTGCCACAGCAAGACCTAAGGGAAACCGCTCGAGGCACCGAACTGAAAAACGGCGCTGCAGTCTGGCAGGCAAAGCTGTAGCAAGTTCAAATGAGTGGAAACTGAAGTTGGACAAATTCAGACTAGTAATGAGACCCACATTTCCAAAGTGAGCTTAATTAACGTCTGCAACCAAAGGTTGTGGTGCATTTTGCTTCCCTGGAAATTTTTAAATGAAGACCAACTGAGGTGTTTGTTGTTGTTGTTGTTGTTTTTTTCCCAAAGAGGTTACTCCTGAGTTCAAATGAGAGCTAATTTGAGGAAATCTGGCAGCTGGGTTCAAAGCAGATGATCACATGGGCTTCACCGTATTAATAACTTCTGAACCTATATATCTGTGCAAAGCCCCTTACAGCAAATATTCTCCCCTGAGCTTTATATACAAGGCTCCACCATTGCTAAAAGTCCTTTCCCTCCCCAAAAGCTTGCAAGGTGGAGGGCACAGCCCTGCCTCAGCCTTCCTGGGATGCTGAAGCACCGCGTGCACTGTCCGCCACATCAGTTTGGGGCAGCAGCTTGCAGCAGGGCGCGTGTGGGTGCCTGCTTCCAGCCAGTGGTGCTTGCTGGGACCCTCCACCACCCACACACCACTTCTGTGGACATGGAGAACCTGTCCCAGGCATTGCCTGCTTTGATCCTTTCCCTCGCTCTTTTTGAGTCAGTCTGAAAGCAGCTATGAAGAGATTTCTAGATTAGTGTCCCCAAATACCCTCCCTTTATGCATATGAAACAGTTCCTTCTCCCTTAATAACATCCTTTAGGAGCCACGTGAAGGCACGCACCTTCATTTTATCTCATTCATCTTCCTCTTCTTCGCTGCCTACAGTTTTTTTTTGATCAGCCAGAGAAAGCCTGAACCACTCAAACATCTCTTACCTTTTCCTTCTGTCACCAGTGTAGCCCAACATCACCGGTATCAACACTTTTTAATCTCACAACCAAACTGGATGACACCAGTTTTCCTTTTCTGCTGAAACACCCACCAAGAGTGGAGGAGGAGGCTTGGACAGCTGCAATGTGGGGCCACCAACTACTACTAAACCACTTCAGAAAGGTGTCGTGAGGCTCTGCTGGGCTCCAGCGTTCCCTCCCTGACCCAGAGCTGGCCAAATTCTTCATGGCCACAAATGCCAGGAAATTTCAACCAAAGACAAGGCAGCTTCAGCTATTTCTATCGGCAGTAGTCTTTGCCTCTCACATTGTACTTTTAGGCGTAAGGTTTGCAAAAATGGGTCTTTTAAGCTGCACAACTTCTGGATGGTACGATGTACTTTTCTGCCTCTCCTGTACCAACCCCAGTCACAGACTGAAGGACCAAATTCTTCCCTGCCTATATTTTATGGAACCATGTCAAAAAACGCAAATTGTTCAATTAATTGAACAAAATTCAATGCAACAAAGACTCAAGGCCACAGAGAATTAAGGGCAAAGTAAGTGATCCTGACCATCCTTATCTGATTTTGCACGTGTAACAGAGTTTCACGTATGGGGTTGAATTCCCTCTCTGCATACACACATGGTAGGGCATCAGTCAACACCACTGGCTCCATCCTACTGGCTGTGTGAGCCAAGCACAGTGTCCTTCTTGCTTCACTGACTTCACTGGAAGTTACTCAGTGCTTTACCGGATCGGACCTGGAGGCTGTACGTGACTTTGAGGAAGAAAAAAGCTCTACAAAATATTAATAGTCTATTTGCTTCTAATTGTGATTGATAGAGATGGTTCTGGGAGGTGTGTAGGACACGAGATGCCTCGCATGGCCTCAGTAATTCTTTAAATATGGTGCTGGTGACAAAGGTGGGAGAGATACTACGTGGGTGCACACATAGCCAAAGAATCAGCCATCCCCACAGGTCAAAAACCAGCAGAAATTCCACCAAGAGAATGGAGAAGTCATCACATGCCTTTGCACAAAGACGAAGCAAAGAGCTCGATCTCACAGCCTTCTGCTAGGAGTTTATTGACCTTATTGGGAGTACACCTATAGGTAATGAGTCAGGATCTGGCCCTTTGAAAGTCTGGAATCAAGCGCCCGATTGCTCCATTAACAATTAGCATTCTGTTTACAAAACCCAGCAGAGTCAGTAAGAATAATCATTACACAACATGCTCAGACTGTGATTCCGGTTTAAGTTAATATAATTTTAATGAGTTCTTCAGAAAAGGCCTGGCACTTATGGAAAATTTCCTTAATTAATATCAGACCCTAAATTAGTAATAAAAAAAGCCCTGAGTATCATTTGGTCTCAAGCTGGAACTAAAGTATGTTTTGGCATCATTACTAACTGTTAGCAGCAAGTTCTGGAAACAGATGCAAATCTTGATATGTGTCCTAAATATAAAACACATTGCAAAAAAAAAAGCTCAGATAAAAATATATCTATACATCCACATATATTTGAGTGTGCTATTTCCTGCCTGTATCAGCAACAAATTTATTCCATTTAAAAACATTCCACTTGTTTCTTTTTGGTATTTTAAAAATCCCTTATTTCAGGAATAAAACTCTCTCCCTCTGCCTTCATTTTTCCTGTTTATTTCCTCTCCTGACAGCAGTTTTAAGTAAATGAAAAGGGCTTAAAGACACGCATTATAGTACTCAACCGTCTGAAAATCAGCCCGCTTGTTTTACCACCTAAATGTGGGTATAGGTGCCTAATTTGAGGCCACCCACACGAGAAGAATTTGGCCCTCATCCTTGAGGTAGGGAGCATGCAACGTATCTTCTGGACAACTGCTCCAATGAGCGATTCCCACCCGGGAGAGACGCCGCTACTGAAACCCCACACACGAGTGCCAAGGTGCTGAGATTCCCAGGTGGCACCGAGTGGGCAGGAGACTAAAAATGGAAAACCTGCGGTAAACAAAATAAACAGTACCGCTGAAAAAATTAAAGAAATTAAAAAAAAAAAAAAGAAGAAGAAGAAGAGAAGCTACAAGTTGAGGTAGGGTAGCAAAATGAGCGGGTTGTTTCTGAAAAGAACAGAACCTCCCCAGCTCTCCCGAGTTCTCGCTTTGCCCTAAATCAGTGTTACCTCGCAGTGGAAGCATGGAAAAGGAGCTGGGAGAAATGGAGACAGAGACAACCTTGAGTCTCTCTCCTTCCATTTAAAAAAAAAAAAAAAAAAAAAAGACAGAGTGAAAATTGTTATAGTCACCAAGAAAAACATCACAGTGGAGTGTGAGCGCACCAGAAATGGAGCTGGCTTCTTGGGTTTGCCAAGAGCCTGAGACAATATTGCTGAAGCGTGAACTGCCCATTCATTTCAGGAGCTGCTAACACAAACGCCTTGCTGGCAATGGCTACGGGATTAACTATTTCTCTGCTCCCCAGTGCACTTAGGGAGAAAAAAAGAATTGTATTGTGAAGACAGCTCTAATGTCTTTTCTTATGAAGGCTCCAGTCCCGAAATGTGCTGAGTACATCTAATGAAGTTAGTAGGAATTAAGGGATTCAGGAGTAGCTACTTCATAGGACCACAGTTTTTATTCAGTTAGTGGTTGTAAAGTTTTCTGAGCTCCCTAGAGGAAGACAGACGACTTCCCTTTCTTCAAGTTAATATTTTTCAAAGACCAAATCCAAAAAAATAAAAAAAAAAAGGAAAATCCTTATTACAAAGATCATGCGTGCACATGACATTAAGTAAAATCCAAGGCAAACCAAATTCAGGCTTTAGAAACCCAAGACGACAACCAGTGGAGGACCTCAGGAAAAGCCAGCACAACCCCGTGAGCCACTTCCTCATTAAGGAACGAACGCCCAACCCAGAGGTTCAGCTGCAGCTGCCTCCCTGAGACGTGTTCTCCTCTGTTTTATGATTTGTAGCCTTGCGAGAATGAACATTAAATTGTGTAAAAGAGTGGTACTGTCACTGATTAGCGCATGGCCAGAATTTGCAGGGTTGGATTTATACTTGCCAGCCCTCAATGAGCCGGGAGAACTGGAACATTTCTTAAATTCAATATCGGATTAAGGTCCAGGACGGTCCAAAATGATGCTGTGATATCCACAGAGTGAAACGAATTGATGGGAAAGTTTGGCTACACTGAAGCTAGCAAACAGCCCAAGGCTGGAGCCTTTCTCTGGCTCTAGATCCAGCCTGTATGGTCTGGCCACAGCTGTAATACTAAATCCTTTTAGCTTCCACAACAGGGTAGCTGCCTACGAGCTGCCCATCAGGAATAGGTTCAGGACTGTGCTCATTTCCAAGGTGGGACCTGCCTGGGAGCATGCTGGCCAGCCCAGCTCCAAACCAACCCTGCTGACAATGAAGCAGCCCAGGCCCTGCTACCATTGAATTTATCAGTATAGAGATTCCTTTATGGCCATTTTATTTCAGGGGTCTGGGTCTGCAGACTTCTGCTCACAGGCTGAGCCCAGTGTGTCCCTCACCTGTCTCGGCATGTCCCAGTTCAATGACACAGTAAACGTAAAGACAGAAAAGTTCACCAACACACTGAGGGGACTCCAGTGCGTGGGAAGGGCACAGGGGCACAAAGCCAACATCCCCAGCTTGTGCCATTCACAGCAACGTGTCCCACCTACACAAATGCAGCTGTCTGTGAAGACGGTCACCCTGGGGTCGAAAAAGGAAGGTCTGGTGATTTGTAATGTTATCTAGCATCACTTTTTCTTTCTTTTGTTATATAGGCATTTTTCAAATGCTGTTGCTTAGAATAGGCTCCTTCACAGCCAGCACTGGGCATATTGATGTTACTGAGCAAGTCCTCCAGCAGCTGAAGACCTTGACCCTCTACGTGTCTCTCAAAGGTGGAGAAAAAAGCAAGATTTTGCATTTAGGTGGAAGCATGAGCAGAACCAGTATAGAAGTCTCCCTGCCTCCCTTCTCAGCAATATTCTCAACACAAAAATTCAAGCGCAAACCCTGAGAGCCAAGAGAGAGGCCAAGGTGAGGCAGACTCCGGCTGGGTTAAACCAGGACTGAAGCGTAGCAGTGCTGTGACATGGGCATGTTTATTGGACAGCTAAATCATCCCTTTGGGATTCACCTCACCAAATGCACGCTATCAGATCAGACATGCCTGTGCCTGAGCTGCTCACCGAGCCTCACTTTAGAGCCATGGACAGAAACAGGCTCCTGCAAGGCGCCACCAGGGACCAGTACAGCTCATCTGCAGACTGGTCAAGTGAATTGAGCCCTCCAAAGGCTGCCTTGTCCCCAGTGACTCGAAAGGCAGCTCAGGGTGACTGTCTCAGGTACCCTGTGGGCATCGAAACTCAGAGGAAACCCTCACCTCCTTCAGCCACTGCACAACAACCCTCTTGTGACTGCAGGAGCAACGCAACCTGTACTCCTTGCTCTGAACCTTGCATGCGCCAAAGACTTGCTGGATCAGTCCCAAAGCTTTATGTAAAACGGCTCTGATGTGTATTTATATGAATCATATACATTAATTACATAATAGACACTTATGCTCCCCATCCCACATACAGTTTGGTTATGCATAGGACACAAAAACTGAGTGCCTTCACTATGAATCATGCAATAAGACTACATCCCCCAGGCAAAACTCTCTCTAAAATGACCATGTTCACATATTCCCATGGTTTCCACTACAATATTATTTAATTAAGAATATTAATCTGCTAGGCCACCAACTTTCATTGTCTTTTGGGGAAGTCTAAGCAGACAGGTATTTTAATAAAATACGGGGAATCCTGCTCTTTTTATAATTGAGTTGATGCAATAAGGTAAGTCAGTTGTACGGCCTCGTGGGCTTATTTTTAATTTATTCTTGATATGAACATGAGACACATATACCAGAGAGATCATCGGTCCAAAGGTTGCATGAGTTTTTCCAGCTAGTCTTTGGGTATTTTTTTTTTTTGCTTTTCGGCTATTGCTGTTGAATAATGCCCAAAGATGTGTGAAATATCATTAATTAGTTGCAGCTTCAGCACCGGTCCCCATTTGCAGAATAGAAGATGAATATTAGAAGTTTCACACCTACGCTGCCATGAGCGCTCATTTGCACGTGCCTGCAGCATGCAAGCAGACATTTCAGCTGTGCAAAGCCAGCAGGCATGCGTCTAGACACTGGCACAACCCGTTCAGCCACATTACACCAGCCTGCCCGAATAACGCCTCGGGATTGCAGCCTGCTGCCCTTTTCCCCTCTCCCATGGGGCTGAGAAATGTATGAATGGATTGGCAATCCCCTGTCAGCTCCTTTCCCGTGGCCCCGAACCAATTTTGATGCTCAACACAATGACCACAACTGTGGTCGAAACAGAGGTCTCCTCATCACCGAGAGATGCAACCGTCCCAGGATGGGGATGAACACAGGCGTTTTGGTCAAGGGATGGATGTGTTTCCAGTTGTGGCAGTATCATCAAAAATAGCTCTTGAGGGCTGCCACTGACCGTAGAAGCAAGAACCACTGGGCTGTAAGCCGCCTTGCTTTTTTAGATGGCATGTTTTCAACCCCTGGGTGAGCACAGCCTAAGCAGTGGTCTAGGCGAAGCCACAGTGGCTTGTAGAAAGGCTGGGTGATGCGAAGCTGGGGCAGGTAGGAAGTCCTGTGCCTGTAGGTGTGACACCCAAGGCCTAAGGGGGAAGCTTTACCCATTTTTCCTCCTGTATGATGTTAAGCAACAGGCAGTAAATATGGCATTCATTAAAATTACCTTGTATATTTTTAACAGCCTCGATAATCAGATTTCTGCCACCGTATTGGGAAGCAAAGTTTGTTTTTATTCAAGGCCTTGTAAAACACTAATTCCTCCCTTATGCACTGAGGATGCCTGAAGTTTTCTAATACTTTTAGAGTTCTTTACTAGTTATTTTTCCTCATCAAAGCTCTGTTCTCTTCTGAAAGATGTGTTAAGTAACTGAACAGAGGCTCCTTTCTCTCAGAACGTGAAGGATAAACTGGTTGCTGTAATGGGCACCTCTAAACCTGCATTTCTCTCTCTACTTTATGCACAAAAGGGACCAGATCCTGCCCTCCCATCCTGAGGCAGTACACGGAAATTTTCTTCTAGGCAGAAACCCTGGAGAAGAACTGCAGCGTTTGCAATAGGGGCTGTAACACATCTCCTTGACGCCTGAGAGCCAGGGCTCAGCCAGGAACGCCGTTCTATAATTCTGAACGTCAGCAAACACTGCAGACAACCTCTGGCACTTGTGTGGAAGATCAAAGCCCCCTTTCTCAATTCTGAATCCAATTGGAAGCAAGGTCCCCGTGCTGGAAGAAGGTGAGAGCCTCATGGAGATGTTGGTCGAGCCCCCAGAAGATGAATGGCAAGAAGAGCGATGGCAAGCGACCGTGGAGTACAACAGAAAAGTTCAGGCCGCGGCCACATAATATACACAGCCAGGTCGTTTAGTCATTCTGCCTGTGCCCACATGCCAGGCACTCATGTCTGAATACACACAGACAAGCAAGGGCTGCAGGGCAAGTACGCGCCGTGCAGCTGCCACGGTCCCAGCCGAGCCTCTCCTGGAGGTATTGCCGGAGGCACAATTGCAAAAATAACTGATTCAACAACACAGACCATCAGGAGACTCCGACTCAAAGGGAACTTGTTTCGGGCCAAACAAAGCATTTCCTCAGCATCAAGCCAATCTAGTTTTCTAAACCAAGTCAGCGCATTGCATGGAGAGCCCACAGGAACCTGCTCCACTACCCCACAACCCTTGGCCCACATGGAGACGTTTGGCATCTCTGAAAATGCAGAGCGTGCTAGGACCACAGAGGCTTTTGCAGCTGTTTGTTTGAGAAACAAAGCTTCCCTCTTCCAAGATGAAAGAAATCACGGAGTCTAAACTAATCAAATCCTACATGCCTGCTGGCTGAAGTTCAGCTTGTCAGTGATGCAGCTCAGTGGAGTGATCAACATTTCCAGCACTACGAGCTTGGTGCAAGGGGAAAACACGACAGCAAGAAATTCACCTGGCTGCAAGTCAAACAGGTGTATGGCAGCAGAATCCAAGATTATAATAATATCTTGCAAACATGGAAAAAATAGATGTAATAAGACTGATTCTTTGGTTTTCATTAATGAATCATAAAGGCTTTCTTTACATTACACATGCTTTTTGGCATACGCTGCTAATATTTCTACACTTGCAAGGTTGGAATTTTCATACTGAGCCACCCTCGCCTAAGGTTCCTCATTTTTGGCAAGCTATAGAAGGTGACTGTGTGCCATGACAGGCTCTATCTTACTTTGGGGCAATCAGATTACTTCACACAGATGGTTTTATCACTGAGACCACTACAGATGAATTGCACCGTATGTAAATGTACATTTGTTTGATAAAAAAAAAAAGTCTCAGTTCCTAGCTGCTGTCTTGTCTATATTCCTAAACATATTTCCTCTCTCCTGCATCATTCCAAAGCACAATTTGTCCAATCTTTACCCTAAAGTGACTCAGCTAGTTTCTGATAGGCATCTTAAGTACTCATTAACTAAGGAAATAGGCTTTCTTGAGTTACTGGATTAAAATGAGGGAGAATGAACCTTAGCCTTAACTACTGAAGAAATAAAGGCCTCTATCTAACATCACACACAACACAGAAGTAAAACACCAAAAAAAAGAATATCACAATTACGTTAAAACACGTAAGCAAACATCCTCTTATGGGGGGTTAAAAAGAATTTGATCATAGAACCAGGTTCGCAATATTCACAGTAAAAAAATATTCTGATCTGAAATGAACCTAGTGACAATCAAATGATACACGCTCCAAGCAACACAGCAGCTCTTCCACTCCAAAAAGAAAGGGACTTTGACCCCCACCCCCCGTGCAGTAACCCTGTTATCACTGACAGAGCCTTGTGCTTCCTACTAGGGTTTGTCTGCAGCCATTTAGGCAGCCTCTGCCAGTCCCGTACCTATCTGCATAATTGTTTTAGGAGAAACACGGTCTTTACCTGAGAGGCGTCTGGGCACATCGGTGATGGCTGGAAGTCCTGTGCCTCGAGTGGAGGACAGGGGAGTTGTGGAGTGAATGGACGGTGAAGTCATCTGGCTCAAGTAGGATGGGTAAGACTGGTCGTAGGACCACGGCGGGGATGACTGTGCCTGCCTGGGGTCTGGAAAATAAGAGAAATTAAAAAATGAGGAAGAGAAATTTTAGGGCACCAACAGTCTAATTGAAAGAAAAGAGATTACTGAACACTCACACAGTGCTATAAGGAATGAGAACGCAATGAAGCACAACCTGCTCCTCTAGACTCAACAACTTTAAGATTTGCTCAGTGCTTCTCCTTCCCCATAAGATATTTCGGGGGAAATGAATGGAGCAGTGAGCAGAATTTAAGAAAGATCTAGCAGCTGTTCTGTAAACCCTGATATCTCTTGTCCAGGTCTAAAAGAGCGTTACCCCAGGACTCCCCAGTCCTCAGGGATGTGGACAAATAAACTGACAATAAATTAGAGACACTAGGCATGCTGCAGCTGAGCTTAGGAAGTGGACTTTAGAGGCAAGAAGACTCCAAAGTCAGCACTTGGCACATCTGTCAAGCTGTTATCCAGTTCAAACATTACACAGAAGTGTTTTTAGTACTGAAAATGCTCTCCAAGAAGGAAAATGTCATTAATCTTATTAGCATCTGTCCAAAAATGTCATATTTGGATACTGGCCCAATTACCTACAGTCATCTCAATTAGAACAATATGAAACCAAACGGTTTGGGATAACTATCAGAAGCTAATGATGCCTTTTCACATATTTGTTACAACTCACTATGGAGGAAATTATTTTAAGGATAAATACAGTTTATTTTTTGCTGAAACTCTCTGGTGGATTGCACCAAGTGAGAAAGAGGGAGGGGTAATTTTACCCGCTGGCGTTGGGATTCCCAAACCATTTGTTCTCACTTAATATCTGGTGATAAAGACACCACCAAATTCCTCATCAATTAATTATTAGTTTCATTTCTTTATGTTCATAAAAAAAAAAGCATTTTCACCCCAAGGTTTTTTTTGGGCAATCCCTCATAAACAGAAAACTATTACTGAACTGGTTCACAGAAACTCTAGCACATGCCTCCAAATTGTCCGCAATATTTTCAGTGGAGCACATCAGGTCTAGTCAGTTTGGAGAACCTGCAATATCAGAGCACTGTCCTAAGGCCCTGCTTTGCAGACAGAAATGTGATAGCCACATGGCATAAGCAAAGGCACTTTTTCAGGAAATTCAACTCCTTTTTTTTCTTTCTTTTTTTTTTTTAACTCCTTTCCCTGCTCTTCCACACAGCTAAACCTTGTAGTTTCAGCTATTTCTTGTTTATTTTTTCTTTCAGACATGATTTGTTTGAAGAGATGTCTGGAAAGCAGATACTTCCTTGAAGCAAAATAACTATATAGATTGGGGAAAAAAAAAAAAAAAGACTTTCCAATTTAATTTTAAGAGGATTTTCCCTGAGTTTGCCATTTATATTAGAGCTGAGTAATATAAATGGTTAATATAAACTCCTCAGAAACCTGAAGGACACTTGATCATTAAATGTAATGAACTTCTTTGTTTTAACAATTTCAAGGCTAGGGTTGTATAGATTGGCGCAGGTTCAAATCTGACTGACTGCTCGTTGTTATATCTGATATCGACATATTTCTCTGCCTCATTCCACTACTATAATTCACCATTCAGTCAATGGTAAATGATCTTCAACTGGGAACGGAAAGCCTACGCTTGCTGGGAAAACAATCTTAAAATTAATGATGTGTCAGGAGCACAATCTCAAATCCGAGCTCCTTCAAACTCCACAAGCTTTTCAATTTCTGTTTCTGAATCCAGAGCAGAGACCCTTAGAGTTTTGATTTCAGGTCAGCTCCAGTGCTGGAAGGAAACTGTATAGCAGGTAAGGATTGAGCAAAATCACAGCAGAGGATGTTTTCACAGGATTTTGGTCTAAGATGGGGAAAACATCAGGAAAGGAGCTGCCTTCTGGAGGTTCGTGCCACTTCTTGTGGGGTAGTCATGGTGTGAGAAGACCTTGGGTGACCCTGGCACCCTCCCCACTTTGCACACCCATGCTAGATTTGGTTTTCCACCTAACATCCTTAATTCAACAAGCATCAATGCTTTTGTGAGCAACAAGAAGGATGAAGAGCAAAAAGTGAACAGACGTATGTGATCTTTTGAAACATTATCTCCTACGGCACCGTCAGAGGCAGAACATGGGGCTGGACAGACCATCTGTTGACCCAAAAGCGTTTCATATATTCTTAGGACATTTAGCTTAATTTGTACACTTCTTCTACAGATCATCCCCACTGCAGCACATTACCAGATTTTTTTTTTTTTTTTAATTTATACTTGATTTAAAATCTTCATGAACCCCAAACTGTGAGATTTTAAACTGCAAAGTATTTTAGAGAAAGAGAAGAAAGAGAATAAACTGTTAGTGAAGACACTTAACCACTTCTAGCCCTTACACAGATCTCCCGTAGGACTTGGGTAATTTACCCAGCCTCCCTGTGATGCAACTTCTACCTAAATTTAAGTATAATAATGATAAATTATTCCCTAACTGTCTTGCATATTTAGTTGGTTGTTTCTTTACGGTGCTGGCACTGAGTACCTCATTCACAAAATGGGGTGCTTATCTTGGCTGGAAGCTTTCAATCCAGATGTTCAGGTGTGAACCTGAGCCCCTCTGAAACTAGAGCGCAAGAAACTTAGCTCCAGGGAAATGATATCATGTCTTCTTATGGAATAAAAAATAATCCTGAGGAAAATTTTCACATGAATTGAAAATCAGAAGATGCCTGAGAGCTCAATGACTGAGGAAAAGGCCACAGAACACGAGGCTGGAGGGTAAATGTGATTTCTCCACACTGAGGCAGGGCCGAGGTCATGGCTAAGGTGGAGAATTTTGCCCTGTGGCTTCAAGCACTACCTTTGGCACGTTGGGAAAGCGGAAACTGAAGATACGAGTTTTACCAGATCCTAGAGTAAATGCCCTAAAATCAGCCTCCACTCACCGATAACAGACACGGTTTGTACAGACATGTGAGGAGAGAGCAGTGAAACACCCTCACGCTGCATAGTCAAAGGTGAGGTCCGCTAGCCTAAAGGGTCCACATCACTGCTTATTTGCATTGCCACCCCCCTGGAGTAAAATTAAGTGAAATGCAGAGTGAAAGGCCACCCCAAAGGCAGTCACGGAGCTGGGTCACACACGGCACCGTTTGGTTTGGTGAAAGGGTGTTCCCTGCAGTGCTGCTGCAGCAGAGGATTCACCCACAGGCCTAACCTCACTTCTGGCTTCCTACACCACGAAACCAAGCCTGGGAGGAAGGAGGCTGCCACGCATGTCGCTTGGAGGTGCCTGCTTCCAGAACTGCCACTTACGAGGTAAACCCAAGGGGATACCAGAAGCAAACACAACGAGATCCTCGGCAGGGTCACCTCATTGCTCCGGCACTCAAGGGGTGGCGCGGCCAGTTGGCACACACCAGTGAGGAAGAAAGTACGGGCAGATTTGTGAGAGGTTTTCCTTGGCCTCCTACGTACGGGACAAATCTTCCCGATGGAACCGACTGGAGGGCTTGTGCGTGTTTGCCAGGCTATCAGGCAGCTCCTGGGCCTGCGGGACAGAGGCTTTGGGCTGTCGCGTGAAGCACCACGTGCTCTGGCAGGCAAAGCACCTCTTTCCAATCGCTAAAAGCCCAGAACATCTGAGAAATCCCAGAGCTCCGTGGCAGAGAAAATATGAATTCCTGCTGAAAGGAATCCCTAGAAAATAAGGGAAAATGCGAACACAAAAGTACGCTGAACGGCTCGGGAGAAAGCCCACCCACCTTCCAGACCTGGAAGCCCTGGCAGAGCGTTAAACAGCAGCAAAGGGGGCGGCAGGCCGCTCTGAATTTGACTTTGCACTTGAAAATTTTGGAGTGATTGCTAAGAGCAGTCCTCCTTCTGTAAACATTTTTGTTACGCCTGTGTGGGTGTGAAGGAAAGTGCAGCTTTCATAATACTCGTTCGCAATGGAGCATTATGCGTACGCGAAGAAACCCTGGGTGCAGATCGGCTGAAACAAGTCAGCGGGGCGAGGTCTGAGCTAATAGACAAGCAGCTCCTTCCTGATTGCGGTGCCAGGTAGACCTCGATGAAGCAGGAAATCATGAGCAGCGCAGATCATTTTGTCTCTAGGTTTTACTGCCACATGGACAGTCAGTGGAAGATTTGCTCAGTTCTTGATCCTTGTTGTCTGCGATCGACTGCATAAGCTTAGAGGACGAGAAGAGTTTTGAAAAATCAGCCTGAAATTGGGTGGATTATATAAACCTAAAACTAGAGACTGAACAACCCCCCGTGACCCAGTTCTCCCACCGAGGACATCGGCTCCCCAGCAATGCAACTTTGCTTCCTTCCATGGAAAAGTGTCAAAAGAGAGAAGAAAAAGCCTATAAATAGCCCTGAGGAAGTAGTTTTTCTCTTGCTTTGGCAGTAATTATGAAGCACACAGATTTACTATAGAAAAAGATCAATTTTCCATTTCCCAAGCTGAGCTGCAGTACTCAGAGCACGCTCATAGGCTCACAGCTCCTCAGCATACAGTCTATAAAACCCAAATGTCACATGTGTGCACGCACTTTGCAAAAACACTTATTTAAATCCAGTCATCAGCTCTAGCACTGGTGGCTGCCGACTGTATTAGTGCTACTGCCGATACTAAAAAACAAGCTGTCTGGAGCTATCTTTGGTAAACACTTAGAGCAAATATCTTTGGTTATGATCTTAACGAAGCCAAGATGACTTTCTGCATGAGTAAACACGCTATTGTTGTAAGCCCAACCCCAGCAAAACAACAACAAAAAATGCAACCTCCTCCTCTGCTCTGACTATTTCTTAGGCAAGTTTAAAAGCCCAGGGCTTGATCTGGATTGCCCAGTTCAATCAATGAAGTCAAATCCAGCGGCGTTACACCCCAATGGACACTGGTGTAATTGAGACCAGATTTTGGCCTCAAGAACCTCTAAAACCATTTCTCCTCCCTCACCCCAAGAGTCACATTTCTAAAGGGGAAAAAAAAAATAAACTGAACAAGTATTGTCAGTAGGACAACTGAATTGTAAAGGGAAGGGGAAAAAAAAAAGTTAAAAGAATACTTTAAAATACTTTAATAGGAGCGACACAAACGTTACCAAATGGAGGTTCGCAATGGCAACCGGCCAGTCGCCCCAAGGATGCAATCAATTTGCATAAAACAGAGCAGACTGCCGCCACCCTGGTGTTAATGGCAGAAGAAATCCCAGCTCCTGCACCTCATACGCTGACTCTCATAGCTTTTATTCTACGTTACAGTGGACTGAATGCACAATTCACCCGGTAAACCTATTACTTGAGTGTTTCTGAAGGCTCTTTTCCAAGCAAGCACGGACTTTGCCTGGCGCACAGCAGGTTGGCGTGCACCAGCTACAGACTGATGTGTGCTTCGGCGTGCTGCTGGTCCCAGGTAAGACACATGCAACCCATGGGAGGGCACTCACATAGCGCCAGTCTAGTAACAGCCACCCTGTTTCAGTTTCAAACCTGTCCTGCAGCCGATGGTGTCAGATAACAGACACTGGCAGTATGAATCAGCCTGAAAAAGACCACGTGAAGATCTCTTGAAACTATCGATGATGGCTTTAAGTTACCCGTGAGTCTTCTACCAGGGTAAATCATCCCCAGTAAACAAAGAATTCTCAGAAGCTGCGTAGTGTCTGCTTCGCTACGGGACTTTCCCCCCCATTCTGGGCTTTGAAGCACTTGCTTGATGGCTTCATATTCACACGCCACGATGATGCTGTGATGTGAGGAGCTTTCTGCCACCTCCCTGAGTTTGCAAAAGGGCAACATCCAGGCCATTGCCCTGCAAGCCCTGAAGAGGAGAATTAAGGGCTGGTACCATTTGGTACCATCCTCATCCTCCATCCGGGGAGCTGAAGGCACTGTCTGCCCACAGTCTTCCCATCAGACTCAGTTACAATTGCCCTGGAACCTGTCCCCACCTGACAGCTCAGAATTCTTCAAATCTACTTTCTACAGCCCTTAAAAACAGATAAATGATCGGAACTGGAAGTGCAACATCACTGGAGTGCGTGGGAGAGGGGGAAATAGAAAAAGTAAAAAGAAATCACAGGACCTGCTTTCTGAGTGCTGCTCTTTCAGTGCTGAAAGTCACAGATTGCCTATAGATCAGACGGTGCCACAGTGGTGATGGAGCATGAAACCTCACTTAACTCCCACTTCGCAGCCCCTGCAGCCCTGCGCTGGGATCCCAGCCCTGGCGCTGGCCACATTCCTGCCATCCGCCGCGACAGAAGCTAAACCTCACCGGCTGCATTTTAGAAAAACAACAGTTTTCCTCATTTCATACTGAACCACTGATGCAACAAGCCAGTGTCTGAATGGGACTGTAACCTGACCCGCCAGCAAGTTGTTCAAGTGCCATTAGGGAAAGGGAAAAAAATAAAAAGGCAAATATACCAATATCCAAATGTGAACAGACAGGATTCCTGATTTACGGGCAGCAAGCAGGGTTCAAATTGAATCTGCGTTGCCTCAGCAAAGGCATCTGCTTATTGGACGATTTGTTTTTTAATGACCCTTCAATGTTGCTTTTGCAGAATCCTAGTTAAAATGCCATGTTGAATAAGGGCAACTCTGTGCCTCGTACTGCCGCAGCCTGGTCCTGTGGTAGGTTCAGGACTGTGCTGTGATTTGTGAAACCTGTACTCTGATACTCTAGGAAAATAAACACAACCCAGACAGAGAAAAGAAATATAAGAGTGAACCCCAAAGTGCTGAGTTCTTTCATACTCAGGTGTGGGCCCGCCAGGCTTTAAATATTATTTCTGTTTAATCATGCAATAGCTATGCAAGACCTCAAGTGGAACGAAACAAAACCAGTTTATGTGCTTACTAGTAATAATATGGATTCTGTCATAGGAATGCAGTATTTACTGTTAAAGTTATTAAGAATTAATTATTTCCCCTAAATTACTAGGTAAAAAGATTAAGAAACAAAGGTATTTCTAAAGGAATGTTTGATTAATTCCAATGAAGGTAATAAAAATTCCTTGTATTTCGGACAAGTGTCTGCACTCCTTTTAACACATACCCAAACCACACCAGCCCAGTGACCACGCTAAGGAGCCGGTGGGTACTTCCCGCTGAAGAGCACACCACAACAAGGAAACCGGTGGGGATGGACAGCACAAACAGCTCATGCCCTGTTACCACACCAAGCAGGCGTATGTTTAGCAATTTCCCATGGTCAGCTAGCACCTGATCAAAGAGGTGCCTGGTCTGAGGCATCCACTTTGTCTCTCATTGGCACAACTTGTGTGGCAATGAGCATCCATTCATCCCAGAAGAACTCACGGGGACTGTCCACAGAAGCATCCCAGCACTTTGGTGGAACATCAAAGCACAAAGAGCTTTACAGATTACAATCAACAACCTGAAGAGCACAAAAAAGCCTTGTGAGGAAGCCAGTGCAATTCACAGAGTGCACACTGATGCAACATGCTCACACTAATCACCTTATTAAATGGGAGGGCTACCAGACAGCTAACAAGTAGCCTTTGAGGGCTGGCTATTTGGCTTTTCTAAGTTGAGGAGGAGACAAGAGTGGGAAATGACATGGCAAATACTGTACTGGACCATGGTAGAGACCCTTATTCACTAAAAACATTAATATGCAGTGGAGTCCTCATTGCTTTGGGGGAAATGAGAGCACTTTGGGGTTCTAAAGTATCCCATGATTGTGAGTTTATCTGGCAAGAAAAGAATATAATCCATAATAGATGGGAAAGTCAGCCTGCCTTTCTTGGTTCAGCTCGCTTCCCCCTCTCTCCTACCAGCACCACTTCCCTGTCTGGATGAAGCCTCAGCTGGAACAGAGCTCCTGGCTTTGAACTGCTGAGTCTTCAAACTGCAGAGCAGATAGGGAACACCACACAGCTTTGTCTGCAGCCAGGCTTATTTAAGCCTCATCTGAAGCTTTCACCTCTCGGATCTGTGAATGCTGCTGCTGATTCATAACGAGGTAGAGAAGTACTCTATTAATCAAACCCAGCAGAACATTTTCTACAGGAGGCATTTATGTGAATGAGAACAGCATATGAGGTTACACTTAGTAAGGAAGAAAATTACAAGGGGATCTCAGTTCTTGTGCTTCAGGGCATAAGCTGATCACCAGATGGGGTCAGGAAGAATTTCCCCCTCCTTCATTCTCAGATATACTGTTGCACAATAGGTAAACTATGGGGGCACAAGGAAGGAAGAGAGAAACTGATTATAGCCCCAGATTTTCCCTCTGTTTTTTTGGGATCTGTCATGTCCCCACATACTGTCAGACAGAAGACAGTAGGTTAGAAAAAATTGGGCTTCAGTCTGGCAGTTCTTACCCAGTAAATGATATGCACAAGAGTCCTGACTTCACACGTCCAACTAAGAAAATGCTAAACCTGGCCAAAAAAACTGCTCTGGGAAGCTGGGTGGGCAGCAGGTACTGTGCAATGAGTGCTATCGACATACTTAATATATTGTAAACATGTCATACGTAGTTAAAGGTAGACTTCTAGATCTGGGAGTACTTTGTCACAGCTCATGGGAACAATTTTTTTGTTTCAATTCTATGAGTGCTTTGGGTTCAAATTAACCCACTTCTCTTCCTTACTGCGAATTAATAAACCAGTTGAACTTAAAAAAGAAGAAAAAGAAAGAAGAAGAAAGCCACAACACTTTGTTAAAACCACTAAGTTTCAGCTGGTATCATGTCAAAACCACTTGAAACATGAAACCAGAAATCTTCCTAGGTTGACTCAAAGACTATGTCTACACTAGGAGTGCTTTACCAGTAAAGGAATATTGGTGTATTACATTGGCAAAGGACTCCGGGTGTAGACGCAAGCATAGCAGCAAAACTGAGTTTTAAACCAGTCTAGTACATTGAGTCGAGAGTTTTGTTGACAAACTTGCACGTAAGTTAAGTTCTCCAACGGTTCTAGTAAATGAATTGGTCAAGCACAACACCTCTTCACATCCCAGACAGATGTGAATACATCAGCAGAAGTTGTGAGTGTAGAAATGTCCAAAATTAGATAGAGGTTGCTTTGAAACTCTTGAAAAATACAGCCAGCTCTGCATTTAGAAAAAAAATTGTGACAAAATCAGTTTATTTTGTAGGCTATACAGTTTTGTTGCAAACTTCTGGCATAGCTGCAGTTAAACATCTTTTTTCAGGCTTATAATCTGTGACACGTGGTATTTTATGATTTCTCTCAGCACATTGAAATCTGTCTCTCAGCATGCAATCATAAATGTTGCATACAACCCTCATAAGCAACCTTTGGAGATTTCTCTCTAACCCAGTTCGTTTATTGTAACATTGGTCAGCACTGGTGCTAGAAGGAAACTGCCACATGAGAAGAGTGTGTTATTGTTCTGACAAAAAGACCATTGAGTTCTGGCTGCTTCACTCAACACCAGTGCAAAATAAAAAGGCTGAATAAAAATGTTCATTCTAATAATGCACTAATATGTACTATTGCACATACAGAGGTAAAGGCAGAGCAACATGACAGTTAGAATTTCACCAGATTCCTACTCGATTTACCCAGATCAACTATTTTTGGACCTATGGCAAAAAAATATTAAAAAAAAAAAAAAGACATTTTCAAATGCTATAGAAGAAAACTATTCCCACCTAGCTTTGCCTGGAACACATCTCTCACTATGTAACAGCCTCTTTTTCTACAGTTGAGACACAAATATCCATCCATAAGCAATTGCTACCATTGCCTGTGCAAGTCAAACCTATGGTTCTGTCTCTTACCTGTAATCTGACTCTGTCCTTGTGGATTAAAAGGACTTGGTGCAGAGTTCAGAGAGGGCCGTGGGCTCTGGGTCGGGACCCCTACTCTCATACTGGGATGAGGAATGCGCCCTAAATCACTGAGGCGTTCAGAGAACAAACTAGGTTTAGAGTCATCAAGCTTCTGTCTGTGCCCTGGAAACAGTAAATCATAAAATAAAAGCGTTAATAACAAGATTTAGTAATTTAACATACCAAATAAAAAAATAAAAAAGGCCTCTAAGGACCTGTTATTAGATTAATGGACTTTGTAGGTATCACAGCTACCCCACATCACAGCTACCCCCAATAACACAGCAACATCGGTGGGGGGTTGTGTTTTGGACATGGTTGTGCTGGTGAAAGCCTTAACTAGCACAACTGTGCCCATACAGATATGTAACATGTTGTAATTTGGATCAAAATAAGCACTTATGGACACCCACACAAGGTCTTTTTTTTTTTTTAACTATACTGATAGTTAAAGGGGCAAAACTTTTTTTTCCAAGAGCAAGCCTCATATATAAGTAGAAGTTAACAAGTGGGACAATTATTCCATGCCTGGTTTATATGTTGTTGTGGATTTTTGCTAAGAAGACGCATGTTTTTCATCTCCCCAACCTTTTTTTATTTAACTCTGTCATGGCTAGTTATAAGTGTCCATTCCTCCATAACTCGGGAGCTTTTCCAAAAAGTAAATAGTCATTTAGGAAGGGCAGTATCACAAGGAACACTATCAAAGCTTCTGGCAAGGACTGGGTCCTACGCTGCCCTTGCATGGTCAGCCTTCCTCCATGCTCCTACTTCTCTCCAAAAGGATGTTCGCTGCCTCTGTGTCATAGGGCTGCACTGGGAAAAGTCTTTTACGGGTGCTCAGTTGTCAAAATGTAAAGGGGAAAAATTACAAGAGCAACAGGATGCACCAGCTGGCAGGTTGGTACTCTTCCTATTGTCATTTAGATGTTTCAGGAGTAAAGGTTTTACTTCTCTAGTTCTTGCATTTTTTTTCTCCTACGTTTAATTACTTTTCAAAGTAGTTATAGGTGCTTGTCGCGCAATGGCGGCTTTGGATGTGAGGCACGGAAGGCGTTATTTCTATTGTTCAACATATGGAGAAACAGGCACACAGAGAGATTAAGGTCAGGACTAATTTCACTTAACTTTAGCCATTCATAAATCAGGCATCTAGTCTAAACTCTTCTAATGTAGACTTCCTCTAGAGTTAATGGAAAGAAATAGCTACTTCCAGAGGGCAATTCATCTCATTTGTCTCTGACACCAGTCTTAAAACGGGATGATTCACCTACTGAATTTGCTGTCTCTTCCTTCTCTGATCAGAGAGGGAGCCCACATGACTAGTTTAATTAGACACCCTCACCATTAGTCAACATTAAATGGAATTAATCTTACCCTAAGTTAACAACTAAGGTCACACAAAAAGCCTCTGGCAGAGCTGAAATGGGAGCCCAGACCCTCTGATTGCAACCCAGAAACACAGCTGCCTCCATCCTTGTAAAGAGAGCTGGGGTATCAGCACAGGCAATAACTGGGTAGGATATTTTTATGCTTATAACATTAAGAAGGGTCCCTGCTATGGTTTGGGGTTGAAACCTTCCAGATGATCTCCAGTGGTTTGTGATAAACTGCATTATCCCTCAGCAGTGTGAATGCAGCCCTCTGCTTGGAGCCTACGAGAGTTCAGCTTTGCAGACACGGTCAGATTGCCCCATCAGTCTTAGGGCCAAAAAGCCAATTCTGGCACTGCTTAGTTTAACAGTATAAATGAGGCCACTGAGCCCTGGGATCTAACTATCAGCCCATCACTCTTTATAAAATGCCATTTAATGGTGTCTGTCACTACAGCACTGAAGTACGTGAGTTCACATCATCTAACTGGGACCACGGTGCCCAAATATGACTGAAGGCAAAGTGACTTCTGTAATAGTTAACTTTGAACTAGACATAGAGAAATCAGGATTCTAGATTGTGGAGCCTCCCTCCTTGGAGATACTCAAAAGCTGCCTGGACATGGCCCTGGGCAACCTGCTCTGGGTGTCCCTACTTGAGCAGGGGGGTTGGACCAGATGGACCCAGAGGTCCCTCCCAACATCAACTCTTCTGGGATTCTGGGAAAACTGAAGGATTCAGGTCGGGAGATGAGAAGAAACTGAATGGAATTTAATTTTGGAGAAACTTCTCTAGTAATTTTTAAAAATTAATTAGTTGACCCATTATTCTGTGCTTTGAAGTATGATTTTTCTCCCCCATGATGACTCAATATAAAAACATGGGGTAGGTGGGAGCTTTCTCATTAAAGAGAAGGAGCTGCTGTATGTTAGAGACCTACAGAACTACCAGCTAACACAGGTGACTCCTTTCTTTAAGAGGTATCAATCACTTCAAATGGGGAACGATTTCTGGTGGGCTTGTAACAACTCCATAATGGCAGCTTAATTAATAGGATAACATCTAGCCTGGTAGTCTTTAGCATTATCTCTTCAATCTATGTAAATTACAAGTTGTACAAGCTGGGTGCTGCTAAATCTAAAGAAATAACTTTCACACACACAGTCAGTACTCTCTTGGGATTTTTCCTTCTGCACCTTCTTTTTTTTTCCACGTTTTTTCTGTTTTTGCCTTTCCCTTTGCCAGTTGCATTTTCTAGTCTTTTGTTTTGTTTTGTTTTGTTTTGTTTTCCATAGAATCCCTTTCCCCTCCCCTTTTCTCTTTTATTCATTCCTAGTTGCATTTCAGCAAGTTCAAGAGGGCTCAAAATAAGGAAAACACTATTAGCCTATCTCTGACCTTACACATCAGGGCTGCCTTTACGTGGGAATGAATCTATCCCCAAAGTTAATTTGATTTTGAATTTTGATAGAAAAATCCTGCCCCGTGTTTTTCCAGCGTCCTTTTTGCTAAAGAATCATAAAATGCTTTCCTAAAAAAACAGTGCACAAACTATTTTGACTGTCTTCTGCTCACTTACTGGGCAATCACTATATCGGGAACCACTCCTGCACCAACCTGTGCCCGATAACAACCAGCTTTGCTTCCATCATGCTCTGTTTGCCAATAGCTTTTCTAGAACAGATCTTGTGTTTAACTACTCGTATTATTATAATGAATTGGGTCTATCACAGAAAGACAAAATTCAACAGGATAGCAGTGCACTTCAATGTAGGCAGGGGGGAGGAGAATAAGAAAGATTCCCACATCTGTTTGAACTGGAATAATTGAGAGATGTGTGGATTCGAGTGTTGTCATCACCACCATCCCCTCCCCCCAAAAAACGTAGGGAAAAGAGAGATCTATGCACATCTGGAAGACCCCAGGCATCAATGGAACTGCAAGTCCCCAGAAACCAGCAAGGGGCCAAAGACAGACTTGCCTTCCCCTTCTGGTCACTTAAAATTTAGGGCTGTAACACAGAGTCATGTTGTTACAAAGAGACCCACAAGGAGCCACATTCCCCCAAGTAAAACGTCCCCGTATGATGAGATTACATTACAGCTTTGCATGCTATGGGTTACTGTGCTTTCATAAAAGCTAAGATGTGCCCACATTGAAAGTAAGTAGGAAACTCAACAAAAAACTTCATATTCAGGAGGTGCTTGCAAAGAAGCGTAGGAAACTTAAATAGTTCTCTTGCCCTGATTTCTGTGAACAAAAAAAATCTTATTAAGCACAGAGCAGCCATGAGGCATGGGCTGAAACACTGGTAAAAAGGCCTTCTAAGTAGCACATAAGCAGCAGCAATGAAATATGCGATACATGTTTAAAACTCATTCCACAAGCTGCTTTTCATCTCTCATTGATATATGTGTCCGTTGACAGAGAAATTCCTGATCCCAGGGGAGTGCGCTAAGAAAAGCTGTATTCCTTGGTCTCAGTCATGAGGCACAATTTTATTTCAGGAAAAAAGATTAGGGTAGTAAGTGTGGATAGCTCAGTGAGAATCTGTGATCTGCTGCAGCAGTGATTACATTAAAAAGCAGTATGAGGCTACAGAGAGGATAGGATAAAATAATGTTGCAGCTATCCCAATGCCAGGACTCGGCGCCTAGGATGGTCCTGCCAGCAACACTGCATTTAGTGTCGGTTACTCCGTTACAAAGAAGATTTTGTGGGATGGCTTGGGCTTACTGAGAGGGGACGAAATAATTAGGGACACAGGCAGCCTTTGATAGGAAATGCAATCAAAAAGCCTGAGACTGTCACGTGAGGTGACACAGGATAAGGATGAGACCCAACAGCCACTGGAATAGAGCAGGTCAGGAAAGTGGAAAAGAAATGAAAATAGCTTGGAGTTAATAGACAAAAGCTATACGAACTGTTCTGGCTTGTCTGCTGTCGTAGCACAAAACGTGTGCCAAGCAATACCCCAATCTCTCACCACCACTCAGCCCTTTCAAACCAAACACCAACATGAATATCAGTTTCTGGAGACAGAAAGCTTTGCCATTAATCTTCCTGGTGCCAATTTTGGCCGTTCTGCAGGAACTGACCCAAAAAATAGCACCGAGGGAGTGCAACGAAGTCGGTGCAAGCCGCAGCCAGCCAGCCGGAGCCTGCACCCACCGCCTCGGCCCGCCAGGCCCTGACAGCCTCAGCGCGTGCCAAAATAGCACCTGGGAGCTGCTCTGTTCGGTTACCACACTCCAGCCATGGCAGGAGATGTAAGAAGGCTTCATCTCCAGATTAATCATTCCAGTTTAAATGAAATGAAGGAATGTCTTCCAGATCAAAGCAACGCAATCTCGAGTCGGCTGGATGTGGTAACTGGAAGGGGACGCGAGCTCGTCCCTCAGCCCCGAGCTTCCACCGCACCGCAGGAGAAGTCAAGATGTAAATCGGGCCGTGGAAGAGGCTGACTTGCAGAATGTAAATGTGGTGTTGATGCTTGAAGATCTTTCCCTCCTCGGGGAGGAGGGGTGTGCGTTTTTATCTTTCAGCTTGTGGGTGTGGAACTGAAAACTAATCAGATTATGCTACACGTGGCCTAGCCAGATGCTGACATTCAGGGACACCCTTTCTTTGTACCATGTACACCACCCACTGTTTTTTTGTTTTTGTTGATGGTGGTGGTTTTTTTGTTGTTGTTTTTTTGTTTTTTTTTTCTTTCCTTCTGGTACCAAAGTGATCTGGTTACCAGATTGTCAACAGATGTTTTTATCGCTCTCAAGTGGAATAGCTATTTTCGGTCATCACCCATTTCTTTTTCACTTCTGCCGTAGCGAAAACAAAAAGTTGCACGGAAGTCAGGTGTCTCTGTAAGAAATGCTGAGGGATGCAGAAAGGTCATGAAAGCAAAAAGCTGGGCCATCTCCTGCTGGGGACACGTTTGCTGGGATGATGGTCAGACACAAAACACCACCACTGTTGGTGTTTGCTCTATGTTGTGGTGTGCTCGGCACCAGGAGCACACAGGGGAAGTTTGGGGTGTCACTCCATGGAGGTCTACAGCTTGCAAGGGCACATTAAATAAAAACCCTTTAAGTGCTGATGCCATGAACCGAGGCTTCATATGCAGCAGTGGCTCTGGGTTGAGTGTTGAGATTGAAAGAGAAGAAAACTGCAGTGGAAAAGGAACTTACTTTAAGGACAGCACAAATAAGAATCACCCAGATTACGCCCTGTGAATTACAGCCTATACAGACCAAGCTTTCTCTGACTTCAGAAGAAGGATATCTGAGCCCAAGAGCTCAAGTTTTGATCATTCCCACAGTTCACTAAAAGTAAAGCTCTTTAGAAATCTAAAGAATGGGTATATATTTTCCTACTAACTTTATAAATAGAGGCATCTTTGAGACACTCTGACTTTTAATGTTAATACACTAGTGACGAATTTCTGTGTACACAATGTAGCAGACGATTTAACATCACAATAAAAAAAGACAGGTTACATGTCCTCTGAATTTCAGCACAATTTCTCCTTAAATTCTCTTTGGACGTGTTCCTGCATTTCATCCCATTTGATCCTATGGATCTGGTGTAACTGGAAGATACTGACTGTGAATTCAGCTACAGGCTTGTAAAGCTGAAGTCACATTGAAGCCACGGTAAAAGAGTTCAGACCTGAGCCTAAGGCTTCTTAGCAGCTGTTGCGCAGGGACTGAGTAATGCTGCATATTCAGCATGAAGCAAAGACATTCATTGTTCTGTTACAAATTTCAGACAACACATCATTTCTGCAAGATAGCACTCCAAAGCGCTGTCAGTCTATGCTCTGGAGGTAAAAATAAGAGAGCCATCAATCAGCAAAAGCCCAGAAGACTCACATCAGCTCTTCGCAAGCAAAAACGTGTGAAGCAAGTCACAAGAGTCGCTCTCGTGACAAACCCATCCTCCCCAGGCTGGCTTCCCTCTGCCATCCCCCGGCCCACTCCTACCGAACACACATAACCCGAGTTCATGAAAAAGAAAAACAAAATGCGAGAGAGCCAAACAATTTTTTACCCACGAAAGGGAAAAGCTTGGAAGCCTTCCAGTCTCTTGGGTAAAGACACAATTATGAGAAGAAAAATATAATCTACCCAAGAGACATAATTACATAATTAGGCCATAGGCTGTGCATAGGAAAGGTTCTTATAATTCATACAACAAGGATCTACATAGGTGCAGTAACTGCATTTAATTCACTCAATAGAGGGAAAAAAAATATGTTTGTTTTTTGAATAGCTGAGGGCACTGGTTTGCATTAGACTGGAGAGCTTATTCTCCCAGCTGTACACAGAGCCCTATTAGTGTCAACAGGAGTCACACAGGCGCAGGCAGGAAACAAGACCCCATCTCTTTTTGTTCTCAAAAAAAGACCTATTTTCTACCCAAAGCAGGCAAGGCCTGGATGTGAAACTACTGCCGACAAGTGAAAATAAGTAACAAACAAGAACGTATGCTGTGGATGGGCTCAGTTCCTACACAACAGATCTAATGCAGCCCATTGGCAAAATCCCACTGAACTTCTCACCCCTGACCCCTGCTCTCCCAAAGGTCCGTGAGGATTGCTGGTATGGCTCCAAAAGGGCCAGATCCAGCTCCCAGGGGAATCAGTTATGTTAAGGCCTTCCAGGAGCTGTGGCTCAAAGCCAGGGTGAGCAGAGGCAGGGGTAGGTCTGAACCTTAGTTTTTCCCATGTTGAGGTCAAGCCCTGGGAGCATCTCTGGTGTCAATGGTGATCTCCCCATTGACTTATCAGGAGCTAAAGCTCGACTTGCAGGCTGCCCCCCTAGTCTGGAATGAATTAAAAGCTTCCAGCAGGTTAAAGGGAGGAAGGGGCAGGAAGGGTGGGGGGAAATCATCCCTTGGGTACGTAAACTGTGCCCCTGAGTGCCCATGGGAATGAACCTAACTCAACCCTTGAAAAGCCTTTGGGAATATAAAGTGCGATCAATGCTTTTTAAAATTCAGCTGGGGTCTGTGAAAAGCACATATCCGGCTGAAAGACAGACCCAGAGGTCAGGGTTTTTCAGCAAATTGCAACAGCTGCAAAGTAGCCTCTTGCTCCCTAAATTTCTCTAAGCAAGGAGGCGGGAGCAGGGCTCCGAGAGCCCCAGGCTGCTCCCAGGACACACAAGGGACATGTGGCAGGGACTGGGGTGGCCAGGAAACTTGCACTGGGAGAGTTGTGTGAATAGAGCAAAACTGGAAGATTTGATGAATGAAAATGGAGAGGCACTTTGAGGATAGGGACAAGAAGAGCAACAAGGTGCTGGAGTGGGTCTGCTCTTGCTCTGGTTCTCCCCAGCATCTCAGCTCACCCCTGTGATGCCAGGTCCACCTCTGCCCCTCTGCTGTGCCAACCCTCGGCTCTCCAACTCACTCAACAAAGCAGCAAGGTCTCTCCTCACCATGACTCTCCTGTATTTCTATTTTTCTATTCTCTCTTTTCAAGTTTTTGAATTTTGACTTGGATCCTGAAGCTCGTTCTGCGCAGCTAAGCAACATCCCATATGAACATCATCACAAATCGGCTGGCTGGGGAGGGAGCAGGTGGGAGCCCCTCACACCACAAGGCTCTACCTTCACCTTTATCCATCATTCAGGAACATAAAGGAATCTGTGTGCATATGTGCCAGGAAACCAGCTAAACATTGCTGGCATCGCTGCTCAGAGACATTAAAGACAACTCATATAAACAGAGACTGTCACGCAAGTCTCGGTCCCTGCCTTAATTCCCTTTGCATGCTGGTATCTGTTACGCTCTCCCCCTTCTCCTCCCTCCTTTTTCTTTTTTTAGCAGAAGGGGGGAAGGCAGAGAGCAAGGGCCGTACTGCAAAAGTGCAAGAGCTCCTCATCCCAACTTTATCATCCTCATGCTAACCCAGCAATATCATTAATTAACAGGAAGACATTTTTCCCCCAAAAAGGTAGCCATCCCATAAAGAGCCCGCCGACTTCTGCTTGCTGCAGCAAACAGCAGTAAAGATCATAGCACATGAAGGGGGTGGGGGGCGAGAGAAAAAAAAAATCTCGAGCTGGCCTCCCTCCAGCTGGCAGGAGGGGTTGGTTTTCTTAATGCTTGCGAAACCTGATTACTTGAAAGGAACGAAAAGGGGGCGACGTGAACACAACCATTAAAACAGATTTAAGATGCTTAGTTTAAATCTAGCCTCAGAGCTCTCCGATGCTGTGCTGCCCTGCAACTCCCTGCTCTCTAGACATCAGTAAGGTGCATTTGGGGGTTTTGGTTTTGTTTTACACCCCCAAAACCAAGAGCGTGCTGCAGACGGAGAGCTGCGGTTACAATGGGAATTCAGGCATGGAAGAAACAACAGTTAAGCAATAATAGATGGATGTGTGTGTGTTTGTACTGTATCTTTCAACAGATTGTTTTGCTGCATTAGAAGACTACTGTGTTTATATCCATGCAGCAGGTTTTAGGCAGATTGTTTAAACTTGATTAAAGTGGGATATTTCTAAAATAACCCTACTAATAAAACTCAGATGGCTAAAGAAACCTGAAAACGGGGTTAAAAATAAAAAAGATGCCATTTCAATCTACGCTCGCCAGGGTAACATGATATAAACTCCAAAAGAAAACAGTCTTTACAAGTTAGACTTGAAGGATTATCTTGTGTATCAGCACCCTCTGTGGCAGCGTAGCATTTATCCACGTATCCACCCATGTTAATGCTGTTGCACAATTTACTACAGCCTTGATAGACAGATAATTGCTTTATCCACCCAAGTGTAATAAACGGAGTCTACTATGTTAATCCTTGTATTCTTATTGTCTGTGAATGCCAAGTGAGGGAGAGACTTACACCAAAAACCCTACCCTCTCATTCCAAAACTACTGGAGTTTACTCACCCTCAGACCTGCTAAAGTGTTCTCATTACATTCCACTCCCCTGCCTGCAGTGCCAAGTATTTTGAGTAGTATCAAGTTATTGTTATATAAAGGGCACCTACAGTCAGGCTAGATGGAGGCAAAAGCCAGGATGCTTCAGCCTTTGGGAAAGAAAAAAAAAAAAAAAAACCACCCTGAAAGATCTTTTCCCACTCAGTAAATAGTACAGACCAGCCATTATTTGTTCTTGGGCATAGCAAAGAAAGCAACTAACCTGTCCTTCTAAACCCGGGCATCTATTCGGTTTGTGTGGAGTCTGTCCGGCTGTTGAGAAATGTCATTTAGCTGCTGGCCCATCAGTGTTTTCCACAAAAATCTATAAAGACTTTTTATTTTAAATGTCAAAAACAGGCGTATCCCTTGAAAGGTTTACAGATTCCTGGCGGCTCCACGAGCTTAGGTTTGTGGCACCTAATTTGTAATGACAGTTTGATGGATGTCTCCCTTTCTTCCTTCTGAAAGGTATAAAGAATTGGTGGTTTCCTCAGTAAAAATTCTGCTTAGCACCATCCTTTGCTCTTATTTACACACTCAAAAGCCCATTTTAAATGGCCAAAATATGATAAAAGTCTGGCGCTGCTGGCAGCGAGTGGGTTTATTGGGGCAACCATCACGTTGGAGAAGATGTTCAGCTTTCTGGGTAGTCAGAGCACTGCCACAAGGCCAGCACGCCGCGCAAGTTTTAAGATGGACAGCCTGAAGCAGCTCATAAATGATGCAGCCAGGCTTAACAGAGGAAATGTCCTCGAGATCTTGCCAACAGTCCTGGAGGTGAGTCGCAATTTTGATCCCTTTGTTATGCTCCACCTTCATCTGCTACTGCCAACAGGGGCATTTCTGCCCCAGGTGAAAGCTGGGGTGGATCAAGCTCTGCTCTCAAGCCTTTGAGGGAAAGAGAGCGTCATTAAAGGCTAAAGCAGAGCAACAGGGATGCGTGAAGTGGTGTTACAGGGCAGCCCACTGACTATTGCTATGAGATCTTATTGGATTGTATTTTAAGCATCATTTTGAGTTTGTCTTCAGTCAATTAATATTTATTATTTTCTCGAATAACTTGGATGATGCAACACAAAGCAGGATTTTAAAACCTTGAGATGACACGCAGTAGGGAGAAAGTGGTCCGGATCCAAAAGGATCTTAGCAAATTGGAGAAATGACATTTGCCATATCATCGATAAAATGGCACGAAGTAAAATTGAAGTACGTTGCACTTGGGATTTAAGAAATGCACCACAACAAACAGATAGACCAGATCACTGCTGAGGACGATCTGGGGATAGCAGCGAGTTGCCAGCGAATGTGAGTCAATAACAGGATTCTGCCTTTAAAAAAATGAAGCAGATGCAGTTCTGGGAAAGATTAATGGTTATGTTGCAGAGAAGACATAGAAGGTAACTATTACACTGCTCAGAAGTGGTGAGACATGAGCTGGAGCGCTTTATCCAGTTTGGGACACCACCCTCTAAGAAAGATACAGACGAATTAGAGAGAATCCAGAGAAGAGCAACAGGAGTGATAAGAGAGTTAGTAAGCATGACCCACATGGAAAAGTTGAGGGAAATGCATTTGTTTAGTCTAGAGAAAGAGAAGAGTGGGAAAGGACATGATAAGAGTAAAATGTTTCCTAAAGAGAATGGTAATCAATTGGTCTCTATGTCAGCAGAGAAGGGAACAAGAAAAAGCTGGCTTCATTTGAGGTAGAGGAGATTTAAGAGATTAATGTATGATATTAGCAACCTCCTTTTTAAGTATGAAAGAAAAAGCACAAAACCCAGACTTGGTAAGTAAGTGGAAGGCACAGTACTGGAGGATTTAGGAATTTGGACAGATGTCAGTGATGATCTAAGTATATATAATACTTCATCTAAGGAAAAATGGACTAGGTCGCCTGAGGTTTCTTTTAGCCCCGCTGTCCTAGGACTCGGTGAGTGCCTGCGCTTGGTTAAGTCACGTACACAACACTCCTAACACAAGTGCATCAAGTCAGACAGCTCAGGCTTTCTGTGGGTCTGATGCTGCAAAGCGTTCAGCATCTCCAACTCCCGTGAAAAGGCACAGTGAAATTCAGGCTGTGTCTGCTTGGGTTTTTCAGACCATAAGGAACCACAAATTGGAAGTGCTGGTATTAACCCCTCTGTGTCATAGTTTCCTCCAGCTCTAACTTCAGAATAACTTTGCCATCTCTTTGTCTCACAGTGGATATTGCAAAATTAATTTCTCCATTAATTTAGCAAGCATGACTCTTAGTTTCCACTTGTGTTCAGGGGAGAAAAAAAAATGAAATAAAACTAGTATTTCATGCCCAGTGCTCGAGAGTGTTCCTGCATCCCCAGGTGAAAGTCCTGGAAATCATTAACATGTTACGAGTCTACAGCTGGTTTTGGCTGTTGCTTTCTTGTTTGTTCTTTTGCTGGTTATTCAAAGAGTGATGGTCACACACAGAGTAGCCTTGGCCATCCCCTTCTGCTAAAACACGTGTTTTAGCAAAACCTCCTCCCCATGCCAGTAAGAAGAACAAAACCCATCAAAATGACAAATTTCTCGGGGAAAAAAAAATCACTGGGCAAGGAAGCAAAATGTTTTGGACAATCCGTGTCTTCTTTGACTGTAGGGAACTCCTCGACACAGTGAAAGACTACAAAATGCTGAGGTTTTCCAACCTCAAAGCCTCGCTATGGGCATTATTTGCTCCTCATTGTGCTTCATTTCTACCCACTTCCACTGGGCTTATTTTTTTGACAATTGTAGCAAAGACTGGTAGAAACTTAAATTTGGCCGTGAGCTACACAAATATAAAGCCCATCCCTGCTACAGAAGCTCCAACCCTATATACATTCATCTCGCATTAAAACTCCCAAGCCCTAAGGCTGACTGCTGCTGCCCCAGACCAGCTGTTTAACAACATCACATCCGAAACTCAGCAAAGCGCCGTAAGCTTATGATATGCAAGTCCCCAGCCAAAGCTTTGTAGGTTCCTAATTCAGTCCCTACTCCAGAGTCGAGCCATTTAACCTGCTCAGAGGTGATGCCTCGCATCAAAACAAAGCCAAAACCCTGGGGAGACCAAGGGGAAGGCGACACAGCTCATGGGCTGAGTTTGGCCACCAGGCACGTCATCGTTTTTGAAGGGCTCGGGCAGGGGGCTGACCCTATAGCCTACGGTTGTAAAGTTTGTTTAGCAACAGGGAGCCTCCCGTGAACTTAAAACAATAGGAAAACAGAGTCCTGGAGAATAAATCTCGCCAGCCGGTTGCCTGCGAGTTTGGCTACCAGAAGGTAACAAATCCCGAGGAATGCGGGTGGCGGGGGGGACCTGCCTGCGAGAGGCCGCTGGAGGGTGTCCAACACAAGCAGCGGGTGATGCCAGTCACCGAGCGGCTGTCGGAGCTGATGGACACCTGGGGACAGCCTGAGAAATGCCGGGGCTGCCACGGGAGAGGATGTCCCGTAGGATTTCCTGGTTGCTTTCTCAAGGGGTGGGCTCTTGAGGCACTGGGGGGCTGAGCAAGAAGACCGTGGAAACCCCAAACACCGCTCCCGCTGCTCCTAGCAGCATCACATTAGTGCTGAGCGGCTGCTCCTCGAGGTATGGCAGAGCAGGTTGCTCCAAGCAGGACCTGAGTTTTAGGTCGGAATTGGTTAGTCTCCCTCTCCTGTACAGCAGGGGAGCTTGGAAGACATGAACTTTTGGTCGCTGCCCCCCTGGGCTGGACAGGACGCAGCACACTGGACGTGGGAAGCTCTGTCTTGATACAAGTGCCCTGAGCTCCCCCGGTTTCAGTTTTTAAATCAGATCAGAGCCCACGGGATTTGCTTTCACCCTGCTGTAACCACTGCCGTGATTTCACTGCTAAACAGCAAACTACTTGGGCATTACATTGTGGGTGCAATCCTCTGGAAAAAAAAAAATAAGTAAGGGAAATTCAAAGAAACAGAAGCTGTAAATGCCTAGTTATAAAAATCACAAGTCATTCAAGAGGGCAGCTGTGAAGTTAACAGCTTTCAAAGCCGTATGCAAGCACGCTCGTACAGCCCTACCTGTACGTAAGCCGCTAGTTCGGAAATATGTGGGAGCGCATTGGATCATCACTGGCACGCACTGTGAATAATCTCTAGGTTTTTTTTATTATTATTTTGGTGAGTCATGAAGTCTGGATGCCCACCACAGTGCACCAGTGGAAAACATCTCTGCAATGCGAGAGTGACAAGGCTATTTTATGCCGTTCTCTTAAAACAGTCCAAAATAACACTGAAGTACTTAAATTCTGGAAATACTCATCATCCCCATGCTATTAATATAATCTCTATAGCTCATTCTATTTAAAGCAAGTTTCTTTCCTTGGGTTTCATTTTGTGGGTGGCAAATCCTCATTTAATTCTCAGGATAATAAAAAAAAAAAAAAAAGAAAAAGGAACCTACGATTGGAAAAATGGGATCGTATGGAGCCCAAGCTTTCAGCCAGAGCCACGAACAGAGGTTTTGCCATGGTCTTCAGTGGGAGACAGACTGGCCCTGAAGTTTTTAGAGCTTCCAGAAATTTAAACCTTATTATTCCCTTTGTTTTTAATGTTCTATGACTCATTTTAGGAATAACATAGCTGCTTCCACTATAACGGTGAAAGTTAGGTGTTTGAACCCTTTGATATGGAATTTTAGATACAAGCTGTGTAGTCTACCTTTAGCCCTACTGCTTTTTTTTTTTTTTTCCTTTTCCACTGATGAAATAAACACCCAAGCCATAGGCACCATTTATTACAGGATAACAAGTTCATATGAGGGATTTTCTTTTCTTTAAGCACAAACTTGATTTAATTCCGTCAAAGAATAATGGAAAATAGAACACAAAGTGCTGTTCCCATTTTGTCCAAGAAAACTAAAACAAGCAATGCTAGTGATGCTGAAGAAATTGGATATATTTGAGTGGTGTGTTGCCTTGGTTTTTTTTACAAGTAAAACTCATCTGTCTTAACCAATTTAAATGAAGTAAAAAGGCAACAAGAGGGATGGAAATTTTTTTTCCAGCTTCAACACAAACTGCAAGGAAGTGAAGGTTTAAGAAAAGAAATCAATTATTTTTTAGGTAAAAGTCTACAGAAAGCTCAGCACTATGAGAAAGAAAGAAATTTCTTTTTTTTTTTAACTCTTCTCCAGGTAGGATGGCTGTCCTTTCACCCACAACACCCATGGAATGATTCTCCTCTGGGCAGCAGCAAAGGGGTTTGGCTCTGAGTGTCCCCATCACTGCTGCTCCTTGCAACGACCAGTTTTGATGCCCAAACAAGTTATTCCTCCCTTGACAAAAGGCTCAGTGTGCTAATGATTCCCTTTGACTGAAGAACCAACACTGAACCCAGTTTCTAATCCCTGATGGATTTAGATGGCCAAACTACTGCCAAGGGTGTTACCCCACGTATCCTCCAAGTATCTGACAACATGGCCAAGAGGACATTGGTTTAAAATCACAGCTCTTGCATAAAGTAAGGAAAACTCATTCCCTTCTCTGTGTTGCTGATATTACACTATGTTGTTGGGTGTGGTGGTTCTATCAGAACATCTCTCATGGTGGTAATTTACTTTCTGCCCATCCCTCTGATTTGACAGCAAAAAGTGCTTTTGTGTGTTTTGCTTTCCTTTGGTACAGTTTCTGACTGTGTTTAGGAATGGTTGGTTTGCTAACATTTTGATCGTCCCTGATAATGTTCTAGGATACGTTTCTTGCTTTCTTGTTAACTCTGGTGCAAATCTTCGCTAAAATATAAATGGATGTACATTTGTACAAATTTGATGAAAGAGGAGAACTGCGGCTGCTGAATTTAAAGTGAAAGTCAAGCCACGCTCGCTTGCCAGTTGAGATGATTGTAACTCTACCAAGCTCTGTGGTTTTCACACCTTCATGTTTAGTGCTTGGATGTTTCCTTCTCTGCTTTCACAAAAACAGAGACACGAAAAACGGGCCAAAACGTGCGAGCAGTTCCCCCGGCAGCTCTGGGGCGGGTGCGGGTACCGGGTAGGAGCGGCGCTGAGCGCTGCGGCGAGCATCCTGAACACGGAGCAGGGCGCTGCCCAGCCACAAGCTCAGGACCACAGCACGGCAGAATCAGAAGCTTGAGTGCATTGACAAGAAGCTAGTCAAGCTCTCATCGCTTCAAACCAGGGTAACCCTAGTGACACCTGTAAAAGCGGCGCTGAAATGATCATGACACGTGTTTTTGGTCTATTCTCCCACGTGCCTGGTGACAGGACGAGGGGGAATGGGCTAAAGTTGCACCAGGGGAGGTTTAGGTTGGATGTTAGGAAGAACTTCTTTACTGAAAGGGTTGTTAGGCATTGGAATGGGCTGCCCAGGGAAGTGGTTGAGTCACCATCCCTGGAGGTCTTCAAAAGATGTTTGGATGTAGAGCTTAGTGGTATGGTTTAGTGCAGGACTTATTAGTGTTAGGTCAGAGGTTGGACTCGGTGATCTTGGAGGTCTCTTCCAACCTAGGTGATTCTGTGATTCTGTGATTCTGTGTTAATGGTGTTTCTTTGTTATGCAGTTTGGGTATGTGTACATGGTGGCACATTTCTTCGGGGTCTCTGACTTTGCTCAGAGGCAGCATCATTTATTGCTGCTTCAGTAAACCGAAATGAAAGCTTACATGGCTATGCAACCACACCAGCACCTTCACACATGCTAAAAATGAAATTTCTGTGTCTGTTCACAAGGAAAAAAAAAGTATTAATTATGCACAAACATAACAACTTTCTCTAAGTCTGTCTGGAGATCTGAAAGAGAAGTGGCCCTGTAATCACATCTCTTCTGAGAATACTGCCATATGGTTTTAACAGAGGTTTATTTCCTGAAGCGAGAGAGGACTGCAGATTCTCAATCCAACTAAAATAATTATGCAGACAATTTCACTCCATTACTTGCAGTGGAACCCAAGCTGTGTGGTCCTCACATGCTTGCTGACACCTTTAAAGAGACATTAAACCATTTTTATATAAAATTCCCTTAATGGGTGGGATGTAGGATGAATTTCCTGGAAGATTAGCACCTGTCACAGCGCATAAGGCTTGCCTCTGACTCCTGCTTTAATTCCCTTTGGTTGGTAGACAACAAAACTGAGACTGAAGCCTCCAGAATATGCAGCAGCAAAGCATCAACCTGGGGTAACCATCTTTACAAAGGGAAACTTCTCCCATTGCTGAGGTTTCCTATGCAATTATTTTACCTCCCACATTTGACCCTGAAATAGCACAGGCCATATACAAATGTGTGCCCCACATCAAGTACAAGGAAATTTAAATATAGCCTTAAATTTCAGCATGTGCTTCAATTCTTTGTTGAATTATGCTGTGAGCACAAAGCGGAGCCTTTGCCGAGAACATTTTTCCAAACCACCCTGCGTTGCTGATCCTTCACCTCAACTAGACAGACCGGAGGGCAAAACTTCCAATCTTTCAATCAGCAGTGGGTAAAAATCCAGGCAAAATGAAACTGCTTCAACTAAAAACAATAGGAAATGTATTAAAACATCACCTATCCAACTCTGAATGTAAACTACGGGAATACTGTAAAAACAGGGATGTTAACCAAGACACACAATGATTAAAGGAGACTTTAAAGGGAAAAAGGAGACCACCCTTTATGCATGGAAATATTCCTTTTGGACTAAAATGCAATCTGGCTTTTTTTCGGCTATTGTGTCTGATTTTAGTTACGGTAGCTAGTTTATGAAATTAGCAAACATGCTACATTTCAGACTAGCAAATCTGATTAAATCCGAAGAAAGCATACACATACTGGTGTGCCAATCTGCCTGTGGTATCACAAAGCCCTAATTCCTGGTAGCAAGAGGGTGAAGGAAGAGGAAGGTTTGCTGCAGGATCGGGGCATTTTTCAGAGAGCCTTTCTGAATTCAGTGTAAAATGCTCATTGCTCCAGATCAAAAAGAAAGCAGTGGCTGGGACGTCAGCTCAGAAATCAGACACGCACCAGCAAGCAGGGCAGAACCGAATGGGTCATGGCCTTGTTTTCTTGATGGGTTGCAAACCTTGCCGAGGCGCAGCTTGAGGCTCCCCAGTGAGCACCTTCCTCAGCTGGGTACCGCGGCTCCGCAGCGGTTAATGGCACGCTCTGCGTCTGTGTGGCCTAGCGGCGAGGAAACTGGGCAGGAAACGTGTTTCTAATCTTCTTCTAATGGCAATTTCAACATTATGCTACAGATAATTTATGGTCATGTAAATAGTGAAATCCACCTCTAAATGCTTCAGCCCCTGTCCTACCACAGCCCTAGTCTTCTGTACGTGGGGCAGGAGCAGGATGCTCTGCTACGGGGTGGAGGATTGATGCTCAGCTCCAGATCATGCAAGTGCTGGATGCAAGGCCAGCTCCTCCCTTGGACTTACTGCTTTTCCTCCCACGTTATCCATTCACCTCATAAGTCTGGAGGATTTTCTCCCATTTCTTGTCTGTCCAGGGCAAGGTAGTGAGCAATCTTAGTGAGCCCTCTTAGCAGTGGCATTGACACTTGGAACTACAAAACAATTATACCACCAGTAAAGTTGTATTCACCTCTATTTACCATTATCAAAGCTGCTCTTACTGACGCAACTAAATCAGGTTGGTTTGTTAAGTCAGCAGTACTTTCTAGTTCTCATGCCCTAGCAAAATTCTGGCATGCATTAGAAGGAGCATGGCCAGCAGGTCAAGGGAGGGGATCCTCCCCCTCTACTCCACCCTGGTCAGACCTCACCTGGAGTACTGTGTCCAGTTCTGGGCTCCCCGGTACAAAAAAGACAGGGAACTCCTGGAAAGAGTCCAGCGGAGGGCCACAAAGATGATACAGGGCCTGGAGCATCTTCCCTATGAGGAAAGGCTGAGGGACCTGGGTCTGTTCAGCCTGGAGAAGAGGAGACTGAGAGGGGATCTCATCAATGTGTATAAATACCTGAGGTGTGGGAGACAGAGGGATTTGGCCAACCTCTTTTCAGTGGTCTGTGGGGACAGGGCAAGGGGAAATGGCCACAAAAAGGAGTGCAGGAAGTTCCGCACCAACATGAGAAAGAACTTCTTCCCGGTGAGGGTGACGGAGCACTGGCACAGGCTGCCCAGGGAGGTTGTGGAGTCTCCTTCTCTGGAGATATTCAAGGCCCATCTGGACGCCTACCTGGGCAGCCTGCTCTAGGGAACCTGCTTTGCCAGGGGGGTTGGACCCGATGATCTCTTGAGGTCCCTTCCAACCCCTACAGTTCTGTGATTCTGTGAAAATGCTCTGAGTGAGCCTTTCGACACAGCAAAGACATACTGAAAGTGCTAGTGACAGCAAAGCTACAAACGTATTTTTGTCCGAGCTAGGTTGAACAATGCTCTCTCTCTCCCCCAAACCTTCTGTTTCGAAACAAAACCTAAATTTTGGGCCAAAGTTTCCTGTGGCAATAGTTGTGGTTAAACATTATTTGTGAGCTTTGCATGCTTGATAAGGTCTCAGCACCGTGGAAAAATAATCGGTTGTCAGCTGAGGTGTGGCAAATGGAGGCAGAGGTTCGAGAGATGTTAAATAGGGCAGAAATGGCCAGATGCGGTTCTCTGAGCTTACAGCAAAACTCCCACTTACTTCAGAAGCAAGATTTGGGCCAGTACTGCTATTCCGGTTAGCGTTTGGTTTTGTGGGAAGAGGGGTGGCAGCTTTTCCTGTGTGATTCGCTGAAGCAGAAGGAAAATGCTCACAAGGATAAGAGTGCCTGGGTTTGGCCAGCTGCACCTACGCTTCACGCTACATGCCACAAACGTCTAAAGTGGATCTTGGGGAAATTACCCATCGTGGTTTTGAGGTTTTAGTAAGGACCAGAAAAAAAAAAAAAAAAAGAAAAAAAAAAGACAGGAAAACTGCACTTGAGCACTGATTCACTCTATAAATTGATCTAACTTTCTGACAGATGAACTGAGTTCAAAGAGGCAATCTACTTTATCTTAGCAAGATGCCACTCCACTTTGAGATCATTAAGCCCAAATCTCACCTTCTTGCTCAAGAGGCAGAACCATGCCTATGTCTAGGAAGTCAGTCTTCATTTAGCAACAACGTGTAATGTCAGGTAATTTGGGGATTTTGAACAAAACTCAGGAACTCAGCAGTCACGTAAAAAATTGCTTATCATACAAAGCAGCAACAAGAACTCATACTCACATGGCTATAATGGCTGGCATCCGTGGGCCACTATTAATGTGCTTGTGAAAGTACAACGAGATCTCTGATCACAAATGACAACATCCTTAGTTTTATGCCACACCCTAAAGGTAAAACTTCTGGAAATGCCATCGCTTCCTTGGTCTTTTCAGAAATAGCACGGGCTGCTGGTTCGAGAGAAATATCCTTCCTTATCTTGATGGGGATTTCCACCGATCTCAGTTTCTTGCGATGGAACTTGCGAAGCTTTGTTCCCCATGCCTGAACACACGGGATGGCTGTTTACCTGACTACTATATGCAAGCTTAGCCTCACTCATCCATGTCAAACAGGGCAGCAAGTGTTGGCAGTACGTGACTCATAACATCCCAGAATTAATAAGCAATACTTTTGGAGAACTAAAACCCTGTCGAGCAGGGAAAAGAGCCACCCTGCCCTGTGTTGAGGTCTACAGGAAACTGCCAACACTCAAAACAATTATTTCATGGGGCATCTGATCAATTAGTCTTGAAATTATGGGCTTGTTAGAGATCATTCTCTTCCCATCAGTACTGTGCAGAGTTTATTAACAGGTTCTAGAGAACTCTCTCCATGCCTTAGAAATTACTGAAGATAAACCATTGTTATTAATATGATCATCCAAAACTTGCTGGCTGCTCAGTTTTCAATGGAGCAAGTAAGAAGGAAGTAATTTATCAGCCAGCAGGACAAATAAATAATATTTACATAATTCTTTCCCCGTCTTTTTCCTTCTTTGATTCCTTTTAAACCAAATCTATTTTTTTTTTGTCTTCCTCTTTGTTATTCTCTGGTGGCTTCCTCCAAAAACAAAACAAAACAAAACACAAAAAAACTAGAGACCAGCAAACATTTCCTCTTCATTCTCTCCCGTTCATCTTATTTTTCCCTCCTTCTCTTACCACTTGCTGCACATGTATTTGGGGTGGTTTCCCCTCTTCCCATTCACTCAGCTTTCATTGCTCTAGCTATAGTACCATTAGATATTGAAGTCTACTTTCTTAAAAATTATAGTTTTACAAATGTGCTCCACTCCTCCATAAACTTCAAGCCTTTAGAGACAGGTATGCTAGCAGAGAAGCTATTTATTTCTTGGCTACTCCAGGTTCCCTTTATTTTATGGTTGCACTCTGGATTACACGTGCGGAGCAGCAGAAGCACGAGCTACTTCTGTCGGTACAGCTGCAAGTATCACAGTAACAAGAGGAAAGAATTCACCATTTTTACAGCTTTTTCTTCTCTACCTGAGTATTTCTGCATCAGCACTAAAATGAACAGGAGGGACACGCCGAATGGTAACACATAGAGGAACGCACCTGGCATCCCAAATTGCTCCCATGTGCTCACTCTTGCTAACGAAAGGCAGGGTTAGCAAATATCAGAGGCTCCATTTCAGAAATATTTATATGGGCAGCAAGGAGAAGTGACAGAAAAGCAAGTTATTAATTACAAAAGACAACAAAAGAGGTCATTGCAATACCATGAGCCAAAACGAAATGGGATTTCACAGTAACTGCTTTGGTACTTTGCATTTAGAAATGCAATAAGCCAAGTGTTTCACAAACAAGTTGACAATTTATTACTGTCTGAAATGTAGACATGAATTGGCAAAAAAATGGCCCAAAAAATTGTTTTTCTCATTAACGTCAGGTTGCAGAATTCCAGATTAAAACAGCCTGAAGGCTTTCTCCCCTCTCATACAACTCAATTATTTTTAATCCCTTTGGGGTGAAAAACCCAACCAAGTCTTGCAGCAGCAGGTTGACGCCTAGTCCACTGTCAGTATTTCTAGGATGTCTGTTTTTAGGGTCTTCTGATGCTCTTGTAAAGCTCACTCTGGCTAACACTTCCTTTGCCTACCAAACTCCATAAATTTTTAACTAATGCTTTAAAAAATAAATCTTGCTTAGGCACTCGGCTAATGGGCGCTGACTTTTTTGGAGCTTGCTCTCTGTTCCCAGAGCAGAAGCCAATCTCACCGAGATGTTTAATTGAAACCTGGTCACTGTTCACATCGCAGGGCTTGCCCATGTCCCAGGTTTCCTGGAGACCTGCAGGGAGTATAAGGAGCTTATGGTAGATGCCTCCACCCCAACACCTCGCCTACGGTACTTGAGGTAGGGTTTGCTATCTGCTTCCTCCACTGAATGGGGACATGAGAAATGCTGACTGCAAGGTCAGCCTGGGCTCTCGAAGGAGCTCAGGGAGTTACCTCATGCTGACCCACTTTTTTCTCTTTTCCTCCCTTAGAAAAATTTTATCTTAATCCAGAGGGAAGAGATGGGACCTTCCCCATGGACATGTATGTTTATGATTATCCATGGATTGTCTGTATCTACATATAATAAGAACCAAATGTTGTTAGGGACACCAAATGTTAGTACAGGGATAGACACCACCTGCTAGAAAATTACACAGACACAGAGTAGAGAAATGGCCCAGAAGGTCCACAAGATAAGGAGCTAGAAATCCCATTTGTTCAAAAGGGTGGAGAAAGTGGAAAAACCAAACCCACTAATTTCTCAAATCCCTAGTCTAGGGAGGGTCATAACTTGCTGAGGAAGAACAGATTGAGGATATCTTGTTATAAATCCAGAGGTACACGCTTAGATAATGCACTTTGAGCTGAAATGACTAAAAGAGTTATCACTCGTGCTGAAAGTCCAACGCGATGCTCAGCCGCGACTTACTGCACGTGGCTGAGGGTTCGCCCACTTTCACAGTGCAGCCTCGCTTCCTAGCACGGACCTCACGATCGTGCTCTTTGCCTACACCCTGGAGAAGTCCTGCAACTTCACCCTCCTCAGCAAGCAAGGGAGGCCACAGGGGATTTCAAAAGCAAACGCCTTAAATTGGCCCTTGGCTGCTATGTGCTAAATGCTGTGGAGTGTGGGAATTGCAAGGCAAACAAATGCGAGGTATTTCTCCACATTCAGAATATCTGAAAAGTCAAAAGTGGTAAAATTCAGGGTCTAAAATACCTTTCAAAGTTTCTATAAAGATGTCTGTCCCCAGTCAGGCTGAGGAATAAATTCATTAGTGTTTTGAACGAGTCCCTCAGAACAACACTGACACGGTTTCCTCTGCTGCTCTTCTGCGATCAGCAACGCTTGGAGGCTGAGGGGGAACTGGAAGCAGCATTTGTACACAAGCCAACAAACCCACCTATTCTAAGGGACTCGACAACTAATTTTTAAAAGAGAATGCAAATATTGTCCTAAAAAATTGCCTCGACTACTGCCAATACGGGACCATGAAGATACACAGCCACGCTCCTGGGGTGGAATAGGCTACCGCATCCCAGAGCTGGATGGCAACCATCTGCGTGCATGCTCTCTGACTGCCGCAAGTGTGCAGTGATTCTACTTATCTTAAGCCTCTTTTATTGAGGGCTAAGCTAAATCAAATCAACTTACGTTCACAGGGGGGGCCAGGAGCACCTACCGGGCAGCTGCAGTGGCTCAGCTGACATGTGGTAACACAGTCATCCCCTGTAACACGAGCACGTGTCTAAGCCCTGAAATTTTCTCAGTATGGACTCAACTGGAGGCTGAAATGAAGTGCAATTTCAGGTCTACCTTCTTTCAGACTCAAGTGGTGCACAGGTCTAGTGTTAACACTTCACAGCAGAGCAAATTCCGTGCATACATACCGAAGCTACAATGATTCTGTAAGTTAGATCTAAACAGTTTTGTTTGTGTTTAAATATTTGATCACCTGTCTGCAGCGTTGCGAGCCCAACTAGTAGAAGTACGCCACTGCACGAGAATCAAATGATGATAATTATGGGATGGGAAAAAACTTCATGATAGACTGTTTCACAAGCACACAGCATTATTATATACATATATATGTATATGTATTCATATAGCATAATAAAAGAAAATGCAAAAATCTCAATAAACACTAATAAGAAAAATTTAAATGTTAAAAGTTTGTCTCATTGAGTAAGTGAGACTGTGGTTGGAAACACAGCAACAGACATTTATACTCGAGTCTTCAGCATTTCAACTCTCTTAGCAATGTAAAAACAACAAAAAACAATGGTGCTCTCATGAAAAGGCCAAATTCACAATGCAGACACTACTCCTCCCATTCAGACAGGGTATTCATTATTACTTTAAATGTGCAGAGTCTAAAAAACTATACAAATATTTGAGCGTGGTGTGTATCCTTTTAATTCTGCACATACTCATTTTGTTGTTCCATCAAGCACTTGGCATCAAAGCTTTTCTTTATGTGCAGGTGTGAAAGGTGTGTGTACAAATTAAGGAGCTATCTCACTAGCTATTCAGTCTGGAGGAGCACATGAAAGAGCCTCATTATAACAACCCAAGGGAGTCATTTTTGCTCTGAACTAGGATTCCCGGGCTCCAGAGCTGCTCCTATCCTCTTTGCACGTCCCAGACACACTGCGGGATTTTTGCAGGAGACCCCATCCTGCACAAACCCTCTCTCACTGCAGAAGCGGACGCAAACGGCTACGTCTGTCTTTTCTATTAGTAATTATCGTCTGAAAAAGTCAAAAGCCTTTGGAGAGATTCGTTTGTAAATGAGCAGCACATCCTGACCGGTGCAAGCGATTTGCTCCAATTTACATATTTTGCAGCTCACATGCTGCAGTCGCCTTGCCCCCACAAGGTTAGGTTTGCCAAGGACCGTGCCTTCGCTGCAGCTCCAGATGGCTGCGACTTCAGTCCTGTACTCTGGCCAGTAGTCTCCAGGCTGGGGTTAAACAAGCAGTTTGTTCCTCTCTTACATAAGCACCGAAAGACAATACTACATTCGAGCTCATAAAAATATTTTAATTGGTGATGATTTCCAGACAACTATGTCAAAATTAACTCCGAGTTGATGCCCACTTGCTTAAATTTCATTCATCTGGGTTCAAATTATTTGCTTAAAAGAAGAAACATTTCCTTTTATACACACTTTGGTTTCAACCTCCAAAACCATTGCTAGAAATTAGTCCTAACCACCCAGTCGGCTGCCTCAGAAACCGAGCTCAAATCCATCACTTTAATGACATCAATAACAAATACACAATTTTAAACCCTATTGTGAACAGTGGCATACCGAGGAGCATGTGTAGCTGTCATCTCGTTAGTCACTAGAAAAACACCAATGAAACCGAAAGAGCCTAACCATGACAAATTATTCAAGAGTTTAACCTGAGACATTAATGAGCGCTAAATAGCTTGTTTTCATGCTCGCTTAAGGAGATTTGTTTAAAATCCCACCAACCTCCCTTGAATGTCGCTTGGCGAAGCAGTTCGTTCTTGTCAAGCTGGTTTTCCCATCGCAGCTAAAACGGCAGGTTGCACGTGTTTGTTTAAGGATGCCTTCCCTCCCCACCCCGCAAGACACACACGCGCACGGCCGGGAAGCTGCCTCCCCTCGGCTGCACAAACCCTCTTCGACTCGCTCCCCAGGTTCACAAAGCGTAGAGCTGGCAGAAAGCGCCCGCACCTGACTGCAATCACATCAGCAGCCAGCGGCATGATGCTGGTGTAAAGTGAACGCGGGGAGGCTGGCTATCCCGTAGGAGTTTCATCTTTTCGGATTTTCTGTTTTGTCTGGTTTTCGTCTCGGCAGCCTGTACTAGAATAAAGCTTTCCTAGAGGAAGGCTCCTAAGCAGAGCCTGGTGCTTGCCATTCTCTGAAGGCAGCACCTCTTACTCAGCTCTGATTAAGGGCTGATGTAATGAGAGGCTCACACCTACGGGCCAACCTTTACCTCCTGCAATGCCTTCAAGGGGTTGAAGGAACTGGAGTTTGCGGCCTAAGAGAGCTTCATTGTTCTGACACAGCAATACAGAGCACGTCTGTATGCTGGGAGCTCAAAGCTCACAGGATGGAAAAAAAAAACAAAAAACAACACAAAAACGCTTCTTCTCATCTTGAGGATGGAGTAAAAATAAAATTAAAATAAAATAAAATAAAATAAAATAAAATAAAATAAATAAAATAAAATAAAATAATAAAATAAAATAAAATAAAATAAAAATAAAAATAAAGTATGTTTTTATTTATCAAGGGAAACTGAGGCTTTCTAACCCATGTAGTGATATGCCCTGTATGGGAATATGCCTTAAAAACATAACTCCAGTAAACCAGCACCTTGATTCATACTTCCTACAAGAGGAGCTGAGACCAAGAGAATGAGGTATCCAACTTCCACCGATATCAGTAAGTTTGGACATCTGCTTTTTTCAAATGCACCAACAAGGGACACACGAGCGGAGGGCTGGACCAGGTGACCTCCAGAGGTCCCTTCCAACCTCAACTGTTCTGTGATTCTGTGAAATGTCATAAAGACATCAGAGGCAGATGACAGACCTGGAGGACCCGTGTACAAATGTCTCAGCCACTGAACTGTCCTCCTACATCCCTACCTTACTCATCTGACCACAGAGGTCTGGTCTTCAGAACTTGCTGACACGAGAATTAAAGAACGAAAAAAAAAATGTCAAAGGGTAGGTGTGTTCTGTTCTCTTTAAAAAGAATTTTTTCTTCTGACAGACAGCCTTTATGCTGATGTTCCAGATATGCTAACGTTGGGTTTTGCTACACACAGTCTAAATCGTCATTCAAACAAGACATGAGCACGCTTCCAAAACAGGAGCAGTCTCAAATGCTCTCCAAAAAACTGCATTGTGATCCAATGCAAAACTATTCTTCAGTCCATATGGGAGATCTCAAACATTTGCTGGGTCTGGCTTTACTTTTAATGGAATTTATGTTGGAAAAACCATTTTATTTTGACCAGATTGTTTTTTATGCCAAAACTTTTTTTTTCCTTTTAAATTTTGGGCCAAATTTCACTTGACAGGATCCTCTTTGAAGAGGTGATCAAGTACATGCAACTGTTCCATATTGCATATGAACCCTACAATCTAATCTCTCCCCAAACTCATGTCCTTATAAAAATGTGAAGCCTTCTAATAGCTTTAAGTTGTTCTGCATACTGGATGTAAATTAAGTGAGGGCTTTGGAATTTTTTTAATAACTCGTAAAGTTGGGAAGTTTTCAGCTTGGATTCTGGAACCAGAGCTCAGGGCACACTGAACTAATTTAAAAATGTAAATGTAGAAAGATATGACCCATAAGTGACAAATTAAAGAGGGAACGTAAATGGTTTTCGGAACGTGCTGCCTTCCACCACGGACTGCTTACACAGTGCGGCCACTCTGGGGTCAGCGTTTTCTGGCAGCAAGAGACAATAAAAAACGCATAAACTCAACTCGCATGGTAAAGCTACTGTATCTGACATAACACTAACGCGGAGGCCCAGAGAGGTTACTGAACCCTGGCTCCCAGCTGCATCAATCCCTGTTTTAATCACTCTCCTGACAACACTTCTCTTTCAGCCCTCAGCTGCTTGGCTCCTAAGGATGGGAATACCGCGGTAGTAAAGGAAATGGGAAAAAGCTTAAATGAAGTTGTAGTAGGGAGGAAAATAAAACTGCTGGTGAAGGTTCCTTTTGCTCGGCACTGCAATCTATCTGTCTCCAAAATAAAGGCTATTTTAACTTTAAAAAAGTACCAAAACCCACAACAAACCAGTCATCCCTAAGCCTGGTCCAGTGAACGACAATGAGACAAGCAGCAAGCTCCCTGCAGCACAATGTCTTGCAGCAGCTGGATTTTCCTGCAGTATTTCTCACTGGCCTTGCTCTCTCTTTGACCAAGCTGAAGCTTGTTGAAAGCAAGAGATACCGTGAAGGGCATGGTCTCCTCATTTTCTATGGCCCATGGAGCCAGAGACAGCTTGGAGAGCTCGACCAGCACTGTAAAACAGGGAGGACCCCTCCTTTTGCTCTGTTTGCACAGCCACTCGTACAAACACAGACCCAGCCATCACCATAACTCCTATCATCACCTACCATCTGCAAATAAGAGCCTGCATATTTTAAACAGGAAGGAAGGATTTCTATAAAGGAGCAGATCTCAAGCATGAATTGCAACTCTGGATGCTTCTGACCAGCTCGTCCAATCTACCAAGATGAAAACTTATTAAAACAATTTGTATCACTGGTTTTAAATGGACCCAGCATCTTCACAACTCTGAGTCATGCAAATCCAAAGAAGGAGAAGGCAACTAAGAGAAAGCCTTGTTTCAGTAGCTTACATCAGAGTATACAAAATACAAAAGTCTGTGCCTCTGGATGTGCCTATTACCAAGGAATGCTCCGCTTACTTCTGCAGAAGGGCTGGTAATTTGCCCTGGGTTTCACACAGCTCCACACCCTCCCCAGGAGGCTCTCAGGTGCCTTTCTTCACATGCACTGACTGGAACTGGCCTTCAGTGACAAAATTGGGTCTGGATTTGGCCCACCTTGGTGTTTGGATGGTGTCCGGGTCCAGGCTGTGGCTGCCCCTCACCCAAACTAAACCAAGCTCGTTCACCAGCCCAAATCCAGCACTGGAAGTTATTTAGGGCAGAGTTTGGAGTAGTTTTTCAATGTTAATTTCCTGTGGTTGTTGTTCTTAAACAACTTTTATTTTTTTCCCCCTAAAAAAAAATTCCTTGTCAGAAGCAAATAAAAACTGACACCGCTGCGCACACTGGCGCTGCGGAGGGGCTGCAGGAGCACTCGCAGCCAGGCCTGGCTCCGCACTCCGGGCGTGCTGGAGGAGTCACGGTCTACTGCACAAACTACTCGCATTGCGGGTGTGTTCCAGCCTGTAATGTCTGCGCGGATTGTGCCAATTCGGTTGAAGTGTATGCGCACCAAATTGCCTCTGTGGAGAGGCTCAGGGTGGGGAAAGAGAGTCCTGCCAAACGCCGGCGCCTGGAGGCCTAGTAAACCCCAATGCCGCCAGAGGGCCTGCAGGCCGCGGTGGCCCTCGTGCCATCTTCTCCAAAGGACACCGCCTTCTCCAGCATGTCCTTGGCACTTAGGAAGGAGCCACATCATGCTCGAGCTGGAGATGGAGCCTTGCTCAGAGCCTTTCAGTCACTACCATGGACCTGACCCATCCAGGTCAATGCCGGAGACATGGCAGACCACGAGGAAAGGCTGCCCCTGCGCAATACATTCCCTACACAGAATTACCATTGCAGCTAATGGGTTGTTTTAAAGTGCAAATTAATAACACGATAGATTAAATATGTTAGAGATGGGGCCTGTAGGACTGCCTGCTGTTGAAGTTGCCCAAAATTATAAGTTTTCTGCTGCTTGCAAGTTTACCAAATTTTGACTGTTTGGATTCAATTTTTTCTTGCGTGAGTGAGAAGCATATTCCTTCAGTTTTGACCAAAATGGCTCAAACCTTCCTGGAAATGAGTTAGAAAAGGGAAAATGCAGTGCCTCAAAAAACATTTTTGGCAATAATTTCTTGAAGCTTTTTTTGTCACTGTATTTTGGAGTGGAAAAACTTTGCTCGGCAGGTTAGCACTTTTGTCAGAAATATGCCTTTTGTAATTTCCATCGAAATTCAGACAGATTTGGTAAAATCTGACAACTTTGAAAAAACTTTGAAAAATAAAATTTCATTGAATGGAAATTCATTGGGTTTTATCAACTAAAAGCTTTGTTTGCAGCTTGGCAAAGGTAGCTGATTGCTGGCCCACGGATTTTATGCTCCTGCCACACAATTTCTTGTTGTGGCAATAGTTCAGTTGCTCAAAGCCAAGTGTTCACAGATTGTATTCACTGTGTGCTCATACCTTTCCCAGTGCCATATATGAGACCTTCATGTTCGTTCTTCAGAAGCACCAACCCAATCCAAGATCTGTGCTTTGAACATATAAAGCACTATATATTGTTAAGAGCTCTGAAAAATATGATCCTGTGTGTCTCAAATGGGGCACTCAGGATTAACAAATACTTTGGGACTGAATTCTCTTTGTCATGGGGTCATGTGAAAAAATAAGGTATGGGATCACAGTAAGTGGCCATGCTCTATCCCACAGGACACTGCTGTCCGACGGATAAACCAGCATATGTTCGTACAATGAAGGACTCTTTTGTCATGCATACTTGAGAGGCATGAATTAAAACTGCACTGGTAACCGTAATCTTGGCATTTCCAAATTATGTGTGCTCAGACATGAACTTTTCCTACTGTAATTTTTGTCTGTAGCATATGCATAAAGCAAGACCTAAGAACTAGAGATATCTTCCCTTTAATCAATAAGATCTGTTTCTTTTATGTCAACATGTCATTATTTATCTGACGTGTAAGTATCCCCTTGTTACCTACCTTAAATCTACTGTTTATTCCCTTTTACACCAAGTCACCACAGAAAAAAAAATAGTTCTCAATTTAATTCTTAATGTGGTATGGCATGTATATATTTAGTGAGGTGTTTACTTTGTACCTCACGCAAAAGTAAACATGCTTCCCAGAAAGCTTCCTTCATCCTTGAGCTGTATCTAAAGAACAGTCCCTGTTATCTGGATTTTGGGAGCACTGAGTCCTTAGTACTCTCTCATACCTGTCTATGATAAAGATTCTCCACAAGCCAGCTGCTATCAGGTTTCTCTTTTGCTGCCATCTGTGTCTTTCAGAAGTAGCAGAGATCAAGAAGAGTGAAATTAAATGCATAGGCTGGTAAGCCAGCATACATGCGGAGCACAGACCCTACATAAATACAGTCTGCGTACCCTTCATGTGCTGTAATTCTGCAGTCCTAATTCTCAGGGATGCTCATGACTGTGTGCCATACTGCAGGCAATGAATACTGCTGCGTGAGACTTCTTCACATCAGTAATAAGCATACCCTGGGCTCATTCTTCCAAAGCAAAAGATAAAGGTTAATTAAACTGTCTGACTCTGCCGTGAAGCTGAGGAGGCTCCCATATAAAAGCCACACTACTGCTGAGCTGCAGGGGCCACAGCCTCTGGGAAAGGAACAGTAATAAGCACATCAGCATGGGGAAAGGGAACATTTCAAACCAGGGTGGACATTTCTGCAGACTGCCTGAGAGTTTCAAGCAGGAGGAAAACATAAAAGACTGCATACTGCTTATTTATGTCTAACATGGAGAGGCTCACCAACATCCTAAAATATACTAAAATGTGACAGACTTCAAAAAGTAACCCTTCAATGCGACTTTTGAAAAAGCAGACTCTAAAGCCCCCTTCTAAAAGGTTTAAAGAACAATAGTCACTGTTCACCTTCAGAGATCTGCACAACTTGTGGATATGTAGGGTGGGTTAAATCAGCCTTTAAACATGCCTGTTTCTCTCTTCTGACCACTAGCTGGGACACCATATCTAGCTTTTAGACAACTGCACTTGCAAACCAATCCACCCTGAGTCTCTCTGAAAATTTTATCCATATGTCCCTTTACAAAAATGATTTTCATTTGGACTGCTTAGGTGATGAATTAAAACACTGAATAAATTACATTCACAGCTCTAACACTGAGCCCTCTTCTGTATTCAACACTTCTTTCTAAAGAGGTGGTAATTTTATTACAGTGCTGGTTTTACAGACAATTGTTCAAAGACATCAAAAAAAGACTAAAAATGTAAGTGGACCCATAGCCCAGATCATCAAAGCCAAAAAGTGTCCAGTGTGGAAAAAAAAAGGAAAAAAAAAAAAAAAGGTTCCACAAATCTAATGTTTACAGTAACAAGAGATCCCAGGAACAAAAAAGTACATTATTCATAATTTATTTGGTGTCCTACAAGCCTGGAAACAACATTATTGCATTTCATATGTCTACAGTGCTTAATAAATTCACTAGATAAATTGAATTAATTGTAGTATGTTGTTGTCTAAGAATCTGAATAAGAATCTGGGTCTTGTACAAATGTGGAATGTATGCCCAGAGAAGTTGTAGGAAGTGCCCAAGGCCAGACTGGATGGTGCTTTGAGCAACCTGGTCTAGTGGAAGGTGTTCCTGACCATGGCAGGGGGTTGGAATTAGATGATCTTTAGCTCCCCTTCCAACTCAAACCATTCAATGGTTCTGTGATATATATGTAGTCCATGCAGAGTGCCCTCTATATTGTCTGACCCAGTGACAGTGTTTTATATGTCCAAGTCCCTATTCTTTTCCAGCTTCTGTAGCAGAGAGAAACACAGGTTTGAAAATACATATTTGAAAATACATCAAATAACTGTGAATACCATCCACTTTTGATGGGTAATCTCTGAATTTCTGATCCTTTTTAACACTGCCATTTAAAATTGGACTTCTTTTGCACATTTAATCTAGGATTTACCATGAGTAAACAACCATACCCGGTACTACAACAGTGCCTGCAAGTGCTCCTTTCCAAGAAGGCTCTGCAACAATGTGAAGCTGCTGTACAGAATTGTCTGCCTGACTTACTAACTTACTCTAAGAACAGTGAAACAAAACACCGCAAGTGCCTCCGACTGCACGTAACATTTAAGACCATGCCTACTACTGCGGGAAACCAGGAATGGGCAGGTATAGTTCCCCGGTATTCTTTGTAGGTAACACCCATAAGATGTATTATAACCTTTACACTGTTTCTTACACGGCTGCAATATTTTAATTAGGGTGAGAATGTTACCGAATACTACGCCAACCGCTAAATAACCTGAGCTTTAATCTCAGCAGTTCACACAAGCCAAGCTGAGTAGGACCTGAGTAGTACCTGGCTACTTAAATCCTGCAAGAAGTGATAAATGATGTAGATAGCACCATTTTTAAAGATGTGTCTGCATTGCACTCATTACAGCAGCTGGACTGATACTTCAAAGGCAGCTTTAAACAAATCCTTACATTGTCAGAAATACAGCATGGACAGTTCATAGTTAGTAAAAGACAAAACATCGCCCCAGGAAGCCGGGAAAATCCACGCTGAGCTCCATATCTGTGGCTGTATGGCTCTCACTACCTGAGCTACCTGCTTGAAAGCTAACTCAGGCTGTCTGAATTTAATAGCAATGATTGAGTACACCCTACAACTATAATATCTCATCATCTCATCTGACTTCATCCACCTCAAAAACAGGGTGCCTAGTCTAGGCTAGTCATCTAGCCTCCATTTATAATCAATGGAAAGGGATGGACACCCCTCAAGGGCAATTAATTCCATTTTAAGATAGGTATTAAGATAGGTGGGATGAATCACTCCTTGGAAGTGCCTGGGTCTCTTCATTCACTACGGGAGAAACCTACCCTACATTTCTAGTTTTCAGAGAGCTGAAAGCTATCTTCAGCCAGCAGTGACCACTGTCTTCTCCGGGCAGTGACAGCACTGTGCTCAGTTAGCAGGTCTACAGTACGTGAGATGTGTAATAATGGATCTGAGCAGACATACACATTAAGGAACCTGGTTGTCTTCCTAAGAATAAGGTTTCTGGCACCCCAAACATGCTGCAGCATGAGATCATTACTAAGTTTCTTCCCCTGAAGTTTCAATTAAGTATGATGTTCTTCCTCATTTCCTCTTCTGCATTCCTCGTCTGGTTAAATCAGCATCTGTGTCTCACTTCTGGGATGACCATGTTTCAGTGGAGAATTAAGTTTATGTGGAGAATAAAAATAAATTTTATACAAAATGTATAAAGAAATTTGGCCTCGCTAGCAAGGAAGATCTATGTAAGTGCTTTACTTACACACCACTCTGATGCAGTATCTCCCAAGCACATTCGCCCTGTTCCCTTCTTCCCAACCCACTTTCTAGAGTGGAAGGAGGGAAGAGATGCTACACTGAAGTGTGAGGAAAAAAAATGCCGATATTAGAAGCAACAAGCTAAAAGCATTTCAAAAGTGAAGGTGTACAAGAGTTTAAGTTCTTGTGGGGCGAGAGAATCGAACTAAGTGGTCTGGGAAAAGCTGCTTCAAAGCCTTTTTTCTACCATCTTCTTCCACAGTATCTGTATATAGTGTCACATATATAAACATCGCTTTCACTTTTCCTTTCCTCCTAGTTGTGCCATATGGAGATGCAGAGTGCATTCACTTACTCTGCTGACTTCATCTGTTTGGTTATAACCCCTTTTTCCATCTGTATTTTCAGTGGAGGCTGTAAGCTATTCAGAGCAAGACTCTCTTATCATACAGCTGTGCAGCACAACAGGGCCATGATTTTATTTGTGGCTTGGAGAGACCTTTTGAATACAAATGGCAATAGCTGCGATATATCAAAAAAACACCATAATGGTCATCCTACATGCCAAACATACTAGGACAAGGCTGTTTGAAGCAATGACCCCTCTACAAAAGAATGGAAATGATCTGTTTTCAGTTGACTAATAGAAATCATTACTATTGGCGAGCACATCTTAGGGAATGGTTTTAGGGTCAGGCTTGCCCACTTGTTTTACATCATCTTCTAAAAGTCTTTTCCCTCTCATTCTAGCAGGGAATCCACGGTCAGCTGCCATCACAGCAATGTCCTCTTACGGTGAGAGCCAGCCAGTGTCCCGTAGGATCACTTAGCTTTCACAACTGCAGTCTATAAATTCAAGCCGTGAGTGAACTAAGTAGGTTTCGCTTTCGTCTTACCCTACGCACTACACCAGCAGATGAAAGGTGTGATCACTGGAAAAGATACAACTTTGTCTTAGACTTTTCCTCAGACTGTGAGTTTTATGACCCAGCCCCTCTCTAGTCACAGTGGAAAAACACGGAGCTGCTGGTCCTTGGGATGCAGCTACCATCCAAACCAGCAGCCTCCTGGTCACCTTGCTCCAGAGAGGCACGCACCACGGTCGGGGTGCTGGAAGAAGCCCTGCTCTGCGGGTTACACACCTATCTGAGACACGAATCTAAACCACTGGCATACGTACTGCCTGCCACGTCTCACGAGGAACACCTAAACCGCCCCTACAGTTTCTCACAGCCTCCGGAAATGCTCAGGAGCTCTTCTCCAGACCTGAATTAATGAGATTTTGTCAAATTCCACATTAGCAAAAATAAACCAGCAGCAAATGATACCGAGTGAAACTATGTCTGGCATTCACACTGCAGAAAGAGCCTGGTGCTGCGCCCCTGGGACCAGAAACACTGAGGCTGCTCACGGGAGCCCAGGACCACCAGCCTGCAACTGCCCTGTGGTACCCACTCGGCTCGAATATGGGAAGTATATGCATGGCGAAGAACCTAAACCCCGCAGCGCAGCCACGCCAAACATTTCTTGGGCCGTATAATCACATTCTGCCTCATTTCTTACAAAGGGGCATTGTAACGCAAACATTAAACTTTGCAGAGTCATTCAGAACAATTTACAAACCACCAAAGCGCCCACTGCGCTCCCAGCGAGGCTGGTAGAAATCTGGAATAACCCAGCTGATTTCAGTAGAGATGTGTCACCGTGAAAGACACCAGCACAAGGCACAGATTTTCTAAGCCCAGTTTAGATGAAAACTCGGGACTTTTTCATCGTATCTCAGGGTGTTTAGCATCGATTTAAGCTAAAACCTCCTGGCCGTGCCCAAACGCGTGCAGATGCGAACTTCCATGTTCGGTTTCGGCAATGTTATCGCTTGCAAAAACTGCTGTGCTGCAGTTCTGGTGCAAAGCACATGTGCAGAGTACAACCTGCTTGTAAAATTTCCTCCCCTGCAAACTATACCTCTCTGCACTGCACGAATTTACCGCAGTGAAAAAAATTCAATATATTCTTGGGAAGGAAGGGGGCTGGTGTAGTGGTTTTTGAAGGCAAGCCAGAGAATATTCTAAACTGGGGACACACAGCATGCTTTAACTGCTGTGATAATTCTGGATAAAGAGATGTTAAGGATCTAGCTCCTTGCTGTAGCATGCCATGTGTCCCTGAATAAAATTACTGCCATGCAGGCTGTTAGCGAAGGAATGCGTAAACAGACAATGTATCCTTGCATCAGTTCCACAAAATGTTGCACAACACAAATGCCTCTCGATGTGTCATTTCCTGCTTGGCCACCAGCCCAGCTCCTGACAGTCAGTCAACAAAAAAAAAAAAAAAAAAAAAAAAGAGAGAGAGAAAAAGAAAAAGAAAAAAAAAGAATAAAAAAAGAAATAAAAAGGAAAAAGGAAAGAAAAAAAAAAGGAAAAAAATACCAAAAGATTTAAAGCTGTTCTACTCACAAGCACATTCCACTAGCCCCAGCCTTATCCCTCCACCCTCTGCCTTTGAAAGAAAAGAGAGAGAACTTCCTAAACACTGTTATGGTTTTAAGTCTAGGAATCTCAAAAATCTCAATCGCTTATCTGCGTTTTATAAGCCAGCCGGCCAAACAGTTAATACAAAGGCTGACCAGAAGCTCTCGCTTCTCTTTTGCTGTCTTTTGTAGCGTGCGGGGACAAAAAGGCAATGTTTGCTCATACCTTTCCTCATGTGTGCACCTTACAAGCTAGGGCAGCAGGGAAATATTCAGGAGCTGAATGAAATGCAGTAGTTTCCTCCTACCAAAACATCCCAGTCCAAAGCTCACAGCTACTTTTCCATTCATGCTGATAGACAAAATTGTGGTCAGTGACTTCCGAGACTATCTTTAACTGGCGATGAACTGAAGTCCTTGGAAGCCAGGCAAAATATAAAAATATATGCACTTCTCCTCCCTCTTTCCTCATGATTTCCCTACTGACTGTGTTTGCAGAAAAAGCAGCCAGGAAGGAGGGCTTGTCTCCTATTCCACAGGTACCGCCGTGGAAGGGCAAATCATTATTTCTGTGTTGGTAATGAGGGATGGCAAAGCATTAAAGGGGATATAGGTAAAGGATTTGTTTTCTTTTTTTTTTCTTGTAATTCCTTTACAGTGAAATCTTTCTGTCTGTTGGTCAGTTATGAGCTCATGACAACTCAGTTCTCCAGAAAACTTCTTTCAGCCCTCCCAGCTGGAAGGCAGCTCTGCTGGATAAGATCTGTATATGGCAGAGGTTTTATATGGGATACGAGGAGAAAAATAAATATCTGCAGGATTTCCCAATGATTCCCAAAAACCTTATACAATCCAGCCCCTTGATTCCATCACTCAGAATGCAACGTGCTGTCTCGGTCCAGCACAGAGACTCTGCAACCCAGTAGATGTCCCTGGTTGGTAATCTAGATAGACTAAAATAATTTAAAAAAAGAAAAAAAAAAACTTTTCGTGGGAGTAATAATCAGAATACTTTTTCTCACATAGAAATGGGTAGGTTTTCCTAACAGAGCAACCTGACATCACTGTCTCTATTAAAATATGTTAAAATAATAATAGAGAGGTAAAGCAGCAAGCTTCTACGGGCGCATGTTTAATACGACTAAATGGCATTTAAATTTAAGAACCTGACTTCCTGAAGTGCTGAGCATCCAAAATACCAACTGGAGTCACTGCATGCCATGACTGTTCAGCGTGCTTAATGTCAGGCTCTAAATGATTGTGATATCTGTCATTGTCTTGCTGCTGCTCCTGCTGCTGCTGGAAAACATGCAGCATTTATTTGCTCGAGTCAACTTGCCAGCAGAAGGTCAAAGTGCTTTGCCTATAAACAAGCCTTACAAATTCATGATCTTAAGCATGATGTCATGTCTTAAAATGATAAGCTGGCAACAAAGTAAATGACATTTTGTAAAGACGTGCATAATTTTATGTTTACGCTACTTAGAATGAAGGTTCTAATAAGTCATTGGTTGTGTTCCTTTAAAGGGAAGTTTTATAACTGAGATGAATCACAACTGCAAAAGATCAAAGTTAAAAAACATCAATGATGCCATGGGGTACTTTTTAATCTTGTAATGAATGATGATCATGTGCTCTTATGAAGTTGGTCCAACTGCCAACGCCAGATGTGTATATTAAGAAAAAAGTTGTTTGTGATGTGACAGCTCTGGTTGAGCTGCCAGAGAGAAGAAAACTCGGATAACATGCTTGAGATGTCTGCGTGAAATACAGATCCTGGCAGAGAGGGGCACTATTTGCCGATACATAATTTGTTAAGAAAAACACGTTTGCTATCAGAGCCACTTGTAGGCTTCAATTCCTCCTTGCCTCCAACCACCTAATTTTCCTTATGCAATGTAAATGCCAGATACACTTCTTGAATGATTGCTACCAAAGAGTAATAAATCTACACGAGTGCAGGGGCTCCCTGAAGAAGAAAGCAGAACTTCAATGAAACTCCCACAGTACTTCTAGAGCTACACTTTCCCTGAAAATTCAGATTTAATAGCTGGTCATTCTAGAGGCATCGCAGCATCGCAGCCTTGAAAGCATCTGGCTGCAATGACAGAACTTGCAGAACCAAACTGACCCCAGAGTAGAACTTCAATATATAGCTGAAATACTAAGATTCAAGGCTCCTTAAAAAGGGACTTTCTTAATAAATAAATAAAGACAGAAAGAAAGACACATTTACTCCATCTGGGCTACAAGAATTGATTTTCTAAGTTACCAAGTATTCCTAGCTTCAGCTGAAATCCATGGGAATAGCAGATAGGTATCGTGTGCAGAGGCTTTCTTTCAAGGCTAACCTAAAAAACTCAGGCAGAACATGGAAATCTTATGAAGTTATATTAACACGGCCTCACTTTTAATCCACAAAGCCTCAGAACGGTTTAGTCCCAATCTAAGGAACAACCACAGGTTCCCTTTCTGTGCCACACCGAGTAGCCCACGCTGTTCTCTGTACCATTTTCAAACTACTCTGCTCTGTCTCAGCATTTTTTAATCCCTGCTAGGAGATTTCCTCTTCTGCAGATACCTCAACACCTGGAAGCAGCTCCAAATGGAAAGGGCTGAATGACGGGTAACTTATTCTCTGGTTTTTACACCGTGAATGCAGTTTGCCCAGTGTCTCCAAGCAACCTGCACGCAACAACGGTTGTGGGTGAACATTAAAAAGGGTGCTGCTTCAGCTAGGGAGGGACGGCAGAACAAAAATCCCCTTGCTGGGACAGACAGACACCTCAGATGTCAGCGGGCAGCAACACAAGTATCTGTGGAATGAAATGTATCCACAGCTATCCCCTTTCCCTTATCTGTTACTCTAGGTGAGACACTACAGCTGGGCAGCTCTTACAGAAGGCATTTCAGTGGCAGAGGAGATGGCACCGCAGCGTGTATTAGCACGAGAAATACTTCACTGTGTGAATCCTCTCTACTTCTGTCTTTGTGGAATTTCAGCTAAACTCCCTGAAAGCTCCTTAAAGGTCTCATTTGTATGTGCAGATCAAAGGCAAAATAATTATTTGAGATGCTTCCATTATAGGGATTTTTTTAAGTGTGGTTATTCATCAAATAATTCTTAATCTCTACATGTAATTTAAATACAGCTATACCTAGGTAATCCGATCAATTTAGAAAGAGTTGTTCTAGTCAGATTAAGAAAAATACTGGCTCATCAGTGATATCCATAAGATGCGAGACTGGTTACCGGCTAAATGTGTGAGACAGAGAAACAAACCAAGAAATCATGATGGATTAACCAGACTTGACTGTATCTAAAAGTAAATGCCATCCACAAAATTGCTGGAACATGGCAAAACACACTTGTCATAAAAATGTAGCCAGTAATCACTGCAAATACATTCTTAGTAAGTTAGAAAAGTGCACTGCTATGAGGTTAACATGCCGGATGAAAATCTGATGGACTGTGCTTAAATTAAGTATACTTTCTGTGCACAAATAAGAAACAAAGATCATGCTGTTTATACACTGCTTTCATAGATTTCTCTGGCCCCCAGGGTTTTGTGATGAGTCCACAGCCGAAAACCAATTTCAGGTATGATGAGATTAATGAGGTACATTAATTATTTGATGGCAAAAGAATTTAAGGGCAAACAAAAAGGCACTATATTATGTATTTTCTCTCTGTGCTAGGACTGATCCTGTAAGATCAGTCCGCTATTGTGTTCTAAACGTCTCCAGTTTGAAGCTTATGGGAGTTTAGGGAATTCAGCATGTTGCAGGATTGCATCTATTATGCCTAAATCAGATTATATATAAATACCGTGGGTTTAGTTCTCATTTACACTGGCAGATAATGTATCAAGACCTTGATGTGAATGAGAATCAGGTTTGTGATTGCCCAAATTCAGCCAAGCACTTAAGTGTGTGTTTAATGCAAGTATGTGTGTGGTCCAATAGACTCCAAATTAAGCATGCGCTTACAGATTTTGCTGAGCAAGGCCCAGAGTTTGACAAAGATATATATTTCATTTATGGGTCTCTGTTAAACAAAATTAAGCAGGCGTAAGTGTAAAAATAAGAGCATAATACTCACTTCTTGGCTCCCTTGGCCCATCCACCGTAACCTTTATAGCTCTGTGGTATGTAGCGACTTGGGGGGGATTTGTCAGGACAGTTATTGTCAAAGTAAAGCTCTTCCCTACAAAGGGAAAAAAACAACAAGGAATGAGTGATTACAACATGAAAACAGTCACATGCATGTTCAGTAAAGAATCAGAGACGTTTAAAATTATTCCCTGTCGTTACCACAATCGTGAAAATTAAAAACATAACTGACCATAGGAGTTTTCCTCCCCTTCAGTTTTACTCTATGTCAAGAATATGTCCATGTGTTGACAATCTAAATGTTCCTTATTTAATAATGGGTCATCATACAATGACAGAACAAAAGTGATTCACTGCTGAGGACAAGCCAAATTCTTTTCTGTATTGAAAGTGGTGTAAATCCAAAGCAAGTCAGATAATTTAAAAATTTACTCCAGTTTTGCAGCTGTGTGACAGAGAGCAGAATGTGGCCACATGTTATTTACTTCACACAGCTTTATCATTTCATTTGTTTGACTCGACTACAATAAGATGAGGAAAGACTGTATTTTCCTCCTGGGAGTCATTTTAACAGGGAACCAGTGTCTCCTGTCCTTCATATGCCAGGGGTAAGATAATGATATCATTATTACTGGAACAGACTTTTTTCCTTACATATATTCCATCTATTAAACCCTAAGAAAGCCCTCGATTTTCTAAAGACAGTGAGAAACCCCTTTGTGCACACACGCTTCCCTCCTAAGCCTGCTTCTTTATTTTTCAGAGTTCGAATTCACACAGATATTGCACAAGCTCATCTGGAGCCTTCGGCTGAATGAAAACGTTAAAAATAAATAAATGAGCTGAGCCGAGTGAGCCCGAGCGCACATTCTCACAAGCCACTGGCCTCCGTTCGGGGGACTCACTGACAGTTGTAATCTGTTAGATATGCAACGGTTAGTCATGTCAGATAGTCAAAACTGAAAACTGTTTCAAGACAGGAAAAGGTGGGCGTATAACAGTGACTCAATAAAAGTCAGCAATCTTAGGCCTTCTTGCTGGTTTAAACTGCTACTTTACCAGACTCTTAAATTTTTTTTTCTTTCTCTCTGTCTATGTGCATTTTTGTTGCCTGTGCTTTTCCTCTTGTTGAACTCCAAAGGCATTCGATCAAGACACAAATCTTCAACAATATGTAACAGCACAAACTTAACGCAGTTTTTTCAAGCCTAATATAGAACAGCTTATATAAAAGGCATAATACGGAACAGAGCTTTGGCTGTCAAATCTAGTAATTGGTCTTTCTTTCTGGTCCAAGCCGTATATATCCCCCAAAACCTGCCTGAGACATGCATCATTTATTATCCGGAGTGCAACTTCAAACCGTCTCGGCTATATTTTTCACGAATCAAAATGTGACATGGATTTTTTTTTGAGGGAATATAACTGCCACTTGGAGTAAAGTGCTTTTCCAGGTGTAGCTGCGCTCCAGCTGCGCCCACCCCTCCGTGAGAGTGGAGGTCGAGATGCTGGCAAAGGCGTAAAAATCTCAGGAGGCTCAGTTCGGCCTCGGATGCCAACAGAGATGCATGGCTGAAGGTGGCTCCCCCCAGTTCCATGGGGAAATGGGTTATTTCACACATCTTTTCAGAATGACCACCATGGGAGAGTAAGGTGTTTGTAGGATGTCCGGTCTTACAGCCCTGCCCATCCACAGCCCCCCATGTAACCTGTTTCTTTTGCCAGCGTCGGCATGCACACAGGCAGAGCTCAGCCGTACAGCAGCTTCCTTAATGAAGCATATAGTGCCTGCACGCCTGCTTGTTTAGGTCTGAAAGGCTCTGAGCCTTTTATCCCTATCCAAGCAGGAATTCAGCCTATTGCCTGGATACCTATAAATTCACCAGGGACAGACTTAAGGCCTCCTTTAGCACCAGCCTATCGTGTCAAAGAGCCCGTATGAAATCATGCAATGCCGCCATTCAGACCACAGTTACCCATATAAAACGGGTAGAATACTATTGGCAGCTGCCAAAGATGCTAAAGGGATTTTCCATACACCTCGGAATGAAGAATTTGGCCTTCCAACGCTACCGTTCTCTTTCTGTGCCAAATCAGTACTAAAGTCTATTACAACGAAAAATTAGCCTAGCAAAACACACTGTTTCAAAGACCCTGTAAAATAATTCAGAAGAAAAGCACTGCAAGGTTTTCTACACTAAATATATCTTCGGATGATACAGCAGCCAGCAAATACACGCTCCTTCACAAAGAGCTGCGTTTCGACCTCGCCTGTGAGCACTTCATTACTGCCTCTCAGCCAGCCCAAGTTGAACAGGTAAGCACCTAATTTGAAAGGGAAACTGGTTTTGTTCCCTAGCTGGTATTCTAACACACAGAAGCATTAATGAAGTAACATTCATGAAGCCCCACCGCACTCAGTAAACAATACATCGCTTTATTGCAGGGCGCTGCACAGCCCTGCCAGCACGCTCAGGTTCCAGAGCTTTCAAGAGATGATTTACGTATTACAGGATTAAGAACAAAATAAATTTTTAAGGTCACACGTTTCAATGATGCTTATGCTTTCCACAGATAGATGTAACTGATTTCACAGATATCCTTCCTCCGCTACGAAATCCTTTAATGCACTTTTTATCGCTTGCCTTTATGCCCTTAGTCATTTAAACTATCCACTTTTAGAAGCTAAAGACTAATTGTAGTACTCTTTTATTAAATTCCCTAGCCAAGCAGGCATCTGGCACTATTGCTTTAGTGTGTCTAAACTGTGCATTCTTTGTTATTCACACATGTGAGTCTAGCCGACACAGAAAAGGACGAGATGGACATATGTTGAAGCACAAGGCAAAAAGCAGAAATTAGCTTGAAAGGAGACTCAGCAGCTTGTGTGTGTTGCATATTTTTTCAGTTAGATACTAATGTGATTAAAGTATCAGGAGACAACAAAATTAAGGTTATGATCCCCTGCTTATTGAAGACAGGAATTCTTTCTTCTCTGCGCTGTGGATCAGGCTTGTAAAAGTGAGCTACTGCCTCAAAACCACATACAAACAACTTCTGCATTCACATAAAGAGCTCTGGTTACTTATTCTGATGAATCCAGAAAGGTGTTTAAGAGACATTATACAAACAAAAGCGTGAAGTCAGGGCTTCTGCCAGGCAAGCAGCATTAATATGTATAAAATTCAAGTTTCTCCATTGAGCCATGGGAAGCAAGAAAAAAACGTGGGAGAGAAGGTGAAGTGGTAAGTTGATGATTCAGACTTCACAATCAAATTTAGAGATACAGAGATCAAAGAGCAAGCTGTTTAGAAAGATGTAAATCTAAAGTCAGGAACAGGTGTGGATTAGCTTCTCGCCACCGAAAAAAAATGATTTCTTTATTACTTTATTTTTCCTGTTCTACTTCACAACCTGCATCTACTGATATTTGTCTATGTAAGTAGCTTTCTCACTTCTGTTTGCAACTACTGCTTTCTTTCCTGCTATTTTAAGCGGAGTTATAAAAATCTATCATTAATGATAACTCTTTCTCCTTTTCTCTCTCTCTCTCTCTCTCTCCCTCTCTGTTCTAAGTCTGGAAGACAAGTCTGGACCAATTTCTCCATCCTGCCTCTGGCAGCAGAATGCAGCATTTCAGATCCTCCACCGAGTCCCGGCTGCTTCAAAGGAAAAGCCCTACTTTCTTCCGTTAAGATCATAAGAAATATAGGGGGAGGGGGTCAGCTCTGTTTGGACATAATTACACTTCATCAAAAGAAGCTTTCTTCATCTTCCATGCGTGAAAAGTCTGCAAGCAGTTAAGTCTGTCTTTTTTCTTCCCCCTTTTTTTTTTTTTTAAATATAAAAATTGCTATTTGGGAAACTAGCCAAAACTCAGAAAGCCAATATAGTAAAACAGTGCACACCCTTTGTTTTTCTTTGAAGTCTCTTAAATAAATATGTTGAGGGTTTGAAAAGTACACTATCGCTTTTCCATAGATTCTACCCAGACTGATCAGAGAAAAATTCTATTCCAAATCTACTAGATACCAATATAAATTAAATTACTGGAACCAAATTTCAGAAGTTTTGTGTTTACGTGTGTCTATAGCTATAGCTACTGAGGTTTTAGGCTCTCTAGTTCATTTCCTATGTTTTAATAAAAAAGTATATATCATACTTTTCAAATGAAATTTGCAGATCAGAGGTAGTACATCATATCTCAGTTCTTTTTCAGCACTGCTGAAATACTGATACACTGCTGAACTTTTACTGTAAGGCAGCATTAGTGATGGAGCCAGGGAACCTTCAAACCTAATCCATCAGCAGAATAACAAAGCAGGCTGTTTTTTCAAAGAAAGCAAGACAAATGGAAGAGGAAGGTAGCACCTTATCCAAAAGGGCAGTGAAGTCTGCATTTATACTGCATTACTTCTGCAGTAGTTATTCTGCATTTTGAGTTATTCTTTATTAACAATAATTTTCAAGTTGTAAAATGATAAAGAGAATCATTCAGCCAGGTTACTAAAATAAAAAAATAGCCACTCAAGCCACACTTATGGAATCACTTTCACAAAACACCAGTAATTGTAAAAGCATTCTGACTGACTTAAACTATCTAGGCCTCTGTCATATGTTTGATTTTTTTGTTTTTGACAAATGTTCTTTCCTTACCTAAGATGAATTACAACTGCTTTTTACGGAATACTATTGTAAATTAGCTTTATTGCTAATTCCCAGCACAGACCGTTCAGCTTTTATTTCTTTGTTTCCCTCCATGCAGGGCTGGTTTAAAAATGAATAATTACTGTGCGTACGTAAAGCAAAAATATTTAGGTTGAAGCAAGGACTGATATAACAAACCCCTCTGAGGATTCCTGCAGCAAAGACTGAAGTGCCAGCTTCCTTCAAGCAATCCTTTCAATCATTACCTCAAATTTTAAGGCAGCTACAAGAATCTTAAATTCTTTTGAGACTCGCAGTGATTACAAAGGCTTTCTATAACTGCAGTGCGCTTCCCAGGTTACAGGAAGGTCCAAAACAGCTGGAGGACAATGACAGCACTCTAAATCTTCAAAAAAACTGAAAGTCTCCCGCCCTGACATTTCAAGTAAAGGTTAAATTTTGTTCAAGCCAAAGCTTATAGCAATTCATAAAAAAGTCAAGCAGGTTACTAAAAAGAAAAGTAAGGCTTATCTCTGCGGGTCATATGCAGTTTGATCGTAAAGGGCAGGGAAGTCACTAGAAAGCTTTCTACCAATAGCTGTAAGCCCTTAAAGAATATAACCTATAGCACATGTGATATGCAAAACCGCCGTAATTATAGCTCTTCTGTAACAACTTCAGAAGAAGCTCTGCTGCTAAAGGGAATTCTGCGTCTCTCGTTACCGTGGCCTGAGATGCACTATCTGACTGTACAAAACTCATCACAAATATCCTCACTTTCTTCCACTTTTGCTGTTCAATTAAAATAGGGAACCAAGGTATTCTGTGAATCATTTTTGTAAAACTGGTGTCTCAAAAATGAACAAAGACGCGGCAGAAAATCTTTGCGAGGGAGAAAACCGCTTCACTTGGTTGGACAAAGTTTGCTGAAGCTTGCGAATAAAAGATGCATTCATGAAAGGCTGACAGCGATTTATTTACACGCTAATATGTATTTCCTTGTGAAATGAGTCTGATGTCTAGACTTTTCTTTTGCTTCACTACGAACGCGTACAGCGCAGTGGCCTACCTCTTCCGCTTCTTCCCACAAATCGTAAGTCATTGAATCTGGCCACCTGGTTCTTCATCACGGCAGAAGCGTTTCGCAGCTCTGCAGAGTAGTTCTCATCGTTTCCAGCCATGACAGTGACCACGGTCCCATCGGGCACTTCTCCCAAGGCCACCACCTGTTAAAACGGGAGGAAAAACCACAGCTCGTGAGACAGCCCTCGAAAACGCGTGTCGCCATCCCAGCTTTGCACCCTGCCACGTTCATGACGAAGCTCTGTGGCAGCTTCTCCAGCCAACTGTGGTGAACAGTCATGTGTTAGCTGAACACAGAACAAAGTGCCACATCAAACAAAGAAACACCATGTATTGTCTCCCTCTCTCACAGCCTAATAGGGAGTTACTTCTTTGTTACATTTCTTCTGAAACATTCAACAGCCTTATGCAGAGGGCCTGGTTTAATACTTCCTGAAGGCCAACTTTGTTCTCAGCAACCAGCGTGCAGCGAGAAAACACGAGGCAGGGCTTGTAGCCATAAATTACACACGAGAGCACATTTGAAATGGAAAGTCGGGGATTGCTATCAGCAGCCACAGCACCCGGGTTGGGTTGGTAGCGGTCGGGCCCGGCCTCCCGGCCCGTGGCCTCCTCGGGCCTCACGGGGCCACCAGCAGCGCCCGCGGACCCGTCGTGAGGGGTGGCACCGGGGTGGCACCGGGCACGGCTCCCCGCGAGCTGCGATGGAGCGCTTCGTGGCTGCAAGTCAAGCTCTTCAGATGCAAGATGAAACAAAGGCTGCATTTCCTCGCAGGCATGTAAATCTTCAGAGCGCTCGCAAGAGTCGCGTGTGGTTAGCACCGATACCCCGCTCAAATTCCAGGACGGGTGAGAAGAATAAATTAAAGTATTTCTCCCTACGTTGCAGCTCCCTGATAGTCCCACTTTCATGCCTTGGCGGTTCTGTAGTGCTCTAACCGACGATGAGATAAATGCCACAGAGCGGACAGCCACTGTATTCTAGTTTGAAAACACCGGTGATACCCACGGTATTAGCACACTGGGACTTTTTAAAGCAAAAACAAAGTTAAACAGGAACACTAAGTTACCAGGAAGAAAACATACAAGTTTCTTCACACGGGATAAAAAAAGTCCACAGAAGTGGAAATAATTTCCTGTTGCCCAGTTAACTAATACTGATGCTAGAAATGCATTTACAACAAAAACAGGTCCACAAATATTGCACGGCTGAGCTGTAACTTCAAAAAAAATGTAATTTTGAGATACAAAACCTGTCCTTTTGCAATTCCTACCAGTTTACATGGTCAGCTATGACTTTTTATATAACCCATTTTATTCTGTCTCCTGAAATATGCATGACATTTTGTCATAAGCCCTGCTTGAAATGTCTTTCCCATAAATGATCATGCCTGAAACTAATAATTGAAGGTTGCACTGTAATATTAATTCAGCAAAAAGAATGAGTTCTGAATATATATGGAGAGCATTACATGGCCCAGTGCACTGTAAAGTGTTTCTCTACAACAAAAATTAATGACAAATGTATACAAAACCTGAAAATATTTAAAATAGACTATATTATTGAAAAATAGTCTACTTCATCTTACTTAAGGGAAAGCATAAAGCAAAGCTGATTGAAAAAAACAAAACGGATTACCCCAACGCCTTTCTGTTTTTCCACAAAATAACAGGTAACACCGCCCAAAACTGAAAACTGAGTCCTGCCACTAACTGCTGTGAGGTCTACATGGAAGGATTTGACTTTAAAGCGATTCGAATGTCCCTGAGCACGAACACACAAGAGCCACCTTTGTGGATAAGATCTGAGGTGCCACCAGCTCCCCACCCCGGGTCTGACAGCAACCAGGTCCGCGGGCTTCAAAGCGAGGTGTAAAGAATCCCACCGGAACCAAATGGTAGTCACATCAGCAGTGATCATCGGCTGAGCAGAGGGGCTGACTCGAGCCCTTAATAAATGGCTATCAGCTTAAAGTCTTAAAGCACGGGGCTGCTTATAAAGTGCTCCCTTCTCTGTGATAGTGTGCTAACTCTGGACCGTCTTGTTATGCACGTTCACACCCAGGGTGGTTGCAACCTCTGCTTTTTACGTATTTGTCACAAACAAAAAAATCGCATTAACTCCAGAAAGGCAGAGAAACCGAGAGCACGGGAGGAAGTGCGAGTCTGTCGGGGGCCTCGGAAGAGGGAGTGAAATGACTGCAGCCCCCGCTCACCTCCCGCTGCCTGGGAAGCTGGGGCACGCAGCGGGCAGCCTGCAGCACCCCTCGCCCCCAGCTCGCATCGCCTGGGCACGAAGGAGAGAGCCGTGCAGGACTCAGAGCCTCTCCAAAGGCCCTTCTGCACCCCTGCCGGTACTTCTCACAGGTTTCTTTCCTAGCCTTTCCTCTGTCGATGCCGGTGCAGTTTGGCAGCCCGGGCGGTAGCGTGGAGCTGCACGTGCCGCTGCCGGGCTCGCTGCGCTATCACGCCTGATCGAGGACCGCATCCCGACTGCAACGCACCGGCTGCTGATGCAGCATGATGCAACATCTCCGGGAGGCTTACGAGGAGAGGGCTGGAGGAAAAGGCGAGCTGAGATCGGGGGTGAAAACACGCGACTTCGGCTATTAAAAGAAAGTCCTCTTACACAAAAAGCTCCCCTGCTATGCAACAGGAGTAAGATGTTTGTAATTTTCCTACTTTCGTGCCTTTTTTTTTGTCACGAAATACCAGAAGGTTACTGCACGTGTAAATAACAGCACTGCCTAGAACAAAGCTTCTTCGCAAAACAAATTTGAAACCTGGGGAAATATAGATCACTGAGAATTTTAAAATGTAACTTTAGACATTGAAAGACTGTTTGCACAAACCTTGATTTGGTGATTTTATGCCATGTCTCAATTAAAAATTATTTGAATATTCATAGAAAATGGATTGCAAGTGCACTGTGAAATGAATAAGAACTAAGTAAAAATTTAAAGATGAAAATAGTCACAGTGCAAGTTTTTTACCTATTCTTCAAACATAAATACCTCCACCATTTCATAGTGTTTATTTTCCATATCAAGCTACCTACACATTTTGATGATTAAAATTAATTTTGCTTTCTTTAACTAAAACTCAACACGATACTAGAACTCAGACGAAACCACAAAATAAAAACAAACCAATTCTTACAAGTTGAAAATAACTATGTATTTTTTTTGCATAGCACAATTCTCATCTGGTCAGGCAACCTGTTTGCCCGTTTTCTGTCCAGCGGGATTTAAAATGGCCAAAGTATGTATCCTAAAAGATGGAAGCTATATGCACGAAGCAAAAATACTAAACAGGAGCAGGTACTAAGGCTTTCTGCAGAGCGAAACGCTTGTTTCAAAAAAAAAGCTAGTATACTTGCTAAATAGCTCCCCTCAGACATTGATACCTATCACTTCAATAACTCCTCTTGCAAAATACCGAATTTAAACAGCCTCTGAATGTCAAATCCTCCGTAGTGAGAATGTCTTTTCCAGAGATTGCCAAAAGAGCATCTGATACTATTAAAAATATTTTAATGTTCTGTAACTTAAAACAGAATAACTGATTTGCACTACTTTTTTTGTTTAAAAATACACATCTGGGCTGACAATTTATACACCAGGTTTCAGCTTGAAGTTATTTAAAACAGCTGAGTTATAAACTCTGAAAACTGGGGTTTGGAGTGGAAACGCTGACAGACCCTGAACTACTGTGGTGCTACTGGGAGAGATGGCATATATATACCTCACGTCAATTTTTTTCCTGCCTTTACGTCCACTAAGGTGCTTTGCTGTTATCAGCCTCGTGCAAGACAACGTCCAGAAGCCTCTCGTAACATCTAGGGTGGCAATTTGGGTCTTTATGGCGTTCAGTAAAAACTCCCAGACAGCGGCATAAACAGAGGGCCAAATCCTGATGACTGTACACAGATAAAGGGTGGCTGGCTATTAAGAAACATCAGTGAGTAAATTTGATGTGGATCCTGGTGCACAATATCCATTTCTTTTCTGCTTGAATATTACTAGATTGTGAGAGCTCTGTTAGGAAGTACATGTTTAATGCTCTTCACCACAAAAACAGTTTGCATTAGCAATCTTATTAGTTAGTACATTCAGTGCGGACTCCCTCCCCAGAGTGTGTAAATATTAATACTTAAAATTCAAATGTAATACTTAGCCAACATTATTTCACAAAATTATAATCAAACCCAGCACTGTTTATAACATACTTCCTTTCCTGCATATGATTTATATCTGTTTTTTCTTAAATTAAAACAGTGCTATATCCAGGGTACTTTTTAACTGGAGATCTCTGCGAGAGAATTATGACACACTTAACGCACCACTCAAAACATTATCATCAACATATTATTTATTGCCAATAAAACTTCAAAAAGTGTGTTGTCTGTGAGCCATTTTACTTTCAAGTTACTGCTTAGCCGAGATTTCTATAGCCCAAATCTGTCTTTTTTTTTTTTTCTTTTTCAGCGATAATTCCCACTCTGCTGTATCACATCAAGTGTTTTGCTGCAGCTTCTTTGGTCTAAAAGTACTGGACAGCTGCAGACAAGCCGCATTTGACAAACGACATACAATTTTAAGAATTGTCAGATTTACTTCAACTGAGTTTCCAATTAATTCACCAGTAAGTACGGGCATATATATATATGCCATATTTGAAAGAGAACAAAGTACGGATCGTGTGCTGCATGGGAAAGCGCAGACGTGCCCGGAGCTGGAGGGACAATTCAGTACTCGTGAGGCATCAGTAGATCGGTCAGACCCATACCTGCCTGTCAGCAACCCCATTTATGACCCAAATACAAGTCGTGTGTAAGTACATGTGAATATTAGCAGTTTGGGAAGTGCTCTGATGCTTTTTCAACCCCTTTATCGCACGGACGTAGCCTTATTGGGATATCATTCTAAATACTTTAATATTTAGTTTAGATCTCTCCCTTATTCTAACGAGCTGCGACCGCATCCTTTGAATTGCCGTAAGGTGGGAGAAGGCTCGGGGTTTTCAAACGAAAACAGAAATACGGATACGGTAATGTGAGAGCTCCCACACCGCGTCTATAGAAAGCGGCTACAATACCAAGCTAATCTACTACTGAATTAAATCACAATCACGGCCCTGGGAGAGCTCCTCCTCCTCCTCCTCACACCGCAGCCCCGTGAAGCAGAACCGCTCCGTGGCCCACGCCTGGCCCGGCAGCACCCGCCAAGGCCCCGTTTTTCTGTTATTTCCACTCAGCCTGACCCTCGCCGACCACAAAAGCAGGCCACGTTCGGAGCCGTCCTGCACCTCGAAGCCCGACAGGTTCCTTCCCTGTGCCCGCAACCTTCGGCCTGCCCTAGCCTGCATCCCTACTGCCTTCCATCAGCATGGCACCGTCACCGACAGCCCCTTGAAAACCACTACATTTAGCCACTTTTAACGATTTTCCGCGGACAAAGGGGTAATGCCAGCACAGCTTTCCAGCGCACGGCCTGGAAACACTCAGACCCTTTCCAAGCACGGCTCCCTTCCAGCCCTCCACAGGCACCCCACGTCCCAGGCCGAAGCCAGGCAGGTGTCCCGGGACACCCGTCCCTCTCCATCCCCACCAAAGGCCACGGGAGGGGACATCCAAGGCCAACACCGTCGGATGCCGCAGGGGAGGAGGAGGGCTCGCTTGCAAGCATGCAACCGGTGCTGTTGTTGGAGCAGGAAAGCAGCCCTCTCCTCGCCTGAGGTGGGGATGCAGCGGGACATGGCATCCGTTTCTCCCCAGGCCTTGCTGAGGAGAGAGCGTCCCAGGGCCAGGCGCTTCCCCGCTCCTCCATCAGGAGAAGCGAGGGGGTCCCGGCCTCCCCCCTGGGGTCTCCCTGCCCCATCTCAGCCCACGCTGCCTGGGGATTTGGGGGGAGGGGGGGGCACGGACAGCAAAGGCCCACTCCTCTTCTCCCACCCCAGCCTGACCCCCCCCCGGTACCCCAGCCCTCACAGCACACCTCACAGCACCCCCCTGCGTGCCCCCCGCCAGCCTCAGGACGGGGATGGAGGCAGAGGTTGAGGCTGAGTGGCTGAGGTGCTGGGCTTGGAGGGGGGGGGGCATCCATTTTGCACCCTGCTCTTGCACCCTGGTGAATCGCCCATTCCTCAAGGGGGGGATGATTGACTTAAAAAAAAAAAGTGGGGGGGGAAGAGAGGTTCTGGGCTGGGGGTGGCACACGGACAGAGGGGGAGGCTTGAGGGGGATGACACCGGCTCTGCCTGGCAGGGGGGAAAATAACGGGATGGCCCCTGGAGGGTGGGGGGGGGGGGGTGACCAGGCGTTGCAGGGGGCACGGGAAGCACAGCGGGATGGGGTGGGCACAGGAGACAGCAGGACGGGGGGGGGTTACAAAGGGCACTGCCAGGCTGGGGGGCGCACGGGGGGCACTGAAGCACGAGGGGGGTACAAAACCCCTATAGGCCCGGGGGGGGGGGGGGGGGGCAACAGGAGGCATTGCAAGGGGCACAGAAGCTCTTGAGGGTCAGTGGGACACACACACCCCGGAGGCACTGGGGGGGGGGGGGGGGAAGGAGTCAGTGCAGGATGGGGGTGGGAGGGGGACACAGGAGGCGCTGGGGGGGGCACAGAAGTCACCGTAGGACAGAGGGGGCACAGAAGTCAGTGAAAGATGGGGGGGGGCACAGAAGTTGGTGCAGGACGGCAGGGGGGGACACACAGGAGGCAGTGCAAGACGGGGGGGGGGCACAAGAGGCACAGGAGGATGGGGGGCACAGAAGTCAACGCAGGACACAGGAGTCATTGCAGGCCGAAGTGTGTGTGTGGGGGGGGGGGGGGGGGACAGATGCAAGGCGAGGGGGGGGAGCAGGAGTCACTGCAGGACGGAGCGGGGGGGGGGGCAGGAGACACTGTAGGGGGGGAGCACAGAAGTCAGTGCAAGACGGGAGGGGGGGGGACAGCAGGCACTGCAGGATGAGGGGGGCACAGAAGTCATTGAGGGGGGCACAGAAGTCATTGGGGGGGAACAGAAGTCATTGGGGGGGGAACAGAAGCCATATAGGGGGGACACAAAAGTCATTGGGGGGCACAGAAGTCACTGAGGGGGACACAGAAGTCACTGCAGCACGGAGGGGGGGACACACGGGGGGCACAAAAATCAACACAATACGGGGAGGGGGCACTTCAGGATGAGGGGCGCCGAGGGGGGGGACCCCCCCCACACACAGCAATGACTCCGGTGGGGGGGGGGGGGGGGTCACAAAATCCCCTCTGCCAGGACAGCATCGGCGGGGAAGTGGGGGGGGGGGCGCGCGGGGGGGGCTGGGTCTCGAGGGTTGGGGGGGGGGGTGGGGGGGCGAGGGGGGGGCTCACCTTGAATGCCACCGGGAGGGTCTTGTTGCAGCGCCAGTGCGAGGGCAGCACGGAGCACAGGAAGTTGGGGCTGTCGGTGCGGACCAGCTCGGCGGGGTGGTCAGCGATGATCTCCACCATGGTGCGGTTATCGTGGGGGCGCAGCCTGGGCACGGCGGCCGCCGCTTCTTGCTGCTGCTGCTGCTGCTGCTGCTGTTGCTGCTGCTGCTGCTGCTGTTGGGCTACTACGACCGGGCTGACTTCGCTCATCTTGCCGGGCTGCAGGCTGCTGGAGGGGGGGCTGAACCTCCGGCTGGTGCTGGGATCTACGGGAATACGCATCACAACAGCCACAAGTTAGCGAATTGGGGGGCGGGGGGGGGGGGGGGAAAGGGGGGGGAGCGGTAAGGGGGGATCGCTGGAGGAGGCGTGTAGAAAAAAAAAAAAAAAGGGGGGGGTGGGGGGTTGTAAAAAAAAAAAAAATCGTCGAAAAAAAGGGTGAATGAAAAAGTGGAGGCGTGAAGATCAAGGGCCAAAAAGCGAAAAAATAATAATAATAATAAAAAAAAGCCAGCAGATTAAATGCACGAGGAAAAAAAAAAAATCTCAGTCTGGTTTTTTTTTTTTTTTTTGGTTTGTTTGTTTGTTTTTCTCCGAGGAAGCCGGACGGGGCGGGGGGCGATGCGATGCCGGTCTGGGGGCGCCTGCAGCCCGCAGCAGCGAGGAGGGCGGCGGTGGGCTCGGGGCCGGGGCTGCGGCTCTCAGCAGAGCCCGGCTGGAAGCTGCATGGTCCCGGCTGCACCGCGCCGCTTCTCCTCCTCCTTCCTTCCTCCCTTCTCGCACAGTCTCTCTGCTCCTTTCCCTCCTTCTCGCCACCGCTTCTTTCCTCAAGTGCTTGAGTTTCTTTCCTTTTTTTTTTTTTTTTTTCCTTCCCCTCCCTCCCAGTCCTCTTTTTTTTTTTTTTTTTCCTTTCTTTTTTTTTTTTTTTTTTTCGGATTTTCTAAGGTTGGCTGGGGAGAAGCGAAGGCGCTGCTGCTGCCGCTCGGGCTTCCTGGGCTGCTGCTGTGCGCGGCGGCCAGCAGAGGAGCGGAACTTTCAAGGGGGGTGTCGAGGGGAACGTCCCGGTTTCCTCCGAAGAAGTCTTCCTCCTCCGGACAAACAAACAGCGAAAAAAAAAAAAAGAAAAATAGGAGAAAAAAAAAAAAGAGATGGACAAAGTCCCGCCGGGCTCCCTCCGCTTCTTGCTTTAGGAAGCCGGGGCTCCGCGAAGGCGCTCCCGGGGGTGGTTTTGGGGGTGAAAAGAAAGTTTTAGGGGGGCCGGGCCAGGAGGGAAGTCCCACAGCTGAGAATGAGAAGAGAGGCTTTGGCCGGTTCCTCTGGGAGGCTTCGGGGCTTAAGAAAAGTTGAACTTTCGGATTCCCAGGGAAAAAAAAAAAAAAAAAAAGCGGGGAGCGTAGCTGGGGGGAAAAAGGGGGGAAAAGAAAAAAAAAAAAAAAACAGTTCTCTTTAGGCTGATTTCTAAAATATGCCCAAGTAAATTCTGGGAAAAGGCAGCCTCGGTGCAGTCCGGTCCTTTTAATTAAGTCGCTGCTGGATCCAAGTCCGCTGAGCTGAATAGGCTAACAAAAATCTTTCCTTTTTTCTTTTTTCCGCCCTTGATGAACAACAGCAGCAAAAAAAAAAAAAAAAACATTAAAACGTCGGTTTGTCTGAGTTATTTTTCTTTCTGAAAATCGTTTTGAAAAAAAAAAAAAAAAAAAAGCAAAGCAAAAACAACAAAACTTCTTTTGGGTCCCAAGAAGTTGAGGCCGGGGAAGATGAAGGAGCCGAAAAAACACGCCACGGTTTTTTGTCCTGAATGTGGTTTTTGGAGGCTGGGATTTCTAATGATTAGGTTTTTGTGGTTTATATATACAGGACTCTCTGGCTAAGGCGATCATTATGCTGATGAGAGTCAGCAGCACGTGGTGCTTCAGCCCTCAGACTTGTGCAGCCTTCAAAATAAATAAAACAATGTGCATCCCCCACAGGAGGAGAAACTCTGCTCCGAGCCGGGCTCACCCACGGGGAGGGGGACGGGGACAGGGAAGGGGGGCAGCGGGACGCGGTCTCCGAGCTCCACTTCTCGCCGGGTTTTTTCCATTAACACTTTGGGGCTTGTTTGTTTTTTTAAAAAAAAAAAAAAAATATGAAAAATCTTGTTTAAAAAAAAAAAAAAAGTAATAATAAGCTGGTGCCAAAGGGTTTTTTTTTTTTTTTTTGCTAAGTCTCCGGTAGTCTAAAGCCTAAAACATTTCCTTGAATGAATGAAAGCTATAAAACCCCCCTCAGACTATTAAGGTAAAGGGAGTCTGGTTTGTTTTCTCCCTTTAAAAAAAAAAAAAAAAGAAAGAAAAAAAAAAAAGGCAGATCTTATTAAAAACAATTTACATACCCAATAGTAAAAAAGTGTAACCGCCTCCCGGGGCAGATAAGGACCTATCACATCCCTCCCGCTAATTTCTAAGGGTTTGCTCCTCCGGGCTCCTGCCGCCTTCCTGAGAGCGGCCGGCCCGACGGGGGGGGCCGTGCTGGGTGCCCCCGGGGGGGGGTGCCCACGGGTGGGTGTCCTGGGGGGTGTCCTGGGGGGTGTCCTGGGGGTGGGGGGGGGGACACACATCCCTTCCACGCCGCCTTTCCGCCGAGCCACACCGTGCAGAGAGATGTGCCGGAGGAGCAGAGCCCCCCCGGGCTCTCCCCGTGCCCCCGCCGACCATCCCCTTTTGATCCCCGCGGGGGGGGGTCACCGTGTGTCCCCGTGCCCCCCCCGGGGAGCGGAGGGGAAGGTGGGGCAGCAGGAGCCGGGCGGCCCCGCCGCGGCGCTCGGAGGCCGAGCTCTGCCGTTCGGTCGCAGGGGAGAGCTCTCGCTCCGCGCACCGCCGCTCCGCGCGGCTCGGGGGGGCGGCGGCTGCCGGGGCCGCTCCGGTGTCCCCCCCCCCCCCCCGGGGTCTTTCCCACGGCCACAGCGGGGGGCGACAGCCCCTGCCCCCTGCACGCACCTACACTCCTTCGCACTCTCTCTTTTTATTAGTATTTTTTATACTTTTTAACTTTTTATCGGTTTCCTTTTTTTTTTCTTTTTTCTTTTTCATGTTTTTTATTTTTCCTTTTTTCATTTTACGTTTTTTCATTTCTCTTTTTTTCATTTTTTATTTTTTCATTTATCCTATTTCCATTTTTTCTTTTAATTTCTTCATTTTTATTTCTTTAATTTTTATTTCTTTAATTTTTATTTCTTTAATTTTTATTTCTTTAATTTTTATTTCTTTAATTTTTATTTCTTTAATTTTTATTTCTTTAATTTTTATTTCTTTAATTTTTATTTCTTTAATTTTTATTTCTTTAATTTTTATTTATTTTTAATTTCTATCTTTATTTTTATTTCTTCGTTATTTTTATTTTTTATTATTTTTATTTCATTATTATCTTTTATTTCTTCGTTTCTTTTTTATTTCATTTCTTTATTTCTTTATTTTGTATTTCTTTGTGTCTCCATTTTGTATTTCTTCGCTTCTTTATTTTTTATTTATTCTTCTTTATTTTTCTGTTTTTTTTTTTTCATTCCTCTTTTCCTCTTCAAATATCAGAGGGGACGGGAGAAGTTTCCTGCCCTACTGCAAATATTCAGTCTCTGTGGGTAAGAAGCAACCACCCCCCCCCGAGCTCTCCCTGCTCCTGCAGCAAGGACAGGGGGCTGCTTTCCCCCCAGGGGCCACAGGCACCTCCAAAGGACGGTCACACTCCACCGAGAGCATGGGGGATATTCAGAAGCTCTGCTTTGCTGTAGTTGCGACACAGAAAAACACACTTTTTCACAATTATTTGGGTAAAGTGTTTGTGACCACGGTGTTTTATTAATTTATTTTTCCCCCCTTTAGCGGGAGGGGAAAAGCTTTCCATTAGAGCCATTCCAAAGGTGCCAGAAAGAAGGCAAGAGGATGTCTTATACCCGAATGCTATATATACCTGACAAGCATTACATTTCGAACAAGAAGATACATTTCCACTTTTAATTAGTCACACTAAAAGTTTTACAGTTGCCTCTCTTCCTACTAAAATAAAATAAAAAGTTAATTAGGATAAACCCAAATATGTTATTGGAAGCTACCAGTGTAAGGTCACTTAAAATAGTCCACGGTTATTTATAATCTTGAAATAAAATTTTCCACTGAACGCCCTAACAAAGTTTCAGGTATCTGGCACAGCTGATTTTCAGTCTCCGAGCAAAAATATCTTTCTGCTGAACATTTACACGTTTAACAGGAACTTACTACAGCCTGGAACAGATCACAGCTCAGAGCACTAGCATTTTATTTAAATGGTTATGGACAAATTAATAAAACTACCAGTAATGTTTATGGACCTGCATAAAAGCTGGATGGGATTTTTTCGAAATAGTAATTCATGTTATGATATATATAATCTGGAACTTTGGCTGGGATTTGGCTGAAATGGAGAGCAACCCTGCTGCTCGGCTTTCCTCGGCTTTCATTTCAGAACTTCTCGGAATTTTAGCCCTGGTTGCAAAATGGGTCATATTTTAAGATGTTAGAGAATTGCAGGAGGTTAGCGAAAAAATGTGCTTGCACTGCAAATTATGTCTCAACAAACACCTTCAGACCCACTTTATAAAATAAGATTTTCATTAGTACAGCTACGATTGCTGCAATTTTGATTGTCTTTCAGCTTTTTCACTTTTAATTAAGTTATGGATGCAGCCATAATTATATCGCTTTTTGCCAAAAAGGTAATGTTTTAAACAGCACAGGGTTTGTTTACTGTTACTTTTCTAAAACCCAGGCCTAGCGCGCTCGTGTTGTAAGTATCATATGCTCGAGAGGAGAAATAATTGTCGAATTTGAAAGATGCAAACCTGGATGATGTTCCCTAAATAAATAGTTTCGATGCCAGTTTGCCGGGCTGGAATGTGCTGTAAATATGATGAGTACAGAATTTATTTTGAGCTATAGAAGTAAATAGCCTTTGTGAAAAAGGAATAAGTGAACGGGTTCACGGGGTTTGTTATTGCCTTGGATATTTTTAGTTGGAGTGACTACAGCAACGTCAGCAATTATTACTATAGCTGAGGACGTGCCAATATTCTCTTTCCAAAATCTACCTGCCCAAAGACTTTAATTCACTCGTGAAAACGAGCATCAGGTCAAAATGTGTCAACTTCAGTAAGCTTAGTGCTACAGAAGGGATTGCCCAAATTTCCATTCATTTCAGCAGGGGCAAGATAAGCTCCAGTGGCTCTTGGCAGCGCTTTAGTTTCGCTTTGGCTGCGAATTGACTGTTTGCCCAGCTATTCTTTGCTTTTTTTTTTTTTAAAAAAAAAAAAAAAAAAAAAACAACAACAACTATGACAAACAGTAACTCTAGATTTGCACGTTGTTCGGTCTGTTAAGTAGACGTGTGGCAATGGGTTCTGTAACTACAACGTTCGTATTCAGACTCTGGACAACTCTGGTTTGTTTAACTACTGTGTCCCTGTCCCCTTGATTTACGGCCTAGATAAAAGAACACTCGTTGTGTCCTGAAATTAGCTGACAGCATTTAATATTTCAGCACCGTGCACTGAATTTTAGCATTTCTGGCCCCCGATACAAATATAAGCACAGAGGTTCGAAAGTCAGGCTGGAAAATGACGATATTAAAATAAATAAATAAATAAATAAATAGATGGACAAATAAATAAATAAATTCCAGAATATTACTTTTTAATATTACTTTTTTCCCACCATATTCTTGGTAGGAAGCAAGGACCGATGGCTGAAACTTGCTTGCTTTGCCTCCAGATTTGATGCTGGCTGGCTCTGGGGCAAGTTTTGCTTCAGTGTAGAATGGGGTACTAATGATTACCACATACTTTAAGATATAAGAAATGTGTGTCAAGTCCTCAGAAGTCAAAAAATTAGCAGGGCTCTCCTCCCGTAAAGCATACCAGTAATACCAGGAGACGAAATCCAAAAGCTGGTAAGAAACCTGCCGTGTCACTACTGAAAAATGGTTGGCTTTTCCATGGCATGCAGCGAAACGCATGTTATGCAAACGACAAAGTAAACGGTTACAGAAGTCTGGATTTTCTCCTAATGATTTACTTTCTGCTCCACTAACAGGCATAGGCTGAAAACCTGGGTCTCAGTCCTGCTGTAGGGTTCTCCCGTTCCCCACCCTAATGGGGGTGTAACCCTAATGGGACCTGCAACCCTAATGGGACCTGCAACCCTAATGGGACCTGCAACCCTAATGGGACGGCGTGATTTTCAGTGAGGTGTCGAGCAGCAGATGGCCATGCCATCGTTGTGATGGAAAAGGAAGGAGGGCCTACTTCCCACCTTGTACCAATATTTTAAAGGGAAGGTATGGCCTGTCTGGCCGTAAAAAGCTGCCAACGGACTATGATTAGAAAAAAACGTTTGGCCCATCTTTTTCAAGTAAATTATATTCTTCTTTGCTCGTAGCATGCAATCTATGAAAAATCAAACTGCAGAAAGTTGTTAGGGTCCCATAGTTAGGGACGAACTTTTTTCATGGCAAGGTTGACTTTGTCCCTTTCCATTAATCCTGGTCACAAATTCTGTGTAACCAATTCAGAACGAGAAAAAAAGAAAAATTCTCTTGAATAATTTCAGACAAAATAAGCACTTTGTTTCAGAGACATAAAGGCTAAAAAATGAACTTACATTTTCTTCTTTCTTTCTTTTCTTTCTTTTTTTTTTTTCTTTTTTTCTTTTTCCTTCTTTCAGCATATATAAAAGCAGCATGAGCCAGAAACTTCACGGTTATTTTTTCTGTTGACCTCAATGAAAACTGGTTCCCTTGACTAACTGTGGGGAAAGTGGGTGGTATAACTGTTTGTAATTAAAAAGGGTTTATACATTTGGAACCTTGCAGAGTCCCTACATATTGCATGCTGGTTTTTAAGAGACTAATGAAGTGCACTCTGGCCAGATACAAGCTCCATAAAGCTCCCAGGGAAGATCCTACAAGATGTATGTCAGACTCAGGTGGCAGAGGTAGTTTTTAATGATCCCAACCACAAGCATTTCAGATCCTTGAACTCTCTTAGTGTTGCAGTGGTGAGGATTCCTGTTGGAAATCTATTCTCAATAGCACGAACGGCAGAAATAATTGTTAGGCAGATTTTTTGTTAATAACACAAACCTAGAAACTGGAGGAATAGAAAGAAAACAGTGCAAAACTTGTTCTAAAAAGGGACGGAAACATGCAATATTGAAAGAGGTAGGGGCAGCTACAGGGGTGAAACAGAAGAACAAAGCATTGAGTAATGATAAATATGAAGTAAACATAATGTACGCAGTAAATCAACTATTTGAGGAACTATAAAAATGTGTCTATTTTTGTCCTTTCTTTCCTGATAATCCCTTCCAATGATGAACTGAGCACAGTCAGGCCAGATCAGAGGATCGAGAACATAACCATATTTATGACATAATGTAATCCAGAAAATGCTGAGCATGCTGCTCACGTTTTAGCACAAAACACCCGCACCCCGCGTTAGGTGTGGTTTTAACGCCTTTGGTGTGTGGAGCAAAATATAGGATCACCCCTTGGCCGACGACTGGGGCATTGGCAGCCGTGTCCCAGAAGACGACAGCATCAGTCCAGAACCAAGCCTTGAGAGCTAATGACAAAACGCTAAACATCACAGGAATGAGTCTCTCTAGTAATAAAAGACAAAGATCTGGCAGGAAAAATGTTATAGGTGAAGCTGCCAGCAGTATCTGCAGTTAAGCCTGCCTACCACTTTCCAGTGTAAGACCTTGTTTTCACTCACGTAACGTTGCCAAATTTTAACTGTTCAGGATGAGATTTTCAATCCTGAGTCTGCCTCGAGCTGAATTTTTTTGGAACCTTCCAGCAGGAATACTTCGGTTGCTTTCTAGAGCAGTGTTAAGACAAAGCACATTGTTTCACCAAAGTTTAAACATTCTTAGAGTCATCCCAGTGTCTATTCCAGAGCAGCAACAGGACGTTTTACCAAAGAAGAGAGGAGCAGGGACAGAAAAAATCAGATAAGTTCCTTTTGTTGCCCTTGACCAAAAGGATCCACCCAAACTTGGCTGAGTTATAGCTTTCTGAAAATTGTTGAGGTTTTCTCCTGCGCGTGCGCAGTGCAGACGGAGCAGTTGGCAGCTAAATTCTGCAAAGCCTCCGTAGCAGCACCGGGCTCGCTAGACTGGATTGGATCTGTAGTCAGTCTCGTCTGACCGCTGTTCTCCCTGACAGTAGGCTGCACGAGATGTTTTAGAGGGAAGGATAAGAAACCCTAGAGTCAGCAGCGAGATACGGGACGTATTCCTCCTTTAAGGTCTCATCCTAGTTAATGGTAGCTTATAAAATATGATCAGAATGACTGTCAGCAGTTCGGTTTTAAATTGTGTCTTTTAGAAGTCTATAATTCAACCATAAAAATTCCTTCCAGGCTGAAATCTGGCTTATGCTGTCAGTTCAGAAGTCAAAATTCTTTACAGATTTTTTAAAATAGCCTGTTTTGAAGTGATAGAAAAGAAAAATAGTCGTGTGCAAATTCTGGACATTTCTGGTCTAATGCACTTCATAACTCAGTTATGGTAAGTTTCAAGATATGTGTCTCGAATGCTGGTCAGGCCCCAAAAGCAGCACAAGTAATTAAAATCTTAATAATTAACACTAGACTTTCAAATGTGAATAAGATTCTCTGAGCTCAGAATATTAGGAGTATTCTGACAACAGGAGGTTATGTGATATAATACCGAAACCTGTTATTTAAGCTTCTTTTATAAATATTTAATGTATTAAATGCATATGTATTGAAAAGCAAGAGAGAAATCCTTCTGTCTTTTCATGCCAAGCTCATAGTGAAGTCAGTCAGTCAAACATTTTCCTAATTTAAGCAATATAATAATAATAATAATAATAATAAAAAGCTATAACCTGGAAGTATCCAGGAGGAACAAGTAAGAGGTCCTTAGAGGGGGCAAAGCAGAGGCAAAACCTTTCTTGTAAGACCACAGCAGCTCTCATTCCTACCAAGCTTCCCTTTGTAGTGGAGAAGATGCAGCAGCTCTTCCCATCCTTGGAAAGCTTTCAAACACACTGTGCTTGGCACCCTGAGGTTAGCGTGATTTTGAGCAGATAAAAGCCCATTACATGAAAAGGCAGATCTCACCCTCTTTTTTTTTTTCTTTTTTTTTCTTTTTTTCTTTCTTGCTAAGTAAGAAAGAAAAGCCTTATTCTGCCTGCAGTCCCACTGATTTCAATGGGAGCCTTCATGGAATAAGGTGCTGCTTCACGTAAGGGAAGCGGAGGCAGGCCTTTAGGTAACTGGCTACTTTGCATTGTTCTCTTATCCTTTCCCATTTCTATGTCTGAATGCTGACGAATACGTAAAGTCTCCCAGTTCTTCGTTTCCACTTAAAGAGCTGGACTATTTCTCAGTTTTAGGTGTGAGAAGGCTCTGTTCCACTGTTTTCGACAATTGAAGTACACGGACTGAGGGAATCAGAGGAAAACTCTGTTTACTAAACACCACATGGAGATTGCCACTGATAGTTTTTCTAACGAAATTTATGACCTGTGTGGAGTAAATAAACTCCCTTTTTGGTAAAGAATCTGCAAGCCAATCATTCATGCTTGCTTAGAGACGTTACTGTTCGTGGTGCTTTTATGTGGAAGGCTACAGCAAAGGGTGATGTTATGTCTAAAATAGACAGTTGGCAGCTCCAAATAAAATAATAATAATAATAAAAAAGCCATTTCTGACATTTACTTATCGTAAGATTCTTAAGAGATTATGGCACATTCACCCTGATTCGGGAAAGAAAGAAGAGATAATGATAGGACAATTATAATTCTTGTAACTAATATGTTATCTTCATGCACACACTTGCATGCCTAGTTGCATTTACTGGCAAATTGTGTTGTTTTATGCATCTGAAATAAACAGAGAGCTCTCAGTATGTTCAAGATGTTTGGTAAGTCTGAAAACTGTCTGGTCTGCAAGTCTGTTTGCTCTATATCTTGGAGTAAATTAGAATCGGACAGACACTTCTCTTCTCCCGGCTGCCCAGCCTGAACTCCTATCTTACACTCCTTCCCTGCTCCTTTCCTCTCCATTTTGTGCTCTGGATCCACTGGAGACATAGCTATTCAAGACAATCATGAAAATTAAGCGAGGAGAGGGAACTTCAGCAGTGTCTCTATATCATATTTTCTGAAATACTAAAGTGTTTCTTATGCATAAGTGTCTTTCAGTGGTCCACCTCTTGATTTACAGTGGTGGGAGAGGAGAACAGGACTGTCAATATTTGTGACGTCTGCCTAATTTGATATATGCATACAATACACGTGCTGATTTTCTTTAGTTGATCACATTTGAAATTATTGATACAATCTTTAGTAAACACTATTCTACCTGTGAAAACATTCTGAGTTTAAAACTAGTAAGTGCCTCCCTGAGTGATGATCCCATGTCCTTACCTCACCCCGTTGTATTTCAGCACATATGCTATGGAATGTCACTGGGGCTTTGTTTTCTCTAGAAAAATGACCTGTTTTTGAAAAGGGGCGTCAAAAATAGTTTTCCACCCTCAGGTTCACTCAAGCAGCAGTAGAAGTGGTTGCCTCACTTGTGCGGACAAGGTCAGGCAAGTTCATTGCTTTCTGTAGCAAATCATGCCTGTTGAGGACTCGCGGGAGAATTTGCCTGAAGAAGGCAAACAGAGTCAAAATCAAAGAATTTGTTACAATAGGTGTTGAACTTGGTGGCTTTCTCCACATTGGAAGCGCAGTCGGTTTCAACGCTACTCCAAGATGAGTGGAGAGCAGGCAGGCATTTTGACAACACTCACCAAAAACACATCATTTGTCCGGGGTAGCACAAACCTACTGTTCTGAGATACCAGCGGTAGAAAAGGCACAATTCAGTAAGGCTAGGATAGTGCAAAGTCTACAGCGTCAACATGGGTTGAGACTTTCTCTGCCAATGTATACTTGCAGAACATCAGATGATGACCACTTTTTTAATACAGTGTTATTTGTCATCTTCATAAATACAACATGCAAGGCCACAAGTCAGTCATCCAAACTGGACGAATTTTAAGATTATGCAGTCAAATTTAAAGAAAAAATGACTTTGATAGAACAGTTAGTAGAAGAAAGCACCTATGCTATAAGCAAGTGACCAATATTCTCACCACATGAAGCTGATGACATGATGCATAATGCTGAACCTGCAGACACTTCATATGCCATTTGCTCTTATGTACTCTTATGTGAAAAAGCATAGGAAACTGATTTATCAAACCGGACCAGACTGAGTATCTCTGCTTCTTAGATACTTCTTATTAACTGACCAACTCCACAGGAGCATCATGAAAGAAGTGGGTTATTATATAAATTTCCTTTTCCCTTGGTATTTATTCCTACAATTGGGCAAAGAAACAGGTAGCATACAAGGAAGGAAACTGAAGCAGAAGTTTTTCTCAACCTGATTACATACGATGATATTTTGTATGGAACAACTTCAGTTGACCTTTGCAATGAATGCCATAAAATGGTATTTTGACCAGAAGTGGAACAACGTTTTCATAAGGATTACTGTTTTATCTGTCTGTCTGTCTGTCTATCTATGGAGGAACTTAAAAAGACTAAAGGAACATAGCAGCTTGCTCTCACTTGTAATTGCAACTGTAAAGCTTTAAAACTGTGCAAGATCTTTTTCGACTGTGCTGGATGCCATTAGCATTAGCATATTGCCACAGAAAAAGGATCTAAAATAGACAGTGAAATTCATAAGAAATCTTCCAAAAGCTTTCAATCTCTCAAAAACTTTAATCCCCAACAAGAACCTGACTTTCAGAAAGCCCTCTAAAATATATGAACTGTTCGGTACACTCACAGAGTTGATAACAGTCAGAGTATTTTTTTGATAATGAGAAAATCCAGAGCTATATTTAAGATGGGAAAGAGTAGTTTTTGAGGAATTTCGAGAGTGGTCAGTCACTGGACTTATACTTGTCTGTCTTTTCTTTTTCTTTCTTTCTTTTCTTTTTCTTTCTTTCTTTCTTTCTTTCTTTCTTTCTTTCTTTCTTTCTTTCTTTCTTTCTTTCTTTCTTTCTTTCTTTCTTTCTTTTTCTTCCTTCCTTCCTTCCTTTCCTCCTCTCTCTTTTCTTTTTTTTCTTTTCTTTTCTTTTCTTTTCTTTTCTTTTCTTTTCTTTTCTTTTCTTTTCTTTTCTTTTCTTTTCTTTTCTTTTCTTTTCTTTTCTTTTCTTTTCTTTTCTTTTCTTTTTTCTTTTCTTTTCTTTTCTTTTCTTTTCTTTTCTTTTCTTTTCTTTTCTTTTCTTTTCTTTTCTTTTCTTTTCTTTTCTTTTCTTTTCTTTTCTTTTCTTTTCTTTTCTTTTCTTTTCTTTTCTTTTCTTTTCTTTTTTCTTTCCTTTCCTTTCCTTTCCTTTCCTTTCCTTTCCTTTCCTTTCCTTTCCTTTCCTTTCCTTTCCTTTCCTTTCCTTTCCTTTCCTTTCCTTTCCTTTCCTTTCCTTTCCTTTCCTTTCCTTTCCTTTCCTTTCCTTTCCTTTCCTTTCCTTTCCTTTCCTTTCCTTTCCTTTCCTTTCCTTTCCTTTCCTTTCCTTTCCTTTCCTTTCCTTTCCTTTCCTTTCCTTTCCTTTCCTTTCCTTTCCTTTCCTTTCCTTTCCTTTCCTTTCCTTTCCTTTCCTTTCCTTTCCTTTCCTTTCCTTTCCTTTCCTTTCCTTTCCTTTCCTTCTTTCTTTTGGCATTATCTCTTCTTTTTGGCATTGCTACAGGTTTCTATCAGACAGCATGTCCTATGGCTTTCACACAAGATTGCACAAGTACCACACAGTCATTCTTTGTCTCCCCTGGTCCTGGATGCTACACGATTGTACAAGTACAAATGAACTTACAAATTAAATGGACACTCAAGAATCTAGATACTTTACAAGTACTTTGTAATGGAGGAACAAAGAAAACAGCAAGAATAAGGAAAGAATTTCTTCAGATTCAGGATTTCTTTACTGGCACTCTGTCTCAATTCCCAGCAAAATGCTTCAGCTGATCTCAGCTGTAATATTGGTTCATTGGAAAGAGTGACCGGATATGTCCCTTGGCTGATCTGAACACGTTGCTTGTAGTTTAAAATCAACACCTTAAATTGTTTATAATTAAAATAATATATATATCCAATTCATTAGTCCAAGAGTATCTTAAAATGCTTCTGTATTTTCTGTCACGATGCTAAGTCAAAACTAGCAGAGTGGAAATTGGAGAGAAGTAGCAGAGAAAGAAAAACATATCCTACTCCATTTCCCAGCTACGTAACTGATCAAAGCTGTCAAAAGAGCACCTTATAAACAAAAGAAAGACTGTCTAGAGAAGGGGTAAGAGTCTTCTTAGGAGCTCTGCTGAAGGCAGTGCTTCTTATCCAAAAGAAAGACAGAAGCATGTAATTGTACCCTTTAAAAGTAGGTCTCACCACTTTGCTGTGTGTTACAGATCACACGTTATTTTACACTGGAAGCTTAGTGCTAAAATCTAAAACATAAGGGCCAAGTTCTGCTCTTAGATACACACACACAACTCCAATGAACTCAAAGAGAGCTGTGTTCAAATGTGTAGCAATGGAATTTGGCCCTAAATATTTAAACATTTATTCAGAGAGAAAAAAGTTTCTCTGATACATTTGTATCTGATATCTTATGTACACAGATTACCACCACCGGGCGCCCACATTAAAGACTAAAATGTTTTGGGGAACCATAAACTCAGCATTCTACCTGCTTTGCGTGGTCAAATAACATTAATTTGTTGCAGGACGTTGAGGAAATTAAATCCTTAGCAACCTGTGGCTGATGTTATTTATTCTGCAATCCAGGAGTAATGTGATGCAAATTCCTGGCTCTATTCCTATATTTCAAAAAATTACTGTTTTGGATGTACCTGATTCTGGAAGTTTTCATTATATTAGTATGCAATTCAGAAGGAACTAATGTCCTCCTCTGCTCACGTTTCCTCTGCAGAGGAAAGCTCAGTGTTCGGGTTAATTCTCACTTACCTTTCAAAGGCTAATGACAGGAGCCCACACTAACCCAAACATGTAATTTGGAAATGGTTAACCTGAGGATCCCACCTGCTCTCCATGCCACAATGACCCCAGATGTATTTTTGTTAGGGATATAAAGGACTCAGAAACCTGCAAATTTTCTGTGAGCAACATAATGCTTTAATTTGTATGTCTAATACAACTAAACAATAACTGTATATAACGCTATTTTCCTTGGACAAATGACAACTGGAGGAGAGCTGTGTTCCGCGTTCATACACCTAAATTTAGTTGTCTACAATGTAAAAGTTTACATTCAAGCTCCCATTATACTCAACAGAGATCCAAAGGTCAATTCACTTGCCTACATTTAAGTATCCAGTGCCATTAGAGGTGCTTCGGGTTGCCTAAAAAATGGGGCTGGCACATGAGTCAGGACCTGTGGGAGGCCATTTGCTCTTTGGAAAGGCAGGTGGAGGCCAGACAGCATCACCCGGAGCACCTGGCATAGAGAAATGCAGTCAGTGGCTTCTGGAGAGCAATTCTGAGGACCAAACATAGGTGTCTACTTCAGGATGAACTGAGCTGGTCTCTTGCTTGCACTGACATTGACTGGGTTTCCATTGGCTATCACAGGAGCCTAAAACAGCCCACATGCAGACAGCTAATTTCTGGGGACTACAGCTGAAACTGAAACCTACACCTGATATCACAGTTGCCAGAATACGTACGTACTGGTGTTAGAGTGATCACTGTGCTTTTGGTTCACCAGAGTTAAGCTACTTCGCTTGTCTTTTTGTGCAGTAAGGTGGTTCCAGTTAAATGTTGGCAGGCAGGACTAATAAGCAGGGGTAATTACATGGGTGATGAATCTCTCGTCATGTTGCTTTGCTTCACTGAGTTCCCTGAGATCCAGAGGGACAATGCTTAGCTAAGGCTGCTACCTGCTCTCTAGCTAGGGGAATCTCTGGCTACTAGTCACGGCTTCTCCCCTTGCTTGGGAGAGTTGGAGCTTTGCCTTAACTTCTTTGACTTAATTTCTGCTTAGGACAGAACCAGCTCTGGGCTGCAGCTCTGTAATCACAGAGGTCACCCTTGAGTACTTCTGGCTGCAGAGGTGCAATGCAGGACGTGCCGAAATGCTGTGGCTGTTGTAAGAAGTAGGTAGGAACAAGAAGCGTGTGAAGGCTTCAAAGTCTGTTAGTAAATCATGGAAAGTTGGGCCTTGCACTCGGGTTTTGCATCAGAGCTAACGAGGTAAGTTATGAACGATCCAGAACCAAGAGATTCTTTGCTGGTACAAATCATGATTTTGGTTTGCTCTGCTGGTTATCTTGGCTGGGATCAAACCCCAAGCGTTACTTCAGATAATGCATAAAATTATTAGCGTAAGTTTCCTTGATTGTGTGTGGAAACTCCTAACCTCTTTTGTGGAAGCCATGGTTTTGAACAGTGTACAATAAACCAGAGTTATTTAAAAGACTCTCTCAGTTAGGGCGGTTGATTGGGCTGGCTGAAGGAGTCGGTAGCAGGGAACAGGACCCCCCAGCAGCTTTTCTTCAAGTGAATTCACACAGATCAGTCAGGAACAAAACTCTGCTTTTATCCTATTTTCTATTTCTTTAGCACGCTGCTTGCATGAGGATGTGCTCATGGTGTTGGCTTCTGAGAGGAGTGCGAACATGTGTGCGAAACGACCATTACAGATTGAAGCTCTTCATCAAAACTGGATTACACTTCACAAACTTCTATCTTCAAGCTCATGATGCTACCTAATTCTGTTTCTCCAGATCTTTAATTTCCAAGCACTGGAGTTGCCTCAAATCCATTTTGGCACAGAATACATCATTATTTTCATATTGTGCTCATCTACTCTCCTGCTTTTATCCATATGAGCCAGGAGTGAATAAGAGTTGGCAACTTCATACTCGACTATTATATTGCAGAGTACACTTTAATCAGCACCCTAATAAATAGCACGCCCAATTAATTGGGACAATTGCCAGCAAACCAATTCAATCCCGACACTTCAGTGGTTGTAAATGATGGATAAATAGCATGCTTGCTGTTGTCTGCAAGCATATTTGTTGTAATTAACAGGTATGATGTGGTGTTTGCTGGCATATGTTTCCTCCGTAGTGCTCTGCTCATTTTTTGAGCACGTTCCCTGTTCCAGTGCAGTTACAAAAAATAAAGGACAGATTTCCCTTTCAGTGTTTCCTTAAATTAACTCGGTGCTCTTCTATTAAACAAATAATATAGTATAATATAATGGAAGGGGCTTTCTATGTATTGCATTCCTATATAGTTTTGACAATAAATGTGATAATTTGATTAGCACGTTTCTGTTTTAACGTGCATAACAAATAAGACTTTGCCATACCATGGAATAATTTAAAATAAAGGGAATGATTTTTTGCTGCAGCTTTTTTTTTTTTTTTTAACCAGGAGTTGCATGATGGTTCACTTTATATTGGTGTTTCTTTTCTCTTTTCGGCAGACCTGCAGAAGTACAACTTATTATCTAGAACTGGTATGTGCTATGATTTACTGTATGCACGTGACACTTTCTCTCATTTGGACACCCTTTGCCAGGGAATTACATAAAATTGTACACAGTAAACCTTTCTAATCCCTTCATTCCTCAAAGATTGCTTTTATGGAGACTGAAAAAATATTGAAAGTAAATGAATATGAAAGGGGAAATGGTACTGCGGAAATCTCAACTAGGGATCTTAAAAACCAGGATGGCTATGGATCAACTGAGGGTAGAAACATTTGTGTAATTAAAGGAGAACATCATTTGTGGGTTATCGGAAAAGAATAGTCCATGTTGGCATTTACTTTGACTTGTTGGCAGGAGGAAAAGAAACCACCCTGTACCGCTGCGTACGGTTCCTTATTAGTTGTGGCTTCTGCAGAGGCTCCATCTCTTCTTTGGAGCATGGAGGATTTCTTTCATTACATAATCTGGATACACTCTTTTTTTAAATAGATTAATTTTTTTTTCTCTTGTGTGTGCAAATTCTCTTTGCACCAATGCTTCTATACTGAAGTTATTATGCCAAAGGAATGCAAGCGTCTAGAGTAACAATGGTTCATTTTCCTTTAATGACTTTGTCGACAGGATGGAGACATTTTTGTGGTGTGATGAATTCACTCGGTCTCCCGTTGTGTTTTCTCCACATGCTTTGGAAACTCTTTCTCTCTCTTTCTCCGAGAATTGTGGCCATCCACTCCAGCAAGAGCTTCATTACTTTATATTCATTGTATTTAAATGACACCCCAGTGGTACTGACCTCCTGGGATGATTGATGTAAATTATATGCTATGTAGGGGAAAATAAAATCTTTTTCTGACTTTTTATGTTCTGCAGAGAAATAAAAGTGAAAACAAATGACAGAGAAAATCGGGCCTATTCAAAGAGAAACTTTGTAAGCATTATGGTTTGAGCAGACTCCAGTTTGTAAAAGTGCTGAGACAGTTTATAATGACCTTATGATCTGAAAGGTGACCTGAAAAGGAAAAATAATTCTGTTTGTGCCCTTTTTTGGTTCTATGTAATGCATAACAAAAGCTTGATCAGGTTTTTCTCTCATCTCTATGAAGTTTCATAAGAATTCTGACTCGATTATGGAGCAGCTACAGCACTTTACCAACTACACAAGCACACAATACTATAAGGGACATAGTGTTCCTCAGTCCTCTTTCCTACTGTCTTCTACTAATTTTTTTGGTATTGATTTAAGATTTCATAACCAGTAAGTACCTGCCTTGCTCATTTGCTCTGCCAGAAGTTATCACCTATAGACACGGCAACACAGGGAATGTTCTTTCATCAGCCCAGCCCATTGCTGGGCTATAATTTAAACCACTTCATAGCCAGTAACCTCTCACTGTGAGCAAAAGCGTTTTGCACAGCAACAAAATTTGTCAGTAAAAGTTCTTTCAGTGCTTTTTCAGGCACCTCACCAAGTTTCATTGCTTCTATTCAAGCTCCTGGAAATTATGTAGTTCACATTGGACATACTAAACCATATTATCACAGTAACTACCTTATTAAAATTACCACAAGGAATTGGCATAGTAACTTCTCTAACTTCTGTGTTTTCACATTAGACCGTCTTACCAATTCGGATGTACGTAAAGATATGCATGGTGCATATCATAGAAATACCAGCAATATGCTGCCTTGCCTTCCTCACTTTAATGTAAGGTTTTGGCAAATCACAGAATTTGGCTAAAGACCTGAGCTGTCTCATGAAAGACTGCAGCATCTTTCATAACTTGACAGAATACTTTGATTTTCCTTTTGGCCAGGAAAATGCTTATCAGTAATCCTGTTTTAGCTGGGGTTGTCCAGATGTTTTTAAAATGTGTAATAGGAAGGAACAGTTCAGGTCATCCTCCTTGCAGCAAGAGCTAGAATTTGCTGTAAGTGCAAGAATCAGCAGCGTGAGGCCTCTTGTTCTCTAGGATGTTATCTTAGCTGCTTGGTGTTTTGCCCTGCTGCTGTCAGTGCTTAGGCTGGTATCAGCTTTACTTTTATAATCACAAGCAACAGGACGGAGAGCAGTGAGCAGCAGAATCGCCTCGTCTTCCTAGTGCTGATGTGGGAGGCAGGAACAGAGGAGGCCACCAGGAGAGAGCCCTAGGGACTGAATGGTTCGGGGATTGTTTAGTGTGCGGCAGCAGTGTGAATTCAATATGAACTGGCCAGGGCACAGCAGAAGACTTAGATTGTACCTTTGGCTGTTATTATCCTCGCAAACCTTCTGAAAAGCAAGATTTTTGCACACATCATGAATAAGACAGAAAGTACTAACGATTACTCAGTGTGCCTTTGTTGGTCACATTTAGTAAATCCAGGTTATGCGACGGTACAAATTAGCCAGTCTCCTGACAAACCTGGCAGATGAGTGGAATGACCACACTGAATGCACAAAACCCCACAATCATGAGGTGTCAAGGGTGGTTAAAAGCAAAGGTTAAAAGCCTAGGTGTCTCTTAGTCATGCCCTTCACCTTCTGCCTGCTGGATTGAGAGTACAGGAGGAGGAAAGGAGCTATTGCTGTGACACACGGAAAACAGGCCCTGCTTGTACGTGGAAGATACCTCAACACATTAAACTACCACAGTATTGTTGTAGTACGTGTTACATTGTAGTAAGGATCTACAGGTAAAAGCTCATTTGCCCTCAGTTTGCTGTTTTACTCCACGAGGTGAAAACACTGCTATTTCCACGTCTTTACGGTGCTGTCACAGCGGAGCCAGGAGCGCAGCGCTACCTGACTGAGGCAGCAACCCAAACACCCGTATAAATACAAGCTCCGGGGGGAACCAGCCTCTTCTCCCCAAAGCCTCCTCGGTCTTTTAAGACCGAGAGCACCCCCAAAACCCTCCCTCAGCCGCCAGGCCGCACCTGCCCGAGGCGGGCGGGCGAGAAAGCGGCTGAGGAGAGCGGCGGCGGCGGGCAGGAAGAGGCGGCGGAGGAGGGAGGGAAGAAACCCAGCGGCTGCCGAGGGAACCGGCCCAGAGCCTGCCGAGGGAAGGATCCCATCGGCGGCCAGCTCCTCCCCGGTCCCACCCCTCGCCCTGGGAGGCCGCGGCTGCCACACAGCAGATGGAGGCGGCGGCGGCCGCTGTGTGGCGGAACCGGCCCCTCCCCCGCGGGCGGCGCCATTTTCCCCCCCTGGCAGCCCTGCGCCGGAGAGCGGCTGCTGCTGCTGCTGCTGGGGGGGGGTGGGGTGGGGGGAAGAGATATTAGCCCCACTTTTCGCCCCTCTCTTTTCTCTCCTTGGTTCATGCAGTGCCTAGAGGGGAAGGGACGAGGTTCAGTTCCTGCCCCTCGCTTTCCTGTTTCGGACAGCAGCACACGGGGGGGGGACTGGGCACCACCAAGCCAGGCTGCTCCTACCTTCCTTCCTTCTTCCCCCCCCCTGCACACCTCAGCCTCCTCCTCCTCCATCCAACCATCCATCCATCCATCCATCCAACCAACCAACCCCGGGGGTGAGCCTTTGAGTGAGTCACCAGCAAAAGCAAGCAAACGATGCCTTGCTGTTAACCGACTAACTAAGCAGGGTCGCTCCTTGGGGGGGGGGGGGGGGGGCCTTTAGGAATATTAACCTCGCTGCCGGGCGGGGGGGTGGTGGGGTGGTTTTTTTTTTTTTTTTTTTTTGGAGGGGTGGGGGGTACGTTGCCTGTGGGCTGGGAGGTCGCTGCTAACCCCGGGGTTGTGCAGGGATTTTTAACGTTTCCCAGGTCTTGCTGGGCGAGGTGCGAGCAGCACAGGGTGCCCCGTGCGACCACCGCCGGGCTGGGTGGCGAGCAGCCCGGGCACGAAGGGTTTTTCCTCCGCAGAAAGCCTCCCGCGCTGCTGCCAGAGCCGAGATGCTCGGAAGGGGTCCTGCCTTCAGCCAGGGCTGTGGTGAGGGCTGGTACCCGGCTGCCAGCTCCCTCCCAGCTCCGCAGCCCCTCGGTGCTTCACAAAAAAGTGCCAGACCCTGGGACTGCCGCAGCTGGGAGGCTGCAGCCAGCAGCCCTCGCTCTGCTCTTGCATCGCTTGTGGCCTGCGTGGTCGTTGCACCCTGCCTTGTCGCTTTGGTTGGCCTCTAGCTAAGTTGGAAGATGGTTCTGGATTTTTTTTTTATTGTAAATTTAAGATTATGTAACCCAGGTTGGACTCTGGCCTGCCATACATATGCTGCCTACTGTGGGGTAGAAATTATTTCTTGTCTCTCTGATGCTGTGAAATGTCAGGCGTTTGTAATGTTTCTCTGGAAGGAGTGGGTTTTGTTTATTTTGCATAAACAGGCATGGTGGTTTGTTGATAGAAATCTTGTAATATTCCTTATGGAATTTATTAGCCTGTGCAGAAGTTACTGTTAAATGCTAAAACCTAGAGATAACTGCTGCTATGAAAGAATACTTCTCTGTGTAGACTTTAAGTGGTTTTATTATTTGCTAACTATATTTTCATGTCCTATGTACAGATCAACTGCTTATAAGTTCCTAGAAATTATACAAATGAATTCTTTGCAGTCTATGAATGCAAAGCAATACGCATGCAAAATATTTATTACCGTGTATGCGAAGGGGAGGCAAGAACCTGACATTGCGGATTACCGAGTTTGCTGTGTGGCGTTAGTGTTAATGGCTTATTGTGAGACATCAGATTTCCTCAGAGTGAACCTGTTTCCAGGTTTTCAGTTCTGTTGATGATATGCTTAAACTTTCTTTTGAAGTCTTTGATCTAACTCCCACGTCATTCTCTTTCTTGATGCAGGCCTCTCTTTCCATTTGACTTAAGGCACTGCACCCAGCGCGGTGCTGGCTTACTTGGCAGGGTGCAGTGCACCCTCCCTTTCATCCCTTTTACATATTTTTCTTTTTGTTGGCCAGATCCAAAGGACATGGAAGGTGGTGTCATTCTTTCTGTTAGCTTTGATGGACCTTGCACTGGCTCATACTTGCATGTTACTAATATGCAAATCAGATTTTATTTTGGTGACTTTTTGTCCTTTGTATTGTTTCTGTATAGATATGAATGCTGATATTGCAAGCAGCATTTCCAGTTTGTATGGCTTTCTGAAAGCCCTGTCTCTGAGTCTTGTGAATGTACAAAGTTGTTATGTTTCATTTACGTACAGGAAGCTGTGTTGATTCTGGAGAAAAGGTTGACATCTAACCAGAATATGCTAAAAAGCCAGGAGCAGGAAATCTCAGAGACATGACTTCGGAGCAGTAAATGAGAAATCCCTGTATGCTTTAGTGGCTCTTTACTCACAGGTTTTGAATATATGGATTTGGAAACATGGCCTAAGGTTTAACAGGATTCAGTGGCCTTTAGATTATTTTCTAAGCCTCTGAGTGTCATAACCAACTGAATTATTCTCAGGGACTTAATGGTGAATAACATAGAATGGAGCTGTCTGAAATTTGATTAGTCAATTAAAAACTTGTCAGCATAAGCAAGCTATTATTTAGTAAGCTACAAATGCTTGAAGAATTACTTACTATATAATAGTCTAAGGTGACACTGAATGCTGTTGGTGTTGTTATTGCCCTTCTGCTGTGATGCCCTCAAGCCGTGAGACCAGCTAGACAGTGTATTTCTAGGTCATTATTGCAAGGGTGTTTTAAGGCATGGGGCCAAACCCATGCACCATGATTATGCCATAGAAACTAATTGAGTTGACGCTCTTGTTGTAGTTGTGAAATACCCAAAAGTGTAGATATATCAAGTACGTAAAGAAAAGGAAGCTGGTTAGGCCTCATGTTCTCATGGAACCAGGCAGCAGTGACTCAGTTGTGAGCTTACTGGGGGCTGAGCAGAAAGCTGCATGTCAAAGGTACTGAAAACATTATTGATTAGATCTGTAATTTGTGTCTGGGATGCTTGGCATTCACAGTGCTACATGTAATCATTATTAACTTGAACTACCCTTAGTAAGTGTTCATCTGCAAGCTAATGCAGTATAAAGTTCTATTTATAAATAAGCTTTGGCTTTTCGCTACCCATATATTTTGCATACGTTTGAAGTACTGTATTTGATTACAATCAGGTATTCACAGAGTCAACTGTAAAGTTTCTAGCTCACACAGTTTGCTGTACTGCCATAGGAGAAGTAACAGTAATGGCAAAAAGAGGCCAAGAGCTTGTCTGGAAGGGGAATCTGAAGCACCTAGGCGTTGGCCTGAATCTGGCTAACATCTCCCATGTAAATCATATTAGATATCTCACTTGATATTTAAGAGCTTTTAAAAATGATATACTTAATAATGAGGAGAAGTGTGTGTTTTCAAGAAAGAAATACGTTTCAGCAGAAATCTATCAGAAATCATCTGTGATTGTGAAATTTCTGGAAGGGGATGTTACTGACTTACCACTAGACCTAGTGTTTGCAACTGTTAGACCTACTTCTTAGGAACTAAGTTTAATATAAACTAAAACCATGAATATTACTAACTGTTAATGACTGTCATTTACATTGAAGCTGTGGCTGTTATCATTTTCGTTTTCTTTGTGCTGGGTGTTGTGCAAATAAATAACAGCAGAGGTAAGCGTTTTCTGCTTTAGGGAATTTAAATTAATGATGGCAAGCAGTGATCTCAGAAAGGAGACGAACAGGTCAACAATAAAACCAGAAAAAAATCTTATAATCTCAGCTATGTACTTGACTTCTGTTGCTTCATTAGGAATTTTTGATATGCTTGAGGGCAGTAATGGAGTAAGGTATGAAAAAGTTCATATGCCAGAGTATTTGGCTAAGGTCAGGGTCAACTATATCACAAAATGATTCTAATTATACTCCAAATAGAGAATTAAAGACATTTTGAGGGTGATGTTAAAGGGGAGGATCAGTGTGACGGGTTGGGAAGAAAATGCCATCTTGAAAGGAGTTGAGCAGTTGGAGGTACAGGAATGAAAGATTTGGAAAGAGAAATTCTACAGAGGAAAGTATAATTTAAAGCTGTTGCTAGAAGGCAGTAAAGTTGATATTGCTTTACAGAGAATCCAGCTGTATTCATGAAACCTTAAAACTGAAGTTACTCTAGATGGAAGTGAGGGCAGACGGGAGCCGTGATGACTGATGGACTTGCTTGTTGGCCAAAGAGCAGTAAAGCATACTGGTAGAACTGGGTTGAGGTCTGTGTGTTCATAGATGGATGTTTTGCTCTTCAGCAAAAGCAAGCTGTTGAGTAAATTACAGGTTGGGGTCAGTTCTTTGTGTGCTGGAGTTGTGTATGTCAGTTCCAAAGATTCAAAGCCAGTTCTTATCACAGGACGTGCGAGCATGCTTTGGTTGCTTCACACTGAAATTTGGCAGGGGTTGCTGCAGGAAGGTCCTGGTCATTAAATTACAAGTCTATACAATAAATAATTAGTACAGAAGATTCACAGTACTGCCAGAATAATGCATTTTGGAGAAACGGAAAAAAAACTATCGCTAGTGCAAAGTTATGGTTACAAGAGCTGGATTCTGGAAGCTGTGGAAATTTGGTGTCCACAGGAGGGAAGAAGTCATTGGTGTTTATTTGCAGTGCCACGAACTGCCAGAAGTGGCAGATTTCTGCAAATGTGCTGCGCATTCGGTTCAGGGGGAGGTGAGCGTATACATTAGATTAACTTTCCCTGACTTCTTGGTAAAAAAAAAAAAAAAAAAAAAATCACTTCTGGGGAAGGACAGAGCTCTGATTAGACTTCAGTTAGAAGCTCTGAGAGAAGTATTTGTAAACATCTCCAGATGTGGAGACATACCTCTGATGTAAGATTATGCTGTATGTTTCTCAATCTCAAATAAAATAGTTACATCTGGGTATTAGTATTCTTTCAGTAGTCCAGGCCATTCTGTGGTCTGTTTCTGAAGAGGCTTAAATAACTGTCATGTTTAACTCATGGATGGACAAATAATAGCTTAAAATATGAGCACATAGAGTCATTTCTAGTCAAATGCAGTGGTTACAGTGTAACTGAATCAGGTCGTGCTTTAGTCTGTAGTAGGTTAGCGGCTTTCTTTCTCTACAAAGTTAGAGAGAGTTGTGCTTGTTCATTGCTTTCATCTAAGGGCTTCAGTAAAATTAATACACAAAGATAAATTCTTATCAGGCGTGGAAATGAACATTTCGGATTATTTTCTCTCTAGGCATGTGGAACAGGACAGTCGTAAAGATAAGATCAATATGATACAGCTTAATCTCTGGGGCAAAACCAGTGGGTACATGTATTTGAAGATTTGTTTTACTGTTTGTTTTCAGGCATACGTGCTTCTTGTTTCATTTCTAAATGGGAACGAATGACTGAGTGGCCTTTTAAAGGTAAAGGGGGAGAATGGTAATCAGTTGTGTTCTTTGTAGTCTTGTGGGCTTTCTGAACGTGTTTTGCTCCAAGAAAGAGCGTCAAGGTTAAAAATGAGATGCTGATTTGTCTGGGTGACAAAATCTGGGCAGCACCTTGACAGCTATAAGATGAGTATTTCATTCTATTATTCACTTTAAAGTAAAGCTATCATAAGAATCAAGTCTATCAGGTAATAAAAGGAAGCAGCAATAGCAGATGTAACGTGTTATCCTTAGCATGGATAGTGCGTGCATTCCACTTTGTGATACTTTGTTGAGTAATTAAAAAAATGGAAGAAAGCTCATATTGCATCCCTAGCTTTGAACAATATTATTGTGTGCAGACCTGATGCAGATGTATCGCTGCCTGCCCACACACTTCTAGTCCTGCATTTGATCGGGCTGTTCCTGAAACGTTTCTCCCTTTGCTTTATCTGCTTGGCTTTTAAGAGGCTGTTTTTTAGGGAATTTGGAAGCTGTTCGCCCTATTGCTTATTTTTTTATTTGTTACACAGCAAGTTGTTTGTCACCTGGTGGACCTGGACGAGTTAGGGGCTGATGAAGGAATTTTGTTACACACTTTGAATTGTTGCTGCAAATTCTGGGTCATCCAGGCATTGTAATTATCTGAGACCTTTTGCTCGAGACTGTTTCTGGTTCCAGCCTGCTTGAACAACTCAGGGAAACTTAATAGGTTTTTAACTTTGAGTTATTCCATGCTACTGGAGGAGTGGGTGATCAGTGAAACAATATATGTACTCCAGCATTTGACTATGTTTAAATTTTTTCATCATACACTTACAAAGCCAGTCTTGCATGTGTTCAACAGGGTTTACATTTTTTTTTTTTTTTTTAAGAAATGCCCTAACAAAAATCTGATTTCCTGTAGTTAATTAAGTTCTTACATCTCCAAACCTAGAAGGCTGTATCTTCTGCTCTCTTGTGTGCTGGTGAGCTCATGTATGCAGTAAAATCCTTGGTGGTAATAGACTAGTTAACCTAATTGCTCTGAAGTAGAGGGTGTGAAAACACAACCGTTCGTTTTAATTTTGTGTTAACTCATTGTCGTCTTGGCATTTATTTCCTACCTGTTTTGCTTGGATTTCTATAGATGAAAATGTGTCAGTCTTTAAATTTTTGCATGGTTTTGGGTTATATGCAAAAGGTATTTATGAAAGACAAGAAAAGAAAGCTGGTGCAGTATCCACAATGGACGCATGTTTGAATTAAGTCATCATAAAATGTACAGCAATGTATTTACTGTAAGAATTTGTGCAAGATTACTATGGTTTTTTTTTAGCGATACTATACACTGTCACAGACGTAAGAAAATTTACAAAATCTCAAAGAATTATATAAGAGTTAGCTATGTGACTTGATTTTGCAAACACTTTGGTGTCACTGAAAACAAATGCAGTCACAGACTTTACTTACACATTACTGAGTTATTATACACTATTTAATTATATATAGATTGAAAGGCCTACCAGAGTTTTGAGTAAAACTCAGGTTCAAATTCCCCTCCTCTGAGAAATACTGTTGTTTTAAACTGACCCAGTTAAGATGCTGGTTTGTCTTTTGTTCAAAGTGAAAGCTGCAGAGATACAAGTTTGCTCTATTAAGTTTCGAACAATTCTGGCAGCCCTGAGATCCTCACAGCGGCGGCTGGTGGAGGTATTTGAGAAGTATTTCAGAGTAGAAGATGGAGGTGTGGACAGCATCTTTTTTTCCTTCTCCCCAGGGCTGCTTATGTATGTTTCAGGTGAAATTGAGCAGCTTGGAGATCGGTGCTCTACAGAGCTGGGCTGCGTGTGTAGCCTGTGTATTAAATCCCAGTTTCAGGAGCACTGGAACTTGATCTCTCAACTAGATCTTGAATAAATGTAAGGGCTGTACGTGTGGCCTATTGACTGAACAGCTTTAAATGTGAGTTAGTATTGCTTGGGAACTTTAGTTGAGTATAGATATAAAGGATGACTCTGAAGTGCAAGTTTGCCCATGCTTTTTAACTCGGTGAAAAGGATGGGTCTACATTTGTCAAGAAATTACTTAGAATTGGTTTCCCCCAGCCAAGAATTGTTTTCTTCTGCTGATTTGTATGGAACAAGTGCTATTTTCAATTGTGACTGCTTTATGTGAAAGATATCAAGGTTACAGTAGGCGCTTTTAAATGTTTATTTATATTAAAGATTATATATTTTTATTACACATACTACTGCAAGATTCCGATTATGGGAAAAGAATTTGTAAAAGCTGGACCTGTCTGGATAGGACCTCGTAATTGCTAGTTCCAACTAGCGTTAATCAGAAGTTATCTTCTCTTTGCTAGAGTTCATGATTAAAATACGGCATGTTGAAATAATCTGTGACCTAATCTGAACATCTGAATTCGTTTTGTGGAATATGGCAAACAGCTGCATTTCAGTTTGGGGCTAAAATAAATACAGTATATTGACCCATTGAAGATTACAGTAGGCTTTTCAGTTCCATGTTAGCTGTACTTATTGAAGAAAATTGATTTGAGAGTGCTTCTGCTTTTGAATGATTTTTTTTTTTAATGTCCGGAAGAAAGGAAATAGAACATACGGATGATGGGACTTTGATGTGTAAAGAAGTTAATTATCTAAACCATCAAACAAAACATGGGCTGTGGAAGTAATTATTGTGAAGGGTCTGACGAAGCCTGACAAGCTGTTGGTTTTATGTCAAGAAAATGCTGTACACCTGCTTGATTTGAAAGTTAAATCATTTGGTTGCAGAAGGAAGACCAGAGCTCGCAGGGAAGCAGTAGCTGATAAGCTTTCAACTCCCAAACCTACTGATACTTGTACAGATGTACAGCCCCTCAGGGTTTTGAATGAGACTGTTCTGGTCCACTGGAAGCACCTTAACAAGTATTTACTCGAAAGTAGGACAGTCGTGAATCTCCAGTGTTACACTGAGGTGGCAACTGTGGAATTGTCCCACATTTTGGGGGAGTTTTGTAAGGATGCCTCATTAAATTAGCAGAAGAGACTCCATGGATAAAACAAAATGTCTGTACTGAATGTTCAAAGAAAATAGCCATGTGCTTTAAATGATCTTGATAGTTGAAAAAAAAATCACTCAAACTTATACAAAGGCTCAAGATTTTTTTTTTTTCATTACTCAGTTTTTAAACTTTAAGGAACATCCAACTGGTATATCTCAGGAATTTCTCTAAAGCCATTTTTGGGAATATTAACTGAGATGTTCACCTGATTGCTTTCTCTGGGGTCTGCGAATATCATAAGACTTGCTGTCCTCTACCATGAGAGCTCATTGGCAAAGACTAAAAGGACCAATTGTAGGAACATGATACATTTGGGATCTTATTGTTTGTGTAATGAAACACCGTTTGCCAAGTGATAAAACCAAATAATCAAAAAATAAACTAATGGTCTGCATTCTGCAGATGATTACAGGCATATAGCCTTGGTTATACACTTAGAAGGCAATGGGTGTACTGATGACTGCAATTAATACAGATGAAATCAAATGAAAAATGGGTGTGTTATGGGAGTTTGGTGGGCAGAATAATTTTGTTGTCTAATGTTTGAGTAAGAGTTTCCATGGTTTTCAATAAAACTTTAAAATAATGCATAGTCCTGTGGGATTGACTGCATTACTTTTTATTGAGGAAATACTGGTACTGTGGTATTGAATATAAACATATAGCTACTAAAACGAATCACAGTTTTTCTCAATGAAACAACAAACAGTAAAATGCAGATACATTTCCAAATCTTTAGGCTGTATGTGGGTATCAGTGCAGCTTCCTCTTTACTCCCCTGCATGTGTACGCAGAGCTTTCCTACAAATAGTCAGCTTCCTTCACGTTACAGAGGCATTTTTTTCCATTTTTCGTTGCAACTCGCTCATTTGACAGTTGAGTTTCTACGGCTCTTTGGTGACTGCTGCCTGTGGCAGGATCCTGCCAGCACTGAAGCCTGGTGTAGCTGCTCTTGTGATTAAAATCAGACTGCAGTGGGAGTAAGCATGTGATTAAAGTTACACATGTGCATAAGTGCTTGCAGGATGGGGACCTAAATTAGAATCTGCTTGAAGATAAACAGAAGTCTGTTTAAAATCTACTTGAAAGCACTAATAAAAATGTAAACTTATATGTAAATGCATAAACTTCTTATTATATTTGTTGTCCATCCATAAGCTATTATATCCTCAGCCTATCAATGTCCTAGTTTTGTTGTTGCTTTTTGAAAGTCTCTTCAGCTCCCTGTGTAGTGTTACAAGTTTTTGTAAACCAAAGCCTAATATTTGTGATTATTTGCAATGCTTTTAGTGGCATTTAATGTAACTGTTTTAGGTTATACTTTTAGAAAAAGGAATCAATCTCAACTTTAACATTTAAAGTGAGAAAAGGTAAAATCTTATGGCAAAACAAGTTAACATCTGCTTTTCATTATCAGTGCTACTACTAATAGTACAAGGAATGATCAGTACAACTGAGCTGAGTGTGCAGCAAACTAGATAGAAGAGGTGAAAAATAGTGGAAATGTGTTCTGTTTGTCAGAGGAATGGCATAGTGTGTGCAGTTCTGTGTTTAAAAAAAAACCTTGAAGGGGAAAAATGAAACTCCCTATTCTATGGCTATGGAATTTTCCATAAATAAGCTTCGATTTCCCAAACTTGTAGTAATTTAAGATATTTTGTAAAATGAATTTGCTTAAAGGCATTCAACTGGCATTTTATTAAAAAGGAAAATGTACGTGTGTTAGATTTACTTCGTAGAATAAGAGGAGAACTGTCCTTGAGTTGTTTTTTTCTTTGTAAGAAATGTGCCTGGCAAAGCTATAAAATATTTTGCATAAAGATAGTGCCTCTAGTTCTGGAGGTACTGTGAAGATGTGCAGGTAACCACCCTTTCCTTTTACAGGGCATTTTTGTTTTAAAGACTTTATTTTGGTTTTCTCATCCTACTGTTGAGGAGCGGAACTGGGGTTGTGTAGTCTGGAGAAGAGGAGGCTCAGGGCAGACCTTATTGCTCTCTGCAACTGCCTGAAAGGAAGGTGTGGGGAGCTGCGGGTCGGCCTCTTCTCACAGGTAACTAGTGGTAGGACTAGAGGGAATGGCCTCAAGTTGAGCCAGGGGAGGTTTAATTTGGACATTAGGAAGAATTTCTCCATGGTCAAGCATCATGGTGGTCAGGCGTTGGGACGGGGTGCCCAGGGAAGTGACAGAGTCCCCGTTCCTGGAGGAATTAAAGAGATGCGTTTGGACAAGGTGTTTAGGGACATGGTTTAGCAGCACACTTGTGGTGTTAGGTGTGTTTCAGAAAGGAACTTGGGATCCCAGTGCTCATCAAATTTTAACTGGCTTTTTCTAATACTCTGTTTTATTCCTCTTGATCTCAGTTGAAGCAGCACAGACTGATTTACTACTGCTTGCGACAGCACAGGAATAGAAGAGAATGTTTTGGGTAGCAAGACACTGGTGGCTATGAATATCGTATATTCCAGAATAACAGTAATTTTAGTCTAATAATTTTCTTTGGTGCTTTTAGGGTACCTCTAAATGGGTTCCTGAGAAAATATGTTTAAAAATAGCACACATTTACAATTTTTCCTGAGGTTACAGTAAGCATCTACTCTCTCTTATAGCGTCTCAGGCATCTTTTTGCATGCAGAGCATTTGTGTTCAAGTCCACCCTGAATAGCTTGTCTTCCCTTTGGAATATCTAGTGTGAACATAGACAGCAGCCACTGAGGTGAACTTCTTTTACAGTTGTTACAAGTTTACGTGTTCAGTTACTGAAAAATGGGCTTTTTCAGTTGGCTTTCTTAATAGCTTTCATGTATCGCTGCATGAAAGGCATTATCAAGTTCTATATGAAACACAGAAGTAGGCCTGGAATTTCTAAGGCACATACAGTTACATGAAGGGATATGTAGCTGTTACTGTTCTTCCATATGTTCTCTTTTAAAATATATTTATAAGTTTTGTGTTTCTTTTGTTTACTCAGATGAGCAGCACGGTGGCTAGCCCGATGTCAACGGTCGCCTCTTCAAGCACTGGAAGAGGGACAGGAAAATCGACAAGCTTTACGCCTGAATTGCAAAGTATGATGTAAGTAATAAGTCAAAATACCTGGTAATATCTGCCTTTTGTGTGCTTCTTTTAGCTAGTTCTTAGAACATGTGTATAACAGGCAGGGGAGAGCGGGTATTAGTGATGAAACTTCTGGATTTTTCTGGACTTTTTTTCTGAATGGATTTTACTTCTCATTTGGAAAACATTCAAAGATTTAAAAAAAAACATCACACAGATAAATAACATAACGCATCTTGTATTGAATGGAGAGAAAAATCTTGCTGATCGAATAAATGTATTTTTAATATTTAGAAGTCATTTATGACTTATGTTTCGCAGTCCTTCACCGAAGAAAACTGTTCCTATTGTCATTTTGCTTATTTAAGTTTTCTTGTGTTAATATCTTTCAGTGCTAACATAGAAAGGTAGACTGCTGAGATCCTAATATTGCACATGAAATTAAGATATGGAACAGTTGCAAATAACTTATCTCTGTAACAACTGTACTTCCTATCAGCCAAAAAACATTTGTTGTTGTACTTAATGAGACTTCCAGGCTGTGATGCTGCATGATTTTGTAGTTCGCTTCTAAACCTTGGATGGTATATGAACAGGTGGGCTTTGTCAGTCTCAAAGGTACTTGCATAATCAGAAGGGTTCCTTCTGGAGAAGTCTTTATCTTGGCTAGTAACCTATTTCACTGGGCTGATTGCAAATCTTCATTTGGTGGAAAGCAACGTACTCATCAAAAATGTGACTTGCCATTTTTTCCCCTTTTTATGTGTATCCAAGACACTGTACTGTTGGGATGGGGGGTGGGAAAAGTAATGAGCTTCCTCCATGTGGATTTGTGCTCCTGATTTATCAGGCACTTTAAAGAGTATTTCAGCTTAAAGCTAAAAGATATCTAAACTCAGATAGAAAACTAGGCTGTAGGGGCTTGTGTCTAAATTGTGCATTTTTCAAAATATATGATTATGAATGTTACTTATTGAGGGGGAGAGGATGCACATTTTGCCAATTGCTGATGTCAGCTGCACATAAAAGGGAGCTTTGCTTTATGAAATCTTGCAAAAGTATCTTAAAGGATTTTTCCCTATGTTCATTTGTCAAAGTTGAAAACGAAATGGAGAAAGCTAGTCCCAGAGTACCAAAACATAAATCCACGTTTTCAAAAGATAGTGGTAATCATTGGCTCTTTTCACTAAAGTTTGAGTTCTGGAAGACTGTTCAGGATGTTGTTTAAGATAGGCCGAGTTAAAGTAGGATGGACTTAAAAGGGAATTAATTTTGGGCTACTGATCTTTACTTTGTCAAGGTCATTGAAAACACACAATATTTGAAAGCTTTTTATCCTATGTTGCTTCATATTTTATTTTTTAATTTATTTTTCATAAGCTATATTTCAGTCAAAATAGTTATGATGTCCGTCTTCTGACCTATAGGTGAGTAACTACATTTTAAAGGTAGGGAAGTTTTTCTGTATTCAAACTATGGATGCATCCTAATGGTTTTTATGATACTGTCTTTTTGATTATTTTACTTCAGGTCGGTAATATTGAATGTGTACTCATTTGTACAATATTTAGGTAGTTTTATCTTAAATGCTTCACTCTCAGCCTTCCTGATTCCATGGTGTTAGAGCTGACTATAAGGCTAGGATGAATGTTAAAGCTTTATTTGTATTTTTATATTTACAAATATATAAATATTTTTTTCCTGCCAGTTGTCTTCTTCAACCAGAAAGAAGTTAAAGTATCTCAAGCCTCCATAGGTTATAATTATTTGCCTGGATAAAAAAACCTAAAAACTATATTTGGCTTTTTGATGTAATGGAAACACTTTACATCTTTAGTATTGCTGTATCACTCTAGGTACTCTCCTTGTTTTTACTTCTGCAGTTGTGAAGGAGCCCAGTCAGGAATTAAAAGGTGTTTTAGGTCACTTCAGGCTACATTTGAACTGCATTTTTGTTTGTTTCCATCACCTACGGACATGATGATTTTTATATAAGAAAAATGGTAAATCTCTTCCATGTCATGTTCTACAAAGAGTTCCCTGTCCAAAAGCAAAAGATGTAACTCATTTTTATTTAAACCTCCTTAAGAGACTGTTAGACTGTTGTAGGTGGAGCACAGGACACATTAGAGTATTTTTTGCTATAATGTAAATGAGATAATGAACTATTTCCTGTGAATAGCTTCTGAAGGAGATGAGCACTTTGTTACAAATCCAGTGGTTTGCTGTGCTGAGTTCCTTTCAGATAGAAAATGTAGGTTCTCTCCCTCAAAATAATCCTGTTTAGATATTGTTCACATCTATAACAGTCATGTACACTGGAAAATGCATGTGTTGTTCTTTGTGGAGAAAATAGCTCTAACTAGGCTTAAAAACAAAAGAAGAGCCAGGAAGTTTGGAGTCAAAGGAGGCTGTGCATCTCTTTGGGTCAGTATCTGAGGAGCCTGCATTTTATTTAATTGTGCACTTCCTGATAAAGTATTTGAAACTACCCTCCCCGCCAGTATACACATGATCCTGTCAGAATGGAGAAGTTATTGTTGGCCATATAAATGGAAGAAATAGACATTTTCCTTTTGCTTCAGAACTGGTGAAGTTATAAGAGAGCTATACAAACAGCTCTTCTGTGCGTTAAATGCTTTTCACAAACAGTTTCATTGAAATAATAACAACTGAAGAAATTCCCTGAATGTAATGAGCGTGTTGAAAATAACATTTTTTTAATTGTTTGCTTGGGGAAGAAAAAAAATTGTGAGTCTTGAAATGATAAAGTACCAGGGATGAACCATGTGGAGAAAAAAATGACAACTGTTTCTTTTGGCCTGCACCGCAAAATGAAGTTACCACTTTAAAAGAACTTTCCAGGCTCTGACAGAAGCTGACATTTTTTATAAACTACATAATTTAGGAAGTTACAGATTCTCCCGTTTAGGCGATTTATAATAAATCCATGCTGTCATCCTAAGATCCTGGGAAATACTAAAGGCTGGAGGATTACAGTGCAGAAAAGGTGACATCTTTCTTAAAGAAAAGAAGATAGAGGTTTTAGCTGCATGGTTTCATTGTGAGGTTGAGTAGGAGCACCTATTTCAGACAGTTCATACGGAGTAATATGAAGAGTACCTTCAGCTTGTCCTGCCTTTCTCTACAAAAAATGTGAAAAGATGAATTCGTGAGAAATAAGTCGTGTTAGGGACACTGGGTGCGAAGCAAGAATGGCATTTGGTAGTTGCTAATGTTAAAAAAGGGACTGCTGGATCATAGGGACTTAAAAGGCAGAAGAAATGCAGAGAAACTCTATCATTGATGTAGAATATCAAATTCTGTTACAACCCTGCAGTGAGAGCTGGAAGTCTGTGTTTACCAGTGCCTCACAGTCTGAAGGTGGTACCGTTTATGAGTTTGGAACACACAGCACTTAGATGTTGAGTAAGGGTTTGATTCCCCAGAATGCTGAAATTTACGTGTAATGCTAAGTTTGAGAGTAATCCCTTTTAAGGTGATGACGTTATTCCATGCTACGTATATCACTTATGCTGTGCTTTTTTTTTTTTTTTTTTGAACCAAAGCGCTAGGGAATGAACTGAATCCTTTTGGGAATTGTGTTTTTATGATAGCCTCACAAATATTATTTCTGATGCATTTGAGGAAATGTATAGGGGCCTTGAAATGAAATCACAAAATACTGCAGAAACATTATCTTAAAATGCATAAATCAGTTTTTCATAATATGCGCATATATATACGTACACACTAATAAAACAGTTCTGTTTTTTCTATTGACGATTAAGACTGCTGAAAGTATTTGCTCATATTTGAAGATTTTTTTTCGGTTGGTTTTCAGAGTAAAATCTGTATAATGTCTAGTGCCTGCATAAATAGCATTAAGTGTAGCTGGGGATAGTACTTATATGTTGATTACTTTTAGAGGAATAGAGAGTTAGTGTCAGACTGTCACAGACTGCACAAACACATGTCAATGTACAGGGCACTACCTGGGTTTGTTTGGCTTTTAATTGTTAAGACCTTGCAATTATTTGATATTTTATCTAATAATAATTTAAGGGAACATAATGCCCTGTAGACTCTTCTTTGACTCCCACGTTCTTTATTTGTATTTAGATATGTTGTTATGTTACTGTTATTATAGCAGTAAGGTGTTAAAAAAAAGAAAAAGAAAAAAAAGGTTTCAGCAGGTTTAATGTATTTTTCTGAGGTTTGTTTTACGTGGTTTCATTTGGCTGATATATAACCTGTTTCCAAACTAACTGCTAACCTTAGGTCAGTTGCACTTAAATTATAGTTCTGCCCAGAAGGTTCTCAACCATGATGATTTCACAGTAGCAGCTAAAATTCGTAATTTGGTTGAAATCATCTATGTTGTAATAGAAGCACTGGTTATAGAGGGAATTTCTAGAAACCGTGAAGTTACAAACACTAGTATAGAACAATTTGAAGATGGAGAGTTTTTTCTTCCCCTCAATAACATATCTTGAAATCAGAGCTATTTTAACTGCTTACAAAAATGAAAAATACTTATTATTGTGACCTGAAGTTCATTCAGAAGTTGTTTTAATTGATTCAACCTTTTTTTTTTTTCTGAAAACTCTTAAGCAGAGGGAACAGAGGCTATGTTCAAGATTAGTTTATCAACAGAATAATTTCAAAAATCTCATGAGTAAGAATTTTACAATGGCATATGTATATTGAAAACTAATCTGAAAACACATTTCAGTTCACTATACCCTACAGCTTCATCCCATAGGTGACCCCAATGTTCAGCCACATATGCTTCAGAGATTGTGTCAGCTGAAAAGCTGCAGAATTGGGCTCAAATTCGATGATAAATCTCAGAATTACATAAAGTACTGGTTAGTTATACTTCACTATCGAGGAGTGTGTTTGTGTCAGCTGCATTCGTAGTGCCAGAACGTGCAGTGTCATTGGTAATGGTAGGCTGTATTACCCTGTTAATGCAAGCTGGTTGAAAATAATGTCCTTTTTGTGAATTCCGTGTTATTTTATTTTCAGACTCAGAGTTGTCCCTCCCCCTATCTATTTTATATGCGTTCTGCAACCACATATTTTGTCTGAAAAACAACTTTTTTTTTGTCAACCGTAACATGATTCTATGTTTTCTTTATAACAGATTTTTTTTAAAAATGAAATGTTGAAAATGTGGTCCTTCAAAACAAAAATAAAAAAAAAAATACTTTCCATAACAGAAAGGGCCCTACGTTCACTACTCTGTTTAGTCAAAACTGCCTATTTTTATGGATACCACTACAAATGGATTTATTTTTCAGGACTAGCTCTTGGGTAAACATACCTCGTGGTGCATTTAAACAAGGAATTCTGTCACTGAGACCTCTCTGTTGACTTGATCATTGGCTGGCTGTGTGGCTGCAGATTGTCTTGCTTGAGAAGATACAGATACACGTTTTTTTGTAAAGTTTAACTCTTCTCTATGTTTATGTTAGAAATTGGCTTTAATGCAGGGCAAAATGCAAATATGTGAGAACAGATTTATTTTGGTTGTTCTTTTGGCTTCAGTATATAGTGTGAAGACCATCGTGCTATAGAAATATTTAGGATGATGCTAGTTAGATACACAGAAGACCATGGATAGGCAATACATTTGAATTAAGAACAACTTTAATTCCATTTTTAATAGTTTATTTTTCTGATGCTTATAACTGTAACTCTGGTGATGAAAAAAAATCATTATTTTATGCTTAAAAAGTAAATTTAAACAATTTTTTGCATATTTGGGTCAGCTCAGAGTTACCAGAGCAAGGAAAAACAGTTAGCTGCCTAAGTGCTTTTTATAAACGTGTGCTGAAATAGCTGAAAAATAAAAGTGAAAACTTTTAACTCTTTAGATCTGTGGCACTGCTTTGGAAAAGTTGCATTGTTATAACTAACAAAAACTCAAAACTCAGTGTAGTGACACTATGCTACACCACGCCACAGGCAGTAGCTGGATGCCCCGTGTTGACATAGGAGGTCAAAAACATGATCCGTGAACTAATCTTTTGTTCCACTGATGTATTTAGATAACTCCTGCTGACTTTAGTTGGATTAGAATTTGTTCAGCACTGAATGCCTTGGAAGATCTTACTGGCGTGTCCCAGTATTGAGTCTTAAATTAATTTTCAAATAGAAAAATGCAAATGTTGTTAATAATGAGTGCTTTTGTATGCTAAAATAGCATTTCCATGTCAGTTGGAAGGTTCAAGGAACTTGTTTCTCAGTGCTGAAGAAATAAATACTGTATATAACATGAAAGGACTATGACGCATACAGGTGTGTTTTGCCACATAGGTTTTTGTTTGTATGTTTATCCAGCTCCAAGTATCAGAATAATTGTAATTAAATACTTCATTAAGATTACATGCTAATTACAAAAAAAATAAATATGCATTTTATGCTGTTTGCAAGACGTAACTCCCTGTTGAATATTCTCCCTAAAGTGTTTTGTTTTATGAATTAATAAGAAAACATTTAAAATGTTCCCTATCTGATTTCTAGCTTCTGCTGCTACTTGTTTTTTGATAAACATCTAATTTATTATCCTGGTCTTCAAAACTTTGTTTCTTATAGTTCTCTTTGTGATAATGGGCTTCGTTGCTGGTAAGTCTAGTTTTCAGTTGTTAAACCATAGCCTTGGTTACTTTGTGTTGTTTCTTTTTTCTGTGTGTGTGTGTGTTTTTGTTTTGTTTTGTTTTATACCTAAATGTATAAGCAGGCTGACCCTTATGAGCCAGCTCTAAGCATAAACACCAGAGCTGCCATTCCCTTCATGCCAGGTTCCTCAGGAGGTTTTCCCTTATGCCAGCTTCAGTTCTTCCCCAGGAGAAAGAAAGTTTTTAGAGTGTTGCCTTTCATATATCTTAGGTTTCTTGGAATGCAGAGCGCATGCAGGCCCTGATTCTATTTGAAACAAGTATATGATTATAGTGACTAGGGAGTTATGCTGACTAGACAGTCTAGAAGATTGGTTTTAATAAAATGGTGCACAATCCATGCAACATGCAACGCCCAATAAGCATGTGCTTGAGTTGAATATTAATAATAATTTGTTTTATCTTACTGTAATGAGATACGATAGTATTCAAAGAACCCTTTTATGACTATAACCTTGTGACTTCAGTCATTCGTGTGCCTATCCCTCTTCGCTTTGAAGTTGATCAGTGAAATCATCTGACTTTGGATAGTTCATTTGGAATGATAGTGGAAGAAAACAGCTGTAATGACCTGGCTTAGGGAGCATTCTGGTTAACCAAACTGTAATTTGGGATTGTAAAGAATTTCTCTATTCTGTCCTGTACTTGTTTACCATATCTGAACCCTGGATTTTGCTGAGATTGCATTGTTCAAAAATAACCAGTTTAGCCTACTGAGCTGAAATCCCTCTCTGCAGACTTTTTTTGACCCTTTGCTAAAGAGGTGATGGCAACAGACGTGATTGGAAATTATTTACCCGATAGTGTTTTTGTGTCTACCTCATCAAATACATCAGGCAAGAGTGGTACAAGATAGAAGACTAGGAGCAGAACTAAGTTTTTCTTTCACGGGTAGGGCAGAGTAGAGGAAGGACATTCCTTAGAGAAATTACTGCAGAGCTTCCTGCTGCTGAGGTGATCAGATATTTTTAAGCTTTAAAAAGCAGAGTCTCTTCTGTATACGGTCAATAGCACAACAGGATTTTGTTGAGGAGGCCTGGTAGGGTTCAAACAACTGACACTAAAAGACTTAAGAGCTGAAAATGGTACCACATTTCTGTACCACGTTTTTAAGTATAGTTATTTTAGACAACACTTTAGTAATACTGAAGTTACATTTTACCATTTAGTAGTAGCATAATTCACTTTAATGATATCTCTCAAACATTGTGCCTGAAATGCACTCACTCTCTCTTGTCTCTCTTTTTTCTGTTGAGTATCTTGTCTTTGCTTGTGCAGGGGGTAAAAGGAGCTGGGAGATCTTTCTTAACATACAGTGCCTGAGCAGTCTCTTACATAGAGGAAATGCAGTGCTATGTCTCTTCACAAACTGCTGAAGGAAATTTCCCATAACTAATTCCAAAATTGCACTCATATTCAGAAGGTTTGCAAAAGAAACACATGAAGGATGTTTTTATGGGGAAAGGCTAAAGGGCTTAATCTGGACAGCAGTTTTTACCCTGAACAGAATTAGCTGAGGTTTAGCGTAATGAGATGCACAAAACCCAGATAATTCTGCTCTACTAGCGCTGCATTTTTCTCTTGAAAGTTCAATGTTAATGTAGGTTTTGCAGTTAATTTGTGAAACCTGTTTTTATAAGCACAGGAAGAGTTCCTCAAAGGAAGGTTACAACATGCACAGTTCTACTTAGTTATTTGTTCTGAGTTGCATACAACTTCTTAAGTACATCCTATGTTTGGATTTTTCTGTTTGGTATGGAAGTATTTTAAGATATATGATTCCAGGCTTTTACAATGAGATTCCTGGAATTCTCTGGTTTCAGATTTTGTTAAGTTGCTTTAATGTATCTAATAGCTATGTAAAAGATTTTTAAATTTGGAAGTGAACTGTCCTTCTGAAGTAAAGACGTACATATATCGTAACTGAATACCTATTAAATCATAAGCTAGTACGTTAATCAAGTCCAGCATTTTCTATTTGTTTTCTCAAGTGTAAAAAAAATAAATAATAAAATTGCAATACATTTGTTCTAGCAGACTGAATCTGAAAATCCAGTTAAAGTACAGCCATGACCATAACTGGTGAGTGAGTTGGTTCTTAACTGCTGAAATCTTTATCTGCAGCTGCATAACTTGTAATTTCAATTTATTTGTTTTAGTCGCATCTAATTTGACGGTACAGATTGTACGTGTCAGTGAACAACGTGGTAGTAGAACATTATTCATCCATACAGAACAGTAGGGGGACAGATGCTGTAATTATTGTGTGCTTTTTTGCCCTGCTGATGTCATTGCACTCTGTGGACTTACTTATCAGATAAGGAATTGGAAGTTCACAATTGGAATATATGGGAGCAGAGTTAAAATGATCAGAAGGAACCCCTGCAGAATGCACTGTGTCTTAGATAGATGAGTCAGAGTATTCTTCTCATCTAGGTGCTTTTTCTGCTCCTTCAGCTATCTGCCACAGCTTTGGAGAGGAATACTTCCATTGTTTTTATTTTTTTTTTTAATTTTTATTTTTTCCCTCTGAGGCACAAAGGCTATATAATCCTTCCCAGCTTTTGCTTGACTGGTGCTGATGTCTGCCACCCCTGGTATGGAACTGCCTCTTCGGAGATACAAGATATCCCGTAGTGGTTAGAGCAACGTGTTTGTGTTTTTCTCTGTCATTGTGATTGCAACATAGTAATTTAGATTGTGACGTTCTCCCTAAATTGGTCTGTAAGGTGATTAGTTTATCCTCAAATCCCACACTGGCTCTGGGACTTGCAATAAAACAGCTAAAGAGTGATAGCTGGAGTAACTTCTCTTGAATAGTTTCCAGCATTTGATGACTAAGTATCATCATCACTTTTTTTAAATATAAGTCTATAAATGGCTTCATCATACCTTTTAGTTTCCATTGGATGACTCCGTCTGCTTACTCTTCCACTTGACTTTGTTATATATAATATATACAAATAATGTATATAATATACTGCATATTAAATATTGCTGTCTCTTGATTATCGTTTTTAATGTTCTTAATTTGCTGAATAACTGAATACTGTTTCTTTTAGCTTGGCTTTAGAAATGGTAAATAATAATTTAGCAGTCATGATATAATTGGATGGTAGAAATGTCAGTAAGACTAACGGCAGAGTGGGAGGAGGGTGGAGAAAGGACATGCACAAGAATAGTCTAATGGCAAGTGTTAGGTTTATTCTACAAAATAGTATTGGCAGTTTCTTAATACGTTAGCAATGACGTGCTTTTTTAGCTTTAAAATAATCCACCGCCCCAAACACGTAGTTTGTGCTTAAAACTCTTTTTTTCTTACAGAAAATGCTGAGCAGGCAACTTACTTGCTCTTCTGATTTGGTGATGGTGACTTTTTGTTTCTGCTTGGCTTTTCGGACAGAAAGCTGTAAGCACTTTATGCTGTTAAAAAGCAGCAGCTTCTGACCTAATGTACCCTTGTCTGAATGATAATGTTTCTTTGTTACTTATTTTTAGCTCAGATTGTTTTTCTCCCCTTTCCCCTAACATGATTTGTACAACCTTTAGAAAATTGAGTAGTTGTGGTTTTGAATCATCCTCCATTTCTAGCCTCAGTGAGTATTTATGAAGAAGCACTGCCTTGCTTATGTGTGGGTCTTTTTCTTACTTAAAAAGGCAACAGCCATGACACAGTCTTACGCCTGGAAAACGAAGATGCAATACTATAGAATCTTAGTAGGCTGTGTTGTGACCCTGGAAAGGACAATGTGTTAAACACTCATTTAATTTTGAACCAGTGTTGTGTCGCTAGCAGATGGCTTGTTGTTCTCCTTTAACTATGATTCAGAGTCATTTGGATAAAATATCTTGAAGGAGTGTGTTTTGGTCCTGAAATAAAGCATGACTATCCATTTTGAAACTATAGTGATACTTCACTATGAATCACTCAATGTTCAGCTCCCTGTTCGTGTAAAGCCTTCAGCATATCTAGTCCAAGCCTAAATCCTGTTTGTGCTTTTGGTGAAGTACAGCAAGATAACACAGACATTTGATATGTACACAGTGATATAAAAGCCTTACAGGAATACAGTTGAGTTCTGCCAAGTATAAATTAATCCGGCCATCTTAAAACTGTGGGAGATGGCAAATAATTTCATGGTAAACTCTACTCTCTTATTAAAAACATAATACTTTTGAATTAGGAAAGGTTCCTGGCATTCCACAAATAAGGTAGCTTTCCTCTTAACCAAACCCACGGCTTTTTAGTTGTGTAGCTTTTTACTCTGAGTTTTTCATAGGAAATCAAGAACCTGAGGGGTAGGTCTATGCTTTTTCTTATGTGATCATACAACTTGGGTTTCTGTTTAAATGGGTACACACACGTGCACATAGACACGCATTATCAACAGATTCTGCACCAGTTAAATAATAACACCATAGAAAAATTGAGTTTGGAAGGGATGTCTGGAGGTCATTGGGCCCAGCCTACCTACTCAGACTTTATATCAGATTGCTCCACAACTATATGAGGAAACCGTGTATTTATTTTGTAGTCTGCTTTGTTTCACTTCTGTGACCTGCAGTAGAAAGCTGCTTTTTTTTCCAGTGTATCTAAGCTAGTGTAACTACTCCGGAAAAAACTTCTAAATGAAAACTAGACCTTAATATTAAACAGCATCTAAAGTTACGAAAGAATATTTAATTTTGTGGAAAGTCCCTTTCACTAGCTCAGTTAAGAGGAGAAAATATATAGTCCTTATGGAAGGTATGTATCAATGTGGTTTAATAAGCCACTCCATACCTATGGCTACTTTTTCTGCTAGACCGCAAAGCTAATGCAGATCTATATTTTAAAATATAAACAAAGTAATTCTGCATATTTCCCCGGGAAAAAAAATAAATAAATAAATAAAGTTAATAAACTCTTCCAAAACCCCAAACACTGTTATCTGTCTGTAGTTTTTGGAAAACTTATTGCACAAAATATTGGAAATTACTGTTTCACTGACCAGTTATGACAAACCATACTGGTAACATTGTGTTACTCTTAAACCTGAAGTGTATTTTGTATTACTGTTATAGTGCTGAAATTTATTATGATTTTTTAAAAAAAGTTTTTCAAAAAGCTTTAAAAAGTTTGAGCCAACCTAGAGACTTTATCAATTATTTGGAAAAGATGGAAAAATATCCATCTATTCCTCTCTCTTACTAAAAAAATAAGCATTGTTTTTATTAAAATAAATACTGTCTGCTTCTTTGTGTGCATGTATATAACTGCAACATTTTGTTGACCTCAAGTTAATATTAATCTATTTGCCAAGCTATCTAGGAAATATCATGGGAATCAAAACGTTAGCACGCAGGGTGAGATTGATTTGTGCAAATGCATTTTCTTCAACCTCCCGCTCCTCAAAAAAGCTACCTAAAGAAGTCAGTGTTTTGTTCCTCTCTTAGTAGCTTTAAACTGAATGTGTAACTCTGTTGTTGGCAGGCTCGTGACAGGCAGATCTCTTTTCCACAAATACATTTCATCTAATAATTAGGTAAGGTGGTATAGTCAATGAGTTATTTGGCAGCCTGCATTGCTGTCTCTTGATTTGCAATCTTAATAATGAGAACTTCACTGTGGTATACTGGTAGTGTAAAAAATATATATATATTTAAATGTATGCATATCTGTGTGTGTATATGCAGACTTGAGAGAAGAGCAAACATCTATTCATAGCATGATGCTGATCTTAGGGGCTGAATAAGACTAATATGTTGTCTTTAATTGTTGTATGGCTTTGAGAACTGTAGAACTGGACAGGACTTTGCTAATATAACCTTTGATGCAAGTGAAACCACTTTTCACTATACCATCTACTAAGAGGGAATGCAGACTCTGAAGATAATCACAGTAGTCTTTTGCTTTGTGTTTAATGCAGAAAAATGTTACATCTGTTAGAATTCCTAAGCTTCTGCTGATGCCCCAGCAATTCCAGTTTTGCTGTTTATAGCAGACAGATCAGTTGTGGAAATCAAAGTTTGTGCAACTCTGAAATGCAAATTGAATGTGTAATGCAAATCGTGTAATTAAATCTAGCTGTATGGAAACTACCTTTAAAAACTGTATGTTTATAAATGTTGATCGTTCTGTGTGCTTCTAGGTCTTTGTGCTTTCTGAACTGAAATGGCCAGTAAGTAGCCCTGTGTAGGGGATGCTGAAAAATCAAGTAAACTGAACCAGCTTTAATGCGTGCTGCACAACTGGGCTAGATACAGATCTGGTGACTTTCAGTTGGAAGGCTCTGTAGCTAGTTGGCAAGCTTCCTTATGCTCTGTTTCTCTATTAAATGCCAATCTTATACCTTTTGAGAATGAGACCTTCTTTGGAAAGAAGTGCATTACAACAAGCTACGCCTGTGAGTGTGCACTGGTAGGATCTTCCACACCGCCTGCCCACGCAGGACCCCTGTACAGACGTACTGCTCTCGTTATAGTGACCAGCGCTGCCTTTGACGTGACATCTCAGTGTCTGTCAGGTCCTTTTATGCTTCAGATGACTGAACAGATGTGTGTGATCAACTTATGGAAAAAAGCACTAGTGTTTCATCTCTTTCTAATGAATTACAGAACTATTTTTGAAAAATGGGCAGCTTTTGAATAATCAAAGTCATGTATATTTCTGGAACTGGGATTAGGATGGCAATATTTATCTTTGAATTCTTAAGACAGATAAAAATCAAAAGTCCAAACCACCAGCTATTTTTGTTAAATGTTTAGATTAATCTAGAAAAATCGACTGAATCTTTAAAATTGCTTATTCAAATGTGTATTTAAGAACTTTATGCTGAGCATTTCATTTCTTTCTTAAAAGACTTCTCTATATGGCAACATAGCTTTTGAGGGAAAGATATTATTTGATTAATCATTATGATCTTTTTGAAACAGGCAAGTCATAACACTATTTTCTCAATTGAAAATTGAGGCCTTAGGCAGAAACTTCTGCAGACCATTTAAAGTTTTAACTAATACTTTTGTCTTCTCCTTAGCAATTTCAATAAAGCTTTCTTTATTCTGATAGCTGTTACAATGAAATGTATTTGATATCTCTAAGGATGTCTGATTTTTTTTTTTTTGACAACACTATTTCCTCCATTCACACATAAGTGAAGATAGTTGTCTGACTGAATCGAAATAAAACAGGAATTAGAATTCTTGTATCATTCTTTGCTACTTATTAGCTTGCCACATGGTTTTCCCTGCATGCCAAGTGTTTCCATCTACTGTTACAGACAAGTGTTGGTTGCTGGTACCAATAACAATTCACATCCGCTCTTCTGAAAAGCTAGCATCTCCTCCAGCTGATGATAGCTGTCATTGCTATGGCTATTTTGGTTGTGTTTTTTTTTTTTTTTTTCTCTTTAAATGTGGGGTGGTGAAAGCATGAAGAACAGTTGCTGCTACTTTACAGAGGTATCCTTGGGTTTATTTTTGTGGTAGGTGAAAGGCTCATATCTTTCTTTTGTAGGTGAAAACAAAGATATAGGGAATGTTTTACTGCCGATCATAGAAGCATAGCTATCCTTTATGCAGTTGAGACTTTCAAGAAACACTCTACATACTACAGTTAAAGCTGGTGAAAAATCTATTGCAGGGAGTTTTAAACTTGGAGAAGGGAAATAATGTTTTGGACTGAAGGAAAGACTATTAAAACTCTGCAGTTGAGACTGTACACATAGTACAGTAGTTACAATTTAAATTTGATTAATGAAGCCTTCTTGATATGTTTGCTTATAATTTGTACAACAGCTTTTGTTAAGTGATCTTTAATTTTCGTCAAATGGAAAGGCCATTTTTTTTTTTTTCAAAGAAGTGATGATGAGTGACTTGATGCAGTCTTTCTTTTCACCTCGTCAATATGTTTCCTTTCTTTGAGACTACTGGCAGAGCTGTATAATTGTCTGCGTCGTCTTAAACTTTTTTTTTTTTGATCAGTCTTGAATTAAGTATTAGTCACATCTCTCAAATGTTGGTCAGGTCCTCTACCTTAAAGTATTCAGCTTGACTTGTAAGTCAAAGCGGGTGGACTTGGACAATTCGGACTGTCTTAGAGTTGAAGGACTGGTCTGCAAAGCCGTCAGTTTTCAGAAAACTGTGTGGCTTTGTTAAAATTAACAAAGGGGATAATCCTTTACCAAAAAAGAAACACGGCGTTTTGATTAGGTATGTTTTTCCAGGAGGGGATTCTAAAATGTATCTGAACCAAACCAGCACCGCTCTGTAGTAAAGTCTGTCAGCTGGGTTCCCTAGCCACTTGTGCCATCAGACTATTAAAAAATAAAAATAAAAAAAAAATGCAGCAGCAAATGCACCTTGACTAGGTAGTTAAGCTGCCAATTTAGCTGCTTTTTGCTACTGAAGCAGTACAAAGCGGATGGAGCCAGCCAGTTAATTTGTCTGAGTTTGAATTTTTTCTTTTAGTAATGTGTAAGAATATAAAAAAAAAAAAAATCCACTGTTTATTATGTACATATTCATTAGCATGCACATGATTTTTTTCTTTGCTGAGATAACATTCAGATGCTTTAAAATTTGCCTGAAGTTATCTTAAACAAATTTAAATTTCACTCTCAACAGGAAAAACCATCGTGTGGAGGTGGTTCCTATCCTCATTGTTTGACTTCCTTGTTGCAACTACAAATCAAAAATGAGTTGGGCATCACTTATCAAACTCTGTTGTAGGATATGGATACATTTTTTAATATATACTTTACATGGATTATCAGGATGATTTGAAATTTTGAGCAGGATATTAGTATTGACTTTGCTGGGACTGTCATAAAAAATAGTTGTGTGTGTATTTAAGTGTTTCACTAAGTATGGCCCATTTATAAATAAAATCTTTCACTGAAATGTAGAGATGTCAAGACTAGTGATTTTTTAAAAAGTCATATTTTTCTTGAATTTAGGCATGCAGATTTCCTATAGATAAATGAGGATGTGAGCTTATACTGCCTTATATACCCTATCATACTTTTGAGTATATATGCTTTTACCCATATTAAATAGAAAGTTGTTCTTTCCCCTTCCATTCAGGAGTAATAACTAACTGCAGAGTAAAGGTGGGCATCTGAACACATCGTTCAGGAGTAGCTGAGTCGCTGCTAAGTTTTCATCCTACCTATTCCTCATTAGGTACAAAATCCTTTACCTGTATTCTATGGCTAACAAGTAAAATAATCATTGATAAAACATGTTTGGGACTGGGAGGGAACTACTTACTCTAGTCTGGGTCACTGAGGTAGGACAGCGAAGTGTCTCACCTGGTACAAACTGTAGCGAAGGGGGGTGTTGGGCAATCTCTACAGAACTTTTTTATGCCTATAGTTCCTACTCTGTTTATCTAAGGAAATGATGGCTGTCATACCTGACTTCTCTTGTTGCACAAGATTGTAGAAGAAGTAGGTAGGACTAGTGTGGACTAGTAGTGCTAGTGGCCGTGGATATCATGTGAAAATATGTTGGATGCGAAGGACGTATATGTTTGAAATGTTTCCTTAACCTTTTCACATAGATCATGGTTTCTAAAACCGTTATTAACTCCTTATTTTTGATCAGGTATGAAGTTTTCTAATTGAGCTCTTAGATTCTGTATATCTCATTGGTATCTCCTACATTTTCTGTATATATGTCAATCCTGATAGTGTCTGTGAGAATGAGTTGAACGCCTGCCTACTTAGTTTGTGAGCCTTTTTAATTGACAGATTTTCTTCCATGTTTCCTTTCTCGAGGTTATTCACTTCAAAATTCAAAATAAACAGTTGGCTCTCTGCATTTTTACTCGTCTGTTTAATTTTATACTGTTAGTTTCAGATTTTCTCTAACTGATCTTGTTCTCTTTAAGCATTTGAGATCCCTCCAGCTTGATGTCATAGTAAATTCCAATAAATATTCCAATAAATACTGTTCCTGTTCTCTCATTTATGCTAAATATATTAACCTAAACAAAACTGGGCCCAGCATCTCCCTGTGGGACTCTTAAAAAATATGTTATGTTTTGTCATCAATATCAATTACAGTTTGCACCACTTCCTCCGTAGTGCAACGCTTCTGTACTGAGTTTGCAAGTTCCCATGTATAATAGCTTGGCAGCATCGATGTCGTTTTATCTGAAGCCAAGTTGCATCGATTCTGCTGCTTCATCTTTACTGACAAAGTCATTTGCTTTTCAAATTAATCAATTGGGTTAATATGACATTTATTTGTTCTTGATTAATCCATTTTGATTGCCTTCTCACCTTGGTACCCTACAAGTGTTTGTAGGTTGACCATTTCAATTTGTTCAGAATCTCAGCAGCAGCAGCGGGTTCAGTAAAAAGGATTGATGTACGAGGACCAGATGCAGGACAATGCTTTGTATATGGTGTGAACTATGCTTTTAGGAAACTGGCTGGGAAAGAACGGAATAATCGTGTTTTGTTCTCAGAATCCTGTGTGGTGCTGTTGACACGACCAAGTCTCGGTGAGCGAGGTTTTAAAAAATCATAAATGCTTTGAATTTTTAAAAAATATTTAGTTGCAGCCAAAATCAATTTTCTAGTTGAATACCTTCAGTATCCTATCCAAAATAGGGAACAGCTATATTTGGTGATGGCACAATTGTTAACATTGCTATTTTCAGGTTCAAAATATGCTTATGCAAAGAAAATGGAAGTATTTTGCTGACAATATTTGCTAAGCATTTTTCCAGCAAGAACCAAAATTACCAAGTCCTGCAGATGAGTCATCAGTATGCCTTTAAAAATTATTTATTTTTAAGGACAGACTTCTCAAATGTACTTCAAAATAAGTTAGCCTAAAGTAAAGCTGTCTACTTCAAGGTTGAAAGAAACAGATGTTAAGAGAGGTTGAGCTGATGATGCTGTATAAAAAATTTCTGCTATTGTTATTTATTTAGGTTTTCCTATTGGAGTTGTAGCTATGGATAAGTATTTTTGTTGTGGTAGGCACTGCACAAAATGAATATTGAAAAAAAAAATCTAAGTTCCTGCTAACGAAATGAAAGATACCGCCTGGTTGTTATTGATGCCTAGGGTTGCTAGTTGGCTCTGACTCTGAAGTGGGGGTAGGACCTCTAGAATGCCTATCGGACACATTTCACACTGCTGTCTGAAAATAAGACAGCTGAAAGAACTTTAGTCAGGTGATCATGTTCTTTTTCAACAACTTTAGATGTAGAAGAATATGCTGTATGAACATAATAGATTCAAGTACATTTGGAATCAGCTTCTTGTGGGAGTTATGCCCTATGGTACAAGGAAAAAGAGGAAATAGGATGACAGTATCTAAGTGTGAAGGTACATAGAAACACTTCTGAAAGAAAGGACCATTGACCTCTGGCATTTGAAAGTAGACTCTACTTTCAAGACCAGAGGTAGAGAAGACTGGAAGTACGAGAGGTGGGTCGTAAATTGTGAAGAGACAAGCTTGCCAGAGTCTGACTCTTGGCTGTGAAATGGAATTCTTACAGTATTTCCAGTACTTGAAAATGTGGGGAGAATCGTTAAACCAAAACAATCCATGGGGAGATGGGGAAGAGTTATCAGAAGTGCCGTGAAAACAAGCTGTTACTCAAATTATACGTTGTCAAAATGTGTGCGTTGCCTGACCCGTAATGCTTCCATCCCTCTAAGAACCCACCTGTTATCAAGGATAAGTATTTTTTGGTGTTCCTTTCTGTTGTATAATGCCAATTACATGCCAGACAGATAGATGTTCCTCATCTGTACAATTTCCTTTTTGAGTCCCTATAAAACAGCCTTGCAAAATATGTTCCCAGAGTCCATTGTCTCCTCACTTTGTATTCCCTTATTCAACACATTGAAATTAAATTTTAGGGTTCCAAAAGTATCACAATTGCTCCTCTAATAGCTTGCAGGCTTGAGCAGTCAAGTACATAGCTTTTTATGTGTATACATGTGTGCGTGTGTGTGTAAGCACATAGAAGACTCCTTTATGGGCTGGAAATCTGGAGGCAACTTTTCTGTGGCAAACCTGCGTCGACAAACTTAGAGAGAGAGCTGCCAAGGAGGCTGGCACTCCTGACGCTGCAAGGGCATGTGTGCTGTTCCTGCAGACCAGAGCAGAAGGCTCCCTACCTGAGTTCGTGGAAAGGCTGTGGGACTCCCCTGCTAGGTTAGTAGTCAGGAAAGGAAAGAGTTTACAGGTTAAGAGCGTGGAGTTAGTTTTCCATCTGACCTTCCTTGCACGCCAGCACAGAGCAGCTTTTCTGTAGCATCAAAAGATGTTATTGTTTGCCAGGATAACTATGCTAATAAAGCTCCTTGTACAAACATATCTATTATGTTACAAAAAATGAATACTACTATAAGCAGTTTTATTAGTATAACAGCATTTAAACTAGGCCTTTTTCCATCACCGCTGTCTGTGAGGACAGCTTGCATTTCTAACATTCCAGTATTTTTCAGTATTACCTAGGTGCTTCCTTAAGGTGAACTGTAATAAAAAGTGAAAACAGAAGTTTTTATAACTGTAAAACTGGAAGAGAGATGCAGCCCTCAGCATCAGCCTATTCATTACAGAGACTTTCAAACGTTTACCAACCAAATTATTTTTTTTCTGATCTATCAGTTGTTTTGGTTTCCTCTTGCTCCATTGCCTTTTACTCTATTAAAGCTGCAATCAAGTATGGTCTGATATGCTTTAATGATCTTGTTTGAAATTATTAGTTATTTATTCTTTGATTATTGTCCCGGATCTTCATGTGGTAACTGATGAATGCTCTCAGTCTACTGTAGTACAAAGCAAACTGGGTTTGTATAAGGGCAAGCACTCATCTGGTCAGATCCTGATGTATGACATGAGCGAAGGTGGAACTAGGCTGTCCTTATAAAAATCGTTGATGTGTATCACAGTAAGGTCTTAAATTTGTCTGGTTTAGCAAACCATGAGGCTCACATCAGAGAGATATTTTGTGTGTGAATATTGTATTTTTGGGTATGGATTGACTTTCAGAATACTTTTTAGGAAAAAATGTAAGAAGAGACAAAACTAGTGATTTATTTTCTGAAAAAAATAATATCGAAGTTCTTATTAAAAACAAAACAACGACAAAGTAAAACAGAATTTGCAAATGTGTGTTTTATGGTAAGTCGTATATTCTAGTTAGAATTTATTTGTTTGATGTAGGAACTTTACAGACTACATTACAGTGTTGATAGGCATTTATCTCACTAATAATTTATTTTAATATTTTTCCCTTTACAGGGTTGCTACATGTTTTTCTGTAGATGAATGAGACCTTAACATGGTCTGTAGACATCACTGTCTTCAGAAATAAAAAGTAGATAGAAATTGTATTAAAATAGGTGATCGGTAGTACAGTGTATTGCCCACCTAAAGTGTTCTTGGCTCTTCTTTTTCAGTTGTGAAGAATAACATACTAGATTTTTTTACTAGAATTAGAAGTAGGAATAATTTTCATTACCAGGTTTTCTCCATTTACTTGTAAACTAAGTAAGCAAACAAAAAAAACCCAAAACACCAAACAAAAACCACCCCTGATTTTCCTTAGAAGACTCGTAACTAATATAATATGTAACACGAGCATATTTGCTTTTGTTTGACTGACTTCTCGGACACCGTTTTCATGTCTGCTCTACACTTTTAAGAAGTCTACCATAATGAGCAAGTCCGAACAGTTTACTTTCCAAAAAACAAGTGACTCGTGGTAATGCTCAAGTGTGGTTTGTAACATTCAAAAGAACAACAAATACTGAAATATACTATTTTTTCAAACCCGAGTGTCAAAATAATAGAATATGAATAGTGACATCAAGAAACACTGATTTGAAATATATACGAAATAGATTTCTGATGAAGAGGGAATTTAAGAAGTGCTTCTTTAAGAATTCTGGAGAGATACACAAACCACCTTCTGTAAGCTCTCTGAACGTAACTAGCATGCTGCTCAGTTTATTCAAAAAGGACTGTAAATTCTGGAAGTTTTAACTTGATATGTTTGCAGGTAACATGATTGATGTGTAATTCTAGAATGAAAGGAGTATTTAGAGTCTTGGCTATCAGTTCAGCAGTTCTTATTTCTTAAACAAAGACAGGTCAGATATTCGTCTTGTCTTCTGTAAGTGTTACAGTTCCTGATTTTATCCTATGAATACGAACACATACAAACTCACAAAATAGTCTAACACGAATGCCTATCGATCACTAGATCAGAAAAATGTAATAGTGGAGGGGGGCTAACCTATCTGTCATAAGATTTTTTTTTTTCATAACTTCTCAGAGGTATATCATATTATAAATGCATTAGAAATGTTTTGCTCTGAGGATATGTAGCATTCCTATAAAGGTTAAATCAATAAAAATGATTTGGCCACATTCCTAAGCATGGCTAGAACAGGTAGCCCGTTGTTTAAGGTACCCTTGAATTTCTGGATCAGATTATTATGGTGCAGCAAAAAGGCTTACTAAAGGCTTCTTACTGTCTGCAGACGTTCTGTGTTTCTATGTGAAGATATCATCAGCCTAAAAAAACCTTCAGATTTTCTGGGCTACTGAAAAAAAGAGTATTTTTATGTATATAGGTTTCAAATGTGTGTGCTCTAATTTTTAAAGGAATTTTTGCTGCAAGAAGGGTGAAGACACATCAGTAATTGATAACAACCAGGTATGTAAAGGAGAAAAAGAGAGACGTCTTTTAAATCAGTGTTGAGACTAGTAAAATTATTGCCCATCTTAGTATCTTTATAAGTTTGTTTGGCTTATTTTTATTTAATGCATATCTGATCAAATAGAGTGACCATTATATATTATGTGTATTTACTATAAGTAGTCAGCTCTGTAGGCAAGTGGGATTCTTAAATGTGATGGTAGAAGACTTCAAACAATTGATAGTTCAAATTCTTCTAATTTTTTACATAGCCGATAAAATTTAAACCCCATTAAACAGTGTTTATTCAATACATCTGCTTGGTTCAGTGGACAGTCCTGAAGTTTGACAGAGTATTTTTATAGATTTAGTGCATTTTAAAATATTTCACGGACATTGAGGAGCTACTGTGTATTATTGTTACAGGGCAGATTTGTCTTACATTGCGTGCATGTGCTATGCATCTACGCTTCTGACACTTTTATATAGTTTTTATGGAACACAAGCTTACTGTAAGAACGTGTCAGTAAGACTAGAGTTTAGCTTCTACGGGTGTTTTAAGTTTATTTCACTCAGTCTCACTCTGCCCTTTAAGAGTACTGGAAGTGAAAAGCAGTGCCTTTTCATCTTTTTCTGCGTTTCTTCCTTTTTATTTTGTGCATGTGCGTGCAGAAGAGGTCCTAAGATACATCCTAAAACGTACAATCATTTTACACGCACTACTGGCAGCTAGGACTGTGTCTTTCAAGATGTTTTTCAGTTGTGAAAATTTGATCAGTGAATTAACCGCACATCCGGCTACATACATCTTTGATCAGAATTAGGACATTCCAGCTCGTGTGTGTGTGCATGTAAGCAGGCTGCATCAAGTCGATTTTACACATGTGCAGTACACATGTGCCTCGAAATTAGTTAGTAAACTAATATTATAATTTCAAGTAACAAAATTACGGTCTTCCCAGCCTTTGTTTTGTATTACACGTCCTGTAATATTTTATCTTTCTATCTGGACAAGGTTAAGTCTTCATTTATTTTAAGATGTATTAACACACATTTAGATGGCTCAGCCGTAATTAAGACTTTGCTTTTGATTTTTAAAGGTAATATTAAAATGTTATGTTAATGAGCTTAGAACCCCAAATTATCACGAGGTCATGACTGAATTAATTGCTGTACAGAATAACAGAGTAATTTTAGGTCCTCTTCCTTAAATACTGTGAAATTAAAAGTAGTTCGAGTGTTTGCATGTGCAATACACAGTCACAGTGTTGCATTAGGATGAAATTGTTCTTCCTGCAGTAAGAAAATGGTTCTTGCTGTGGAAGATATATTTCTGCCCATTTGATGCTAAATTATTTTTTTTTCTTGCTACCTAGATTGTGTTATTTTATTATCCACAAAGGACTGGATTTTTCCCTGAACGTTGGTTTCTTTAATAAAATGTCAGTATAAAGAGTGTGCCCCCTGAATTCGTTTTAGTGTTTCTGTTTATGCCTTTTAATCAGAAAGGGGGGAAATAAAAATATACTGAATAGCAAGAAAAATATAGTACTTAGGTTTGAATGTACAAAGTTGGATGTAAGAAGTGTGGGAAGGAAGCAAAGTGAATGCCCTTTATGCAAAAAGTCCTTTTGGGAAAAGAGAACATTTTTACTGGTGTATACTAAGGTACACCGCCTAAGTAAATAGTTACTGCTTTCTGGTCCTGTCAGTTTTAAATAAACCATTCATTGTTATGGCTTGGTTATTCCACAAATAACCAAGTGCAGCTGAGTTAAACTTTTGATACCACTGATTGGAAAAATGCAGATGAAGAACTCTTTTAATGTGAATTTATACTGCTGTTCTTTTCTTAGAGGAAACAAGTTTTGCAGATTGTGTTAGGAAATAAATATCCTGCAGACTTTAAATGCTCTATTACAAAGCTGCTCCTGTGCTCCAGTATTATACAATAGCTAAGAGCATTAATTTGTCAAACTCTTATTAATAAAAGCGTCGCTAAGCTTGAACATACGTGTCCCTTCAATATTAAAGAGCAAACTTGACACTTTTTTTTTTCCCCAGAAGTTTTCTATTTAAAGGGACAGGATTCTCAGTGGAATAGGTGATACATTTGAAAGAAAGCAGTTACACGTGGAATTTATACAGTAAATGCAGCAGGGCATGGGTACTGTATCAGCTCAGTGTTATGGCTCACCTAGCCTACAGCTTTTTGAGACATGATAAACTGAAATAATAAATTCTGGCACAGTCTTCAGAATTAGGCTTTTTGTTGATCGTGTCTTAAAATGCCTTCCCCCCCCCCCCCCCCCCCCCCCCCATTGAATTATAACTACTTAATCTGTGTAAAATAACTCTTGCTGGTTCTTCTTGAAGGATGGTATTTATAGTAAATTATTGATGTATTACAATATTAATATAAAAAATAATATTAGGGAGTAATAATTCTTGGCTGAGCAACTCCATATTTCATGTCAGAATTCCTTAAATGTATATATAGGGTACCTTATTTGTTTCATCAGTTCCAGAAGAAAAATTGCACTGTGTCAAAAGCAGCAGCTGACCTACAGATAAGAGTACCTTGGCTAAAATGCATGGTTTCACTTTGAAAGTTGAGGTGAGTTGTTATGGTCCAGTCTACTGTCCACAAAAACAGTTTTTCCCTTCTCAGGACTATGGGAATAAGGAAGAAGATACCACCAGGCTTACTCCCAAGCATTTCTTTCCTCAGAAATATTGCCCAGTATTCTATAATGAGTGCTTCTACCATCTATTATTTCATTACTAGCACTAACACTTTCAATTTATGTAGAGTATTATAATAGTGTTAATAGACGTTCTTTTTTACAAGCATAAAGATGAGATCCTTGCTTCAAGCCCCTGTACTACGTATTAGCAAAGGAGAGAGATGTGAAGTGTTGCAAATGTTCTTTGGAAATTTGCACTGCTGGGAAATCGGAATGTGATAGCAACTTCTGTATTTGTGCAACCTCTGTGTTAGGTTAAGGACTTTGTACCAACACAGATGTTTTCTAAACTTACCCTATCACTGTGTTTTACTTCAAGAAATTAAACATTTTAGAAATATGGATCAGTAGGAATTAAAGTTTGAAGCTATATACGTGCGCATGTTTGCACATACACAACTCATTAACATTTCTCCCAAGAAAGAATACCCTGTTCTAATACCGCACATGGCTACATTAAAATATCATGCTTTTTTAACTCTGTGTTTTCTGATCTATATTTAAGTGAATTACAGATATCCTTGGAGATTAGCACTATGTGGAAGTGAAAGTATTTGCACATAATTACTTGTCTATATTGACTTCCTTAAAAAGAAAAAAAAAATCATCTCTATCTTTTACTTACTAGCGTGGTGTCATTTCTGTTAAGTACTCTTGACAAAGAAGTTGAATTCAACAATTAATAATGATGTGTAATGTCACCACGCTCTAACTTGTTATGCCAGACCCACTTGCACCCAGCGTATGGTCGTCAGCGTATGTGTGTCCACATGCACATCGATGCAACCACGTCTCGCTAGTGCCGCAGTTAATTTGCTTTGAGAGTGAGGTTGGGTCCTTTTCTCTGAACAATAAAATATTATGTAACTGGCAATGGCTCTGTCTTTCTGTTTCAGTAAACCGCAGCGTGGATTTAGATGTGAGATATCTGACCATGAGGGATAAGTAAACAATGGTTTGGCATGCTTCAGGTTCAAATAAATTCTGGGGAAAATAAATGTATGTAAGGTCATCAGAATTTAACTTTCCTTCTTCGAGAAAATGAATGATAATAAATTTCAAGTCATTATGAAATACTAGCAATTCTGATGAAATATAATATGTGAAATAAGTTAGTGTCCATCAGAAATACAGTAACCATATTTGGATGAATTCCTGCCAAAACATTTTTGCCACAGGGGTTTTAGCTATAACATATTAAAACTTAAAGCTATTGTTAATTCCAGAGCTGCCTGACCTTAACGAAAATGACATTTTTAAATGAGAGGGACAGCAGAAGAAACTGTTTTCAGCCTTTGCTTTAAAAATAAAGGTAGTTTTATCAGAGATGAAAACATATTCTTAGAGAAAGCTGTTAGGAATACAGTAGGTATAATATGGAAATACTTTATTTTTTTGCAGTACCACATTTATCTAAAGGAAAATGTAGCCATTTTCCCTTTAATCTTTTACTATGTTGAATTAGTTTTTATAAATAAAAATGTTTAATAAGGAGTGGGTTCCAGAGGATAATTTAATTGCTCTGATTAAAATGACTTCAGCATTTAAAGTGAGTCGGTAGAAAACCTATGTCTCTTTTCCTCCTGGGGCAAGTTCATACATGAAATAGGAAATTTATAGCTACATGAGGAAGGCTAGAACAGTACACAGTATGCTAACAAGCAGAATAAAAAATATATACAGGAAACAGATGCATGAATAATGGATTTTTTTATTGGAAGTGTTAAACTATTTTATGATGTAGTAACCTGAGTTTATTTTGTCTTTGTGCTCATCTTTAAAATACTCTTTAGGGTGTGCTTTTCCCTATGTTAAGTGGCAGGTCTTATATTTATTTGTAGAAGGGAGCATGTTTATGTAAGGAAGCGTGCTCTTAGATTTAAGCTTTATTAACTTAAAAACAAAAACACCTGAGAGCAGAAGATACACCTCCTCAATCTGTTCCCCATGAGCCTTTAGCAGTTGTTTTGAAAAACATGTATACAATAAGAATTAAAGGCATTGTAGATAATGTCAGCAAAAATGTATTTTGTTGGTAACAGTAGTTTCTTGTTGGGGTTCTGTGGTGGAGGAGGTAGATGTTTTCTGTGTTTTGTGGGTGTCTGCTGTCTCCGGATGAAAATCTGTGGTTAATTCATAGGTCTAGCAAAATTTACAAGGAAAATCTCTTTGAAATAGCGCATAGTTTACTAATTTATTTTTGAGCACAGTTATCAAAATAAATGTTATATTTATTCCTTTTAGACAAATTAACATTTTATATTTAAAATAGCACTGGAATATTTTTTTTATGCTGCAGTTTCTTAACCGGTTGTGCGAATCTCGGATTCTCTCAGTGCCTAAGCTAAGACCTTAAAATGCTTCAGATTTTACCATCTTAAGCTCACTATTTATCTTGAGGCTGCCTTAATTAAAATATTATATACTCTAGGGCATATTAAACATGGCAATTTATTGTAATTCTTATTAACGGAGTGTATTTAATGAGTTTTCAGAACCAACTCCATCACCTCCAACACACAATGTTGATTTTTATGAGGTACATAGAGGAAAACATGCACATGGCTAATTTTCAAGCGGTACCGAGCACTGACAGCTGCTGCTGGAGCAGCCCTGCCGGAGAGATGGAGGTGCTCAGCACCTCTGCAGCCTGGCAAGCACGGGCTAATTCCTCCTTTCCCTCCGTATTTAACTTCCACTGAAATGGGCTGGATTTGTGCATGGAAAAAAATGCAGCACTCTGCTTGTGTTTGCAGCCTCCTGTGCTCAACCTGCTGTTTTAGCAAGGAGTTCTGCCTAGCTGCTGGCAGGGACAGCCACCCACGGGTGCGTGCCCCAAGGTGTGACACGACCATACACGCAGCACTGATGGTTACTCTTTTGAACTGTCTGCATTGTGTAGTTAGCATCCTTTGCAAGAATATCTTACCATTCTGTTTTTCTGCTTATACTTAAACGGATCTGGTTTTAGATCTCCGTTATTTACTCGAGCCTGCACTGGGCTCCTTGTTATTTGTAACAAGCACAACTGTGTTGTGAAAAGCCATCAGGAAAAATAAAGGTATAAGGTGCAGTTTTAAGATTAGCATTAGTCTGACCGTGACCAAGAAATCACACTGCTTGAATTTCGGTATTATTGTTATGCTCTTAATGTGGGGTGGCAGAGCCTTTAAATATTTCTGGTAGAGTAGTTAATACAGCATGGAAGTTTGATATTTGTACAGTTTGTAAAGGAATTTGAGGTGTTACCCTATTTTGACTTCAGTTTTCAAGTATGCACTGGTGCATCATTAATCATAGGAAATGCAAAAATAAATAATATAGTCCCTTTGGATTTTTCATGTGAATACTTACCTTTTCCTTTTTTTGTATATACAGTTGAGGTATTTAGGTAACCCCTAACCTTTTGCTTCAACAAGGAGGTACAGTATAAAAATATTACCACAGTCTTCATATGAGCAGTTCTCTCTAAGAAAACCTCTAGATGAATATTTATTGAAAAAAAGCAAAGTTGCAATACAGAATGACTTAGCTTGGCCTGAATATTATATTTTAGACCACCAGTGAATAAAATTAAAAGCACATGGATTTTGAATAACTAGAAAAGGTTGTAATTGATTAGCACTGCATGAAAGTATTGAAGCAAGAAAGTTTTGATTTGTGAATGGTTCTATTCAATAGAGATTAATCCTGTATGTTTGATAAAATCTTAGTGCCCCTAATGAGTTAGGTGTTTTTTTTTCTCAGTTTATTTAACCATCAGATACTTCAATGTTCTTTTAACAAACTGGAACTTTTCTATCTTAGTGAATTTTGCATCAGCGCGCTGGATTTAGACAATATTGGTTATTAATAGTTGATTTGAGACAGATAATTAAACAAATCACCGCATTTTGCTGCTTAAGAATTATAGAAATGCTGCAGTGTAATTCTGCATGTTTTAGGGGTTTAAGGTACCGAAAGCCTGAGTGAGAAGCTTGCAGCTTTCTTAATGCAAATGAGAATAGTCATGCCTGCATTCCTTCAGTATTATTTTTGTAAAGTCCTAGTATTTTAAATTACGTTTATACAGACCAGTGATTACTGAGATTTTGCTTCAAGCTTCACAATCATAGGAATATGTTAAACAGAGCAGGAACATTCAGAAAAATTCAGCTTTATAGGCATAATCAGAAGGGATCTGTTTCTCTCTTATCAGTATCTTAAGTAAAATAAAAAACTACAATTCCTTGCCAACTGATAAAACAGTTCAGAACCGACATCTAGAAAAGGTGCTTTTTTTAAAGAGTAAATGAGAATATTCTGGCGAGTATTTTAATATAAGCAGTGTAAATTTGTTGCTGTTAACTTGAAGTATTTCATTTAGGTTTATTACGTCTATCTATAGGGATCAGTTACCAAACAGTACATGTGAAATAATTGATTAAATCATCAGCCAAATCTTGATCTAATTTACGTCCTTCAGTGAAATTCTCCTATGAAGATGCACAGATCGTATTTGAAAATGCTTTTTTTATCATTTGTAACTATTACGGGAGGCATTTCAAGAGTATTTCATGCTCTAAAGTATCTTGTACAATGTTTACTAGATTTTCTAATAAATATGCAATTCATTTTTCTGCTTAGTATTTATTCTGAGATTTTTTTTTCTTAAGGTGATATGGATACAAATATAATAATCTGCTGGTCGAAACGAATGCGCTTCTATTTAAAAACTTAAGCAGGTCACTCAGGCAAAATGCAGTCAATACGTGTGTATAACACACTTAACACAGAAATGCTCTGGCTATGAAACAATAGCAAGTTAATTCAAATGATCTAAACTGTAGGGGAATACATGTTCCCTGTAATTAGGAAAGGGTCCTGCATCTTCACTACCGTTATTCCTCCCTTCCATATGAGTTAAAAACACACAGAAAAAGCAAGTGAAATAAGAATTTTCACAAATGTTAATCCTTACAACGCTGTTTTCCTTCCTATTATTACTCGTCATTATGCGTCTTAATTCTCAAAGAAAAAACTAATCAAATTCAACAGTCACGAAGGGACGAAGTTAGAGATTGCAATAGAAGGAGATACAGCATGGAAAGGAACAAAAATAGATCATGCATTCTGACATCCTGCTGCACCGGTGGTAGGAAATGGTAAATTGATGACTAACTTGGGTCTTCTGGCTTTTGTTCTTTTTTAAATTGTGGTCTGTCTCATTTTTATAAAGTTCTTAAGTTTTCTTTTGGTTTTGGTATAAGAGATACTGGTTACATACTGATAGAAGTGGTGAGATTTCGTCGTTCCGTGCATTTGCTGCTCGTGGCCAGAGTTGAATTTGTGTCCCCAACCCGATTTACTGAAGTTTGGAAAAAAGTATCCTTCGTGCTGCGGGACTTTTGCCTCGCTTTGAGAATGATCAAAAGTAGATAAATTAAGCAGTCACCACTCGGTGTTTTGATAATTTTAGCCAACTCAATTTCTTCTAATCTCTTTTGGAAGTAAAAGCAAAAGAAAGTCCCTATACATGTAAACTGTATTTCCTGTTGTAAACACTGGGATAATGTGGTCTGGCTACACTTCTGCTGGGCTTCATTAAGACAGCAGTTTTAGTAGAAAAGCTGCTTACCATTTTTGTGTTAGCATTTCAGCTCACCGGTCTGCCTATTACAGCTACAGGAGCCGGCACAGGTTCTGTTATTACTTCTGCTATCTGTAGGTCATAAATTAAACTGCTCCCTGCTCTGTGAGAAGCTATTCTTCAAGTCTTTTCCCGCACGCAGCCTTACAGCTTACTCATGTGCTGAACTGGGAACCAGTCAAAGCGCGTGAAGTAGGAGGGGTAAAGGGAACTCCGGTCCTCGGTTCATTACAATACAAGCCTAATCGGGATGTATACACTGCAAATGGTCCTAGCATTGTTATTTGTCTTATAATGGGGACAGGGGAGGAAAAGAAATAGCTTTAGCTACAGCCCCAGCCTAGTTTCAACATGATGGACACCATTAAGAGAATCCTGTAAGTTTTCACATTTTTTTTTTCCTTGGTCTTTCAGAATTTTCAGTTGTGTCAGTAAAAGATGCTTTGAAAAAAATGTTGCATATGCTTCTTACCACTGGTCAAGGGGAACTAGAATACTGCATTTTCCATCACGTTTTAAAAGTAACTTTGTCTTACTTGCAGAGCTATCACTTAAAATCCGATTTGGTTATATTCAGTTCGAGCGTGAGGTGCCCTGCGCTGATTTTAAAACTATATCTGAGAGGAAGAAGCTTTTCTAAATAAGCCATGATAGAGGTGTAATTTTATAGTGCATTTATGATTTTTTATGGGCACGTGTGTCTGCAGGACATATAAATAACTGCCTCAGTCTACATACATGATTTCTTAAAGGAACCTGTGTTTACAGTTCTGAATATTGAAGTAAAGATTTGGCAGTGCCCTTCTACAGAGTTTTTTAAATCCCACTTTCAATTAAAGCTTAAATTCATCAACATATTAAATTGCATAACTTCATTTCATAGGTTAATATTTTTATGCCTGAATGTTTCACCCTGTTCACAACAAGTGCAATGAGGAGAATTCGCTTTCAGAAATGAGTCCATTAAATAGCACACTTTGCTGCGAAACGAGGGCGAAGAACTGCACGTTTCTGATAACTTCATTGAGCATATATGCTTAAAAATAAGTTGTCTGGTACAATCATAGGGAAGTTGTGGATAGGAGAGGCTGCTACATGCTGCACGCTACTCATTTCATCAGGTCTAAGGAAACAGAGCTAAATCCTGTAATTCCTTCAGAATATCTTGCATTAAGCAGTCCCGTTGGATGCATTGAAGGGTTACGCTCTGCACCGGTTCTTCCTAAGCTATCCCTTGCTGTCGTTGGCCGTTTCCCTACCTACCTGGTCCCTTGTACCTGCAATAGGGCTGGGCACTGCGCTATACCCCATCCCATGTCCCTGGCTGCGGCCACCTCGCGCGGCCCAGCCGAGCACACCTGCTGCCAGGGCACCGAGCAGGCGGCCACCGACCTCTTTCTGCTCAGCTCCTCAGCTCACAAATTCGTTCATAAATCCGCAGAAGCTTTTTATGATGACTGCTTCCCCCCCCCCCCCCACCCCAGCCTGCTATGCTCTCTCCCCACCCTAGCATCCCATTCAGCAAGTTTTTTTGTTTCCGTAACTGTCCCCGGCATCGTTAAGAAAACCCCGAGCGCGGCAAACGGGAGCTGAGACGTCGCAGTACTCACCCCAAAAGAAGTTTTGCTGACATGGTGTCACTGAACTGAACAGGCTGTTTGATGCCATAGTCCCTCTCGTTTCACGCAGAGCTTTCACCTCCTGGTGTAAATACTTCTTGGATCCTCAAACTGCAAACACAAACCATAGCCAAACCTTGGTTTAGTTTTACAGTGCCCCTGCATTGCATAGACCCTACAGTTGCTTTCTTTTTTTTTTTGTCAAAAAAAAAAAAAATGTTGTAGCACTGGTAACATGTGAAAAGCGAGGAAACAAAACAAAAAAAAAAGAGAATGAGCAAATATTTGAAGGACCTACTATTACTGCATAGACTGTGGTTAGAGAGCACTTACTGACTCTGTTGGTCTCAGTGGCTGGTAGTGACCTGCGGAGATTAACCATTTAAAACCCAGAGCCTTCTCTGCTGTCCTCCTGGAGAAAGTTTGCACCGCACTTGTGGTTCTGTGGTTGTTTGTGAGGCGAATGAAGCATTCACACAATCCAAAAAAGCAAAAGCTTTAAAACTCCTTTTTTTTGCAAGCACTGTTACTGGAGAGAGAGAATCATGTGGCTTGTGACATCAGAGGACTCGCAGAGGACTGCCTACCACTGGGGCTTGTTCTTGCTCTCTCCCTTTTTTTTTCTTTTTTTTTTCTTTTTTTTTTTTTTTTTTTTTTTATTTTGACAAAAGGCCCGTGGTAAGGCCCTTCCTGGCATCCAGAAGGATATAGCTTTTTAATTTTTGTGACTCATGAGGATTTGGAGAGAGTACAAAATGCTGTAAGAGCCCAAACTTCTGTACAGTTAAAGCATATGGACAGCAGAACTTTATTTGTACTCTCAGTTCAGGTTCCCCCCACTCTTCTTTCCCCCTCCTTTTCTTTTTTTTTTCCTCCTTTTTTTTTCTTTTTCTTTTCTCTTTCCCTGCTTCATTATTGTGTCTGTGGAAAAGTGAGCAAAATTGGCACAAGTGGCTGTGTGAAATTCTGAACAACAGTGATGATTTACAATAATTTACATCTTTGGATTGTATCACGATCTTGGGTCTGCTTCAGATTTGCTGGGTGGCTGGATTCCTTCTGTTTTACTTTTTCTCCTTGTCTTCCTCTACTTGTGAATCTGTAACTCATTGTAAGAAACTTTACCTTGCCGAAGGTCTAGTAGCAGCCTGCTTGTTGGGCTTGTGTTTTTCTCCTGTAATTGGCTGTCACAGGAGTGTTAGGCTGGGGATTCCTTTGCAAATCTTAAATCATGTCTGCCTTGCTTTACATGCCTTCAAAACTAGTTGGCAGTTTTATGTAATGCAAATTAAGGGCAATTATCTTGCTTTTATATGGGGGGCAAAATATGTCATTTAAATAGCATAGCTAGTTGTGTGCTGCCTTCCGAGGGATGCTTTTGAGTGCCAGTATTGCTGGGATTTAATACAGACACTGCAGAACAGAGCGAGCTGTGAGATTGTGATTGCGCTTCTGTTAATTGCTCCTTATAGTTTCAGCGTTTAGGTGAAATAGAACAGTCTTTGGCTTTTTGGGAGACCATAAATAACTTCATTCACCAGTTAATGTTAACACTTAGTTTTAAAATGAAACATAAATTTGATGCATATGTAAGATTTAAATGCTTAATATCATATGTGTGCATGTGTGTGTAATATTTTTTATATACTCAACATATTGTAACTTTGACTTTGATTGTGTAATATAAGCCTTTACTGTACCAGTACGGAGTGGGTTAACAAAAGCAGTATTTTTTTGTTTATAATAGAGGCTTTGAAATAAATTGCAAAATGCTGTGTGTAGTAAGGAATAATGTGCACAGACAGTGTGTATTAGTAGTCTTGATTTGCTCACTCAGATTCAGAACAAAATTGGAAACATCTTGGAGAAAGTATCTTATTTTTTTGCCTCTTTGGACATTATGTCTAGAACTTTTCTTATTAGCCTGATTGTATCACAGATGCATGGGATTTTCTAGCTTTTGCAGGGTGATTTTTTTTGTTGTTTGCTTGTTGTAGTATATATTGCTGAGAGCAGAAGAATTGTATAAAACACTTTCTAGATATTGTTCAGCTTTTATTTGTAAAATAAAAGACGTCTCTTTGAAGCTGGCAGCCCTCCTTTTTTATTTTCCTCTCTGTCCTCAGCTTTCCCAGCAAGAAGTTGGCCAGCAGTGGTGGGAGATGGAGATCTGGAGGTGTGGGTGGAGAGCAGGTTCTCTACTTTGTGGGGATGGAGAGGAAATGGGCAGGGAGATTTCAGTAAGAAATTACAGCTGGTTCCTTCTTTTTCTCGTTATCATATATTTATCAAAGCAACCTAAAACCCTATGCATAAAAAGTACTTTCATAGTATTTATAATAAGGTAAATAACGTTCTTCTTCAGTCAGTACTTTGGAAGTTATTAGATGCTGATGTATTTGTGGAATTCTGTCTTTAAATGAAAAAGGGGTATTCTGCAAATCACCCATCTTTTACTTTTGTATGAGTGCTGTTTAATTCTTCTAGTGATGGATTCCTTTGTATTTCTTTATGTTTTCATAGTATGGATAAGAACACCAATGGAAAGAAGTTAAATGCATAAAAATGATGAAAAGATTGGTAATCACTTCATATAAACAAAATATGTTTGTGTGACTTCCAGATTTAATCAACTTCTGATGCAGCAGAAGTCTTTGGAAGTTTCTACCTCTGTTATTTGTGGAACTCTTAATTGTAAGCACAATGTTCCTTCAACTACAGCTAAGATATTTATCAACTTTTACATGATGGTAGGTAACTTCAGTGCTTTTATGTAATAGATCACTTATGTCCTGATCTTAGATACTTGTTTTCACTTAAATGCAGTTGATTTATTTATTTTTAACTTTGGAATTTATTCTCAGTTACATCTTTAATATTTGAATATTGAACTCCTCCAGAGGTTTGACTTTTTAAATTCCTTGCCTTGAGACGTACTCAGTCTTTTTCTGGAGTGGGTTTTTTTATGCTGTCAATTGTGTATGCAGAGTTATTCTCTGACTTGGTTATTATGTTTTGGTGTGATAACTTTGGGATTTTTTTTGTACTGTACATGCTTTTTCACCTGTGATATCAAGGTCAAGACAACTACAGTGAAGTCTTCTTCTAGTAAGGCAAAATGCATTAAAAGCAGAAGAACCAATTGTTTAATAAGGTAAACAAGATGTAGCTTGCAGAAACTAACAATGAATAGAACTTTTTTTTTTAATTTTTATTTTTTATTACTAGGCTGTATACAGACCTTATAAAACAAAACAGTATACAGACCTTATACCTGTGAAACTGCTGGTTTCTTTCAGGATAGTTTGCACTTTTAGTGAAGCAGATACACGAATCCTAAAATTCACTGTGTTAATGGTGTCTTGGTTGCAGACTTACTCTTGGCAGTCTGTTGTTCAAAAGGTAGATCTACAAAAATTGAAGTTCACTTATGACTTCCATAGGGGATGCTTTAAGTCACAATTACACTTACAAAGGAAGTATTATGCTAAGGAATTCCTCTGGTAAACTATAAGCTTGATCTTTCACAAAATGGAATCTTATTTAAAGTCAATTGTAATGCAACACTAAAAGATAATTACATCTTTCACTTTTTTCTTTTGAAATTTGTTTTGAAACTTTTAAGCCATGCTTTATTTCCAAACATTTTGCCTTATGTCACTCAAAGTTCATGCAGCATATAAACAGTATGATCAAGTTTATTTGTACTTAAATGTTTGTTTCTATGCTACAGCTAGAGACATATAAATATGCTGCGTAAAGTAATAGGATGACAAACTTGTTAAATTGCACTTGCTTACAAGTTTTACAGTATGTACTATAACAAGACACCGATTTTTATAATGGAGAAGGTTTCAGAGCAGTTTCCTCAGATGCATGTGTTAATTGCAGATGCTATTAATGTATCTGTTTCCATAGCAGCATTTTTTTATTTATTTTTTTTTAATGAGAGAAATGTCTCTACTTGGCTCTGTTTTTCATAACTCAGTGAGAAGTCATTGCACATTTTAGAATGATTGTACTGCATTTTCAGATGGTTCTTAGCTAATATATTTAATTCACCATGTGCATTTAAAATATTTGCACATTTTAAGGAACTTCTGTTGCTCGACTTGGGTGTCTTGTAGACTTACAGCCTCCAACATCTCTGCAGCAGCTTCATGTTTGCTGCTACCATGCTACTAACCTGTGAGAGCAAAAAACCAAAACTGCCCATTAATTAAAAAAAAATAAAACATCAGGGTTACTTCAGTACTCATTCCTTTTAAAATGCTTCTTTCTGGTGTCTGCAAGGAGTAGGATGGAATGTCAGAGTTTTTTCAGCCTTTTTATGATGATTTCTGTTCTCTACCTTTCAACTTTTTTTTTTCTAAATAAGATGTGGTTTGAAAGGGGATGGGGCCTGGGACCATGAAACAGAGAGGAAAAAAAATACTTCTGTATTTATAGTGTAAGCAAGTGTTGCGTGTTTTCTGTACCAGGGAATCAGGCTACTGAAATCAAATTATACCTTAAACAGAACTGTTATTTAAATTAAAAGGATGCTCATCTTCTTTTAATCAGCGAGTACATGATTTAATAGCAAGTGGTTTTCATTCATCTTGAGTTGCCAAGTCTCTGTCCCCTGATCAGGCTTTGACTGAAGGTCTCTATCTTAATGGTCAAATATACCTCATCTCGGCTATTTTTGCTGCTCAGGCATTTTTTCTGACAAGTGTTACTTTCCTTGTATTCCTCCAGTATGTATTTTGTAGACTGTAGGGTAATCGAGAGATCCCATTTGATTAGACATCCACCTTCTAAACAGTCGCCACACAGTGTTTAAGATCACCCTAACCTTTTAGCTGTTTTCTCCTGTCTATTTTTTTTCCCTTTTTATTTTTTTTTTTTGAAGTCAACTTGCAGAAAATATGGGAAACCTGTCTCATATAACAGCTGAGGATGTGGCTAGGTTAAGGCAGGAAACTGCTACCCACAATGCAATGTTACATACACTACCACTTAATAAAATTTATTTCAAACATGCTACTGACAAAACCAAAGAAAAATAATATCCTAACTATGCTAGTTAGTACACTAAATATATCTAGGGAAAAGTGAAAGTAATCTCTCTAGAGCCTTTCTTGCTTTTAGGCTACAATGCCACCAGTAGTTAAACCCGAGCAGATCTCAGCAGTTAAAAGCAGCGACCTATTTTTAGAAAATATTCACATCGCTCTGGAAATTAATGATTATATACTTTTTAATAACAGTCCAAGTTACTTTATATAGAGAGAAGTCCGATAAGCTCTCTCCCTAGGTCTTTCTGGTCGTCGAAATACCCTCTTGTGTAGTTTTACAGCTGGCAGCTTTGCTTGCTTCATCCCATGTCCACTGAATCCTACCTTTCCCGTAGCCAAGCAGCCTTTTAGCTTTCCTTCCCACTTCATCGATTTGTAGGTTGGTCTCAAAATATTTTCAGTGTCATGTGGGAAAGTAACCGAGGAGTTCATCTTCCTAGATTATACGAAGAGTTAAGGGGTCTAGTTCTTTTATTTGGTTGCCTGCAATCTAATAATTTGTGAGAAGTACATAAATTTAGTTAATTTCTAAGGTAAATTTAATAGGCTTGAATCTTTTGTGAGCGCTTTGAGACGTCAGACAGAGATACGTATGTGGTCACTGATGGTGCTTCGCCATAAATGCCCCGAGAGTCTTGTTCTAGATGTATTTTTGTCTCCGTTTGTTTTTAAATGCACGTATATTAAGAGTGATCCTCTTACAGAACATTTTTGAAGTATTTGCCTCTATAGTTAGAGAACACTTATCAAGACCAGCTGCTGTAGTGCTGTGGATCCTATCCATGGACTCATGGTGGTCTGCTGAACAACGTTCTTCAAGTTTGACAGGTGAGACAGAGACTCTCCAGTGCCACTGCTTTTGGATGAATCTAGCTGTGGTTGGAGAAAGTGCATCTTGCCAAAATATATGGGTAAGACCACACACAGTCTTTAAAATAGTTATTGTAAGCTTATTTTTAGGCAATATATGTCTTGACAGTTCTTTTATTTGCATGCCAGTTTCGCTGCTGCTTATAGATTTTTCATTTATTTTAGTAATGGCAATTGCAGATTTAGATCTATGTTTGTAAAGTTTTTGCACAACATTTACACTGGAAACATCCAGACGTGTTACTTTCAGACCTCAATCAAGATTAGAGAACAGATTTTAGAGAATATTAAAGCAGATTATTCACACTCTTCAGTTTTGGTGTCAGTGTTTTCATATTAAACCCCATATTCAGGAGCAGAGTTCAGCAATAAAGATTTGCTTCTGGTTTTAAAATTATAGCAGTTTCAGTAGCTTGTGTAAGTCTGTAGCAATGTAGATTTAAGACATGAAATTAGTTCAGTAAGTAATAAAAACGAAATGTTTTTTTTTAGATTGCATAGTTATTAAATACCGAATTTAGAATCTGCATTTGATTTATGCTATAATTCCTGGACAGTATTTTTCATGTGTATTTTAATGTGTAGAATATTCTTCACATTCTAAGTGCCTGCTTCAACATTTGGCTCTGTAATGCGTATTTAAAATACTGTATGTTTAACTGACAGTGTGGAAGGGGGTTGCACCCTGTAGAATTTCTGAGTAAACAATACCCGTTCGGTAACTTTCAGAACAGATGTTTTTTAAATACCCCAAGAGAAATTAAATATAATACTGAAATGGAATATCATAAACCATTCATTGGGCAGTGATGCTTTAAAGTTAAGGATTCATAATGACATCTTTTTTGCCCCCTATTTGTGTATTTTTCAGATAATCTTGCATAATTAATGCATGGCTGTTTCTCAACAAAACATTCCTAATTTTTTTTATTACTTCGCATTGCATAGTACTATTGCTTATAGCAATGGACTCTACAGACATTTGAGGAAATAGTCACTGCCCCAAGGAGTATACAATTAAATACATGCAGCTAGCCTTTTAAGAAAAATAAAAAGACAAAGGAAAAAAAAAAAGATCACTGTAGAACAAATTATATTAAAAGTCAGTGATTTGAAGAATACCATGGAGAAGGGAGGGTGATTGGTTTTAATTCTATTATTAACTTGCTCCACAGATTCTAATATGAAGAATTTCTTGTGTTTGACTGACTGCTACTGTTGTTTGCTTGAAGCTGAATGTGATGCCTGGTCATTGCAGTTTCTTCTGTATAACACCATGATATTTCCTTATGTACTGTGTGCAAGTTGAAATACTTCTATTCTGTTTTATGATACTTACATAAGTTAGAGATCCTCAGATCTGTAAATGGTATTTTTCAAAGAAAAAATAGTTAAATTAGATAGTTTAATGCTTTCTCCCATTTATCATTCCACATCCATTTTTTAAGTATTTAATACCGGGCTCTGTTTCTTCTCCTCACTTGTCAAAAGCCTAAGCTTGCCCTTGTAATTAAAAATGCGTAGTGGGCTTTTGGTAGAAAAGAGATCTGAAGATCTTTCCTAAGAAAGTGGAAAAGAGGATGAGAGGAAATGGAATAAGATTGGAAAGAGGACAATTAGAAAACATTTTCGTTGTTGTTTAATGAGATTCTTTTTTTAACAGTATGGCTTCCATTTTGTGTAGAAGGATATACATGTAGAAGAATATTGGAGGTGAGGAGAAATGAAGAAACTGAAACAGGATGAAGAACAAAAAGCATGCATCCCTTTTCACATTGACAGTATGCACAGGAGGGAATTGCCTGGGAGATTGGAATGTGAAGTGAAAACCAGTTTATTCTGAAAGAGCCAGTTCAGATACTGGAAGCCGCCTGGCTGTATTTGGTGTGGCATTGAGCTCATTTGGAATGAGCTGGGGTATCTCTGCTCAGCACTTAAAATGTTATGTATAGGTATGCCTGAAGAACGGTGGAACAGAACCAGACTTCAGTGATGCTGGGAAGAGTATGGGAGATGTCTATATTAAATTTCTGACATGCGATGTGTTCCGTGCTGGAGAGTTGGTTGGTTCTTTGTCACATCTGCAGGAGAAAGCAGGCAGTGTTTAATACCTGGATCTTACTTTTCCACACTTTTGAGAAGTCTAAGCTTTCCCTTGTAATTAAAATTCATTGTGGTTTTTGGTGGAGAAGAGATCTGACAATCATTCATATGGAGTTGAAAAGAGGATGAGAGAGGGTATTCACTGATGTTCAGGTTAGCATATGTCAATTCTTTTACAGATTATTTTTCCATGCTCTGCGTAACATACTGCTTGGTAACTGAGTAGTGGTGATGAAGAAAAAATATAAAAACAAATTACAACCATTCCTTCCACTTATACTTCTTTCTTCTCTGACTTTCCCTCTCCAAAAGTGACGGAGCAGGGCTGGTTTTCAGAGAGACCCTGCAATTTGGTTGCCAGAATCCAGACCTATGACCAGATAAGTAATGCAAACTTTCATGAAATAGTCTGTGGGGATATAACAGTATGTGCATCATTTATTTTTTAATAGTTAGATATTTTATTTTTTTCAGTTGATTATTTTTTTACTGTTTATATGGATAAATAATTATTTGTTCTAAGAAGATACACCACCCTACGAGAGGGAAGTCTGTCGTGGGCACCCAAGCCAGTTAGTTCTGCTGAGTATAGCCAGCATGGTAAAAGCCAGCACGCTTTTAAGTTGACGATCAGCCTATAATTAAAGGAATCACGTGTTTCCCTTTCAGCCAAAACATAGGTTCTGACACTACTTGGCGTTGTAGAGGAGTCTGGGGGGAGAGGTCAAAGGTATTGCTAATCTGGAGTTTTTGAGGGAAATCACAGTTCTTTCTATCAGTAACATGAGGAGGCTGGAGTCTGTGCGTAGGGCTAGGTGTAAAATAAAAATAAATTAAGACTATTTAGCCTCTGGTTGATTGAGACTTGAGTGAGAAATGCGGCCTGACTGGTAGTTGTGAAGCAGGATTTTTTTTTGTGTGTGTGTGTGCTGGAGGTGGTGATGGCATAAAGGATGATAGAGGACAGCCTAGAGAATATTGGGCATTGCCTACTGATTATGGTGTGTGTGAGGACAGACCATCGCAATGAAGGGACACTTAAGTACCCAAATCACTTTTGGATCTATACAGACAATTTTATTATTAGTCATTGGGATAAATCATTGGAACACGAACATTGGAACAAGAACACTAGGCTAAAAAAAAATCTTGTTCAGAAATTTGGTAGAGTAGCCAAAAATAAACTGGGTTGTAAACTCCTGTTCTTTACTGTTTTCTAAATTCCTTTCCTGAGAGCATTTTGCTTCTGGAGTGATGCTTTTTAGCCGCTGGGGGTCTGAAAAGACTTGAAACTCAAGGTTATCACTCTGTTCAGGTTTTTGTTCAAGAATCGAACACGTATGTTTGACATACTTGCACATCAAAACTAAAGAGCATGTTATGTTCTGTGATAGCATCATGTTCTATGATTCTGTGTCAATCATCCAATATGTGCATGGAATATAGGAACTCCTTGCTGGTTCATAAGCTTGTTACATTACTAAAAATTGTATTTTAGGGTAGCAGGATCTACATTATAGATTAATTCGTATACCACCTACTTTGTAACGAAATCCATTAGATGAGGTCAGTTAAAACAGATATGTTCTATGTGACATTTGTCTCCATTGGATTTGAACTCTGTATTTCTGCTGCCAGAACAGCTCATTGTAGGCAGGTGTCTTTGGGTATTTGGGGGAACCCATGGGGATGTACAGATCTGCGCTACCAGACGTTTCTTTAATAACAAGCAGTGCTCTGGGCAGTTTTGCTGCTTTGCCAAAAACCCCAGTGCTGAAGGAAGTGTGGCTCCTCAGGAGCCAGAGTTCCTTCTTACAGCACGTGCTTTAAGACTGAGGCCCTCAGAAATGACTATCCAGTCTGTATAGTATAAAATGAGCTAACCTTTATCTTTCATGTTTTGTATCTTTATTGATAGAGTATATCCTTCAATGTTTTACAAAGGCATTTCAATAACCTCGGCTTTGGGATGAAGACAAAATGTGCAGTTTTATTTTGCCATCGTTACCCTGCTTATTTTGTAAGATTCGTAATTGTTCTCCCTTCTTCAAAGTTTTTTTTTTTTTTCCAAGTTTTATTTTTTATGAAAGTCTAAATGTTTTCTTGCTCTTTAAGTCCAGTTTTGCCCAGTGTGGGTTTGAAGCAACTCTGCAGCAGAATGTTTACATTTCAGTTTCAGGAAAAATGATACTAGTCTGTTCAGAAATGGACTATTTGCAGTAGTAAGTGGCATCTTTACAAGCTAAACATAATGATCAAAGGGTTGAAGAAATAACAAATTTAGTTGTCTTTTGGACAAAATTACAATGGAATAGCATTTAGTTTGTCATTTAGCTTCAGCATGATTTATTTTTCTTCTGTTTTAATTGAAGAATAAATCCAATTCATAACTGAATGTAATTCAATCTTCTCATTTTCTGATGTGGGTAGAAAATATCTGTTTTATCTGTGTATAGGAGCTACAGTAATTCAAGCTTATTTTTCCTTTTGAGTAACTGAAATAAACTGAGTCAGGCATTCATTACATGACATTATTATGCCCAGACACATTTTCAGAATCCATGAATTTTACAGAACACATTAATTCTTTAAATGCTTCCCTTTCAACTCTCTTCAGTAACTATTAATAGATTGGACATACGACAGATAGGCAACTAAAATAATAAAGATTACCTATAAAATAAAATAATTTACCTATTGAGAGGTAGAACTTGAAGAACTTGCAGGTAGAACTGTTCCCAAGTGATAGATTTTCTTCCCTTAAATCTGTGATCCTCTGCTAAAGAGGTAAGTTTACCTAAACTCTGCACTCGAAGAATAAGTTAATAAAATTAGAACAGAAATGCAAGATTTAATACAGTGATTAACAGTACAGCCCTGTTGCACGTGGTACATTATAATACAGTGTTAATTGTTTGATTTCTTTTCTCTCCCCAGCTCTCCTGATTCATTCATTGCATGGAATGAATACTGCTCACTTCAGAGTTGGTTATTCAGTGATTTTCTTTTTATCACTTATTGCTCATTGTGTGGCTGCCTGCCATCTTCCCTGCCCAGTATTCAAACCCTATTGTGGAGAAGAATTACTAACTTTCATGTGCGCTTCTGTGGCACATGTCACACCATGAGAATACTTAACAAACATTATTTTTTTTTTTCCTCTTGGGAGGGGTATGTTACTGTCTATATCAGTTACATGGTGGTAGTATAAGGAGAATGAAATTTGGAAGTGAAAAACAAAATCTAAACTTCTCGACTACTCTGTAGTACTCACTTAGAATGTACTTTTTTGTTAAAAAGGTTAGTTTTTTTTTTCTGGGAGGGGGACTGAAGTGACATCTGGATATTGCAGGTATGTGCCAGTTGTGATATCCCAGTGGTGGACATAACTAAGTGCTGAAGATAAAGAAATCTGTAAACAGCAAAACCATTGTTTCTGTGAGACTGTGGGAAGAACGTTACAATGGTGTGTACTTTTTTTCATTTCTTTTGATTGCTCAACAGAAGGTTGTACACCATGGTTCTTCTTTTCCAGAATACTCATATTTGTGTGGAAAGAGGGAAAAAACCATAAAACAGGGAGAAAATGTTTCTTCCATCTTCTGTATTACTGCTTTTCACTTTGTTAACTAACAGGGTATTTATTAATGGAACTTGCTGTGGTCTGTGTTTTCAGATATTATTAGCTCTTATATCCTCCTTCATGTTTGTTTAGGAGGTAAACAACTTAATTTGTTTTACAAATGACGTAACAGAGGTGCAGACAGATTCTGGATCTGAATCTGGGAGTCGGTAGTACCTGCTCTAAAATAAGTCCTAGATTTACTGTTGAAAATACATGGCTGTGTTTATCTCTTAACAATGCCTGCAGTCTTGCTTAATTCATTAACACACTATATATAGTTTATGTAAAGATGAAAAAATACTAAAATGTTTTTATAGAATCCTTATGTAGCATTATTAAGTAAAAATCACTATTAGATACCTAAACATAGGATCTTACAAGTTTCATTCCAAGCTTTGACCGGTGTTTTTTGTTGGCTTTGGGCTAGTCAGTTGAACTTGGTGTGCATTTTTCTTGGCTTGATTTTTCCTTTCATTTACCCATAAATGAGGAGTAATTCTATTGAAGTTATTGCAGTTTTATAGGGATAAGATAGCTGTGAAAGAGCTGAGAGAATGCTTTTGTGGAAAATGGCTGTAGTCTGGTGCTTGAGATGTACGTTTAACTGCGGGGTTGAAACACAGACTTCTGTTTGAACCTCTTCAAAGTTACAAACAAAGTTTGTTGTGTCCTTCAGTTCCTCATGTGTAAATGGAGGAAAACTCTTGCTTTGTTTAATTTAATTTTAATACATTTAATTAATTTCATTTCAGGGATGTTCACATACTAGTAGTGATGAAGGTCATGGGAGTACCAACATGAAGACTGAGTTTGTCCCCATTGTGTTTAATGGAGTATTTAGTCCTCAGCTGTTTCCCCGAGTTATAGAGAAGACTGCCTGATGTTTTATCATAAAAGTGAAGATTTACACTAAGTTGAAGTGCTAAGTAATATTATGATTTTTTTAACTTTGTCTACTGGTCATCGTTGTAGAATAATTTAGTAGAGCCGTTAGCATCTTGCAGTTGATTTAACTCCCTTAATGGAATCTCCTACAAGTAAATGCCATGTTTTTTGATGCATTTCTTTCCACTACCAAAGTTAATATCTTGGGAACTGCTTGAGTTAGCTAAAGTAATTGCTAGTGACTATAGTACTTTCATATTTATAGATTTATGTTGCTACCGAGCCTGTAACTCGAGGGATTTTTTGAATTTAAGGAAGGTGCAGAACATAGGCAAGTGTTACACTTAATCTTGTCTATTAAACATCACCATAAAGTCATCAGAGTACAGTCATTGCCTTTCCCTTGTGCTTTTCTCAGTATAACTTACTGCTTTGTTTAAAAAAAATAAAATGAGGGCACTTACAAATCTTTTGTAAAACTAGACATTTCAACTGAGATCAACATTTTGTTGTTCAAAACAGGATAACAGCTGTGACTTTGTAAGCTACTGTTAGTGGTTTTTAGAAGCTAATTTGTCAGCTAGCTGGCAGGCTGAGCTCATTTGCCAGAAGAAGTTGATGTCATCTCCCATATCGTTCTTTGTCAAAGCTCAGCGTCTCTTTTTCTTTAACCAGTGGTTCTCAAATAGAACGTTACAGAATGGGGCTGTTTGCCAGTGGCATTAGTTTTCTGTTTATGTAACTTCAATTTAGATCATTCATGGCTTAACACAAAATTAAGTTGTCATGTGAGAGTTGATCACCCTTTTTTGTATCCCATATTTGTGATGTGTAGCTCCTTTTTGGTGTGCTTTGAATATAAAATAGGAAGAGCAAAAATCTGTTATTTGCAAGTATTGTTACTTAATTTATTCAAACTCTATTCCTTGTAGTTTATTATTACTTGTTCTTCATTCAGCACAGAATAAGGATTTATTTTATGACTACCTATTGATTAAAAATAAGGTTTCTTGGAAGAATGAATGCATATCTAAAACTCAGTGACTACCAATTAAATGCCACTAATGCATGTTGTTTCAGCATAAAATTATTTATAATTTCTGTTGAACAGCTTGTCTAAAAAGGAACTGCAAAACTGCATATTTCCAAGTTGTAGTCTGTCTCATTGCTGAGTAAGGAATTGAAACATTGGTACAGAATTTGAGGGAACCCCATTAGTTTTAATCTCTTGAGTAAATTGTGTAGTAGATATTCAGTAGCTTCAGTGTCTCAGTAGTTTTGCAAAAGGTTGTGAGATACAAAGAAGAGATCCTTTTACAATATACTAGCCAAATAAAAGATGAGAAATTAAGAATGAAAATATTTTATTTTCACACTAGAGCAAACTTAAGTGCAAGATCTAGCAAGAGAGAAGAGAGAATACTTGCTAACGGCAAAGTTATTTAGAGTACTGAAATCAAATGCTGACCTGTGTAGAGCCACATAAGGATTTCACAGAAGTGAGTGGGTGATAAAATTAGATGAAATTCATTTCTGGTAAACGTGAAGTCAGGTGCATGAACTCTGTGCTCTTTATTTATTTATTTATTTATTTATTTATTTTTAAAAAGAGAGATGAGATTCACAAGGGATAGCTCTCCAAATGTATAAACTTGAGGTTCAGTAGTTCTCAAAAAGTGATAATATTTTTGAAGGAATTGAGAGGATGTCTGCAAAGGAGTGTTTTGAGTAGTTCTGCAGTTGTGCTTTTACCCTATTTTAAAAACAACAGTCTAGAATTTAAAAAAATAATAATAATTGAATGACTTCCATACAAGGAGAAATTAATTGGGTTCTAAAGCTTGGAAGGAGACAACTGGGAGGGGATGTGATAAAAGTCAAAAATTTTGAGCAGTGTGGAGAAAGTGAATGGGAACCTGGTTAAATTACAAGATGACAGGCTTAAAATGAACACAAGGAAGTAGGTTTTTTTAACTGTGTAATTAAATTGTTGAATTCATAAATTCATTGCCACAAGGTATTATAGAATCTCCAAATTGTTGTGGCTTAAAAAAGCATAAGAGAAGATCACGGAGGTGAGGTTTATCTATAGCAATAAAACACAGTTGTCTAGTTGTAACCTAAGGCTAAACTTTAGGTGGGTTGGAGAGAAAACTAAGTAGGGGCTTTCCTTAAGAATTCAATACTTGCCTTTTTAGAGAGTACTTGATCTCTCTACAGATCCCTATTCTTAAGTTTTTGTGTGTAGACAGGCTGATAAAAGTATCTCAATTATAGTACGACATACTGTGTAACAGTGTATTACCACAGGGAAAAAAGGCACTGAGTCTTGAAAAAAATGATGATAGCATATAGAAGGGTACCTGCTGTAAAATCAGGATGGAAAAATTTGAGCTTTAATTGCTTATGCTTGTAAAGGTAAGTAGGCTGTAAATCTGTAGAATTATTTTCAAAAGTATATAACCTCTGTGGTAGTAATTTTGGTTTGTAATTGATTTTGTTTGGTCAACCAAACATTAGTATTTCACTGTTAATCTTTATAAAAATTAAGTATTTACAAATTTTGTTCTATCTGGGCAGGCAATCTGATGTTTTGCAGATTTTTTTTCCCTCTATTTAAGTATCTTTATTTTATTGATACTTTTAAACCTGCTTCTTTGAATGACGATATTTTTGTGCTCCCGTTGTTGAGATAAACATTCAAAGAGGCCCAGAGGAGGATGAGCAGAGGCTGGAGCCCCTCTGCCCTGGAGCCAGGCTGAGGGAGCTGGGGGTGTTGGGCCTGGGGAGGAGAAGGCTCCGGGGAGACCTCCCAGCGGCCTGCCCGGGCCTGAGGGGCTGCAGGAGGGCTGGGGAGGGACTCTGTGTCAGGGGTAGGGACAGGACAAGGGGGGGGGTGTGTGTGTGGCTATGAACTCGGAGAGGGTAGGTTTAGATCAGACATTAGGGGGAAATTTGTCACGATGAGGGCGGTGAGGCCCTGGCGCAGGCTGCCCCGAGGAGCTGTGGGTGCCCCATCCCTGGCAGTGCCCAAGGCCAGGCTGGATGGGGCTGGGGGCAGCCTGGGCTGGGGGGAGGTGTCCCTGTCATGGCAGGGGGCTGGAACTGGATGGGCTTTAGGGTTCCTCCCAACCCAAACCATTCTGTGATTCTGTCACTCTGGAAAACAATGGCTTAATTAATTGCACCTTAACCTTGTAGGACTTTCCTAAAGGAAGTAGCCCCGTAGAAAGCTATGTGATTACCCATGACATTAAGGCTATTAAAATCCTATTCATTTGTCTGAAATGACTGACTTTCGAGAGAGATTCACGTGCGTATTTACTATTACCGCACTTTTCTAAAAGTATGCTAAATGAAACCCTTTGGGCATAAATTCAGTTCCGTTCCATCCTTAGGTAAAATTAAAATGAAGCCTTAAGGTGTGTTTACTAATAAAAAAAGCTCCAGCAAAATTTCAAAATACAATATTGTAGCTGATAATTTACAACAAAAAATTATAATTCATAATAATTGTTATCATGATAGGCAAAATACACGGAAACCATAATGTGTGTATCTGCTTTTGAACACTTACTTGAGATTTTATTTTATTTTTAATTCCTGTTTTTAATCCAGCATTTATCATCTTAAATTTCAACCATGCTTTTACGTATGCCTGAGGGTGAACTTTATACATCTCTTTATAGATTAGAAACACAAAATGTTATCACACTGCCATCTGGACTGATTTATCCTTATATCGTCACAGATTTATGATGATTATATTCAAGCACTTAATGTTTTCTTTTTCAAACATTTCAACACAGTAGACTAGTAAATCAGAACTTCCTTTGGAAAGATTGATTGGTGCAAATGTATCTAATCACATCCGAAGTATTTTCAGAACTCTATTCAAAAGCGTTGATACCGTTTTTTGGATTACAGGAGGACCACACATATTGTATGTGGTTCTTTAATGGCTGCATAAAACTCAGCCCTGTTTTCCCTGAATACTGATTATTTCCAGAGGTAGCAGGTAAAAATTTCTAACTTCCCCTTCCCCTTTCTCATCTATTAAAGAATTTTGTGAGGTAGCAGATTTTTGGCCTGGCTGTTGGTTTTTGCCTTGACATGTGATTATTGAAAGCCTATGCCTGTATCTGTATGATAACAAGGTAATTGAGGTGCTTTTCCTATTTCATAGATGTATAGATTTCATCTGTAGTAAGGCATCCTTAGATGCTTAATTGTGGATTTCTTTTTCTCCTGCTACTCCCCACCCCCAAAATCAGTGTTTTACAGTGATCTGACACATTAAATTCAGGTCAGCAGTTCTCTAACATCCTTTTATGCATTGAGAAATGCCTTTACTGTGATGAAATTTTAGGTTTGTGACAACTTTTGGGCATAGTCTAAGTATTGTGCATATATGCTTATCTGTAGATATTCAGCAAAAGCAGACTGGCATTATGATGTGGCTGCTCAGGTCCAGCGTGCAGTAGACATTTGAGGTGAAACTACTATTTTTTTTATTTTTAATGAAAATAACATTTCTTTTAATGCATAGACTTGATGGATGGTTCAAGCAGCTGGTGTTACTGATAACGTGTAAGACTAATAAAAAGAAAAAAACAAAACCAACACATTCCTCTGTTAAATAACAAATTAATTTTGATTTTGTTGGATGCCAGGTACATTTGCTATTTGTTTAATTGTTTAGCAGTGTGCATCTTTTGAAAGCACAGAAAACTGATAACACAGTAGCCAGATGTACATGCTAAAAGCCTGGAATATGGGTTGAGCAAAACAAGTTAGAATAACTAATGGCATCATTAGTTGTTTCAAATACATTTAAAATATAAGTGTGTGTGTATATTTTTTTTTCCAGTAGTAGCATAGAAATAACTTTGTTAAAATGTGAACAAAATGCTTTATCAGCAGGAATTTATTTCTTGTTATAAAAAACTGATATCATGTCTCTTGTTCATGTATTTCAGCATTTTGTCTTTCACAGTGGCCAGAATTCATTACTTTGGGGGAAAAACTATAAGAACTGTGAAAGAGGACAGCTGTGCAATAGCCTGCTCACATGGAGGGAAAAACAAAACAAAAAAAAAACAACCATCACTAATCAGAGTTTCTTGAAATACCAGCACATTTTGTAAGATATACATAAGAGGAATTGAGGAATTCTTTTAATTCAGCTTTAACTTTTGATATTGTGTTTGTATTATGGCTATCACCATGTGTTTTAAGGAAAGATGAACAAAACATTGCAGTAGATATATGGGATAATCATTTTTCTAAATAAGTTCTCATTGAAATCCTTAATATTTAGATAAAATTTTAAACCTCAGATCATGGGGTTTGTATTTCTTTCAAAACATGTTTGAATTCTAGCTCTCAAGCATCCAAGACTTTTTTGAATACTACCAGATTTGTTGACCATGTAGGCATGCAGTTATAAGGCCATTGAACAAATTATTCAATGGACTTATTTTTCTGGGTATTTGAGTCGTCCTTCTGTCTTGTCCAAAAGTTCCTGCTCAGTTCTTTTCTGCTTTGATCTGGCAAGGGAATTGGATCACAGCTGATATAAGGCTCTTTTATTTACCCAGTAGTTTTTTATTTTTGCAAAACTTTTACACCCTTTGCCCATTGGCCCTTTTCAGCAGAATTTGACAAAATTACAAGGGATGGGACTGCTAGATGGCTGGGCAGCGTTGTAAGTGCATGAGCCTTGTCTGTGGACACGAGAAGCCATGCTGGAAAGGGATACTTGGAGGCTGGTAGGTTCATCTTTCCTTTTTAAATAGCAACTGTACTTATTGGTAGATATTAAGCTTGTAATGAAAATGAGTGGATATTTTGGTCTCCCATCTTTTATTTTCGTAGTTTGTCTTCAACATCACTAGCTTCAAATGAGTTATACAATATAAGTACATTTATGTGCAAAGTTTATTTTGTTCAACTAGTGGATAATCCAAGAGATTTGGGCTACGTCCTTGAGAAGCAGGAAATAACCATGTCCATCCATGGGAACTGAAGAGGCTCCACGATGGCTTTCTGCTTTCCGTCAGGGCCATCATGTGCAGGTGATGTGTGATGATATCGTTTCTCATGGTTCTGGTGACACTGTCGAAAGATTCTGTGCTGACAAAGGGGACAGTTCTGTAACCACTCTCCTGTTGGCCTGTGGCACTTAAGTCTTGTGTTGACATAATGATTCGGTATTTTACTCACCACACAGATATGTTCTCTCAGATGTTTTAGATTGGTTATTGCCAAATTAAAGATTTGCTTTAAAGACCTATGCTGTTTCCAGTAATTAAAATTATCCACAGGTCAACAGGTTTTGTTGTGAATTCCAGCAGGAACGTCTTCTAAGAGCAGGGCTGAGCTCAATCTTTGGATGAATAGAATAGTTTTAATGTATTTCTCCTCTTCTGTTACTCAAAACGCTTTAAACCCCTGGAGTTGCAGTTTCAGGGGAGCACTTTTATTTCCAAGACCATTTAGGTCTGTTGGTGAGGGCTGCTTTCTCTGCCTTCAGTTTCGAGGAAAGCATGCATCTGGACCTTGCCAGTTTTCGTTACAGCGTCCCCTGGACAGGATGGGTCTCACTGAAGTGCATGTCCCTCCTGGTGGGGAACCTCTCAGTGGTGGCAGAGACGTTTACTGCAACTCTGACTGGATCTTGTTTTCATTTCTGGTGTTTTCTTCCTGTTCATTTATGGCTAAATAGTTGTTGCAAGAGGAATTCATTTCATTTCAGGTCTGCATTGTAAAGGTACACATCAGAAATAGCATAACATTTTTTTTTTTTTCCTATAGCCAGCGGAGAGAAGTAAGCAATTACAGTAAGAGATTGACTTTAAAATATTTGTCCTAAAATCAGCCAGATGACTCCAAACATGCTTGTGTCCACTGCCTGTTCAGGAAGCATGGGTTGACTAGGACATCGATTTTTGTCCCGTGGATTTGTTCCCTACTCTTAACCTGATGGGGAGCCAAGCCATTAGGTGCAGTCAGGTGCTTGGGTGCTCCTGTGAGAAGCTGTGTTATAGAGGCATGCTGCGGTAGGTGCTGCACACTGTGTCACTGGGGCAGGTCTGAGAAGTGCTCTGTGCCATGTGTGAATGGTGAGAAATAGTGGTATTGTTGACACTGAAGCTTCTCTTCTAGGCTGTGTAGCTGGACGTAATTCTCAGATATATATATATGTATATATTTTTTCCTTAGCATACATCCAGTTTCTTATATTTCAGTTCAAATTAACTGTATTCTTCCATTACAGTTCTGTGTGATGTTTGTGTTACTAAAACGTCTCAAATCAGCATAGCTAAGAATTTTTGATTTTTTTTGCACACTTCATCTTTTTTTTTTTCCCCTTCCTTCAGCAATTAAGAAAAACAAAGACACACACACAAAAATCCTGTCCGTCAGTGTTAAGGTCTCTTTTTCATTCATCGTGTTTCATCTTTGAAACAGATCCTGCAAACATTTTTTTAAATCAACATCTTGGCTTGTGGAAATGATTCAGTGAGGCTTGGCTTTGGTAGGATAATGTACTGTAGGTATTACTGTTGCCACAATGGAGAAACTAGACCTGATTTCCATTACTTTAATCTGTCTTACTGGAATTTATGATTTTGGTATCACACCCTACATTCTTTGAGATCTGGGGAGGATCTTAGTGGTAGTGACAACAAATATTTTAATTAGAACACGTTCTTCTTCAGATAAGAAGCGTGAGCCTAACTTTACCTCTTAGCTAAAAAAAAAACAAACCAAAACAAACAAAAACACCCTACCTTTTCTCTTAAACCTCTCCCCTCTTTTTGACTGTTGACAATGTATTCCCTATTTCCCAGGCTTGTGATTTAGATGTCATCTTCAATTTCTCAGTTGCGAAGATTTACTTCAGGGCAATTATGGCATGTCTTCCTGTTAAACAATTTGCAAGATAACAGTATATTCTTCAAACTGCTAAGTCTAATTTTAATGCCACATGGTTTATTTTAATTAACTCTGAAGGAAGTAGGTTTCTTTTTCTTTTCCTTTGGCATGTGAACTCTTTGAAAATGTGTCTACACAGTTTTTTATTACCCTGTGATTGAAGCATGTAGGTAATCTGTGCTAATATAACTTATTGTCCATTTAAAGAGGAAAGAGAATAGGATGTAAAATAAAATACATAATCTAAGTTGATTGTGTGTAGATAAACTTGAAAATAAAATGCCATTTTTTTTTTTAGTGTAGGTGTTTTTTTTTTTCTGACTTCCTATTTAAAACTGAATTTCATATACATCAAGTTACATGCATAGTCGTCGTGGTATTGATTGAAACAGTGAATTAGAAATGCAGAAATTTTACTGCTTCTGGGAAAGACGAAAACAGTAGATGTCAAACATTTTGTCCTTTCAGGTAGAACTAAAAGAAGCAATGGTACAAGCGGGTCCTGCTTCTAAAACTCTAAAGAATATTTGTTGAAAATCTGTATTGAGACAGTTAATGAACTTATCAGCAGACTTGCCTTCTGTTTGGTGGAAGGGCTCTGTTCAGTCATTCTCAGCCAAAGCTGAGAGCAATCACTAGACTCTGCTGCTTAAAAGGGCAGATTTTTTTTTTTATTTTTTTTTCCTCTAAAGAGGAGGTTCATGTGGACTGAATTCCCTTTTACAAAATGGGCATGTTTCCCAGGGAAAACATGATACTTCTTCACTAATCAGGATGGAGCCTTATCCTGCAATGGGACCTACATTTTGGTCTTTTCGCCACATCATTGCTGTTTTCTACATGGACAAAAATAGATATAGAGTAAACCAACCCAAAAAGTCAATTACAGGGTTTTATAGTGATGTACTGTGAAAAATTTGGTCGTGTTTTTCATTATACAGAATGTTCTTTCCGAAGACATAAACAGAAAAAAGCACATATGTTTGATTTTAAAAATAACTTTGCTTAGCTGGTTAAAAATGCTGGAGACGTTTTGGATAGTTCTAAATGATCAGCATCATAATTATATGATAAACCTTCTGTGTAAAGACCTATCTGGTTTATAATTATTTAACTGTTGGGACTTTGGGGTTCAAGAGGTATAGTTTGAAAATCTTCTCATACATATCTGAAAAGGCTGGGGTATTCATCTTCCTCTCCTCTCTAATCAGGAAGTAACTGTTAAATCTGTGATGTCAGTTTAGGGGGAATGATTTGATTTAAAAAGTATTTACATGTGAAAGAAATATTGGAATGAATGAAAACAGTTTGGTCCACTGACATTTAAACCAGTGATTATCCTAAGATAGCATAGTGTAGGAGAGATCCTGAAGTAATAACTACAATCATAGTATCAAAGCAATAAAAATTAATATGTAATAATAGAATTATAAATGAAAGCCGTGTTCTTCAGTTGCGGGTGCCTAAAGTTGGGTAGTAGATAAATCTGTATTTGGGCATCTACAGAAGTGCAGTAAGACTTTCATAGGTGCAGAGCTCTGGCACTGTTGTTTTCATTGCAAATTGGAAATGACTGTGCTTTTGCAAATGAGTCCAAACTCATCGAAGTTCCTAAATATGGGCACAAATATTCAAAAAATGAGAAGGATTTAAAGATGGTAACAGCTCCATAAGCAATTACTCTTTGCAGAATAAATTCTGTTGCTTTTTTTTTCATATTGTTTAATTTAAGTTGGTAGATTTAATACTTGCTATACCTAATTTGGGCCTGATCCAATTGCTGGTAAATTTAGCAGGAACCTTCAGAACCTTCTATTTATTTATTTATTTATTAATTGTTAACGTGGTTTCTGGCTGAATTTGCTTCTTGATTTGTTTGACGCTGAAATTAAGCAAACAGTTTACTTAGGTGTAAATGAAAACACTTTGCTTTAACCTTGTGTTTTAAAGAAAAAAAAAATCATAAAGATTACTATTCCTTGAGATTAACAGTTACATACAACAAAATTATCAAATCCCTAATGTAATAGTAGAGAAACTGCTGAGCTGATTGCTACTTTTTATAATTTCCAAGCAGTCTGTTTTCATTTTCCAAGTGCTTTGTCTTTCCAGTGCGATGACCACAGCTGAAGAGTACCATTACACAGCAGCAGTTCTTTTTGCTTGTGTTGAGTTGTCCTCCCCCTCTCCATTGTCACTCTGCATCGTCCTTTTTATTTCTCCACAGAAAGCAGACCCTACCACCACCTTTTCATTCAGTTGCCGTATTTATGAGGTGCTTCCTCTCCGTCTCCTTTACGTGTTCTGGGTAACCCAATACATATTTCCTCTTGCTTATTTCCTCTCTACAGCTTGATTTCCCCAAGCAGTACCATATTTCACTTCCTTCAGCCTCAGTGTTGCATTCCTTCTAAATGTCTTCTAATTAATCCGTGCATCTCTCAGGCTTCTTTACGCTCTAGCTCAGTCATTAGACATTTCTTCAATTCATGCATTTTAAGGATAAAAACATATTTCAGCTTATCTGGCCTAACCTATCAATAATAGTTATAGTTGTTATAAAGTGTTTCCAAGAATGTTAGCAAACGTTTGACTAAAACTTTTCTTCCAAAATGGAATCCAGACTTGATTTAAAATATGAAAAGCTAGTGAATCTACCATGTCTCTTGTATTCTGTTTAACTAATTAATCCCTTAATTAAACAGCAGCTGTATTTGAGTGTGTCTGGTGTTGATTTCCAACCACTTAGGCTTACTCCAATCTCTTGTGCATCTTTCTTCAGGAAATATACCTTTCTTAGGATATTGAGTCATCTCCTGATCTCTCTCTCTCTTTTTTTTTTTTTTTTGCTAAGCGAGACAAGTTGGATTTCCTCTGTCTTTTGCTATAAATATATCTTCTAGTCAATAGCTTGCTTCTCTTCTCTTGTTTTAAAATTGGATCCTGCGACTGGGTGCACGATTTTAAGATCAGTATCATAAATGAGGCATAGAGAGGTGAAATAACTTTCCACTGTTACATCTGGTGATCTCATCAAACATTTTGGGCTCGCTATTGTACTGGGTATTCCTATTAAATTGACTGTCTGCTCTAAATCTTAAATCCTTCTAAGTGTTGTCTTTGAGCGTATTGTCCATTTCTGCAAGTATGGCGTGTTTTTCTTTTTTTTTTTTTTTTTTTTTCTGAAATATGTAACATTCCTTTGGGACCTGTATCAAATTGTATTTTGTTTGAGTGGACTCCTGCTCTTCAGGTAATCCAGATGACTTCTTTTTTGTGCTGGAACCAGCTGGGGGTCAGGGGAAGGTGAGTGGGTGAGAGGCTCTGCGGGTGCTGGGCTGCTGGCACGGGTGAGTCCATCACAGCTCTTTAAGATTTTCCTTTTTGTCAGCTCATAATCTTTGGCTGAGGTTTATAGACTTGTGTAGATGAAGCAGGCTGAGAGAGATGATACAGGACAGAAGTTGAAGGCAAGAACTGAAGAACAGAAAGGAAAGCTAGACGGACGGGAAGAGTTGAATAAAATGTAATGGGAAGAGAAGATAAAAAAAGGAAAGGTGAAGGGAGCTCTGAGAAGAGCCAAAGTTACTATGTTCTTCACCAGAAAAGGACCAGAATGTGAAGAGGAGGTCTCAGCTGTGTGGTCCTCCAAAATCTAACATTAACAGCTATCTAATTAATTAGGTTGTTTGTCTCCGAAGCAGAACAGGATGAGAGGTCCTTGTGATCAAGGTAGTACAGGAGTTCTGAAGGCAAAGTAAATTACTCTTATGTATGCCTATATATACAGCTTTTGGGTTTAATGGAATCAAATTGTGGTTACAATAAAAGGAACTTTGTTTACATTCTCTGGATACATTTTTGTAGCTAAATCTGAATAATATTTCTTTTACAGGGAACCTCCCATACTTTAAGCCAGGGCCAGCAATGGAACACAACAAAAAAAGTGTGTGTGACTGAAGTATTCATGAAATTCACTGTCAAGTATGTGCTCAGCTCTTGTAAATTTCCATAAAACTTACAGTTTTGATCACAGCTTCATTCAGTAATACAGTGAGTTAGCCTGACCACCTGCCTTGATAACAACGTTAGAATTTCTTTCAGGAAAATAAAATGTTTTCATTTTTCTGATTGCTCGAGAAGGTCAACAGATCTTTATTTTTTGTTCATGTGAACGAATGCATTTCTTGGTGGCCAGAAACTGAACCTCAGATAGTGTCTGGCATAGAATAAATTTAAATTATTGTAAAAGTGAGAGGATGCATTCTGATCATGAGCATGTCATAGCTCACATTTTTGTGTAAAGGCATGTAATAACTGATGTCAGCGGAAGGTCAGAGCAAAAACAGGTGGAAGGCAAGCTTATAGAGAGAAGACCTATTGCGATGTGGCCCCTTGCTGTAAGAAAGTGTTCTTGTAAAGAAGCAAATACAAGGAGGGTAAAATGAGTCTCTGTAAGAATTACAGATGGCTTCCTTCTCCTTGATATGGGAAAGTTTGCTCACTTCTGATCCTTCCTGAGAAACATAATCTTAAGGCATCATCTCCTTCTGTATTTTGTGAGCTCAGGCCTTTTTGTTGTTGTTGTTGTTGTTGTTGCCTGATTTTTGAGATTCCTATATAATGCCACAAAGGAATTATTTGTCATTTGTTTTCTAGTTTGGATCATTCCTGGCTTTGTAAGTAGATACAGCGTATGAGCACCACAGGCTCCATTTCTTTTCCAAACACCTTGGGTTTGTGCTATGGACCTGAACACAGTTGTGTGGGTCTGTGAAGATGAAAAAAGCATCCTGCTACTGTCTAAAAGTAAGATGAGCTAAAAGTGATGGATCTAGGCAAGTGAACTCAAGTACAAACAAAATACAAAGCATAGTTGGTTAGCCTGACAACTTTCGGGTTCAGCATGCTGGCAATCAAGGACAATTTCCCTGAGAGTTTTCTTTAAAAAGGGGTCCAGGGAAGAATTTTTCAGTGTAAGGAGAAATAGTGAAGTAACTTGGCAAATGTTGATGATCGCAGTTGTTGTTAAATATTTGATCAGTTTTATATCAGAGTTCACCTTTTTTTTTTTTTTTTTCTTCCTGTGGTATCTAGTTGCTAATTGTTTTATGTTTTTAATCTTAAACCTATTCTACTGGTGCTTTGCTTGGTGAGAGGCTTTTTTTGTTTGTTTGTTTTTTGTTTTTTTTCTTCAGAAAGAAAGGTCCCAAGTGTAGCAACCCCTCAAACCTTCAATAAAGTAATAGTTGCATTTTCTTTTTACTCAATGGAATCAGGAAGATCTCTTTGCTTTGCTATCCCTTTAAAAAGAAAAGTCTTGGATGAATTGTACTGCAGGTATCAGGGAGAAATTTAGGATCTGTGCTACCTCAGTTAAAATTACTGTGTTTGTTACAGCTTCATGTCTTCCTATTTCCCGTGGTCCTTGAGATGTGTAGCTCCAAAAATCCCCTCTTTGACCTTTGGGGTTCACTTCAGCTCTTAGGAGGAGCCAGAAGATCAGGAAAAGTGTTCCTTTGTCTTGCTTTGTCTTTGGTTTTAGCTTTAGCCATCACTGAGACCCAACTGGTGGATGCCTGTGGCAGCCCCATGGCTGCAGCCGGTACTAGAAGCCGTGCCCTGCTGCTTGTGCTCTGTCGTGCCGCCTTGCATGTTGTCCCGCTTGAACATAGTATCCCTTGGGACGTAACAGCTCCAGAGCGAGTGAAGCCTTCCTTTCCTGTACTCTTGAGGAGGTCTCCCTGTCTTGTTTCGGTTCCTTGGGATGTGCCATTGGGCAAGAGTCTGTCAGTCCGTGCCTCTGCGTTTTGCTGTCTGATCTGACATCTCTGCAAGGTCATAGAGCTTATTTTAGGATTAAGTGAATCAATTGAGTTGCTTGTCTTTTCTCTGCTGACAGTGTAGGACAATTAACATTTAGTATTTATATAACACATGTATATATATAGCCAGATAGACTTGTGACATTTGTCTGTCGGAGTTTGGGCAGGTGACCCAAAACATGAAAATAAATAGCATAATGCCTGCCTCAGTTTAGTGCTCAGAGTTCTGTTATTAGATCTTTTTTTTTCTCTCTCTCTCTCTTTTTATTTATTTATTTATTTATTTATTTATTTATTTATTTATTTTTCCTAGCTGCTGATTTTTGGTTTTAAACTGAATTGTACAGTTTTTCTAATTGGACTTAACTTTGTTTGGGTCTTTTACCTCTTTAGTAAAACATTAATGAGATTGTGGTTTGTTATTAGGGAGAGGCAGGCAGATAAACAATATGATAATATAAACCTTTGTATGGTCTATTTTCATAAAAAATTAAGGTAAAGATGTTAAAGGTGTAGCCCGATGCTGATCTTGAGTCTGAATGCATGAGCAAGTTGTAGACCAATCTGGAAAGACCTTAATATTTGGAAACAACAGCTATGTAGGTAGAAGAAATTTTCTGAAGAGTTTTGGACAGGAGATAATCATCTTCATCTTGAGGTATAAGCAGCATGACCCCTGAAACGTATTTGATAGCTAAGTACCATCGGACTGGAAAGAGAACTATTTGTCTGCATAGTGGAATCAATTTGGAGCAGCACTTGAGTTTGAGTTACAACTTAATTTTTCACTGAAGAGAAACTCTAAAAATTTGCTGAGATCTATTTTGCAATGAAGTTGATGTTCACCTCCTTGAAGAACAGTGCAGGTAATTAATGGTAGCAGACTGAAATTTCATCCACAAATACTTCACTGAGAATGGTCTTTCAATTAATCTTGTAAGAGTTCTTCACTTTTTTGAGGAAAAATAGAAAGGTAAATATATACTTACTTAACTTTCTTCTTTGAGTAAATATTAATTGACGAAGTTGGTTGACTTTTCCCTCGCTAACAGCTAGGTAACAATGGTATGCCTTCTTCCCCAAAGCATGACTGGTGGGTAGGTGCTGGATATACTATGGTAAGAAGTACTATAAACAGAAGGGCTTTTGATTTCAGAGTATGCATTCTGTTGTTTGCCTCATGCAAAAGGCATGCTTTCCTTTTCTTGAAGAAAACGTTTGAGCAACATGCCAGAAAAGTGGTGTTATTTTCTAAAAACCCAGCATCCCTTCAAGAATTCCATTGTTGACACTTTCAAGGGGGTAAGTCAGGCTTGTCAGCCAGTTCATTCATTGCACCCTAAACTGTATTTACTTAATGCGGTTCGAGAACCCACTTGGCTACTACAAAACATATAGCATCGTTCCACACCAGCAGTGATTCTTTCTGTTTTCAGCATTAGTTTGCTATAACCTTGCTACCAGGTTCCTGAGGGATTAGTGCTCTTGCACTGTACTCAGACAGCTTCTCTGGAAGCGTAGGGCCCCTTCAGGGCCAAGCTCTGAGGTTTGCACTTGGAGCTGTTATCCTCTGCTCCACTGCACCTAAGAAAGTGCTGACACCTGTACAAGAGTTGTCTTTACTTTTTTTTTTTTTTTAACTGATAGATATTTTGTGCTTGAGCACTTAGTAAAGAACTTTCTGGGAAGTATTTCATCACAATATTTTTTTTTTTTATATGCCCAGTTTCTAACTGAATCAGGAAAGGCAGAATCCAGAGGCAGTATTTTTCTTCTGCTTATGCTCTGCTTGTCAGGAGCAGGATGCAGGGACATGCGTCCTATTTTGACTGTCCTCACGGAGTGAAGATACCCCAGCCGGTGGGGCAGCTGATGCCCTGCCTTGCACCCATCAGCCTGGGACCTTCCATGCTGCACAGTGCCTGTGCTGGTGCTTTGCTGGCATCCAGCAAGGGACCCCAGAATCATAGAATCATATAGGTTGGAAAATCCAAGATCACCTGGTCCAACCATCCCCCTACCACCAATGTCACCCACTAAACCATGTCCTTAAGTGCCAGGTCCAACCTCTCCTCGAACACCCCCAGGGACGGTGACTCCACCACCTCCCTGGGCAACCCGTCCCAATGCCTGACTGCTCTTTCTGAAAAAAAATGTCTCCTCATTTCTAACCTGAACCTTCCCTGGCACAATTTGAGGCCGTTCCCTCTTGTCTTGCTCTTGTCCCTCAGCAGCAGTGGACACAACAAATGTAGCTCAGCTCCGGCATCTCCTGGGGACAAACTGGGCTCTTTTCCACCAGCAGCTGCAGCAAAGTCTCCACACAGCCTTTTGTTTTCCAACCTAGAAGCAAGCTTGTTGGAAGTGTTTTTTTCATAATAGTTTTGCAGTTTTGCAATCTTTTGAAGACATTTAACTCAGAATGAAAGAGGGAAAAGGGTGAAAAGGGTACACGATTTACTTACCACAACATTATGTGAGGTGGGGGTTGATTAATAGCAAAGCCCTTGGGTAGCAGCTGTTGACCACTAACGTTGCGACGTACTTATTATGCAAAAGCACAAGGGAAGGAGGAAAACCTGGAAGGTAGAAGCTCCTAGAGAGTTCCTAACAGCATGAAGCAAAGAGCATCTGATTCCCTTTCCATAACCAACATCAGAAAGGTTGCACTCCTTGTAGCCCTACCCTACCCTTGGACCACCAGCGAGAGGTAGATCACTAATTTTAGACTAGGTGCACTATTGGCCCTTGCACTGCCTTTGAGTGCACAATCTGGTGAGAAAAAACATCATCCTTTGTGTAAAGGAATGCATAAACTACTGAGATTTATATTTGACAGTTCCGTACGTACCCGGAAATACTTTTTAACCTTTGAAGTTTTAAGACCTCTAGGCCGAGCAGGAGAATGCTTTTCCCTTTAAAGCCAGGGTATCTTTACATCTTGTCCCAGTGAGGTACTTCTAGTTGACGTGAATATTTTTCCTTTTGGTTTTCTGGATTCATAGATGAAACTTTTTGGATTAACTGTGCCCTAAGAGTTTCAGAAAGTTTATGGTGGTAGTCATTGCTAATTTAAGGAAGGCGGTATTAAATATTTATATTTATCCTGAAGAGCTTTTGATCGTTGCTCCATCCCACTCCATCTCAGAAGCCAGCATTTTTCTCCCGTCTGTATCAACAATCCCGACTTCTTAGAAGTTGGAGATCATAAATAAGTATTTAAAGATATCTTACATCTATTTAGTTCCACAGATTGCTCTCTCTATTACCCTCCTCCATGCCACACACATGCACGCAAAGGCAGAGCTTGGTGGCCCCATAAAAACTCAATATTGACCCTAAGGCCCTCTGAAAACCCACTTTGAAATCTTGGTTTTATTTTCTTCAAGTTTTTAATGGTTAAAGTTCATATTCACAAGTATTTAAAAGGTGTGGATCGGCACCTTTTTTGCAGCGTTATTTAAAGTTTTTGGTGTTCTCAAATCTGCCCTGAGTATTTTTTTCATTGGGTTAATTTTAGTGGTATTTTTTTTTTCTTTAATCAAAAAGTATTTCTTTGTTCTTATGTCTAAATCTTGAAAATTCCCTGGAGAGGAATTTTCACATTCTGGAGTTTAGGACAGAGTTTTGCAAGACGCCTACAGTGTTTGGCTATTTCAATCTTAATAAGAAGGGCTTTATGTCTACTAAACCACTATTTCTACGTTTTTATGGAATTGGGCAGTGCCCAGTTCCATAAAAAGCCATTGTACCATAGCTGTAGCGGCTGCATTTCTGCAGATCATCTATGTGAAGCAGTCTGTAATCATTTGCAAAAACTTAAAAATTGATTATAGAAACTTACGTGTATATATATATACATATTTAAACAGAGGGTAGGCTACAATTGGTTAGGTGTGTTCATGTGATCTACCTGGAATATTTAGTACGCTCACGGTCACTCGTGTCTCACAGAATGAGAAGATAAGGAAAAAACTATCAATCTGAAACGGTGAATTATTTTAATATTTTCTGAATCACTGCTGAAACATTTTGAAAAGTAGCATCTTCAAGTACAGAATAGCATCTTGAAGCTTATATATATATATCTTTTTTTTCTGTAGGTTGCATTAGCTATTCATTTCTCATTTTTGTTCTTTTCATCCTGAAGCCAGGAGCTTTTGATGTAAAAGTGGTAATGAAGGAAGGTTTTTGTGGTGCTGTTTCATTGCTGGGAAGTATATTAGGTAAAATTTGGTAGCTCAGCAGTCTTTGGCACCTGTCACATCTCAAAACTGTTCAGTGCTTTTTTTGAGCCAAACGTCCGTATTAATTTGGAGAGATGATGTGATGCCGCACATCTGTCCTAATTTCTGTAGCCCATAAGTATTTTTAAGGCTGTAATTTCTAGCTTGATTTTGTTTGATTAAGGTGATTGTACAAGTCTATACAAAGCAAATCAATATTTTGGTGTGCCAATTTTGGAAATAGGGATTTGTGAATTGATTTTTCAATGTTTTCCAGCTAAAGTTGAAAAAAAAAATTTAAACTCAGTAGCATAGATACCTAGCAATGTTACCAGTGTTATGAGGACTGTTGTGTGCTGGATTTCCAGCAGTACAGAAGATAAATTTGTAGCTCGTATGTGATAAAGAATATTGTGAGAGAAATCACTAAGAATTTCTGAGGCTGTTAAAACTACCCAACAGAAAGCAGAGGGGTGGTTATGAAATTTGGTCTTAACACAAATGAAGTTTCTTCTGCAGCAGTTTTGTGTTTATTTTACAGTGCATATAAGAATATCAGCCTACGAACAGAAACTACTCATGTATCCAATAGTGGTTTTAAAAATATAATAAAAATGAGTCTGTTAAGCCCAATTTGTTCTTCAGCAAGATTTTTTTGTACATTACATGTGTAGTTTTGCAAGAATGAATTTCTTGTAAAATCCATTTTATTGAAGTTGGTTTCCTTTAGAAATGTTTTTGATCTGGTTTTATAAATGGTGTTAAGTATAAATGCAACATGTGTGGTACTGTGAAACGCTCATGAAAGTTTCGGAGAGATTTTGATTTTTGAAGCGCTTGTTTGAATGCTGTTAAAATCCTCTGTGTGAATCTCTCTCCAAGTCTGTACTGAAATAAAGCATTGCGTTTTGTAAATCCGGGATGGCTGGAGATAGGTACTGTCAATGTTTTGTTGGTATCCTTGAATGAGACACTAACCAATCTCGATCCCATTTAGCACTGCTCAAAGCAGCTACCTGGTGATCAGAGCCGAGCTGGGCATGGTGTGTATGTATCAGGAACCAAGTATATGTTGTTGAAGACGGTTTACTGTCTTGACTTCATTATATTGTCTATGGAATTCCATTATTATTATTATTATTATTATTATTTGTAGTGTCTTAGTTTCAGGATCATTTACATGCTGTTTGCTGGAAGAATTCCAAAATACCAGAACTGAACTCATTTTTTATCTCTTAACTTTCAGTGTAACCAATTTCTCTATTTAAAAAAAAAAAAAAAAAAAAAAAAAAGTGAATTCCAGCATTCAGTTGGTGGAAGATGCATTATCACACACAGGTTACTAGCTGTACTGACTATCGCGGTTGGACTCTATAGTGTTGTGTGATTTTGTAAACTTTTTGTAAACAATTTTTTGTAAACACTTCAGTAATCATTGTCGTCTGAGGTAAGACAGAAAACATGATTTATTTTTTTTTGCATAAATATGCCAAGTATTTGTCTGCATATAGCACAAAGTATCAATGCCAGCTTTCTGAAAGCATCCTGCTGAACTTAAGGAATTGGAGGGTATGCAATAAGCTTCAGTTATTATGGTGAATTTACTAACTGTGTGTTTTTATCAAGTTAAATATTACTTAATTATTGCAGTTTTTGGAGGAGAATCAAATGAAGATAAAAGGACAGCTTTTATGTACCATCAGACGTAATACCTAGGACGTTTAGAGAGCTCTACCTGTTAATGATGCATTCCTACATTTTTACGTCTGTTTATACTTTGTACCTGTTGAAGATACTGCTGTTTAAACACAGATATGCTATTGAAAGTTACTTTGGATCTTTTTGATCTAAGGAGAGCTAACACCAAATATGCTTTGTTTTTTCTTTCATCTCTTTTTCCCTTTATGTCATAGGCAGCTGATAAGTATCAGTGCTAACTGATAGAATTACAGCTGTTGGGAAAGGAAAAAAGAAAAAGCTACGCAGGAAAAATCTGAGCAGTTTTTAAATATGGGAAAAATATATTTCTTGTTGTGTGACTTCTACTGGAGGTACAGGTACTTGGCTTTGCGTGACTGTTTTGGGGGACAAGGGTGTTATTGCGTCTTGCTGATAAAAAAAAAACACAACAATAACAAAAAAACTTTTTTCACCTTTGAATTGGATAGGCAATTTTTCCTTCGAGTCAGAGGAAGTCATTCACTACTCAAGCACAAAAATGTGTTTGAGCTGAACACAGCCAATGAGAAATGAAAACCACTGTCAGTCAAAGCATACTTAGTCATGAAATAGACTTTCAGATTTCAGACACAACCTCGGTTTTTGTTTTCTCCTGCTACTGCCAGTTGATAGCAGAAATGGAAGAGGACTCGGTTTAGCCATAGGGAACATGAGGCCTGATGTCTGCCTGCTGCCTGCTCCGAGGCTTTGTTGTTGGATAACCCGTGGGCCAGAGTAACGAGAGCTCTCCTTTACTGGCAGCCAGTAGGGAAGGTGTTGAACAGGGCCAGATCCAGTACTGACCCCTGGGACACACCACTCATCACTGGCCGTAAAGCAAAAAATGTGTTCCACTGATGTGTACGTACAGAAACACTCACGTATTTTGGGGAGGGAATGTTCTTTTTGTCTGGGCTCCTTTCTTATTCTTTCTTAAAATTAAGTTATCTAAGCCTACTGCAAACCTGAATTCTTCTGTCGTCATGTTTTTTCCTACAACGTTTCCGTGCTTTACTGTGCTTAGTAAGTACTTTTGACCTTGTTGAAACAAATACATTATTTAACCACCTCGCCCAGTATTTCCAAAATTTGTGAGAACTTTGAAAAACAAATCATTAAGACACAATATATAGGATGTATACCATGCACTAAATTATCTTTTTGGGAAAAAAACTCCGCAGTTTTTTTGTACCATGTCTAAGTGGGATCAAAGAAGAGTTGTGGTTGGAAGGAACCCCTGGAGATCATCTGGTGCACTCAGCCTTTCCAGAGCACGGTCAGCTAGAGGAGGTTGCTCAGGGCTGCACCCAGCTGCGTTTGGAATATCTCCAACGATGGAGACTATATAAAGCTCTCTTAGGGTGGTCAAATGCTGGAACAGGTTACTAACAGTAGAAGGTTTTTCTTTTTCAATTATTTATCTTTAAGCACCTCACCATATTCAGCTCAAGATGAGTTTTGGCTTTCCTAACCTCATCTCTGCGCACTTGGGCAGTGTTTGTACTCTTGGTTCACATGTTCCTGTTTCTACATCCTGTACGCTTCCTTTTTTTGAGTTAAGTTAGGAGCTCCTTGCTCACCCAAGCAGGCTTCCTGCTGCCTCTGCTTTTCGTGCTCATTGGGATCAGCCATTCTTGAGGAGGCAAAAATCAGCCAGCTTTCCTGAATCCCTCTTCTCTCCAGGATCATCACATGAGATGCCTCTGCAGTCTTGTGTCCCAGACAAAATGATTGTGAGCATTATTCTTACATTCTTCTTTTTGTCCCCAGTACATTTTTAGTTTTTTCAGTTATAACTGGCAAGGTCTAGGCTTTCCTTGAATTTATTTTTTTTTCTATCATGAATAAGTTTCAGCTTGTTAAATTCATATTGTAAAACTAATGCTATTTCCCAAGCCTTGGGGATATCCTGCCTGTGTAATTACAGGTTTATGCTGCAGCTATGCAGACGCGATTATTACCAATAGTATGAATAATTGCGCCACTCGGCTGGTTTGTGGTCAGGCACTGTCTAGTACCTAGATGTGGAACAGTTAAAATAAAAGAAAATAAAAGTTGTAGAAATGCCTGTAAGAATTGCTCCTGACGGCCAGTTCTGTTTTCTGTGGTTGTGCAGGTATGATGAGACTTAACTGACAATAATTCCTGCGAGGTTACAACTCCTGGATTTTGTCCTAGGTGCTGGAAAGAAGATAACGTGGAGGGGTTTCCATAATTTTGTTGTTAATTTGGAAGCAGTCCTTTCCCACTTTGTCTAGAATAATTAATTCATATAAACAAATGCAAGTAAAGGACTGTGTATCTTACATTGGAAGTTAATTCTGATTAAGAAACTACGCAGGAATAGAATTGGTGACTATATGAACGTTAATACTGTTATTTGTTCCCTTACATTGTTTAATGCTTTTTGTTATGCTTAAGAAGTGATGCAGTCTTTTACCCATCCCTCAAACAGCACTTGACTTGGTTACCCTAAAATATGTTGTTGTACCTGTTTTCCCATTTCCTTTTTTTTTAAATGACCCCCCCCCAAAAAAAAATTGTTGGATATAGGATTAGTACGAGTTAAGAGAGCTGTTGACTGTTAATATGTAATATATAACGTATCGGTTTTAATTGAAACTTTTGCAAGACACCTCATGTTTATAGGTACTTCTTTAGTGACGTTTCAAACTGGGGAATTACTGTGAGGGGGTATATGGTCTTTTGGAAGACAATATTTATTTCCACGTAAATTTTATGTTTAAATCACAGTAATGTGTTTTCTGGCTAAGCAGGTAGTAAGCCCAGCTGACTGGGGCCAAGAGAGAAATAGCATTTCCAGTGTGGGAGCACTAGTGATAGCAAGGTGAAAATGTCTTTCTGACAGAAGTAAGGGTTAGAGAAGAAGAGGAGATTTTCAGAGGGAAAAGAAATCAATCTTTATGAATACAAGTGCAAAGTCTTGATATGTTGATAAACTGTCACTTGGACTGCATAGACTTGCTGCAAAGGTTTCTCTTTAAGTAGCATTTATATGCATAGTTTTCCTTTCATTTTGTTTCCCCTATTTCATTAATTTTCAGCTGTCTTGCCGGTGTTCAGTTTCTCAAGGGTAAGTGGCAAACACCAGTAAATGGTGAGTGTTATCCATGCAAACTCCTTTACAGGTTCAGGGTAGTGGGGAGAATACCTGTATCCAAAAGACCATCAGAGAATGTGGCATTATGTATAAAATCAGATCTGAAAATCATTATGGGGTAAGAGTAAACACTCTTCAGAACAAATGGTGTAATTATCCCAGAGGCCCATGTAGAATCACAGGACCATGGGACAGCCCAGATGGGAAGGGACCTTGGCAGGCCGTCGGGTCCAGCCTTTCATGGAAGATGGAGCCCAGATGAGGGCTCCACTGGTCACTCTGCCTGGTCACCCCTTGGAAACTGCCATGGCCAGGGATGCCGCCCACTAAATCAGGTTGCCCAGGGCCTCATCCAGCCTGGCCTTGAACATCTCCAGGGATGGGACATCCACAGCTTCTCTGGGCAACCTGTGCCAGTGCCTCACCACCCTCTGAGTGAAGAATTGTCTCCCAACATCTAATCTAAATCTCCTCTCTCTTAGTTTAAAGCCTTTCCCCCTGGTCCTGTCATTATCTGACTGGGCAAAAAGTCTCTCTCCATCTTTTTTATAATCCCCCCTTTAAGTATTGAAGAGCTGCAATAAGGTGATGATGTCAGTTGGTCTTCCCTTCCCAACATCTTATGAAGATGTTGAACAGTGTGGACCCGGTAATGATCCATGGGAGATCATCCAGACTTCCAGCCTTGAGTAAGAAACATTGATCACCACCCTCTGCATGCGGCCTGTAGGCCAACTTCCCACCCATCTCGCAGACCACCCATCCAGTCAGACCAAGCCAAGGAGGTTGTGGAAAACAGCACTGAATGCTTTGCTGCAGTCTGGGCAAACAGCACCCACTGTTCTTCCCAGGTGGACAGAAAGTATTCCTTTGTTGTAGGAGGTGGTGGGGTTAGGCACGAATTGCCTTCTATGAAAAATATTACAAAACCAGGATGTTTGTATCAACCACATTTCTTTATATATAATCTTCAAGACTGAGGAAAGCATAGGTAAATTAGCGAATGTGCAGTTTCAATAGGTTAGGGGCAGCTTAGGTTTGGAATAGCTCTGCTCCCATGGGAAAGTCCTGTGTTCTTTTCCAAGCATTTCCTTTTTGTAATGAAACCTCTACCTGTAGTGCTACCAAGAGCAATAGAAGGAGCTTTATTTATGAATTCCTGTAAAGCATTGCGTGCTCTTTTCCTCTTATTCTTACGGAATTTCTCCTCAGTGTGCGAATTCCCTCATTTTCTGAAGAGCATTTGAGGAGGGGAAACAGAAAATTGGGATTTGCAGAAAAGTAAGAAGGAAAGATGGCAGCTAATAAACTCAAAGTGATGTTCTCATGAAAACAAATGTAGTAGCGAGTAACCATCTTTTTAATCTTCATTTTTGTGGTAAAGTATTCAGTATTTTAAGAGTAATGTGAAAATCTCAGTTACACATGAATGTTTACCTGATATGTGAACTCTAATGCTTTGGTTTGTGATTAGTCTCCAAAAATGGTAGCTTAAAAGAAAGTGTTCTAGAGTGGCAGATCACAAGTACGTGTTGAAGCTTAAAATGTTTTTCTTTGCCCTTAGTGGTGTTTTCTCATCAGTTTTCTGTATATCATTAGTTATTTTTGCTAAGGGTTCATTCAGTTTACCGCTTGGAGAGAACAGTGCTCTCAGAAATAACGGTCACTTTCTCATGACTCAATTTTGTTTCTTATTTTAAAAGTAATTTTAAGATTGTAGACATGCTAATGCCATGTGAGAGGAGAGACTGCTGTTTTGTAGGTTTCTGTAAGCACAAGTGGAAGTCTAAATGAGGTCAATTACATTGACTCAGGTTCCTGCTGTAATTGGCATAACCTGCTCCACAAGTGTGGACAGTAAAGAGAAATAATTTAACGTAGATTAATTGTAGATTAGGTTTAATTTTTCAATTTCTCACTTTTAAAACCCATATTGATACAACAGGGTGCTAACATATCCTTTATTACTGGATTTTACTAGTATCTGGAAGGAATCATGTATGTAATATGAAGAAATCTGTTTAAGCTCTTTTTTCCAAAACTTGATACCAAGTACTGTGAGTTGCTGGCACTGGAACTTTAATTTTTTTTTAATTATTAATTATTTTTTTTAATTTTTTTTTTTGTTTTAATTCTAACAGTTTTCAGTACTGCAAAGTGTCATGTGCTCAGTGCAGTACTCATTCAGCCTACCTTTAACTCACCCATGCCAGGTTGGTATTGAGATCTTGGGCATTTGCAGAGTATTGCTTTTGCTTCTCTCTTGCCCCAGGCTGATGCATGGGTCCTGCACTGTGGGAAAGGTCTCCATTTGGTACCTTTTTAGGTCATCGGTGTCACACCACAATCCTTTCCTTGTAAGGCGATCAGCTACACATGAGTTCAGTGAGTGGTTGTCCTAACTCTAACTCGTGTCATGTGATGTGCTGACATATTTTTTCTAGACATCAAGCGGTTCTTTTATTTATTTATGTCCATGTTTATGAGCAAGAAACTCATATCTGCAAGCATTCTAGACTTGAAATTTTGAGCTAACAGCTGCACCTGTAATCCTCAAAGGTAATTTTTTTTTTTTTTTAAGTCTACAGAGTTTCAATTTTGAACAGTACAATGCACTGAAGAATTAAGGAATTCTTTTAACACGAATCTGCAAGATAAGAGAGTCTCACTTGAATGATACTGAGTGTCCCGATAGCTGGGGTTGAAACTGGGCTGAATCTGGTGTTGCTATCAAATTGCTTTGTCAAATAAAGGTAGTAATATACTTTGATGCTGATATTTAGAGAACTTTATATATTTAATAAATAAAAGATTCTGTAGCACATAGCAGATAGTTTTAAAGCATTTTTTTACAAATAAGATTATAGTACGAAAGTTTTTTTGATGCTATTGTATGAGGTTTGATTTGTTTTACATTTTTTTCCCTGGTTGGGGCCCTCACTAAGAGAAGAACTTCGAGTTGCTGGGATGCATTCAGAAAAGTCCAACGAAGCTGGTGAGGGGACTGGAAAAGAAGACATATGAGGAGGGGCTGAGGGAACTGGGGTTGTTTAGCCTGGAGAAGAGGAGGCTGAGGGGAGACCTCCTGGTTCTCTACAGCTATCTGAGGAGGCTGCAGCGAGGAGGGTGTTGGTCTCCTTCTCAGGTGACAAGTGATAGGACACGAAGAAACGGCCTCAAGTTGCACCAGGGAGGTTTAAATTGGACATCAGGAAGAATTTCTTCATGGAGAGGGTGGTCAAGCATTGGAACGGGCTGCCTGAGAAGGTGGTGGAGTCCCCATCCCTGGACGTATTTGAGAGATATATGGACGTGGCACTGAGGGACATGTGTTAGTGATGGGTCTCAGTAGGCCAGGTTGATGGTTTGACTTGGTGATCTTGAAGGTCTTTTCCAACCTAGAGTATTCTATGATTGTAGTCATATAACCTATAATCTTTATTTTAAAGTTTCTAGAAAGTAATTTACTTTATCTCCAGTCCTCTCTTGGATAATATTAGTTTTCCAGTGAAATAGTAGAGCTTTCTTTGCCTATTGGATGCAAATTTGATAATGTAGTTAGGATGGAAGCTCAGAAAGGCCTACCAGAAAACAAAATTTGAAATGGATTGTATTTCAGTAGGAATGGGTTTGTGAAAGGTGCAAAAGAAGAAGGACCTACTGACAGCTGAATGACCTTCAGACCTTTGTGCTGTTAGGAGCAGTTGGTTTCTAAGCGTCATACTGTTACAAGTTTTTTTGGATTTTAGTCTTCATTCCTGGACAGTAGTTGCGGTAATTCAAGTATGTGGAGATAGAGATATGGATCATCATGGTAAACCCCTGCTTGTTCCCTGCATATGGTTCTCCATGCTGTGGTGCTGAACCATGGAAGCGAGAGCTGTGAGGTGGTGATGCGGAAGAGGAACAACTGGAGTTAGAGGTAAATAGATCTCAGCTAGAGACATGGTGCAATCCGATGTGTGTGCTACAAATTTATTGCAAGACTTTATTTTAAGATTTATAGATTTTTTTTTTTCTAAACAGACATAGTTTAGTTGAAAAAATCTAAATAAAAGAACCTTTCTTGCAGTGTTTCCCTTTGAAGGCTATGTAAAATCTGTTTTGCTAACTCAAGCGGCTTTATTTAGCATAGCTTGATTGTGTTTTTCCATTCTTTTTGTACTGGCTGTTGGAGACCATTATATTTTACACATATCAGCATGTTGGTATTTAAAAGCTTATTCAGAATTTCCATTCTTGGATCATTATCTGGAAAACCTTTGCTAAATTTTAGTTATTTACATTTTCCTTATTCCTTAAATTTTGGCATTCAATAAAATCTAAACTAACCTGTAAATAGGCTCCATCAGGATATTTAGAACCACCCTGTAAGCACTTTCAAGTTTTCTGTTCATTTTTGTAGTTTGAGATAATAAAGAGTGGTACTTTTATTTTTATGATGCTATTGCATGTTTCAAGGCCAGTATTTATTTTAAGTGGATAATAGTACATTGTGGGTTGTTAGTTTTTCCCCTTATGATGCTAAACAGTTGAGGGTGTTGGTCAATTGCTGATGGAAATCTCTCTTTGATCAAATTGTATATGTGGTGAATTTTAAGACAGAAAAGGTACTCGAAAGTAAAAGTTTTCCTTTCATAAAAGGACTCCTTCTTCGTAAGATACTGTGTGAATCTTCCTGATCAGTTAGCATTAATATTTCTTTTTGAATGTGTAGCTCTCCACGATGGAAACGGTTTGGAGCTGAGAGTATTATACAGGAATTAAAAGTCCCATAACCAACTCAGGAAGAGTGGAGATGGTTCTGATTAAATATTTAATAAATAAACATTTCATTCTGTTGATCTGAAATACTAGTTTTTGTTTTCTGTATATTTTACCAGAAAGCATAGATGCGTCTAAATATCTGCCTTAAGTGAAAATTGTTGTTTAACAGCTTTGTTGCTTTTTGTAGCCAGTGAAACGAGTCAGCATTGGGAGACTTGGGGAAATTTATGTGATGAATTGTAGGAAGTTCATTTTCTGTAAAACATTAGAAAAGAAATACTGATTATTTTCAATATGTTCTGGCAGTTTCATGGCTGCAAATTAAATGTTCATACTATTTTTCAAAATTTGGTGATCTTTTGCAGCACCTGCATTTCTTGTTCTTCTGTTAACGAAACTAAAGGGTTATTTTATTGCAGTTTCTCTCATTCTTTTAATGCTTGCAAGCATAAAAGACAATGTGGATAGAAAAGGGGCATCTGTTCATACTTTGAGGGACTTGCCCAATCCAGAAAATGCTGTGCAATCTATAGAAGCAGAACTGTACCAACAATGTATTTTAATGTATACTGCAGGTAATATAAGACATTTTCATGTATTAGAAAAACAATTATAAATCAGAAACACTGCTTTAAGTGTTTCTTAAATACTCTGCTTACCTATAGTTAGTGTAATGTTGCTATAACAAGTATATATAGCTGGAGGAGGAAGAAAAATACAGTCCTGACTTTCAAATGAGAAGTGTCCCTCCACAGAAAAATGTCATGTGTGTATATGTAGAATTAACGTCTCAGTAAACATCAATATTGGTGTATTTTTTGCACAGGTATAGTACCGTACTTTGGAAACAAATGGTATGCCATGTATACTACTGATGTATTTTATTCTGTAGCACCATGTAGGTCTTAAGTATTTCACTTTTGCTTAAAAAAAAAAAAAAAAAAGCTAAGTGCGATTTTATATTCTCATAGGCATGTGTACTGTATGAACAAATCTATACCTTCCAAAAGAGCTCTTGTTTATTCACAATATCTGTAAAATAAAATTACCTATGGTATCTTCATGCTACCCTTGACTTTTACTTATTTGTTGCTGTTTAGATTTGAAGTGATAAGTCAATTTTAACAACGTTGGAGAAATAAAGATTAATATATAATCTTGGCCGTTAAGAGCTTGGCATCCCACTCAGATGAGGGAAGATAAACTGTAATTACAACAGTCAGTGAAACTGTGGTTCTCCAGGAACCATATTTCTACATAATGAAGGAGACTTAAGTGGAAGAACAGAAGTGTTTTGTGAAATAGAAAAACGATCCAAGATTTGTAGTGTAAATGAAAGGATGGCATTTGAAGTGGTAGAAAGTGGCATAAAGTTGCAAATGGTGGGGAGCGTGGATATTTATAAGCGTAGTTCTTAGAGAATTTAAATTTCTTTCATTCCTTTGGCTGTAATGCCTAGGGGCCACTGCTGATAGTAATTACACGGGTAACGAGATGTGATTATTCCTTCATTAACAAATCTGCTTGGTTTACAACTATTTCCATCTACCCATCTGTCTTCTCTTTTATGGCTGTTTCCTATTATGGTTTATCTTAAACGTGTATTGTGGGCTGTTGGAGCTCTCCGTGCATGGGCTATCTTCCTGCTTGCTTGTGCTCACAGTGGTAACCACTCATCCCTTTAAGTCCACAGGTTGTTGCTGTAATAACAACAGAAATCAAATTTAGATGTGCTGTTTTTGGCATTTTCATTAATATGTTTGCAAATTTGTATATACAATACTTTTATCTAGGTAGAGTTACAGTTACTTCAATGTATTTTGAGGCTGGTCTGCCTGATACACTGCTAGTATGCATATAATGAATATAGATTTTTTAAATTTCACTTCTAATGAATTTTTATAATAATATTATAGTACTTTCAGTGAAGATTTCCTTAAAAAGTGAGAAACAGTTCATTTGTCATCATGTAACTGTCACTTTTGTCATGGCTGGCTTTTTCTGGTCCTATTTCTGGCGTTTGGATGTTATAAATTAGGATTTTTTTAATAAAACACATTTATAAACTTCTGTTTGTTTAAATCGTTAGACTGTTTTTCTTAGTTTTTTTTTTTTTTTTTTTTTTTTTTGCCACATAGCCTGTGTGTGGTCAGAAAGTTTTGAGATTTGTTGTAGGAAGTACATTACTTGTTTCTAAACTTGTGTGTACTTGGGTGGTCATTGAATGGCTAGATACTGTCGCTATGAGCCATGCTGCTCATTTATACATACCTTTATTGTTTAAAATCTCTTCCTGCAGTTAATTGCTCTCATTATATTGACATTTTTCTGGGTTATAAAAGTTTAATTTTCAGGTTTATAAAGTTTTTGACAGCATGCTGTTGGCTTGCTTAAATTTACTGTGTTACAACAAAATTTAATTTAACAAATTACGTTAAGTAGGATGTATGGCAGTATGTTTTTCATACATCTTTCAGCAGCATCTTTTCACCAGCCATGATTTTCAAGTGATTAGGAGGATTCATAAAAGCTTGCCCTTTGTACAGCAGTAGATCAGGTTGGTATTTTAGATTTAGTTATTTTTTCCTCCCCCTGCCAGTTTCTCTAGTCTGAAAACCAGACCAAAATGCCATGGGCTTGTCTATGCACACTGTGCCATACCGTGATGCATGTGGATGATCTTGGAACCTTGTTTGTTTGGTGTCTGACTTATTTATCCACTTTCCAAAGGAGGAGAGGTATATTCTCTTTTACAAGCACTTTCAGATTTGTGGCAGAATGTTCTTTATGCAATATAATGTAGGGCAGCTGGTTTAACATTTGTTGAGATGTTTTTATATATACACCTCTTTGGTAGGTTGAGCATCATCCCAGCCTACTAGTTTTGAGCAAGCCACAGAAAAGGTATGAAGAGGAAACTGTAAGTTTAATATTTCTGTATCCCACCATCAGTTTGTTGAAGCAACTCTCTTATAGCTCTTGTATTATTTATTATCCATATCGTCTTAGGACTATTTTAAGTAGTTAACTAGTGGTAAACCTGGTGTTTGGGTTTTTCAGCATGACAAAAATGTGCATCTGAAAGGATAGTGGGTTTTATCTCTATTGTCCTCTGTAAGCAGCAGTATCTTTCAGACATGTTAGGGGATTTTTAGTTCTCTTCCTGTGCTCTGTCAACAATCATGATGGCAACTGGAGTTGGACTCTTCGCACTTACCTTCCCTTACACACTTACATTGTGACTATCTGCAAAGAGCTAATACAATCAAAAATTAGTTTAAATTACCATTATAGTCTATGGCCTCCTTGGGAGGGAAAAAAGGACATACCTTGTTCTGGAAGGACTTACTGTACAAGCCGACCTACTAGACAAGGTCAGCACCTATCAAGGGAGTGTAGCTGGTTAAGTCTGCAACGTGTGGAAAATGTAACACTCCGTGGTAGAAGATTGCAGTTTCATAGTCTTACTGGTTCATCTGTACGTGACCTTCCAAAAGAAGAATACATGTAGCGTTGTTTGATGGAAAAAAAGTTTGTTGGAGGCAAGGGTATTGTTTTTGCCAATGTAGGAGGCTTCATGGAAATGGTGAGTTCAGGCTGGCTGGGGGGAAGGAAGTGATAAAAAGTTTAGTACTGGAGAAAGAATAGGACAGAAAGGTGTTGAGCAGGAGGAAATTAGTTGCAAGTTTTAGTAGGAGCATAGTTACAGTGTGAGGGTTAAATAAAGAAAATTTGAATTTGAAGGTGAGGGTAAGCCATTGGCAAATCTTATGCTGAAAGTTTGGAATATCGAGGATGTCCTGAACTGATAGCAACATACAGTGGTTTTACTTGCACTTTGAAGAATTGCTGTAGGAGAACAGGCAGAAGAGAAGTTCAAGGAGTTTAGCTGGAAAATCAATTGTGTTAGGTTTGCTAGTAGGGATATAGATTTATGGAATATGCAAATTGTTACCATGCTCTATTGGAAGTGAAGGTAGAACATAAAATTGCGGCTGCATTTATAGGTGATGTTTATTTGCAGTGGCAAGACAATGGACTGTACAAGTAAGTAGGTTTCTTTTAATGGCATTCATAAAGAATGCTTAAGGCAGAAAAATGGGATTTAAAATAAAATGCATGTGAATTTATGGATTTCATTAATGAAAAATTAACTCTCAGTATTATGCAAAACTTAATCTGCCGGAGCTGAGACTTGAACACTAAAATCCACCTAAGGCTCAGACAGTGGTAAAGTCCTATAAGCTTCTGGAGACTAGGTAGTCTTTTATATAACTCATGTATTTTACCACCACCCATATTTTCAGTGGAAATTTAGACCACATGATGATCAGAGGTCCCTTCTCTCCTAAATTATAAATCGTATTATTATAGATGTATTTAGTATGATACTTTACAGTGTACTTAGCTTTATATCCTCAAGATCTGATCAAAAATGCCTGTTTTGGGGAAGTGGGCATCTGTCTCCCACCCACAGACAGGTTTAGGAAGGCAGACACTTGAATTCTGCCCCCATATTCCAGTTTCCCCATATTCCAGATCCCCCATATGCCATGTTTGGTAGCCCTGCTTTAGCAGAGGGGTTGCACCAGATGGCTTTCAAAGGTCCCTTCCAACCTAAACCTTCCTGTGATGCTGTGAAAAAGTTAAATATAGTACAGGCTGCATTGCAATTATTGCCCATTTTTTTCAGAGTCTCGTGCCCTAGGGCAGTATCCCAGAATGGGCATCAAACCCCAGAGGGTCTTACTGGTCACTCTGGGTCCTGATCCTGCTGAGCTGCACCCCAACGTATAGCTGTGAGCAGAAGTTGTAGGAAGCAAGTATAGAAACTGACCTTCCCTGGTTGGCATAGTTAAGCAAAAACTGTGAAAATCTGGAGTTGTTGTACCTATTCACAGTGCTGGTTTTATTCAACTATGGTTTTACACTGATTTTTTGTAAAAGATATATTTCTTGAATGTATTTTCTAGCAAGCTGCTTTGGAAGTGGCTTCCACCATTTCCCAACTAAACTTCCTATCCATCTGTGGTGGTATGGTTTGGGAGCGGTATTATCTTGCTGGTGTGGAATTATCAGAGGACAGAAAATTATTAGAGCAAAAGATAGAGTAAATATAATGAGCAGATGTGGCACGGGAATATAAGAGGCAGCTGTGAAGAATAAAGGATTTTTTTTTTTGTAGTTTAGTTTTCTATTGGGTAATGGCTCCTTGTAAAAGTTAGTCTTACTGTAAATTCTGATTTCTTCTGAGATGCTACAATTTAAAAATCATGGGGTTGCATGTTTCATAGTCAAACACACCGTAATTAATGCTGCAGTCTGATTTATAATGGTATTTATTTATAATTTAATTTTAAAGCTTACCTAGTGCATGGCATCTCTTTTTCCTTTTCTCTTTAAATACATGTTTCATTCAGTGTCTACGGATCTTACTTCAGTGCTGACTGTGTGAAATCTTGCTATGATTTGAATTGTGGCACCGTAAATTAAAGTCCTGAGAGGTTACCAATTTTATTTTCCTGCCTGGGAAATATACGGCAGAGAAAGTAAAACAAATTTAACAAATAGAGAAATTTAAAATGCATAGGTTCTTTGCTGCTAACATAATTTTGAATGTGAGTATTGAAGGGGAGACCTTCTCTTCAGTATATTGACGTTGGAAAATGAAGAGTCTGTGTGGTGACTGAATTTCCATTGACACTTCTTTTTGCCATTTCTAGCAGTACTTCAAACATCGAACGTTTAGCCCCTGTTATTTCAACTGTTCCCTGAAAATGGCTATTTCAAATCAATATTAAAGCTGCATGTCTCATGCTGGCCTGTCACGTGATAATGTCATCTATTTTCACTCTTAAAATTGCTGATCACAGTGGAAAATAGCTTTAAATACATTTTTAGCTATTTTATTATATCTTATAGGTATTTTTACAGCTTAAGTCTCTTAAGAGGTGCAAAAGAAGAAACTTATTTTTTCAAGTACTATTTTATTCTTTCCTTTTATTCATTTAAATAGTAATGTGTTTTTCTTAGACATGTAACTGTGAGTTTCATGTGTTTTTATTTTAAATTAGACTTCAGAATATTTTTTTTTATTTGTTGAATAATAGAAATATGCTTCAGAGATACACTATGATTAGAGTCTATATTAATTGATATTCAAAAATATCTTGGTTGCAATTTTTTTCTTTGGAGTTCACTAAGGAGAAAACTTATCTAATGACTATTACAAGGTAGAAAAGCAATATTAAGATTTGCCTTGGCTTTCTAAGATGTCATTTAACTGTGAATTTAAATATTTTTTAAATGTAATTTGGAAAAATTTGGGGAAGTGGTTGAAGCTTAAAATTACAGAAAAAATATGCTTATCCTTTGGAATAACTTTTTGGAATTTCAGTGTTTCAGCAAAGCAGAATTTCCAGGTACTGCCTCTTGTGATACAGAAAAAGTGTACTAATTTCACTTCAGAGAAAGGACACCTCAATTTATTTAGTCTAGTCAATAGCTACATATTTTTAACAACATGGCTGTAACGTTTTCTTTCTTTACAGTTTTTGTAAAATATTCTAATGTGTTTGCAGTGATAATTTGACTTCATTTCACATATCTCTGCAAGTACCCACGCAATAATTTTGTAATAAATCAAATCCAAACGTGGGCTGGAACGTTTGCCAACATTGTAGTATAGAAACAACTGTAGTAAAGCATGCCCCTTTATTCTGGCATTTGGACATCAGTTTCAAATGAGCTATGTTGCTTAAAATTTATAGAAATGGTGACGTGGTTAGCTTAATTTATAAGTGAAAGGTTCTGTGCATGGAAAATGAGAAACAAGATAAACTGATGAAATGATTTTGGAATGTGATTGTCTTTGTGAGCATTTTCCAATCACAACTTAGTAATGAAAGCCTGTTAAAGTTACAGGGTTACTGAACTGCCTAAAAATCTGTATAATTTTTCCAAATTGGAAATGAAAAGACTGACATGCAAGCTACAGATGCTCGGGGGAGTGTCCTCTGATGAAGCTGAGAACCAGCACACGAGTATTTATGGAATACCTGAGGGAGCAGATCTCTGTTATTTTTAAGTTCATTTTAAAATAAGGTCACCTTTAAAATAAACTTTTATTTGGAAGATTTAGTCATTTTTTCCTCCTTTGTACACTGGCGGTAATCAATATGGAATTGATAATGCTTTTAAAATTGAAATAAGCATCTGTTATAGAGGTGGGGAGCCCTGAGAAAAAAACACAGTGTAGCTTTAGCATTTCTTGGGGTTGTTTCTCCTTTATACGTTTTCATATGATACAACTCTATATCCCCTCATATTGTAAAATTTCAAGTGTGGCATTTTGAAATCATTCTTCTTTATACAAAGCAGAGTGGCAGAGCAGTGGAACTAAATCACAGCTTATTTGAAATCTGAAAGCAATAAAAGTGTTTCTTTGACAGTTAATTAAGCATTTCAGATTGCTGAGTGACTAGGCGTTATGAGTAGGCATTTTTAGGCTGAGCACGATGAGCTCAAGTAACTGACACAGTGTATATGTTGATGTATGGGAGGAATAGCTCATTTTCCATTGTCACATGCCAGACGAATCAAGCTCTAAAAGAAGAATGTTATTAGTTACACGTAATTTTATAGCAGTCTGAAAAGAAGCTGCACGTTTACATAATCGATCTGTGAGTGTAAGTATACGGTTCTGAGCAACGTCCTTTGCTGAACGAAATTAAAACAAGAAACTGTAATCTGTTGTACGTTCAGCTCAAGGCAGTTTGCTAGAAGTTAAATAACGTTAATGTTTTAGTTGGAACTGATGTAGAAGAGGTATTATTTTAAACGAAAATGAAGTCTACAGCTATCTGGTTGTGAATGTCTCTCAATTACAGTGGCGTCCGTGGATCTTGGATCTGAATGAAGATTTGGCTAGAAATTCTCCACATCCTTATTCTGTGTTTTCCTCTGAATAAGAAACAGCATGTGTGAATTACATTTACTATAATCCACTCCATACAGGAAAAAAAAAATCTGTGAAAAATGATTATGCATGGTTTGAAATTATTTTGATTGCAGTGGATAGATTCCTTTTTAGTTTAGCTAGTTATAAGCTAAAAATATTTTGCAAAGCGATGCTGAAGGGCTAACATTTTAATATTTAGCAAAACACAAACCTATGCATAACCTATGCAGTCGCAGACAATCACATTCCAATGGTGGTGTAACTTCCTGCATTTAACCGAACATGAAACATTATTCAGTGAAAAGGAAAAATACTCTTTTTCCTGAGTGTGCTACCCAAGCAATTAGAATGAATTGCTACTACTGTAAAGTGGGAGTTACTGAATGAGATAATCTGTATTTAAGCTTCCCATAATACAAGCCTACGGAATAAAAACATGTTCTCTTATGCATCAACTTAAAATATTTTATACAGTTGTAGCTATTGAGTTTATAGAGAGGCTTCTCCTGTTTTCACAGAAACTTTACTTTTTTGTGTTATGGAAATAAACTTCACTTCAGCTGCTGAAGATGCATACCGAGTTTTTATAGGAGTCACTAACTTTGGAGTTATACCCAGTTCCTCACTTTCCAGCTTCTGTCAAAACAGAGGAATTTTCTCCCACTCATGCAGATATATGAATACTACCAAGGTGAAGTGATGGCTGCAGGGGCATTTTCAGGGGAGCAGGAAGATCCCAGTGAAAAAAAATGTTTCCAAAATTTTGGAACTAGAAGTGAGTAATTTTCTAAAATTCATCAGGAATAACTTTGAATACAATACTGTAGGTCTGACTAGAATCAAAGAATTCAGTTAAAGCACAGAAAAATGTATGCTGCATACTTAGTGCCTCTTTCCCAATTTCTTGTTCTGTAGAATATCATATGGCCTTTGTGTGGAAATTGAAACTGGTGTTGTAATTAAAAACCGTATTTGCTCAGTTTCTCATTTGGAAATGAGAGAAGGGACTGTCTGCATCTCATATAGTATAGGTAATATTCTGTATACATCAAGTTTGGATTAGTTTGATTTTGGAATATATATTACGAATAAAGCAATGAATGAGTTATAATTATTCATAATTCCTGTTACAAAAAACAAATAATAATAATAATAAAAAAAATCTGAGTTTGTATTCGTCTTCATATGGAGCCACTTCAGGTAAGGACGAGATTCAGTTTGTAAATGCCCAGTTTGGGTTGTTAGCTGAAGAAGTTACTGCAAGAAAAGAATGTACTATTTAAGTTCAGACTGTAATTCATGCAGAAATGTTCCTTCTCAGATGTTACTTTGGAATTAAAAAGGCTAAATTGCAGTTTTGCCTGCAATTATCTGCACATCTTGGCTTCTAGATCAGTGAGGTCTGTCTTGTGTGAGAGGCCACTATCTAAGAATTGGAAAATCTCTTGTGAATAAATAACTGCATAAACTAATATAAAGCATGCAGAGAGAAAATATTCACATTAGCTAAGAAATATCATTTTTGAGGTGCTGTTTCCATGTCTCCCAGCAAATTAAAGAGGTCAAACTCCTGGCAGCTTGTAAAACAGAAACAGTTAGCCCATGGCCTCACATAAAAATGTAGCAAGCTGTTGCTTATATTCCACCTTTGCATTTAAACCAAGAAATAACTGCTATTTGTGTTTTTAAAAATAATGTCTGTTCACTTTGATTAAGCAATCTTGCAAGTTGCAGATATTTCTGACCCTCCCACACCTTTCCCATATTTTTCTTTTGTCTTTGGTAGAAGTAATGAATCTCCTGGATTGTATTTGGACTGTCAGTGGGATATAATATAATTTACTTTACTGACTGGTTCCCTTCCAGACGTCTACATGGGTTGAAAACTGGATTATGGTATTTAAGATACAAACTGTCTGCCCTTACTTGTCACAGAAAAATACTTGTCAGTTAAGCCACAAACTCATATAAATAAGACTTTGGTCTTAGAGCAACATATTTCTTAACTGATCTTTGAAAATATGAATTCAAAAGCTCTGTTCTGCAGAATTTCTGATTTATATATGTTTTATATGCCTAACAGATAAAAGTGTTTTATTTATGGAATAAAAAAAGATAAATTGGCAGAGGGAAGTGGAAGATGTTACATATTTCATTATTAAACAGGCAGCTGTAGCATAACAGAATAAATAAGAAATGAATAAATGTATGGTAGAATTAGTTAAAGAATAGAAGACATTGGTCCTAGTATTTAGCCAAAGTAGATTTTACTTGATGTATGACACATTCAATTTATAATTTATTAAAAATATAAAGCATTGTTCATACCTTACCTCTGCATTTCTCTTTACAATGCTTCTTTAGAATAGTCAGAAATAGAACAAATTTAAATGATTATGTAGTTATCACATTTTTTTTAATGTATGCTGACTTTTACTTTATTAGAACTGATCCATACTTTCACAGTGTATTAAGCATTTAATGTGCTCTGTAATTTCTGCCATTCTTAAGGAAGCTAAAAAGTTATAATTTTCTGGCCTTCTCAGCCTTTTAACAATATATTTATTTGGGAGTATTTCTGTTATTGCATTTAATTCTGTGTGTGGCACTGCTTTCAGGAGCATTCTCTGCATGGTAGGAAGAGTACATACGATTAAAACATAATAAAATTACCCAAACATTAGTTTTCCTCATCCTGTGAAATAGTTTTTCTACGTCACATCGGGGAGTCCAGGATGTTTTTACCAGACTATGAGATAAGTAATTTAACCTTACTTCGGCAATGTTTTATGTTTGTTGTTAAATTATGTAAAAGAGCAGTAATTCTGAGGACAGGAACACATGCATGCATTCGTCCAACTAGCGGAGCCGTGGTGCAATTATGGCTCGGATCAGCACCGTGTTAAGCTGTAGTAAGGTTCCCTAACGTTTCCTGCTAGGATTCCTCTTTTTCAGTGGCTTCATCTCACTCCTGCTATGAGAATTGAAATCTCCCATACAGACGGATGTTCACAAAAAGGGCTGGCTATGCCTGCTCCCTTGAAGGCTTTCAGTTGGGCAGCAAAATTATCTCAATACTGCTAGAGGTGCCAGGACCAGGGAGAGAGATCGACATGATCACGTTGCTTAAAATGGAGGGGGTATTAAAAGCAGGCAAGGCAGGCTGCTCTATGGGGAAAGGGACCACAGCCGAGCAGACAGTATATAAAAGTTGCTGGAGCGAAATACTTTGAGGCAAAACATACTTCCCCCATAATGCGGGGCAGAACCCGGGGTTTTGGCTCAAGTCGGGATTCTCATCATCTCCCTGCTGTAAGCAAATAGTTGGTAAAGCCAGAGAGAGCCCGGGGGGTGAGCTGTGGATCGGAGGGGCCAGGAGCCCCCAGCTGGCTGCAGGAGGGGGATAAAACCCAGCTGAGAGGCAGGGATGGGGCAGATGGTATTTTATATATTTATATCAACCCCGGGGCCCCCTTAGTGGGATGGGGTAGGGGCAGGCGGCCTCTGAATGGCAAGGGAAAAAACAGGTCTTAAGACCAGCAGTCCATCTTCAGACTGCCATTTCCCAATTTATGAATGCAGGCTTTTGCAACTCTAAATGCCGTTTAATGCAGTTTTTGTGTGTAATTTTATTTGTTTGTGTTGTGGTAGCGCTCAAAGAAGCCAGTCATGATTATGGCTTCTTTATGCAGATAGGAAGACAGACTGCTCCAAAGGGTTTGTACCATAAAGCCAGGCGTATGCCAAGCGTTACGCGCAAAAGTAGTTCCTTTTTAAGACAGTGGGTGTGCTTGCACAGCTCGAGTTAAGCAAACTTGTATATGTTAGCAGGGTTTCATCCTTAAGAGCGAGCTGAACTGAAACGCCTGGAGGCATGCCAAGTTCTGACGGGCTCCTCGCTGCGTGCCGTGCAGCCCTCTGCGAGTCTTTGAAGGACGGGAGCCCACGTCTGCCTTCGAGTTTTCCAGTGAAGAAGATGATTTTTCGTTTTTAGGATAGGGTCTCGTTAAAATCAGGAAGTATGTGCGTGCTGCCTGGTATTAGAATGGCAATGCTGTTTCATTTCAGGGGTTATAACATTTCTAATACTGGTCCTGCACATTCAAGTGCATCGAATTAAGGAAACAATTTATTATGCAGAAGCTCTGCCGGTGTTCAGCACCAAAAAACTCTCCAATGTAACATATACATTTCATTTATTCAGCTTTTTCAGATTTAGCTTCAGTACTGTCCTATTGCGTCTCAAGAATTTGCTCAGGAAAGTTTGAAAAGTATTCAAGGAAAACTATATAACGTATTTTCTTAAATTGTACATATTGCTGACGGATACTTACTGTATCCAGAGAAAGGACTAATTTCTCCTACTGCCTGCTTAGTTTAAGGAGGCATATTTCTAGAAACCAAGTACTTGACTATTTCTACAAGAATAAAGTTTTTTTTTTTTTTTTATTTGTTTAGGGTGATTTGAAGGGAGTGATTGGATATAATAATTTTCTCCTTTAAAGAAAGAAAATCACAATTTAGTAAGTTCAACAAATTTACATTTTTAGTTGAAAAAGCCAACAGGAAAATGGACTGCAAAAGCCAACGCCTTGACCGCCTGTTCTGTCTCCCATCTGTCTGTAGTCTTCCATCTCCTTTTACTGGCATCAGCACCCATTTGCCTACTGTACTGGTTCCATACCATAACTTCTTCCCCGCTTTCCACTAAGAAATAAGGATAAAAAATATATATTTTTTCCCCCTCTGGGTGATATTCCCAGTGACATTCTACTTCTTAACTGTTCTGCTATGGTATTTCTTCCAAATAAATTTTTTGTAATTAAGATATGTGATGCTGGCTATGCTTTCCATCCCCCAATATTGTTTTGTGTAAGGTGTATGAATTTATGCACCATGCGTATCAAGTAGGTAGTTTATGTAGCTACAGCTTCTAGAATAAAATGTTCTCGTTTATACAAGTGGTATTTCGTTATACATTATCTCATATACAGTATCTTGTTTATACATTATGGTTAGAAGCATCACATTTTTCTTTGGGCTCAGGTTGTACCTTTTAGTGTCTTTAAGTTTTTTTTTTTTCCATAGCATTATTAGATTGTGGTTTACAAATGTAGTTTATCCTTTAAGTCCTCACTCGTACATGGGCAAACATGTTAAATTCTTTTTTTGTGTGTGTGTTTGCCTTAGCACTGAAGATGACCTTCAAGAAAATCATGTATTTAAATATTATTCTTAACGTAAGTGCAAAAGTAGGTACTTAAATGCTGAATGTGTAGATATTAGTAAACTGGATGGAGTATTTTTTTTAATGGAATTAAATGATTCCTTTAAATAAACTTAATCAAACATTTATTAGTGCTGTTGCCATTATTTGCTTCTCTCAGATCATTTTTCCTTTTAAAGTCTATGCGTAATATTGCAAAACCCTTTTGGGTGGCAGGTGCAGTTAACCACATCACAGTATTTCAGTTCTATATTTACAACAGGAATTTTCCTAGTTAAAATTATGCTTCACAAACAGTTTAAATTTTAAACTAATATTTTTCTTCTAATGAGTAGTTGGGAAAGGTTTTCCATCACAAAGCTTAATATGCAGTGAAAAATAACTGTGTAATACAAAGTTTCAGAAGCAGAGAAGTTACTGAGGGTCCCCTCTATCCCCTCCCCAAACAAAAAAAAACTCAAATCCTACAGAGTGTGAGATTGGGAATTCTGTAATTCTGCAGTAATGCACTGAAAAGTCATTAAAGTACACACCAGTTTATTCTTAATTAATTAAGAAAAGGGCTTGTGTTCTGTCTTCATCTTTATTTCTGCAGGGCATAATTTTATCCTAAAATATTAATGTTAGCTTTAAAAATGAAAGATGTCAGAACCTCTCTATAGAAAGGATCTTCAAGTAAGGCCAAAGAACACAGATAAGTGCCAATTTGTGATTTAATTTATAAATTGACTTTTTTTCCACAATACATTACAAACTAATCTGAGAGCATGAAATTGCCATGATGCGTTCTTAGGTCTTAATACGGATATAAAAATATTGAGGAAATTCAGTCATGCTCGGCTCGTGCCTCCACCTCTGCAGCGACTGCCAATCTCAGGTCCTGACCCTGTTCCCATTCCTATAACCAGGATCGTTTGCAGGCTTTTGATACTCATTTCACTTTTATTTTGAGACTTCTCTCTCCTCTCGGGGTTTCAACTCTGAGTTTGGGATTTTTTATTTGGGTCAAGTACCAGTAGGAAATACAGTGCAGAAGCACTTTATGCACTTCCCATATTTTGGGGAAAAAAATGTTAGCAATGCTTTAATCAAATTGTCCTACTTACAGTCAGAAACATAGCATTTCTGACTTGGCAAATTGGACAGAAAAAAGTAATCAAGTCAACAGCAAAAACGTATCTAACGTGATTTAATATATGTGGCTTTTATCCAGTGTGTTATGGCCCGTTAGGCAAATGTTTCTTACATAGTCTGACTGTGATTGTCTTATGCACAATCAGTTTTTTGTATAACGTACATGGTAAAATCATGGATACGTGTCTGCAATTCACTCGAGGTTACTAGGAAGTAGATTTCTCCAAATACACAAAATACCTACTCAGGCAAAAATTCAGAAGTGTATGGAATTGTTTTAAAGAACATAAATATATGCCCGTGCCTTCTCTAAATGGTGTGGTTAGGAAAGCCTGTAGTAATAAGTAACCTCTACCAAAAGAAAGTCGTCCTAAATCTTAAGGAGTTGAATTTATTTTTCTGTTGTCTTTTTAGCTTCAAGTGATCAAGAATAAAATTAAAATATTCAACATTATTCTCTCCATCTTTTCTAAAATATATTCACTTTAAAATATATATTTTGGTTTTGGTGTGACCTCATGGATTTTGGCTTCCTTTTGTTGTTGTTATTATTTTGAATTAGGACTGTTACACCTCAGAGATTAGGGTTTCAAGTGATTTTCCATTGATAGAAATTACCTATTGCTATAGAAACCACCAAAAAGCTGCTTCTGATGAGGGGAAGGAAAAGAAAAAAAGGAATGTTACCTGTTTCTACTTTTAGATGCATTTATGTCAGGATAAAACAGTTCATAAATAGCACTCTAAATAGATATTTTTCTTAGTGATCTCACTTGAATTCGCACACATTAAGGCTGAATTCTCAGCCCCCATGACTTTAAACTCCCATCAACTTCCTTGGGATCCGGACTGCTTTCAAGAAGTGTACTTCAGACAAAAAAATATTGACATTTCCTTCAGGTTTTCATGCTTTTGATGTTCATAAAAAGAATGTAATCACATTTTTTAACATTTCTACTGTTACCTTTACCTACAAGATACTTTGCCATTATGTGCTGTGTTTCTTGAAATAAATCCATGTGAAAATATGATATTATTGGACTACTTTAGCTTTTAATAGAAATATGCATGTAAAGCTCCAAATATATGCAAGTATAATTTTGAAGGCTTGGATTATTTTTAAATGACCTGTGAAATTTGGGGGGAAAAAGAATAACTTGTACATTTCATTTACTGATCGTCATTAAAATAATTTCTTTAAAAAAAAAAAAAGTAATGTGCCTGAGAGTATTTGAAATTAAACACACTAATGCAAGAGGATATCTAAGGTGAAAGATGTTTGTGTAATGCTAAACATAACCAAAGAAACTGTGGTTTTAGCAAAGGTACCATGCTCTATTTTATCAAGTGCCAGAAGTTGCATAATGAAAGTCTTTCAGTTAAAAAAAAATATATATATAAGTAAAGAAAACACAAAAATGCCACCCAGCTGGTAGAGATCTTCCTAATTTTTACCTGATTGTATTTCTGAAGAAATATGGCAGGGCCCTCGTAAATTTTCAACATGAACTGCATTTTTGTTGCCAATTTCCATATCCTTTTAAAAGTGCTGAAGCGTGCATTTGCTATTTATGTTTGCAGTAGACTGAGTACACTTTTACTATTTGTGGTTTCAGAAATTGGAAACAACCAAACAGTGGTGCTATGGTCTAAAAAAATAAATTTTAAACAGCTGTGGGACAGTATTTTTAGAATGGTAGGAGTCCTTCTGAAGACAGACTTGTAACTGTCTTTCTGTACAGGAACGCCACAGATCAGTTTTCCAAATCAGAATGGGGCTGTCTTCACACCTTTCTCGGTATTGTTGGGGATAATTTTACTTTCTGTCACAAATGGGATGCCTCTTGAAGGGATGCCTTCACCCCACGTATTTTCCTGCACTCCATATGGACATTTAAATTAGTTAAAAACATTTTTTCTGTCAGTTTCTATATATCCAGGTCTCTCTAGCTTAATCTCCTTATAAATGGCATACAAGCTAGACAATTAGCTATAATCATAGAGATGATAGAAGTGTTTAAGGACTAAAAACCTTGTAGTAGGCCAGAAATCTGGTGGTATAATTCAGGCATGCCAGTTCTATTTGTTCCACAAAAGTTGTCCTATATAGTGAATTAATTCGCTAGACATACTTTTATGGCAATATTTAACATGTTACTAGTAAATAATTTGATATTCTTGATTTCTTTATCACTTATATGGTGAATATAGTCCTGCTATGCATAATGCTATACAATGTTTTGGATATATTGCTGTGAAAACAAAAAAATGATTCAAATTTTCCTTTGTTTACAGAATAATAATAATAATAATAAAGTTTTAAAGATAATTTTGTCTCATGACATTTCAGAAATAGTGCGCCTAAGTTTTTCATTTACACAACCCAAGTGATTAGTAAAATTACATAATTAGTTTAGATTATAAGCCTAGAAGGAGTCCAAAATGATAACATGGTTTAATCCTCTCTATAAGGCAGTGATTACAATGTGGCGGCTCCTGTGTGGAGGCTGATGAATTTGATAACTGAATCACCAAGTATATACCTTGGGTCAGTAATTTAATTGATTTGCTATATTTGATTTTGGTTGTAACCAGTCTTTTGATTTAGAGCTATCGAGTACCTCATAGTGTTTCTTGGACATTAACTGTAATTACTTAATACAACTTTAAAATCAAATTTTCTGAGTTTATATCAACTTTTTACATTTTATCTCTTTCTAGAAGTCAAAGTACAACTCCGTTCTCTGAAAAATCCCATATTCTGCAAAATCTTTTCCTAATGCGCAGAAGGAAGATGGTTTTGCTTAAGAGCTCAGCGATGCTGTTGCATCCCGTGCTTGCCGTGGTGCTGTCCTGGCCATGTAGAGCTTTCATCCTCATCCTGCAGCCCACTGGGGTCCTGTTGCACTCCTGAGTTGGGCGGAGTTGGTAGCGTTAGCATCCCGTCTTTCCTCTTTGATATTGGGTGAACATCCTTGCGTTTGGATGCAAGTCTATACGCTTGCCTCTTTACTTAAATAATTGATCTGAACACGTGACCTATTATTGCAGTTTGGGTTCCACCAGCAGTTTTAAAATCATGTTCACATTTAATTATGTAACTATTGAATAGCAATGGTGTCAAACTCATTGTGTGTAAAGTGCAGAGATAAAGCATACCACTAACAGTTATGTTCAGAGGCTGTAAATTAAAGTACTGTAACACAACACTGTATATTAATTTTAAGCTGCCATTCATTGTCCAAGTTTATCTCATTACCAAGAAATAGTGTATGTTCAATATATTTGCTGTCAGTATGATATGAAAGGATAAATTGCAATTAAAAAAAAAAAAAAAAGCATGTTTTCATGAGAATTGCAGCACTTTGATAAAGTCACATTTTTGAAAATTTTTTGTTTGTTTTCGAAAAAAACAATGACAAACATCTGTTCAAAAGTGTTTTAAGTAGAAAGGGATTATTTTGACAAACTCTGAGTATGGTTGGGTAGTCTCATGATGCTATGAAGGTCTCCTCATAACCCACATCACCAGTAAGCCCCCATAAACTGTATTTCATCCTATGTGATCTTCTTCTGGCACTGCTTATAGTTCTTTGCATTTTCTGCCTATCAAAAAACTCTGCTGCCAAAAATAATGCTGTAGGAATACACTTGATGGTTTCTGTTGGATTTGTTTTGTCCATGAACATCCTCTTTTTCACTATGTTGGTATCATTGTCCCCAAAATACTAAAAAATGTTCCCAACATTTAAAAAATATTTTCTCTCTCATAGGATTTGAAAACTCCCAGACAGTAGGAGTGTATATACTGATTTAGGTACACACATACATACATGGTATATACGTTTTTTTTTGATATACACATGTGCAATGATGTATTTATGAAGACTAATTGACATGTTAACCTTTAAAATGGAAAGGTGTTTTAGTTTAATATGTTAAAAATAAAGCATAACAAATGTCTTTTATTCAAATATAATATAAATTATTCATAGATGAAAATGAAATGATAACAGAAAGACAGAAAACCATCTTCATGGTAATTCAGGTAAATAATGGCCAGGTTATCAACCATATTTTGTATAAATGTATATTTGGTGTACCACCTTTAGAGCTTTTTTATAAAACATTTTAGCTGCATTTTCAGGAAGTTGTGTTAATGTCTTTTTTTAATGACCTTTCAGATAGTCTAATACGAAAAAAATAAATAGATTTGGGGGAGATCCATTTCAGAACAGCTATGTTTTGGCATCTGTTTGAATTAAGTTAATTTGTACCCTGACTTTAATGCCAAAATCCAGACAGGTGAAACACGGTCTTGAATTCTGTGGACAAAACTAAAATTTGATATTGAGTTAGAGGCATGCCATTTGTAAATGGTAATACACCTTCAGTGTGAAAAGAATAGCTATTAATTGATGTATTTAAAAAATATTAATTTTAACAGGATTTTTCAGTAAATTGGTAGATTATACACTTCAGAAAGTTTAATGGAATGTATAGATACAAGATAAATATAATCAAAATAACTTTTCCATTGATAAAGCATTCCTGATACGTTAAACTTTGTTTGATAATGTCTAGTTGATGTTATACATTGTGAAAATCTGATTTTTTTCCATGTCATTGGTTCAAAAGAAACTCTTATGGTACAGAACTCAGTAGAAACTCAAGTACTGTTTACATAATATTTTCTTTGCTCCTCACTTCAGTTGCCTGTTAGTTATGTAGCTGGTATTTAGATTTCTGATGCGGAGAGTTGGTATCTTAATAGGATTTTATAATTCAGATCAATGTATGGCTGTCAGTTGTGGTGCGACATAATCCTTATGATGAATGGATTTTATCCTACTGTTACAGATCAGGCAGACATTTAACAGTTTGCCAGACATGTGATCCTGTCAATGACCCTATACCAGAGTTTGGTATGACCATTTTTACTTGTGATTGCCACTATATATGATGCTAATCTACTTTGGTCTGGGTCTTCTTTGACATTAAACACCAAGTGGACCACTACATTTGTCTTCCCTTTGAATAGTAAGAACTGTTGCAGTGATTGAAAATTGACCATGTTCTTTCCACTGATGTCCACATTGTCTTTAAGTGTTGAAACAAACACTATTCCAAATCCTGGTCCCTGTCCTAAGGTGTCTAGTTAATTCCTTCTTTGTAGTTTTTTTTTTTTTTTAGGGTATCTTAAATCTGGATCTAGCAAGTCTTATAAATTACGGTGATCTCAAAGCTGTTCTTGTTTGTGCATATGTTCTGTGACTTATGGTATTACTTTTGGCATATTCACACAGGTAAGATTCAGAAATGCGTTGAATATTGGCAGAATCCAATGGATGCTCATCTGTAGCATATTTATTTATTTATTTTAAGGGCATTATGTTGGTCGCTACTCAGTAAATACAAAGCATTCTATGAAGACTACGAATTTCTTATCTTCAAATTCAGAAAGATATTGAAGAATCGGGTTAGTCTCATATCTTGGAAAGGGGCTCAGCTTTAAGGACCTTAGTTAGACCCACCATAGTTTCTTCTGGAAAGAGTGCTGTTTTCTTTGGTCCAGAGGACTTCCTCTTTAAATTTCTGAGCTTTGACCAGTTAAAATGTCTTTGTGTGGTCTGTTGCCTGAGGGTTTGAAAAAAAAAAAAAGACCTCGCCCTTACTTTTTTTTCATAGAAATAGAAACAGCAGACTTCCCTTTTCCATTCCCATCTTTTCAGTTGTACATTTTAACCAGATACTTGATCGTGGATCTGAGTTGTAGGATCTTTTCTAATAGCAAGGTCTAATTTTGAATTTGCTTAAATGGTATGATAACAAGCAAAAGTGACAGAAACACCATTGGATTTCCTGAATTGGATATCTGAACCTTATTTTAACATTTGAAACCAAACTGCGATTTGATTAGTTGAGATACGATTGTATTTTCTTCAGTTTGAAAAAAAAGTGAGTCAACCTCCCCACCCAACCTCGCCCTTCTCCAGACTTCCTGTAGGTGAAAACAGGGTTTGGTACTGGAGTGCAGAGCAGAAATCATTTGCTTGTGCAAGGTCCTGATTTTTCACCTGGCTTCCCATTTTGCTTAGACTTCAGACTTAAAAGAACAGGTAATTAACACACTGAGGAAATTCATGCATTGAAATAATAATGTAGTGTCAAGGGACAGGGCTTTGTAGAAAAAAAAATATGAAAAATAATGGGAAATATGGAAAATATAGGAAAATATATTTTTAAAGCAGGTATTTAGGGTCCAGCTGCACAGCCTGTGAAAGTAATGCAAGCATGGGAAATATCAAATAAAACCTCCTTTGAAGCCCAGCAATGGGAACTGCTACATAGGAGGCGAGATGATGTATGGTTAGAGCAGTGACCTAGGTGTCAAAAGAACCGATACTCAGTCATTTCAGCTCTGCTATTGATGTTATTTGTAACCTTCAGCAATTCTTTCAGCTGCGCTTGTCACAGTTTGCCTGCATCTCTGAAGTAACTTGTAAAGTAACTAAGTGTCCCAGCTTGAGCAGGGGATTGCATCAGATGATCTCCAGAGGTCCCTTCCAGTGTCAACCATTCTGTGATTCTAGTAATATTTTTTATTTTTATTACTGAGTGTTGAAATTCTATTTTGTGGACACAGATTTTCATTCCAGCGTGATAAACTCATCTTCTAAGTGCATGCAGTCACACTGTCTTTCCTTGCTAATGTCAACTAAAATCATTGGTGTATTTCAAACACATTTAACTGAGTGATGAAAATATCAAGGATCCTAAATTCCCAGTGCATGGGCACAGTGTATGGGCAGGGAGCAGTTTGTGTGGCCCAGCAGCAACTGAGAGGTCAGCAGGCATCCAGCAGCCAAGCAGCACCTTGCTCCCCTGTGGTCTATGTGCAGGACATGCTGATCTTGCCTAGGAGACAAAAGGTAAGGGGGCCATGTGGCATAGCTGTTCATGCAGCTGAAATGTTTGAGCTAGTAGAGGAATAGAAGCACTTGTAAAACTTACATTGTTTAAAAATTGGTTTTCATCACTTCCTTGCTTTGCCTTTGAGATTGATCTCTGTGATGTAAATAAACTCCATGGAAATTATACTTTTTCTGTCTTTAGGATGTTTTCTTAAATTATCACTAATACATTTCTAAGAGACAATTCTTCTCTAATCTAATCTATTGTCCCTGAGGACTGATTTACCAAAGGTATGGACCATAGAGTAGAAAGTTCCAACGTGTATCTGTGGGAACTGTGGTACATTCAGTATTGAGCTACCGATCTAGGAGATTATGCATCTTCGGTTGTCAGTGGCGAAAGACAAATTTTGAGGGTGGTCAAATATTAAGCAGGCTGGAGGGCAATTTGGAGATGTTTACATCTCTTTATTAATAGTAGGTGGAAATGACAGTGATCAGATTCCTTATCTAAGCATAGTAGTTAGGTGTGTAACAAAGTCATAGGTATCTGGCTACAGATTATACATCTCACTAATATAAACAAAGAATTTCAGATTGGTGGGTTCTGAAAAAAGAGCAAGATGTAGAAGGATGGGTATTACTAGTTTGTTGTACATGTGTGTAGAATTTGACAAAAATATTTCAAGTTCTCTTTTCTAGGCGTTTGTTTATTTGAGTTATGGTATTCTTGAATAAATGCATATAATCATGAAGCATCAAGTAATAAAATCATAGACTCCCTGAATTGGAAGGGACCCACAAGGGTCATCGGTTTGGATAAGCAGGGATGGTGATGTTCCAGCACGTGGCAACATGTGGATTTGCAGCCCCTTTCGCTCTGTTTGGGCCCTGACTCTGATACAAATGAAGTTTAAAAATTCTGAATTGGAAAAGAACATATACATCTGAAAGTAAGGTTAACAATTCAAACGTTACTCTACATTTATATTACGCTACTGTTATGAGTAAATGCATCTCATTTATCCCAATGTTTTTTCTTAAAAGCCCAGGAAATTGAGAATTTAGGTGGAATTCAGAAGACACAAAAATCTTTAACAGTGTAAAAATACGAAGGTAAAAACGCTACCAATACTTATTGAAAGGATGACAAAGCCTTCCAGGTTCTGCATTGAGTCAGGGGATGTCTCGTGCATGTCCTATCTTGTATAAAGGCTCATGGGATCATGGTGTGAAGGTTGGGTTGCGCTTGGTGAGAGGTAAATGCACCATATCGTTCAACAAGCATGTCTTACTCGGGATCTGCTGGGCTGCCTTCGAGATCATGAAATCAGAGAGGTCTTTGCCAGCCTAAATGATTCTAAGATCATCAGGCCCAACCGTTAGCCTAGCACTGCCAAGCCTACCACTAAACCCTGTCCCTAAGCTCCACATCTACACGGCTTTTGGACACCCCCAGGGACGATGACTCCACTACCTCCCTGGGCAACCTGTCCCAACGCCTGACTGCTCTTTCTAAGAAATGTCTCCTCATTTCCAACCTGAACCTCCCCTGGCACAACTTGAGGCCATTCCCTCTAGTCCTATCACTAGTTACCTGTGAGAAGAGGCCGACCCCCAGCTCCCCACACCTTCCTGTCAGGCAGTTGCAGAGAGCAATAAGGCCTCCCCTGAGCCTCCTCTTCTCCAGACCAAACCCCCCCAGTTCCCTCAGCCGCTCCTCACAGGACTTGTGCTCCAGGCCCTTCACCAGCTTTGTAGCCCTGCTCTGGACATGCTCCAGGGCCTCGATGTCCTTCTTGTACTGAGGGGACCAAAGCTGAGCAAGTACTCGAGGTGCGGCCTCACCACCCCACCTCTGGCACCAGCTGCTGCATGGTGGTCCGGGAGTCCCTCTCCTCTCTGCTTTCGTCTTGTTGTGCTGGACAGCAATAGATTTAACCAGAACTTTACGGGAGGTGAAAAAAAAAAAAAGGATCATGAATCAGGATCATGAATGGTTACATTAACAATAGCGTAAAAGGCATCTTAAGAATTGCTTAAAATTTTGTGTTTAATTTGGTCTTTCTGCCATTCCCATGATAGCCTAAAAAATTAGTCACAATCATGGCCTATTTCCAAAATTGTGATTGAAATAAATTAGGTGAGTGACTTAGGTGATCTTTGAATCCTTATGGAGATTGAAATAAGTGAAGCAGGATTTGTAGGCGGAGGTGAATTATTGCCGACCTGAGACAGCTGGATATAAGTGAGAAGGTTTTGTGTGTTCAGGCTCTTTTTCAGGACTTCTTCACGCTGTTCTCTGTGAAAGCGTCATGACACATGATGAGTGATGTGGGTTATGAGCTGAGAATAAAGATCTCATTGAAGAAGCATTCTGGGTTTGTTATCAGTCTGGGATCAGGCACAGGAACATGACATTTTCCTCCCTATTTCCTCCCTTTCTTACTCCAAAGATTTTGAGGCTCTGACATTTTTCATTCTTCCTAGCTGTAGGATGATGCCTTCTGATGCCTTCACTGATGTGCATCTACACTATAAACTTCTAGCAATCAGGTGTTATCGTAAATGGTTATGAAAAATTCTCCAGATCTCGGTCTCTGAACTTCGGAGTCTCACTGGCTCTTTAGGGTAGTCAGCAATTTATAGAGGCGAGTCTCATGAGCTGCTCTGGCTGTGGTTGCGTGCCTGTAACAGCTCACTAGCACTTTCTTTATGACCCTCCCCTAAGACCATAGCTTTGCTTCCTACCCTGCCACTGTTTCAGTTTGTGCTACTTTCACTGCTCTGTATGAATTTTGCTCTTAGAGGAATTATGTGTTGCAGATACAGAAATGGATCTGAAATAGCTGTGGCAAATTTAAGGAACAAATGCCGATGCATAAGACCTGTAACAAAGTCATTGTTGCCCTTGTAATTGTCAAAAATCAATAAGGATGATCATGGGAAAACAAGCTGGGAAATGCTTTGTTTTGAAGAGTATGGGATATTCAATCAGGATGAGTACTCTCAAGCAGATCTGATTTTTTCTGATTACGTCTCTACTTTCCTGGAACCCTTTACTACTGCTTGGTAGTCGTGAGAATTTAGGAAGATGCCCTTCTAAATCTGAATTTGATTTTTGGAAGTCTCGCAATGACTTCTGAAATAATCCAGGGAAATACTCGTTTCACTGCACCGAAATCAGCAGCCTGAATGGTGTCACTTCAAAGTACATCAGCCCAGAGGAAGCAAAGGGAGATTAGCTCTAAACTATGGGCAGTTAACAGTTGAAGCTTTGTAAGAATTTGCTGCTCAGGTAAGCTTTAATGGAAAGGCATTGCCACTTCTGGGGATACACAAATTTATTTTCAAACCACTGTACCATTGAAGGTACAAGCAGCACCACGTCTTTTTATGTGTAGGTTTGCTTTGGACCTTGACACAGTTTTATATGGAACAGTTTGCTTAGACAAGAAAGTGTCACTTAAACCAAAAATTTTAAATAAATTTGGGCAAAACTTGATATACTGTGAGATGAAAAGTGGAGAGGTATGATGGATTTAAAAGTGAGGCAATTACCGGAATTATCTTAAAAGAAAAAAAAAAGACATATCTTTATTAGAGAGGAAAACAGAGTGTTTTTGAGGTACACCAAAATGACATCTTTATAGTAAATCAGACCTTTGATATACCTCCTGAACATCATTGCTGACCATTATGATTTATTTTTGTTTCCTCTGTTTACAGAAAGCACATCGATTATTGATTGTTTTGTAGAGCCTTAATGGCTTTCTGCATACAGTAAAGCAGTATTTTCCTCAGAAAGGGAAATTGAATTCTGACTTTCAGACAACCTTTTTATTGCTCCTCCTATGTAAACTTTGAGCCAAGGGTGCTCAAATCTTTCAAGCCTTGTATAACCTCTCACTTTGATCCTATGAATCTGTGATAATTCTTCATTAAGCACCGGTAGGAACTTTGCAGGTGAGGACTTTACAAGACGAGACTGTATTGAAAAGGGTGAATCCCCCTGTGTCACTCTGCCAGTGTCTGTCTTGTAAATAGTAAAATGTGTGCGGTTTTATTGCAAACTACCTACTGAGCCAAGATATCTCTTGAAAGAGAGGTGTGAGTTATTCTGTCCCCTTGGTAAGTTTTCCACTGGGAACTCTGAATCAGTCACAATCCTGTATTTGCTGTGGATCCAAACTTCTGGATGGCTCCCTTGAAACTGTCTCCATCTGAGATGTTTCTTTAGGGCCAGTCTCCGTTTTTGCTTAAAATATAACTCCTACTCCTCTTACTGGATACTTTACTGGAATTAGGTGTAAATAAACCGTTAAAAATCTTGTCTGTCTTGCGCATGCTGTATGTTTTGCTAAGGAAACATGTTTTGGAAAATGGGTATTACTTGCAATTAAACATGTTTTCCTTATTATTAAGTGATCTTGAAAAAGTAATTTCACTTACTTTCACAGTACTTTTCCCATACTTTGCTACAGATAATGATTGCTTACCTGTAATAAGCAATTTCCTAATTTGTGAAACATGATTGAAATACAGTCATTGCTGTTTCCTACTCTTCGCAGGTAAAAAAAAAAAGGTGAGAAAAATGATTTTAACTACATAACTTTTCTTGTAAAATGTAATAGTTGCCAAGACTTGTGATTTTTGTTTTGAAAATAGATTTTCTTTATAGTACCAAACAGGATTTAAAAATATGAATTTGTAGCATCATTCAGAAATTGTAGGAGGCAGTCAGAAGCTGGTTTAGTTATAAAGTTACATACAGTATACTTTAAACTTTGGAAGTTTCTGGAAGCTAAATTATAAAATGGAAGATTGGGATTTATCATTAAAACACATCTGCCCTTGGTTTTCTAAAACAGCATTTCCATAGCTTTTGTGTTGAAACCAAATTACTTATTTTATCAGTAGCTGTTTTTATCTTTTTCGAATTCTGTTCCTCTCACTCAAGTTCTAAGAGAGGCGAGAATCTCCCCTTCCCCAGGAAAAGAAACAGCACACATACACAAAAGGACCCAAAAAACTGTTCATTACTGAAGCTAAATTACAGGCAACAGGAAAACCCACCATAATTCACTTACATATGCAAAAAGTTTTGTTTTCACCACCTAAAATAATATTTTTAGTTTCCAGTTCTGCTACACTCTGCAAAAACCACCGGTGTTGTTCTCATCCATTTTTGTAGAAATGTTTTACATCAAGACTTTTGTTTATAGAAATCTCATTTTGGAGTAAATTGAAATTGCATGCTTGGATACGTGAGTTTGCTGCCTTTTTCCCCCTGGTTTTATTCCTTGCTTTAGAACATTTGGTCTATGCTACAAATATGAAATAAATAAATAGTAAGTATACTAAGAACGGACATCGTGCTAGCCAGGTTGTTCCTGGTAAGAGAAACAAAGCTTAGCACTGAGGCGATTGCAATGAGTATTAGCTATTTTTCTTTATTAATATTGAGGAAAAAATAAGGACTTCAAGGGAAAAAAAATGGATTTTAAGAAAAAAATAAAATAATGGATCAGTTAATTAAAATTAGGTGTTAAATTTGTTATGAAAGTTCCTTAACTGGGTGTTGTTGTTTGTTTTTTAATTTTACAGACGTAGGGTGTTTAAAGGTTATAGGTGGTAATAGAAGAGTCAGACGATGCAAACTAACCTGCCTGTAAAAGTTGGATCTGCACTGTGAATTTTACTTATGGATTCAAGCTCAATTCTGAACTTGACACAAAAGGAAAGGGGCGGGCCTAGGTAGCTGGTTTCGTTGTTCTTGCCTTTATATATACGTGTATATCTGTCTTTTTCAAACCTGAGGTTTGATTCCACCAGGCTGTGTAATGGTTTAGGTTTCAAATGCAATATGTAGGAAGTATTGAAATGTATTTAATTATGCTTTCCTTTGTGTTCCCAAACATAAGGTAGAAGGAGACTGTGAATGTTGTGTTGTTGTCATAAAGCTATCAAGATGTGCAGATGCATATATTTAGACATGGCAGATGCAAGATTAATCCGTCTCAGACTCCTGTTGACTGTCAGTTCGGGCAAAAAAGACTGCGATTAAGATTTCTTTTGCTCTTCAGTTGCATACAGGTATGAATAAGCAAGATCTTATGGAGTTTTTAGATTGTAAAAATGAAGTAGAAATTCTGGCCCATCCCAGAGAATTGTTTGGGAAGTGGGGGGATGCTTTATACCCTTTATGTTTAGGTGTGCAAAAGGTTCAAAAGCAAGTGTATTAATATGTAAATTCACAATGCATGAGTTGCCTGGCATTGGGTTGTGAGGGCTTTCTTCCTGGGCAGTTTAAGGGTGCAGCGAGTGTCAATGTACTGTAAGTTTTCCTGAAGTTTATTCTTCTGCAGTTTGTCCAAAAAGACAAGTGAAGAAGCTAGTAGATTATATCAAAAAGAAAAAAAAAAAAAAGCAAGCGTAAAAGGATGTTGAAATAAGTCACTTGTATGGTTATGTTGTACAATCTAGATCCAGGATGTGGCTGGCCTGAGAGAAGGTTTTAGAAATGTGAGGAAGGCTTGCGTTACTAATCTTCATGCTTTCACTGCAATTCAATGAGTTTATAATATCGTAATTACTTTTTCCAGGTTAAATTATTCTTTAGATTTATTTTCTTTTTGAAGACATGTAGCCTCTTAATTAGATTTTCTGATTACTGTTTAGGTACCCAAACTAACTCAAAATATTATAATCATTCAGGCAACTTGAGTGATATTTTTAGCACAGGGTTTTTGTTTGCTGTTTACTGCTTACCAGAAATGACCATGTTTGTGTCTTCTTTTTGTAAAACAGACAAAAAAGTTGCAAATGTATAAAATACATCTATGTCCTTAGCTGGAAAACTACATGGAAACGATTTGATCACAGAAGAACTATTTTGTTTCCAAGTTAGGATTGTGGAGGGAGTAATTTTTCATTTCATTACTTTTCAGGACACAGAACTGTAGTCACTTCTCTTTGTAAAGTATGTGAAAGTAGCAGATAGTGGTCAGAATTAAACATTTTTTCCTCAGCAGAAGCTGTAATCACATGTAGAAGCTATGAACTGGTAAGCACTGCAGTAACTGCAAGGATCATTCTCCAGGTTTAGGCTGCAAACGGTGGAACTACTGGACACAAACGCTGACAGTGTCTGAAAGAGTATTGAATATTTCTTCAACTTCCGTGGTATAACCCCAAGGCTCAGGACATTTTAACGGCACAACTCCAGTCTCCCTAAGCTGTCATGACTGTGTAGGCCTCTACTAGCTACTACTCCCACAACCAAATCCATTCAGTTTGCTGTAGCTCTCTGCCTAAATTACCCTGCAGTCTCTAATGTCTATGTCTTGGAACTTACCTGAAGCATTGCTCCACCCTGGGAAATCCGAAACAGAGGGTGCAGGCTGGAAAAATCCTGCAGGAATGGGCTGGAGTATGAGGGAATTGTAAGGATGTTCGCTGTTGTGCGCTTTCCGTACCACCACTTCTTTGTGGAATTCCCTCATTCCCCACAAACTAGGACACTTTTCAAATTCCCCAGCAGAACTGTATGTCCCACTTACAGAAAAATGAGATCCTTGGTTAGATTAATGTGAAACTGGTATACCAGCTACAAAACTGCTAATTGGAAAACCAGCTGTGGGTTGCCATCTTCATGTACAGTCTGTGAAGAGGAGGCCTTGCATATCCAAGTCTGGGTGTCCCAAAGTAAAGTGCAAAAAAAAGACTGTTTTGGACCTTTGAGAATAAAAAATTTAACAGTGTCATCATCTGATCCTGTATATTTCTCAACATTTATACGCATATAACATATTAGATTCAAAATAAGAATCTTTGAGCTTACTTCTGTGAAAACAAAAAGAAACCATGGATGAGACAGTTCTGTGCCATGACGGGGGAAACTGCAGACAGAGCATGACTAGAAATGAACAACAAGAAATCTCCAGTTGTTTTATGTCTAACAAAATTCCTCAAAGTATGAAATAGGTATTATTTCAGAGAGATTTCTTTCTGAGTTTGGCCCAATGAAACAGAGCTGTATTTCCAGGTTGTTTTTCTCTTGTTAATTTTCTTACAAAGGTCTGTATTAACCATTTCACTTTGACTCAAGCATTTAAGGAAGGATTAATAGACACTGAGTGAAGGCTGGTGTACATTCTTTTAAATGGGAAATGCAGCTTGTGTAGTACTATATATAGACATCAATACAATTACAAAATCTTAGAATCACAGAGTCATCTAGGTTGGAAGAGACCTCCAAGATACATACACTGAGAAGCTGAGCAAACTTAGCTTTGTTGAAAGGAAGTTTGGAAAACTGAATTAGCTAAAATAAAAAAAAAATAATGAAAAATCTCTAACCAGATTATACATTTCCCCACTAGCAGGCTTGTGCAGGTTGCTATTAAAAGAGAATGCTCATCTTTATTTGGATTTAGCTAAAACACTTTTAGCATGAACTATTTGAGTGCAATTCTTCAAATTTATTTAATTATTTGTTTGCAGTTCCTATGTTCTGAATTTCAAGCCGAAATTAATATGCTTCAAAACATCCATTTTAGAGATGAAATATCCCACAATTATTTTTAGAAATTAAGCTGGATATGGAATGAGAGATATTATCTATAATATGTACTTTGGGCAAGCAGAAGTCTTTTTCTTGAAAGTTTTTATAGCTTCTCTGAAGGCAAAAATAAAACTGAAGAACTTAGCCAGGCCAAGTAAGAAAGTTACTTGAAAACATGAAATACATTGATGCATTTGGATTGTTATTGTTAGATTCTTATTTGCTCTCTGACCCAAAGGATCTGCAGTAAAATAAAGCTCAACTTCTCTTTTATTTTCTGTATGTTTTTGAATCTGATTCTTTGACTGCGTAACAAAGCATAAAGGTCACTTTTCTGTGTTTTGTTTTTGCAAGAAAGTTAACAAAATACTGTATATTTTCCAGTAAAATGTGTGAGGGCTGACAGAATTTGCCACCATGAACAATTTTTTTGGCAACTTCTGTTTATAGTCTTTGAAGTAAGAGCTAGTAACATGTAGTTTATTTGCAAAATTTATTCAATCAAGCCAATTAAAAGCCGATTTTTTTTTAACACACATTAGCCTGTTCATTAAAAACTGATGGAGGGTATAATGCTATGTGTTTATATCTGTGATTTTTAACCAGAAGTTCTTGTATTTTGTTCAGAAGCAACCCAGTAGATTCAGAAGTTAAGGAACATTTAAAAAGAAGTCACTTTGTTAGCAGAACTTTTTAACTTTCCAGAAATGCCATGAGAAAAGATAATTTTGTGTCATTTTTCAAGCTTTGAAGACTAATTTTTAATCCTTCTTTAGAGCTTCTAATTGTGTACTGCCCTGATGGATGAAACGATGGAAGGAGATTTCATTGATATTTCCTCTTTTAAATATCCTCTCACTCTTAACATGCATGCATACTCATATCCATCTCTTCCCCAGCTGTGTGAGTGAGGTTGCATGAACAGAGTAAAAGATAAGTGTCAGTGAGTCCTAGGGTCACGTAGTGCGTTGAGAAGTCAGATGACAAAGTCAGCATTTGTCTTCATGAAATCTATGCTGCAGAACAGTAGGCAAAGCTCGTGCTTTACCCACCTTAACAGTCCCCTCTTTTAAATATGATGGTATGGGAAAGGAAAAGAGACACTAATTTTTTGCATTACTTTCATTGCAGCAAAGGTCAGGAAGGATGTAGTAACTTTGTTATTTAAAAGCACTATACAAATTTTGAGGATGTCCACCTGACATTGGTAAATTTAAAGCACTTTGTCATCCTGTGTGAAGAGTTAGCCCAGGTGCTGCCGGGCTGTGGCTTAGGATGTGGGTTTCTTTGGGCTGGCTACTTCCAGAGGCAGGGGAAGCAGCTCAGGTATGCAAAATGGGTAATGGTTTGGAGCTCGCTGGAGTTGCACTATGATCTTGCATAAATTTTGGACATATGACCTTTGTGGCTTGTCCTTTTGTGACATGGCAACTTGCAGTTTTCACGCTCTGTGACGGTGCTGTTAGTGGCCAAAAATGAGTTCTGTTGGGCAGGTTGTAAGAGAAATTGTAATGTCCAGGTGCGAGGGTTTGGGGACATTTGCCTTAGGGGTAAGAACTTTTCCGTGGTTTGACATGCTTTTTATTTTGTTTCACACATTAGGTAGTGTTTCTCACTAGTCTCATATAATTACCACTGAATAAAGAATTATATTGCAAATAAAATATGCATATAAAATGTCTTCAAACAGCTTTGTCTGAAAGATTCAGTGAAATCAATTATTTTCCAGAATATAGGACATTATGGGGCAAAATTTGTAGTAGGTATCAAGTCTCTTTCCATTTCAGCAATTTAATATTTGATGGCAGTTTAATTGTGGTTACCTATACCAAAGTGTTTTGAAATGAAGGAATTTAAATGGAGTATTGGAATGGCTTCTCTTTGTCCTATCCCTGAATGCAAAACCCTTAGTGATCATAAAACGTTTTGAAGCATTTGTGGTGGCATTTTCATATTCACTGTATGCCACGTCATATGGCATAGAAATCAATTGATTTCTGTAGACTAGATGCTGATGAAAATTATTTATTTTTTTTCCCTTTTTCCCTTAAATAACAGTCAGAAGAGGGTTGAAATATGAAAGGAGCAGGAAAAAATTTTTTTTGCTGCACCTGGAAGTTGATATTTGAAAAGTTTCATCATCAGAGACGATGTGAGGATGGCTGCATGATTGCCTTCTGAGAATGATTTTCAGGTCCCAGCTTTGCAAAGGGGCATTTTGGTGACAGAGCTGCAGCCTGTAGCTTTGGCTTGCATGCAAAGGGCTTTAAAGCTGCATTTGCAACTTCTTTTTCCAAACTGAGTTTTCTGCTGCATTTCCTGAAAGTGCAGCACAGACTGTTGTCTTACACTTCATCATGTTGTTGTTACCTGAAGAACTTGTTAAAAGTCATTGCAACAAGAATTCTGCAGAACAGACACAGACCCGTGTGGGTTTTCCTTGACGTCAGCTAAACTGTGAAGTGAAACAAACTTTTTGAATAATCTCTTACGAGAAAGTTGATGGGGACAGGGGGAACTTCCTATACTGAGTAAGGAACAAGCAAGCACAAGTGGTCTTTGGGGCATGTTTGCATAGTGTGTTCTTCATCGAGGCTTTAAGAGAGATTCCACAAGAACGTTAACATCTAACCTGAATCTTACTTGCTGTAAAGCTTTTGTAATGCGGCTCGTTCCTCTCTGGTAATCCACCAGAACTCGGGCCTGTGGGTTGTCAGCGTGTTTCCTCTGGTGAAGTGATTATAGGCATTTACATTGCATATTGAATATCTGTTCCTTTTGGCTTTGGTCAACAAGTTAGGATAGTTCTTTTACAATTTTTTTGCAGTTCCAGGCATGGGAACAAGGTGCTCATATATTATAAAGTTAAAATCATACAGTATTTTGTGCCAAAGCTTACTTTGCTAGGGCTTGTTGGTTTCTCATATTAAGCTTTTCAACTCTAGCACATGAAAGCCTCGCAGATATTCTAAACACCCTGAATCTCTACAGAGATGCTAATGAAACAGTAGTTATGAGATTAAAGGCCTTTGGAGTGTACAAACTGGATGAAAACCAAGTCAAGACAGGAACTAAACGGTCCCCTTGTATCCTCATCTAACCTGATTTCGTTTTCCTAGTTGAAAAATTCTTTGTGATATTCGGAGTTCGTGCATGCTTCCCTGCTGTTAAGCCTCAGAAACCACAACAGTAACTACAGAAGTTCATTAATGAGATATTTTTTTCTCCTCCCTCGTATTCAGTTTAGTAAAGTATATTTTTTAACAATCTGTCTAATGGTGATGTCTGCAATTCTTCATTTTCTCTATTTTCAAAACATGGTGGCAAATCTAGATTAACACCACTTTTCTGATTTCTCCAAGCTGTATGCAGAGAATGAACATCTAGGATTGACCACAGCAAGTTATTTGTTTTCAAATATCTCTTGCCTTATACATGCACATGCTAAATTTGTAATACTGTTTAAAACATGGTTTGGCATATATTGAAAGATGATATGTTTTTCTGGTTCTAGAAAGTCATCCATATTAGGTTACAAATAGGAAGATCAGTTGTCTCTTAAGTGGCTTACTTAAGGAATACTGTCAGTATTTAGAATATCTGATGCAATTTAGGAAGGAAAACTTAAAAATATAGGAAGAAGATTTGGAAGAGTAGGGAAATACAGGAAGAATTTTGGGGAGTATTAGTATGCCAACTTAAAAAACAGCATAATCAACCTTATTATTTACAGCAAACATAATCTGTGATTTTTTTTTTCTGAAGTTATTTTTGAAAGTTTTAACTGCTCATTTAAACATTCTTTTACCAAATGCAAAACTGCACTGAGCTTTCATGGGTCCCCCACAGTCAACATGACAATCCATCGCAATCTTTTCTTTGGGTTTTCAGTCCTTACATTTGCTGCTGTTCCGTTAATTGAAATATTGGAATGTTACAGGAATATAGGGATGCAATTGTACAGTAATCATGGTTGTGCATTGATCATTCTCACCAGCGGTAGTCTTGTCATTTTTCAGTTGGTGAAAGGGCATCTGAAGTCATTTAGCCATCTGTCCTAAACACTATTTTGCCCAAGCAAAGCACTTCTGTTTCTTTTGTTGTACAACAAAATATAGAATTGAATTCATGTGTAAGATCAGTGAACATTAGATATTTATCTTGCCCTGCTTACAGTTTTATAATAAATGTTAAAAATATTATTTCCGTAAAACTGAGAATGAAGTAGAGTATGTTGTTTCAAACTTGAGTAACTCCTGTTAGAAATAAAATAACAAAATATATTAGGTCCCTCATTGTTACACAATTCTTTTTCAAGATGAGTTATCAGTGCTTTAGAACAAAGGGCTTTGTATTTTCAACAGCATTATAGGCTAAATGCATATGCAGCTTGTGATGATGTGTTGGTAACTAAGAGTAACATCTAGAGTCAATTTGAAATGTAAAACATGTAGGAGACATGAAAGGTACCATCAAGATTTTACTGGTTATAGACATCTGTGATATATAAAATATATTATTTTTCATTAGGGTACATGAAAAGATTACTATCAGTGACATCTTCTGTATGACTTCTTATGTATTCATCATGCATTATGCAATGTTTGTCATTCGTGTTGGTTAACATGGCTGTCAAAATACAAATGCTAAAAAATCTTTACCACTGCAAAGGTCACGTTATTTGAAATATCCTTGAAGTGTTTCATGTTTTAACATGCTATTAGTTGTTGGCACATTACATGTTTTTTGTTAGGTATAGTAGCTCAAAGTATAGCTATCAGACTAATGACATGAAATTTATTTTGAGTGGAAAGTAATGACAGGGACAGTAGAAGGCTTTGAGTTTTGGTGCTTGGTGGTGGATGGACTCATATGAGCAGGCTGTATCCTAATCTAAGTTTCTGCCCAGTTTTGGGGAACAGAAGGATGCTCTGGAAACAGTGATTCCAAATCATGCATAATTTCTTCTCGGTAGGTGTTTATGTCAAAATGTGCTTGGCCACCATTAACATGGAAAGTTAATGTCTTTGTTTAAACAGAAAAACGGTGTTTAAATTCAGCATCTAATTCATATAATGTGAAAGTCTTAACTTCTCTTGTAGCTTGTGGAGCCTAGAGATCTCTTCATTTTACCATGATGTAGACCTTATGTTTGGTCAACTGAATGGCTGCCTGGATTCTGGTGACTGTATCGACTAAATCTCTTCATTATTTTAGGAGCGTTTGATACCGCGTATGTGATAAATACTATTTGGAAAATGAAGCATTTTTTAAGTGAGATAACTAGTCAGTGAAATTGTTCGGCAGAGGGGAGCAGTGGTGGGTTCTTCATCTGCCTAGTCTTTGTGGTCAGGTATGAGTAAGTCTTTAAAAAGCAGAGCTGAAAAAAAATGACTCCTGCAATTATGAAGTGGCATCCTCTCATTAACGTGTCAACCTTTTGCCTTTACCAGCTAGAGGTCTGCCTGATTTTCCGGAGAGATTTTGTCTTTCTGTCTTATCAGTGTTACCTCAAGTGGGAGGAGGTTAAGCCTGAAGGCCGCAAATCTGTGGTGGTTTGTTTTGTTTTGTTTTAGAAATGCACTCCCCTTCAGAGGAAAGGCTTTGCAAGAGGCCTATTTGTCTTCATGCTCCCGAGCCATTTTGTTTCCAGGATTCTTGTGGAAAGTCTGCGTGTGCCGCGGTCACTGAAAGATTTCCAGTTGGGCTCATGCAGCCAAGATCTCCTGGGTATTTAAAGGCGAGCTGAAGCACAGTTAAAGCTTGGTTTGGAAATGGCGCCTCCTGCGCTCCTCGCTTGTGGGATTGTTAGAAACTGATGGGAGAAGGCTTGTCCTCAAGCGTTGGTTTCTTTGGTTTCGAGCTGAGGATTTTATTCTCGTAATTTTGGATACGTTTAATACTGTAGTTGTCTTCATTAAGGACAGAGGTAAACCGTATTTTATCTTTTGAAAAAGCAGATGAATTAATAAACACCGAGCCTTTCCTCTGAACTGGTTCCTCCAGGACAAAAATCTCATGGAAAAATTTATTAAGTGTCACCAATATTCAGTTTTTTTTTTTTTCAGTTTCTGTAAGTGTAGATTAGGGGTCGATCTGTTCTTATTTTACAAGATCTTGCTGTTAATTCGTCGGCAGCTCTGCCATCGGTCCTGGTAAAGGAACTGTGGAATGAGACAATTCATGTCAGAGTCCATGGCAAGCCCCAGCTTTGTCTTGATTCAAGTTCTTTGTCTGAGGAACTGCAGTTTTTTTGAAGAGCACCCACACCTATTTTTATCTTTAAGTTCATCGGGGAGCATAAAGCAACACTAGTGGGAACCAGAGGCAGAACAGGAAAAACAGGCAGAAATAATGTCGACAAGAGGGTAGCAGTAACCTTGCTAGTGACATGCAAGTTAATATCAAGCCATGGAAATGTTTGTGAGTTACTACAAAATACTCCTCCATCTGGAGACTGCGTTCAGATAAAAGTATTCATATATATCCATTAGGTGGTTTCAGTGTAAGCCTCACTGGAAAGATATTTCTGTATCACAAAACCACAGCATTTTACAGTATTCTGTCTTTGACAAGCCCGTAGAAGTGTTATTGTCAGTGAGGAGTGTGGGAGGTTGTCTGTTTTCTGATGGTATTAAAGTCTGCCTTTTTGGCAGAGACCTGTTTATTTTTATAAGCACCTGATTTCCCTACAAAGCCATTTGAGCTTCCCTTTCTTGGGCAGCATCTCAATCAGATTCTTAAAAGAAAAACCCCAAGCCCCACATTCCCTCCCCACTCAAAAGACAGAAGAAAAACTTCTCTTTTCATGTGATGAAATGCCTGTCAACATCAAAATCTCAAATCTGGACACTGCTCTCTGATAAGATGGAGTCTGCAATGTTGCATAATTCACTTTTCATTCATCCTCTCCTTGCTTGAGCTTCTATCGCCTTGGCTCAAGGACAGAGAGAAAGAGAAAGGATGCCATGTCTGCAAAACTTACTGATAGAAAGGGGCTGGGGAACTTGGGGAACTATGTTTTGTTTTGTTATGCTTTGTTATGTTTTTTTTTGTTTTAATTTTCCCTTTTCTCCTGTAAGGTATGATGTCGATATACGATTATGCTTTCTGATTCCAAGTCATTTGAATACTTGCGTCGAATTGAAGTTTAAGCAAATAGCTTTCTACAGAAAAGGAGGACCTACTTGTATAATGTGAAAATCTTTCTGCCTCCATAAAATTGACTTTGCAAGCTGCGGTTTACATACACAAGCCATTCACACACATGCAGGAAGTTTTCTTGACTTTTGCTAACTACAGTAAAGTCAATGAAATTAGAGAATAAATGATTCGTTGTAAATATTTAGTGAACTGTGACTAAGCACCTTTTAATAGAAAGTGTCAGTGTTTCAATTCCAGAGGCTAGACTGTTTATGAATAGTTATATTTTATATGGTACTTTGTCATGACTCGCGAGATATTTACAGCAAATCTTTTTTTAGTGACTTTTTTTCATTAAGAAAACTCATGAGAATTTCCTGAACATACAAAGCAGGCTCATGATTGCATGGTATGTCACTGAAAACAACTTTCCCTGCAGTTTGTATTTCCTTCTATCTTGATGGATTGGTGTTTCAAAACTTGTGCTGTACCTACCATTTAGATAATGCTTTTGTGGGGTAGGAGAGAAAGGAAAAAAAAAAAAAGGCTGAAAGTGTTGGTGTAGAGTAAACCATGTTTATGCTCCCTACTTTTATGTACCTGTCCAGACAGATGCCAGAGAAAGTTCCTACCAGTCAGGCTATATGATCATATGGGTTTGTTAATTTTTCCTTTTCTTTTTTAATTAAAAAAACACTCCTTAGCTGTATTACTCTTGTTGCTTAATTTTTAAGCATTACCTGCTGCATTGTCTCAAAATGATAGAAAATCAGTCAAATAATGATAAATCTTATGGGAAAAAAAAAAAAAGAGAAAAAGAGAAAAAGAAAAAAGGGAGGAAACCCCTTATACATGGAAGTGATTTTTCCATTTCAACTTTGTGCAGTTTTGTGTCTTTCTCTGTCAGCTATTGATGACCAAATTTAGTCTGCCTAAATCCTGCTTAAGCTGAGGTTTAGGAAGGCTCTCAGATGCAAAGCTGTGGAACGTGATTCACTGAGACTGCCCTGCTGAAGTCTCACACACACCTAAAGCCAATAAGGGATTTGGTGTTTTCAAGGCATCAGGCAGAAGCTCCTGAACACCACACCGAAAAACAAAACAAATCAAAAACCAAACCCACAACCAAAAATCCCACCTCTTACTGTATCTGGAGGAGGGAGACGTTAGGAGCCTGAACTCTGCTGCATTTCAGAAGGAGGCAAAGACTCCATCTAATACATAAAATCCCCATCTCCAGGGGCTCTTTTCCTAAATGAGAGTCACTAGTACACAAGCATCATTGTTAGAAGTAGGTACCAGAATTCAGAGGCTGAATACTTTAATTTGTAACTTCTCAAATATTTAGTATAGATTTCCTTATAAGTAGTATAAAGCATGCTTGCATGATTACAATCTGACTTTTCTCAGTTGTACCTTCACAAGCAGATCGGAGTCAGTGTAGTTTCATGGATAGTTAAATAAGAGTGAAAATAAAAAGTATAAAAAGAGACGTTTCTTTGTTCAGCAAATATTCTCCATTTAATATTTTCCCATATAATATCTTTTAAGTTGTCTCCAATTGATTTGATGAATCTCTTTTGATTAGTTAAAGGCAAGATGAAAGTAAATAAATATGGAGTAAGGCAGCAGAGGCTAGCTGGGATATACATTTGAATCAGAGAAACTTTTCAATTTGTGTCAAAAATAAATGTTAAAATAGCACACATCTGGAGGGTCCTGACCAAATGTTTTTCAGATTTTTTTCTACCTTTCAGATTAGCAAGGTAACTCTGCAGACATTTATATTATAGCTAGTAATCTCCAGTTGCATTATAAAGCTAAGATATTTTAAATGTATAAACCTGGAAAAATCAAGGCCGGTATCTTCTGATATTTTAAATTCCATTTGTTGTTTTCACACAGCTCCCTTCAAAGTCTTGTTTGTAAGTTTAATCAGGCAAGTGAATATGATTTCATGTTAGTGTTTTTTTTTATTTTTTTTTTCTTCCTACTTCTACTTCATAGCAAAAGTCCAAAAACTTACTTGTTTGTTTGTTCCTTTGTCTTCAGCAATAATAATGCATGGCAGCAGAAATTTCTGAGAGAAAAAAAAAAAAAAAAAAGTTCATTCCAGTGAATGGAAAAATATCGAGGTGTTAAGACTGTGACTCTTGGGTGGGTTCCTCCACCCACCTCTTCATGAGGAGATTGTCCTGTGGATCTTCTCCCATTCACAACTGCAAAGACCACCTCTTCTCCCACTGGCTGCTGAATATCACTTCTGTTGCCATCCCTGGTAACCACACTAATTGCTTACATGGAAAAGTAATATTAGGAAAATATTAAGAGAAGCTAAAAATACATTAAACATGATATAGCAGCTGGAAGCAGGGAGAGCCAGCACCTTCCACCAGCCAGATCTCCACGGACCACCAGCAAAGTGCTCCGGGGACCACTGCAACCGTGCAACCACATAACGTGCTTTGGAACATTTACATCAAATATCACCTTCTGCTTTTTACCTTGACCTCAGAAGACTTCCCCAGCAAATGATAAACAATGAACTTACATAGTGTGCCCAAGGGACTTAGGTTCTAAATAACCCCTGTATGATGCCACACATTTTCGAGGAAGCAGAGCTTACCGGAGACCACACAAATCTCAGCCACCAGCACCATTGCTTGTGTGTTGAGTGATGCCAAGCTGGAGCTCTAAGAAGCGATGACTGTGCCTGGATATAGAAGCACAGTCAGGATGTTTTAAAAAAAAGAGCCCATTGCAGAATGCCTCGGCGTCTCGTGGCACCGCGAGCAGCTGCGTCCTCGGCAGGCTCTTGCTCTCTCATCTCTGGCTCCAAAAGAGAAAGCAAGGAAATGAAAAATGTTCGTCCAACTGCAGCATGGATGGAGACGTTAATTTCTCTCCTCTAACGCATCATTCTGATACCAAAAATTACATTTACTTTTGCCTCTGTATTGTGTGATTCAGTGAATGGAAACCACATTTTTTTTTCTTTTCTTGGGGAGGATTCAGTCTTTCCTTGACACCGACAGTTGCTTCCTTGGCTCGTAATGAGGAAGAGAAAGGGGAGGATAGGATGCTGAATACCTTTCCTTCAAGCACGGCACTTCCTGACTTCTGTCTATAGAGATTAGTTCTTCTTTTGGAAGCATGGCTCTTTTTAAAAACTCCTTGCAATCTGTTGGTATTGCTTAGGATGCAGCACATGTACTTAATTTCTACAATAATTTTTCCCTCCACAGTCATAGAAATGTGCTATAAACCTTAAAACTGGTCTGCTGGTGCGAGTAAGGAATCGGAAATGTTCACTGGAATGACTTTTTGACTCTCAGGAAAGCTTCTTTATTTTGTCTAATTTATCTGTGGAATAAATAAGAGAAGAAGGGTTTTACTTGATATCACTTCACATTATGTTCTGCAGATACAGCTAAGAAAGCAAAATACACAAATCCGTGATCCTGATTTTCTTTGTTAATTCAGGTGCTGGGTAAAATGCTGGATAGACCATATATAAAAAAATCCCTTTTGCTGATTTTGTTCTTGAGCGGCCTAAAATTAGTAAATCGAAATTGTAATTTCACATGAAAATATTAATTCCATCCAACTATAATTGTATAGTAAATTCTCTTCTAATTACCAATTACTCAAATCTAAATGCTTGTGAATAAATAGCAGTATTCATGCACATTTTTCCTGAATTCACGGCATAGCTCTTGTTTGTCTATTTTTAGTGAAAAAGGTCAGAAAATGCGATCTTAAAAAAACCAAGACAAAACACAGCTCTGAGTGGATGCCAAGCTGTCACATTGACTTCTTTTGAACTATCATCAGTAAAATGAAACAATTAACTACTCTTTTTTTATGTGACATTTTGTTGAGCCATACAGGAGGGGTACTTGTCCTCATTTTTTGTCTTTTACTCCTGAGTCATAGCTTGTATGTTAACTTTAGAACCTTGTTTTTCCTGTTCTTATAATGTTTCTTAATTCTTTCTAAATTCTTTCTTAAGAAAATTTCTTAATATGTTCTTATTATGTAGCCGGTACATATTTGCTATTTGTGAATTCTCTTCTTCCTAAAGAAGTAAGCTAAATATTTTTCAAATTTTTGAAAATTCATTTTCTGAGTGAAGCTTTTCAAGCACTATTCTTCATCCCAAGCTTCCTTTGGAGAAAACCTTTCTGAAGTCCAGATATTTCACATCTTGTTTCATGCTTTCTATTGAAGAAAAAAAAAATCCTTTTGGGAAATCTTAGAAAGCTGCATCATATTGCTTTCTGATCATCTCTCTGCATTGAAAGTGATCATTTAATAATTTGTTTTAATGCAGAAAGTGGTTCAGTGTAGACTTGCTTTTGCCTACACCCCCATCACTTAGTCCTGTGAGGGAGCTGGGATAAAAGAAGTTTTCTACAGATTTGATCATTTATGCATACAGGTATCATTTGCCTTTATTTTCACCCTTTGCTTTTTTAAAATCCCATATGCTTCTTTAAACAATTATAAGTCAAAAGTAAACTGAGGAAAATAATTTGAGTTTTTAATGAAGCATTGATTATCCAAGTGATGATTTAGCATTCATGCTCAGGATAACTGCTAGACTGCACATTTTGGACAAACCGAAAAACTACAGTATAATTAGTAGACACGGATGTGGTCATCTTCCAGAGCCCTTGCTTTTGTTTTTGTAGCAAGTAGATGAAGACTAGGGTGACTGTAAAACATCAATATTTTATAAAACTCTTCTTTTCTTGTTCCAAAATTTCTGCCAAATTATACTTAAATGAAGTCTTCTGAGGAAAAAGCCTGTAAGAGTTCTTTACTATAAATACATTTTTGTGATTTTAAGAAGAATGGGGTATTTATAATGGATTGAACCAGAGCTTCTCTGCTCTGTGTTATCTTTATAATGTTTGCCATAAAGTGCTTCCAGGCGACATCTTGACTTCTGTAATTTTTTTCTTCCTTTTCGTTGGTGCCTGGAACAGATTATTGTGGGTTATAACATTTTAAAACATTTAAGTAATCCATTTGAAAGCAGGAAAAGGAGCACACCATTGATATGAAATTGCACTGACTTTCCAGAAAAGATTTTATCACAGAACTTCCAGTTTCTTACTCTAGGGAGAATGTTGCATAGTTTGATTTCTGAAATAAAATATATTTTTAAAGCAGTGTCTTTTTAAGGGAAAATAATGTGTACATTTTGTGGAAGAATTTTACCACCAGGAAAAAAAAAAAAGTTTTAGGGTTATTCAGTGTATTCTGAAGTTAAACCTAAGTTAAAACCAGGTATTTGAAAGAATTATTCTATGATTTTAATAGATGTGCGTCTTCTTGCAATAGAAGTGGGTATATTTGATCAGTGCTTAGTGGGGAAATAATTTTTCTGTTATTCACTCACAGGTTCTGTTTTTCACAGTTCAGGTTCTACTAACATGGAGTAACTGCTGTAATGGTTCAGAGTGGTTTTGATTTTTGATAACTGGGAGGTTGTGTTGCTTCGTTAGCTGTAGAAGGCATGAACATGCATTAACTTTAATATAACTGTGATTTAGAGCACAGATTTCCAATTTGAACCAGGGATAATCCAAAAATCAAGTGAAGCATTTTACAGTACTTTTTTAGTGCATGTAATAGCTAAAAAATAAAATTTTAAATCACAGAATCTAGAAATACTGCAAATATTAATTTCATGGTTAGGATTTACAGTGTTCATGAGAAATGCTGAAATTGATAATACACCGTTGGTCTCAAATATTTCCATACTTTTGAGATAGATCCTGCTTCTCAGCACCTCTGTGTACATCTGACACCAGTACTGCAAAGATAGCTAAACATGTGGAGTTTACAAAACATTTTGCTTTTGTATTAAAATTAGGACCTTAAAAATTAGGACCTTAAAATGAACGCAATTTGTAAAGGCTGACTCGTCAGCAGAGCACTTGTTCCACCCAGCAGTGGGAGGTGCAGGGGGATGCTGTGGCTTTTCCTGTCGCAGCCTCACGGGGGACAAGTTGCTTCCCTTCTCCGCGCATTGCTTTCAGGAAAAGTAGTAAAGGAAGAAAACTGATGTTATAAAATGTGTTGGTGTCAGATAAGGAAGTTGTGTTACTTGAGAATTGGCTCTAATTATCGTCACTGAGCACTCAAAAATCTCATTCATGAAGTTGTGAAACAAATTTTTTAAACAAAGAGCAAGCCAGAATGGTCTTGACATCTTGGAGAATATAACAAGAATAATATTATTTCTCTAAAAATTAACGTAGAGCATTCATCCTCGTTTATATTTTGTATCTTGTGGATTAGTTTAAATTGTCTTGTGGTTTTAATCTAGATTTAAAATAGCTAGGGATTTCCACATTTGGTTAACACTTATAATGTATATATACAGTGAAATTATGTTTTGACTTCCTGCTCTCCTCATCATTTTTTCGCCCTGTCCTCATGAGAGCAGACTGAAAATTCATCTCTCTTGGCTTTGTTAAATTCCATTCGTGTTTGGGTATATTGTTGAGATGAACTTTTTCCTAGAGCAGAAATGACTGATCATAGTCCAGTCTGCATAGTCTAGAAAGACAGTTGTCTCATTTATTTCCTGAAAAACTGAAACCCTTTGTGAATGAGCAAATGGAACGTATTATGTTATACAACTGGAATAAATTATATCTTTTTCCTTCTCCAGTCATAAGGATTTGTAAAATTAATTTATGTTTAAAACACTTAACTGCTAGAGTTTGGTGTATTCTGATTAGTATACAATGGTATTGAAAAGGGTTCTTGCCACAGCTTTGTGCTGGGATAAATCTGCTGATTTGCAGCAGTTAGAAAGTGTTTATAGTTGTATAAGGGAAAACAAACAAACAAACAAACCAGGGGGAAATCAGTTGTTTTTCTTAATAAGCAGGTCTTTTAAATGCACCCAGGTAACATTTTAAATGCACCTAGGTAGCATTAACTTTATTTATTTATTTATTTTAGTTTTTAAATCACACTATTTTCAGTTCATGGATATTTATTTACAACAGTTTACAAAGAGTAACCAAGTTAGTTCAGTGAAACCATATGTAGAAAGGTTATTCTGCAGAGCTTTTAGCAAAACTTTCTAAGAAACTTAAAGTTTTGATGGAATTTGCATGTATTCACCCTGACAGAGATGTACCTATGTGTAGTTTGTTGGAGGCAGACCTGTATAGGCATCTTGCTTCAACACTGACGTTTTACGTACCGATGATCCATAAAGCAATAAATAATGTGGATAAATAGTTTTTGACAGTATAGGGATTTTATCCAAGTGCATTTTCTAAACTTTATTTTTGTACATATGATTTCATTTTCATTTCTTAAATGTAGCGATAAAAATTTAAGAACAGATAATCTTACAACACGTTCTGCTTGAAATCAGAGTTTAATTCACAAGTTTATTCTTTCAGTAACATAATATAAAATATTATGTTTGAATTTCAAGTAAGATATTGCTCATGAAAAGAAGTTGTGGTGACTGGGGGAAGTTCCTGAGGGGTGGAAGAAAACAAATGCCTCTTCTGCCTTCAAACACGACAAGAAGGAGGATCCAGGGAGTGACAGACCAGCCAGCCTGACCTTGATCCCAGGGGAGGTGATGGAGCAAATCATCCTGGAAAACATTTCTGAGCTTCTAAGTACAAGAAAGTGATTCAGAGCTGTCAGCATGGATTTACAAAGGGGAAATCATGCTTCACCAACCTGGTCGTCTTGTGTGGTGAAGTAACTGGTTTGGTGGATGAGAGGGGAGAGCAGTGAATATCATTTAGCTTCACTTTAGGAAGGTTTTGACACTGCTGCATAGCATCCTCATGCACACACTGATGAAGTAGATAAATGGTCAGGGAGGAAGCTGTAGTGCCGCTATCAAAGGTTGGTATGAGCAGCATGCAGTCTGTCTGGAGGCCAGTCACTAGTGGTGTACCTCAAGGGTTAATCCTCAAGACATGGTTTAGTGGGTGACGTTGGTGGTAGAGGGATGGATGGACCAGATGATCTTGGAGGGCTTTTCTAACCCTAATGGTTCTGTGATTCTATGATTCTAAGTGCAGTGAAGGGCAGCTAATATGATTAAAGGACAGGAGCACCTCTCCCATGAGGAGCGACCGAGAGAGCTGGGACTGCTCAGCCTGGAGAAGAGAAGGTTCAGATGGGTCTTACCAATATCTATAAGTAACTGATGGATGGAGTAAAGACAGAGCCAGCCTTGTCTCAGTGCTGCCCAGCGCAAGGACAAGAAGCAAGGAGCAGAAACTGAAATACAGGAAATCCCACCTAAACATAAAGAAAAAACTTTTTCACTATGAGGGTGGTCAAACGTGGGAACAGGCTGTGTGTAGACTCCATCCTTGGAGATACTCAAAACCCAAGTGGACACAGCAGCCTTTTCTGAGCAGTGGGACTGGGTTGGGTGATCTTCACGTGTCCCTCCCAACCTCAACTGTTCTGTGATTCACAGAGTAGCAGTGGTACTGTGCTATCTTTCCCTCCACCCTACTTTTCAGTCCTGCAACACAGTCACCTTCCAGGTATGAGTGTGAATTTATCATGGCAAAAATTAGATGGAAATTTCTTACTGCATGTATTGTAGAGTATTTGAAGAAATGTGAGCAAAAGTTGCCCTTTTTGGAGAGGGAAGTTTAGTTGTTGTTTTTATTGTTGATGCTGTTTCCAAATGTTATTAAAACAATTTTAGTGTCAGCTAAGTACATGACTCAGGAGGTTCATGCTTAAAGAAAACACTTTACTGAGTCAAGACAAAGCGACCTCCCATGGAGCTGGGAGTCTTTAGCATCTCTGAAACTCATTCCCAGAGGATTTCATGTTATTCTTGATTTATGGGGGTGTCACTGAGGACAGGGCTTCTCTTTTTGTGAGAAAAATCTGTCTTTTCATGCAGCAAGCTGTTAGACATTGTTAATCCTGCTGTCTGGCAGACCGTATCATTTAAAAACTCGTGGTGTAAACAAGATACTTCCATCTTCAGGTAAATAAAGTTGTTCTTCCAAAGGTCTTGCCTTGTTTAGGTCTTACCTCGGTGGGGCAATGGACTTGATTGATGTCTTTAGATGTTGCTTTCCAACAAGGTAGTTTAGAAGTATCTGTAGTTAACACTGTTAATTATTAATATTTTTTCAATAAGCTCAAAATAAATATTAATTGCTAACTCTTTTCCTGTTGTTAGAATGTTAGTAATTATATGCATCAATGAAACTTACTTCAGACTCCGAATATGGCTTTCGGTGTATTTAAGGAGCTCCAACAACCATCTGTTGGTTGCAGGTGACGTACCATCATAGAATGTGCTCATATCTCATTTTAAAGTATTTTAAGTCACATAATAACAATTTCTTTTTGTGTACTTCTCTGACATCACAAGACCTGCAGTTCTTGGCTGAGCTTAGTTTTCAGTGTTTCCAGTGGTGAAACTTCTGTTCCTTCTGAGATTGTTACAGAGGATTTTAACTCTTGTTTTCAGACGTTTTCCTTCTAATTTCCTCTAAATGTTCCTTTTCTAAATTTTGTCCCTTTACTTGATCTTGTGCCTTTTTCAGTAGTTAAATGATGTTATGTAATGTTTCTCTTCTTGATGTTTATGCTTTTCCAATATCTGCAGACATCATCAAAGCCTAATTTTATACTGAAAAAAAAAAAACCACCAAAAAACAAAAATAAACAAACAAAACCCCCCACATTTGTAGTTAACATATGTTACTTCCCGTGCTTTCTTTTCTCACTGCCATATACATACAAGTTTTGGAAAGGGCATTTTGCTTAAGCAACTAGGCTAAGTTCCTTTTAGTAAAATTTGGTATGGGACCACAGTTGGGCAGAGAAAGGTGTTAAAAAATGGAGGACTTTTTCTGGAACTAACTTCAGGCATTGAATTTAGCGCCTGAAGTACAGGCACTTCTGTTCATATGCACATCTTTTCCATCAACTGTATAGGAAATTTAGGCTTTTAACTGTTTTGTTCTGAGATATCTTATCGACCTTAACAATGTAAAAATCTGCAGTAGTTTATAAGGCAAATCCATGCAGTTTGTCATTGAGGAAGTACCCAGATTTAGACAACGGAGAGTCTTCCCAAGTCTTAAAGTTCATGTTTTTTTTTTTAATATATATGAATATATGCAGTTATATGTGTTTTTATATATATTTATATATACATAGATCTTATTGTTTAAATGTACTCTGTCGAGGACTGCATGAAACTGTGGACTTTAGGCCCTGTTGCATCATGCAGTAATTGTGGACATAAGAAGAACTATACAGTAGGTATAGTTCTTCTATTTAGTTCTACTATTTAGGTAGGTTAATTTTGAGAGGCAGCATGGTTTAAAGGTGGCACTTGGGTCTTCACATTAGAGAACAAGGCTAGTGAACTCATCTCTTCTTGGTTTTTATGATGGTCTGGTTGCATCCTAAAAAGAGTAGAGTTACATGGAGTAGCTCAGTGCAGCCTAGGCTGGGGGACCTTAATGTTTGCGCTTGTAGATCATCAGTTAGGACAAGGAAGAGGGCTATCCTGGACTATAATGGTCTCTCGTAATAGTCTGCTTTTTTCAGCTGTCCTTTCTCTGAATACGTAAAAAAATCTGCATGCTTTATCTTTATGCAATTTGGGACTTTAATTAGTTAGTACCTTTCCATAATGGGTATAATGCAACCTCTTCGAAAGTTTACACCAGCCCTGCATTAGGGAGAAGTTGTGTTTTCCAGTTTCAGTGTAGACTTTGCTTGATTATAAAGCATACGGACTGCACAAAATGAAGTCCGTGGTATAGCACAAATCAGCGTTTCTGGTTTCCTCTTCACATCTGGGACAACTTCCCTAAGTACTGAGAGCAGATTCAGCATCTGAAAATCTGAGCTCACGTCCTATGGTGGTAAACTCTCTGTACAAGTCAAAAGTCATGGAAAAATGAACCTCTCTCCCACTTGATCCTCTTCTCCTGGTAGACCAACTGGCTGGTTGTTGTGTAATTCTCCCGGCCATATCTCAGTACATGCAGTGTAGGTTTGCCTCGAATCTTGCCCAGTGTGGTTTATCTGCTGTTTATCTCAGTGGGGTTGCAGCGTGCACAGCAATTGGCATTAAGGAGCTCTGGAGCCATGACTGTGTAAAGTGCAGGCAGATTATTTAGAAGTTGTAACATAAGCTTTTTAAAATGACTGTTGGGTGATTACTGATGCATCAGGCAGCAAAATATGCTTTTTTACTCCCCAAGAATTGCTTCTTGCAAAATGCTAACATTTTCTTCCAAGTTTACCAATGAAGTCTTGACAGAAAAAAATAAAAAAATAAAAAAAAAAAAGGAAAATAACCTTTATTTTTGTGATCTATGTATTGGAATTATTGTAGCTTTTGAATGCTTGTTTTTATAGTAATGTATATGTGATTTTTCTAAACTTTATAGATAAAGTTAACACAGTGAAAACTTGCAGTTTGACTTCTTATCTCAAACACTTTCACTAAATCCTGGTAAAGAAGTACATTCTGTGTGACATGTGAAACCTATGTAAAGCTGATTTCATTAATTCAAGCATATAAATGTATTAACTATGAACTCTGATTGGAGTTAAGATTCCCTTTCATTTTTAAATGGGCTTTGATGGAAGTTACCTGATGAGCAGATAAACATATAAATAGACATGGAATTGCTTGAGTAGTTATTCTAATGCATTTTCAGGTACCACTGGTAGACCGTGCTGGTTAATTAACAGAATTCAAGGCTTTAATTGGTTCTTTTTTTCTTAAGCTAAAACAATATGCAAGCAAGCTTATTTATTTTTTAGATGAATATCCTTATACTAAGTTCACTGATGGTATTATGAAGGAATGATGCCTATAAAACAATGATCTGTCATATCATCTCCATTATGTAATGTATCTTAACATAAATGCTTTTGAGACTACAGTTGAATGTCTATTATTCTCTTCTTACCTTACTGTTTACACCTCTTTCCCCTACTGCAATCATCTTTTTTCTTTGGCACTTTCTTCCTCCCCGATTTTGTTCCTTCTTCCCTCTTCCACTCTGTAAAATGTGTCCTCCTGTGCGTGTCTAATCAATTTTCCACTTTTGTGCTAGACATCTCTTTCCTTTCACACTCTGATTCTTCCTAATTTGTTCAACAGCAGACATGGCAAACAAAAGGGAGAAAGAAGTGCTCACAATTCTTGCTGTTCTTCTGTGATATCTCTTGCAATGACAGGCTTATTCCTATGCTCCAAAAAAGGAACCTGTAGTTCCCCAGTTTTCTGTCATTGTAGGGACCAGACCTCAATATTTTTATCTTTGTCTTTAGAGTCAGCCTCTCACGGCACCAAGCAGAATTACTTCAACATATTGTATTACTGATTTTCCAAAGTTTGTTATTACTTATTTATAGTGACTTGTAATCTGTCTCCTTCTGGTATTTTAATTGCTGCAAGTTTTCTGGATGCTTTTATGCTCAGTACTGCATAACTGATTCTCATTGCCACCACCTGACCATCAGGTCTGTAATAATTGATATATTTAGGACGACACTTGCTTTATAGTATGAAAGCATCTCTGAAAATCAATATGCTATGTATTCCAGATGCATTCCTGCCAAGCAGCTGACAGAGATTTACTGTGTATTCTTACAACACTAAGGAGATGTTGAGTCCAGATATTATCCAGTCCAAATACGTTCTTCTTCTGTGATTTTATGGAATCCTTTTCTGTTTTTAGATTTGTAACAGCGAATTAGTTAGCTCTATATGTAGTGAGCACTTATATCTGGATCATGTTCTGCTTGGTTGATTAGTTAAAAAATGCAGGGTGGGAATCGGCTTGCTGACTGACACAGCCCAGTTCAGCAGCCTGCAGAGTAGTTGTCTAGGTGTGAGTTCTATCTGTAGGTTCCCGTTCTGCATCAGCCTGAGGTGAACACCTTCCAAGCTCCTTTGATATTTATTGAATTTTAATTGATGATGCTCTCTCTGTAGTATATTTTTTCTGTGTGTTTCTCTATGGGCAAATACTTCATAGACACACCTATTCTGAATCTGGCTCTTCAGCACATGTGCACTAAATTAGGAATTGCCAAATCCAGTAGCCTCAAATGCAGTCATTCAATACTGGAGATTCTGTCTTCAGTCACAGAAACACACATACAAATGGGTCTCTCAGTCAACCCTGAGGCTCCCCAGTCTGCCCAGAAGCTGGCCTGGACTCCTTGGTCCCCGCAACAGACCCTCTGGTCTCTCTGGTATCCAGCCCAGATTTATGATATGTGGACAGACTGGGCATGGCCAGCACACTGACTGGCAGCTCATTTAAAACAGCACCTTTTATCCCCTTCTGCCTATATTCTTCTGTTTTTCCACACTTGTTCCTCCGCAAATTACCTTGATCCCTCCCTTTTCCTGCCTATAGTCCTTCCCCTAAACATCCCATAACCAGTCTTGAGTAATTCTGAGGTGCTTTTTCCCTGATGAACCTCCAGTCCCTGTAGGTAGTAACCCGCCTCAGTCTGCAAGATGCTCTGGAGAGCTGCCTCTGCTCTGTGTCACCCCTGGACCATGGGGCCGAGGGTCTTCTGGGCCATCCCTGCGAGGCACCGAGGCAAGGGTTTGCTTCTCTGATCAGGTTATTGAGGGTCTTCCACTGTTCCTTAGCACTTCAGTGTTTGTGGGGACGAGCCTTTCAGCATGTAACCTCACATCCTACTTCAGCAATAGGCATCCAGAGAATCATAGAATGTCCCAAGTTGGAAGGGACCCACAAGGCTCATCAAGTCCAACTCTTGCCTCCACACAGCACCACCCAAAACCAGACCCTATGTCTGAGAGTGTTGTTCAAATGCTTCTTGAACTCCTGCAGCTCGGTGCCATGACCATTGCCCTAGGGAGCCTGTCCCAGTGCCCGAGCACCTCTGGGTGCAGAACCTTTCCCTCACACCCAGCCTGACCCTCCCCTGTCCCAGCTCCATGCCGTTCCCTCGGGTCCTGTCGCTGTCCCCAGAGAGCAGAGCTCAGCGCCTGCCCCTCCGCTCCCCTCGTGAGGGAGCTGCAGGCCGCCATGAGGCCTCCCCTCGGCCTGCTCTGCTCTGGGCTGAACAAACCAAGTCACTTCAGCTGCTTCTCATACGTCTTGCCCTCTAGACCCTTCACCATCTTTGTGGCCCTCCTTTGGATGCTCTTTAACAGTTTTATGTCCTTTTTATACTGTAGTGCCCAAAACTGCAAACAGTACTTGAGGTGAGGCCTCACAAGCGCAGAGCAGGACAATCATTTCCCTCAAATGGCTAGCAATTTAATTCTATGATTCTATGAGCTGTATTAAAAACAAAACAAAACAACAACAACAACAACAACAACAAACTCCTTAGCTTCTTACTCTAAGAAGATGAGAAAGGGCAACAGAAAGAATTGAAGACACACACAAAAATAAATCACAGCTTAAAGGTTTACTCAAAGTGTAATTCTATCACCTTCTGATTAATTTTCACCATTTCCCACTCATATATTTGATGAATTTGGGAGTGGAACTGGGTAAAAAATGTTTATTTGGTCTTTCCAGGGAATGAGAATGATTCTCAGGTCTATGATGGGCACAGTGGGTGAATCTCTGAAGTTCTCCTCTCTAACTCGAACTAGGAAATTGGGAAAGATTATTTCTTCTATTATTTCTGCACGTGAGAAATCAGTTATGTTAGTTTTGTAGTCGTGAAATTCCTTGCTTTTCCTAACTATATTGTGTCTTATATTTCATTAACTGGTCTTTCAGGGTCTGCTCATCACAGATTCCACATGCTGGGGAGGTCTACGTACCAATTTGTACCTTTTTGGTTTTCTCAGGAATATTTTTTCTATTGCTTCTTCTTTCCTTCCCTTCTCACTGTAGTAGGAAAAAAGTTTTTGTGCTAGGTAGATGGATAGACACAAACCTCTCTTTCAGCAGATAGAAAATAAATGTTATGGAATATAAGTGTATCAATGGGAAGCAACAGAAGTGGGGTATTTTTGGGAAACAATGTTGATGAATCAGGCTGGCAGGCAGCAACAAATAAATACCTCTGTGCTGCAGAAGGGTATGCCCTATGTGAGATTTTCAGGTGCATAAAAAAAAATGAAGTCTGGAGGGGCCATCCCTGCTGCTGCAATTCCTGTCAAGTAGAAACAGAAAAGGAAAATTTGTTAGGGACTTCTAGAGAAGAAAAAAAAAAAGCATATTTCCCAGCAGTCTACCTCAGTGCTTTTATCCTTTTCCTAGGTTAGATTCATCAAATTTATTCAAGGTGGTAAATTCCACGAGTTGGGGCAGCTTTGTTATGGTATGAACTCAATAGAAGTCCCAGTAAAGGAAACTATTTATTCTAGCTTAGTGCACTCCCAGCCACCCTGGTTATACTTCCTTTCTGGCCAGTATAGCTTTTCAAGTCTGTGGAGGATGGGAGATTGCAGCAGCTTTCTGTCTCCACAGTCTACTCTCCTGGTGGTCTGGCCACCTGGAGAGCTCTGCATCAGGGTTTTTGAAGCAAGTCTGTGCTGTGCCTGGCCCGATACTTTTGCAAACTTTTAAAACCCTAAGAAATGTAGCAAAGAAAATGCTTTATCTACTTCTGTAGCAGCCCAAGATTTTGAGGTTCTTGCGATGGAGGTCTCTGTACCATGAGTAGATGTTGTGTCTTACCATGTGCCAAGTATATAAATATATATATATATATACATGTGCGTGTGTTTACACATAGTATGCCATGATATTCCATTTAGTGGGTTAAACATTTAGCCCTTTTGATGGGCCTGGAAACATCATTACAGGAACTTAAATAAATTAGAAATAAAAGCTAAAAGTAAACAACAAAAGAGCTGCAGCAGTCTTTTCTTTCTCCATGCTACTATTTTAATACTTTTGTGAAAACATGGGTAAGCTGATCACTCCCTTGTAAAAATGTTTCCTTAGAACAGACAAACCTTTGAAATTGGATCATCTAAGAAAGCTTCAATTTAATGTATGACATGCATAATGGGTAGATGCTTCTATTGTCAGGACAGTCTTCCATATCGATTTACCGTTTTGATGTACCGCTAATGTATTTTACTATATTTCCTCTTCAGTATTTACCTGTGGAGAAACAGCTCTTTTCTATTTTCAACAGAATTTGTGTATGATTCATAGGAAGACTTATATTTCAAGCAAAGGGAAAGTTCTTTTAAGGACTCTCTAACAAACAAACCATTAAAAAACAAAGCAAATATGAAATGAAATTCATAAGTTATATTAAAATATCAACTTTAGTTTCAGTCCCCAGAAGCAAGGGCACCAAATTTTGGTTTCCTTTTTTACCTTTTTTTAAGTATTTTCCTTTGGTTCTTAACGTACCTCGTGTTCTGTAACTTGGCAAAAATCTGAGCTCCTGATTCTTCACTCAATGTTTATTCTGCTATGGAGAAATACAATGAGAAATGTAGGGACAAAAACGGAAGAGTTTACTACTTTACTGTTTGTGCATTTGCAATTACCTCCATATTGCATTATTTCCAGTAGCAGAAGGGGTTAAAAAATCCTTTGTGTTTTGTATTTTAAGATTACCCTATAAACATGTTAGAATCTAGAGCTGATGGCAAGAAACATGTCAAATGCTTTGCAAATTTAATTAGCATCTTTGCAAATTTTTTAGCATCTAGAAAATCCAGTATCCTTTAAAAAAAAGAAAAGAACAAAAAAATCAGTAAGCAGCTGTGAGGAGGTGTAGTGATTTTTTGGTTTTTGCTGAGAACACGTCTAGATTTCAGCATCTAGATTTCTGCGTGTGGGAAAGGAATTGGCAGAAGGTACATGGGAAAACAGTGAAGGCAAACTGAGATACAAATAGGTTCTGAAGTCAGAAAGAAAAAGAGTGGAACAGAGATGGAGAGAAAGTAGGTGCACCTGGAACTTGATTTTCAACTTGATTTTCTATGTAAACAAGTAGTGCATTTTGTTATATCTCTTTTCTTTGTGTTCCAGTGTAGAATTTCAGCATCAACTCTAACGTCTCCTTTGCATCAGAATGGAGCAAAGAGATTTGGTGTCGGTCTCCTCTTAGATCAATATTTTGTATCTTGATTGAATCTCTTCTACTTTTCATGCCATGTTTGGAGCTGACAGTTACCTCTGAGAGAGAAATGCAGACAGGGAATGTATCTCAGCGTAGAATAAATTACATCCTCAAAATAAAATCCTCAAAAATATTTTTTTCTTTGTACTTTGTTTTTTTCAGAAAAAGAAGACCAGAAAACCTTTCCTTTGCATATGTGAAATTATTGCTAATAAATCTATGAACAAAATTAATTGATGTTCAAGATCATAATGCTGGCAACCAGGCATTTACCACTCTCTTACATATATATTTTTTGGTTTGCATTTTAAGTTTTAGAAAGAAAAGGAAACAATTTAAAAATATTAAAGAATAAGTGAGAATGAACAACATATTATGGTTGTGGTGGCTGATTTCAGTTTGTTCTTGTATGCATGGTGTGAATAGAAAAAAACATTTTTTTTCTGGCAATTTACATATGCACCACTCTTAAAAATGAAATACTTAGGTTTATCATTTATGAGCAATTGTTTTAAATCTGTGAGTTTTTTCATATTATTTTACATTCCAGTGTAATATGGTAATAAATATTTCTACTTTTATATGTATTTCCTATATAATACACAGGTATTTGCAGTTTATAAAATATTTAATAGGATCTGGTCTGCTGTTCTGTACTTGTAGTCCTAGGAAGTGTCAGACATTATAATTCATGTGCGTGTGCACTCCTGCATAACAGAGAAGAAAATTTTTGAGTTGTCCTGATTTTAGAGATGTTGTACAACACATTATAAAACATGAGCATCTCTTTAAATTGCTGATAGTCTAAACAAGAGACAAATGATAGTGAACAAAGATAGAGTGTAATTTTCTCCACCTACGACTAGTGTAGAACAGTAGGGTATGCTTAGATGTTGCGTGAGTGCTCATGTTATGCTCTTAGAGATGTCAAGGTGAAATTGAATATCATTAAAATTTCAAAAGGTGTGTTAGGAATACTGGATATCATTTCATTATTAGATAAAGGGAAAAAAATGCTGCTGTGTACCTCTTTAACTACTGTGATTCTGTAGTAAAAAATAAGTTGTTTGTAGATAAAGAATTTTTTTTATTTCACTGTAGGAGAAAGAATGTATCTGTAAGAAAATAATTGATATAACCAATCACCCAGGAATATTTTAATCTTATAAATAAAATTAAACTATTTTAATAAGAAACTGCAATGTTACTTTTGGCCTGTAGCATTTCAGTTACAGTGAATATATTTTCCTACATAAGTTTTCTAATTTTAAAAGCTCATTTTTGGGTGGAAAGAGAGCAGGTTTTTTTTTTTAGAAATGCCCTGGGGCAGTATTTGAAATCAGCAAGTGGTCTTTCACTGCTATACTGATGTAAGACTGGAATAGCTTTTTTATTTAGATATTCATGGAATGATAAGGTATTTTCAGTGAGCCCTAGTTGGGCCCCATTGCAACCACTTTGGAATTAACAGCTTTAACTTTTAAAAATAATTTAGCCAAAAGTCAGATACAGAGAGACTGGATATAGAGCAACCAGTCAGGGCTGAGAATGATTAATGACTTGGGTCTCATGAGTGCCTTTGATTTCTGGAGACTTCCATTGTTGGAATAATTGTATTTCAAAAGTATTGTGCCTGCTGGAGTCCACTTAGACACCAGATCTGAGCTGGTTTGTTCTGATCAAGAGATTCAGCTTTTAGGAAAGCTGTGATGTGCAGGTGTCCAAGCAGCTGCAGACCATCACTGTTCTGCCTCCCATCACTGGCAAGTTGCTCTGGTCCTTCGTTCAGAAGCAGAAGGACAACATTTAATGTTTACTATGAGAATGCGTGAATTAGTTTTTAATTCTGTTCATCACAACAGGGAAAAATGTGTTCTTTTTTATGTTAGTGAAAGAACTGAAATAAGAGAAAGTGAAGGATTTTGGTGTTCTTGAATCCTCTATCATATACAAAAATGGCTGAGAAGGCAAAACTAGACTTACTCACTTAGAGCATCCTTCTTTAGTAAGTAGCACGGTTGATACATTAACAATCTTTTTCAAGGTTTTGTGTAGCTTAAAAAAAATTGTTAAAAGTGTCAAGGTACAAAGAACCATAGCTAGAAAGCTTAAATATCCCATATCCACTACGTGACACCGAACTGAAAACATAGGGGTTTGGAAGCAAAGAATAAATAGTAGCCAGCTAAAACAAATAACGTCTTTTTGTGCCTTATGTGATGAAGGGAAAACTGCATAGAATAAGAGCCCTTTTCCTTCTTCTAGTGTGCAGTTCAACTACCCAGATGATGGTGTCTGCTTAGGGAGGAGTGGGCAGCTCTCCAGACTCACTGACCTTGAATGGTTAGGAGGGAACTTTGGTTGTCCAAATGTAGCCATCTACAAGTCATTTTGGACACTAAAAGACCTCCATCGTTCAATCAGACCATCAACTGCCTCTCTGAAGGGGTGCAGCTACAAGTAATAAATCTGCAAGTCCGGATGTCCCGGACATTTCAATTTAAGTGCCCTGGATCTGGACCTGAAGCACACCACCCACACTGAAGATGAATGGTTTTGTAGGACTTTGGGGGCACTGTATGGGAAAAGCACAGGCTCTGGAGTGAGACAGAAGGCTTTATGCAGTGCCTACAGTCTTTACCAAAAAGCTGGTAATGGCAATGGCCACTACCCATTTTAGAGCAAAAGAGCTACCCCAGCTCTAGCTGAGTGACTAGCAGTGAAGGCAGGTGTAGAGAGCAAGTTCTGTTATTTCTTGGTGAAGATAGTCTTACAAAAAGCTTGTCATCACAATTCCTCATTTTATGATCCCTATTCCAATTGCTTTGCCTTTTGTTTGTGATACCGTATGAACACTATCATCTCTTCATGACCTCGTGTCATTTAATCTTGCAAGGCAGACTGTAAGAGCCTCTCATATATTATTACGTAAAAAATGTTTACCCTCGATTCTAGTAGTTCTTTCCTTATCTTGTCACTAACATTTAGATTTGCGATAAAATACCTGATAATGTTTTACCTTTTAACATTGTTATTTGGTAATTTTGTAGGTGAAGGGGGATGCAAATATAGGCTGCTAGTAGAACCCATGCTACAGCTTTGCCTACTCCCGTTTTTTGTATACGTTTTCCTTAATGAACTGGATTTTCCTCCTTTCTCCTGCAGTTTTCAGCTTTTTTCATTATGTACTTTCAAATACATTCTTGCAGCTCTTTTGTTGCTACAATCAGATTACTCACTTTGATTTATATTCCTTGCAGCACAGGCAATGATCCATTTCCATATGGTATACAGGTGTATTAAGCTTGTTGTTCTTATTCAGATGTTTTTTATTTTGAGACCACCTACTTTGTTTCTATTTAACTCATTTTCATAACCTTGCAATACATTTATTTCTTTCAGGTTTTCCTTAGGAGATGCTCGCAGGCCGCTCCATGAGTCTGCAATATTGGTGGAAGATATCGTCCACACTCAGCTGATAAATCTGGTAAGAACATAACTGCTACAATAGTCTCTGCTCTAAAACTCCTTGGAAAAACATAAAATTTTAATGATCAAATGACTAATAACAGATTGTTCTGGTTTTAGAAACAAATAAAATACAGAAACTGGGGGTGATGTTTTGTCTACGATAATCTGAAGAAGCTACTCCTAAGCTTTCAGATAGAGAGGGCACGCTTTGATTATGGTTATACACTGTATTTCTCTGATATCTGCAAACCCACCTAACACTGGGAATAAAGCTGATGTATTTTTATTCCGTAAAAAATACTTCAAGTTCTTAAAAAGAAAAGCCTACATAGTCATCTCAAGATTTCTTTGGTAATTTTTATGTTTTAGTATTTGTGTTAATGCATTATTATTTGCTTAATATTTATGTTTAAATATTTTTGCTATTGAATGTTTTGATTTCTGTCAAAAATAATTTGTAAGTAGTAAATATTTTTCTTTATTGAAAGCCAATGGAAGTGTTGTATAAATAATCTAAAATTACTGAAAAAAAAAAAAGTGGAAAAAAAATGAGGTAGTTTTGAACCTGTCAGTAATAGTAAACCTAAAATCATGGTTTTTAATTTAGGATCAAAAACATTTTCTGAGAAATGAACGTTAGCATTTTACACTGTGGCACAAATCTGCTGTCTGACATTGTGTGCATAAAGGTGTGCTCCTTTGTGTCACCTGCAGCTTGGGAAGTGTAACGATGTTGGGTTTCTTCTTATGGTGTTTCTTCAAATGAAATTACCAGTATGTATGAGTTGGTATTCACGTTGTATGGAACTAGTGTATGCAAATAATGCTAATAGGTATTGTAACTAGTATTTATATTTGATGATTCTTTGGATCAGCTGGAGTGTTGAGCCACGAGTTCCTAGACGTTTTCTTTATAACGAGCTCCTTCAACAATCAGACAGGTTTTTTAAATTTCAAGGTAGGTTTGTTAACAACATTAACGAGACGTATAACTTCTGTAAACTGAGAAAATTCAGAATGGGGCAGACCACAGACAGAGGCGATTATAAATAAACCTCTCCCTGCCCACTCTTTGCCTGCAGGCAGGTGCTTTCCTTCAGCTTTGCACTTAATCCAGCAGCCGTTTGGTGGCTTCCTGCGTTGCAGCAGACACTTCGGGGGCCCTTCCAGCTCTCTGTAGCTGCTTTGTGTTCACAGCTCCGCAGCCCAGCAGTGCGTATCCCTTTCCCTGCATCACCCAGCATCTTTGTGCTGTGGATCCTTTGCTTGTTATGCTCCTATCCCTCTGCCTGGTCCTGCCCTGAAAAGGGGAAGGAACAACCTCTCCCCCTCTCCACAGGTTTCCCGCTGGTTAAGCATGCTGCTCCAGGGCAGATATCTGGATTTTTTTATCCTAGCTATAATGACCAAATAATAAATTATGAAAACCGATGGCTGTGGCTTCGCTCTTCCTTTAGCAATAATGTGGTGAAGCATCTGTGCTTTTACCTTCCACCAGGGCTCAGCAGAACTTTACAGCGAGATGTGCATTTTGAGGAAATGCAACCTGCAGCCATGTGGTCTTCGCACTTAAATCAACGCCGGGCAGTTACTGCGGGAATGCCCATGACCCAGGGTTAACCCTGAGCGTGGCGTAGGAGCATGTAGGATTTCCTGACAGAAGGAAGAATGGGAACAGAGCGGCAGATAAACAGCTTTTCTAACCTTTCACCTCCGAGCCCAAGACAGCACTTTGTTTCTGAGGAAGTGAAAGTATCTTTAATAGCTCATTGTTTTGACCTCTGACATTCGCATGCCGGAACTCTTAAATCACGGGCTTTTTACATACTCTGGACTTCTGATAGGGATTTTTGCACATTTGGCATCCTTTATAACTGCACATCCTTGTTGAGCTGTTCTGGTGTATTTATACTGAATTTTCACTTTAGAGGTCCGTGTTGGTGTGGGTATATACATCACTAGAAAAAAAGCTAGTTTTGTAATTGAATCTGGCTGCAGATGGAAATTTATTGCTTACTGCCTAGTTTTTGCCATATTATTCATGTTAATGGACTACATAGTTCTCATTATGTAATTTAATGACTTCTTCTCAAAATTCATGTCCATTTTGTCATTCATAATACATGTATAAGGCTAAACTGTAGAAATTACTTTTATGCCTGAAGTAAAGCTGGCACGTTGCACACATCTTTCATAGTAAACATTTGTAAGAAGAGAGCATACTTGTTGATTAAGTCCAGATTTGAGCTTCTGAATTCAAAAATAAGTTGCCAGCTTGATTACCTTTGATTGGTTGACTTTTGATATCTCTGAGGTTTATAGTTCTAGCTTCCTATTTTCAAATTCGATCTGATCTCTATTAAATCAGGGGCCGATTTGGACAGATTTATATGGTCACTATTTCAACCCATTATATACTTTATGAAGTTCGGCTGCTATAGCAGATGACTGCACTAACAAGTCAAATTCTTGAAAAGCAGACTTCTCTTAGTCTGCATCACGTTTTATGATCAATCTTTTTCTGTTTTGAACAATATGTAATAGGTTGTACATGGCTTTCCGTAAGTTAAATTCTGCTAGAATTATATAGCACTGCATAGAAGGAAACGAATATCTCCAGAGGGTGATTCACATCATCCTAAAATTAGTTTCTGCATTAGATGAGATGAATCACCTCTTGAGGAATTTATTTCCTCAGCTGTCTAATAAAGGGATCCTTTAGCGGTTGTCTGGGGTTTGAATATCTTGGAGATAGGCATAAATGTTGAGAGATTAATTGCATCTAATTTGCGTCAGAATACTAAAATGAGTTTGAATTTCTTTGCATATATTTTAGTTATGCAAATAGCAAAACTTTGATCATATCAAGCAATATAAAAACAAAAACCCAGTAGAATGAAAAAGGTCTGTACATATTTTGTTCAGGCATAATTTCACACAATGAATTTAAGTTTTAGTTCAAACTCAAGTAATTGTTCAATAACTGATATGTATGTATTTATAGATGCCTTAATATTAACCCTTAAACTGTATTTATATGTGCTAAGACTAGAGTTTCCAATCAAAGTTATAATGTCCTTTATGGATAGGTGCAAGTAGTACATGTCTTTGTTGCAAAGCAAATTGCGCCTACAAAAAAGGGTTCAACAGGGAATTGAAAAATATATTAATCAGCAGGGGACAAGTCCTTAAACAATTTACCATTCAAAGTGGAACAAGCTCTTTTAGTTGCACATTGTATTGTCCTTTTTCATTTTGGTAAAGTTGGTTTAAAAAAAAAAAACGAAATTCTTAAGAATTCCTCTTTAACTATGTGTTGTATGAAAGCTGGGCTGAATCAATGGAAAATGTAGTAATATTATACTGCTATTAAAAACCAAAGTTATCTCATCCCCTCGTGCTAGGGTCATAGCTCCATGGTGGTGCTTCAGATGTCCTGTTTGAAGGCTGATGGACGATAAGATGATGATGTGCTACATAAATCAAAGGCTGTTAAGGAGTTATCTGCCTTGTGATGGGAGCATACTAGCTGGCTGTTTATTATCAGTCAACTACCAGCAGTTAATTCTTTAGACATGCTGACTATGGTAGTAGTACTACAGAAACCTGCCTTCAAGAATTCAGTTTAGCACTAGATCTGAATTTCAGTCCACTATGTTTTGTTTCTGATGTATTGGATGGCTTCTGAGAAGAGAGTAGATTTGTTTTCCCCCAGTGGAAGACATTTTAGCAGTAGCAAAGAGTTCACTAAAGGGACATGAAAAATTACACATATACACACCAAAAATATAAATGTGCTTATCAACTGCAGAACTCAGAAGTCCCAAGTACTGCTAAGTAACCTTATCTATCCATGAAAGACTGCCACAGCACATTGCAGCAGCCTTGGACTACATCCTTTAAATGTTTTCTCCACTGGAATTCTTTGAAAACTGTGATAAGTCATCACTGAGACTGTCATGAATGACAGAATTCATGTTAATGGAGCTGTGGTTTACTCCCTGTCAGCTGAAGTGTGTCTGCTAAGAGAAGGACTCTGATCTCTTCAACTGATGTCAAATGATTTAAGTCAAACCTACTCAGCTGGCTTTTTTAGAATGCAATAGTATCAAAGGGACTTCAGTTGCCCCAAATCATGTTGTACATGATATCTGTTTTTTGTTGTTGTTTTTTCTCCTGTCTTTTGTCCTTGTCTCCCTGTGGAAGACTTTGATTTCATATAACTTGTACTGCTATCTAATAATTACTAATATTCCACTCCTGCTTCCTTTTGAATTTGTTTTAGCTTTCATGTTTTAAATATTCATATATGAGCACTGCATATAGACACAGGTCACTTTTATTTGTTTCAGGTTTATTACTGTTGAAAATTAATTGCCTTTTACACAGGCAGTGTACTTGATTGAGAATCAGTCCTTTGGTCTGTACCGAAGCACAGAATACAAGTTAACAGGTGGATAATTGATGCTGGGAGACTTAGATTTTTTAAGCCCCTGGCAGTAATTCATGGATGGAACGCCTACAGTGAGTTGCAGAGATTCAGCAGTACATCAAGTCCTTAGTAAGTCCATAATAAATGCAGAGTAAGTTGTTTTTTATAGTAGGGTCTTAAAGACTAAGTAGTCATTTACCACAACTGGAAAAAGGGAAGGTGAAAATGCAGAGCAAGTGTAAGGACGGGTTTAGTGATATGAAACGTGAAGTGCTGTAACATGATTGGTGTGAATTTTGTGATCTCAAAGGGCCAAACCTTTTCTGCACAAATATGATGTGCTGTCTTTCCTTCCCAGCTTGAGTGCTGCCTCCCTTAAGCATTTTTTTTTAGAAAGGAGGAAGAGGGAAAACACCTTCACTTGCCTGTCCAGAGAAAAAGGCACTAGCAGTGTGAGAGAGAAGTAGGAAACAATGAGGATTTAAACAGAAACAAGGAAAGGTATTTTTTTGTTCTTTATGTCATACTCCTACAACTTTTTTTTAAAACCTGAATTGCACTCATTATTCATTTGCAAACTGGATTTTAATCACTCAGCCTCTGTGCTGTTCTCAGATCATATAGTTTCAGGTTTGTTTACTGTGTTTTTGAGCTGTTACACTTGTAACCTTATATGTGTAATTGTAGAATTTCTGACATTCCATTTTAAAAAGAAAGAATTGAAAACAGCACATTCATTAACAGCAATTGCCCACTGATATAAACAAGCAGTGTGAAGCACTGTTCACTCTTGATCACAAAGTTATATGCAACTGTCACTTATGCCACCCCAGTAACGGGAAAAGTCCTTGTTTTATGAGTCTGTTTTAAAACAGTAATAAAGTTTCCTGTGCAGGACATTAATTAGAGGGGTTATCAAAATAAGACAAACTAATATAATTTGTGATTGTACAAAATAAAGGAAGTTGAGGGTACCGTAGGGACCTAATGAATCACAGGATGGAAACAATCTTCTGGCTAACTAAACATTCAGACTTTGTACTAAGTCATAGGGTGTATATACAACTCAGCAAACCGGAACACGCTGTGTGTTTACATGAATGGGATAAAGGAGTTCACATAAGCCATCTGGGAAAAATCCTTCCACCATTCATTCTTCTCCTACTGTAGAGTAAATTAAACAACATACGTGCATTTGCAGCAAACACGTGGCACACCTGCCCTGGAAGAAATCAAACTGGAAAATAAGTCTGTAATACAAAAAATTCCCTGAGTGCTAGCAATGTGCATTTGTTAGTAGTTCTCACGTGTGATGGAAAAGAGAAGGGACTTTATCTCTAGTAAGTAGTTTTTAATTGTTATGTGTGCATTTACATCCTTTAAATGTGGTTATCATTTACATTATGGTAGTGCATTGGTAGGAATATATATTTTTTCTTTTCTGTTGTAAATTGCGTCTTTCACGTTAATTGCTGTGGCTGCAATTCCCAAACTTGATTTTGGAAGTTTTATATTGTTTAATTTTTTTGAAAGATTTTTGCATGGCTAAAAACAATGGCTCCTTTAAAAAAAAAAAAAAGTTCAATTTACAGACTAGTAGAATAGGTTTTGTAGTTCTGAGTATACATTTTTTTCATAAGATTTAAAAAAAATTGAATAGACTCAACCTATTCGCTGCCATTCTAGAGATCAAATACTCTTACTGTTGTACCAAACAAGGTCTGTGGGAATGTGTCATTTGGGGGTGAGGAAGGCACTGGTTTAGAAGGTCCCACATTCAGGCACAAGACTGTTTTCTCAATTTCTTGTTAAAAATACATATTTTTTTCCTTTTCTACTTCTTGATTGGTAGGACTTGATTTTAGTTTACTTGAGAAAATGGACAGTATTTCATTTTTAATATATTAAGTTATCAGAAAATAGTTCTAAAGGACATATTTTACAGAAATTATGAATTGTTAATGATGAACGTTTTATTGACTTCTTATGAAAACTTGTTCTTTCTTCATCAATAATGTACACGAAAAGCAGTGTTCTGAGTTTTCTACTTAACATTTGCTGTTGCTTGTTCACCTTATTCAGATATATTTATTATAAGGCATAGAATCTACTTCATTTAATAATTTTATTTTCTTTCCCCAGAAAAGAGTTGAGATGCTACTTTTCGGAATTTCCACATTCCACCAAGCCAAACAGTAGAGGGCAAATTTGGAGCTACTCCTCTAGGACAGTCACTACAAGTTCAGGAAGCTATTGAAAAAGAAAGAATAAATAATCTAATATAGCAGGAACTGCTTAGTACCAGAGGCATAGCAAGCTTGCTTTTGAGCAGAGATCTTTGTTGTACTTCAGGAGCAAATACACAGTTGGGAATAGTCTAAGGAGTCTCAGTCTGTGGTTCTGAACTCTGTGCCTTTTCTTAGGATGAGAGCACTTGATCAGGTATTTTCTTTCCCATAAGTCTTTCTTCCCCATAGTTGACAAAATAGACAGAACTGCTTTTTACCTGGTGATGTGGAGCTGCGGCTCAGCATCTGGGATGGATCTCACTGATCTAAAGAGTGAAGCCTAAGACTCAAATCATTTATCCAATGTTGTTCTTCCAGCTGTGTGAAGCTGTCAGAATTTTTTAAATGTTTAGCCTGCATTCACTTTCAGGAAAACTAAGCTGTGAAGTGGTATAAATCATTATATATTTGTTTTTAGCTGTATGTTCATATTGTGGTACAATGTGTTCTTAGGGTAGTCTGAACCATCTTAACTCTTATAGTCATAACTCTTGTTATGGCTATAAAGTACTTTTTCTACAAAGCAGCCACCTTATTTATTTGGTGCATATGATGCACCTGTTCTGGTCCTGAGTCTGTGTTGTATAGTCTTCATGCCTTATTTATTTCAGAAGATAGCATGGGCATTGTAAATGAGGAAACAGATTTCAGGAAGGGAAAATATGGTTTCTTTTGAGCATTTTGATATTATTTTTTTTTGGTCCCAAAGTACAGATAATGCCTCTGCTTTTCACTTGGAGGCTGAGAAAATGTTAACGTCTGTGAAAGACTAAGGTACTAATATTAAGAATCCTATAGGAAAAAAAAAAAGGAAAAAAAAACCAGAAGGAAATGAATAATTATGTTCACATAATTGTAGCCACATGTTCAATAATGAAGAGAAAAAAAAGCAAACTGTTGACTAGATTGAATGGAAAAAGCAATTTGATCAATGGTTAAAGATTGTCTTATAGTGCTTGTAAAATAAAAAGAATGAAGGTAGTGCAGGCAGCCACAATCCTGGTGTTTCCTGATTTTCTGTATCAGTCTTTGGGCTTTTGATACCAACCACATAGATTTATGTGTTGTTCATATATAGGCATCTATATGTCTCTATAAGCAGGTCTGCTTTTTACATCCCCAACACAATGGATTCCTATTTAGGCTGTTTAGCAAGAGGAATTAAATATGTAAGACATTTCACTCATGGGTCTTTGGAATCAATTGCATTCCTAAATGTGTATGTACTCAATTGCCTTGGCTTCTGGGGCTTTTACAAATAACCTGATAAGCTGATCCCAGACTGAGTTTCCAAAATACAAATAGATCTATTTAATTTTTATATATGTTAGGAGTATAGTATAGATTGATAGCTGTCAAAATCTTGGCTGAGTAAGTAAGCAGTAGATTGTTATTACACAATATGATGTACTCTGTTAAATCAATGTTTTGTCAATGGTTTTGCTCTGATTTAACATGCTTTTGCCAAGAGTATTTTTGACACGGACTAAAAAAATGTCTCAAATCATTTAGCTGTTTCTGGATTGGAATGAAGGAGCAATCTTTCTGTCCATGGAAAAATCCTAATTATGTCCCAAGTTTCAGAAGTCAAACAGAAAACTCAAGTCAAAAAAAAGTCAAACAGAAAACAGAAAAGGGTTTCTTTCTCCCCTGTACTTGGTATAGGTATATTTTATATATGTGATATAAAATGAATATTGTATGAACCTGTAAAATCTATACGAAGACCCACCTCGTCTCGTCTTCCAATTCTGGCAACAGTTAGTGTGAAACTCTAAATGAAAAGAATCTGAAATTTATCAGTAGTCTTAATACATGAGTATTTGATTAGGAAGATGGACCTCAGGTTAATTTTGAAAAGCGTCTGTGCATCTTTGAAATCTGCTTCAGAGTCAAATAAGTGAGGGATTTTTACTACTATATTTATCATTTTGCTTGTTTTATTTCAAATAGTTGTCCAAATATGTTAACTGTCAGTGATAGGATGGTAACATTCCTTCTGCTTTTCCTTGGTGATCCTGAGCGGATTCATCTGAACAAACAGAGGCAAACGTATTTATCTGTACCTGAGATAATCATGAGAAATTACCTTTTTTTGTCAGGGGAGATACATCAGCACTTCCAGGATGTGATGATGTGAGTTCAAAAAGCATTTGGACAACGCTGTCAGACGCATGGTCTGATTTTTTTGGGTAGTGCTTTCGGGACCCAGAGTTGGACTCAGTGGTCCTCGTGGGTCCCTTCCAACTCAGGATATTCTATGATTCCTCTCCTAATGCAGTGATTTAACATTCAGCCGTCCATATAAAATCTGCATTTTTGAAGTGACGTGACTTTGATGACTTCCACCACCTTTATGACAGCACTGTCTCTATTGTTTGTTTTTTTGTTCTTCATTGATTTTTTCAAACAAAACCGAAAACTTAAAGTTGCAAATGGCACAAACTGATTTGTGGATGTCTGTGGCAGAAGAAGAGTAGTGTTAAATTCTGCATGGTCTCTAAATGTAACTCATAGAATGTAAAGGTCATCTCAGAGTGTTTAACAGAGCAAATTCATTGTAGTTTTTAAATCACCTTATCTGATTTCAAGCAAACCTGATAGTTTCGGAATAACTTTTTTTTAGGAAGATTGGCTTGTTAACAGTGTTATGCAGTTACAAGGAAATGTGGTCACAGCTGGTTCTGGTTTCTTAGCTAATCCACCTGATTGGAAACAACAGGTTTTTGATATTTTTCCATTTCTTACACTGACACCTAGTGTTCAGAGTTCTTGAGTTTTCTAATACTGCACTTTGTTATTAATAGATAACAGCTAATACTGATTTTCTGCACCTTTGTCAAAATCCTCTGCTTCTCTTGGTCTTAAAAAGAAAACAAGAATTGAAGGCAAAGCTGTTACCAAGGATCGAAAAATTTTTACTTTGGAATGACAAATAGTACGGCACTATTGGAAAATTTGGCAAAAGCTATTTTACTTCTTGAAGTGCTGCAAATTTGTTTTCTTAATATTTCAGAGCTTTAGTTTTGGCAAATACAACTCCTTTGTGTCTGTAAGTGTCACTGGCCAACAAAAACAGCGATAACAGCAGAAACCGTTAGATCAGTATTTATTTAATTGTGGGGGATATCAAACGCGTTTTATTTCAGTGTTCTTTTATCTTCAAGCCACGAGTTCAACCTGATAGGAGTATTGATGGCAGCACAGTCCTTGAGTGGACAGAAAAGGAGTTATACACAACAACTAGCACGAACAATCTTTTCTTATCTCAGACTTGCTGCAAATAAATGCAGAAATCAAAGTATGCATTGTAACCCATTCCTGACAGAGGTGACATCTGACAGAGTAAAATGTATGCTTTACCTCCCATACCTGTGATTTTACTATGTGTTAACTGAATATTTTTTGTCATATAAGGTGGAGCGTATGAATTTTGTGTAGCTGTATCTAAAAGTATAAAGGAATGTTTAAGCTTTATTGATGGGTTCTACGGAAAAGTGAAAAATATTCAGGTGGAGAAAATGCATTGTAAGCTTATCCTTGATCCTTGATTTTAATACTTCACCTTTTTCTTTTCATGACTTTTCCTATAAGTGAACCAAAACCCCATCTTTCTGCACCAAAGCATAAGTATTTTAAATTTGCTCACATTCACTACGTTGCCTTCTCAGGAAACCAGGCGGCAGTGACAATTCACCAAATACCCACCTAGACAATGGCCTCCTTTTGAGGAAACAGTTGATTCTTACCCAATTCCCTAGCAGGTCTGAATGTGTCCATAAAAACTTTCCCTTTATATAAACTTTGGTAAACTTTATTCTCCAGATTTCGCTGTTTTAGGCTGAAGCTTTCCCTCCAGGGATGTCGTCTTTCTTCTAGAGCTATCAACTGTGCAATCTTGTTCTGTTAAGACTGAAAATTGAAGAAAAAATAATTGGTGTTTAAAAAAGCACTGTGACAGGTACGAGACAGTTTAGCGTGAGGTCATGGAGGAAGTGGCTTGGTCAGAGGGGAGCTAAAAGGAAATAAATTTGAGAAAACATTGCAGGAGCTCTGTAGCAATTGACATAGGGATGGTCCTCTCAAAAAGTATAGGCTTTACAGCCAATCCTCTTCCACTGAATTATTTTCAACACTGCTTTTAAGTACAGTGGACTACATATGGTAGTATATATATATACTTATATATTCCCAAACTAAAATACCTGTTTTCATACACTGTTCCTTTGAATTGGAACATTTAAGCTGTAAGTTAGGCTGTCCATTTTCTTATATCTTGGGTAAAGGCGTTGCACTTCTCTGTGTGTAAATGGCATATTGGATACTATGCTGCCAAGTTGGCTATCAGTAATTTATATTCACGTCAGCCAGTCGTAGTGTTTATCAGAGGAATAATCAGTCAACAGAGAGAAAGGGTACTTGTAGGATATTATTTATTTGACTTCTTTCAGGCATTTATTTTCAGAATGAGGTGAGTTTGGTTGCAGAATGGTGATTTGTCTCTAGTGACTATAAAGGATGCCTTGGGTGACTGTCTCATGGATCCCTGTTTAGCCAGGTAGCTCCCACCTAAAAGTTACAGATGAAAGTCCCCTTATGACACAAGTCATCCTATGACAAAAGTCTTGAAGCTTCCAAAAAGCAGGAGGATAACTGAAACTTCTCTGATTAAAAAAAAAAAAAGAAAAAAAAAGAAAAAAAAAAAAAGAAAAACTCAGAGAAAATAAAGACTTTGGAAACCCAGCTCTCTGGCCTGGAAGAGACATGTAGTGTCCCATATATGAATAGTTTCAAGGAAGGGGATTTATGAAAAGTTGGGTTGGAGCTGATCCAAGACAGAGTTAGAAGAGGGGAAGTCTGTGCATTAGCTGAAAACTGCATGTTCTCTTTTTTTTTTTTTTTACAGATGAAGAGAGAGAAACAAATGGGAAAAGATTTGGAGAGACAGTTTGCATTGAGATATGGGTTCTTTAGAAAAGAGCATAGGCTGAGGACATCTGTACGCTGTGAGCAAAAGTGCCAGGGAGCAATGAAAAATCGAAAACTAAGTAGGCAGGATATGATGCATGTACTGAGGTGGGTCAGAGTTGGGAAAAAGGCCAGAGATTTATGACAAGGGAAGGTGTTCAGGAAGGAAAACTAGATGCAACTTTGTGGGAATGCATATATTATCTGTTGTAGCAGAAAAAAGTAAGGAGCTAAAAGAGGAACTATGATTGCAAATGACGAATAGGAAGTGTAAGGTTCCTAAAGAGTTGTTTAAAGAAGTGAAATAAAGATGAAAACAAACTTGTAGTGGAAGAAGTTTGGAAGAAGATCCCATGACCCTTTCTTGAAGTGTTCTCTAGCAAGAGAAAAGGAATGCACACAATGAGAGACAAGGAGATTTGAAAGCTTTGAAAGCTGTGGTTCGTGCACTGAACCTCTCCAAACCTTCTCAGGTTTGGAGAATCAGTTTGGGAAGTAGGTTTGCAAGACATTAAGTACTGCTGACAGGGATATAATCGAGAAATTGAATAATAATCAGCAGAAAAGTTGTTCATAAACTGATTCTCTGATGAGGCCAGATAAAGTAGGTGGATAATGATGCAAAAGGTGGAACATTGCTATAGGCGTCACCGGGAAGGAGAACACACGAGCAAGAAGAAAGGGACAGACAGTTTTTACATCCCAGTCAAGAATCCATGGCAAAATGGAAAGTCTCATAACAAATGTTTCATCTATGGACATCACTCTACACATGCAAGTCTGAATGCATGCATCGTTGCATTGTCACCTACTTGCGTACATGTATGTACATGCATATATATATATTATATACATGTATAGAATGAGATTAATAGTGAGTACTTATATAGTGATACACAGCCTGATGTTAATATATCAAATACAATATACTCACAAGACCCTTTTCCTAGCAACCCTTCTTACAATACTCAGTAGCTCCATATTTTGTAATCTGTGATTTTGGAATATACTTTCACAGTGCTCGTCATTTTCGTCTTACATTCTGCCATCATCATTCCATATTAGGAAAAAAAAAAAAAAAAGGATCACTTTTCTGATGAGAAATTAAAGTACAAGGAAGACTAAGTGGATTTTCCCAATGTCATGAAATAAATAAATGGCAGAGCTGAAAAAAGTTGACTAGTTATAGCTGAGAGGGAAGCTGTGCAAAGTTATTTTATATTGATGGTCTATGTCTCAGCCAATTGGATTTTTATTTGACAATCCAAAGGTGTAATAACTTTTATTGTAAGAGGAAGAAAAATACACCAAGGCTAATAAATAATGGAGGACCTACTAGGGATATGCATAAATGCGTATCCTGTTCCTATGTATATACAAGCTTAATTGTGTCTCTTTTAATTTTGCTGTTTGATTCAATGGGATTGTCAGGTAATCATCCTTTTGAAAGAACAGAAGAGGATAAAATTTCAAATAACTTTGTTAATCTCTTCTGGCTGTTAAAAGAAAAGATTTATTGGTATCAAATTTTATTGCATTCTTAGAATTTACGAATTGATTGGCTGCTAGTTTAGCTTACTTGTCTCTTCCAGTTAGAAACCCAAACACAACAGAAGAAAGACATCACATTGAAGCTGACATGCAACAAGTGAGTGAAAGTTCACTTGGCTTTTTCTCTCAGCACCAGGTGCAAAAATTGGCTAAAAGTGCTGTGGCAGGCAGTTATTTTAAAGCAGTTTCTGGTTTAGTGTTTTATCAAGCCCAGGAGTAAAATATTCTGCAACTACTGCAGTTTCACAAACCTACTTTTTAAGGTAGAACTCCGAATTGTTTAACTAATTAAAATGGCCCGGTACAAACATTAATCATACCATAACCATTAATGAGAGGGTTTGTGGGATTTATGGAGGGTGGTATTAAATATTTTAAAAGTGTGTATCATTTCTTTTTTTAATATGCACTACATTTGCATTATTCAAATATACCAGAGGTTCCTGAAGTCTTCAGGAGTATTTGTGATTTCCTACATCCCCTCTTAGGAATGATGGAGTATGTATATTTATTTCTGGGGGAAAGAAGAAAACTCCAGCAGTGTCCTTGGCTTTCTGGTAGGTTTTTTGTTGAATAGCTGCTATGTACAGCTGTGCATTTTGCTTAAAAATAATACTTCTCTAAACTGCAGTTTTCTCAAAGTGGGAAGGTGGTGGCTCAATGATGACATAAACTCCAGAAGTGTAGAGTTCAAGTGGTTTGCATGTGGGACTGCCAAATAACACGGGTTTGGTTTGTTTTTGTTTTATTACACCGATCCTCCTCCCCAGATGTCTTGGATTTCTGTGGTACCCCCCTTCGCCTTTGATTCTTGCTCCTTGTAACTAACGATTTTTATTAGTCATCCCGCTAATACTCAGCATTTTTACTCGGCACCTGTTGTCTTCAAAGCACTTTTGAAATAATAACTGGTTAATCCTCAAGCTAGTCCTGAAAGGATTTCACTTTCATTCCTCTTCACACGTGAAAAGTGAGCTAAATGACTTGTCTAAAATTGTGCAGAAGTTTTGACACCTGCCTTAGGACTTAGTCTGCCTGTCCTGTGTCTGTGTGACCCAGGCCAATCCTCCTGCCTCTCCACACATTGAGTTTGTGGCACACCAGTTACGAGCGGAGCATTTCCTTTTGGTTAATGACACATTTTTACCCTGATTGCTCTGGAATTTCGATCCTGAACTTTGCAGAAGAACTGTGCTGCAAGAAGCCTCAAAAGGTCATCTGAGCCATACCTCTGATACTGAATTGATTTCAGCCTTTGTTCATGAATGCTCTTAAATCTCTCTATATGTATATAGATACATATATATACCCACACTTACAAGTACAATTATTTGTTGAATCAAGTCCCATGTTGAGAAGACTTATGAATAAATGCCTCCTCAAATTTTGGTGTAAGCTATCAACAGTTGCTTTGAAGTGCTTGCACAGAATATCTTGAATTGATATTCCCGTGGGAAATACTAGCACGACTAAGAAATTTATTCTGGGAAAGATGCTGTTGCTAAATCTAGTTCTATGAATTCGGGAAGTATTGCTTCCTTTTCCTTTTTTTTTTTTTTTTTTTTTTTTTTAATGGGCCTGTGGCAAGAAATCTGTTCACTATCTCAAGTGAGGAAGTGATCTTGCTTCTGTAATAAATGCGCAGATAGTTTCACCATTCTTGGCCTGCCCATCTCAAAGCTACAACTTTATGGAAACAGAATGAAATAAAGTGTTCTCTAATACGTCACAAATCATAGTTAAAACTGGAAATCCAGTCTGACACTATGGTCTTGATTTCTATAGTTTGCCTACTCTTTTTTATTTCTGCAAAGCAGTATGCGTATTTGAAGGCTGGAGTTTCAGCCAGGATTTTCAGTCTTAACTGTGAATTTCCTTCCTTTAACAGGTTTAAAGCAAGCCTTTCAGATTGCTTCAGTATAGCTTTTAGTACTTGAATTTCCTTTGTGTTCATTTTGGTCCTTTTCCAATATTTAGGCATGTATTTAGGAAACTCCCTCAAATCTCTATGAATGGGAGCGGTTACAATAGAAGGTGGTGGCATTTCTATTATACTAACGTTAGTTTCAAATGATGCCTAATTTTGAACTCAATCAAACACTGCAAGTTTAAAATTCTGGTTCTTGCTCAAGCGTTAAAAGGGTTCATGTCCTGCTCAGAGATGCCCATTATTACTATGTCTGGCTGGAAAACAAGAATTCCATCTCCTGAAAAGTTTAGAGGTTTTGACATTTGCTTGACTTTTGCATCAGAACAGAACTATAAGCTTTTAACATTTTTGTAAAAATCTACTGAGATGAGGAACCTGATCTAGCCAATAGTTGGAGAGGAAAGACCAATATTGAAGCCTCAGCTCATTACTTAAACCCCAAACTGCATCCCCCATATGCCAAGTGCCATAATATAGGACTGGTGAATACTTCGTTTAATGTCATTATGTCTCTCTCTGATCTTAACCACGGACCTGTGAAAGGTCCTGAGTGTCTGTATCCAGAATTGTTTGTTTCAATGAATAGGATTTTTCCAATGGAAAACTATTTCATTTAATAGTACTGACCAGTGTTCATGATTAAATATATCATATATTTCACATGTGCATGTAATACAAAATAATATTTAATAGTGATTATTTATAGCTCAAAAATTCAACTTAATTTTTAAAATCTTTTCCTTCAGCTGTAGCTGGAATGTCTCATAAAAGCTTGACTATTTTGGTTTACTTATTTTTAATGGTAATTTATTCTTATTAGTGCTTAGCTTCCTTATTTACAAAATATAACAAAAATAAATTTGAAATCTTTTGCAGATTTAAACCTTTTGTACTAATATAATACTATATTGAATTCAGCAAAGTTTTTTGTGAGCAGGTTATATGAGTCACCATTAGAAATACCTATTGGTAGTCTGATCAAGTGATGTATTTTTTTTTTCTTAGCACATACAATCTTTTGATATTAATTATAAATGAAGAAAAATATTTTAGTGTTTAAGGAGAGCTACTTTCTTATATTAGGACAATTTTTGAAAAAGTCACTTTAGACAAAACTTAACCTGAGCAAGTTAAATATAAAAAAAGAATGTTCTTTATTTTCCCAAAAAAAATACTTGCTGCATCAATATTATTTGTTTGCATGGATAAAGTTTGTTACAATTCTCTGCTACCATGAATTGTTGACTCCAGCTCCATTTCAAAAATACTGTCAATCATAACGTAACTGTTAAAATAAATGTGAATATCATGAAGTATTACTCCTATACATCCTTATGAAAAAAGCACTTCAATTACAAAAAGAAAATATTGTCCTCCTTCAAACTCTTCCTGAAATTACCATCTATTCTAATACCTACAAAAACTAGCCGTGGTAGCTGAATTTCTGAAACTTGTTATTACGTTGCACATTATGTGTGCCTATCTGTCATTTACTACCCGTCATCCTGGATTGCAAGCCGTATAGAATCATAGAATCAGAGAATCATTAAGGTTGGAAAAGATCTTCAAGATCTTCTGGTCTAGCCATCACCCTACTACCAATGTCACCCACTTTGTCACAACCTCCTTCTTTTTCACGATTGTGTGATGGCCATCCTTTTATACCACTGACCCATAAATATCAGTAGCATATTGTTGTTGGCCTCTATGATACAAATATTGAATAACTATATACTAATACTAATAAATTGGTGGAAAAAAAAAGATTAATCATTGAATTTAACGTCTTTGAAGAAATCAGAATTTCAACTTAAGAAAGTCACACGGCTCTCAATTGAGACATTTTGATGTAACAATGGTCTAGTGTGATAGGGTTGTCTAAATTGTGTACTTGCTTGTAGTACTATGCATGACTGGAACAGCTGCTCAAAATCCTGGTAATGAAAGGTGGACATCTCACCATTATGCATTTTGTTTGCATAATATGTGTATTTATGGTCGTGAAAATGTCTACACACCTGTTTTGGTAAACAGGAATAGAATATTCCGTGTTCTTAGGTCTGGTAACTTCCACTCCTGCAGACCTTGTGCATACAAAAGATGCGTAAGAGATACGATAGGTCAAGTTGGATTCCCATATCACATCCTTCTTTATCAGATAACTGGTTTTGTTTTGTTTTGTCGTGAAAGCAGCTAGGCTCTTCAGCTCTAGCAGAGACTTAATGTTGCCCAAAAGTGTTAGATATGGAGCAGTTATGGAGGATGGTTAACACAAAGCTTACATCTCGTGCGCTGAGGGAAATGGCGTGTCGTTACGCACTTGTATGCAGTGCATTTCATTAGTGTTGGAGACAGCAGGAGGCTATTTTGTGGAAATGTTTCTGTCACTGTCAGTAGAAACATGCCCGTCTAGTTGAAAAATGGCCTACGTCTTGCCAGTTCCCTACTTCTAAGCAATTGCGGTGGGAGGATGTTAATCTTAACCTGTCACAATCCCTTTCAAATCTAAATTTTTATTAAGCTTCCAAATGCGTTAGTAATATAAATATGGGAGACACAACTGTGTTCTTATGCAGGAGCTGCTACCGTTCTCAGACACAGGAAATGTTTTTATTAGTATTAATTGGATTTCAGTCGTTAGGTGTGCTGTAACTCACAGCCAGGTAGTGCACAGGAATGCGGACCCCATAAGGCAGTCTTCAGTCAAGTCAAGATCACTGAATTACAGATTTTCTGTCTGTTTTACTGACTGTAGACTAGCAATTGCATGCATTCAAACTGAATGATCTCTGCTGAATTTATTGTAGATATCCCTGCCTTTTTGCAGAGACAGTGAACACATCTACTCTTACAGTGGTCAGGACTCTTTTTGGGAAGATCTAGTTGCCTAATGGTGGAAAATGTAGTTTCCCACAGCCGTTGTTTATTCTCTGAATTCATATTTTTGTGTCACAGTCTTTTCCTGTGATCCCAGATTCATTTATTTGTGGATTTTTTAATTTTTTTTTTTTTTTTCCAGTTTAGGCAGATGATTACAACATAAATTTGGTAGATGGGTTTTTGGAAATGTATTTGGAATTAGGTGCTTTGTGTGCTGGTTAGCAAGAGAGGTATACATGTTTCCTAATGCAGACAGACAGAAAGACAGGATCCAGGTCTGGATTTAGCCTCTATGCATGCATCATGGCAACTTGACTTTGTAAACATCTACTGTAAGTCACTTGAGGAGCCCCTAGACTCTCCTTACTACTTTGGCTAGATTTCCACTGCCTCTAATGAAAGCTTAGACACCTGGCCTGTGTAAACACACACAATTGGTGGTGTCAATCTCCCACTGAATTTTGCCCCCGAAATTCTCATTGCAAACCTCTGAAGTAAAAGCGTGTGTTGAACTGTGACTTTATTCTCGGGTTTCTTCTTTCTTTATATGTATTACTGCTGTTGTTACTAAGCAAAGCCTTCCCCCAGCCCTTTAAAACAAGCAGTTATCATTCTCTTATGATTACAAATAGGTGACAGAATTCAAGGGTGCTCTGTAGTGGTAGGAGGAAAAGCAGCATCTCTGTTGTGTCAAGGCCAAATCTCTTTTAACTAGCCGTGGTGCCTTTCAGACTGAGTTGATGGCACCCATACGTAGACCCAAGTTCCTGAGAGAGTTGTTGTAGTGGATGGAAATCTCCTCTTATCTTTGAGTATCTAACATATTTGTTGCATAAATGAGCATATTTTTGTTCACTTGAACATAAGTATTCAGATATTTTTGAGAGGGAAAGTCATGAGTGATGATAAGTCATGGCCATTAAGTTAAACCTGTAGATTTGCCTGTTTTTTTTCTGTAATTGCTGCTCCAATTACCACCTTGCTCCCATGTTTTCAGGTAATCAGCCATAAAATGCCACGCATAAGCTGTTCTAGCTGTAGGAGTATTAACCTTGAGCTACTTTGCCTTAACCGAGTTACCCTGAGTACCAGTGTGTGGGGTCATTCTCACTCTTACTCTCATTCAGATCCAGCAGATGGGATGGTTGGACCAGATGATCTTGGAGGTCTCTTCCAACTTTAATGATTCTATGATTCTGGGAATTTCCATTCCTTGCGTGCAAACATAGGGTCAGGAGAGGGATGTAGGTCTCCATCCACAGCCCCACATATGGCACCAGGCTCAAGCCCTACCTTGGGGGCTGTGAGTCAGGTTTGAAACTCCGGTGGCTGGAGGATGGAACTGAACCCGTCTTTTTGGCGAGGGCTCTGGTCCACAGGAGCTAACACAAAAGAGACTGTTTTTGCCCAAGTCTATATGTTCTTAACTGAGGTGACTGTTGAATTCTTTGCAGAGCTGGGTGCTGTTGGTGTAGATTGGGGATAGGTTGAGGACTACGTCCTGCCAGGGTGAAAGTCATTAGGTGACAAACCTGCCCCGAGCATTTCAGTCCTGCTAAAATGATGTCACTGTGGTATACAATTTCAGACATGCCTATAAAATACAGTGGCCATCCCTGGCAAAAAATATAGGTTCTTAAATTCCTTCCATGTTCCACTTGAGGAGCAATGAGATGTTTATAGATATGGGATAAATCCTTATACTGAATTATGGTTTCTTGCCTGAGTTGTCTCTCTGGAGCAGTTAAAGGAAGGTTTTATCACCTTCCTTTGCTCAAGTCATCAGAGCAAAGAACTACGTGGTATCCTTCTGCAAGAGCCTGTGGAGCTGTGTGGGCATTTAGGGGCTTTTCCCTTTTGAAGTAGGTACTTGAATGAGATACTGAAATAGTGATGTTCATCAAACAAATCTTCTGGTGAGGGAACACAAGGAATGCTTTTACCACTTCACTGCAATGCCTTAGCTGGAGCCTCTATTTGTTACCTTTGCTCTGAACTAGCGTAACTTTTTACTCATGCCTGAATAATAAATTTAAGATGCTTAATAAATTTAAGATTCCTCTCTGTCAACCAGCATCCAGGCAAGGAAAGCTTATTTTTTGTTTCCAAGATGTACTTGCTTCACACATCACAGCATCATCGTCCTGATGAAATTGGTGTTGACTGAGAAATTTCAGTATGGGACAGGGCTGCAGGAATAAGATCTAACAGCCAGAAAATTGTACAATTTAGCTAAAGGAAGGAGTTAATAATTAAGATGATATCACTACTGTATTTAGTATTTGCTAGAGCTGAGCAGTCAACATAAAGCTGTCTGAAATCAAGACGTTTTTATGCTGTATGCTTTGGGAGTTTTCCATAAGTGTACTGGAGGCAAACTGGAAAAGATGTGTCGTGCCACTGAATGTGAAATGACATTAGAAATTTTTTGCCAAGGTGCTTTTTCTTCACAGCATATTCCTTATGTTATTCCTTATTCCTTATGTTATTAAGCATGATGTTCAGGGAAAACATCCCATCTGGATAGCATTACCTGTAGGATGTGCAGCTTGTATGTATCTTCTGGAGGTTAGCGTCTAATGTTAAACAAAGGAAGCTGATTAAAAACATCTGTAAAACATTTTCATAGTTCATATTTTATACAGTGGGTATTGAATTACCTTGCACATGACTGCATGTCTGAACTAAAAATAATAAGGTAAATCTTTTCCTTTTATTAAAATTAGTATAATATTAATTTTATAGTTAAACTACATTTAACTGTTTCCCTACTTGGCACTAGAATTTAATGCTGCTGACATCACTACGTATTTTACATGCCACTGAAAAATAATTGTTCATTTATTGATGCAGTATGCTACAATAAGCACATTTTAGGTGCAGTCAAAATATAAACATTAGATTGAAATACAATTTCTTATGTAAAAGTGTGGCATTTATTAAATGCTAAAGGAGAAACTTGCCAGCTAAATGTGTAACGTTTCTGACCATTAAATAATACTATGTGAAATAGTTATACAGAATATATAAAATGATTGTAGTACTGCCCACTTAGGTATTATGTTGATTTATGAATTCAGTTGGAGTCCCTAGTAAATACCAAAATTGCTGATTCTAGGTCAGTATTTATTAGGTTGGTAAATTTTATGGAGAGGAAGGATTTGTGCATCCCAGAACTGACAGAGAAAGGTGTTATTTATGTAGTTAGAGTGAGAATGCAGTTGTAATTTCACAGCTGAGCTGAAAAAAAAAAAAGGTTATATACTTTCCTTCATATTCTAAATTACTTTCTAAAATAGCTTATAAAACCATGTGTATTACAATAGTAAATATTATTTCAAGATCTAAGAGGCTAATGCTCCAGATTTACTGTTCAGTGTCATGAGCAGAAACCTCTTACCTTTCCAAGTTTGATGCAACATACTGACTCAAAGGCACATACCAAAACAGAGAGCAGCAAACATTATTCTCTGGGAAAATATTTTGAAATTCAGCAAGTGTTTTGAAAATGATTATCATTATTGTTTATTGTAAGTGTTCTAAGATTGTGAAAATAAAGTGTTGCTCATAAATACCACGCAGGCTGAATGGCCAAGGGCAGTTCTCATCTCTCATATGCAGACTTCTACCCAAAGCAGTTTCATCCAGCTTGAGTACTCGGTTTTATTATGTTTTTACCAAAGTTCATAAAAACTGCAAGTGGAGTGAAAAATGTGGTATGTATATACAGTTATTTTTGTTCAACGAGACTGGACCAGCACAAAACCATTTTTTTTAGAACAATATAACATTAACAGTTGCCATTTCATCAACTAGTGGCCTTATCCCTACAGAGAAGTGTCTGGTATCTTATCTGTGTGCTGAAAAGGCAATGAGCAGTTTTATCATTGGAAAATTAAAAAGACATGTTGTACCATGGTAGTGAGATTTACGGACTTTATCTTGCTGTGCTGTTGGGAATGTATGTTTCAGCACTGATAATGTAGCACATTAAATGGCTGAGAAAAAATAATGCTTTTCTGTAACTCTATCTTAAGACAAAATGGCTTAAAATCATTTCTTTTGCTCCCTGCGAGATTAATATTTTTGCCTGTGTTACTGCATGTGGTGTTTGGCGTTGCCCAGTCTGGTAGCTGGAGAGAAGCGAGGCTGCTGCAGCTGCACATCCCCAGGTCCAGCCAGGATCAGGGTGAAGGTGGCAGTGGAAAACCCATAGATACGAGTACATAGATACATTTGTAAGTGTGTGTGTGTATGTATATATACAAGCACTACGGATCCCTCCAGCAGCTTGGCTTACACGCTCATGCCACCAATAGTGGGTCCAGGCTTATGGCCCTACCAGTAGCCACCCTGAGACCAGTGGCCACCAGCCAGTCTCTCCAGCAGCTGGTCTAGATCTCCTGGTCCCTCCAGCAGCCCACCTGTAGACCCCCTGATCTCGCTGGTATCCAGCCCAGACTTATGGCTGCTTTGATGCGTGGTACCCAAGGCTCTTATCCTGCTCAAGGGCAAGTCCAGATTGATGTTTGCAGGTGACTACACACCGACATGAACATTGACACACAATACACACACCCTGGTCTCATAATTTTGGAAGATTATCGAATCACTAACAGGCATGTGAGCAAATAATTCTTTTAAAAATACAAAAGTCAAAGTTGTAATCAGATGGTTATCGCACCTTAGAGCTGAAACTGTCCCAGATTCCTGTCCTGTGAAGGTTTAGGGGGAAAGATTTTGGGGGTAGGTGGGGAAAAGAAATTTTCAGTAGGTTTGGAACTCTATCAGTTCACCAACTGTGTGTCTCTGCTGTGTAAAAGATACTCCCCCATCACACAGTGAGCTGGATGATTGCTTCAATGGGAGATTTTATGGACAAAACCAGCAGCCTGGGGCTCCGGTGTCTTTATCACAAACTGCAATATATGAAGTGCAAAGCTGCAAAGTTTACTTGACAGTTTGAAGCCAGAGCAATTTACTTGACCGAGACCTTAATGCAACTACTTATAGTACATCATCATCATTTGAACAGAAGGGATGTGCTTTAAAGCAGGAATCTGTGGTGTTTGCCAGACGGGGCTCCAAGCTAAATTCTAGATGAAGAATTGCTGTTACCGAGTTTCCTTACTTTGTAATTGCAAGTGCATTGGGGATACTGGAAGAACTGTTTAAGAATGTTGGAACACCTGCATATGGCACAGCACCTTTATTTTAACAACCCTATAGGTGCTCATGCAGCAAATTATCACCCCAATGAATTCCCTTCATTTTGAGTTGAGTCTTTGCCAAACAAAAGACTCAGCTGATAGAAAGCTGGCTAAGGCACAATTGGTTTTGGATTATAACCCTGAATTTAACAGCTTGGGTCAATGGATGCATTTTTTTTAAAAAAAATGCCATGGTTACAAACTTGTTAAAAGCTGAATTAGGTTGGGATTAAGCAAAAACTTTGTTTATCAGATCTTTTAAGACTGTATTAGTTTATGTCCATGATGGTTCTAAGATTACTGCTCACTGTCACACTGAAAATTATATTAAAATATTAAAGCTTTATTTATTTATATGGCTTTCATATAATTATTGACCTGTGAAGGGGTTATCTTATTTCTTACTTCACAGGGCATTTTTATTTGTTTCTTCCTGAAGCATGAGCTGGATATATCACAGATAAATTGGACTGAATAATCTAGAGTCATTGCTCAGTGTGTTTTTCAATGAAAACCATATATAAATCACGTCTGCTAATTAAAATGAATAATTTTAATTAAAAATCTAATCTCTGCAGGTGCCGAGAGGCTAAAGATATTACACATACACCATGCTTCTACACCACTGTAGGTTAGTTTTTGTACCTTTTTTTCTTCCTTTGTGAACTTTCCTGTTACGATCTCCCTCCTTCCCAGTATGCCTATTCATTACTTCTGGCTTCATGGACAGTCTGATCCCTCAAGGTGCTTAACTGAGTGTCAGCTGATGCAATGACATTGTTCTTATCTCAAAATGCTCTGTTAAGAGATAAAATTCTCAGATTTAAAATTCTTAAGGTAGGGGTTTATCACTTTAGTTGTCCTTAGGAGATAGATATCTTTGTAACAATTGAATTCTCATAAAAGAGCCACCAACAAAACTATTTGAACTGTAATGGGAGGGTGGAGACAACTTGCCTGCCTGTTGAAGTGCATCTTTCATCATGAGAACAATAGCTGGTTCTTTTCCCTTGTCAACTGACCATCTTTTTTCCCTCCATTAATTAGCTGAGATCTTGAACAATTCTGTCCTTGGCCTTCTGCTGCCTGTTCTGATAATCCCTCAGGATACTCAGGATAGGATGACAAATCACAAGGAAAGATGTTCTGATTTTTGTTCCACTGCTGATGAGACAATGCTGTGTCTTGTACATATGGAGATAGAACTGATTTCCTGAGTTTTGGGCTTTGTTATTTATTGATTGTGTTGATGCTCACAAATTACCCAATGCCTCTGAGCTGCGTTTCTACATCTGTAGAGAGGAATCTTTCTACGTCTTAAACTATAAATAATATATATATATTCTACGATTAAGCATCCAGGCAGAAGGGGACACCTAATATGTCTCTCCCACCACACTTTTCATATATTCCACTCAGAAGGCTGCTCTGGGGGGCAGAAAGGGAGGCATTGAGAACATAAGAAAAAAAAAAATTCTTTCCCTTTTCATTTCATGTGCCCCATGTTACATACAGCTGCTAGGAAGAGCTTTTAGGAAAAACTGTAGGGGAAATTCTGTTTGCTTTCCAGCCTAGATGGAAACTTTGTAGATTTTTCTTCTGAATTCCAAACAATTATCCACTGGCATGTGCAAATACAGTTTTTCATCAGGCCAATCAACCACATCTGGTGGCAGATTTTTCTCAGGTATTGCAAAACCCTTTTTATGAGGCCAACATTTTATTCTGCAGAATAAAGATATTTCTCATTCTTAAAAAACGAATGCATCAGTTTTAAACATTTACCATAAACACTTTTTTTTCTTAATTCCAGTAAAGTAGTGAGCCATTTCTGCTGCACTTTATCTCAAGTGTTTTAAAGGAAGAGCGCCAAGCCTGCAGACAGGCATCCTTACCTCCATAGCCTGTAATTTTAACAGATGACAGGTAATCCTTTCTGGGCTGTGAATTCGGTGATTCATCATTCACATCTCTGTGTCTAGAGGTGGCAAAGGCCTCGAGGTAATAAAGCTGAAGAAAGCAGTAATTTCTAAGAACCCACAAAAGATTTTGAGAACTTTCCAACCCATGTTGATGAATTGAGGGATCCAGGAAATGCATATCTACGGGTGTCATTTATTGTGAGTACAACATTTGCCGGATGTGCATTTGATGATGCTTGGTGGGAAAAGATGGTTTAGAAGAACATCAGATGTGACTGAATGTGTGTACATCACTGACTGAGTGCATGTATATGTCATTGCATTAACAGCAAAAAATTAGTTTTTCATTTCTTCTAGGCCTGGCTTTTGAACCTCATCAGAAAAAAAAATAAAAATATGCATCATCTTTAGTATCTGCATTTTGACTAAGCAGGCAAATTATTTCTTTTCTGGAAATAACCTAAGAGAAATGAATTAATCCATGTTTCCACTTAAATTTAGCAATTATCAGGCCTAAAGTTGATATGGTATGTGGGTTTTGTAATAATTATTATAAGGCTTGAAAATAAACCTGTTCTGGATTAGAATGAGATTAAAACGTCTTGATGTTCTCTTTGAATACAGAAAAGAAGCTTGCCTACTGAAGGGCTCAGTGGTGTGCATAGTTGCCTAGCGTACCTCCTGGTTAATATTCAAGTTTCTGCTTGATTCATGCAAGGGAATTTAAGCTTTTGCTCTCCTATGTGATATCTCAGCCCAATCCTCTTTTGTTCATTTTCTCCTGGGTGAGCTATTTCACTTTTTATGAAGATTTCAGTGTCTGCTGGCCAAGCAGAGTGAGAGGGACCATGTCCTTAGCCTACCAGAGCTTGGTTGTTCACGCGTGACGTGCTTCCAAACAAACAAACCAACCAAACAAAAAAAGGTGTTTTTTTTTTTTTTTTTTTTTTCCTGAAGGAGTCCTTCAAAAAGAGAGTGAAAAGCCCATGCCCTCGCAGTCAGGTTTTTGCTTTCAGCAGTGAGGATTGGTTTCATTTGGTGGCAAACAGCCTATGCTTCATTTGGAGAAGGACCTGGGGGTCCTGGTGGTTGACAGGTTGACCATGGGCCAGCAGTGTGCCCTCGTGGCCAAGAGGGCCAATGGGATCCTGGTGTGCATTAAAAGGAGCGTGGCCAGCAGGTCAAGGGAGGTGATCCTCCCCCTCTACTCTGCCCTGGTCAGGCCTCACCTGGAGTACTGTGTCCAGTTCTGGGCTCCCCAGTACAAAAAAGACAGGGATCTTCTGGAAAGAGTCCGGCGGAGGGCCACAAAGATGATACGGGGCCTGGAGCATCTGCCCTATGAGGAAAGGCTGCGAGACCTGGGTCTGTTCAGCCTGGAGAAGAGAAGGCTGAGAGGGGATCTCATCAATGTGTATAAATACCTGAGGTGTGGGAGACAGAGGGATTTGGCCGACCTCTTTTCAGTGGTTTGTGGGGATAGGACAAGGGGCAATGGCCACAAGATAGAGCACAGGAAGTTCTGCACCACCATGCGAAAGAACTTCTTCCCGGTGAGGGTGACGGAGCACTGGGACAGGCTGCCCAGGGAGGTTGTGGAGTCTCCTTCTCTGGAGATATTCAAGGCCCGTCTGGACGCCTACCTGGGCAGCCTGCTCTAAGGAACCTGCTTTGGCAGGGGGGTTGGACCTGATGATCTTTCGAGGTCCCTTCCAACCCCTTCAATTCTGTGATTCTGTGATTCAGTTGGCCCTTGCTGGTTTCTTTCTCCATTTCCATTTCACCCTATGCATGCTTGCTAATCTGCTCCAGTTTGGCAGTTACGCACTCTCCTAGCAAAGCTCTTGGGCTTTGCAAATTACCAGTATATTGTTAGCCCAAATGTACACAGATAGTTATGATACCTGTGCGTCTAAGCAGTCCTTCCATATGCGTTATTCATATGCCCTGGAGAGAGCTTTCCCTTGTAGTGAATTCTGAACAGAAGAATCATAAAATCATAGAATCATAAAGGTTGGAAAAGACCTCCAAGATCATCTGCTCGAACCGTCCCCCTACCACCAATATGACCAAGAAGGTCAAGAAGAGAACCAGTAGTACTAAAGGACTAGGAAAATGTCCAGGCCTACAAGAAGAATCCCAATGACTTATGAGTTGGAGGCACTTAAACCCACTTACTGGGTGATTGAAGGAGGTAGGTGTTACTTTGCTAAGAGATACGGTTGCTTCTCTGACAGAATCCATTTTCACTTGTGTATCTATCTCTATGGTTGGACTTTTAAAGCTCGAAGTCCACTGAATGATGTGAGCGGTTTTCCTCTCTTTCCTTGTACTTATTCTTTCCACCACTGGGCAGAAGTGGTATATGTCATTTTTCAGAGTGCCATATTTCACACTTCGGTTTAATTTGGCTGATAATGATTTGTTAAGCAAATGTAAGTATGTAGAGCACGTGCTGGCTCTCACACATAAAGCATTCAGTCACTTCAGCAGTTCCTTTAAAATCCCACTCCTGCCTTATAAAAGCTGCAGGTGCAAAACAGTTTGCCTCTGTACTAGCTCAAACAGAAGATAAAGGTAATATGTAATATGTAACTTTGTATTCAGCATAGCTCCTTGGCCATTATAATGTAAGAAGGGGACAGGGTTGGTAGTTTCCATCAAAAATACATATTCCAGTGAATGGCCTTGCTCTTACCCCTTGACCTGTTTAAGAGAAAGGACAACTGATCATGACAAGCACCAAGCCTGTGACAATGAGCAAGCATGAGCATTAGAAAATATGGCTTTTCTTCTTGCATTTGGTGGGAAGAGCTATTTTTGAGATTCTTTTGATCTCTGGTCCCCTAACTATAAGGCGATTCTGCTCTCAGAAGTTACATCATTTCTAAACCTTATTTTAGAAATGGAGGAGGGGGGTTTTCAAGTCAAGGAGAAACACCATATTCTTCTAATTTTCCTCTCTCTCCAGTATGTATTTCAAGATATCTTTCAACAGAATTTTCTTACTTTCTTCGGGCATCCCGCAGATTTCTGTTCTTATCCCATTTCCTTTTCATCAGTGAGCTTTTTAGCCTCGTCTGCTCTTATGGATTCAATATCGTCCCAACACTGGTGTTTTGAATTTTTCTCTCTCCACTCTTGACTAGTCTCTATTTACACACTACTGCATCGTGGCATGTTTCCCTTGAGGTACTTCTTTATCCACTGAAATTCAGGAAGGACAAAACCAAGCTCCTTGCTCTGTGAAAGCTGCTGTGATGTTTCCTGTGACCTAGGCCCTTCTGCCTGGCTTTTCTCTGTCTCTTAATTCTAGGCCATGCCTAAGTCTTGCCACTTTTTTGATGTAGTATATCAAATATAGCTATCAAAATGTAGCTATCAAATAGGAGTCATTCCTATTTATATTTTTGGTGGTACTTGGCCAACAGTGTGTTTTCTGCTTCAAGGATAATATTGGTGTGGTGATCAAAATCATACTTGCAGTAGTAAACACAAGAGGCTATTTTCTAGCCTCTTAAAAAAATGTTAAAACAGGAAAAAGTGAAATTTTAGGGAAAAAAAAAACACAACTATTTAAACTGAATAGTTTTTTTAAGGTAATTCTTCACTGCAGATTTATCTTTTCAAAAATTATATTATTTTGAGAACGTAAAAAAAATCATTACTCTTTTGAAATAAGGAACTACTTTTCATCTCAGCTAACCTGGAAATGACCAAGAGGATCATTTTTCTCGTGTATTAAAAGAAAAGCTTTTTTTTTTTTTTTTTTTTAACTGAAGTTGGGCATAGAACATGGCAAAACAAAAGATAATTACAGAAAAATAAGTGAGAAAGTGATTTATAGTGAAATTTGCATTTAAAAAGTTATTAGTGCATTTTGAAAGGTAAAGAGTTTCAGAATATTAAAAATATATATTTAAACATGAAAGAAAATTCAAATTAAGCTGTCATATGAGTCCAGTCACACACAGCTGTGCTTTTTTTTTTGTATTTTCTTTAAGGAGCAGGGTTAAGGAATGATTTTGAATGGGGATCATATTTTACTGGCCAGCATTTCTGCTATGGGAAGAGATACGTGGAGGAAATGCTTGTAGAAAACTTTTAAGACTGCAAAACACAGATGCCCTTTTGAAAATTAATATCTCGTGTTTTGTGGAAAGTGTACTAGAAACTGGAAGAACTATGTTTATGCAAAGGTGTGGGATAGAAATGCAGCTGACTAAAACGAGACATTTCCCACACTTCCTTACCAATTACCTCAACCCTGGCTTAGGCTTGGGCAATAATTAGAGCTGTGCCGGTCTTTTCCTGAGCACAGGCTGGCAAGGATGTCAAACTGCAGCAAACCACGGCCAGGGTATTTGGTGAAGTGGGTGGCAGCAAAAGATCAGATTCTGATTTAATGTAGTGCTTTCGATCAGGTTTGTGTTGTGGTCCAGAGGTTAGAGGGAAGCGTGCTGCTCATTTTGCCCATAATCTTACTCATTATTTAAGCAGCTACTGATCAGGAGGTTGGAACACAGGCAAGGAAAGAAAAGAGGCTGGATAAAAATAGTTAGAACGAAGAGCTCTTTTTTTTTTTACCTATTCTCTCACTGAAGTGAGCTCTGTTTTGATGATTTTCCTTGACAGAGAGGTAAATTGTGAGACATGTTATTTTTCCGGTTTAGGTGGAGAGAAGGGCGCACTTGAAATTATGGCATGTGGTTATAAAAATAGCTTTTCCAACACAATGCTACCTACGCCAATATTACAAAAAAAGTGAACTCTCACTAGAGTAAAATCTGTCAGAAACAACACCTGCATAAAAGAATTATGCAGAAAACACATACAAAGTGGAAGGCCAGGCCAGGAAATCTTTTCAGTGTTTAGCTCAGCTGAAACGAAGGGGATTCATTTCCTACTAGGTAAGTGTGGGTTCAAATGCATTGCTTGATTGCAGGGAACTTCTGACATAACAATAGAGCCTGAAGATGAAAGTATTATCTGTAGATTTACTTTAATACTTGGTATTTATGCACTGGAAGTAGGCATAGAAGGAAATTTTGGAAATGAATGCATATTTAATTTTGCTGGTGTGTGTGTACACACAGGTACTGAAGTTAGAAATGCCGCTGTATGCATTGAATGGATAATGAATGCTATTAGTAGAAGATGCTCTTTAATGAGCAAGATGAGGGATTTGCCACTTTTCTTCAAAGATAATATTCCTAATAATATCAGACCCACTGCTTTGGTCTGTAGTTGATAGAACACAACACTATTTCTACTTAATTAAAAAAAAAAAACAAAAACCAACAAAAACAAACAAACAAACAAACAAAAAAAAAACAAAACACCACAAACAACAACTTTCAAAGTTAAGAGAAGCTATAAGCAAAAGTCCCCTGATCCTTTAAGGATACATTTCCACTGAAACCAAGCTATAGCTTTTCAGACTGGTAGGGACTATTTCATCCTGTGTCTGGTCTTCTGTAAAATTTATGTCAGAGAATTTCACGTTACTGCTCCAACACTCGATCATACTTTGCGTTTGGCCAAATGTCATCCTACACAAAATCATTTAGTCTTCCTTTGAAGACAGATCTGCTGCTTTTGTTGAATACAGTGTTCAGGAGAGTAAATACGGATTCACTAAACACCCTGATGTACATCTTAAGCGAGTATCATGTAGCATAGCTTAATGGATGATGTGTTTCACTGAGTCACGGGAAATCTGAATTCTGTTTGTGATTGTCTCTTTGTTCGCATTGTCTGTGAAAGCCTGAACCTCTACAACTGACGGGGGGTGAGAGAAATGGGAGGCACCCAAATGCACTATCTGTGCACTGTGAGATGGTAACGAGAAATCAGCACACCACATTATCTTTTTATATCTACTTCCTGACATTAAATGTCATTTCACAAAACATCCAAGGCTCGTCAACTGACTGTATCTTAAATATGACTGTATTTATCAGCAGGATAACAAAAGGTGGACAGGCTACTGTAAAGAATTATTTGTAAAGATTGCCATCGTACTGATTAGATTGAAGATAATTGGAGGGAGGTATCTGAAATGTGGATAGCCTCTGAAGACAAGGCTAAAGGTGGATAAAAGTGTTCTCTGGTGGGTACCACTCAGAAGGGAGTCAAGTACTGAAAGGATGACCAGAATCAGAAAACTGTAAAGTGACCTTAGGTGAATAAACTTTTATTTCTGTGTCTCAGGAAAAATAAGGATAATGTTACTGCGTTTCCCTGTAAAGTGTTCTGAGATGATTAGAAAAGGGCAGTACAGTATATGCATTGTGTGGTATTGTCTGTTTATTTACAACCTGAAATTTGTCCTGCATCGGGGAGCCTCAAGCTCATCGTCCTTACCACTGATTTCACTGCAAGTGTCTGTAAAAAGCAGAAACAGTCTTTGTTGCTGCCTCCTCATGCGATAGATGTCCTCTTTCATTCATTAGCTGATATATCATGGTTTATTACATCTGTAAGATATAAAGGCAAATATATCTAAAGAGAATCTAAAAAAGCCAACAATCTTAAGTTTATTAACAACGGTAACTCTGGACTATAAATCACTGTTTACGTGAGGCCATTAAAAAGGCCCTGATTCTGGACTCTTCCTGTAAAATCTTGTGTTAGGCCTTTAGGATTTAGCTTACAGCCTTCTAAGAAGGCAAATCTTAACTAGATGAAATTATAAAGTTAACTGTGAGGTATGAGCTCAACCACTCTGCGTTTTATTATTAGCTGCAGTATGTGGCTGAGTACACAGAGCAGAGATACTCACATCTGTAATGAATAACTATTTTTTTTTCTACACGAAGCTCAAACATATATTAGCACAGCCTATTTATCTGAATGAACCAAGGCTGCAAATAATTAAGGAATCTACTCTGGGAATACTTACACCATCATAGAAGCTGATTTTCATTCAAGTTGTATCAAAAGAAACCCCAGCAACCTCGCTCAACTCGTTTTACACACAAATGCCATTCGTCAGCCTGGATTACTTGCTGCAAACGGCCCCATTATTTTTATGTGTTTATTCATCCTTACCGAAGGAGTTAGCAAATTTCATCTTGTCCTATGTCTTGTTTGGTGCACAGGGGGGCTGCTGGTGTGAAGACTTAATTTCTTTTACTCTGTATTAGCAGTGCTGTTGTGTGCTTTCCTTGTGATTGATAGGCAATGGGGAGCTGGTTGCAGCCGAATTTCTGAGCTGAGGGTTGCAGCAAACAGAGATGTGGTGAGGTTTGTTTTGTCCACCTGTGTTCTCTGTGTATTGCACAGGCCTCAAGGAATGGGTTTCTGCACTTCTGCTTTGTTGACGCAATGTTTTTGATACAAATTGTAATTTTGGTTTTGCAGCGGATAGGGACCCTAATCCAAATGGTGTGTGTGTGTGTGTGTGACCGTTGTGCTGGAACCTATACAAACAGAAGAAAACAATTTCTTTTGTCAAAAAATCTGCAAGAATATATGAAATTCAGATGAGAAAGAAAGAGTTCAACCTCTGGACACATCTAATTCAACCCACTCAACGGGGCATGGTCACCAGCACTAGATCTTGTCAGCCATGACCTTGTCCAGCTCCATGAATATGGAGGCCTTGGAAGCTCCAGGAATTTGGAAGCTCCAGGAATTTGGAAGCTCTTGCTTACCTGCTGCAGTGCTGCGATATCCTCCCTGTGAGCAAGGTTTTCGTAACATCCTACTTGATCACTCCAAACTGCACTTTCTGTCTGTTGCCCCTCTTTGTATCATCTGAAACTATCAACAAGAGTTTGGATCCATCATCTTTCTAATTGCCCCTCAAGTAACTGTAGGCAGCAGCCTATAATTATTTGCTCCCTTTAGCTTCCCAAAGGTTAGGTAATTTATTTGAATATTAATGCCAGCAGACTTTTGGTTTCATTTACAATTCATCCTGGGCTGAGATGCCCAGTGCTGATGACTGGAGTGCAATAAAATCTTTGACTTTTACTTCCGTTCAGTACGCATAATTTGTTTCCATATCCCTCATCGGAGTTGTCTTACCTTTTGGTCCCATGCTGAACATCTCAGTTCTTCCATATGCTCAGTGAAAATATTTGCCCATTTTGGAGCCATGTTTAGATTTTCCATCTCTATTTCATCCTGTACAGAGTATCTACTTTCTCTTTCTTCATTCTGTTTTATGTCTGAAGACTCCTTTGCTTTGCTTTTTAATTTGACTTGCAACGTTAATTAAGCTTAACTTTTGGCAGTTCTTTATTCCAATAGTAGTTGACCTCTAATAGTATGGTTTTACTGCATGCTGCAGATCCTGTTCCTCCACAGAAAGCCACTGATTGAAAAGTGATTTCTTGTGAATGTAAGGATTTACTTTCATAATATTCTAAGTCCAGGTTCTACACAGAAAACTGGTGATAGTGTTGACATTGTTTATGCTAGTGTCTCTTAGCTTTATATTAAAATGACTGATACTATTTGTAAAGCTTTATGGAGGTTTGCAGGTTTTTAGTTTAAATGTTTAGTTGGTTTTTGGTTTAAATGTCACTGCGAGTTATAGTTATATATAATATAAGGCTGGTGCACTTACTCTAAATTAGAAAAGAAATATATTGGGCACAGTTTTTATGGTTGCATGTCTGCTAAATCACCTCTGCATTTCACAGCTTTAGGCATTGGGAAATATTTATAGGTTTTGCTTAGGAGTTTATACCAGGTTAGATACAAAAAATTCTCAAGTTAAGGCTCAGAAGAGTTTGTTTTTGTTGTTGTTGTGCATTACTTTGCAGGTGTTTCCCATTGTGCTAGAGAAGAAAGGTTGGACGTGGTGCTTAGGGATACGGTTTAGTGGGTAACATTGGTAGTAGGGTGATGATTGGACCAGATGATCTTGGAGGTCTTTTTCCAACGGTTATGATTCCATGATTCTATGATTCTAGGACTCATTAGCAGTGCAGGAAAGCTGCTAATTGGCTAGCTCAACATGAGCCAGCAGTGTGCGCTTGTAGCCCAGAAGGCCAGCTGTGTCCTGGCCTGCACCACCAGATGTATGACCAGCAGGTTGAGGGAGGGGATTGTCCCCCATCTGCTCTGCCCTTGTGAGGCCCCACTGGGAGCACTGCGTCCAGGTCTGGGGCCCCCAGCACAAGAAAGATGTGGAGCTGTTAGAGCAGGTCCAGAGGAGGGCCACGAAAATGATCAAGGGGCTGGAGCACCTCTCCTGTGAAGACAGGCTGAGGGAGCTGGGGATGGGGAGATGTTCAAGACCAGGTTGGATAAGGCCCTGGGCAACCTGCTATGGTGGGAGGTGTCCCTGCCCATGGCAGGGGGGTTGGCACAGGATGGTCTTTAAGGTCCCTTCCGACCTAAACCATTCTATGATTCTGTGAAGACGTTCAGAAGTAGGCCACAGACCAAACACAGTACTCACAGGACACCATGAAAATATTTGATCTAGAAAATGTTTGCACAATATTTTCAATGTTGTTTACTTTAGCCCTGTCAAAACCTCTCTGTATCTTTCCTCAAAAAACGTCATGGCTTATGCTCACCCCCTTCACGTTACTCATCCTGCAGCCTTGAGAGATCAGTCCAGTCTCTGGGGGCTTATAAAATGATTCTCCTTTGCCTTCAGGGTAGCTTCTTCAAAGAATTGCTTTCTCTCATATTCCTGTAGGCTTAGGAGGAGCTTTCCCGAACAACTTCAAAGATATTTTCCATTGTTCTTCAAATATCTTATTATCTGTAAAGTGCGATCACATTTTAGTATATTTTAGTTTTGAGAAGAAAAGAGTATTTCCATGAAAGGTTATTTCAGAGCAGCTCCATGCAATTCAATATAACTTTAAATTATATAAAGGATCACAGCATTTGCTCGTTCATATCTCAGCGTGGACTCTGTACCCATTGCCAAGTTATCTATTCCAACATTTTAGAATTCAGCTTATCATTTTATTTTAAAGACCTCCCATTTTTTATTGCCGAAAACATACTTAAGAAATAAAATGCTCTAACTTTTCCAACAGTTGCATTCAATTTGAAGGATCTAGTAAACATTACTGAAGCACAGCTAAGGGAAATCCCTTATGGCTAATAAAATTTTGGTAGTAATAGCAGATAAATTTTGGAGTTTTCATAATAGATTATCTAAAAATCTCCAATGCAAAATGTAAAATAAAGCAGGCCCAGAAGCTACTGTATAGTTTTTAAGCTATCATCAGATTCTACAGAGAATCTGAATAAATGTGATAATTTTCAAACTATTGATATTCTGGCAGAAATGTTGCTACTTCTTTATCCTATTGTTACCAGTGTTGCTCTTAAGAGTTTCAGAGTGCATTTTGTAGGTTTTTGTACATTAGCGAGAAGATTTTCCTGCCTCCCAGTAGTTCAATTTTAACCATTTGGACAGTTTCAGTCCATTCAAACTGTCTTTTAGTAGGAGGAAGTGTAGTAATTTATTCTTACAGGGATGTTGTGACTCCAACACTCCCTTCTCTTCCTGTTGCTTGATCCAATGTAATTAAATAATAGATTTCATTTCATAACTTTGCAGTAGCAATAAAGAGGAAATTATGTTCAGAAAGCATGTTTATTTTTTTTTCCCCAGCCTTTTCATGGCTTAAAAGTGATTCTTTCTCTTGGTGCTAAAGTAATGTGAAACAGCCTTTTCAAACTTATGTCCTTGGGAGATGAATGTTAATTAAAGAATGAACATTAAATAGGAGTTAGGAAATCAGTGCCATTTTTTAGACACAAATATCTGTTGTTCAGATTTTACATTTGTGCTGCTTTGTGTTGCTTGCTTTTCTTTCTCTGAGCAACAGCTCTCTTCTTTTTTCTTTCTTTCATCTTCCCAAGAGAAAATCTGTTGTGTTCATGTTATCATCTGTACAATTTAACTTGGATTTTTGAAGCTTTGAGAATTACAATTCATATAAATAACGAAAAATAAAAAGAAAGAAAATACAGCAAACCAACAAAACAGATATACAGGTGGAACTTCCTTCCTTCTTATTTTTACATGAAAATGGATCTACCTAGAACTGTGCCTATTGTTTTTATAAATTTCTATTTTTTTATTTATCTTGGATTACATTATTGGGAGAATGTTGCTCTAGATTTAGTATTTTGAAGGTATTTTGAAATAAACTGGAGAGAGAGATTTATTGAAAAGTAAAAGGGAAAAAAATCTTACAACTTCCTCTTTCTCATAAACATTTTGCTATACTTCTGATCATACTGTGTGACAAACGTTTGACAAATGTTTTTCCCTAAAATTAAAGAACAGACTGAGACTTTATCTAGTGTCATAATGTGCACTCCAAATAGATATTACAGTTGGAAAAGGATTAAAATTAAATGATTTTTCTATTATTGTTTTCCCTTCCTTTTGTTATTTTGGGCACATCATGCAAGATATACATTTGTACGTCTGTCAGAATTCTTCAGGCACTACAACTTACCTTAAGCCCAGTAAGTCTTGTCTAAAACATCCAAAAACCTTTTAAATCAGCAGCCATTGACATGCATTATGTTTGCATTATTATATTTATCTGAGCAATCATCTAACATTTAGTTGCAGTCACCACTCAAACTGATAGGCTCCTATCTGGTGGACACATTCATTTGAGCAGATGAGAATAAAAATACAGAGAAAGACCAATGTGAATAATTTCAGATAAAATATTTTCGCCTACAGTCTGCCACCAATAACACAGTTTTTCCAAGTAAGAATATAACAGCATGTCTCTTCAAAGCTGTGAAAAATTTTGGTTTTCTAATGGGAAAAGTTGCCATTTTGCATTTTTGATTGAACCTGAATCCCTTTTTTCCCCTTCTGTCTGCCAGTCTAGATTTTCCAAACAGTATCTTACTTACGTCCTTTATGGGATTAATTTTTTAAAGTATGTTTTTGTCCTTCATTTCAAGGTGTTTGAAGATAATTTTTTGTTCTGACTTTGCTATCGGTTCAGCCAGAGGATAAAGGTCTTGTCATCTCTATATTCAGCACACTGATGGGTGTCTAGCTCTTCATAAACCTACTTGCTTTGCAGTTCTTTCATTAGCCTGAGGCTTGTTCTAAGAGCACTTTATCTCTGTGCCTGGAATAGGTAAATATATGTCTTATTTTCCCCATGACAAACTGTGAAGCCTGATTCCAATTTGCTGTCATGTGGAGAGGAAGAGTATTTATTTAGTGTCCTGGTGAAACTAATATAAGTCAATGATTATTTTCCTGTGTGAGCAATGTAAGGATGCAATTTTTAAACAAATGTTAATCTGCAGCAATGGGAGAAAGAAACCTGTTTATATTAGATGGTCTCTCAATCAACGGGGAACAGTCATTTTCTGCTTGCAGCATTGGAAACTGCATAACAATAATCCTGAATGGTGGTTTGTTTTGGGATTTGAAACCAAAGGATAGGAAGCTGTGGGTATAATGTAAACCTCTGCTGGTTTGCATACTACAGGAGTATTTGAGAAAGAAAAGGAATAGAAATAATTGGTACAGAGGAAATAAGACTGAATTGATACACTAAATATCAGAAAACTGATAATTTCTCCAGTTCTTAAGAAGGGTAAATTCTAATTGTTGGTTTGTTTGTTTTCCCTAAAGGAACAGCAAATGTATTTATTGATAAAAAGACTACACATTCTCATTTTTCAGAAATAACATTTCATAGCAAAAAGGCATCGAAAGACGTAACTTAGATGGAAATAATACTTAGAGTTGAGATTCATGACTTGGTATAGCTCTAGTGATACTGCTATAAAAATGAAACAACAAGTTGTGAAAGTTTGAATCCAAATGTAATAAGTTCTATTGTAATTTCCTCAAAAGGAACAGTATTTATTTAGTTTTGATAAAGGAAAGTTTGCTGCCACCAATTTACAGTTGTTTCTCAGCAACACCGCTAGTTCTGCAGAAGACTATACCGTCATTTCCCTCAGATGGCATTTTTCAAGCTGATTTTTTTCTTTCCTATAATTAAAAACAATCAACCAAGCAACCAACCAAAAAAAAAATAGATTAATAGTTTCAAAGTCTGTATTTTTGCCTGCTATTATCACCAGCAATGAGAGAGCATCAGCAGTGGTCATCTCCAGTAGGATACCAAGTTTTGAATTAGCAAGGCCTATGTAGCTGCTGAATAATTTTACCATATTAAAATTGGATTCAGTGAGTCTGAATACTTTTCTGCATTTAGAAACTTTATAGTTTTAATGCTGTTTGTATCATTTCACTTAGTTTGGTCAGTACTGCCTACTATAAAAATCAAGTGTGCAACAGGGCTTCTATTGTTTCATGGAGGGTGGAAGAATTATAGATATAAAATCCTGGCCCAACATGTTGATTTTGGAATTAGAATTGAAAGAAAGAAAAATAGGAAAAAGTCATGCCTGAAGCTTAACTTGAAATGTACTTATTGTTCATAGATGCATTAAATTATTTCCCTGTGTGATAGAAAATGCAACAGCAAGATCTAATTTGAGAAGCTGATCTTAAACTATTTTTGAAGGAGAAATTAAAAAAAATAATTAGACTGCTTTAAAGCTCATCTTTTTTTTTTTTTTCCAAATAGCAGTATTAATTTCACCATTTACTTGGAAATTTAATTTCCTTATTTAATCTACTTAAAATCATACAGTCTTTAATAGATGCAAATCTTCACTTTTTGTAGCAGGGCCTAGGCTGTTGGACTTTAAAAATAAGTTATCATTCCTCTAATAATTGTGCCTGTTTATCTTTTAAACACAAATGGTTCAGAGTATCAACAAACGGTGCAACAAAGGTAAGCTCCTGCAGCCCAGAGTGTTTTCCTGTCTGCTCCATCCCATGGGCAGAGGCTGGGCAGTTTTCTAAAAGCTGTGTACATTTTTCTTGTCTCTGTCTTTTATATTTATGTGCTTAGAAGGATCATGTTTGACACATGAAGAACAGCAAAGTGCAGCGTGCTCTGCTCTTGCTACTCGCACTCCATACAAGTGCCTGATACTGACTGTGTTGCTTTAAAAAAGAAAAAGGCAAAAACAAAAACAAGATCCAGCCACAAATAAATAAATAAATAAATAAACACACAGGAAAAAAAAAACCTCCAACTTTTTATATAAAAAATATAAGTATGTGGGTTGTCAGTAGAATGAAGAGAGATTGTAGTGTCAAAATTATACTAGATGTTTAAATAAATGGGAAGAAAAACAAAATACCATTTCTTCATCGCACTAATCTTTAGAAGTTTCTGATAGCAGCAGTATGGCTAAAATGTCCGTGTTGAGGTGTAAGGATCTTTCCAGGAGTTCACAGCTTTAATCTGAGTAAAGGACTGTTTTCTCCCACGACAGTTCGACTGTCTGACTTTAGATGTATACCAACTGCTTGTCACCTTTAATGCCAAACCCACCGTTGTGGGACCTGTAGACAATAGGTCCAACCTGCTTGTTGCTGGAGATCCTTTGGGTATTCAGAATGGGCTGCAAAATCTCTATTTGCAGCTCCCAGCTCTTCAGGCTGCCCGACCACTGCAAGCCAAAAGCCAAATGCCATAACCACCTGCTAGAAGGAGGCAGTAGAGCATGCTTCAGACATGAAACAGTAAACTGATTTTGAAGGAACAAATATAACAAATGGCACACTTGAAAACAAGTTCTCTGTGAATTTCTGGGAGTGAATGACCACGGGATATGAAGTGACATTTTCTTACCCTCATGAGCCGTATGTACCAAAATTCACTGTACATTGAGCAAGAAAATGCTCCGCTGAAGCCTCAAAATGGGATGCAAAGGTTTATCTGCTTCAGGTCACTCATCGTCACCTGGTGATGCATTAAATGCTCTTCAGTAAAATATACCTAGATTTGATAACATACCTAACAACAGCAACATTGATTGTCTTTTCATCTGCAGGTGATGGTTTTATGCTTTAGACAGCTTGAGGTGATTTAGTCTTGCTGTTTAACCCTTGAATGGTGATCCTAAATCATTGCCTTGTAGAGTGCTCTAATAGACTCCGTAACGGGATTACCCACTCAGGATGCATGAAGCGCAGAAAGCTTGTCCCTGTGCTGACCTGGGGGAACAGAGTTTGTGTTTTTCCTGCGTGTGTCAGGATTAGAGGGTCAGGTGTCAGAGCTAGATGTATGTGAGAAATTATAGGGAAATATTTAAATGAAAAATTTTAATCATATGTTTAATTACTTTCAAAGAAGTATTGGGACATTTGGCCTAGAATACATTCACGGCACTGTACCTAAACTCAGAATTTCTATTGGTATTTTTATAGTTGCATACTTTTGATATACAAAAGATTGGGGGGGGAAAAAAAAAGGCATTTAAATGCACATTTAATAACAAAACAACCTTCCTGCCTCGGAGAAGTTTTCAGCCAGGTGAACTGTGTTCTAATTTTCCTCTACAATAAAAACAAAATCATAGCTGTTGAAGCATTATTCTTGGCTCTCAGCGGCTTGAAGGCATGCAAACATTACCATTTTGTCTCCATTCTACAGTTTAACTGGAAGGATTATGTCACAACGTAGTGTGTTTGTTTTCCAGCTTTTTGTCTGTTTGTCCGTCAAGACGTTTTTGTAGAAGTATCAGTGATTGTTGACTTTGGAGGTAGGGGAAGAAAAAATAATTAGGAGAAAAAGCAGACAGCGCCATTGAAGTAACTGTGCTTCTGTCATAGGAGAATGAATGCTCCTTTCAACAAATCTATAATTTGCAAAAGTTGCAAAAAGAAAATAGCCGTAAGGTGACTGTTAACATACTTCAGTTCATCCTGCCAAGAAAGTTAACTTCATAAAGTCATTAAACCAGTGATTACATTTTAAAATATTATTCCCTAGCCATTTCTTCTTAGACTTTAAAATATAGTTACTGTATATACTACTTTCTTTGTAATGTGAAAAATTGTAAAATACACTTATTTTTCATAAACTCCTAATTATTAACAGAGCTATTTGTGCTCCTATAGTGAAAGTCATTTCAACACTTCCGTTATTTAAACTTCACTTTTAGGGGTTCATAATTTGGCTGTAATAAAAAATAAATTCAGACTCCAGGGTCTGAAATATTGCTTGCTGGTATGGGGAAATTTAGCCTGGTTTTCTTTAAGAAGCTAAGTAATTTGGATTGCTGACTCTTCTTCAAGATAATCCAAAATAAGATATTTTCCACACTAAATAACACTAGTCATTAAAAAAATTTAGGAAAAGCCACTGAGTATGGTGGAACTGCTGCTGCCCTGTATTCTGGGACTGGTGCTCAACAGAGCTGAGGCTCGAAGAAGGGCACTTGTGGGACCTTCTTGCCATGTCTTCACTGTTGCTCTTCCAGAAGGGCGGCTGTAACAGCAGGTGGGGAAAGTTCCCACAGCCCCGATAGCATCGTTTCGAGTCCCTGGCAGTAGACCCACTGCTCGTGAAGGAAGAGCCCGCAGTGCTTCCACTGCAGCCAGAAGCAAAAGACCTACGGACATCAAGGTCGCGTAGCTGAAAATTGCTTTCCTGTGATGCTGAACGCTCAAGTGCTCCAAAGTGGATCGTTTCTTTGGTGCAGCTTCCTCAAGTCCCCCTTCATCCCGTAATACAGCCGCGGTAATGACTCAATGAGGCCTTCAGCTCCGGAAATTAAGGAATCGGGGCTTATTGCATATTAATGGCAACTCCGGGACAGTCAAATAAGACAGTTTGTTATAATACTAATTATAGCCAAGCACTCATGTTGTGGTTTGAATGAGTCAATTATGTGTGTGTTAAAACTATAAATACATCTTCCCCCCAACCTAGACTGTGTGGTACGTAATTTTTTTTTAATTGCCTGGATACATATTTACCTGAGCATATCCTGGTTTCCCAGATAAATATGTGTACCAATGCAGAACTCATTATGGTCTGTTTGGATAAATAATCCATATTTTATAACTGTACAGGAAGTAATTATTTTCCTATTTTACTTTCTTTAAGCCAAAGAAATTAAATGCTGTGGGTTCATTACTTAAAATAAAATAGATGCAAAAGTCGAGGTAATGTGAGAATAAAGTTTTCATTGTTTTGGTAGAAACTGAGAATATTATTCCAGATTTTGATCTTGTGTTTAGCCCAGAATAACTCCATTAAAATAAACAGTGTTATTCAGGATTTACTTAGATGCAAATGGGACGTGAATTTGGCCTCCTATCCTTAATCCCCCTTACTTCACTGGGAATTCCTGCCAGTAGCTTGCACACGATCTTTGCTTTAAACGACATTGTCAAGTATTTATCATTTGGAAAAATAAGGTATTTCAGCTGCATGGAGAAATTAACTGATATGAATTATGTAACGAGAAAATTAATGTCTTACAGTTATGGTCCTATACAGAATTATAGAAATCATGGAATGTTTTGGGTTGGAAGGGACCTTAAAGCCCATCCAGTTCCAGCCCCCTGCCATAGGTACAACACCTCCCACCAGCCCAGGCTGCCCCCAGCCCCATCCAGCCTGGCCTTGGGCACTGCCAGGGATGGGGCATCCACAGCTCCTCTGGGCAGCCTGTTCGAATGCCTCACCACCCTCTGAGTGAAGAATTTCTTCCTTATATCCAATCTAAACCTCCCCTCTTTTCAGTTTAAACCATTAGTTTAAAGCCCCATGCATTAGGAAAGTAGAACATACTTTGATGGCGGCTATTTCTGCCATTGTTTTATCTGATATTGGGAAGAGCTGCGTTGTGTTATCACCATGCCAAGGCCAGTTTTTCTAATACTTTTAAGCTTAGTGGGACCAAAGTCAGCCTTGGCATAAATCCATTAACTTCAATAGATTTACACCAGAGATGAATATTGTCTCATTCTTGGAAAATTTATTTTTATCCAACTCTTTATATTTTATGTTAGAAATATAAGTAGCCTGTGTGCCCTCAAACTAATCAGAATAAGAAACAGTTTTGCTTATGCCAAAAAATAGAACTATCATTTTTCACATTCTTACATTTTTCAAGTGAGTTTCAAGTAAGATTATATTACTGTGACTTCTGAATTCCTGAAATCTCTCTGGTCTTTGTGACTGCAAGGGCCAACAGTGTTTCAAGGGGAAAATCTGAAACTCTTCCTGCAGTATGTTTTGTGTTGTGCGTACTAGATACAGTTCACATTTTGTATGCATATGATTAGTGTGGAAAAAAATTAATGTAGTCCAGTATTATGATTTATGGACTGAATCTCTTGCCCACTGAACACTTGCCAAAAAGAAAATCTTTCCCCCTCTCTCCTCCTTTGGATATTAGAAACAGCTACTGTTTTTGTTGATCTTTTTAACTTCTGAATAGGCCTATTTCAAGTCATAGCAGCATGGGAGCTCAGATTAATAATATACTTATTCAGCCAGTGATACTGAGTGAAACCATTGCTAGTGTGAGTACGAGGGGTAGGATTTCTTTAAATTATTTTCAGGTGCATTCATGCATTTCTGAAAGAAGACTATAGAGATATTTGAAAATAAATGAATTTTCTGTTTACTGATCATGTTACAGGTGTGTATGAGTTTTAATATCAAGAATTTAAGATGTCGCTTTTGTACCGGGCTCACAGTCAGTCCATCCATCAGATGGTTAACAAGGACAAGAGCAAAGAAATGACCAAATCCAACCTTTTTGCACAATGTTTTTAAACCTAGAGGAAAAGGCGAATTCCATGGTGTGAGGCATCCTTTCTATCCCACCTACTCTACGGCACCGTCTTGAGCTGGCACCAAAGGCTAGGGAAGGAGCAAATCCCATTGACTTCTCTCCCAATTTGGGTTTGACCTTAGCCCAGCACTTTGATAAGCATCAGCTTGTGCAAGTTTGGTATCTAGTCTTGGGTTGCTCTGATGTGATGTGTTTGTGTGTAAGCGAGCCCACCTTCCTCTAAGTCACCAGCCCTGCACCTACTGAAAGCTGGGTCCAAGGCTGATGTACTCAGTCCCTTCCAAAGAGATTTTTGCCCTTTATAGCACATTTGAGCAGTTTGGGGCCTTCAGAGTCATGGCCATTGTGACCGTCTCAATAGAGGTGAGGACAGTTCTTTGCTTCACACTCGTTTTGCTGCCATTCATAAAATTGGGGGGCATTCATCGTTCAATCCCATTTGAAATTTACCTTTTTCATATCTGAATGGCTGGATCTGCTCAATAGGTGTTTTTTCAATTATTTTAATAGAGTCAGTGGTTCCTATCAATTCATTTTCTTTCTCTCAAATGAAATAAGAGTATGCCTAAAAACGTCTTCATGTGGGTATGGTTTGTACTAATGATAAGTCAAGTGAGATAGAGTTTCTTTCCAAAAATACTTAGGTAAGCTGTTTAAAATTAGTATTTGTTATTCTAAAAAATTGTGAGAGGGATCAGCCATCCTTCCACAGTTGCAGATAAAGTGCTATGGCAAGAATTTGGCATTTTTACATTGCCTGAGAGAATTATATGTTCATTTTCTCGGCTAATGTGGTTCAAGGAAGAAAAAAAAAAAAGTAATGCAGTGCTTTTCAAAAGCGATCATTTTAAATATAAACAAAAAAGCTTTTGCTTGAGATTTGTCAAAAGTCTTTCAGTCTTTTCGTAAAATTGTTATTCCCTTTCCCACTAACAAGAGCAGAGTGAGTGACACCTTTGAGAGTCCCAGCTTGTATTTAAGTGCATAGCTTTATTTTGCTATGTACTACCATGCAAAAATATTATATGAACTTATTTTAAAAACCTAGTGATTGGTTTTTTTTTAACACAGAAATGGCCATCCTAATTTATTTGTTTATTTTAGTTACAGCAAGCAGCCGAAGTTTCTCAGCTGAGAGGAGCTCGAGTCATCTCTGCTGAAGATCTCCTCTTCCTAATGCGCAAAGATAAGGTACAGTACTAAGAAGACAGAATTTTCTTATTTTACATAGTAAGCTCCTTATCTTGTTTTAAAGTGTTTGTTTAACCTACATGAAAAGAGTCCATGCTCATGAATAGCTTCATTAAAAAGTACAGCTGCACTGCAACTGTATTTTATTCTACATAGTACAATAATTGCATAATAAGTTAATTAATTCTCATTTTTTTCCAGTAATTTCAATTACAAGTAGATTTTTTGACTAGCATTTGGAGTGGGTAATATACATTAGAGCTCAAAACAATTTCTTAATAACAGTATAAAGATTGATCCTTATCTTTTATATGCCTTTTATGTCTATAAAAAACAATTATTCTAATTTACTATTTATGCAGGGTGTAGATGCAGGTGTCGTGTCTAACAGTGCAATCATTACATTTTCTTCGTCTACGTTGTCAGTAAATCCTGTCTTGCTTTTTCTTTTAAATATTCTTCCTGTATTTCACCAAAATCTCCAAATGTAGGTATGGCATACTTTCTGTGTGAAATATATAGAATAATTTAAAAGTAATCATTTTCTACAAGAACATTAAAGTCATTTTCATTCTTCAAATTTCAGAATTATTCAAAAAACTTACTAGCTATTTTTGTAAACATTATTCCTTCTTCCTCTGTCTCCTTTTCTTGTCCCACCCCTCCCCCCCGGCTTTCTACCCCACTTGTGTTTTTCTTTCCTTGTTTGATAGGTGAAACTAAATGACCAAAAACATATCAAAATAAATACAACCCTAAAACATGAAAACCAATTGCCATTACTTTATCTGACATGATAAGTAAGGGTATATTGGAAATAGTGGGTAATATGGACATCAAATGTCATGGAAGTATGCATTTGTAGGTTTGAATTTCCAAACAAAGCAAAGATTTTGGAGTGCCCTAATGAAGCCTTAATGTCAGCTTTCTGAAAGTGAAACTCATTGCTTTCTCACAGTTGGCAAAGAAGGTACCAAGGAGCTTAAATAAGTACCTTGTTGTACTTGCTATATATGGATTTTCTGCAGAATTAGGAATTATGAACATTATAAAAATATGTATTTACTGAGTATCATATTATATATTTGCATATTTGTGTTATAACGTTAGTCTAAATAAAAAATAATTCTATATAATACAAACTAATATCTTTTTTTTCTCATAGAAAAAGCTTAGAAGGCTACTGAAGTACATGTTTTTTCGAGACTACAAATCTAAAATTGTCAAAGGCATAGAAGAAGATGACATCATTGAAGGTAGAAAAACTACTTAATTTGGGAGGGGGCTGATACTTTATAAATGCCCAGAACAGCTCAATGCAAAGTATTAATGTCTAATATTTATACAAGCAAAAATTAATGATTTCATAGTAATTTAGCTTTTCCATTTGCTTCAAAGTTCAGTTTTTTCATCTACTATCCAAATGATAAGTAACACTGCTTAATGTTATAACTCTGTTGAAGTTAAGAAATAGGTGCTGATTAAAGGGCTAATTGATTTCAGCATGTGCAATTTAAATGTGTCAGCTACCGTGTGCAAGGGGGAGCTGCAATTGAATGGACATTTGTTAAATAATTATCAGAAGCTTTTGTCATGTTTTACAAAATATACCACAACCTGAAGTCATTTAAAAGGACCTGCCTTGATTTTGGTATTGTTGAACATTTTATACTTCAAATATGTCATTTAAAGACTGGGAAACACTTTTGTTTCCCATTCCGTGATGAAGTTTCAGTTTTTAATAACCAATGCATTTAAAGGCAAAGCTCTTTGAATTAAGAAAAGTATTAATTGGTATCATTGCATTTGCTGGTATAAATTTATGCCACTGAAGTGAAGTTCTATTGCTTTATATTAACAGAAGCATTCAAAATTAAAACTTATCACAGTAAATCTAAATCTTGCCATATTTTTATTACAGTATCCAGCAATGTCCATACAACCCTTTTGTATTTAACTTATTTCCTTTCTCAGAGCCTTTTCATTTTTTTTCTCCTTACAATGAATTCCTTGTGTTTAGTTCCTCTGAGCATCCACACTGATGTTAGGCAAACATTGTACTTCTTACTTTAACTTGGTCAATGTGTAGATAAGTTTTTGTCAACTCATTTGAGATTTAATTTGCCTGTGGCATTTTATTTTCACAAAACATGTACGTATATTGTTTCATGCAAGCAATCTGGCAGTATAGCTTCCTACCTGACAGCTTTATTTGTACTGGTAAAGTTTGTGTCACCAGTTAAAACAAATAAACAATTTTCCTAAATCATTTAGATGCTCATGAAAAGCTTCCTAAACACGTTTCATCTGGGAATTAAAGATTGCAATTTCTGTTAGGCTTTGGTAACTGAAGCCATCAATTTTGTCTTGTGAATCTAGTGTCTTTATAGCTGTCACCTTGTTGAGAACAACAGAGATCAATCACCTTGCCCAGGCTTTACTGTTGAGCAGTGGTCCATCACCTGTGGAGATGTATCTTAATGCCTGTGTTATGATTTGCTTTAGGTTGTAGGTAATTTGTGTATTCTGGTGTTCTGTGTGCTTATGAGAAATTGTGTTTCCTCCATATGTTATATTGTACAAGTGAGTTTTTATGCAAACAAACAGTAGTGGTTTCTTCTGCAGCACTGGGGGTTCTTCATTGCAAAATAACAATACATGAACAGTAGACTAGGTTTTTCTAGATCACCAAAAGCATTAGGTTGTACTAGGAAACACTGAAGGGGACTTTTTACTACAGTGCTCCTGGAGCACAGCAGGAGCATCACCTTGGTCAGGTAGCACAATGTGTGTGGGGAGGACAGTAAGAACAGGCCTCTTCTGTATAGTGCATCTAGTTCTAAAAAATGTCCCTTCTAGGGACATTGGTAGATGTTTGCAGTAGCCAAATAATTTAGGTTTGTTGTTCTTTGTTTATCTTTGTTCAGACAAATTCAACAGCAACAGCACCAACAAACGGCAGAAGCTTGCTCAAGACTTTCTCAACTCCATTGACCAGACAGGAGAGCTCTTAGCCATGTTTGAAGATGATGAGATTGATGATGTTAAGCAAGAGCGGATGGAGGTAATTCTTTTGTTTTACTGATATCCATCTCCAGCAGAGAAAACTGTGAAATAGTTCATACATCATGCTGGTCTGATGCCTTTTTTGTGCTGCATATTGTGTCATTGTTATGTTTTTTCTTTTTGCCCAGATGGTCTAAAGGAATCCTATTTCCATATTTTTCCTATTCCTTCAAATGTTTCCTGATATCTAAGCACACATGCTGAGAAGGAAGATTATGAAAGGGTAGTTATGGATCTTTCTGTCTGCCGTGTATTTGTATTTCCCTTCTGCAGAAAGCAGATTCTATTTAAAAACATTTCACATGTATTTTTCACAATTTCTTCTATTTTTCATTCTTCCTCTCATTAGAAAATTATGCCTAAATAGAAGTTGAAGATTCTTGTCATATAATACAGTTTTTGGAAAAAATGAACAATATTCCATGCAAACACACTTCAGTAAATGCTCTTCTCTCCCTCTCACTTTCAAGTCCTATTTTCTGATCTACGTACATATGAAAAATTATGTCTACATTACAGAATGCAGTACCGTATCACTCTTAAAAAGCTAGCTGGGATCAAGAAGCAATGTAGCTGTGTTAGCATGGAAGTCTGCGATAATGGCTTTGATACCAGTTTTGCTTGGTTTCACTGAGGTTTAGCTATACTATCATAAGGCACCATGTCCACAGGAAGTTGCTACATGGACCTTATGATCCCTATTTATGGAGCATCTTCTAGAATGTCGCTTACTTTGAAGTATTAAAAAAATCCAAAGTGTGTATCTGGACTAATTAATAAGTGGGCCAGGGTCAGTTCTCTGGCCCTGAAGGCAGGTGACGTTGGCTAGCTTGGGCTCCTATGGTTCAATTTTCTTTCCACCCAGAACAGGCTGGCCCTGTCCATAGTGAATATGGAAAACGCTTCACAGCCCCCGTTCTTGCCCAGTTCCTGCTCATGTCTTGTGTGGGCAACTTGTGGTCGAGGGCAAAATGGTGCAGAATGTCTGCTTACAATTACACACTAGTACTTGAGCCAATTTCCATAGTTTTTAGTCAGAGGTGTAGGATGCATGGCTGCTGGAAACTTTCTGTTTTTAGAGTGCTTTTTATGCCCTTTCAGCACCAGAACTTGGGTACTTTTCTGTGATGAGGTGGCTGATGCATTCCGTAATATTTGTCTATTTAATATTTGCCTATTTAGGCCACATTTCACTTTAAGGATTCATGGAAAATCCTGAGTAAGAAATAACCTGATTTTTATCCTGCTCTCTCTGGGACTTACCCAGTCACGTTTTCCTTTCCTTCTCCCCAGTACGGTTACTCAAAATCTAATCAAGAATCTATTCTCTCTTAGCATTTGGTTAGGAACAAGTCTCATTTGTCTGCAGCTGAGAATCAGTGTTGTAGAGCAGTTGTTCCCAACCACTGTTTGTGTTTTGGAAACTGGTTCTTTCTTTTCTTTGCTTTGCTTTCATACATATTTATTTGTGCAAAATGTTATGTTTTGCATAAATGCAGGCACATCCTTTGAGCTCATATGCACAAAAATACATAACAGCACTGTTTTGAATGAGTTTGTTATGTGCTTAACCTTCTGCTATTCTTTACATTCTCTTTTCTCATTCCAGTATAACTTTTTTTTTTTTAAGTTTAAAAAACTATACAAGTGATTAGAAATATGAAGTTCCTTGTCCCAGACAAGGATATATCTCACTTACTTTCTGTTTGTCTGTCAAAGAATGCATTGCTGTAATCAAATACTTCTCTTTCATCTGATTACACATCTTGTTTTTCTTCACTTGACTATAATTCATGAGCTGTAGGATATCTATATTTAAAAGCAATTCTTCTCTCTATTATTTTACTTTATTACATTTTGTGAAATCTTGATCTGTTTCCATGTTTAAGAAAAATCAAGATCTACTTATTTGAGAATAGATCCATAAATTATATACATGTATGAAGTCAGTACTGTGGATTTTCTTTCTTATTAGTTTTTCAGTGACAAAACATGAAACATTGCTTGAGACATGCTACTCCAAAAGTTTAATATATTTTTGGCTTTGTTTTGTTTTGGATTTTGTTGTCACTTTGAGGTGGGTAGAAAGGAATCAAATATAGTGGGAAATGTGATCCAGTCCTAAAGGAAGAGTTGTTAGTGGATGGGCTAATCTAGTGTATCTTACTTACTTTGTGCAGTAGATTATGTTTAATCCATGCTAAGTTTTGGAGGAAATCCAATAGACACTTTAAAAATTCTAACAACGTTCTTTAAGGAATTAGTATACTTAAATCATGAGCTGTGATCTAAAGGCAATGTTCCTTTTAGGTATCAATTACCTCAGAAATGTGTGGTTATCTTGGTTTGGACAACTGCAAATGATTTCAGTTCCACTTTGCCTTGGGCCAAAATCATGCTAAGTTGTCCAGAGCAGATGATAAACATATATTTCTGATGTCATTATGGGCTAAACAGGATATGATTGTTTAGCAGTATGGTTTCAGTTATGATACAAAAAGCAAATATTGTTTATACTTATTTCTTTTAAAACATTTTATAAAATGAGACCTAAAACTTCATGGGAGTGCTTGCAGTTTTGTGAGGTCTATTTCCTGTACCATGGAGGAGTAAGCAAAGCTCCAAGCCACTTTCAAACATTAAAAAGGAGAATGTAAAATTCTACAGTTTTGACTGAAAAACACCCACTGTCATATTACAAGGAAAGGACATTCTTCTAGGATTACTGATGCACTTTTGCACTTACTGATGCATCCTGTGGCTTTAATTTGAAGCGAAGGGACTGTTTCGGAAACAGTAATAATAGCAATATACAAAGGAAAGACAATTAGTCTTAAAATACAAGGCAGAAGTTAAGAATAAAATCCACATTCTTTGCCATAATGCATGATTATGTTGTCAATATATTGTGATCAGATGACTCATTAGAAAAACTTCAATAACAGCTATGAATAGTAATAAATCAGCCAACTGTACTGGCAAAACCAAACAAAAATAAAAGCTGTACTATCTCACTTCATAACAGCAAGTAGTTTGCCCTCCTAAGACAGCAGTAAAACACCAGTGATATGCTGCTCCTCCAAGCAAGAAAAGTTGTAGATGAAATAAAATATTCTGGTCCATAGATGTAGTTGAACTGTGTATATGAAGGAGATCATAGAAGCTGTCTTCATAACAGGTGACCATCTCTTGAGAATAATGCACATAAAGGTGGTCTACCTAGCATCCCTTTTTTATTGTACAGGTTAGTGTCTCCTTTCTGCTTCACTTTGGAATATCCAGGGTTGGTAGTGCTCAGGGATTTAATTTCCATTCTTTTGCCTTCTATGGCCGAATCTACAAAAAATAAAACATTCCAAGTGGATTGCAATTTTGCTTTTCTCTGTCATAAAAATCAATTCAAGAGAATTGGAATTCCGGTGGGCTATGGCTGAATCAGAGCGATGAGAAGGTGTATGTTCATTTAAGATTGTTGCATTTTTCCTTTTTGTGCAGTTTGGGTAGAGATGCAGGTTTGGGTTTTTGTGTTCTTATGTTGCTACTCTGAATCTCTCAGGTGACCTGTCCGTACTAAAACAAGCCGCAGCTTTGGCTGTGATTTTTTGAATGATAACTCCAGTTCTGCTCAATTTTTCTATGACAGCCTTTATCAAATTTACTATGCCCTATTATTAAAATCAAGCAGAGGTATTTTAAAACTTCAGTCAACTTAATGGCAAAGCTGACTTCTATCTCAGTCTGTAAATGTCCATTTTTTATCATCTGTTTTATGGTGCCAATACCTCCCCCACTACGAAAAAAACTTCCCATCAGAAATCTGAACTGCCATACAAAGGAATGCTTAGAGCATCACACTGTGAATGCTCTATTTCAGTTTTGTTCCCCTAGGATTAAAAGAAACACCATTCATCTGTCACTCTGACTGCTAGTTTAGGGATATATTTCCAACACTCAGATGTTATATGGCAATAATTCAGTTGCAGTAGCTACCATAATGCTTTCATAGTACATTGCAAGTTTGAATAAACAGCACAGGGAAAATAACCTCACTAGAAGATTATAATACCTTGAAAGCAAGCTAGATGACAGCAAAAGGTAAAACTAAGCTACATCCCTACCAAAAGAGATTGGCAGAAGCTTTTGGTTCTTTAATGCATGTTGACCTATGAATTATATGTTAGATATTTAAAAACTACAGCTACACATTACTGTTCTTGGAAGTTCATTGTGGATGTGATTTTGCCAATACTGTTCGGTAGTATGTTTCTGTTAATGGGAATGTGTACAAAGTTCACAGAAATGAAGTGGGCTATGTGCAAAATACAATAGGGTGCAATAAAGTGTAGATACTTGTTTGGAATGTATCCTTCATTCACATGAAGTTCAATTGCTCCGTTAGAATTTAATCTGTGTTCAGACATGATAAATTCGTACCTACACAAGTCAGTGAAATATACCTAAATGCACCTTGGGATGCAAGGAATAATACCCTGGAAGTCAACCCTGTTTCAGTCAAGGACACAAAGTAGAGTTGGCATTTATTTACATCTGTAGTAGTAAATTAGACAGTGACCAAGGAGATTCCTTCCTACTGGAATATGATCATCTATAGTAAGTTTCAAGTGGTCACACTTTGACCTAGGCTGAGTAGCACTGTCCCAAAGAATTCCTGGGCACAGTTTGGGAGTTAGACTGGGCCAGATATTGCCATGGCATGGTTTTGGTATGGCCACTTTCTTTGGAGGGTTTGGAGAGCAGGTACAGGACACAGGATGCTCCATTGCTTGGAGCTAGGGTATGGACCCGACATTTTTTAGTTGAGAAAACAAAACCTATGTAGTGGTATAATCAAAAAGCAAACAAACAAAAGCCTGTGAGTGCTTATGTTCAGGGAGGATCCAAAAGATGGTGTTGAACTACTCAGATTCATTGTACTAATTTAGAAAAGATGTACAAAGAAAATAAGCAGGAAGTGATTTAGAAAGAGCTTTGAGGCCTTTTCTACTACTACTGTGCTCATTTCACTGACAAAAATTATGCCAGTGTAAGTGCTGTGTGGGGTCATTACTCTTTAGGGAGTATCTGTTCATGCAGGGTGTATCAATAACAAACTGGAATTTGATTTAAAGCCCATATGGAAAGCTTAGTGCTGTAGTACATACAACACATACTTAATAGAAACTGCATGCGAGAAGACAAACTAAGAAGTTTTATGTTACAAAGCATGAGGGCATTGTTTCTCAGAGCACATCTTTCTTGATATATAATTTTTTTAATGATAAACTTATTTTTCTGTTTCTCCAGAAAGGATTATTTTTAACTTTCATACTGTTTTCAGATTATTCTTGATATAAGCTATCTTTTGGGACAGAATCTTGGCATTTGGTTGAGGGGGTGACTTTCATCTCATGATACAGTGCTTAAATCTAATAATTTATTAATTTTTTAGAATCACAATTTACAAGTACTCAGCCTACTTAGAATTTAACAGCTACAATCTCTAAAAGAGTAGGATAGGATTCAGCTACAAATTAAAATGTTTAAATTTTTTTGGATATTTGCAGATAAGCTAAGTTTCTCATTTTCCACTACAGTTCCTGGAGACCCAGTCGGTGCAGATAGTGGAGTCTGGAGAGCTATTCAGCTGATCAGATATTTGTATGTTCACTACAGTGAGCTACATAGCTCTTGAGGCTCCTTGGGACGTATTTATCTTGCAGGGAATTTCTGAGTGACCATTCTGTTTCTACCCTGGCCAGATGTAGGGAGTGGAGCCTGAAGGACAAGAAGTATTAGAAGTGGAGAAGGCTTGAGTTTTGGGAGACTGGTGTGAAGTATGCCAATGAGTTATGTACGGCTGCTCAGGTGCACGTGAGAATACGGGTTTAAACTCCGATGCATTTTTGTGTTGTTTACAGATCTGTCTGTAAGACAGATAAGGAATAAGTTTCTTTGTTCCTTAGCCAACATTGTCAAAAATGAGCTAAGGGATCCCAGTGATGGGACACAGAAAGAGAAACCATGCCATTAAAAGCCTTATGTCTTATGATATCTTTTGTATGGATTAAATATTTGCAGCCTTAAGTGTGAAGCAGTAAAGCAGTATCATTCTCACCTGTCTGTCCAGGCCAAAAAAAGAGGAGATTGTCTTGAATTTGAAAAGGAGTTTGTGATGTACTCAGGAGCGGGAGAGTTCCTGCCCAAAGACACTAGATTCCTGAGACATTGTAAAAAAAAGCCAGGATTCTCCTTCTTTAACCTGCTTTGACAGCTCTTGCTTCGTTACCACAAGTTGGGCTGAATTTCACTTGCTGTACTTGTCTAAAACATTTTAGGTATTTAGGCCTGTTTTTGTACTCAGAAATGAGAGAGAAACAATCCATGGGGAGGTTCATTTCTTAGTTAAGAGAGAAAAATGCTTTAGGTTTATTTGTTTTTGTTCAAAAACATTTAAGTCACATTTACGTGAATTTCATCAAATGTTAGGAAAAGTTCTGTTGCCTTCAGGGTGGTTTTTTCTGTAGGAAACAGTTCTATGTATGCAGCCTGATCTTGGTGATATGAAAAAAAAGAGTGTGACAAAGATCTCTAGTAGTCTGTAAGGTCAGCATCAGTTCCCTGTCTACTGTCTCCTTTTGGTATAGATAGATGGAAAGACTAAAAAGAGCACAGATGGAACATCAATCAAGAAAAATCCCTTTATTCTCATATTTTTCAATATGGCAAAACAAATCCTACCAAAGTAAGGAATCCAAATATAGAGGAAATTAATTGCTCCATATCAGTTCAGTGTTCCCAGATGAGTGCAAAGATACTAAAACTAGTAGTGTCTCGAATGTAAATTGGCTGTCTGGGCATCAAAGTGTTTGTGACCATTATCCAGTGTAAAAATAAGCCTGCTGCTATTAATGGTTTCTATGATTACACACTGCTTGGGAATGTTTGGGATACTGGGAAAACACTATTTCTCTTGGGTAATGGCTGAATTGGTTAAAAGTAAACAGAAAATAAACAGAAACCATTTTTCATTATTATCTATGTGTCTGCAAATATGATGTCATTCTCGCCAGAGTTGGGAAAAGCTATCAAATGGGAAAGGTTTCTTGCTATAGCCAATAATACCAACAGACTTCTTACACTGCTACAAATTATTGGGATTATTAGGGTTTTCTGACATTGGGGTTTATTGCTATGGTTACGTGAAGTGTGCTATTTGTTTGGGTCCTGGTAAAATTTTGTTGGTTTTAGAGCATTTTAGTGAGCATTGCTCATACTGCAAATGTAGGCGGTTTTGCTGGGAGGACAAGGTGTTCTTTGCTTTTCTGTCTTTTAGTTCTTTGAGTATTTTTTTGCCACTGTTTGCTTTTTCTTAGGAAGAGGAAGGTTCTGGGCTGTTGTATTTTGTATTTTTGACACCCAAATGACTGTGTTTTAACTTAAGTTTTGGAAAGAAACCTTATATATATATTATTTATATCTATAATTAAATGTAGACACACATACATTTAAACAGTATTTCCACAGAGCATTTGATTAGGAGCCAAATGTAAGACTAAAGAAACATTCTCCAAGTGTATTTTAATACTATGTTTATTTGTGATCTTGTGTTTAACGGGTTTGTTGCTTAGATATACTAGTCACCGTATATTGGTACTTACAACACAGTTACTGTTTATGTAAACTTCGGAGAATTGGGAACAAGGACTGATGTTGAAGTCTGACAAAGGTGCCATTGGCAGCAGGGCATTGAAATTGCTGTCATGATTTAAAGCAATTAAACAAATCCGTGCTGATAATGATTAGTAATTCTGAGGTACATAGAATCAAAGAATGGTTGAGGTTGAAGGGGACCCCTGGGTGCCCCTGTCCCCCCCTGCCCCAGCAGGGTGCCCAGCCCCACGTCCCCGGGCTCGGGGAGCTCTCCAAGGAGCAGCCCCCGGCCCCTCTCGGGGCAGCCTGTGCCAGGGCTCCGGCACCCGCCCGGCCCAGCGGTGCTGCCTGAGGGGCAGGGGGAGCCGCCGGGGCTCCGGGCTGGGCCCGGGGCCTCTGGGCCCGGCCCTGGGCACCGCCGAGCAGAGCCCGGCTCCGGCCTCTCCGCACCTCCCTGCGGGTCCTGACGGCCATGGGGGAGCTCCCCCGGAGCCTCCTCTGCTCCAGGCCGAGCAGCCCCAGCTCTCGCAGCCTCTCCTCACAGCACGGGGGCTCCGGGCCCTTGGTCATCTTGGTGGCCCTACGTTGGATTCTCTTCAGTTGTGGGCCTCAGTTTTGGACCGCTGGCCAGTGTCAGGGCAGTTGTTTGACCAAGCTGCATTGTGTGCTCCCAGGTTCCGTCTCCTTCCCTTTAAGGATTCATATTGCAAAAAGCCTTCATTGGAAAGGAATAAGCTCTTTCCACAACCGAAGACAGTAGAGGAATAGTATGGGTTTTTAATGGAGTTCTTCTATTTCAACTGCTACAGAAGAGGGAGAGCTCCAAGAGCCATCCTGGATTTAACAGCTAGGTGAGAACATTCACAAGCCAATGTCACAGAAAGGTTGTTTTCCTGACTCATCCACAGGAGGCTGAGGTATGCCTCTTGACCTAAGGTAGTGCCAACTGTGATTTAATTTATCTGCTATTTCTGGACATTACAGATACAGTAGAGAAAAGCACTTTTTGTCCTGTCCTCATTCTGTATCTTTGCTAAGGGAATGATGATGTCTTTCCCAGGATCAGACTCCAGCCAGGAGCTGAAACCTACTTTTAATCATGCTCATGGACCAGCCTTGCCAATACCTTCTTCAGAATTACTAAGGATCTCTGTCTTTTACATTGGCATTTACCCTGTGCTACCAGAATGGTCATGCTATGTGTCGTAACAGCCTCTACATCCACAGGCTGTAGCATACAGACAAGATAGAGGAGCATTGAAAGGCATTTTCAGGCTGCATTCCAGCTAAATGTAGCTCAAATGAGCTCAGAACTATTGAATTGCACAAGTGAATCAGGGAAAAAAAAACTATTGAAGGCTACTGAATACAAAGGCACTGCATTTGGTTAAAGAAGTGCTTGAGCCAGAGATCACCAGCTGCTTGTGTGACTATTCAGGGAAAGAATTATTATAAGAATTATTATAACTTCTAGTTATACTATTTCCTAAACCTCCATGGCTAGCTACTGTTGGAGCCTGGGCTAAATGGAGATGTGCCTCCAGAATCTGCGTCCAGTGTTGTGCTCCTAAGTACAAGAAGGACTGTGACAAACCAAAGCAAGTCTGGCAAAAGATCGCAAAGAAGCTTTGGGTGCTGGAGCACCTGACATATGACAAAAGGCTGAGACTTGGACTTGTTCAGCCTGAAGATGAGAAGGCTAAAGGGAAATTTTATTGCTGGTGATAAGACGAGGTAAAAGACCGAATCATAGGTTCATTTAGATTAGAAAAGACTTTTAAGATCATCTGGGCCAACCATCGACCAGACACTACCAAGTCCACCACTAAACCATGTCCCTAACCATCAGGTCCACACATCTCTTAAATACTTCAAGGCATGGCAACTCTACCACTTCCCTGGTCAGAGAAATGAGGAACTTGGAGACTTGCAGAATATCTCCAACTAAGAGATATCCCAATTGTGACTGGTTCTGAGCCACTTGATCTAACTGGGCCTGTTTTGAGCAGAGAGTTGAACTAGAGATCTCTGAAAAGGTCCCAAGATTTTTCCAGTGTAAATTATTCTACCATTCTATGATTCTATTCAGAAGTTTCCCATTTAAGATATTAAAATGGCAGGTGAGGTAGAAATATAAGAGCTTTTATAAAACATAGAAATGATAAACCATCTCAAATTTCTAAAAACTGTTTAAAAATCTAGGTAGCATATAATTGGACTTTCCAGCTTCTGCACTTTCTGTAATCTGTAACTGCTGGTATTTCCTGGAATAGACTTTTTATGTATACAAGGAACAGGGTTTTCTGTCTTTCATTTTGTCTCAGTCTTGTGGTTTATTTTATCTATAATGTTGCTTGCTGTATTCTTCCGTAAGAATATGATCTGGCTGCTGTGCAAAATTGCATTCAGTGATAGCTTCACACATGTGTAGCGACTATGGAATCAGAAGCAGTAAGATTTAAGCATTTTAAGTGTCTGTTGAAATGGTAGAGTAATGTAATTAAGCTCTACATGTTGCAAAATGTGAGACGCATACTTACCCAATCGACTAAAAACAGACCCACAACATTCCCAGCAGCGCAGCAGAGGTAATAACCTGGCATAGTTTATTAACTCTGCGGAAGAGAGCATAATGCTGTTAGTATGAGTTGCTTGTATCTTTTGCCCCCCAAACTTAAAACTGTATTTCCTTTCCTTTCTTTCATTTTGCTCTACCATCTTTGATTGAAATTGAAGATACCTAGACAATTAAACACTTTCACAAATTGAATCAGAAGAGGTTATTTTAATTTGGGTACTCAGAAAAACGGGAACAGTTCTCTTTTTCAGGTAGCTACCTTACATAAATTCCTCATGGAGTTGAACATGCAGAGTTTAATCTTTTAATACTCTTCAGATTAGCATTTGACCCTTTTAATAGCCTGGGGTTTACAGTTAGTTAACTTTAAAGTGGAAAGAATTAGGCCGTGTCACCCCTTTAGACTGGCGAAGTGCATCTAAAACCAGACCTATATTTTCAGGGAAGACAGGACCACAATATTATTGCTAGAAAAAATCCTGATTTTGCATAGAGAGTAAATTTGAGAAATGGATTTATGTGAATTTTTATCAGGTAGGGAGCCACAGGTTTTATTTTTGAGTGAAAAAGCGTTGTCATTTGAACCTGTGGATTTATGGCTTAAGATGTAGCTCTTTTTGCTTTCGTATACAGGTAGCGGCAGGCTTTTAGTATTTGCTTGGCATCTGTCTCACATATACTGTACTTGAGACTTCAGTTGATTTTCTTTCAGTGTTCTAAAAGAAACTTCATTAAAAGCAACGGCAAGAAAACAGCATGAATTGATAACATCAAAAACACATTAAGATGCATAGATTTTATTCTCCAATAATTCTTAAGCATTTTTTTCCAGACTCTTCTTTTGAGTGGCATGCAGAAGGGGCAAAGACAGGGACTCTTTGGTGGCGGTGTTAAGTGCTGTTGAAACTTTGCCTATGGAACTAAGGAAGCAATCACTAAATTTGGTTTTCCATTTGATCAAACGAAAGAAGGATGGGTAATCTTTGTCAGGGGGCTGGATTTTATTTCCCAAGGCTAACAGCCATTTCCACGACTTTGTCAGACCTACTAGGAATTTTTTCTACCATTGTCAGATGGTATTATTTAAAATCAGTTCATCCACTTGTGTGGGATTCATATCCTATATCATACAGTGACTCTGACAAGAAGATGCTTTTACTAGGAGTGTTATTCAAAGCACTGTTGATTTTCTCAGGCTGCAGACATCTGCAGAAAAAGCTTGTAGAACATACGGCATCTGGTATCGAATCCTAGCTCCTTACAAACACCATATCAAACAGCTTAGAAACGGAACACATACTCTACATCCGCTTGGAAATAATTTTTTTGTGTTTACTTTAGATGTATTAGCTGTCAGCTCATATCATCAGCTAATTATTTTATATCTGAAAATTGTAATAGCATCTTCAGATGTACTGAACTCAAGCAGATCTCCAGCTACTAATCACACCCTTCTTAAAATGGGAGTTAACTCTTCATGTACCTCAGGGCTGGAGATCTAAATTCTAGTTCCAGTATTTGAAGAAATATGTAAGTGAGATGATTACTAACCTTGTTACCCTATGTTATATTTTAAAGAAAGAGACAAAAATGCTGATCAGACGTTTGATGAATACGAGATGTAACTTGAAAAATGTCAGAAAAACTCAGAAATCCTAAGAAAGCTGAGCAGCCACCAGTAAAGAGTAAATTTTCTCCCACAGTGTATATGATGGCATGAGAAGCTACAGCAACTCCTATAAGCACAGTTGAGTAATCGATGCCAAACTGTGGTAGTTAACGGTACTCTGCTTCAAGCACGTTTAACACTGAATAGACTTTAACCTTCCTACACTTCAAAATCTCTTTATTAAAGGTATTTTTCTTTACATCCCAGTTAGATTTTGTTGTTAGCTAAAATATTTTGAAATTAAGGTGGTTTTCCATTATTCTGTGACTGGGGCTATGCAATTTTATTTATTTATTTATTTATTTTGTCCCTGTAGATCTTTGATTTACCCTCCACTAAAGAAAAACCTTAACCCTTCCATTTCAGTCAGTCTAAACCTATAACAAAATCGACATAAAAGGAGATGAAATGGTTTCAACATGGAGAAAAATAAGTTATTTTCATTTTGAGTTTAAATTTACATAACTGTAAATGCCCAGAAATAAGAATATGAGCTTGGACTATGGCCTATAGTCAAAATCTTTATACCTGATTTTGAACGGGAATTTGAGCCATGTCTTTCTTTTCAGGAGATTATCCTGGTAGTAGGATTCTGGGCTATCTGTTGCTAAGCTCTTGATTTCAGACCTTTCTAACTTTTAAAATAATTTGACTAACCATAGAATAAAAGTAAAATACAAATCATTTTTTTTTTTCTGTATTTAAAAATATTTTGTATTTTCTTTCTTTGTAAATGTCTGAAAATTTGGCATGTAGAATTGGACTCTGCTAAAGTTCTTGGAAAGTATAGTTTTGATTGCAACCAATTTTAAGAATATGTGCAGGGAAGAGTCTCTTGTTATATTTGTTTCTGTAACAGGCTGGCTGGCTGAATGGGTACTATGTGCGTAGTTATTACTAATGCAGCACAGCAATTTGCACTGCAAATGAAGAACATTGAAAGTCAAATTCCCCAAACTAGACCTTTTTGTTTATGTCTTATGGTGTGAACACTCTTTCTATCCCTTTTAAGTTACTGATGTGAAATAAACAGTAGTTTCTGTCTTATGATGGGACTCAGAGGAGCTGTGCTGATTTAGGAGAACTGAAGATCTTAGCAGTTGGTTTAATAGTGCATAATTGAATTTGCAAATCAGATACATTTGAATGAATTATTTTGAAGAGACTTTAAAATGACATATTTCTAAAACATAGAGTTACAATAAAGAGTGATGATGGTTTTAATTATTATGTTTTCTTATGTAAGCAATTTAGAATGTTTCGAAATATTTTCTAATTATTCATCTCTCTCCAAATTAAAAAGATAAGCTAAGTCTTTTCTTAAAAGAAATCTTTTAAAATACTCTTAGCAATTCATAAAATTGTACATCAAATTTCATCATCATTTATAATTGCGATACACTGGCAAATTTGATTTTGTGGATATATACAGCTAGTATAAATTTAGATTTACACCTCTAAAGGAAAGTCCGATAGCCACATATTTAGACAGTGCATCTAAATTCTCTTGGAGCTAAAACAACACCCAGCATCGCTCTATCTAACAGGCTTATCAGAATGTGTAAAAGTGGAGGTCTGTGGTGCTCCGTTCATACTACACAATTTACGAATTAGAGCTGAGAATTGGTTGAGGATTTCAGCAGTCATTGACATACAGCATTCAGATACTTTCTGAGCAATATAAAGGTCCGTCTTCAATGAATTACGTCCTGTTGCAAATTAAAGGAGTTTTAAAGCAATTGCATGGGTAAAATACTGAACCACAGAAGTAGGGTTTAGCTAAGATAGTGTTAACATTAGCTCATTATATCAATATTTGTAAGATTCTGATTCTCAAGGGCTGTTTCTCTGGAAAGCTGCATAAATTCATTATCAAGTTAAACCATCAGTATAAGAACTACCTTTGTCTTGGAAATATAAGTAGAGACTTGTCAGTAGAATACGAAGACTCTTTACCACTTTACAAGTGAATGGAATGTGCAACAAAGGCTGTAGAAGTCTGAAATTTCAGCTGAGCATATTACTTTTGTGGAGTAGCCTATACTAAAAAACTTTAAAATGTTTCACAAAAAATGTTTCTTCTAATGTGTTGTTTTAAATTCTATATTAGTTAAGCAAATATTTAAATATTATATTAGCTTTTCTGCATACTTGACATGAATATAATTCTGCCTTCCTGCCAAGTATGTCAAAACCCAAATTCACTTTCATTTGCCAGGGTAAATGTTTATTTTGTTTTCCCACATAATGTGCTCTTTAAAGTGTCACCAGCATAGCAAATCTGATTGCTTTTTAATAGAGACACGGTGGGTTTTTTGTTGTTTTCATTAGGAAACGGGATAAACTATCAGTAAAGCTTATGGTAATGAATCCATATACAGTAGGTGCTCTTTGCTCTCACTCCCTAATCTCAGGATTAAAAACAAAATCCCATCAAAACTATTGTCATTTTAAAAATACATGAAGGGTTGATAACAGTAAGGGATGGAGGGGACTGTCAGTATTACAGAGCAGGAGATGAGGATATATAGGTCCTGTTTCTTCTGTTGAAGGTGATTGACTCATGAAGACTCATAAAATAACATTTTAGTTTGTTTGTTTTGCCACAGATTAGCTGGGATTATATCAGATATGATTTATTGGAAGGGTTCTGTTAAGAAACTGTTGTTTCACTAGTACAGAACATCCACATTTTAGATACTAAAAGCTGCCAGTATATATTTACATAGTTTTTCACAAGGCACTAAGTTTCACTTTGAATTTCAGCCTTGAAAGAGTCTCAAAATATTCCTCTATTCTTAACCAAACTAAAAAAATCTGGCAATTTTTATTAATAATTCAAAATTTTCTATTTAAAAATGAGGTATCAGTAAAGCTTGATCTAAATGTTTCAGTTCATCTTCTTACACAAACTAATATGTAAGTAATTAGTTTTAAGAGTTATTGTGAAATTTTTATACAATTCAAAATTATATTTTTTGAGATTTCCCCTGGTGGTGTTTTTTTGTTGGGGGTGGAGGGATTTGGAGGAGGAGGGAATGGGGATGTTCATTAAGAGAACTCCTGGAGTGACTTTGACTGGTGGTGATTGTTTTGAATTAATGACAGCATATGTTTCTTTGGCTTTATGTAAACGCCTAATAATTTTGTGGTATATCTATCAATAGGCATGGTGTAAGGGCCTAAAAAAACAGATTGTTCCAAATTAGCTGACTGTTCAAATGAACTTACTTCCAAATGCTAAATCATTTTCTTAAATCCTGAACTTGAACATTTTCTTTTTCATCCCTAACATTAGAAAAAGAAAAAAGAGAAAGTCAATAAAAGAGAAGCATTTGCAGAATAAAACATTGCCTTTGGGAAAATAATCTTTTTATGATTCTACTTCTCAGCTATATAGTGGAGATAGTGCTCACAAGAATGCTATGAAAATAAATTTTCTCATGTTTACAAAAATTGAGAAACAATAACAAACAGCAGCATAGAGTATTTTGCATAGTTAAATAAATAGCAAGTGTCACACAGTCATTAGCATTTGACTAATAAAATATTCACACTGGGACAGATTTTGTTCAGTGTCGTGAATGACATCCCCATAAATAAATAATAATAAAAAAATACACCAGTGCTTTTGTTCAAAGCCTTTCAGTTCAGACAATGAATTTTTCGGGTCTGCTTGTGCAGCTTTGATTTTGCCTTTTTTGTCCCTGACCTTCTGCAAGCTTTGCAACTGTGAAACAAGCTTTCAAAGGTAATTAATTCAGCCTTCACTTGCACTCTGTCCTGCTCAGACATCAAGGTAGTTGCAGAACTGAGGTAGGAGTTTTGGGTATTGAAGTCCTGTTCTTTTTCTGGTGGGCAAGCCTGAGCTGGTCAGGAGGCAGCAGGCAGCCAAATGCAGCCTGTGAGGCTGAGAGAGGTCTCTTATCAGCTATTTTGGGCTTCTTAATGTGAAAGTTGCTCTGTCTTTATAAAAATCCGTGCAGATTGCATGCAGCGGTCACTGTTTTTCAGAGGGAAGCATTTCCTTTTTAACTCTATGTGTGACTCACTTATTCCCCAAATTTCATGATTTGATTTCTATGTGGAGCTCCCTATCTTGCAATTCTCAAATTAGAAAGGCTTTTCTAAAGAGAATAAAAGTCTGACCACAGAATTGGACCCTGTGGTGTAAGTGCCACTAGCTGAATGTGAAATGTCCGTGTGCACACTTCTTGTGTTAAAGAAGTCAGAATACATATTGGAGTACTGCTATTTCTTGTTCTCTGATTACAGTCTCGTAAAAATCTGATCCTTTCTCAGTTACTTCAAGTAATTGTGGATATTCTCTAGTCGCATGCCAAGGAGAGCACAACTGCATGTACATAGGACAGCATATTTTAATTTTAATTAATTTACTTTAATGCTTTACTAATAGACATTCATGAATACACTTCTTAAATAAAGTCCTCATAGAAGTTTCCAGATTTGGATTTTTCATGGAAACTGGATGAACTAAATTGTTTTACTCATTCTTGTAATTAATAAAATGGGTGCGTTAATGAATTAGTGGCCTTCCTTTCAAAAACCTGATGTCAGGTTTTCAAAAAACCTGAGTGTCTTGTATGAGGTGCATCCCATAGTTCATAATCTCCCAGTTAGGACAGCATCTCAGTGTTGTAGGAAGTGAGTCCTAGCTCAAGAGTCAAAACTGCCAGGAACTCATGGCAGAACCCAGCCTGCTTAGCAGCAGACAAGCTTTCTCCAGATCCACACTAGCCCATTTTCATTCCCAAAAACCTTTGAGTTGATTTGATGGGAAAGCAGTTCCTTCTGAAAGTGGAGGGCTTTAAGATATATTGCTGCAAAATTAATACATTGAGTCTAACTTGGGTTTCTAATCTGTACCTGAGAGCACATCGAAAAAAGGCTATTTCAGAATCAATGTTCCATTTTGAAAGTCCATTTTTCTGCTTTCCTTTCACAGGAGGGTGCTGACCGTCTGCACCACATGCAACACTATGTTAGGGAAGCTGTTCATAGGGTGAGGTCGTACAGCTTTTCATAGAATCACAGAGTCATTAGGGTTGGAAAAGACCTTCAAGATCACCTGCTCCAACCATCCCCCTACCACCAATGTCACCCACTAAACCATGTCCCTAAGCACCACGTCCAACCTTTCCTTGAACACCTTCAGGGACGGTGACTCCACCGCCTCCCTGGGCAACCTGTTCCAATTGAAGTTAAATGAAGCTTTGCTGTGGACACTGTAGAACCAGGATTTCATTTATAGGTTGTAAGACCAAAGTCAGACTTCTGAAAATGGATTGCTGTAAGGCACACCAAATTATTATGCATAGAGCACAAATATTGTTTCTTGAATTTCTTGACTTTATGCATGTATATTCTGCCATTGTGTTGGAAGTTGGGGTGTTGTTTAACATAATTTCTCAATAAATGATTTTTCAATTGTAATTTCTTGGGCAGGATGGTGACATCCCCAAGAATGGCAGATACTGTGACAATTGGCTGTTCCACTGGAAATAAATAAATACCGCTTCTTACTGATAGTAAGGGAAAAGGCAGAATTATGATACTTACAAGTTAGCTAAGAGGACTAAAATGAATATGTATTGCCCATGTTGCCTGAAATTTAGTCCTTTAGTCAATCAGTTTAAGTTTCTCCTAGTCAAAATTTTCCTTAGTTGTCCTAGCACCTTGTTTTAGTGTGGAGCTCCAGAGGATTATTCAGGAGGGCGTTTTGCAGTACTTGTCAGCAGGTCTGATGCACAAAGAATTACAGAGATGTGCCTTGCAGAATAACAAAATTTATCACAAGTATTGTTTATCAACATGTACCATGAGTTTGCTGTGCTTTCCTTTCTTTTCAATGTGAGGGCTTAAGTCCTCAGCTGCTCCTGAGGACTTCCTCCTTCTTCATTTCTCATTTAACATCAGCAAATTCTTGAATCTATTTTTGGAAGCATACTGATACCGGCTAGCAACAGGACAGACATTTGTGATGTCTGTTTTTAAAATTAAGCTTGTTTTCTTACTTTTATTCAGTGATTAAAACCAGTGAACAAGAGTGCCTGTCTCTGGCTTTTCCTGAATTTACCTACTGTCCAGCTTAATTAGCTTTACTAATTGCTTAACAGATCATGGCTGAAATAATTCTGGACATGCAGTGGGTGAGTGACCAGGCAGAATATGCCTGGGAATTCAGTTTCATCAAGGCTCATTATGTGTAGGGTCTTCAGACAAATTCAGTCTCCCACTGGTGAACTTCAGGTTGAAGCAGCCCCTTGCAGCTTGTACTGGTCCATTTGGACCAGTAGGAGGAGGACTGGATCCTTCAGGGCTCTTCTACACCTAGCAAGGTGAGCAAGTGTGCAAGGCATGTTGTGCACGTGCCCCTCCAAGCCAGCCTCCATCCAAGGCCACCAACACCCTTTAAGCAAAAAACAAACAAAAAAAACCAACCAAACAAACAAAAAAACACTCCATGAGTTACTAGCAACAAGACCAAATAAAACATCAATATAGTGTGGGGAGGATTTCAGTAGCGTGGAAGGAGTGTTCTTTCAGGGAATCAGGTTGTCACGCAGGTCTTTAGTTGTTCAGGGCTACATTACCAATTCTGGATGCAAGTGGCTGTACCTAAATTGGGTTAAAAACCAAACTATCTGCAAATAATGATGGCAGAAATATTATGAGGGTGAGAGGTACCTGACGATTTTTGCGATGAGACATAATTGCAAGACATTTGCATAGAATCCAATTTAAATATTATGTAAGTACACACTTTTAAAGACAGTTTTTAATCTGTCTGCCCTTTTATTTATCCATCTATCCATATCTCTAGTCATAGACTTAAAAGAAATATTTTTGAAGTTTCTCCCAGTTTACGATATTTTCCTTTTGCTTACAAGTGAACCTCTATAAATGTTGTATTATTTTTAAACAGACTGTGATTTTGACTGTAAATTTGAAATAAAATGCACAAAAGGGACTGCTTTGCTGTTTGTATCTCCCAGACTATGCAGTGATGCCTAGTTTGATGACTGACAGCTTTACTTGTGAGATGCTAAAGCTGGTTATATTAACCTCACCTATAAATTGATACAGGATTAGGTTACGTGTTCAGAAGAATGCTATCCAGAAGACATAAAAGTATCCTAATATTAATCTGACATAAAGTTTTTGATCTACAGCCAGATGGAAACCACAGAAAGGCGTTACAGTGTCCTCAATCAGAAAAGTGAGGGCAGATAAGTCTTTTTAATATATTAATAAATTCCACATAACTTTTAAAGTTTGATAGCGTATTTTATCCAAAAATATTTTACGGGTCTTGGAAAGCACTGGTAGAAGATAGCCATAAATTTAACATGTAGTTTTACAAAATTCATGATGCCGCTTATAATAGCAGAAAAAGTATCGTCCTGTAGAAATCAAAGGTATCTCATGAACTGGAAATGTTTTGTTTACAGGTTCCAGCTCCAAATTTCAGACCAGCAGTAATAAATTTAGACAAGGAATTTGGATATGATATGGAGCTGGTTCAAATAAAGACAGTATGTGAGGATTTTGCATATGTTCAAAGGCAAAGTGTTAGAGCAGTGGTGAGTTCCTATCAGGAGACGAGCATTATTTATTCCTTAAGCAATGAGATCATGACTACTGGGAATTAATCCATTCATTTTGTTACCGTCTGTGAATTTCCATTTGCTTTCTTTCTTTAAAATTTCCTTGAAATTTGTACGTAATCTTAAATTGTCTTGCCAGCTCCCTTCCCCCTACTTATCTGCTTTGTTAGCTTACATGTCTAAATACTTAGAGGATGATGGGGGGAGTTAATGAATGCCTAGGGTACAAAGCTGCTTTTGTGGAACCAAATTTCCTGAGTCATTCTTTAATCTTGGCTTTTGTGTTGCCCTGTCGGTGATGATATCCTTCAGTCATCACTCTCAGAGTAGGATTCCTCTTGCATTTTGGAGGATGTTTGTAATTTGGACATGTAGACCTAATCCAGTGTCCACAGAACTCCATTGCTGATGTCCACAGTGGATGAACTTTAGACAAATTCACAGAAGTGATTAGTCTGACCTGTTTTGAACATCTAGTTTAGGAAAAAGTTAGTCTCTGAAAGTACCTTAATATCTTTTTGATTATAAATGCACTTTAGATGATAAATTAGCATACTGTAGACGTCTAAGTCTACAGAGTCAAGTCACTTCATCAAGTGACTCCCATCTTTTGTCCATAGACAGTGAATATCCAGTTTTCTATAATGAAAAAAGTATTAAAAAAAAAAGTCTATTTTGATTTATGTTTATCATCATCCACAGCATACTTTCATTGCAGTTAGAGTAAGTGTTAGGTCAGAGGTTGGACTTGGTGATCTTGGAGGTCTCTTCCAACCTAGATGATTCTGTGATTCTGTAATAGCACCCTAGCATCTCTGTAAACAGTTCTTAAGATTTTAAAGGTTCTTAAGGTCTTAACTGTGTTTATTGGGGGGTAGGAAAGTATTAGTAATGTAGAGAACAAAAAACAAAAAACAAACAGAACTTTTATTACTAGTTATAACTGTGTAAATACATTAAAATGGAAATCTTCTTGGTCTACCTGAAAAAGACCTCATGTTTTCTTCTAGTAATGAAGATATGGGGGACTTTGTACTAAACACAGGAGCTCTCAAAATGGTATTACATCAAAGGCCTCAAACTTGTTACGCAGACTTGTTCAGATTAATGGTTACTGAGAATGTATGGTATGTTCTATAAGAGGTGGGTAGAAATGATAAAAATCTCCTGTATGTCTGTGTTTTATAGCCAAACCAAGTATTGCATTACAAAAGCTATTGATCTTTCCCTAAGTGACGTTTTTATTTTCTGTATAAAACTCTGAGCAAGCTTAAACTTTGAAAATGCTTACTCTTAAAATGCCTTTTTTTCTTTGCTTACCAATTCAAGTCATTCTTAGAAGAGCAAATACATTTTTCCGTTATGTAACAGAAATCTTCAGATAGTGATAATTTCAGATAATTTCAAGATACGGAGAATAAAAATGTGCTTTCATAGTATTATGCAAGCTTTTCAATATTGAGCTACTTTGTGGTTTGTTTCACAAATTGTAATTATTTTAATCTAGGCAATTTTCGACCTGTGGCCTGTGAGCTGTCAGGTACAACGTGCAATGTTCTGTTATTCTCTAGTCTAAATGAAAAAAAACAGTCATATGCAGAGGATAATCTGTGTATGTTTCACGGAAGCTTGGAATTCAAAGCAGTGGCACACTCTTCTAGTAGTATCAGCCACTGCAGGGCAATTTTTTTCTGCTCTCTAGACTAGTCACCTAGCTCCTTTGAAACCATAATAGGTGCTCAGTGAGAAGGTCTTCATCAAAAAAAAAATCAGGAAATCATGCCACAATATGAATATGCAAGCAGTCTGGGAAGCCAACATCTTCATTGTTGCCAGCACAGGGACACGCAGCCACGCTGTGTGTGTTTTTCAAATGCTCCAGCTTAGCAGCTACCCAGCACATTTCCTTCAAACACTGAATAGTTAGTAGGCAAGTTAACATTTGGCCTCTTCCCCCCAAAAGATGTCAAGTGTGACAGCTTTGAAATGGAATCAAAATAAGATTCTTTTCATCCTGCATGGCAGGTGACAACATTCAGCTCTTTACCTTTTCTTTCCGTTCCCTCTTTAGTCTTTTTTAGTTTTTCATGCTGCAAGAAAGATATAATGCAACACATTTTTGGAAGACTAAGCATACATTTACTGTGCCAGGTCATATCTACTGCATCCTTCAGCATGTTCCAATAAAAGCATGCAAAGTATTTTAACTCTGCTGTACACGACATAATTCAGCTTCTTAACTGGAATTAACTTAACTGGAATTAACTTAAAATTAATTGGACTTAACTTCGATCTGGATAGGCTGGACCGATGGGCTGAGGCCAACTGTATGAAGTTCAACAGGATCAAATGTCGGGTCCTGCATCTGGGGCGTAACAACCCCAAGCAGCGCTACAGGCTGGGAGATGAGTGGCTGGAAAGCTGCCTGGCAGAGAAGGACCTGGGAGTACTGGTTGATAGCCCGCTGAATATGAGCCAGCAGTGTGCCCAGGTGGCCAAGAAGGCCAACAGCATCCTGGCCTGCATAAGAAGCAGTGTGGCCAGCAGGGCTAGGGAAGTGATTGTCCCCCTGTACTCGGCTCTGGTGAGGCTGCACCTCGAGTACTGTGTTCAGTTTTGGGCCCCTCGCTACAGGAAGGACATGGAGGTGCTCGAGAGAGTCCAGAGAAGGGCAACGAAGCTGGTGAGGGGTCTGGAGAACAAGTCTTACGAGGAGCGGCTGAGGGAGCTGGGCTTGTTCAGCCTGGAGAAGAGGAGGCTCAGGGGCGACCTCATCGCTCTCTACAGTTACCTGAAAGGAGGCTGTAGAGAGGTGGGGGTTGGTCTATTCTCCCACGTGCCTGGTGACAGGACGAGGGGGAATGGGCTAAAGTTGCGCCAGGGGAGGTTTAGGTTGGATGTTAGGAAGAACTTTGTTACTGAAAGGGTTGTTAGGCATTGGAATGGGCTGCCCAGGGAGGTGGTTGAGTCACCATCCCTGGAGGTCTTTAAAAGACGTTTAGATGTAGCCCTTAGTGATATGGTTTAGTGGAGGACTTGTTAGTGTTAGGTCAGAGGTTGGACTAGATGATCTTGGAGGTCTCTTCCAACCTAGACGATCCTGTGATTCTGTGATTCTGTGATTCTGTGAACTGCTGAGAGTGACTAGTACGACAGTAATGGGAGTGAAAAAAAATGTATATATTTAATATATTTTGATGAACCAGTGGGACTGTGTCTTTCATGTCATTTATTGTTTCAAGCTGAGATTGCTTCAAGGCAGCATGGCCACAGGGTTTCAGTGTTTCATCATATAGGAAAGACTCAGCAAACTTGTTTTTATACTGATGAAAGAGGACTTCACCTTTGTTGGAGTGACTTGCTACTCTTTCCAAGAATAGAATTTAGAAAAATTCATTTTAATAAAATTTAAGCTATTTCTTATTTAAAGCATCTGAAATGGTAGTTGAAAAAAAATAGACTATAAAAAATAGCAAGTGGGTATTCTACGGATTTAAAAGGAAGCATTACATACAGATTATTGAGTTTTAACAGCCTTTCTATGTCTTGCCCAAAGTTGAATGCTATTTCTTTGAAACTCTTCTGACCTGGAGTAGCTCTGTGTTCACAGTTATATGCACAATCTTTCTGCCCCCTTTTTATCCCATGCTATTGATTCAAATTGAGTTTATCAAATATACCTTAGAAATGTGGAGATAAGAGAACATTAAATTCTTGTAAAGCAGGGATGATGTAAAAGAAGATAATTACAGTTTATAATCTTGAGAAGTGAAGAAGAAAGGTGACCTGTTGTCTTCTGCTTTGCTTTGAAGATCATATACTTATCCTATCTATTTATTTTTTCTGCATTTGCTGGTTAATTGTAGACTATTCTAAAACTGGTAGGACTGATGGAAAGGCTGTGACGTCCTGTGAACTATGAGTTTGCATGCCATGATATGTTTTGGTTTTTAGAATGTATTGGGAAGAAAATATAGTCCAGATATTTACATGGAAAGCTCTTTTACTTGATGGTGTTTTGGAGAATCGCTCTAGAGTCCACCTTTAAGAAAGACATCTTTTAGAGACAACTTAAGAGATAGAGTGATTTTATTCAACAGATATGTAGGCAATTTGTTTATATAAAAGATATTATTTCAGAGGAAACATAAGTGTAAGTATTCATTTAATAAGTGAGAATAAAGCTAAGTCCAGTGTTTAGGTCTGTGCACAGCTACTGTAGACAATCTGTAGAGAGGAATGAAGTCCTTATCAGAAAAATGTCCCTTTACCATATTGACTAGCCTTTGACAACATCAATTTTTGAGGATTTTTCTACTGTATTTGCTGAGTAGCCATTGCTAAATAATTTAATCTAATATAACTGCTCTTGTGATTAATTTGCAGTTTCCGTACCGCATTGTGGGATGCCTGTAATTGTATGTTGAAGTATCGTCATCACATTTCTAGATTTCTTTTTTCTCTGTCATAGGACCTTGAAACATAACTCCTCATGTTGGCATACTCTGTCATCTTGCTTTGCTCTGCCTTCCCTGTTGTTGCAAAGGGCTTTGAATGGCTGGGACTCCTGGATATGAAGGGTTATAGCCAATGGCTTGACATATAGGTGGAAACTGGTAAAAACTGAATACCTTGGGGATTGGTACTGGGATCCATATTGTTCAGTATCTTTATCAACAGTGAAATGCAGACAAAGATACAAAATGCCCATTCTGACAATATGTGAAAGATAGAAAATTGGGAGTGGCTGTCACACTGATTGACAGAGCTTCAGTCCAGGCAGGTCTTGAAAACCCTGAGAGCTTGCCCAACAGAAACTTGATTGAGTTTCTGAGTCTGGGACAGTAACCCTATGCATCAGTACTGACTGATTCAACATCAGGCTGAATATGAGGCAACGCGGTATGTTCTAATCATAGCTAAAACAAAATGCACATTGAGCAACAGCAGAAGAAATGTGCTTGTCAGACTGAAGGAAGTAGTTGTTGCCTTCTGCTTGATGCTGTTGAGGCCAAATCGGGAATGCTGTGTCCTGTTTGGGGTCCTTCAAACCCACAGAAATCCTGAGAAACTGGAAAGGTTGAGCTGAAAGCTACTGAGAGGTGGTGAGGGTCTTGGAGCACGTGGCCTGTGAGAAGAGGCTGAGCTTACTTAGTCTTACTTAGCCTGAGGAAGAGGGGCCTAAAGGAGGTTAGGTAACAGCCTACAACTGCTGAAGGACAGTTACAAAGATAATAGAACCAAAATAGTAGTTCTGGGTAGAATAAAGAATAGGATAGAGGATCTGTGTGTCAAGAGCCACAGGTTGTTGCTTGGCAGGTTCAAGTAGGACATCAAAAATCTTGTTCACCATGCAACACTGAAGGAGGCTACCCAGAGGAGACACAAAATCAAGGTTTTAAAGACTTTGCTAGAGTAAGCCATGGCTGATTTGATCTAGCGTAGGCAATGAATAGTCTTCTTTTAAACCAGAGATTGGGCTAGAGACCTCCAGAGGGAGGATTGCTGAAGCTGGATCTCAGGCAACAGTTCTGTGAGCCTGCACATTTCCATGTGTAAAATTTCAAGAAAACTTTGTCACATTTAGAGAAGTTCAGTCCATTTGATTACCCACATACGGTTAAATTATTTCGTCATTATCTGGCAGTACCCAACTAGTAATTTGTGACTGGCAAAGGCACAAATGACTGCAGAATTTAAACCACATTGCATAAAAAGTTACCATTTAAAATAATTTGAAGAAGATGTATCTTAATATGTGAAATATTTAAATCAAAATTAGATGTATTTCAAAAAATGTAGTAAAATTATGCAAGAAATTCTAGAACTGTGAATTCTAGTATATATTATGTGAGAAGTGTCCTGTGATATGCAGAAAATAAGATCAGATGATCCTGGTGGTTCTTTCTGTCTTGAAAAGTACAGCTGAATTAATTCTGAGGCAAAGCAGATCTCTGTTCTGATCATGCTGGATGAGGATTGGAGTTATTGTGACAATTTTTCTTAAAGGATATAAAATAAATTTAGACTTCATGTCTTGATGGAATAGATTGCTGTTTCAGATAAGTAAAAACTTTCAGCCAGCTCCACAAAATGTAGTCAAGATGCCAGAAGAATGCATAGAAGAGGAACAGAAAAATACTTAAGTAGTAGAACAGTTTCCGTCCTGGTGATTAAGAGTCAAAATACAATAGAAATGGGTGGCTGGGTAGAGATGAACAGAAAGAAGGAATATCCAGGTATGTTCCTGCCCAGTTAGTCGTTCAGTTCACCGCTAAATTGAATGTGTTGTCCACCAACAACATCTCATAAGTGATGGATTGGAGTGCCATAGAAGAATGACCTCACAGGCATAGAAGAGAAGAAAAAACTGTGGTTTTGAAGTACTGATTTTTTACTTTTTTTTTTTTTTTTCTGATACAAGAAAGTGTTAAAAAAATATCCTGTTGTATAACCTGTCTTCAAATACTCTCATTAGCAGCCCTGTTATTTTCCAGTAGACCAGGTTAAAGAACTCTGCAATTTTGATTTCGTCACATGTAAAAGAGCTTGGGAACTCGCAGCAACATTTGTGTGTGTGTGTGTGCTTTGTTTGGTTTTTGTTTGTAATGCAAACACACCTGTACTTCACCTTCTGTGTTGTGTGCATGATGATTTGAGCTGTGTGGGCTCGCTGCAGTACAGTCACAGTGGCATCAGCCCCTCCTGATAGCCCTTTGAATCCTTAGCTATAGTTCTGCTCTTACCGGGTTTAATGTTTTATTTTATGTTTGGAAGAGAGTTATATTCCTTTCCTTGACGTGTAAGACAATATGCCTTCCCTGTTTAAGAGACTTGATTAAACTGTCCGCTTCTGAAAAGGATAATCATTCTCTTTAATCTAACTACCGCTTCCTGCCCCTAATATGTGAAGGATTTAATCTCTTCTAGAGACCAGATCCTTACCTTGTGAAAATGAACTCTCCTCTGTTGAAGTAAACAAAACTCGGGCATGTGCTCATTCTTAAACATGTCCTCCAGTGCTGCTTCAACCATGATTCAGTTACAGCAGAGTAATACATGGAGAAGAGGATGTACATAATCTTGCCTTTTTGAAATACAGGCTTTTGGTTTACACTTTAATACAGCAGATAACATTTTAAGCCATTTTCTTAAACTCTAAGTCTATTTTTTGTTTCTTCTCCAGTAGGTGTTTAGAAGCATGAAAAACTAAGCACAGATTAACAGTGAAAGAAACCTAGACATACGCATTTACCACTTAGTTATTATATTATATTATTTACCAGTTATGTATTGAATGTCTATATGGGAAGGGGCACTTCAATGCTCTTCTCTGTCTGGTGCACCTTTAATGTGATGTAATTTATTCATTCCAATAATGATAATGCTGCCATCTTAAAAGCATACAGTTTTGGTTCTGCTCAGTGCGGGATACATTGGCCTCAGTCTAGGAGAACGTTTTATTTGTTTGGTCATCTGTAAACATGTAGGCAGAGTGCTCGCGTGCTTTAGTTTAAATTGTACATCTTGGTGTTTAAATGGTTGAGGGCAAGAGCGCTCAGCACCTTTCCTATCAACCCCGTGTCACTGTCTTAGGTGAGGAGTGTGCAAGCAGATCTTTAAAGTGAGAACTGACACACTCCTCTGGGAAACTTAATGCACAAGGCTAATAAGCAATCTGTGGTTTATATTTCTGCATCTGAAACTGCAATGCATGTTTAATTTGGGGGGGGGGGGCGGTTAGCTGAAGTTTATGGCAGGGGTGCTGTGCTGCTATAATTTCTGTTGTGGAATGCAGTTCTTGCTGGAATAAGGTACATCATGTACTTCTACTCTTTTGTCAGAGAGCAGAAAGACAAACACGAATGATGGACTCAGTCCAGTATGCAGAATTTTGTGAAAGTCGGCAATTGAGTTTTTGTAAGTATTATAATGTCTGTATTGTAATAAGATGTTAAATTATTATTTCATGTAATAGAGAACACAGCAGAACCTCATATTTTTTGAAAGCACTTTTGTTTCATCCACAATAACAAAACTTTAAATTCTTTGTCCTCATAGCTCCTGGGAACGGTTAATTTAGCATAGTTTTCAGGCTGTCTGGCAGAGTATTTTATTTGACTATTTACCAGGCTTTCTATGTGCTCAAATACTGTGCTGGTGGGGACTGCTGCAAAGATAGAACTTGTAAAGAGTTAATGGATTAAAACACCCGTACTTGCCTGAAGTCTGTCATGGTGTTGTTGCAGTCAGCACATTAATAAAGTTTCATGGTTGCAGGTTCTTAGGAATGCATCTAAAATTAGGGAAGAGCAGCAAGTTTTGCTTTTATTTCTGTATCCGCAGAGACACAAAGAACTTACTAAAGAGTCTTTTTCTATTTTAAGCTGTAAGCTCCTGCTGTGGAATTTATTCAACATTAGCCAAATTCATCAGTATACGCCATTCCAACACTAATAACATGATGACAGAATTAGGGCTTTACTAGCACTGAAAACCAACTTACTAGAAGTACTTGTGGGCCACAACTATAATGAGCTGTAAATTAATGGGCTTGATCATGTAGCAAAACATCATTACAGAAGCGGTTAAGTGATGACTAAGGTTTTAGGTCAAATGTCAGAGAAAGTGAGGTGAGGGAGCCAGTAAAAGTCATGACAAAACAGCACATGATCCTACAACGCAGACTAGAACACAATGGTGTCTTTAAATGAGAGACCTTATCTTGTTCTTCCTAGCAGGACACTTAAATTCGAAGAAAGAATGAGTCATTTATGGCAAATAAATGACACATTCGAAATACTGTTCTGTGTCAGCAAATGTTGGAAAACATGTTTTGTAAGCATTTCTTTTCCTAATTCAGTATGTTTTGTAAGCTTAGTTATAATTTGGCATCACACATCTGTGAGCCATTAGATCAATGATAGCTCAGATTAGGGGGACTTCAGCAAATGAGAGGTTTGCGATAGAGTCATTTTTAAAACCCAAAAATTGTCATCTGGAGACAGAACAAATACAAATCTTAAATTTGCAAAATCACATCAAATGTTGCTGACCAGGGGACTGTGATCTATAAAAAACCCTTGATGGTGTTTTCCCAGTGTTTTTAAACGACTGTGTCTATACAATTCTTTTTCACTGACATTTAATGTCATTAATAAATGAGAATTACAGTGCTTAGAAAATAGTAGAAAAAGAGACTCACTCACAAATTTAATTACATAATTTGAACTCAACTAGATAGCACATACTAAACGCCATGCAGAACATCTGTTCAAAACTAACACAAATACTATTTTTGCTTATTTTCTCTTTATTCTATTAAAAAAATAATATATCGATAAAAATTATTGTCTGAAGTAGCAAACCCTTTTTACAGTTATATAAACACATGAGAACTGGGTCACAGGTGAACAAATCTGGGACTCCAAGAGGTCTGTTCTGAATATATATATTCCTAATCACAGCACCACATATTTCTGTGTGGTTTTAAAGACAGACAAAAGAAAAGGTCCATCAAAGGATCAAGCACTGTAGGATCTCATTCCCTCCTAAAAAATAATTATTATTGACGTGGTTTTCAGCTTTTTATTCCTTAACGAAGGCTCCCTTTGCAAGAGCTGTTTCAAGTGATTCTCCCAGCTTGTATTTACTACATTTTGGTTGTCCTGTATTCACGAACAGCTCTCATTAAGACCACTGTAGAACTGGTTTCTTTCGTGATCAGCTTGTCTGCCACTGCCTTAAGTAAGATCATCCTTTTTTTGGTTCTTCTGTGAATTTCCATGATGGTTTTTCTGTTACATTTTCATGTCTCTTCCTTTTACTCTCTCAGCAAGTCTCGCATGTTTCTTTGTTCCATATTTTTCTCTGTACTTTCTCCTAAGTGATCTCATCCATTAGCAGTGTGAAGTTCTTGTCTGAATGCTGATCGTTTGCAGATCTACATCTATCCTTATGTCTTTATATCCAACACACATTTTAAAAACACTCCTCTACAAATCATTTTGGCTGGCTTGTCAGCACCTAATCCCTGCACAGTTAACACAGAACTTCCTAGTTCTTCTGTCCTTCTTCATTTGCCTTTGCTGTTGTTAACTCAATTATATAATTTTATCTGGCTTCCAAACCTCAGATTTGTGTTGATTTCTTCTAGCCCCTTTTTCTATCATTCATCAAAGACACGACACAATCCTATTATTTTTTTTTTTACCATTCAGTACATGCAAGATCAGATTTGTCCTATCTACTGTCCTCTGAGGTAGACTCTTCCTTGTTCTGAAATCTCTTGTGTAATTGATCATCTTTGTTTTTCTCTTTCTTCCATGCTGCTCGTGGGTTTCCAAAATGTTGTATATGAAATAATTAACTTTCCTCAGTAGTTCCACTTTGAATCCCTTTCCTGGCCAATCACATCTTATTAACACTCTGTGCTTAACATTTGCAGTATTTTCTGTGACTGGAAAAATGCTTTGTTTTGTCTCCCTGTTGCTAACATTTTCTTTTTCCCTTATGATTTGAACTGACAGCAAAGAAAGCATCCAAGTTTCGCGACTGGTTGGATTGCAGCAGTATGGAAATAAAGCCAAATGCAGTTGCAATGGAGATTTTGGCATACTTAGCATATGAGACTGTGGCACAGGTAAGGAAGCATACCCTACAGGTTGTTAAACAGTAGTTAACAACTACTCTAGTTAAACAGTATAAATTGGTAACTCTTGGATATACTTCAAACTCAAGTGACTGTGTTGTAGGCACCTTTGGAAGCAAGCAGTCACTACTTCAGCTAACCAAGTTAACAGAATTTCTATCTGTCTTTCAATTTACTATACGACAGATGAGTGCTATACTGTATTCATCCATCTGATACACAAATAGAAATGTTTTCTAATGCTTACAGAGGAGTGTGGAGTCCAGCACGAACTTTATTCAAGTCCAAACTGAAACCACATACTTCACTATGTGACCTTTGGCAGTGCGCTGGGGTTCATTAAACCCTATTGCACAATTGGATTAAAAAGCAGGATTTCCTGGAAAACAAAATGTTACCTTAGTGCCAAGCCAAGCCCTCTTGGGTAGATAAATTACTCCATATATTTACAAAAGTGGAAAAGGACAGTTCCTTAGGCTAAAATATCTCAGTAATTTTGTTTTCTACTGAGAAATACTAAGAATAATGTGCCTCAACCCACAACTCCTATCTCTCTCCTTCGTTTCAGTTGCATTCATAGTGAGTACCATGTCAGTAAGCCTACCTATTTAATATTAGCTCTTTTTCCTCCTGCAGTTGGTGGACATGGCCCTTCTGGTTAAACAGGACATGGCTCCTAAGGCTGGTGACCCCTTCAGTCATGCCATATCTGCCACTTTCATACAATATCACAGCTCAACTGAGGTAAATGTTGATTTCTCATATATTTATATAACGATTATTGCAGGGGAGTGAGAATAAATGCATTTTATATTTTAGTATTGCTTGTGTTTGGTAGTCTGTTGCATTCAATGTAGGTGTTCTTGAAATCTGGTATTGGCATGGTCTTCTCTTATGGAGTTTACCAACATTGAAGTTACAGATGTAAGAGGAAAGACATTAAATCATAGCTCCAAATGTTAAATTCTTAGCAGCATCTTTATATTTAAATGTAACTTCTCTTTCCTTGGGTGGAAATTCCTCTCTCTCTATTGCAGATTGGGATGTTAAAGTTCACACCCATACTTGTCAGCAGTAGGTGACAAGTACAATAGGTGCTGTATGGCATGCATTGCTGCGATATAGATATTACAGTAGTTGCTAGAATTAGCGAACTTAATGCTGTATCACATCTATTCTAAGAGTAAATCTAAGAAGGCAATAACTCTTTTTTGTTATTTGATTATATAATGGCTGTTTGATGTCTTGTTTTGATAGCCACATCTCTTAGGGCAGGCTACAAGTGTGAAGACCAGTCTTGACTCTCCTGAAAATACACCACCCCCTACGCCTACCCCCCCAGCTCCAGCAGGACAGCAACATCTTGGGAAAACACCATCAGGAGCCCTAGGGAATGGAGGAATAGGACAGGACTCTACCAAATCCAAACAAAGGAAAAGAAAAAAGGTATTTGGTGGAGAAGCATGAAAAAAGGCAAAGAAACCAAATCACGAGGATATAATGTATATAATTTTAAATATTAATTCACATTAATTGTAAACTATATCAGAAGTTAACCACCAATGTTATAGTAGCGGCAAATATGTTTAATATTTTTTTCTGTCAGAACTAAGGTAAGACTACTCTGTGTTTTGTTGAGGTGACAGTTGCTGCTTCTAAGACAAGCTTCTCCTCTACAGCTGCAGCAGTAGGCACCACTCCAAATAACCAACCCCTTCTCTGACAGTAGCAGCTAGCTTAGGTTTTGAGGTTCAAAGTATAAGCAAAGTAGGCAAAGAGGTTGTTGCGATTGTCTTGCTCTCAGCAGCCTTAGGCAGCTGCTTTCTTTGCCTATAACAACGTTGCCTGATCGCCTTTATTTTTATGCCAATTGGTTGCATTCAATCTAAATATTTGTTTACTTTGCATAAAATATGGACATCTCACATTCAGTGTATGAAAAGTAAATATTACAATTCCTGTCGTCTGTTCTAGATCCTTGGTATTGTATGTCTATGTCTATATGTACCTTAAAACCACAGGGGAAATAGATTTGATTAAATAAACTGGTTAGGAAGCACTGTGTTAGTCACTTAGGGTGTTGTGGGGGTTTTTTTTGTTTTTTTTTTTTTAAAGAAATAAATGTGATGGCAGTACTCATTTTGCTGCACAACAATGGAATGACTTATGATTTTTTCATGTGTGTTATTCTTTTACAATCAATATTTATTTTTCATGGAATTTTACTAGTAATTTTTATGACAGAAAAAGATTTATTTTCTCCTTCAGGTGTCACCAGGGCTTTGGATAATCCCAGTATGTTCATCTTTGTCTCTGCCCCTCTTACATTGTATTTAGAAAGCTGTTAGTGAATCCTAAAGCCTTTCTGAAGATGTTTAGACTACTTTATCCTCTTCCTTTTTTATATTCCATTTGAATATGTTTTGCTTCTCTGGGCGATTTCCATTATTATTCCTAGGAACAAGAATTTAGATGGAGGATTAAATTTTTGATACATTGTATTTCACTAGTTTTATGAGTTTATTTAAAATTCCTAGTGTTTATCTTAATGCCTTTTAAAATAATTAAATTCTAAAAAGTGCACAGTTTTAATGAAATGTTCCCAGGACATATCCAATTTGGCTAGGTATGTACTAGATATAACTGAGGCATTCAGACAAATGAGTTAACTTGGTGAAGAATGTTATTCTTAGTCCACAAAGGCCCATTCCAGCAAAAAATATTTGAGTTTCACATTCCGTTACGAATGTCAATCAACAGGAAAGAATCCACCATCTTATTATGAATAATTCTGGGTATAGGTACGTAGGTTTCAGTGGACTCGGCACTCCTGAAATTTCTCTTGTAAAAAATATCGTGAGTTTTAAAGCATTAGTATGTAGTGGAAAATATATGGGGAAAGCTTGTACATGTGTACATTTAATTTCAGTGTATAATGTAAGTTTTTGTTCTTGTTTCATTCACTAATACTGTTTTCATGAATTTATTACCAAGCAGACATCATTCTGGTAAGTCACCTGAATTCTGGCAAGCAGCCACATCTGGATGAAGCCTAAATCAACATTACTGTTTGACTAAAAAGGAGAAAAGAGTAACTTTTTCTTTTAAAGTCTTGGGGATGCTTTTGTAAAATCAGTGGACCGGTAGCAGTAAAGTCTTATTTTTCCTGTTTAAGGTTCATCATCCAAAAAAATTATTTGAAATTAGAAAATATTCCAGTTTGAGATAACTAAAATATTTTTGCATCCCCCTAACATCATAACGTCACATGTTTCATCTTCAAATTTCAATCTGATATTACTCAATGGTGATTTTGGTGTCAAATTGCTTTCCACTTTGGGTACTTGTTCAATATTTTCCCCACCCCTTGACATCATAATGAAAGCCTGAAATGTTTTAAAAATAGTTTCTGTGGTTATTGCAGTATGACTTATATGACCCTTTCATTTTAGTTAGAACATTTGCTGCTCTTTTCAATTGCAACATACAGCAGCACTAGGTGAAAGATTTAAGAGGACAAATATGGTGTTCTTTGGGTCTCTTAAGCAAAGTTCATGTAAAAGTCCTCTTTGATTTGTTAATAGCTTTTTTTCTCTAATGTAGTGTGTGGCAGCAATGATGTGTATCCTCAGGAAAAAAAAATTGGTCCATTTTATAAAGGTTTATTTTCATACTTTATGCACTGTAGGTCTGTTGTGTGTTTTTGATTTAGTAACAATTTATGTGTTTTTCTGTTGCAGAGCACTGCAGCCTGTGGTATAGAGGCTCAAAGCGATGCCATCCAGCCCAGCCACATCAGAGAGGCCATTCGACGCTATGGCCACAAGATTGGCCCCCTTTCCCCATTCACAGTACGTAATAACAGAGTTATAAAAAGTTATATTTATAATCTTAAAGAACTTTGATTTTCAAGTGGTCAAATGAAGAAGCTTTGGAATTGTTGAGAGCAATTTGTGGTGACTGTAATTTTCTTTATAAAAGTGGCATAATTCTCTTGGGAAATAAAACTTAGTAATTTCTGTCTCTTTTTGGAAAGACAAAAAAGTTTTTTTTTCTTTTAAATATTATTTTCTTTCAATTACAAATTATGCTTTTTTGTTAGTGCTTGAATTTTCTGTTTTTGCAAAGTTTAGGTTTACAGTTATTTTAAATTATATGTATTCCAATATGGTGAGGAGCACTTTATATTCTAAAATTAGTTGTGTGTTAGATACTGCGCCTATTGGAAGCTGAACTCTCAAGTGACACATTAAGGGTTGGAGAAAGAAGAGATTGGTTTCTTTAGACAACTTTGAACCTCAACTAAAATGTAATAGAACTGAGCTTGTGGTAAAACACTGATGTGTTATGAGGTTTCGCCATCATTTTTTCTATGCAAATGGCAATACCATTGTCCAGAGCAGTCAAACAAATTCTTTATTTAAATTTCTTACCTGATAAAAAAGTGTGAGTAGTCTGTCTCTGATGTCATAAATTGGGACTATTTTCTATGAACTGTTGTTTTATGTGGCATATATTCTTACTTAGCTCAAAAAAAATACATTTAGAAAAGAATGAAAGTCAAAGAAATTATTATAGAAAAAACATACTAGACCTCAGCTCTGAAAAATCAGGAAGAAATTTTCTGTTTTTGCAGAGGTTTTAGAAAAAAAAAAAAAAGATTCTGAATCTGGAGGAAATTCATCTCCATGAAAATTATATGGAGGAGCATAAATGTCAAGGAAACAGTAGTGCTTGACCTCAGAAGGTAGGAACAGAAAAAAGTAAAAGAGCATGTGAAGTTATAATTTTCTTAGTGTTAAAACTAAGAGCAATACTTTTATGAATGGAACTGTATGTTTGGGCTATTGTTCTCTTTACATAATTTTACCTCTCTCCTTTGCCACTCACAAATGCTAGACTAATATCATGTGAAGCGCACAATAGAATTTCTAGTTCAAAACAGAGAAGAGTTTTTAGCAGAAGTTTGCAAGAGATAAAGCAAAGAACATGGTGATAGCTTCTGAAAGCAAATATATTTGGTTTTATTTTATTTGGAAAGAACTCATAAACAATTACAGAAAGGTAAGTCTTCCTCCCCCAACTATCACTAAAAGGCAATGTAATTATTAGCCAAACTATAAGATTGCTTTGCAACCATGAGGTATAGTAAAATACTCTATTTTTTTCAGTGTCCTGCTAACTTGTGAATTTCCCAAACTGTACAGCTAACTGAACAGTTTAATTTGTTGACACTATCTTCTGACAGCATGGTTAATATGATGATCAAATCTTGTTCCTTCTAAACAAGCCAAGATAGAGGGAATCATGGGTAATCTTGTAGATATATACAGATGTTGCAGAGCTATAATACTGTTCCTTTTTTGATCAAAAATTTCAGGAAGAGCATTATGAAAGATATTATAGCATATGCATTTAGATCTGCTGATTTGCCCACTTTTCTTTTCACTGCTATCAATCACAGCTGTCCAAAAAGTAACTACCCCAAACTTCCCATAAGTTCCTTACAAATGCAGAAAGCGTGGACATAGACAGATGCTTCCTTTGACCCTACCTTTTCCTATTGCCAGACTCTCACTGTTGATTTAAAAAATATTCTACGTAGCCATTTTGAGCAGTGCTGCGGCAACATTTCTTTTGAACTAACTTCTGCTTTCTCCAATTGCCACTGCCTTCACAATAGTTTCTTTATATATTTGCATGACCTCGTAGACTTGATGACAGAACCAGGAGGAAAAGTGGCTTTACTTGGTGCACTTCTTGTGACACTTAACAAACTGCAGGTTTGGTGCTTGTAAGAGCTGGAACACAACCACAGTTTATGCTGGTGTCCATCCTGTTCCATATTTTCCTGCTTAGCATGCAAATGAGAAGCATGTCATTGTGTTTAATCCTCTCTCTTTTATCCATCGTGTTTTATCCTCTGAATTCTATCATTAAATCAGATTTATTAGATAATTCTAATATTTTTGACTCTGTAAAAGGTGACTTTGATGGGCATCTTGGCTTGAGAGTTTCATTTCAGAAGTAGTGTTCTGACTAGTAGAAGCAGCATAGGATCCCTAATGTTCCCATCAGAGGATTTAGTAGGATACATCAGAACTGGTAAGAACCAGTAGTAATTATCTGAACCTTGGTAAATTGCTTTCTGAAAGTGGACTTAAGCTCAGAATATTACCAATACAGATAAACATCTGCCTGTAGAAGTGATTGAAGACTCAGCCATGAGATTATTTAAACTTAGATTCCCAAACTTGACTACACTGAAGTACACACAAATGAGTGTCTGAAGGCACACCATCATAACTGCATTGTGTAGACATGAATTGCCATTGTTATTGTGTCTGAAGTCTTTTCCCCACCGGTAGCACCTTTGCACTTAACAGTGAGGGAGCTGGAGCCAGTTTTTGCTTCAAGAAAACTTGAATGTTTTCTTCTCAGATTCTGACTTTTTCTGAAAGCTCTTCAGGGTGATGTCTAGGCACTATTTGAGGTATACTCGTCAGACTTGATTTGGTTGCTTAAAGATAGATGCTGGAATAACTGGCCTGATTTGCATTTTTAGCCCAGGAAGACCTTCTCTGTGATACTTGTCATATCCATCAGACAGCTGCAGATCCCTTATTTGAGACATCCCATATCTCTAAACTTAAGCGTCTGAATCTTTATTGTTACCCCATAGTTCTCTTGTTATTATTTTGGGAGGGAATGCAGTAAACAGCAAAAACAAGAAGAGAAGTTATTCTACAGAAATTAGAATATGGAAAGATTCCACCATGGGTCAGGAAAGCTAGAATTTATTTCTGACAGTGGCATGGATGACTTATGTGGCATTATTATGCCAATAGGCATACTTAGATTGGAATTTAGACTAAAACCTTTAAAGCCTAACTTTACAGCTGACTTGCATTTCTTCTGTATGCTTCAGGTTCTCAGCATCCTGCAAAAATGAGTTCTTACAGGTCTCAAATCAAGACTTCAAACCAATGACGTCTATTAAAAATTTAGATCTTCTTTCTGCCTCTGTCTTCTGTCTGACAGTGAGGATTATAATTATTTGGCACCAGAGTTTGTCCAGAGATGAATTTATAGGGTTGTTAAGATAAAGCCATGACATGTCTGCCAAAATATTTTTATTATAGAAATATAAAGAAATTTCATTCAGTGAAGCTGAGATTCAGTAAATAAGACTGAATTTAACACCTGTTGAGTAAGACTGGCATTTATCTACTAAATGATTCAGAGAAATATTGAATGTTCATCAATAGCTATGTGTCATTAGATTCAGTGAAGTCAGGCTTTCAGGTGTTTCCACCCTAAAAACTAACCTCTAAAGGTCATGTAGAGAAGTTAGTAATAAAAAATACACCATATTCTCTTCGATTTCTCATAAGCCTGCTATCTTTCTTCCACATCAGAATTTGTAATTAATAGGTGCCCTCACAGAGTCTGTTGTGAGAAAGGATTTTTCTTCATGTACAGATATTTCACACTAAGTTTTCTGAGTTCTGTAATAAGAAAAAAAGGTGCAAATATGTTTGTTGTATAGGAAGAATGTATGATCAGTCCTAGAAACCTAACTGTGAACTTAATTATCCGAAATAACATAACATGTTAGGAACATATAGAAAGTCTCATAACAGGATTATTAGGCAAAATAAGTTACCCAAAGCGTTCAAGAACAATTTTCTTAAAACAAGAAATATACTGTTCTGAAAAATTCTTGGATGTATGTCTATTCAGCATTAAGGAGGATTTACAGAAGAACCTTACCTTCACTTTAAGTTAGTAAGAAATAATGGACAGCCCTAGACTATTTCTTCATTTTAAATAATTTCTATCTCATTGCAGCCAGTCATACGAAGCAGAGAGCAAACATTTTCTTTTTCATTTGGGAGATTATTTTTAATTTAAGTAGAGTTGGCTTTTGGCTTTTTGCCGTGCTGTCTAATGTGAGGCATTCAGTGGTCTCCCTGAAATTCACTGTGTATCATTTTTAGTGTTTATGATTTAACAAAATTGGTTTTAGAAAGACTTTATCATCAGTACAAATGGATTTAGTTTAAATATCAGTACATCTGGAGAAATGACTAGAAAAATCTGGTGCTGCAAAGTATATGATAACACCTCTCGATTTAAGATTGAGAGACTAAAAAATCAATGTTCTGTGTATGAAAAATCCCATTCAGATGATAGCATTTCAATGCTAAAGCAGATAAAATTCTCACAGCCTTTCTATAAACATACAGATTTTGACAATACCAGTCTTTTGTTTTTTCTCTGCCATATAGTTTTGAATCTTCTTTTTTTTTTTTTTTTTTCCCCTCACCTGTTTATTGTTTCTGAAAGTGGAGTGGCAGGCTGCTTTATTGTACTCTTCTAGTATTTTTAAATCCTTTTTCAATGACCTGACTTTATCCTGCCAATATTTTTTATTTTCCATTTTTTATTATGTGACCGTGCCTTCTTTCAGGGCAGCATTAAGCTGTGTCACACTCCCAGGTTAAGTCCCATGTCTTGAAGGAGAGGAATCTCAGCTCTGACAAGCCAGGACTCTGCAGTTCTTAGACTACAGCTAATTTCTGCACTGTTGGAAAGTCACCCTCAGCAGAGGCAAGACCCTTACAGGATTACAAAAACATTCTCCACGTTCAACATCAGGCTCCAAAAATGTGAAAAAGCCCTACATTCCTTCTCCTGTGTGGGTTACAAGAAGGGACCTGGCACTCTTTAAGATATTAATGACATGGTCATCAGTGATGGTTCATTCAGATTTGACCCAGATAGTCTCCAAAAGTTATTTGAATCACTCGCCATGGAGACTATGATACGTGGTCCTTGATTCTGCTACTCTGAATAAAATTCACTTGTTTCCTTGGCACAGTTCAGAAGAGGATCTGAACTGGTAAGAGAGCGTTCTCTTGCTCTTGTATTTACCCTACAAGTATGCAGCCCTCATTGTGGTGTGGGTTGTTTGGCTTTTCCTTAGACTGTTTTTCCGTTCCTCAGTCATTCTGCTGACAGCAGAGCAGCCAGGTATGCTAGATCAGAGGACCAGGAGCCTTACACACAAAGATGTTGGTTCTAATTTTGTCTTGGCAGCAAATTGTTTTTTCATCAAGAAATTTCTTTGTATGGGGGACTAACTTTGGGATGATTGCATTCAATGTGAGGTTCAGTTACGGGCAGGCTGAATTTTTGCCTGAGCACCATCAGTCATGGTATCGTATTGAAGCATCATATTGGAGGAGACAGATGGGCGGACCTCATAAGGCTGGTTCCGTTCCAGGAGTTTTCAAAATCAACTTTGCATTTTAAATTTAAACAAGAAAGCAGTTGTTTTTATCCAGGATCCCTCTCAGATCTCTTTTGCTGGTGTAACTCTCTGGTATTGATGCAGATCTTATCTTCCAGGTCCTCACATGGGATTCAGGAAGACAAGTCTTCCTTATATCATCTCACAACTAGAGCACCAGGTTGTTTTCAGTGTTAGGGCTCTCATTGCTTAGCTCCTTTTTCACTCTTCCTACGCATTACTACTCCAAAGGATTAAAACAAGCGAGTTTGCTTTTCTCTACTCATTCAATTAACCTTTTTCATTCTTAAAGTCTTTTATTTTAAAAAGGTGAAAGACTTTCTATCAGTAACGTTGCAGTGCAATTTATGGCTGTCTCTTCACGTCACACATCTTTGGATGTTTTCCCAGTATCTGATTATTATCTGATTTTCCGTCTGATTTTCCATTTCTTTCTTCTAGCTAGAAAACTCATTCCCTGGCAGCTTTGGTTCAAGTACTAACTTTCTGAATGCAGCAGCCCCATGATGGCTGCCAGTCCCTCTCTTACTGCATCTGTCCCTGAAAATATCCCTTCTAGTGGTTTCAGTAAGATCAGGGGAAGGTTTAGATCCTTCTGATACAGCTTTTCAATATGAAACCATTGAGAATACCTCAAACTTCTATCTAAAATTGAAGTTTTGCACTATCTAGGAAATACACATAGCCTATGTCAAATGGTTCCTAGGTTCCTATTCCTGAGTTCTGAAGAAATGCCCGTATAGAAAGCATGGTTATAAAAAGATCTGCTGGAAGATTGCTAATATATCTCATCCATGTTTGATTGGACACATGCCACCAGACCTCAACATCATCAAAGCATATTTGTTGTAGAAGTAGTTCTTTATATAGTTTATAGGGGGCTACTGAGTGCTTCACCTATATTTTTACCAAACACTACAAAAATTACGACACAGTGGTCATGGTAATTGGATGAAAACGCAAAGGTTTGCTGGTATGTGTGGGTAGAGAACTAATTTGTTGAAGCTGGGTGCTGTATGAATAAGCCCTTGAAGAAGGAGAGGTTAATTTTCTGTAATTTATTTGCATGTAGTTTGGTTGTATATTTTCCCATCTTCCCATCTCCTAATTTCTTTCAGACTTCCAGGTAGAAGAGCTTTTGTGGCAGCTTGGCCAATGGAAAAAATAATGAATAATGACTATGATTTCATTCGACTGGGAACGATAGCTTAACAGTACATCAGAAAGGAGTCCTTCCTGCATACACCAAGAGTCATTTTGTAGTTGGCATCCAGTGTTTTATTGGATATGAATCTAAGGTTGCACTTACTGTGTGTGGTTAGTGCAGTAGAGTCCTGGTGTGCTTTGCGACTTGGTTTCCCAGGAGAATCCAGGTACATTTCCTAAATGCAATCTTACTGGGTTAGTGACTGTTTAGCCCAGAACCAGTGATGTCACCATCTGAGAATTAATGTAAATTGTTCTGAATGAAAAAATAAATAAATAAATTCAAGACTGTCAGGTAACAATTAGTTTTGTTAGATGGATGTTTTATACAGAAATAGAGAAATTAAGTATTTTCAATTATACAAGTCATAGAGGTGAACAGTACTAGTAGCAGAAACAGTTGCTGTGGTACTTAGTTTTTTATAACATCATTGTTACAGACTTCTCAAACTGCCATTTTTTTGTTGTTAACATCCATGCAAAAGTTCATTTGACTTTACTGGGGTAATATCTGACGTACTGTGTTTGGCAATTTTCTCTGAAAGAGTCGCAGTGCAGTGTATCTTAGGTCTGTGACACCAGAAGGAGGGACAAGAGAGAGGGAAGGGCAGAAACAAAGCAAAATTTCTTTGAATATTCATCCCAGGATGCTGTTGACTAAGAGAAACCCATGCCATATGGAATTCCTCAAAGAACATGTGGCTTGTGGATTTGCATGTCAACTGGCTGGTCATGCTGACTGATTTTGGTAGTTAGGAAACCAAAGCACTTTATAGGATAATGGATGTTCTTTGACTCTGTGCTTCTAGGTATATGAAAGGGAATTTGGGAACTTACATCCAATATGGGAATTCCACAGTTTCTAGGTTTTCCACCTGAAAGTCTAGGATCTTAATAAGACTCCTGCCAGCTTCATTCTTTCAGGTTTGAGAATGAGTTGACCCTGGTTGATCTATATTCAAAATGTTCCCAAGTGTTGCAAGCCTCTGATGTTGTGTTCTGGTGCACTTTGAGAAATAAGTGCTAGAACCCTGCTATTGCTGAGTTGTACTGATGTGATTCATGTTCTGTATTTGATTTCACCAAATCTTGCTAGTTTTGAGTAGCTGAAACTTAATGGAACTGGGAAGAATCACATTAGTTTTAGTTACGAGCTGCAAGCATATTTTCTTCTAGAAATGACTAGATTTCTGGAAGAAATTATGTGAAGAATTTTTTTTTTTGTAGAACATTTCAAAAAGCTGGAGAAATGGAAAAAATGGAGAGCCTGATTGTAAGTACAAGCTTTATCATTTACTACTACAAAACTCAGCTCCATACGTACAGCATTGTGATTGTATTCTTGATTAAAATTATATGAGAATATTTTGTAACAGCAAGCACATATTTTGGGGGGATTATTTTCTCAAGAAGGTTATAGTGTCTTTGTCAAGCACCAGCAGTGGTATTTTCTGACATCTTTTCTTTGTTGTTTTGTCATGGTTGTCCTTGCTCTTCCATCCGAGCTGGTGATAGGTGTTCCTAATAAGGCAGTTTGGGAAGAAGAGTTTGGCTGTGTAATTTATTCTTTAGCAGCATTTGATGGATGTTGGTTTGGACAAAAAGAGCACTTTGAAAGTTTTATAATCATATGGTAAATGGGAACTAACATTAAACTAGTGAAAATGATCCGTTTGCATTTGTTTTGACCTTAATAGCTATGTCAAAATGACTAACATAATTAGAGCAGTTAGGTTTTGTCTCCAAGTGCAAGCCACAATGGAAAGCAGCAAGTGTACTCTAGATTCTTCTGCATTGTATCATGTCTAAGGTAGTCTAGACATATATTTTATCCTCATATTCTCTTTTGACTGTATTGGGTGGTGCTTACTGTTGCCTACTTTAAAGCACGGTCCAGACTTTCAAGGAGCAGAGATATACAAAATGGGTTTTAAAAATAGCGCTATATAATTTTTCAAGACATGAGAGAGAACATACGTAACTCTTCATCATGTGGGATGATGCAATTCTGTTTGTTGTACCTGAGTCTATTTTTCTGTACTCTGTGCATAAAGAAGCTTAAAGAAGACATTTTGTGGCCATTAATTCATTGCAGGCTAAATCTTACTTCCTTGTTCAAGCAAAACTTAATGGGAAATATGCCTACATTAAGATGAATGGACTTTTTATATTCAGAGATGAATTTACTTGTGGCTATAAAATTAATCGATAAGAATGGCCTAATGCTTGTACATAACCTCTATTATCAATCTTTTACACACATTCTTTTTCTCATAATTCATTTAGATATAAGAGGAGTAGAATAATTCTGACTGTCCAGTAGTTAAGTATCAGCTCAGTCTGTCCCAAAAGCTCAAGTAAATGATATTGGTGTTACAGCCCTTTACATGGAGAATATAACCATACGATTAGGTTATTTTGTGGTTCATTCAGATGACTGGTCTAAGTATTAGGTACATTGAAGTGTGACCTAGAATGAAGGGAGAAGGAGGATTATTTCTTTTATGTGTAGAGAACGTTCAGTAGGAAAGCAGTGGGAAGTCTTTTTGAGGAAAATTGACACTCTCTTGTAGCATGACCTGCATCTATCCTTGCAGGATACCTTCCTTCCATATATCCTTGCAGTGACCTTCCTTCACAAAACTTTGGTTCTGGGCTCTTAATTTACACCAGGAGAGCCTCAGTGATTTCAATAAAATTAAGATTTTAAATGGGATCAAAATCAATACCAAACCAAATTCTAATAAGCTGTGTTTCTGTAGACTGGCAAATAATAAATAAATAAACAAAAATAATAAAATAAAAAATCAAAGCAAAATAATAATAAAATGTTAGGTTTAGAATAATCTAAAAATACTGACTGGTAAACTGCACAGTGAAAATGTTCTGTAGTTTTGACTGGATGTGGGTATAATTATAATGTTCATCCAAATATTATTCTAAATAATAATATTCATTATGCCATTGTGTTCACAAAAATATCAAGATGTATATTTTATATATTTCTTACCAGGAATGCAAACACAATGTCTCTAAAGAAATTATATTATTCGAATCAACTTTACTTCTAACACTTGGAGTAACAAGCAATAAATTGTTAATCAGAAATATTCTGTGATCAATATATAGTGATTATCCAAAACCTTGATATAAACAGTCATTAATATCTTGCAATGATTCGACTGGTGAATAATGCACGTTTGTAAATATTATTTGTGACCATGAGAAACAACTCTAGTCAAAAAGATAGCATCCTCTGCTCTGAAATTAAAAAGAAAGTTGTCAGCTACAAAAAAGAATAGGAAAATGTTTCCAAAACGGATTCTTTGTCCCCTCTGGTTTATGCCAGCTCTGAAATGAAGTATTTTCGATGTTTAGCTCAAGAGAAATTGAGATTATAAATGTAAACTGTAATACTGCACAGACCTGTGGAAGACAGTGGCCATTATTCAGCAGTGCAAGTGTGTGTAAATGGAGCATAATGAATGAACAGAGGGTATAACCAACTTTTGTTTGGGTATTTACTTTTTTGGGGAAAATACTCCTTCAGGCCCCAAGTAATTTCAGCATGAAATGACTTGCTAGTCTAAACCTTCTCTTGTTAAAAATTTCAGCCCCGTAAAATTGCATAAGCACCATTAAACAATGAATATTTACAAAGCCACGTTTATGATACTGCTTGTGACATTCCCTGTGTGAAGAACATGTAATGCCAGAGTAAGCTCTGAGCTGGAGACTTGCACGGTTTGGGCCTCAGACAGTCCAGCCTGTACGCTTATATGTTCTTAAGTAATGCATGCAAGTATTCCACATGAACTTCAGTACTTTACACATGCATGTGAATAGTACAGCTTCATGATCAAGTGATGTCCTAAACAAAGACCTTTCACTTCTGGTAGTTTAAAAGTGCTCATTATTGGACCTGACTGAGCTCAGGTTTTAATCCACTGTTTAAATCCATTTTTGTTGTGAAAAATACTGAAGTTTATCAAAGCTTTTCATAATTCCAGTTCTAAAAATAATACTAACTCCTCTGATTTTCTCTTGAAAACAAAATTTTTGGAATTTTGTTAGCTGGAGATATAGCAAAGCTGAGCTTGATACTAAAAGGTATCACACAAGTAAAGTGGAAGAAAAGAGGGAAACATTGAAAATATAAAAGATAGTGTGACAGTATGATATTTGCAGAGATAAGCAAGTTAAACAAAGCAGAAAATTCCAAAACGCATGTTTGTTTTAGGTGCCTTAAAAAAAAAAAAAATCAGCTTCACTTTTGGTCTGCGTGTCACTCTTCTTAACTGAAAGGAATTTCTTTCTGCATACTTCAGACCAAAACAGTAGTGAAAAAGGTTTTGCAATACAATCTTCAATAATTGTTTCAATATCCACAGTGTGGATATGTTACATCTAAATTTTTCTACAACACTTGAGTATTACAAATTTTTGAATACTGTTCCTGAAAGAAATTAGGTAGACTGAAATCAAATCAAACAAAAAATCTCTGATATTTACGGTGTTGTAAATATACTGCCCCTGTTGATAATCAAAATCAATTGATAGTGATTTTGATGAAGTCAGGATTTCATTCTTCATCAGTTTTCAAAATGAAATGTATGTATTTATGTCAAAAAGCACTTGAAAACTTTTCCTTCAGTTATATATTCAGTTTCTGATATATAAAAAGTCAAAATGACACTTTTCTTGTTTCTTCTCATTTTGAAAGCAAAAAAAAAAGTATTTTATTTCATTAAACAGTTATACACTTGTAAAGTCTTTGTCTATACCTCAAGCTATTGTCTGCAGTTATTTGTTATTCTATAGTGTTAACACTGTGTTTGAAAAATATGAGTTATGATTCTATAAAAACAGTAGGAAGTCAAATCTCAGTTTGGAAATCTTGCTCCCTTCCCTCCCAGCCCCCACCCCAAGGTTCCTCCTTGCAGATTTATGAAAGAAAACATTTCTTTCTGTAAAAGGTTTTTGTATGCCAGCATCTGGAAGTGTTTATTTCAGTGGCGTGTAATCTATCTGTGGATTTAGTTAGCACCAGACCCCCTTTTGTGTACTCCTGACTTAAAATTTTTATAAATGATCTTGTTGAATTTGTGCCAGTGTGCACATGGTTTGGCTGATTGCTGCATATATCCTTTACCTGCCAGTCACCTCTGATTTATATTCCTTCCCCTCTGCTTTTGCCTTCCAAAAATGGTGCCACTGAACTGTCCTCTAAATCATCTTATTGGATAAATTACTCCAAGATGAGATGGTACGTTTTAGGCCGGCTCCTAGACAGAAGGCATTCCTATAATCCATCCTTGCCCGCTCTGTGTAGGACCATTCAAAAACAAGAAGGACCAGGGGAAATCAGGCTCCCTCTTCCCCTTCGTCCTGAGCACTATTTCTTCCAGTGCTATTCAAAAATGCAGAATTGGACGTTTGATTTATATAGCTCTTAATGCCATTTGAAGACACATAAACAGTTTGAGAATCTTTCCGCATTCTCTCCTAAATTAAATTCTTTGTGATATGAGTTTAATCCTAAGAACATGGTTATATGGTTTTCTCCCAGGAAAATTAAAATGTAAAAGAATAGCTTATTTAAGAAAATTTTAAAGCATTTCATTTGGAATAGGTTATACAATATACATGACAGTTCTTTCCATGATAAAAATCCCTACTGGTTTCCTTAGCTAAATAGCTAATACTCCTTCAGAATAACAACGGTTCTGTAAGCTTTACTTAATGACATTACTAATTTGGAGAGTTTTATGAAGTTTCCTGGAGAAAAGCAGGTGGCTTGGCAGTAATTTAAAAGGTTCACAATTTGTGGTAGCGGTTTCAGGGGGTTTCATGTTTCTAAAGAGGGAGACCAAACTGCATATTGCTTAAGAGTGTCTGACACAATGATGTATCATTTTGGACTAAGTTTCCAGAAGTTCATTGGTCATTAAATGTGCTGCTTGACTTTATATTGCAGTTTCCCAGCTGTCTCTACTGGGGGTAATCCTAACGCTCAAGCAGAATTTATTAATGAAGGCATAAGCTTGCAATCCTGATGAAACAGTAAGTTGCCCAGATGAGTTTATTAAACAGGAACATAGATTTTTAGATAAGACAAAAATGTCATTTAAGTAGATTTGAAAAGAACTGGCTCATTTTCTGCAGAGCACTGGGAAAGTATTTACAAACGGTCTGGATAGTATTTGATATCCTGTGGGGACATTTAAAATTCTTGGATTGCACATACATCAGTGTCTTACTACACAACACAGTACATGAATTGTTGCAAGCAGCATGCAAGACTTTTAGGCAGTATAGATGTGGTTCTGTTGAGGCAGGAGACACTGGCATGAAATAACTCCGCTAATTTAGTCTGCTGAACCGCGCCGAGGATTGCTTCTCCATTGTGGTGCTGCCTGGCCAAGCGTGAGATACTGGCAGTGCGAAACAACACCCACAGCTTGCTCAGGAGCTCGTGGTGGAAGAAGTTATTACTTTTCATGTCTCATAATAAAAAGTACTCTGATTTGACAAAATATTAGCTCTGTTAGTGAGAAGACAATAAGTAAGCTCTGAAGTTTACAATTAAATGTATCCCTCATATAACACAGCAACTCCTAATCTCATAAACCTTATATAATTATTTTTTTCCTAGCCGTATGTCCAGATTCAAATAGGTACTAGAGGCTTTTTACACACAGTTGTACTCATGTAGGAGGATCCTAGGGTAAGAATACATTATTTTTTAAATGAAGCATACGTTCTTATATAGCTCCTAAGAGATTTAAAAGGTCTTAGTATAAATGAGAATGTATACTAATGTATACTTCTGGTACTTTGCTCATGGTCATCTGAAAAGTAATACGGCAGCATAAATATCTGTTTGAAGGGTAAGGTGAGCAAATATAATTCTGCAGCAGATACTAAGGAAAAAAGAAGGTAACTTAATGAACTGTTCTGAGACAATACACAAAGAGAAGATATGTAAACATGCACATCTTAAATAATTCACATTATTGTTTGTATTGTATTTTTTGTCCCTATATTGTATCCATGTAGTATGTGGATTCTGGTACAAAAGTAATGAATAGCAGCTTGATAATTTAAGAATCGTAAAATTCTATTTTATTTTATTTTATTTTATTTCATGTTATTTTATTTTATTTTATTTTATTTTATTTTATTTTATTTTATTTTATTTTATTTTATTTTATTTTATTTTATTTTATTTTTTACTTGGCATTACAAAGAATAAAAGTCCAGCTCCTTGTGGTTACCATATTTTTGTGGGTCTACTAGATTTGGGGCAATATTGTGTGCTTACACCATTATACAGTGCAAGAGGAGTTGTTGTAGTTGTATTCCGTTCAATTCCTTCAGGTTCCCCTTGATAATGAGCATTCGCTCGTGCTTATTTTTCTCCCTGAATGATTTAAAAGTGCTTTATGAGCTAAAACTACTTACGGTTGTCAGTTCACCTACAACAGGGACTCAGCCAGCTCAAATGTGAAACGCAGCAGCTGTGTAAAAGTCTGCAGCAGTGCTGTGCAGCTTTGTAGGACAGGATGTGAACTGTCTAGATGAAACATTATGAGAACTTTAGGATCATGTAATATAACTGTTTGAGTTGGAATTAATGTATAGGAAAATGACATGGAGCTTTCAATTTCTTGTGAACAAGATCACCATTTTAGACGTTATTTTTATCACAGACTTCAGACAGATTTCTGCTATTGCACTGGGCTTGGATAGAAGCTCTACACTTGGTCATCTCTGGCATCACTGACCTGTACAAGAAGGTAAAATCTCTAGAATAGAATGGTAATTCTGGAAAGCAATAAATAATAACCTGGGAATACTGGGACCAAATGGAACAATTTCTCTTGTAGTTCTTATTAACTGTTATTTTCCACTCTAGTTGCCTGTTCTCTCCTTCATAAAGTCCTCTAATAATACTAAAAGTAGGCACCTGTGGAGCTAGGTATTGTACACAGAAGACGTAGGATTTCTGAGGTTTGAACAGGGATTTCATGTTCTGGTTCTGTTCGTTTAATATGCCTATACAGTGATGTCTCAGTTCTCAGTTAAATCTTTGGTACCACTAATAAAACTGAGAGTTGTTTAGCGAGCAGTGGAAGAAATGAGGCTCGATTTCTTCTGTCTTTGTGTCCCCTAAGGCATTAATGCCTGTTCTCCCCATGTCCCTCTGTCATGCCTCCAGGCAGCAGAAGACAACACTACTGTAGGTAGGGTTCCTAGAAAATCTGTTTAACACCTAAGTTCTCCTTTTCTCCAAACTGGACCCATTTCGCTGTGCCTGACTGTGCACTTGGTAGCACTTGCAAATATTTCTCCAGCTGAACCAAATGAAAGCATAAGACTTCAGGCAACTAAACACATTTTATGAATTTCATTTTGGGGTTTCTGTGTTTTTTGTCTTCCTTGAGGTTTTGCATTATTCCAGCTTTCTGACTTTAACTTCAAGGTCGTATAAACCTCAATTCAGCAAAGCAATCATCTGCTTAATTTTTAAACTATACCTTCAGTCTGACAAAAAAGCACATGCTAAATTGAGGCTTTCAGTATTATTAGTAATATATGTTTTGATTCATTTGTTCTATCAACATCCTTTTTTATTGCATGTAGGAGAAAAAGATGAAGGAGGATGCATGTGGGAGGAAAGGATTTTCAAAGAAGTAAACAGACAGGCAAAGACATATATGTATGGTATCTATATCTGGATCTATGCTAGTAAGCAAAGCTAAGAAAAGAAAGACTTTCATGTATGTATTTGTATATAAAGTGATTTGTCCTGTCATCCTGGTTTCTGAGGACATTTAATTTACAGTAAGTCTTTTGCTGGTGATGGTGATTTTAAAGGCACCAGTAGTGGATGTGATAAAGAAGACAGGATGCAGCCAGTTCTGATGCTGGGATGAAAGTTAGAATGTTTCAAATATATGTTAAGTGGAGAGAGGTAATATTTTAAGTAAGAGGTGGACTGAAATTTTGAGATTTTTTTATGTTCCATTTTTGAAAATATGCATAGATACTGATAAATTTTCATAGGGTAGCTGAAGAAGTGCAAGTTGTGTGTCCGTGCATACTGTGAAGGTAGGTGCCAGAATAAGAGAAGGTAGCTAGTGGTCCTTAAAAAGCACTAGCAATGAGCAGAAAATGGTATGAAATTAAAATTGGATCATTTTTTCTGTCCTTGTAACATTTACGTCATTCAAAAGTTTTGGAAGGTGCTTAAAGGATTTAAATTTAAGCAGGAGACAGCACTGGAGCAGTGTTGAGTTATTAGAACTCAAGAAAAATCATGAAGTAACGGGAAATTCTTGAAAGGGATATAAGAATCTAGAAATATAATAAAGTTAATCATGCCGCAGTCATGTTTTTAGTGCTGTGTATTACTGTCCTAATGTCTGTGACTGTAATGTCCACTTTAGGATGAAGCTTCAACCAGTGGCTTTCAATTACATCCCTGGTATCTACTGTTCCACAGCAACAAAATTTCAGAGTCAGGATGATTTTCCTGCTTTTAAATTGAGAGCTTCTTGCTCCTATTTATATCATCCTAAATAATTCAGATACCTTCTCTGTAAGCAATTTCTTTAGTTATGTAATGTTAGAAATTATATCCTTTTCTCCATGTCACTTACTTTTATAGGAGAGAGAACATAGGGAGAGATATTTCCTTGGTGCGTTACTCCTCAGTTTCTCTGTTTTTATGTGGTTAACTTGCACATGGATAAAAATGTAAGTTATTGTTCTTCCATAAAGATTCTGAGCTATTCTTCAACGCCCTGAAGACTTGTGCCAAATAAGGTTCCTCCAGACTTTGGTTGCTGGACAACTATTGAACCTGGTGTGTACCTGAGTGGTTAAAAACTGTGGTTGGCTTTACCAGTATGGAATGAATTGCATAGTTCAAGGCTCTGACTAAGAATCTCATGCCTTTAATCTTAAGTAATTTAAATTCCAATATTGCCATTAGTCGCTGAATCAAGAAGAGCCTAAACTTTTAAGTTTTGCATGGTGCTAGCACAAAGGAAATAATCGCACAATAAATGCTGTGGAGAGGAAAAGGACCTGGGGGTGTTGGTCGATGCTCACCTGAACATGAGCCGGCAGTGTGCCCAGGTGGCCAAGAAGGCCAACGGCATCCTGGCTTGTATCAGGAATAGTGTAGCCAGCAGGCCCAGGGAGGTGATTGTCCCCCTGTACTCAGCTCTGGTGAGGCCGCACCTCGAGCACTGTGTTCAGTTTTGGGCCCCTCACTACCAGAAGGACATCGAGGCCCTGGGGCGTGCCCAGAGCAGGGCTACGAAGCTGGTGAAGGGCCTGGAGCACAAGTCCTGTGAGGAGCGGCTGAGGGCACTGGGGGTGTTTGGTCTGGAGAAGAGGAGGCTCAGGGGAGGCCTTATTGCTCTCTGCAACTGCCTGAAAGGAAGGTGTGGGGAGCTGGGGGTCGGCCTCTTCTCACAGGTAACTAGTGATAGGACTAGAGGGGATGGCCTCAAGTGATGGCCAGGGGAAGTTTAGGTTGGAAATGAGGAGACATTTCTTCTCAGAAAGAGCAGTCAGACACTGGGACGGGTTGCCCAGGGAGGTGGTGGAGTCACCGCCCCTGGGGGTGTTCAAGGAGAGGTTGGACGTGGTGCTTAGGGACATGGTTCAGTGGGTGACATTGGTGGTAGGGGGATGGTTAGACCAGGTGATCTTGGAGGTCTTTTCCAAACCAAGTGATTCTGTGATTCTGTGAAATGTTTGCAGAGTTGCTAACACCAACAGGTAGGTGGGGAAGGGGCTGGTACCCAGCCTGGAGATGCTCTGTTGTGCTAATACAACATTTCAGGCTGAGTGCTGGCAAAGGTCAGACTTTAACTGTGGTGATGTGCTGACAGGATTACCATTTTCGATGGTAAAGTCTTTGGACAAAAGAAAAAAACAAAACTCTCTGGAGAACTACATGTGCTAGTTTTACTGCTGAGGGTGATAAAACTGCTGGAAGCAAGTTGTCTCCATGCAGAATTATTGCAATACAAATGAACTGGAAGTGAGACATTATTAATTTCACTAGCTTAATTTTGGTTTGGGTATTTTATTTTGCAAGAAAGGGGACAGATTGTTACTATTTACCATAAAGAAGGCTACAGTTCTAATTGGTGTGTAGCTACAATACATAAATTACCATCAAATAGATTCAGAGTGTAGATTATATGCTTCTGAGAAAAAGTATATGTTTTTTTCTGCATCTGTTAACAACAAAGTTTAAACAACCTCACCATTGTGCATGGAGCTCTTACTCCCCCCCAGGGAAAAAAAAAAAAAAAGAAAAAAAAAGTGGAAGGTGTATGCTTGTTGCCACTTTGAGCAGCTTACGATTTAATAGTTTACTAGGTAGATGAGGTACATCTTTGCCCGTAATTTACTACCTTAATACTTAAGAAATAAAAAGATATAACTCGGTACAAAAGAGAGAGATTGGATGGCTCAACAAATTGATGAAAAGCTATTAATCTCAGCTCTTTAGAATATGTTGAAAGCAAGCCACATAATAAAGAAATACTGATTTTGATACACAATTTTGTAAGCAGATTCAAGTTATCAAAATTGATTAGTAATTTTGAATGCTTAGCCTGAGATATGCAAGAAAGTACTGCCTTTATTCTTTTCTTTTTTTTTTCTAAATGTGCATGATGGCATTTCCTGAAAGTAGGATTTTTTCTGGAATCTCAATTTACATACCAGAAGCCAACTTTTGTCATTTAACTTTAAAAAGGTCATTTAACTGAAAATTGTCATTTCACTGGAAAAATACTTATTACTAATCTTTTCAGTGTAAGAACATTAGTCAAGATCCGTCACTCCTGTATTTGTATATTATTTGTAATATACTGATGCAAAACAGAAGTTAATGATGGCTCAATAGATTTTGCAATATATATAGAAGACAAATGACAAGATATGATAAGATAAACAGGAAAGTAAAGGAAAGATGCTGTTGCTTGGTTTGTGAGGAAGTTATCTCAGTACATAAATAATCCAATTTGTGTAAGACTTTTTCTCTAGAAATCATCACACAGTAGAGTTTCAAGAATTAACTGACGGTGGGTGATGAAGTTACTCCAGTGTTCGTTTGTTTCTGCCAAAATGATGAGGCAGGAGATGTGCTGACTTGAAAGTTTGGTATGTGCACAGCAAGGGGGGGGTAGAAATCTGACATTTGGACAGTAAATCTGCTGCTGCACAGAAGGAGGATATGTCTTGAAGAATGTGGCAAGTGAGTAGTTGCTTGTAATCATGCACCTGAAAGGAAGATTCCAAACAATGGGCAGGTGGAATCACCTTTGTAGGAACCTTATGACTTGGTACAAACGAGAAAATGTATGTGGTTTGTTTGTTTTGTTTTGTTTTTTCCAAAGCTAGACTCATAATTATTTCTGAAACTTCCTCAGCAAGAAGTTCAGAACCTGGACAAAGAGTAAGGAAGGCAGTTATATGCCCTTAGAACTGTAACCTGGAAAGAAAAGATGAAATACGGCTGTAATCTGAGTACAAAGACATAGAGAGCCTGCATTTTTGGAGATGACACCCCTACTAGTTGCCTAGATGGTGATGGTGGCCACAAGGTCCTTAATGAACAGAGATGGAGAATTTGGTGTAGGTGGGAGATGAACTCCAGTTTATCCAAACTCAGCGTGAGCTGGCAGCTTGACATTAGTAATCTCAGAGGAGCATGAAAAGGTAACTAGCCCTAAGTTATTCAGCCAAGAATCTTTATCGGTTGTATTATAGGGTAAGAAACACTTCCTACAATGTCTGTAAGCAAAAGGTTACAATGTGTAGTATTATTTGCTTCCCATAATTTATTACACACTTCCAAGTTCATCAAAGCACAATTTCCTTTAGGTTGCTGAAGCACCCCTTTATATTTCTTATTTTTCATGGGGAAAGAAGTAATACTCAACTTCATAAGCTTTACTTTAAAAAAAAATGGAATTCAAAGTTTCTAATAATGGGTTGTGGTTTTTTTTTTTCCAAAACAAAAACAAAACTTTAAACTGATATGTACTGAGTACTGTAAACTCATTCAGTATTCAGCTGCCTGTAGTCAGCAGGAACCTTTTGGCTGTAGTCCTTTTTGCTGTTTACTCCAAGAATATGACATGGTGTTGGGAAGTTCTGACTTTGCTATTATAACCATGACTCCAACATTGTAATGTCATGGCAAGAAACTTTTCCCAGAAGGACAAACCCAGGCTAACCAGGTTTGGATATCCTCATCCATGTAGTCCTTAACACCACGTGAGGAAGCTTCGCACATGGGAACACCGAAATATTTTTTTAAGCCACATGTCAGTTGAATTCAACACATACCCTCCATTTCATGTTATGAAGACACAATTCTAGTAGGCAGCCCCCACGTCATTATAGGTAGTTTGAATTGCAGCAGACACAAAATAATACCCTGTCTTAGGTGTCTTTGGACTCCTCGTCAGAGTGCAGAAGAGATACGGAGCCAAGTGCAGTATAACATAAAGGCAATAAGGCTATGCTGCTTGGCCTGGAAGTCCTTGATGTTGCTGTTTGTAACAACAGAGATCTAGGTGACGTGGCTGGAGCTCTGCATTCATAGCGTGTGTTACAGGTTTGGAACATTTACATTGCAAGCTCTTAAACTTTCCAGTTCTCCAAGCATAGTTTATTTAGGGTCTAGTTTCCTTGTCAAATATTTTTAAGAAAAATTTAATTGGGGACTGTAAAGTAATGAAGAGGACAAGTTAGTGACAGAGAGTTACTGAGTTACCATTTGATAAATGGAGTGCAAGCAAACTATTTTTATTCCAGAAGAGCTAGATGTTCGGTTTTTCATCTGTGAATTAAGAAAATGGTCTATGTTTACAGACTCTGGGGCTGTATCTGGAAAGAAGTGATTTTGAAAGAATATTCTGGAGTCCTGAGAAATCAGTGGAATGCAAGGGGCTCACTACAGTGCTGTAGCTGCAAGGCTTGATGCAGTCCTTGGACAGACAGGTGGGGGAACAGGAAAGAGAAGTGTTTTCTTCTGTGTTTAGTTTAGGTGTTTGTGTTTTAGTAAAAACCGTGACAAATTGGAGAGGGCTCAAAGATCTAGGAGAAATTTTGAGACCAAAAAGTCCTGACATGGAGATACACATGGTGCTTGATTCTGTAGGTTGTCAAGCTGCATAAAGAATTGTGGAGTCAGCCTTTAAGGACCCATTAAAGAAGAAAAATCTCATGTTTTAGCATTTTTAATCCTAGCATACAGTTATACAATATTCAGCACGGGATTCCTTCTGGCTAGATACAAACACCTGTATCTGAGCAGATTGACTAGATTTCCTTTATAGTCAATTGAGAGAAATAAGCTGAGTTATTCAGACAAGAATTACACAGACAAGTGTGTAATTTATCTCTTCCTAAGGCAGATGTTTAAGAGGAGTCAAATGAACCATGCTGTAGAAGTTCCTATTTGTGTGCCTTGCCAGGATGATGGGTGTAGGTAGGTTAGGTGAGAGGAGTCCTTCTCCTAGGATCCAGCTTGACATTTAAGCTAGACGAATTCAGACCAGAAATAAGGCATAGATTTTTAACAACATAACTAAGTGCTGAAATAACAGAACCAATGATTGTGACAGATTGTCCATGACTGGAAATTTTAAAATCAAGATGAGATGTTTCTGTAAAAGCTATGCTCTAGCTCAACCACAACTATGGGATCTAGAGACTTGGTTCAAGAAAAGTTGATGCAGCTTTGTGATGCAGCAAAGTTAGATTAGCCCTAAGGCTTTAGCCCTAAGAGGTATGAGTCACACTTCACAAAGTAAAGTTAACTCTCTAGTGCTTCACCAGCCGTGTAGAAATGCAAATCCACTTTGAGTGCAGGTCAGTAGCTCGCCTAGTTCAAATTCCTAATGGACAGGTCCATAGTTTCAGAGGAGATCATTTCAAAATTTGTAATAATTTGCTTTTCTAAATATAGCAATTTTGCTTCAGTTACAATTGTCAATACCTTTTCATTATTTTTGTGATACACAACAAAGTCTGATATTTTTTCTAAAATATATTACAACTAGGTAACATACGTTTTTGAGAAGAAGCCATTGATCTTGTCACTGTGACATTTGTTTTTAGAAATACATTTTTAATAATTAGTTGTTAGAACAGACAAACCTTTTATTTTAAACCCTTAGATAATTGGAGTCATCATTTCTGTATACAGTTTCTCTATACATTCTTATAAATACTCATATTGCTTATTTATTGTGAATAAAATGAGCCAAATACACTACTTTAATTAGAGTCGTGGAAATAACAAGTTATTTCTATTCTTTGAATGTCTTTGGCAAATTTCCATTGTGTCAACATAATTAAGATATATTAATATTAATCGGGTAAGTACTGTAACTTTACATAGTGGAAAAATAAAATAAAAAGGACCATGAGAACATTTTTCAATATCAGTTTCGATTTTAATACTTTATATTGTTGTGAAAAGTTATAAAAATGTGTTATTATTTTATTACCCCATTAAGAAAACAACGCAGCAACAGATGCTTGTTACCCTGATTTTCTCAGTCTGTTTATGGGGATGTTTTATCAAAATGGGTCTTTTAAAAGTTATAAAGATGTAGTACTCTCCTAAATTAGGTCATAAATGCCTAATGTGGAAAACTAATACATTTTATTATTTTTCAAGTATGGGTTTATGTATATTAAAATATGCAGCTGTTAGGAAGTCTGGAGTGTGTATAGCAGAAACATATTGCATTACAAGATGTTAGTGTCTCTCTCTGAGTATGTACATTCTTTATGCATATACCCACACAAGTTTTTGGCATGTGGAAGAGACTACATTAACATTGTGGTTCAGTGTTATTTTCTAATATCATGGATCATTTTTTATGAATGCATGTAAATGCTGGATATAAAGAGTACGTACACGTATTTTTATTCTGTATTTCCCCAAATCTTTCCTGCAGTCATATACGCAAATTGAGCAGGTAGATTTAAAATGTGTATGTAAATAACATTAACCTCCAACATCAGCAATTGTGTGCTGTGTTTCTGAAAAATGGCAGATATTCCTGTACTATGAGATGATCACCTAGTTTAAACCTTACTCTGTCCTCCATGCCAACCAGGTGGAATGGACTTTGCAGTGGACACAGAGGTGTTGTTGCAGGTAGCACAGTGACCACGGCTTCTTTAAGAAATGGTACAATTGGAAGGATTTTCAGATTTCTCCACTTGAGGTAAATAGACCAGAAGTCAAAGGTGTAGTTCCCAAAATTCCTACTTCATGTGTCCATTGATAAAAGCCTGTAATGGTCACAAAACAGTGTGCACCAAATTTTATGGCAAAGATGGGAGTACACAAAATTAATACGGGACTGTTATCCCCTACACATGCATCCATTCTCTTACTATTTAATGTATCTGGGAAAAATAATTCTGGATGTAGAATTATTTTGTTATAGAGGGGAAACAGGAATGCATAATTTTGTGTCTTTTTATTCTAATTATTTCAGCCTTATTTGTGCACTTATATTACTTTATTAAAAATCAGCAAGCAAAAAAGAATCTCTGTGCTTTGTCATGCTTAGGCCTTTGTGTGTGTTAAGCACCAATACACATCTCCAAAACTATCCTACTGTCCTTCAAACACTTCCTTATTTCCACAACATTTACAAAAACCTTGTCAGTAATTAGGTTGTCAGTGTACTGATATCAGTCATACTGGTGCATGTTTTTTTCTTTGTATATCCATCTCTTTTCTTCTTTTTTTTTTTTTAATTTTAATTTATTTTTTAATTTTAACCCTTACATGCAGATAACAATCAGTCTCAGGAGGAAGTTTTATTTTAATATTCCTCTTGTACTTTGGACATTAGGTTCATGGGCTGTGAGTGGAACTCCTCAACACTGCAGCATTAAAATAAATACTGACGAATGTCATAAAGTAGTAATTTAAATGAAGATAAATTAGTAGGTACTTTTAATAAAAGCAATGTGAAAACTCAACCTTGAAGCAGGAAAACCAGGTTAATGTCTAATATTTGTAGCTTCATCTTTGGTGTATATCAAAATAAGAAAACAAAGATCTTGACCCTGATGTGAAGGAAAACTCTTTCTTTTTGCTCTAGTTATAGGCTTACTGTATGCTATTTCCTATAACACTGAGTAGATGGGATCATTGCAGATCTTATCTTTGCAGACCTCTGTCTGTATGTACTTCCTTTTAACCTCACTTTTAAAGGTTCCTGTTTGTAAGAAATGCTGAACCCTGGAACCTGATTTCCTTCATATCCAGAGGAATTTTCCATTTGGTGCACTGCAAGTTTGGATCTGCGTATGAAACCCTTCTTTCTTCAACTCCTTGAGCATTTGGGTTTAAGTTTTAATTTGGGTGACATGTGAATCATACTGGTCCGTTCACTTCTATGCCTGAAGTTTCCACAAGTTCATAGATATCTGGCCCAAGGTATTCCTTTTGACCTAATTCTCATGCTGGTAAATTTCCATCTATTTTTTTCTTTGATATGTTTTTCGTGAGGATTGGAAGGCTTGCTGCCTTTTCTTACTGAACTGGAAGTACTGATCCTATTGTGTTGAGGCTGACTTATTTGTTTATGCCAGAGATGCCTGGTTGGTGTGGCATGGTACTGTGCTCTGGGTGGATTATGTTAAGGCTTTCAACCTATCTTAGACTCCACTGTTGCATGTGCTGTGGGATATTTCCACGGGGAAGCAGCTGAAAAAGCATTTTGCAGGAAAGGCCCTTGGGGGTCCTGGTGGACGTCAAGTTGACCATGTGCCAGCAAAGTTGCCTTGATGGCAAAGAAGGTCAACAGCATCATGGGGTACAAAAGGCAGAGCATTGCCAGCAAGGCAAGGGAGGTCATCCTACCCATCTGCTCAGCCCTGGTGAGACCCATCTGGAGTGCTGTGCCCACTGTTGGGCTCTCCAGTACAAGAGAGACATGGACATACAGGAACAAGGACAGTGAAGGGACTCAGAGATAATTAAGGGCTTGGAGAAGCACGAGGAAAAGCTGAGACAGCTGGGATTGTACCACCTGGAGAAGAGAGGGCTCAGAGGGGTTTTATCAAAGCCTATAAATAACTAATAGGAGGGATAGAAGAAGACAGATCCAGACTCTTTTCAGTGGTTCCCAGTGAGGAAGAGGCAATAGGCACAGACTGAAACACAGGAGGTTCGACTTAAACATAAGAAGCTGTGGGTGCCCCATCCCTAGAAGTGCCCAAGACCAGGTCGGATGGGGCTGGAGGCAGCCTGGGCTGGTGGGAGGCATCCCCCTCCCATGGCAAGGGATTTGGAGTGAGATGGTCTGTAAGGTCCCTTCCAACCCAAACTATTCTATGAATCTATGAAGAGGAAAAAAAAAAAAAAAGTTTTCACCTTGAGGGTGGTTGAACACTGGCACAGGTTGCCCAGTGAGGTTGTGGAGTTGCCATCTGCGGAGATATTTCAAACCCAGCTGGACACTGCCCTGAGCAGTCTACTGTAGGTGACCCTGCCTTGAGCAGAACGTTGCAGTAAACGATCACTAGAGGTGCCTTCCAGCCTCAAGTGATTCTGTGAAGTGCAGTGTTGTTCAGATCAGGCTTAGTGATTGCATACATTCAAGTTTTCCATCTTTTCATCATTCTCTGCATTCATGCAAGATCTACATTAGTCTACAGACTTGTATCCAAAAGTGTGGAAGCTCAGTTTTTTGAACTCTGGCTAAGCCTGGTTTCAAAAGGCTTTCTAGTTGTACCCATTATAGTTAAATAATGTTGTAACACTTTTCATAGAATTATCATAGAAACATTAGGGTTGGAAAAGTCCTCCAAGATCACCTGGTCCAACCATCCCCCTACCACCAATGTCACCCACAGAACCATGTCCCTAAGCACCACGTCCAACCTCTCCTTGAACACCCCCAGGGGCGGTGACTCCACCACTCCCCTGGGTAACCCATCCCAGTGCCTGACTGCTCTTTCTGAGAAGAAATGTCTCTTCATTTCCAACCTAAATCTTGCCTCCTTCCTAACCATGTTAAGAACTGCACATGAAGCCTGCATGCTGTATAGTTTTACTCAACCTAATTGATTACAGTAGCAGTGCTGCCAACCACCAATGTGTTGATAGGACTTCACCAGAAGCTCAGCTACTCTGTCATTGTCTGGTCTCACAATGTAGTTAGGCTGATCCTCCCCTATCAGAACTGTAAGTTTTTATGAAATCTTAAATTCAAGCCACTGTGCAAAATGCTCAGTTTGTTGCCATTTACTGTTTTTCCAGTTTTGCAAATGAATGATTGACTGGTGTCTTCTGGATCTAATTCATATTAATGAAATAGATTCTATACAGACAGCATAAAGTAAAGCTTTGCTAACAGGGATTCACGGTCAACAAAGAGTTTAGTCAGTCCTTCTGCCAGGAATTTGTGCTTCAAAAAAGATCAGAGGTGAACGTTTACAAAATTGAAAATTTCAGACGTGTTTTCCTGAGTGAGTTTCAGAAGAGGCTGTTGTTCCTGGTGGCTGGATATGCCTGTTGCTTCATTACAACCTGATAACGTATCTTATGGCCTGCTCCTTGTTGAGGCGCATTTCTTAATTTAGCCCTGAGTTAAATGTTCATAACAAAGTGAAACAGGACTTGGTAAACAGTTATTTTATGGCTTCAAGGTTGTTTTTGAGATATCTTTTATGGATGAAATATTTCAGAACCAATTTGGTTATCTGCTTGTCATTTCTTTCTAAGCCAAACTAAGAGACATTAACACTTAGTTGTACACTTTTCTAGGCCTGAGCTTTGTTAGTGGATTATATCTTCTTTTGCCTGCCTTCCCCAGAAAAGCGAGCAGAATAGTAATAATTCAAATTTTTATCTAAAACTTATTTTTCAATTTCTCTGCTTCATATAGCCCAGTTAATTTTGGTGCTCCAAATACTAGTAATACCAGTGCTAGGACTGTCAGAGTAGAATGCTGAAAATAGCATTTTCTGAACTATAAGGTGTGATGCTGATCCTGAGAAGGCAGATGGCTCATCCAGAAACACATCCTAAAACTGGACCAGGCTGCAGGGCCACCCACGTGCTCTTCTTGCTCAACAGGGACCCAGATGGCCGCAGCTGTACCAGTTTGCTCATGTTGTAGGAGGGTACTGCTGAAGATAATTTAAACATTAAATACATTTTCAAAAACAACATTATTTGGGGGTAGCAAAGTGTTGTAGGATGCACGTACATAACAGAGGGTGAGGTCTGGTGACTCAACTTGAATATACTATTGTGTGGTCTAAGAAAGCTACAACAGTTCTCTGTGTTCAAGTTATACCCTCAGATTTTATAAATGTAATGTTTTTGTCATCCTACCCCTGAAAGAAAGGTGCATACTTTTCTGAACTGTTTCCTTTCCAATCTGTGTGTGTGAGTTCAGGACGGTTATACTTTGAGAACTGAGTTTCTCCTGTTTGTAAAAAGAGGGCTGTGCACTCTCGTTTCACAGTGAGAACTTTCTGTCTTCAAGCTGCAGGAAGTTGGAGGGGTTGCTTGTATGACAAGTCATTTTGTTTCAGAATATTGTTTATTCAACTTTGCAGTCCTTGAAAAAAAGGAACAACAGCTTCAGGAGTTTCAATTAGGGGTCTGTTTTGCATGACAATTGACTTGATAATTAAGGGAAGCCCGTAATAATTTACCATTTGATGAAAATGTTCATGATTAGCTATTCTTTTTTCAGAAAGCTCAACTTTATGTGGCTTACATGAATGAAATGACATATATGATCGGACAAATTGTGTCATCTTATATGGTTAAAATAAAGAAGTTCAGATTTTTCAAACAATAAGTTTGGAATTCATCTTACCAAATGCAGACATATAGGAGAAGACACTTGGAGAGATGCATCTCCTTGTAAACAGCATATTTCTCTGTCCTGGCTATAAACAGAGATGGAATTGACTAGATCAGATTGAGACACATCTGTGGTCTAAAATGACAAAAGTTAATTGAGATGAATGCACCTTAAGTAATCAGAAAAGATTTTCAGATATCTTACTTTTAATTCATGCACAAGGTGTGTTGCATTAGAAAGCTCTGTAGTGAATTTATGGTAGAATTGTTAGATGGAATACAAAATTTATGGTTGTTTGATTAAACCTAAAATATTAAGATTTCATTCCGTTTTATATTCAGACTATTGTTTTCAGATTATTGTTGCATATCTCAGTACTCATTAGTCACCATCAAAATGTTTTTTGATATCCTTATCCCTCTGATTTTCTTACTGGTTTTATAATCACATTTTATTATTTATGTAAATATATTTTCTTTCCATTCTCCATGAATGACTTATGCAAACACAGATTAAAATATGGAAGGTAAAAGAAGAGCTGGAACTTACTATATCAAAAATATTCTCATCTTTATTAAAAGAAGTAAAAGAAGTAATGCGATAATTTGTCTTTCACTTACAGATATGAGATCTGAGATCTCATTTATAACAGTACTTAGTAAAAATACTGTAAGATAGAAGTTGAGCATTCTTTATTTTTTAAATTCTTTACTATGAGGGCGGCAAGGCCCTGGTACAGGCTGCCCCGAGGAACTGTGGGGGCCCAATTCCTGGCAGTGCCCAAGGCCAGGCTGGTGGGGCTCGGGGCAGCCTGGGGTGGTGGGAGGTGTCCCTGCCATGGCAGGGGGCTCAAACTAGAGGATCCTTAAGGGTCCCTTCCAACCTAAACCATTCTGTGATTCTATGATTCTGTTGGGTTTTTCTATTTTATGTTAATAGTAAGCATTTGAAAACTACATAGCTGGAATATCTTACGTTTATAAATACAACATATTAATTTTTTAAAGCTTTTAAAATTGTTTTAAAATTTACTTTGAAATTATTTAACAGCGGCAGATACACTATGCTGTTATTACATCCTATTCCTTTAAACAAGCTATGTGTCAATAACTACATAGAAAAAGAACTACACTTCAAATCTATGCTTAATAACATTCAGATTCAGTGTTAGAAATAAACAGATATTTGCTTTGTGAGGTGGATTAAAATGCAAAAGTTTTAGTTGGATCTGTCAAGAACAATGAGAGGTAGAATTAGACAGAGATGATGGAAGAGCAGTCCAAAGGCAGATGTAAGCGCTGTTGGTACATGTCATTAGCTCAAGCTAGCTCAACATTTAGCTAAAGATAATACAGAAGATAAGTGGATGAAGGCTGAATTCCTGTTGGTCTCGGAGAAAAGGACCGAAGAAGTAGGTCTATGAAAGGGAGATCCTAAAGGGGTGAGAAGTGGAAGGTGAGGAGAGGATAAAGTTATGGCTGCTATAGGAGTTTTTTTGAGGATACACAACTGGCTATATCAAAAGAATAAACCAGAGCAAATAGGCTGTGAGTGCACCCATGAGTTTCATAGTAAAGGCACCCTTATGTCTCTTGGTGAAGGTGCCCGAGAGCTGCAGAGGTGGCAGCTGTGCAACTGCAAGGAATTTCTGATAGAATTGAACATGTAGGTTCGCTGCTAATGGGCTGTACTGACATGAACGAGGCTTACTAAATACACAGACATAACTGTTCTTATTTATATGCATAATATAAATTTCACGTTGTATAATAGCTGTAAGACAATCCAGAGCATTTCAGGGGGATTATTGCACATCTCGGGTAGTTTAAGTCATCCAACCTTTTGGCTTCATGCCTTAAAACACTACCAGAGACATGTTATAATCGTCCAGAAATGCACTGCCTGTTGCAAATTACAGTTTAAGCTGTGTTACACGTACACCCAAAGTATACCATTTAACTAGGTAATGTCATGTGTGTGTTTAAAAAAAAAAAATTTAAATAAGTGTTCAGTATGCTTTCCACAAGCTGAAGTGAGAATTTCCCTGTCCATCCAGAATCCTCCAGAAAGTCCTTGCTAGCTGCAGTTTGTCATTTGCTTCTCTGTTTAATGATTTCGTTATCATAATCTTTGACCTTTCACTGTTTACCCTTCTCTTTGGCTGCTTCTCTCGTGATTCTGCCATATCTGACTGGCTTGTTTGGGCTCTGTGTGGGATCCCTGAAGAATCGCATATGTTTCTAGGCATTCAATTGTGGGATATAATTATAGCAATGAGGTGTTGAGGATGTCACAAACAGTGTTTGAGACCGAACAGAGAAAACTGAAGTAAGAATATATAGTAACTAAAACGTTAGCACAATCACTCCTTTATTTCTCAAAGTTACACTTCACAGGAAGAGGTTTTCTGGTAGTGGATCTATACCTGACCTAAGTGTTCATGTAAATGTCAGTGTTAAACTCACTCATAGCATTGTCATCATTTCGTTGTCTTCTTTTACATGAGAGACTAAACAGGAGATCCCTATTTACCTTACCATCTCTCTGCCTTTTTCTGCTGTTCCACCACTGTCTAAAGCCTGCTGTCCTGGGCTGTTCTCTCTCCCGAGCAGATTTCTCAGCCTAATGTTTTTATTGATCGTGTCTTTATCAGCCCTAGGATAGTTTGCTAAATAAAGCAAAGCATTTCCAACAAGAAAGGGTTAAGATGAGGGCAGCCACGCACACCTTATGTTGTTTCCTTTTCCCAGCCTACTTGTTTTTGTCAGATAGAATCACAAGCAAAAAGCAAATTACAGTGTTTTCAGATATTAACTGTAATATTATGTCTTCTTCCTTGTGGGCAATTTAGCTAAAAATGGCAGACTGCCCATTCTAATGCACAAGGACACTGCTTTTCTGGGAGGCTGTGTCAGATAAAACAGTTGGTTTTGCTGAAAGTGAAGGCTTTTTTCTCCACCTTAGTGGAACAAGAGCTTATCAGCACATAAACACAGCCTGAATGGCAACACAGATACCTGTTTTGCCTCATATTCTGCTTCCTCAACAGAGCTTATTTCTCATGTAGATATTAAAATAATAGCTTTCAAGTTAGAAAGTATGCTCGCTTGTGCTGCAATTATTAAATACTCAATTAGGACACTTTTCCAGCTATCTGGGCTGAGGTTTTCAGAGGAGCCTAGGGACTTGACTGCATGAAGCTATGTCTGTACCAGTAGATTAACTGTCTGTGCTCTCTGACAATGAGGCTAACAAGCACTGAGTGGCCCATGTCCGTATTATCTCATTTTCTTTTCCTCCAAAATGTCTCTAAACCACCTACTGTGAATGCGTACCCCTGAGCTGTGTCTTGGCATTGGGGCACGGTGTTTGGCCTGGGCCAAAAGCTTTCCTGGGGCTAGTCGGACAATTCAAGTGTAAAGGGGATTTCTAGGATCTGACAATATTCCCTGCCACTGCTTTAGCTTAAGGTCAAGTCCTTAGCGTTGTGGGCTGCTCCGAAAGCTGAAATCTTAAACTCTGGCCTTCAGAGCAGCCAAACACTTGGTCTTCACAGATCAAGCCACATGCTGTTTGATCTGGGAAAAAGGTCCCTTCCATGCAGCATCCCTGTGCGGTCAATTGTGGTTTGAAACTAAATAACTCTTAAGCATTAATTAAAGTTCTGATGATGCTGTCGTGTTCAAGAACTGCACAGCTCTGTCATGTTAGATCCCCTTCACCAGCATGCAGTATCTGATGAATCATTTTATGGGATTCTTATTAATAATAGTAGATTAAGATATTAAGAAGATGATAGTCTCTGTTTTTAGGGCCCAGCCTTATATAAGGTTGCCCTGTCGTATTGCATGCTGCAGCTATCGCTAATGCTTAGCTCAGGATTGTGTAAACTGCAGACATTGATGATGATGCTGTCAACAGGATGCTGTGTGCAAGGAGGATACAAACAAATCCTGCAAGACAAGAATTACTTTTATCATCTTTAATGCCATTAGGGGGGAGGATTGATATCAAGCCTTGCTTTAAGATCCCCTGAGGAAACACTGTATAGCTGCAACTGCTGTTTTGGCATACCGCAGTGTGCTCAGTATGTTTGCTATATGTCTTTGATAGTCAGGGACCTGCTCCAAAGCTTCTGTTGGGTTTTGGTTCAGGCACTGGATAGCTGTTGTGTGGAATGGTAATGTTCTCACACAGTCCTCCTGTGTTCTGTATACGTCTAATGAAGTCATAACGCTTGGTGTGTGACATCAAAGTCTGGTGCCACGAGAATGGGCGTAATCTAGCAAACAATGATCGCATTGTGTGAGTAAGCAGGGAAAAGAGAAGGCAAGTTATAAAGCTGAACCTTTTTTTATTTACACAGCAATGTTTTAATAACCAGCAGATTTTTGGAAAAGGGCTAAAAAAATAGTTAAAAGATAAATGTACTTATGTTTCAATGTTGGGATTTTTAACAAGTACAAAAGTTCATTTCTAGATATTAAAATAAAAAAAATTACTCTTGAATCACAGGCAGGATCGTAAGAGAGCTGTTGACATGCCCAGTCGATGCTTGTGGAGATATTTTCCTTTTTTCCCCAATCTTTCTATGGTACTATTAATACTAACCTCCTTAGCTGCACACTCGGAGCAGCCTGGTGCGATAGCCTTACTACAAAGGGCTTCTGTGTATTTCAGGAGCCAGGATATAGCACTCTTCTGACAGAAAATGCCCTGTAATGAAGGTGAAGCTTAGACATTATTTATTCCAAATACAGAATCTTTCCATCTGCGAGTTTATAGAGGCCGAGAAATTGTTGAATTTGGAGATTTGCAAATACAAATTACAAGCTTGACTCTGAAAATATTCCCTTCTGGAACACAAGCCCTATTCCCTCTTGTGGGCATTATCCTCATGCAGTGCTAGATCGGTACAGAAGGCATTTTTAACGTGGATAGCTCCGCTAATAAAGACACGGCACCACCCTCTTCTGGAACGAAGCTACTAAAACATTTTGATCCCGCGCTTGGGTACCTCGAGAGAACAGACTGTCACTTGTGCTGAATTACGTGGAATATTTTTGTGTCTCTCACCAGGTACACTTTTTGGGCTGCAGCAGGTTAAAGTTAGAGCTGTGCAAACTTTTGAGAAGCCTTAATCCAAATTAAGCCTGGCACGCTTCCAGAAATGGCTGGAGCTGGCAAATTTAAATCATTTTCAAGTCAGAGCTGTTTTTTTCCTGGGTTTTATGTCATCACTTATGAGTTAAAACTGAGGAAAGACCTGGTTGTAACTGATTTAACCTCTTTTTGCCTCCTGCCTTGGTCTAGAGCCTTTTTTTTTCCGTATGTGTGCCGTGTTTGTTAAGAACTAACCACTGATGGGATTATACAATGTGTTGAGTCTGCGGAATTGCCTATCTAATAAAACATGGGATTTTAGAGCTCTTATTTTGAACATTAATAGAGCATCAGTTGCTAAAGTATCTAGAAGGAAGTGGTTCTTTAAACATTTTCAAATAAATAAATGATCTTTTTCCTTCGTGTTTTTATGCAATCCAGGTGTTAAATGACAATTTTAAAATTGAATGGCACATTAGGTGGTGTTATGCTTCTGGCTTAAGATTGGTAATAAATTAAAATTTTCTTCGCATTTATGTTTTCTGAATTACTCCTGTGGTAGGGGGATAATTTATATATACATAATGAGTTTACTGATAAAATCACTCTTAAGCCTCAAATCAGAAAACATCACACGAGTGCCTAACCTTATGCATGTGGATGGTTATTATGGACTGATCTAAGAGGCTGTGGAGAAGAGGGTCTTGATCGTATAATGGGCATCTGAGGAAGCAGTTTACTTCAGTAAAGAGCAGGTGCCTGGTTAGGACCTGACCTTTGCAAGAGCTGTCCAAACATTTACTCACTCTCACAACACCCTCATGAAGTAGAGGATAAATATTATCTCAGTTTTATGGAACAAGAAGGGGAACACTGAGAGAGTCGGGATTAAAACTCAGGAATCTGTGGCATGCAGTTGCTTGCTTAATCCATTAGGCCACAGTGTTTGGGCTGTCAATAATCCTGTGCTTTATAAACGGGACAAAACCTTTAAAATACCAATTAGTTTAAATAGGCAGGAGTTCAGTTCTCTTTGCTTAAAACAGAGATGAAGCCATTCCACATCACAACAGCCAAACTTGGTGAATTAATTCCACATTCATCTTAAAGTAAGGATTGCTCTTGAAGATAGCAGTATATCGAGCCCTTCTTCTGGAGGGAGGGAAGCTCAGAAAAAGGAGCGGTATTTCCCTTTGATATAGCTTCCCATCCTGCAAGTGTCCAGCATGCCATTTCTGGAGTTGAATCGTAGTTCGGCAGTTACCGTGGTAGGCTTGCTAGCTAGAAGGGGTGATATCCCCATGGGCTCGCAGCAGTTCTGAAAAACTAGCAAAGACGGTATGATGTTAAGAAACATTAAATTTGATATGGAAAATGAGACCAAATAGTATTTTGCAAGTTTACGTTGCGGTGAAGTTTATTTGAGGTGGAAGAAAGGAATGATCCCTTTTGTTCCTAGCTAATGCTGTTATGGTCTGTGCTACATACACAGATATATGTGTATGTATGCTTATATATAACCCTCTTCAGCTTTATGATAATACATGCCAAAAATCTTTCCCATTTAAAACTAAATTTCATTTAAACATCTGTATAAATAGCAGTCTCCTATAGCTTTTCTGTGGACTCTGTTGACATGCCTAGCTGTTAAATGATCATTAAATTAACCTTAAATTACCAAAGCACATCATTAGGGAAGCAATACTGTACATGTAATTATCTTGGTGAAGGGTTCTTTCGTGTTTGCATACAATGAGTTTACGGTTGTTTGATGCGGAATAAAATTTGTAAAGCATTTGTACGATTTATAGCATGTCCTTGTGATGCTTTCTGTCACCCATTAGTTGAAACAAGGCTGGAAAGTTCTGTAGGAGTGACAAAGGCTACCGCCAGCATCTATTCCAAACTGCAGTGGAACTGAAATGATACAGGACAAGAGGGCAAATGTTGAGAACTGGAAAAATAGAAAAACAGAGCAGCATGAAATGTCAAACCACATTTTTAAGGCGCTTTTTACTATATTTCCATAAATGCATGAGGGAATTATGTTGCAAATACTTGAAACTGTTTATTTTCATTTTTGGCTTGATTTTCTAGCATTGAAAAAACCATGTCTAATGATCTTGAGCATTCTTAAAGAAAAAAAAAATTATATTTTACATAATGGTTTGCATGTGTGAGTTCCCTCTGGCAGGAGCACTATAATTAGCCTGTCGTCTCTCAGAGAAGAGACTATCTGTCTTAAAGATGCAACAGCGAGTCTTGGCTGCTAGAGCTAGGACCAGAACATTGTGATTTTGTTAAAAGATAAACATTATCCCTTTTCACTTATTCATCTTTCTCCTCTTCCTGCTTCTTTGGCTCGAAGCTGGCCTGGAGAAGCAAGGACAGCTGAGTACAAACAGTTTTCTTCCTTCCTCATTCAGCAAACCATGGCGAAAGATCTTGGCTTCTTGACATCAATAACTTTGCTTCAACTCAACTTGGAACTGTTTGGGCAGCCTTTCAAAAATAAAAAGGTACAATAAAAGGGGACTGAACTTCCTGTTTTACTCATAAAGTAGCAGATTCAGCTAAGGCACACTTTCCTTTGGGATCATCCATATACTGCCCGGGAGAGTCAAGGATGTGGAATATTATTTCTTTGCACAACTTTATTGTAGCTATTAAAAGACAATCAGCTAGACTAGGGTGGTGGCAGACAGTGTTGTGTGTTTCAGTCTTTTGTGGTCTTGTTACTAAAGGAGAGTAATTTTGGTAGAAAGGCTTTGCTGCTTTTGGGTAGCCATGTGTGTCCTTGATCAGAGGAGGGGGAAGGAGAGAAGGAAAACTTAAAACCACCACAGAGTCAGAAAAATGTAACTGGTTTGAGCTGGCATAGCGTCGCTGGTGTGTGTTAACTCTTGGTATTATCGTGTCTGAGGTTTCGTTTCCAGCATCGACAGAGAAAGCTGTAATACAGGAGATGATCACATGTGGCATCTTTCCAGGCCCAGCTGGTTACATTAGCAAGGACTGTAAGAAGGTGAGGTGGTGAGGTTTCCAGTGGGGACAGGAGTATATTAGGTTTCATTCTGAAGACTGCCATGTATGTGTGCCAGTCCATCAGAGAATGTGTTGATATGTTGGTGAAAACTAACTGCAGTGGCAAGGATGTTTCTCCATGGATAATGATATATCGACCAGGTTCCCTAAAGGTACCCGTTGGCAAATTCTTTTACTTGTGCCATATCCACTTATTCTTGAGCTTGCTTTGTGATCCTTCGGCTTGGTGCTGTCCTTCTGCCCCTCGTCTGCGTTGTGTAATTTGTCTGAACGGTATAATTTTCTTTTCTTATCCCTTACAACCTTTCCCTCTCCACCCCTCTGCTTTCTTGATACTTTCCTTTGCCAAACAGTCAGAGATTTTCTCAATTCTGAGTTCCTATGTAAGCTATAATTTTATTCTATTATGAGTGAGCACTGCTACTGCAGGTCTGGAACTGATTACTGTTTGCATATATCCAGCATCACCAGCCAAAGAGTCAAAGACCAAAGCGACTTCTCGGAACTTACAAAGGTTTTAAAAATCACCTTGTTATTCTTTTCAGATTCCCCCTTTTGCTGGGAATTTGTTTTTCTTTCAGTGGTATCTGGAATTCAAAGACCAAGTATATCTTTTGAAAGGTTCTTGTAAATATTGGTTACCCTTCCCAACAGTCCCAAACTTAAAATCCCATTTTAAATTAGCACCTATTCCTAATCATGGACATCCCAAAAGGTTATTGATCAGATTATCATGAACTCTGTCTGTTCTTAAATGAATTGTATTTCAAAATTTGGGATTCACAGCCCTTTGCTGGGAGGCTAAGAACAAAGCTTTTGTGTGTTCTGTGTTGGTACTTGGCCCTGATTGGAGCAAATGTTTTCTGCCATTTTTATTTGGAATAATTTGCTACTTTAGTTCTTCATACCAGAGAGGAGAAATCTCAAAAATAAAAATTAAATCTATCCCTTTAAAAGCTGGAAGTAGTAGATGGAGAAAGAAGAGATTTATTTATTTATTTATTTCAATCAGAAGAAAACATTAAAGAGAAGTTTGTTCTCTTCTGAAATTCCATGCTGAAATTTCTGTTTTCTCCCGTTGTGAATGGGGATACTTCTGAAGAAATGGGATAATTAGGATTTGTGACATAGAAGAGGTTGTACTGGACAAGCTCTGGCAATGACTACTTGCAGGAAGGGTGCAAACCAGGGCGAACTGAGACTGAAATAGTTCTTACTTTTGCTGTGTCATCAATTCCCTACAGAGCTCTGTAATAAATCTTGGTTTGCCATGAAACTCCCTTGCATTGACCTTTATACTCTCAAGGAAGTTTCCTCAACAAAAGTTAAAAAAAAATGTTTTGAATTGACTGTTGGTCTAGCATCTTCTTGCTGCTCTTTGCTCATTTCTTGGTAGTTTTTGACTCACACAGAAACATTTATTTCTGAGAACGGCACTGCTAGTTTGGAAAAGTTGGGAGCCACAAAAAAAAAAAAAAAAAAAAAAAGCTTTCTTTCTTAAGTGGTCTTGTTTGGAATTACATGTCTCATTTCAAGTCTTCTGTAGCATAAAATGTCTATCTGACCTATATCTCTGGACTGGGTAATTGGATGCAAGTTCTGAAGATGAATTCCTATTCTTCCTCCCTTGGGCAGTGGGCATTGGACATCACTGACAAGAAGCAATGAATGATGACCACTGTCCTCATGGGTTCTAAAATTTTGTGGAATTCCTGAACCGTGAATGTCCTTCTGTAATTTATTAGGTCAGATTTGTTGTCTTTACTCCACATTGGTGTCTCTCCTGATCTTTTCCTGGCACTTCCCCTAGCTGCCATTTTTTTCCGAGTTGGTCTTCTCAGGATAGACCAGGTGAATTACTCAGCAGTATCTGTTATTTCCTAGACGTAAGGATATCACTGAAAAAAGGAACTCTTTAGTGGCCATGCTACCTTTTGATAACTGCCATTGTTCTTCAGATTATGGATTAATAGCCATCTGTTCTTTAACTAAATTCCTTCCTCCAATTACTGTTTTCCTGAAATTATTTGTTAAAACCTCCTTTTTCTTTCTCTCTCTCCTCTCTGCTGCTGCTGGCACAGGCCTCTTTAAAGTCGGAGGGAATTAGGCTGTGCCTGCTTTTGCAAGAAGTACAAACAGGAGCAGATGTGTCGAAAACAAATGCGTGGCGCTGACCTGAAATCCACACTAAGAGCATATCCGCGGGTTGTGCTTTCACTCTAGCACTAGGTCTAGCCTGGCCCCACTGACTGAATGCCTGTTAGTGGTTGGAGTGCAACTTTTGGTTTGGTTTTACCCTAAACGAGTCCAGTTAGTGTGCTCTGAATTCATGCCACGGTGCAAACCGATGTGCAGTAAGTGGGGCTGAATGGGAGATTTGTTTCAAAACCACACCCCTGATCCAAACTAACATGCTTTTGTAGATGCATCCTTTTGCACCTGACTCGGACATGGCACCAAATCCAGAAACGGGCTTACCTGGCTCAGCTGGTGCTTAAATATTTCTGTGCCTGTAGCCAAAACGTTTCTTAACATCCTGATTGGACATGTTCTTTTCACATTAATGCTGCTATTATCGTAGAGACAGTCATAATTGCTGTTCTTATAACTTGTGTTTATTTAGAAAAGTAATACCAGAGAAATTCAAGTTAGAAATAAGGCACAAGGAAATTAACAGTGGAACAAACTACCAAGTGAAGTTCTGCATTGTCTAGTTCGTGATGACTCCAAGTGAGGGTCAAATGAATTTCTGGAAAATACGCTTTTGTTAAACTGGTTACTGGCCCAAAATAGGGGCAACTGGCTGAAATTCTGTGGTCTGTGGTACACAGGAGGTCAGACAAGATGAGCTAATTTTTCCTTCTGGCTTCAAACTGTATGAATGCAAGCAATCACCCTGATTACAGGACACTTCTGGCCATTGAAAAGTGCAGGATCAAGCTGTCATTTACCAGTAAAGAACAGTACCATTCTGCCATCAAATTAATTTCTTAATTTTAGGATATCACATAACAGCATTGTTGTATCCTGGTTTATGATGCAAAAAGAAGAGCTATGTGTAAGCAAGGGAAAACAAGGGGGGGAAAAAAAAAGGACCTATTGCATGATTTAGATTAGGGCAGCTATGTATTGGAAACTTAGCCTTTGGTATTGCTTATCACAATTCAAATTCAAAATCAGAGCTGAAATGGGACTTTGTTTTAGAATTTCAGTGCCAGGAAGGTTAACGGGTTATTGACAGCTTTAGGAATGAAATGTCAGGGAGGAAATTAGAGCAAACATGCATCGTGAGCCAGCACACAGCATGGCTGGTTTTAATAGACACGGCAGATCTTCTGTAGTAACGCCTCCATTAATAGTGCAGTTATCACTGGTTCCAGATGGTGCGATCATAAACACAGAGAGCTTTTTCAGGGCCCTATAATTTATCCTGATCTCTTCCTCCTCTGGATTCACCCAGAAGGAAGGCAAGTGGTACCACAGCCCACCCCAACTGTTTTCTTTTTTTTTTTCTTTTATTTTTTTTTTTTGCCAGGAAGTGGGGGGTGGGGGCAGGATTACATGTGGGGGCCCATGGAGCCCACCAACAGAGACTGCTCTCAGTCTTTCTTGACAGAAGGAACATCCTCTGCCTTTCCACTGTGTTCCCACTTCACTGCTCCACTTGTACTGGGCTGACCTGTTCCTACCTTCTGATACGGAAGGTAGGTTGCAGCTCCTTTGCACCCATTTTAGACTAGCAATCTGGCTCATTCCCTTTGTTTTCCTTTTTTAATTTTTTTTTTTTAAATCAACATTTCACTAACCAAGTGCACATTTATTCTCAATGTTTCACTCAACTGCTGAAAAATCACCATTACAGATGAAAAGTTGAAAAAATGAGGAAATGAGAGATGTTTTTAATTTATTCTTAACAAAGAATATTCCTTGAAAAATTGATAAACTGCTCTAGTCTTCACAGTAAGTATGGGTCTGAACACATTTGAGAAGTAGGAAAGTAAAGTGTGGCTCCTAGAGAAGAAAACTCCATCAAAAATACATTTTTCTCTTACTATCCACTACTATAAAGATGCAGAACTGTGAAAACGCTTGTTGCAAAATATACTGAAATGATATTATGTTCTTTCCAAAAATCTCAGATCTTAATGCTTCTAGGAAGTAGGAGATACAGATGGCCATTTTTAAAAGTTTCCTCACTGTAAAAAAATTAAGAAATTTTACACATCTCTCTTTAGATCATTCTGTTAACCAAACAAGAAATGTGTGGGGAAAAAAAAAAAAAAAAAAGGTATCTACTTTTGGCTTTTAATCATGAAAAAAAGAACAATGTACATTACGAGTGTAATTTTTTTTTGTTTTGTTTTGCCATGTCTGTCTTACACGTTTTGGAGGAAGGAGTGGGAAAAGAAAGAAAAATCCAACTTCTACTAAGCTATGTGGTTTTGAACTGTTTGGGTATTTCCAAAAGTCAACTCTGGTGCTTTAAACCTTGCTTTCATCAAGAAGCTGGTAATTCAAAATAGTTAACTAAATTTTGGTTATTGTAGCAGCAGGTCTTCATATCTTGCTTTCTGGTATTTGTAACTAAACACACATGATTTATAGAATATTTTATTTCAGTTATTTTGACTTTGCCTTTCACCTCTTTGACCTAGAAAATGTAGAGTGCTTTAATAACCAATGTCCTTGTTAGAAACTTATTATGTGGCTCTTTTTTGGAAAGGCAAGTTGAATATGTGGCATAGTGTGAGGAATTTTGATGTAATTTGTTTAGAGAGGCTGTTGGTTGGCCAACCTTTTCTGAACAGGCTACGTGGTAACTGAGAAATTGGAAGTCTCAGGGTTGGACTGGATAATGGACAATAGATGCTTTCACTTCTGTTGCCTATTTGAATCCAATCTGTCAAAAATTGAAAATTGTTCCCTTTTAATACTGGGCAAGTAGCCTGTGAGTAATTAGTTGGTTGACTCTGCCTGGTGCCTGATTAAAATTTGCCCACAAGACAAAAACACCACCCCAGTTGGCACCATGGCCAGTTGTTTCAAAAGCCAAAACTGAATCAGCAGCCGGCTTTGCTACGTTCTCTTCCAGATCAGGACCAAGATTGTGCAGTGTGGACAGGCTCATATTTTGTGGCCCTGAGTTTTGTTCTTTGTGAATGCAACACCTGTCATACATACTATATGAAACATAGCAAAAAAGATTTATTTCCTTGAGGATGGATGAATTCTACCCCCTACAGAGTGCCAGGATCAATGGTTCACCCCATCGCCCCATCGACAGTGCCCCTTCAGGAGGAAATTCCACCCAAAACACTCTGCCCCACAATACATCTACATTTGCTATGAGCTATGTGAGACATAATCATACATTTTCAGTTGACTCATGCCCAGCTAAAGACAAAGGGAAAAGAAATATTGCTAAGTGACAACGATTTTTCAGGAAAAATAGAAGCTTGCTAGAAATGATGGCTTGCAAGTTCAGCTGGTGTCAGAATCAGGCTAAGCTAAAGGCCACCAGTTCTGGGGCAAAAGTCCCAGGTTTTCACAAGGGGAACTTTTCCACGAATGTGAGGTATTTTTGATCAGTTTCTTCAATGGACTAGGCATAAACACGCTTCCCTTTGACATCAGGGTGTCATGTGCCTTTTTTTTTCCATCTCCCTCTTGCTTTCTTTTCCTTAAGCAAACTTAATCATCACAGCCAAAAAAAAGAAAACCCCATGCTTCATTTATATTTAATATCCAAGATTGAACTTAAGCTTGTGGGAAGGATGAAACTCCCTCAAGCTTTTGAGGGCTCTGTGCCTGGGATGTGAATAGCTGGCTTCTCCAAATTGGTGTTTATGATCCTCCTGCTCCTATACACAAACACTGAATTTCTCTTACATGCTCCATGCACCCTTTGGTACTGCCAAAATTCTTCCTCTGTCCTACAACTATCATAAGCAATAGCTCCCAATTTTCTATAGTTTCTACAAGGACTGCTAATAGAGTTGTAGAGCCAAAAGCTAGTCAGGAGAGAATGAAGTAAGTTTTGGATGAAATTTTGTCAAGACAGAGAGCCCTTCACTTCTTCGCAGAGAACATGATGTCAGTAAGTGACAAGGACCTTCAGAAATAAGGTTGGAAAGAAAAACAGTAATGAGAGGGATGCAAAAGTGAGCAAGAACGATGGCTTACGGAAAGATGGGAGAGTGGGCTGGGAAGGAAGGGACAGATAAGCTGAACTGAGGTGCAAAGACAGAGATAAATAGAAGGAAAGATTTAATTAAAGTGAAAGAGAAGAGAGTTGGTAATAAAGAATTTGAAAAAATGCTGTCAAGAGGAACAGAGAAAGTAGAGCAGGAATATATGAAAGAAGAAATGGAAAGATTTCAGGTTATTTAGATATATCTTGTAGATTTTAATAAATGAGTCACTAGTGGTACATGTTTTAAAAAAAAAAAGAATAAAAGGAAAATAAAAAATAAGTGGTTATCATTTAAGGTTTATTTCTGAGTCTTCTTAAAGTTTTAGCCACATAGCTCCCAGTGAAATGACTGGGACTGACATAAGATCGCTAGTTGGATTTCAAAATCTCAACATTAGGGTTTATCTTCTAGAAATGTTAGAGATTACATTATTATTATACAATAATATAATTATACAACTGTAGGGCAAAATCTAAAAACTAATTTATGTTACAAGTATTGGCTAGCATGAAGAGCCGTAATGGTCCAGTTGCACATTTCATATCGATTAACGTAGACTAGTTGACTAGTTCCATGTGTTGGATAAAGCCAAAAGTGTAGGGAAATAGGCAAAAAGAATTTTTTACTCACATTCCTTCTCTGTTTTGGTTCTTTTTGATTCTCAAGATTATTACTTTTGAGAAGAGATAATTACATATTTTCGGAAAGGGTTGTTTGAGATGAGGAAATGCCTCCACTACAAATTGAACTTGCGGAAAGTCACACCTGCCTTCAAGACTTGAGTGTTAGATTAGCTCCCTTCCCATTTAGGTGTCCAAGAAAGCATTCAGATATATGAAAGGACAAAACATACTGAGTACACCTAATAAACTCTTTTGAACCAGACTGTAAGCATGGCAAAATGGTGCTTTGGAGCTCTAAGATATTTTGAAGACAATGTTCCCATTACAGGCAGGTAACATTTGGAAATACATCTCTGCTCTCTTAAAAGTTGAGCTGTGTTTCTGAGTCCATTTTCATTATAGCTGTTACGTAGGGATGGGAGCAACACAAAATATGGGGCAGCAGATCACTTCTTCACCCAACGGCTCTGTTATATGGATATACCTGTGATGCTGTGTATGTGACGATGTACCAATGTCTAATAGGTCTAGCCGCATTGAGGTGCCTAATATTCCCCTACTCTTAAAACCATCATCTTGTGAGAAAGAGAATTTTCCATCCCACCCAAAAGGATTTGAGGGAGCTGTTGAATGTACCAGCTGATGCAATGTAATAATCTTCAGTGATCTCTGCTAATTTATTTTTTCCACTTCTTCACCTGAGCATCAGAAGCCTAGTCTGGCTTCTCTTGACCCCTTACTAAAATATTTGTGCAGCATGCTGGTAAAATGGGAAGCTGAAGAGTCAAAGTCTTTACCATAAACAGGCTACAACGGTGCATATTCCTGCCCTGTACAATGAAAATCAGCTTGTTCGTTCACAGTACGTGCTGATGGAGGCTTCTGTGGAATATCATTTACAGCCGTGTTGTCTTTGTAGATGCCTTCTACGATGTGAGAACACTGATGAGTGGAGGGGGAGGGGGTCAACCTTCCGCTTCCCAGATGGAAAACATCTGTAGCTGGCAATACATCTCCCTTGAAAGAAATGTGTTGCTGTTTCATGGTTTCTTCAAAGTGTTACAGATACAAAAGGTATCAACTTGAATTTTTACCAGTGCTGACTGTATCAGCTTGAGTTTTTAGCAGTGCTGACTGCCCCAGCCCCTAGAGCCGTTTACTGTAATACCAAAGTAGTCTTTTAAACAAGACAGGCAATAATGCTTTACACTGTCTCACACAAAAAGAATGTAACATCAACGGGAAAAGTATAGAGTAGTCAAAATGCTCCAAAAATAAAACAAAAGAAACAATATTATGTCCTTTTATTGTGGCCCCTTAACTCCAGTCCTCTGAGAGCAGTGTTGATTGACGTTGGTGATGCAACCTAAAAATTAATGTCAATTACCCAAAACAACATGCACATAAGTGATGTTAAGGGTCTGATTTCAGTCCACAAAAGCCAGGAAATTCAGAGCTACTGGAGGGCTGAGGACCTGGGTTTGACATTCCCGTCTTACCAACAGCCACTCTGCTGGGGGAGGAAGGAGAAACAAAGAAAAAGGGAGTTACACCATTACAGTAAATTATGTGGCCGAGACAACACACTTTCTCTTTGCTGAAGTCTGGATCCACTGGATGCTATCACCTTTTAAGACCAGGAATGCAATATGTTCTAGTTTTGGTGCTCAATAATTCCCCTACCACCTTTCTGCTTTTTTTTTTTTTTTTAATATAAACTTGTATTACTTTAGTAACAATAGCTTTTAATGAGACCTAACTAACTCTTCATTTACAGTAATTGTTTATTGTTTTTGTATATCCAGCAATGAGAAGCGGGGGTGTTGCTGTCAGCATGATTAGTGCATGTTATGTATTTGATGCAATAATTCCGCATCCGAACAGGATCGACCTTGTGCTCTTTGATAAATGAACGTGCAGTAATCGAGCTGTTCTGGTGTCAGCATGCACACAAATCAAAATGTTCTTGCATCAAAGAGTACTTATGAAAAAACTTTCATACAGAATTTAAATATTCTTCAATGTTATTAGAAAAATATGGGCTGTGATATCATGAAAAGCCCTTGATGGAGATACAAGCCGATAATCCATCTCCTTATTCCTAAGTCTATATTTAATGATTGAACGGTGGCAATCAGCCAGAAGAATCTTATGGCCTGACCACTTTGTTTCCAGGCGAGTATCAGTTTTGTAGATGTGCATATAAATGTATGTCTCTTGCAAAATAGGGTACAAAAGAAAAAGGCAAGAGAGACAGTGCTACTGAAGAAGAGAGATGTTGATGTGATGGGTCAGATGGATGAGATATTCTTAATGGCATTGGTCTGTACTAGTAGTTCAAAAGAAGTCTCATTTAAGTAAAGATTGCCATAGCAAGTAACATATATGAAAGGGTCTGTGGAGAGGGAGAGTAGTATGAATGTTGAGAAATACCCTAGTTATTTTTCTTGCAGAGCAAATATTACTGCTGTCTCCATAGACCAGTCAATCAGAAATGAATGAAAGAGAATTTTAGTCAATTCTAGGAAGGACATTTTAGAATTCTGAGCAACTGCCTGGTGTCTCCAGGATGGGCCTTTTTGCCAAGATCTTAGGCAGGTACAGAGCAGACAGACAGAAGGACATTTGGAAAGTTTATAGGTAACTTGAGGCACTCTTTAGAAAGACTCAAAGTCCATCTTCTGTCAAGGAGCTTTTCCAATATATGAAGATGCGTATAGTGTAATTTTAAGCATATAATTTTAAAAAAAGTCCTGGTTGTCCTTGGGACCCCAAGTTTCTTGGTACATCCTTGCAGCTTGTATCTTGCCACCTCTTTGAAGGTACAACATGGACTCTTCTACGCTGGCTGCCCTGCGCAGCAACCTGCGGGGCTTTGAGCCATCTTGGCATGCTGGCCACATTCTGTTCACGGTCTGTAGAGCTCCGTGGAAGTACATGAAGGAGTCTGTCTGTCCTGCAGGCAGCCACTGTTAGGAACTGCCTGGGGGAGACCCAGGACCACTCACCTCCGTGGTGAGGGTTGGGAGCAGCAGGACCAGTCGCTGCAGCTTGGAAAGCTCCAGGCCCGCGGCATGGGTGGTGGTTGGAGGAGACTCCTCTGTTTACGTGTCCCCACTTGCTCATTTACAAAAGAAGCCACCCACAGTCGAGCTCTTAATATGCTCGGCATGTTTCAGTGCTGAGATCCTAATTGCACGCTGTCAGGAGATAGTGAGCAGGGCTGCTATCACACAGACCACGTCCGTGATCTGTTATTATTCACAGATGACCAGATCATTCCTGTTACCGTTTCCTTCCCTTATTCACTTTGCATATACCCAGTAAATCTGTTCTTCATACTACTTTCCTTTCCACATCCTCATGCTTAGATCTTGTTTGATGGGATAAATGTGTCATTGCTTTGACACGGCTGGCAAAGTCCAATACTGAAATGAGTTGCTATTTAGGGGAGGAGGATATTCCTGTGATTATCACCAATTACAAGTAAAGTGTTAACTGCTCAAAGGAATTAACTGCTCTGCTTTATATTTTTTACAGGCACGTTGCATTCTCTGCACAAGCAGTAGGACAACTTGCATATCATTAAAGAATAAGCTTTAATTTCCTAAATTATAAGCACTTCCTGTCATAAAAAATCAACTAATTGTATCAATATATGCCCGGATTAAAGTTCAAATTAGAGATGGAGCTTTGTTTTGAAGGATAAGTGTGTTCAGCTTTCATGCACCATTTTTTAAATTTGGATTTGATCCTGGTATGTGGAAGTTCAGGAGGGACTAGAAAGCATATTTTGATTTGGGGCTATTTCTAATATGAGTGCCATAAAACCTGGTAGTCTGTAATAATTTATTCTGCTGCTAAAGTATTGTTTTAACTGGGTAAACTGCCTCGGCACTTGAATTTTTTTCTCCAGCGTGCTGCAGAAATGCACGTGAAAGATCGATTGGATGTCACTCTAAAGCGTAATCCTAGGTAATTTATTCAGTTTTACCTGAGAGAAAGCTCCAAATATATGTTCTTCTGTTTTTAATCAGTCTAAGTACAATTGATTCAACTTTTGCCTGGATAAAGAGTGAGTAAAAACTGAGCGAGAGCCTCAAGATTTGGCTCTTATTCATTAACCTCAGGGCAGACTTCATTTTGTATGATTTTTAAGCTATTAAAATGTTGGTTGGCTTCCATTTGAGCTCGAATTCCTAATATCACCAAATAATTATGTGTAGATGATGAAATGAAAAAACAGGCATGTAGTCTCCAAACGCACATTTCAGTCTGGGTGGCTGAAATGGCTCATAACATTCAATGCATGAAAATGGGGTGGATTGAATAAATTAGCAGAATCACAAAAGGAAACCACTATAGGAAATAGTTTTACACGTGTAATCACTGAAATACTCTAGTGAATGTGTCAATCTGTACTAAATAAATATATTTGTTTATAGACATGCTCTGTATTAGCTTCCACTCTTTCACAGCACTTTGCCAAACAAAATCCCACTAGAAGTAGGATGTTCGCACCCGAGTAGGAGTTTCTTGGATAAATATTTTTTCTATATTGAGACCAAAACCACTTCTACAAATTTCAGACTTTGATTGAAATAGTATATTTCTTTTTTTTTTTTTTTTTTTTTTCCCTCCCCATCTCCTCCACTGGCAACCACTGATGCATTACCTTAATTCCTCTTACCTCCCACCGCTCCGGTGAGCGGGAGCCGGCTGCGGACAGAGTGCATCAGTCAGTCGGTGCGTGGGGCTGGGAGGGCCCGCACCCAAACGCTGCCACCCGCGAAGGACCTCGGAGCCTGAGAAAATTCCTCTGTTTACAGACTTTCTGTCCCGCGTTGTTGGTTGGGTACTCATTTCCCCGTGAAGATGTTTTGCTGAATCAAAAGGAAGAGTACAGACGGTGTGCCCTCTGAAGTGAGCATTCACAGAATATTTTCAGGGGTGGGGGAAGAGAAGTATGCTGCAAAAGGTCATTAAATGCTCCTTTTCAGTGCAACAATTTCAACAGTTTCAAGAAAATAATATAGGTGAAATATCTCTTTTTTTTTTTCCCCAAATAATTTATTGAAATACTCGCTCCTCCTATCCAGTACCTGCCAAGTTCAGCATCCATTTCTGTACATCTGGTATTTTGGCCACTACAGTGGGAGACACAATGTAATGCAAATAATAATTACTGAATAGCGTGCAGCATTTTCAAAATACCATGTATTAGCTCCATAATCAATCAATCCTCAAAGCAGTTCTAAGTGAGCGTTAGTATTTCTGTTTCAAAGACAGGGGAAGTTGAAGCACAGCAACATTAAGTGGTTTGTCTGAGGCCACACAGCAAGTAAGTGTCAGAGCTGGGAGCAGAGCCCAGCCCTGGCTCCTGTCCTTGTGCTCAGACGACTGTACCACACCATGTTGTTTCCAAATAAATTCGCTAAAAATCATGCGCTGAGTTCATGAGCGGTGGTGACATGTAGGGGCAATTTAACCCTGTCACTACCTACAGAAAAAAAATAAAATAAATTGACCCTCTTCCTCAGCAAAGGGAAACCTTGCAAGGTCAAGAAAAGCCATCCTTGGAGAGGGTGAGCCATCCAGGCTATTTCATGCTCATTATGCTGTATTGCAATCTGAAAGAATTTTTATTATTAATGGTAAATTTTCACATGGGAGTGCAGTGACTAAGGATCCGCGGTGTACCCTGAGTCATAAACCAGAGGTTTCAGTATCTGACCATACCTAAAGTCTTTTCCACATACGTCTCAAGGCTTCTAGCTTTAATTTCATTCTCAGACATAGCAAAATTGCCTGTGCATATTATTGCTACCCTACAGTTAAGGCAGCAAATTGAGACACATCAGAAGAAAAGACATTAGTCTTTGGGCAACTCAAAGCATTTTGACCAATGTGACGTAAGGTGGTAAAATTATTAATGAACTAATTATTATGCTCATGATGCTCAGGAACCATGACCTTTCCATTAAGGTGGGGAATTTCCACATTTCCTTTGTGACCGGGTCCAACAGGTTGTATCCATCGAGGTCTGCTGTGAGCTTTGCCACTGGCCTGTCATGGACAAACGGTTGTGGGTCATTAGACCCAAGTCCATGCAAACTTGCTCCTCAGGATACGGCAGCCTTGCTCCCTTGGTTCAGGAGATAGGATTCAAGATCCCGGCTCCAGGTTTTGCAGCCCAGGGGAAGGAATTCCTCACCCTGACGCTGAACTGAGCAGCACTTAAGTCTCGGTGAAGACTCAGAAGAGGAAATTCTTCCAACGTGCTAGGCAGCGTCTTCTGTTCTCTAACAATTAAAAAGGGTTTCTTGCTCTCAGACAAATACAGCCTATTAAAGTTGGTGGCAGTGATGGGAAGAGCTTTGCGAAAATATGTTTGTTTTGCAAAGCTGGCTGCCAAGTATTGTTTTATGGTTCCATTTTTTCCTTCTTTCTCCACTGTTTACAATACCCTCTGAGAAACTTAAAATGGTCTTTCTCTCCCTACCAATTTTGTTCTTTTTTTCTTTTGGCAGACTTTGGTACCCCACTCCCACACCCCAGTTCTTGCTGCAACAGAAGCCGTGATCCTTTTGCCTTGTTTTTCTTTCTTATAATATCGGCCCAGCCCTGCGAACAGCCTTTGCTAGTTTACTGCGGCATCACAAATTTGGCAAAAAGAGCTGAAGGGCAATAAAAGCCCTAAATTTTGTTCTCCTTCCACTGGCGGTATTGCACAGAGGTGTCTGAGAAATACATTTGGGCCCCGTTTTTCAGAGCTCCTGTGTTTCCACCAGCCTCAGGGATGTCATTATTCCCAATAGCAGAGAGCAACAAAGGAAAAGTTGGGTATTTCAGATTTAGACTATGTTCTTTAACATACTTGGATGATATATCCTGGATATATCCCATTCCTGGACACAACGACACCGTTTTATGTGACTACTGAAAATATTTACGCCATTGGCAGATAAAAAATAATCCGAAGCCCAGAACTGACAGAGCTGAAAAGCATTTTGTCACAAACCATTGAGAGGTGGTTTACAGGGGCAGTGCTTTTATCAGTGCTTGGTGTATGTGTTCACCTACGTACAGTGTGCTGGTGATCTCCGTCCCCTTCCAGGAGGACACCCGGTACTCACGGCACAAATTCCACTGCTGTAGTTGGGGTCCGACTGGCTGGGTGAAGACTCAGAGAACAGGTCTGGGCAAATAAGTTGTTTTATTTGTGTTACTTACACCTAACTGCAGTTCCTTGGGGCTAGCTTAATAGGGTTCCTTGGGGCTAGCTATGGTTGTGCTTCCAGGATGACCTTTGCTATATGGGTAAATGGATGGTGGAGCTTTCAGCACAGCTGTCTGGCCCCGTCCTGAATGAAATCTGTGTGATTTCGTGAGTACAGAAGGGGAGATCATTTGGTGCATTGTCCAAATTCATAATCAACTAAACCTGGATGTTTACACATATATATTTGGGATTTGTTATTCGTTATTGACCATGTACTAGACATTATATACATAAAAAGTTCCCTTGCTCTCTGAGTAATATCAGACATCTGTGCTTTGGCTACTGATTAAAGATGGGTTTGTAGAGCTGGAGCCTCCAGTGCTATTGTTTTAAATTGGAGAGAGAATTATCCATTATATTTCTTTTGTAACATGTATATAATTTTAATAAGGAGAGTTTATATCCACACAAATTTATTTAGACCTAAACAGAAGCATCTAATTCTAAACAACATGCAGATTTTCTTTTTTAAACAATATTGCTTATACTTTGCCTGCTAAACTAATTATTATTTTAATCTGTAAATAAGCTGACACTTCTTTGCATGTGGTTTGTCTATGCAGGCTGGGAAAATTAGAAGAATAACCTTCTAATCACAGGGGTTTTAATGTAGATTTTTTTTATGTACAAAGAGCTATGAATGTGCCCAGAATGACTTGCTTGATATTATGGCGGGCTAATGAAATTTTAAAGTTAACATTCCACAAATAAAATGGAAAGAAAACACAGGGAAGAAGGGAGCAGATTTAAAATTAGAGAATCTTTGTGTTTTATGGGTTCCAGGTTATTTGGAATGGAATGAAAGTTAATGCTACATCCTTTTTTCCATTCTGCCAGCCAGTGTCTGATCCAAGAATGTCTCTTATTTAAAGGGCAGGGCTCCCTCCACTGTTCTTAAATAAAGGCTTTCACTGTCTGAGATCTAATCCTCCCTGATTTTCACAGTAACACTGTAAGACTGCATGAAGAAAATTATTTAATGAAAAAAAGTTTTGCATATGATTGCCCTATCATAAGCCTGTCTAAGTCATATGGTTCGATTTACATTTATGCAAATATCAGAGAATAGAGTAAAATTACCAAAGGAGGAAAGGACTGTGGCATGTCACAAACATGATGTGCCTATTTGTATTTATGTTTGCTAATGAAGTTCAGCCAGGACTTGCTCTTTGATTTTGATGTCTGTGTCTGCCATTCTACTTCATGCATTGCAATTAAACCACTTGCCCACACACATGCACAAGGACAGCAAGAGACAGAGACTTGGTTTTAAAAATGTTTGTAACTTGCTTATAGAGGACCTGTAATGTGGCATTTATCATCTTTGAATGATAAAACAACATATTATCCGGAGTTACAAAATTCTGTTTCACCTTTAATGCCAGCAGAACAGCAGAATTAAACTAGTGGAGGATTTGACCCAATAAAACTCAGTGTCTGAGATGTCCACTGGAGATGTTTTACCTTACACTTTCCAAAGCTTATCCCAAAAAAGAATTTAACTCCTATCAGCCCACTCAAAAGTCACAGCTGTTTCTTTCTCTTGCCAAAATTATTCTTTATCATCATGCTACAGCTGGAAAGTTATGCACTACTATAAATTGTTAACTGGAAACCATTTCTAGCTAAGGTGCCTGTTCAGAAGTCTTAGTTTCCTAATCTGGTATGTTTCAAAGTGGAGGAGTACTCAAATCTTTGGGTTTGGCTGGTGCTTGTTTATGTAGATCACAACTTCAGTATGTCTGTGTTAAAAATCACGTGATTTTCTGCCCTATAAATTGGCCCTATAAACTCTTCACTAAAATGTTTCATTTCATGTGACCTACTTTGGGGACAGGAGTTCTGCTTCCCTCTTCAAGGAGCAGTCCTTTGTTGTCCGTCGTGCTACCACTGCAAGAGGGACATGGGACTGAAAAAAGAGAGCAGAAAATGAATGACTTTTCATGAACATTGAGGATTCTCTTGACCAATGCCTTTTGTTCCAAATTGCCTTCTTAAGTTGTTAGTTTTGCCTTCTTCCACCAAACCAAGGACAACGTGTGTTCTTGCTTTTAGGTGGCTCACAGAGGTGAGCACATCTCATCTTTTCTGCTGCATTGCCACTCCTTTCAGACTGTTAAAAAATGATTAAATAATGGTAGCATTCCAGAGAAGATTTTCATATTAGAATCCAATGTACTATGATAACCTAAAGGCACAACATTTTCAAGGTAGGCTTCCTAGTGCAGTAGGCAGACAGATGACGTCTGGTATAATGCAGTGCAGAGATGTAGCTGACATGAGTTTGGGATTGCTGTGTTACTTGCAAATGGGAAAAACATGAGTAAATTCTTTAGATTGCCTTAAATGAAGAAAATGCATCAACGTGGTGCCTAGATGGGCTTGGGTCAGGACCTGGAAGTGGAGTGCTCAGCAGCAAAATCATCATGCCTTTCCCCCAAACAGGAGCACGTGGCAAGAATGGATTGCACAAAATGAAGGTCATATTGCTGCTTTCTTTTTGGCCCAGCCTGCTTAGGTTCTGATTGTGGGTTGCAGCAATCTGGTTTGCTTTTAACGAGGTCAGAAAAGAGGATGCAAAATCTCGCCATATGATAGCAAGAAACCAGAAGAGTTTCTGTGAAGGCTAAATGGGCTAAATAAGGTTACATCAACTTTTCACAGCATGGGATCTGTTCTGGGAAGGTGGACGGCGTAATTTGTGCCAAGCTAGGTGATTTCCCACATCTAAAAGGTGGTCCCTTGACCACCCGCGTGCAGTGGGTGCGGTAACAGGCTGAGGGACCTTCAGCCATGGCAAAGAGTCAGCCCACAGCAGGAAATGTTAAAGCATATGCTGGTAGACTGCACATTTTGAGAGAGAGCACGCAGAAAAAAATGTGGATGCAAAAAATGCTTTTCCAAACTGGGCTCCAGAAGGGATGGTGGGCTTATGTTATCTCCTGACATTGGGCCATAGCAGCTATATACCAGCCAAATGGATACACGTACGGCCTCCCATTTTATTTCCACATCAAGAGGCTGCATCATCCTCTGTGTGTAATTCTGAGCCAAACGGTCCTTCTTTTTTAAACAAGGATACTGCCAAAGTGTCAGAGAGCACCCAAAAGTCTCATCCAACTGAGCCCTTTCCATTATATCAAACCACAGTTAGTAACTGTCGTACATGTACACTCTCTTGTGATGGCCCGTACACATGCAAGGTTTATAAAAAACCCCATGCTGTTTCTCTTCACGATTCTTGGCATGCAAAGCTATGTCTTTTAGTATTATGAATTCAGCTGTATATATCTTAAAGATAAATGGCGTAACTCAGAATGAGGAGGTAACTGTAAAATAGCTTTGCTATGCATAAAAGTATTTTGGAGGCTAAGCTTTATTATCTGGTAGTGTATCAAAATAAGAAAGAAGTGTTATCTTGTTATGGAATGGGATGAATCAAATTCCCTCCCGTGAAATACTGATTTCCAAAACAGTTGCCTCTAAGCTGAGGTTGAAGGTAAAGATTGTTTTGGGGGTAAAATGCTTCAATTTGTGTCCAAATTCCTTAATAAAATATGCATATATCAGAATCACTTTCTCTGGCTTGGGACGGGGAAGTGTGTTGTTTTCATTATTGCTGAACTTCAAAATGGCTTAAGGAATTTTGTTGGCCCCTTCCAACAAAACTGAACTTCAGGCAGGGATTAAAGCAAAGGAAATTTCAGCCCAAGGGCAAATGTTTCAGAAAGTTTTAAGTATGTGAAACAGGGAGTTAAGTAGGAAATAGTTTTCAACCCTAACTATAGCCACTCTAGCTATAATATATTGCTAAATATAGACTGGTGGGTGTGTTCAGCTTTCTGAAGGTGTTATCCTTCCTCCTCTGAAGCTTGCTTCTAAAATGACCTTTTCAGGGATATAACTAACCATATAATATTGCCCATGTTGGAAAATGTTAAACTGCATTATTTCCCAGGTAAGCCCAGCCAAGCCCAACTTTGCTTTTGCGACCAAAATTCCCTTCATAAAATTCAACCTTTTTATCTTTCATGTGAATCCAACTTTATACTTGGGTTCATTTATCTCCAAGCAAACTGCACAATAGCCCTGAATATTTAATTTATGTGCTAAAGGTTGACACTTGGGTTATAAACCTCTGTAAAAATACTGGGGTCAAGGAGCTAAAAACATTACTTTTGCATCGACTTCAAAATGCCAGCCCTAATGGTTTGGGCAAGCTGCAGATCCAAAGTCCCTTGGACTTGCTGCTTGTGGTTGTGGGAATATATTGGATCCTTTCAAAATTATTGGCTAGTCTGTTTTTGTGCATTTCATGTTTGGGTATGGAGTTTTTGGATTTATTTTCTTTGTTTGTGGTGATACTGTCATGTCTGATGACTGGCTATATATCCCAGAACTAATATTCCACTCTTTGACTCTAATACCATATGCTGCTCGATCTATATGTTGAAGTATGGTGTTAATGTAAGGGATGCTGTAATGAACATCTTGTACGTATTTCCTTTTGCATATTCAGTGTCTGTAAATGTCTCTCTGAATACATACTTGCTGTTTTTGAAACTATTTCCTTACAATCCAGTAAAAATACTATTTATACACAAAGTTGTTCAAGGCTATCCTTTTCCTCTGTCTTTATGATACTCTTCTAGTCTAAGAGAGGAGAATTGATCTTCCTGAAATTAATTAGGAAATTGCTAAAGTAACTAAAAATGGTAGTTATATGTGGCACTTCCTAAATGCTTGAACCCTAAGAGGTACAAAATATATCTGACAAAGCTCTAGCTGTATTGAGTAGATGACTGTATTTTCATTTTCAAAACTGGATGACTGCTGAAGGTGAACCAAATAAAGCAAAAGTATTTGAGCTCCTTTCCTTTTTGAAGATATCATTAATATCTCAAAAAAAAAAAAAAAGAAAAAAGAAACATTTTTAAAGAATATCCCCTTAAAATATAGGATTTCCAGTGTGCCCAATTTAAAAAGGCATAGCTTCCTATATTGATTCCAAAAGAGATGTTAAAAATGCATGAAAGATATTTTAGTGAGGCAGGGTCACAGGATCTTTTAAAATTCTTTTCTCAGATGCTGTTTAACTCTTGTATTTCTTTATCATTGGAAATACTCAATCCCAGGTTACAACGTGTGAGATATCAAATTATTTTGTGCTGACCAGAATGTCTTTAAAATGGATTTGGTTTGGGGAGTAGGGATTATACCAGTGTCTGTTTACATAGCTGCAGACTCAGACTGTAAGCTAGGTTTGGAAAACTGTAATGATTCAGTAATTTATAGACTATTAGGATAGTTAGGTTAGAAGTGATTCCTGAGCATAGTGAATAGAGAACACATGCTTATAAAGGACAAACAGATTCAGCATAATAGTGTATTTTTGGCCTCATCTATTTTGCAGGCAATTAACAAAATAGGATGTTACATTTTTGCATATCTCTCACTCTCCTGAAATAGAGTCACTAACCACTTGTTAACCACACTGATTTTTTAATAGACAACGTGGTTGCTTATAGCTTCCCCACCAGAAATGTTCAGATTAAGCACACTATTAGATTGCAGCCAGAATAGTCTACAAAACAGGAAGAAAGCCTTGCCTTTCTCTCTGCCTTCTTCCCTTGTTTAAGTTGACGTGATAATTCATTACAGATTTTCTCTTTCTTTGACAGAGTGCCTACCGCAGAAACGGGATGACTTTTCTCGCCTGCTAATATGGATGTGGCTGCAGCAACAGGAAAGACAGTGTTATATTAAGGTGATTTTCTTTTCCCCTCCATGGAAGGAAAAAAATACAAGCTCCAATGTCTCCGTGTACCAGTGAGTGGGCTGGTTTGTTGTGACTATCTGCTGGCCGACTCTGTCTCTTTTTCCAGCCCCCTCAATCGTTATTCTTGTTTACTAGCTGGAACATTTAGCTAATTAATGGCAGGATGTTTGGGATAGCGTGTAGGTGGACAAGAATATGGATCACACAAGTTTGAAGTTTGCAGGGGACTTGCTGCTGTCAGCCCCTTTCAAAAATGCGCTGTCATTTTTATTTAATTATTTGGAAGTCTGTGTTTTAGTAGAGATGTTTTGTGAAGCAGGATGGGGCAGAAAGAGGCCAAAGATGTTCTAGGTTATGTAGGTTTTCCTTGTTATTTTTACAAAAAGGAAAAAATGTACTGTTTTTCTCTGATTTCCCTCAAGTTGTTTTTAGATGGCATTCAGACAGTATAACCCAGTTTAATTCAGTAAGGGGATTTTTAATAAGAGTGATACCAAACTCAAATCCAAATGTTTTCAGAGAAAAGTTCATTTAGCCTACACTTTTTGGTTAAAGACTTATTTTTTTTACACACCCCAACATAGTGAAGTTGTCAGCCCCAAATTCTCAATATTGCCATCTCTCTCCCTGTTACTTTCCTCCCCGAAGGCCTGAGCTGTTGCTCTCTGAAGTCAAGGGAAGTCTCTGCAGCGATTTGGCACAGAATCTGGCCCCTCTTCAGAAAACATATCCTGGAGTATACAGGATACAGCCTGACCAGCCGTGTCCATCTCAGTGATCCTGGAAAAAGGCTTAATGTTACATGCTGGCCAGGCACTGGCTGCAGGAGGCAGATGTTGTCTTTGCTGCTGACAAAGGCAGCGTTAATGTTGGATTCAGCTAAAGACAAAATGGGATTTTACTGCCTTTTTATATTTTAGTTCACTTTGTTTGTTTTCAGATTTGTTTTTTAAATCTCAGTCCCTCCTTCGATGGTTCTTTCCGCCCCCAGCTCCTCAAGCCTGTGCTGTCCTCACAAACGTATTCATTTCTTCCCATAAAATCTGTACAAATATAGAGCTAACCACGATGATGCTGAACCAGAGAAAAGGGCTTAGGCTACAGCCCATCACTAGGATCTGCAGGCATGTACTGCCTGTGTCCCTCGGGCAGCCCATGGGTCTGCTTTAGCCGCTCGTAGCGCAGGCTTGAAATCTAACTTAAACCTCAAATTAAGACAGAGCACTCAAGGGATCAAGAGGAGATCAGCAAAATATTACTTTTATGTAGTGCAGCCGTCCTCCTCCTTTGTGCTGAGTATGTGAGGTCTTAACTTTTACTCCCACTGCATGGTATTGTGGTCATTTGTAAGTGGTTTTCTTGCCCTGCTTTCCTGGACCTGCTTGCGAAAGCTTTGGAGGTATCTATATTTTAAATAAACAGAAAAATGCGTCTTCTCTTTGCAACCAAAATATCCTAAATGTGAACTTTGTACATCGAATGTTACTGCCATTTGTGAATTGCTTTTTTCTTTTACCTGCTCACACTTCTGTTTTCTGGAATTAATCTGTGTGCAAAGAACTAAAAGTAATGTGTACACTGCCGTATATTAAATGGGGGGGGGGGGGGGGGGGGGGGGGGGAGCTTTCTGATGTTCCATCTGTGCTAGTTGAAATATATGATTAAACTTTTCTTTTTATCATCATTCTTATTTTTGTTGGCGTCCTTAATCATGGAAAATTATACGCTTGCTGTAAACATCCAGGCTTTTTTAAAGGACACCAGCATTTATTGTATTTGGTTTCGATCTGCAGGCATATAGACAGAAGAGACCATTTCAGGCACTGAGTAATGGAATCAAAATTCCTTCCGTAGCTGTATCTCTCCCAGATTTTACATTTTAAAATATGCATAAGCAGGGAAAATACTGGCACTTATTTTTTACTGGTCTACTTGAAGTCGCAGAGAATGAAGACTCAACATACATTTCTCTCGGAAATGTGACAGATCATGTTTTTGTTGGTCTGCCGTATGTTTGTCTATCTTGAACAGCCTGACAGGCAATTATTTATAAAATCTGGGTTTGCCCAGTAAACCCATATAATAACCTTTCACTTCTCTACATAAGCCATGGGCTGAATTGAGAGTAAAACAAGGTAGGTTATGTCTCCCTACTTGAACCAGCCAACTTATTCTTATATTGGGAAGGAATAGCTTTTTCTCAGAGTCGCTTTTCTTTCTGCTTAAAGCTCAAACGAGAGCACTCAGACCCATGCTGGAGGCAGTGTGCCTCAACCCCACCTTCCATGCTGCAGAAGCAGAGATGGGTGTTCAAGCTGGCACCATACATTTTCTCTTAAACTTTTTTTCTTTACTTTGCATATAAAAATCAGTCTGAGGTGGTGGCAATGGCTGTGCCTGAATGGCTTTGTGCTTGTGTAATTTCAGCTTGCAAATAATTTTGATTGTTCCTGTGGGTTTGTAATTGCTGGATCAGGTTGTGTCGATGGCTTGGTGCGTTATCGGTTACCCGGTGGAGAAAACACAACCAATTTCAGCAGGAATGAGACTGCACTAGAGTTTGGCTCGCACCTCCATGTCTACCTGGCCGTGGGGTTATATTACCTTATTTTGCAGTTTCTTCACCCAATGATCTGCAAATAAGGGGTACTAATTCAGCTGGAGGTCACCAGGGGTGAGGGTACTAAAGCACGACCCGATTTTTGAGTTGGGGTTCATCTCATTTCCCATACCGCCTGACCTTGCTCAGGCCTCATTCTGAGCAAATACAGCCATCTGAGAGGATCTTGCCATTGTCTTGAAATGGGGAGAAGCTGGCAGGGCCCCATATTTCCCCAGAGATGCTCCGGACCTTACTGAATTCTGCCTCCCTGTGTTTTCAGAGGGCACTTCTCTTTGTCAAGGGAAGATCTTGCTGGAAAAAGAAATAAGCATTTCCTGACACTTCTTGAATTTAGATGAACCTTAGTGTTGTACTAACATTCGGCCATCGGCCGTGTGCAGATCTCGTAAAATATTTTATAGCTTCCTGTCTAGCTTATACAGAATGTTTCATAGAACATAAACACTTCCACTAATAATTTAAGAATAAATAGATAGTGACATTTGTCACAAGTCTAACCACTAGTTGAAACTTACACTATTACAGGTTGTTTTTTTTTTTATTATTTGCCTAAAAGTGAATCATCTTGTCCAAGGTTCGGCTTTTTATACCTCCACAATATATCTATGCGGAGCAGCAGTACAGCCAGGGAAACGTGGTGGCATGCATTAAATCCAGGGCTTTATTCGGAGGGCACAGAGCCAGCGCAAAGCAACAGAGCCATCCCTGAAGGAATTGAATGTAAATTTGATGGTTTAAATAAGGCCAGATGCCTTACAAAATTATTTTGAAAGCTGTATCTTCTAATGTAGCTCTTTTCTTTTTTCCCCCCCTGCTTAAGATAATGATGTTGCCTTTAAAAATAATAAGAAAAAACAGCTCTCGTCTATTGTGGGGAGACTACAATCAGATACTTTAGCTTCCATAAATCACTGAAATGTTGGCAACTGAAACAAACTTTTAAAAGGCAGATGACTGCAAATTTGAAGGAAACCTTCATGCTTTATTGTTAAAAGCCTTTTAACTGTCTAGAGAGCACTCTGAGACACTACATTAATAGCCATTCTCAGTAATCAAGCTCCACTATACTTATATACTACTTTTCCTAAACAAGATAGATTAGTAGTGGAAGAGAACTGGAAAGATAAATAGGGAAAATCAAGAACTAAAATTATAATAACACAGTTTCATTTTACATTTTATAACTCTCTTCTATATTTGTGATTGATAATCCGTCTTAATTCCTATCAGACAGAAATATTGGCACAAGAGTCTTATACAAATATCCATGTCTTTCTGGAGTAGTCTTCATCCAGATGCTTTGCAGATTTTCTTACTGATTCTGTGAAGATGTGAGCTGTCAGTCTTTGGAACTACCATGACTTTGATTGCTGTAATATCAGCGTGCCCCACAATCTTCCATGTATTTATGCCTGCACTACCACTTGGAGATAGTAGTGTGCTGTTATCTCCATCTCTTCTGAGGCATGGAAGGGCTAAATGACTGGACCTGCACTGGGAAACCTGGGGTGGTTCGGAAAACCTGGATTTCCCAAACCTATGCTGATGCTCTCAGCTTTCAGTCATCTTTCCCCTCCAGTGAAAATGATACGTATGTCAGAAAGCACGTGACCCATTTGTGCAGGTTAGGACAGAAATTGGCAAAAAACGGTGTCCAACTGGACCTACAAGAGGAATTTGGGGAGGAAGAACGCATTCAGTCCACTTGGACCCAATACAGGACTTAACACTTAAAATCCTTCCTGCTGAAACGTGCCACAGCCACCTAATGGCCTAGTGCAGAAACATAAACATCACGTTTCCAACAAAACATGGACTATGGACACTTTCCCTTCATACAATGCTGGATTTCTGCATCAGGAATCACCGTGAGGGAGGTGCTCATTGAAAAATCCTACCTGAGCCTCGCCAGGGTGCTCTTGATCTCTCACCAGCCTCCCTTTGTTTAGTGTATGAGAGCTGCAAGAAATAATAGGAGAAACGCAATTAGGAAATGTGAATGCCCTCTTTTAACTTGGGCAGCAGCTGTGGTGGGCGTTCACACAGATAAAGCAGAGCATTACATTTTAATAAATGAACTGGATCTGAATGTAATAAAGCACAGCTAAGTGTGGCGGCTGATCTACACCTGGAAGGAAAGAAGGTGTGAGGTACCTGAAGCCATAGCAGGATCCAGATAGGCAGAGTCAATAAAGCAAGTTGGCTCAAACTGGTTCTGTTTAACTCTAATTTCCATAACTATTTAATTAATATTAACCAAAAAAAAAAAAAAAAAACAACAACCTATTGCATTTCTTGTACTTCTTGTACTGACATGATTTCTTCAGATCTGCAAATGAAATGGCAGCAACTGTGTGTCAAGCCTAGGTGAAAACAAATCTGCAACATCGCTGCAGAAGGAGAAAGACGACTTTTATAGGAGCGAGGTTCCAGGTGAGCTTCTTTTCCCAAACTCCTTTGCTCAGATCTCTGGGCATCTGCTGTGTGTGCACAAATTCTGCAGCAGCTTCAAGTAAATCATTTCAATAAATCAGATGTGATCTGTCTAGCGTTCCCCATGTTACCCCTGCCTTGCTTTATTATAAAAGAATTGATGTTCCTCTTTTGGAATGTTAGCTACAATTTGCTAGTCCTAAATTTTCACCGTTCAGCAGAATTTGGTGTAGACAGAACACAAATTCAAGCAATTTTATTACTAAAGGGTGCTTTTAGCACCTGGAAAAGGTGTCTTTGAAAATCAACTTCTCCACGGAAGGGGCTGCTCTTACTCTTTTATTCTTTGGGATGGTGGCAAAATTGATATTCTGTAGGTCCTGAGCTTGTACAACTAGCAGCTGAGGTCAGCCTGGAGGTCTTCCTCAAACTCGTGTGCATCCCACTTGTCTCCTCGCTGTGCAAATTAGGCGCAAGCCCAAGAGGAAAATCATGACAGATTCTTCCACTGGAAGATCAAGAACTGCAGTGCTGTATATTCCAAGGTATGGTAAAATGAAATAACCTTGGTCTGACCAGACTCAGCCAAATACCACTTTAGAAAATTCTTTTTTTTTTTTTTTTCCTTGTTTGACAGTTACTTAATGATTATTTATGCACTTTGGTGATTGGAACTTCAGTCCTCGTGTGTTTGTTTGGCAGTGAAATAGTTAAGAATAATGTGCGGTCAGGTTTCAGAGTCAGTAGGGGTGCAAACAGCTGTCTGTCTTTCTGCAGCTGTTGTTTCTGAGAAGTGGGTTAAGAACCTACCACATTTTAAGGGTATTTTGGAGCAGTCCGAGTCGGTTACTTTATTCATGGCAGCCCAATAGGTGTAGCTGTGTAAACTAGTCTGCATTGCTCAGTAGAGGTGTCCAGAAGAGGTGTGTGAATATTGTCCATACTACGGATCACCCAGAAAATGGCCAAAGCTCCAGCCACGCTTGGGTTGATGGGAGAAGTACAAAGATTATTCCATCAGGACTCTGGAGTTTCAGTACCTGTTAGTCTCTGTGCTCCAACTAAACCTCTTTGGGCAGGTGTCTGTGAAGCAGAGGACTGTATCTTGGTGTGTTTGGATGGGCTTGGGAATCAAACATACGCTGCTGTCAAACGCAACGAGAAGTAAAGACTTGGCTATTGACTATGGTAGAAGGTGCAGCCCTGCTCGCAAGTTACAGTCTTCCCAAAAGTTATGGTAATGAAAAAAAAAAAAAAAAAAAAAGAAGGAATAAGCAGCCAAACTTTTGAATTTTTTGGCCAAAGTCCAAACCTTCCCAGTTTTTGCCATTGCAAGTTTTTATGCTTTTTTATTTTTTTTTATTTATTTTTAATGGTGTTGAAGTTGGGCTTCTGGATGATGCTCAATTCATTTTTATTTTGTTGAGGCTTGTTTTATTTGCACTTTGGTATGTATTTATGGCGCACGCTCTGAAGGGATTTTGCATCTTAGCAGGTTTCTTTGGTGGTCCTACAGGCAGCGCAAAATTAATGCAGTACTTAAAGAGAATGTTATTAAAACTTTATTCATAGGTGAGCGGGAGAGGCATAGAAAATGTGTTCATTTATATGCTTATACATTAAATATATATGAATATATACATATATATTCATGTTTTTTCAAGAAGGCTGAATTCCAAAACCAGCTCTGGTTTTACCAGTCTAAAACCAAACTTGACCCTGCTTTGGTATGTCCCTCTTTCTGCAATGAAAGTAGATTTATCCTTGTAAAGATAAATATTTTTACTTTATGAAAGTAATTTGATTGTAAATTTTGATTTCTTTTCTGCCTTTGTTACTCATTGTTCTCTTGCCCAATGTTTAGTGTAACAATGTTGGATCTTTAAGAGATCATGAAGCCACACAACATTTTAGAAAAATCATTTCTGACCTGTATGAAAAGGGCATTTTTGAATCTGCAAGTATGTTTTATTTATTTATTTTTAAAAGTCCAATAAAATGTTACTTGAGAGGGAGAGATCCCATCGGGCTGGGAATAAGTCCCCAGTTTATGCACTCAGGGCAACAGCAGGTATTTTTATAGCACTTGAATGTTGAAGGGTGTTGTCAGAGTTGAACACTGCAGAGATACCTCGCTGCTCACTGAAATTGTGTTTGAAATTTTCTTATACTTTATTATATATGAGTTGTGCTCTTGGCTGCCATTTCCTTCCTTCAGACTCCCAAAGGTGAGTGGATTGTGCCCTCTGGGGGCTCTCTACTGCTTTAACTTAGATTTAAGGGTTGGGTTTTCTTTCTTTCTTTCTCTTTCTTTCTCTTTCTTTCTCTTTCTTTCTTTCTTTCTTTCTTTCTTTCTTTCTTTCTTTCTTTCTTTCTTTCTTTCTTTCTTTCTTTCTTTCTTTCTCTCTTTCTCTCTTTCTCTCTTTCTCTCTTTCTCTCTTTCTCTCTTTCTCTCTTTCTCTTTCTTTCTTTCTCTCTCTTTCTCTCTCTCTTTCTCTCTCTTTCTTTCTCTTTCTTTCTCTCTTTCTCTCTCTTTCTCTCTCTCTTTCTTTCTCTCTTTCTCTCTCTCTTTCTCTCTCTTTCTCTCTCTGTCTCTCTCTCTCTCTCTCTTTCTTTCTTGTAAAATATCACATTGATTTTTCCCCCCTCCTTGTGTCTTATGAAGGAAGAAATTTATGGCCTTTTTACATCAGGAAGTCTAGCTTTTCCTGACGTTTTATTGCTTTGAATATTTGAAACATTTCAATCCCAGACAATAAATATTACATGATTATTGTTTTCATATGGATAGGCTATTTCCCCCTGTTTTTCCTATCCAACTTTTTACTAGCAAGTGACACCCAACAATTTATGGATACTAAAAACATTACTATTAAACTTTCCTAGGAAGGTCAGAGATAGTCCCTCAATTTGCATGCAATGCTTAGGGAAAGAAGTTAAAATCATCTTGTGTGTTTTGAATCCTGAAGCAATACAAACTTACATCAAAAAAGTGCTCACATTAGTGCCTTGTTTCCATGAAATTAAGCAGCAGCTCTTGGGGCTTAGGTGGAAAGAGGAGTGAACTCCAACTGAGGACTTCCCAGATCAGTAACTGCAGGTGCAGGATGTAGGAATTTGCTTGGAGTTGGTGGGATTGTGGGTTTTCCACTAACCCAGGTCAGTGTCTCGTTCTCGTGGTACCAAAACTTCCTTGTCGAGTGGGAGCTGTGAAATGCAATCTGAGGCTACGTTTTGTGATACTTCCTATTTGGGAAGAGGCACCTGGTTCTGTGCTGTTTGGGACAACAGTTCTGCATAAGAAGCAGCAAGAAGAACTCTTTTGCACTCCCTGTTTTGATTTGACAGCAGATAAAGTGATGCATGAAAACTCTGGTCAAAACGGTTATAGGAATGTAAAAGGCACAAGTTCTGCTCAGAAGCACTAGACTGGCTCGTTTTTGTATATTTTAAGTTTTTCATGGATACCGGAAGGGACTCTGATGCTCATGCTCCACTGACCATTGTGTTATCCATGGCTTCATCTCAATCTTGGTTGCAGAACTGGGTCCCTGATAACCAATAAATCTGCCTCTTTGTGTAGCTCTAGACTGAATGTTTCATCCGAATTCACTGACAAGGTATATAGCTATTAAGAGTGTAATCCTAATAGGTTTCAGGAGGACTCACGCTATCAAGTTGTGAAGACTACATGTAAGTATAGGTCTTCAGAAGTTTATCTTCAGGGATGTATCAGAGTGTTCTCAGAATGGATAACGGTTTGGTATAGAGATAAGAAAAAAGACAAAAACTGTCAAAGCTCTGAACTGCAGCAATGCCCATGACCCAGTTGTTCTTTCTCTTCTTGCCTTGTGCAGACAGAGGGGACCAGTCTAAAGCCATTCAGAAAGAAACACTAATAAGTATTTTTTGAGAGTCTTTTTTAAGTGTTGTTGTGTCTTTACTCTCTCTCCTGTCTCAACCCCCTTTGGGAATGTTGAAAATAACATTCAGTTCTGTACTGCCTTTGTCTGGCCTTTTCATTTAGTAAACACAGACTTCTCCCGCCCTGTTTCTTACAGACTTTCAGCCAACTCAGCTTTTCCTGTTTACTTCCATGTAAAAAGCATCATTGGTGATATCACTCCAAGTCTAGAAATGAGGGATTTTTTTTTCCTAGCTGCCTGCTGCTCCATTTGGTATTATATTGATTTCACATCATATAATGTTTGGCATATCTAATGATTTTTTAATTTCTTTTTAAGAAAAGCGAATTACTTTTTCTCCCCACTGAAGGTGAAGGCACTGAAATTAGCTTCTGGAGACATGGGCTCCAATCCAGACCTCTCAGAGCCTCAATTCATTAAAACAAATCTGTGAATCCAGTCTTTCTAAAATAATAATGATAATAATGACAAGCCCATTGACCCCAAAAGTCAAATGAAGAGATGTCAGTGTGGAAGCTGCAATAGCTCTGGGACTGAAAAGCAGACCGTGCCCAAGTCTCACACAGCTTTGCAAAACCTGTTGTCATTCTTACACAGATGGGGATGAATGCAGCTGAGCAGCTGCTTCATCAAGTGCCATGTTTATTTCTTCTGATTTGGAAACCCCAACTATTCCAGTGCTTCAGGAAGACACTGAATCCTGATAAAAGCAGTTACTGGCTCAGAGTTCCCTCTGCAGTTTGGACACAATTCTTATATTATACACAAATGAAAAGAAAAAAAAAAAAACGAAAAAAAAAAAAAAACAAGTGTGGTCTCGTGTAAAACCTCCATGGTTGTGAAAACAGGTCCCGATTTCATCTCTCCATGAGTGTGACTTGCTGCTGAACAGTCAAGGTTCCACATTTAAAATAGGATTTGAGTTTTCTTGACTGATGCTTATTTGCAAATCTACAACAACCTCCCCATTAAAATCACTAGTTTCATGGCTGAAATCAGACCTTCAGGTTTCCAGGTAAGAAAGGAAGAAAGCAGCTCTCCTGCTTTCAGGGCACGGCTTGGAAATGGGACCTGCATGCAGCCAACTTACTGAGGTCTGCCTGACGACATTGGCAGCTTGAAACTATACCTTTGAGAGGAAGAAAGTAATCTGTTTTCCTGAGCAAGGTATTAACAAACACCCATTTCTCCTTGAACCCCACTCAGATTCACCCTTAGCTGCAGATATGAGCATATGCTGCCCTGCCACCCTCAGTGCACCTACAAGGACCAGAAACATGTTGTGCCCCTGAAGGATATGACAGCCTCTGTCATCCATCCAACATGAGGCTGGCCCGATATTTTGTTTAATTAGCCATGATTTCAGCACTGTTAAAGCTCAAAGGAAGACTGTAAATAGGAATGTTTCCCTGAACTGAGGTCTTACATGATCGGGAAAGAAGAAGAAGAAAAGCTCATGGACACAGAGGAAGGGAAATAAGCAACTGCTCTGTTGTCTGATACTGAAGGCATTTAGCTGCGCTGCTGGAGAGTGGTGATCTACAACCTCCAGTGAGTCTTGCTAGCTAGAGCTAATACCCTTACCCTTGGGTCCCTCGCCATTTTATGGCTGCTCTGTAACAGGATGTGCAACTGCTATGCATTAATACGTTATTACAGATTGGCTAGTGTAAACTCCAGGTGTTGAGAACATGATTTATTCTATTAGTATAAAAAGGTGTTTTCTATGGCCATATTAAAAATTATACTAACTGTGGGGCTTGCCACTGCTCTGTGTGTGGCACATGCCAATTTAAACCTGTCATTTCCTCTAATTTAAGGATATGTCCTCAGAAGATCATTAATTTGGGGTGGAGTTGGGGATCGTAGTGCAGCTGTGGCCCATTAACCCCCACCTGGCCGTTAATCCCTGCAAAGCACCTTCCCCAAACATATCTGCTACTACCATACAGTCACTGGAGCAGAGACCAGAGAAAGTACATTTTGGGGTGTATTTTGTACTTAAATCTATTTTAGACTGCGTTTTTATTTTAGAGTGAATTCCACCTATTATGTGATGTATGGATTCAGTAACTGATAGTTCTGTTTTGTAGTGAAATCACTGTTTAGTGGACTACATGACTCTAAAAGGACTAGGATCTGGGCCAAAATCTGTTGAACACTATAGTAAATGACAGACTGGGTGAGCTCTTACTGGGTTCCCTTGGATTTATCCCAAAGCAGCACATATCCCAGCAAGTACAAACGCTCATCCCAGCAGGGATATTCCTCCTGACTGGACTCCCTTTTCCCAGTGCAAGATCCAGGAGCCCAGGTCGCACGTTTAACTCAGCACCAGACTCAGTCTCAGCGGCGTGTCTGGTTTGTGTGTGTGCAAAGGACTGAATTCAGTCTGTCCCAGAGGACTCCTAAATCCCCAAGATCCTCCATGTAATGCCCTTGCTGTGAGCCCCCAAACCACCTCAGTGCTTCCTTCCACCTACTAGATTTTTTGGGAGATTTTACCATTTTGCTTTTCCACTCTACAGTGCTGTCACCTTTGCTGAGCTTTACGCTCAGTGCCAGACGAGGACCCAGCATTTCCTGATGCAGCTCAACAAATTTCAAATTATTTCTTTCTGGAAAATCCTCAACAGCTTATCTTCTGAATGCTGAAAGCAGAGGGTCAGGAATGCTGTGTCAGCATCAGCTGAGTTACAATATCTGACACCGTGCGATGAGATGGGCCAGAGGCTGGAGCCCCTCTGCTCTGGAGCCAGGCTGAGGGAGCTGGGGGTGTTGGGCCTGGGGAGGAGAAGGCTCCGGGGAGACCTCCCAGCGGCCTGCCCGGGCCTGAGGGGCTGCAGGAGGGCTGGGGTGGGACTCTGTGTCAGGGGTAGGGACAGGACAAGGGGGGGCGGCTTTAAACTCAGAGAGGGGAGGTTTAGATCAGACATGAGGGAGAAATTTGTCACTCAGAGGGTGGTGAGGCCCTGGCCCAGGCTGCCCCGAGGAGCTGTGGGTGCCCCATCCCTGGCAGTGCCCAAGGCCAGGCTGGATGGGGCTGGGGGCAGCCTGAGCTGGTGGGAGGTGTCCCTGCCCATGGCAGGGGGTTCAAACTCCGTGATCTTTAAGGTCCCTTCCAATCCTAACCATTCTATGAGGTGTTCCAGTACTTCATACCTCGTGCTCACACAGTTCTGATATAATTCCTTGCTCCAGAGCAGGTTTGAGATGGCTTTGGGCAAAGCACAATGAAGAGAGTCAGGGCTTCACGTGACTCAATCTTGTACACTTGGCTTAACTGCTATATTTTTTCCATCTGCCCATGTTTTTCCATTGCACAACCACAATCTTGCCCCAGTCTTGCCTATAGCAGTTCAGAGGATTTTAGGCATCTTGAGGGAGGGGTATCTCTGCATGTTATGTATGGTGCAGTGAGCTGCCAACAGCCAATAACCATGAGATTTGGATGCCCAAAGCCCAGCCAGGAGCACATCAAGCTTCAGAACATCATTCAAGTGCACACAAGAAAACTTATTGCGGTTTCCCACCTTAAGCAGGGCCCATTAGACCTGTTTTTCCTAGCAGGAGTTTATCCAGCCTGTGTTTAAAGACCCCCAAGGATGCAGATTTCCCTGTCTTGAATCTAGTGATGTTCTTGACCCTCATAAATTTTTTCTTTATCTGGTTTGAATTTTTATTTGTAGCAAAGTAAACACACCTCTTGTCATACCAGTGAGGACAGATCATACCAATGCACTTTGTAACAGTCTTTTCTGTGCTCAGGGGCTGTTATCCCATCAAGACTCTCTCTTTTGGCTAATAAATGTAACTTGATCAATCTGTCCTCCCAAGTCGTGTTTTCTGGATTTCCAGCACCTCTTCCTGTTTTGACAATGAACCATTGATAACTGTTCTCTGGGCACATATATCTAAATCCTTGTCCCCTGCCTCCAGCAGTTTTATCTAGCCCCATGTTTCCCTCACCTGATTAGGAAAGTGAATATGAGACAGTGTCAGAAGCCTGCAAGTGCCGGTGATGAATCTATTGCTTTTTCCTTCACTATAAACCTTGTTACCTGTCACAGAGATCCCACGGCAAGAGTTCAAATGGCTATCAAAAGTCTACACTCTGCCTACGCAAGAGCAGAGAAAGGATCAGTTAAATGAGGGGATTATTTGACCTGTGGGTGAACCAGGCGGCAGAAGCACGAAGGTACCAGAGTCCTGGTGAAGGGCACCCTGACCCGCAGCTAGACAGGTGTCACAAGCAAGAAGTGAGTAAAAAAAACTCCAAAATCCCAAGCTTACCAGGTAGTGTGTTCACACCACTACTGCTGGTCCTGTGACCGGTTGATGAATGCCAGTAAGGAATAGTTTCATCCTTTGCTGTTCTAATCTGCAGCATGAATTAAGTGTTATCATCACCCTGATAATCAGATATTTTCCCTGACTTAGTTCAGCAGGTGAAATGGAATGAATAGTGAAGTTCAATTAATTTCTAGTGATTATCTAATGGCTTTTTAATTTTATCTTTTTGTTTTGTTTTGTTTTTGGTTTGGTTTGGTTTGGTTTGTTTGTTTTTGGCTTTGAGTGTGTTGTTACTACATGCACAGAGTGTTTCCATGGGATCCTCCTACTGGTCTGGATAAGAGATTCATCAGTTTAATTTCCAGGTTTTAATTGCCTGCATCGTATTCCTCATGAGGCCTTGACTGAAAGGAGCTTCATCCCACAGAGAACACATGGGAATGGGAATCAGGACTCATGGACTTCTTCATTTCCAAGTCTCCCTTCATCTTCACCAGTATTACCATCACCTCTGCGTTCCTCAGTGACCCCATCTGAAAAAATAATAACATCTTGCTTGGTTCATCCCCAGATCTCAAGACAGTTTCCTAAGGAAGAAGTCATCATCCCAATTCTATAGATGGAGAAACTGAGGCCCAGCAAAGGGGAGCTGCTGTCATTAGCTTCCTGCAAGGGCCCATGCCCTTGGCCGCACAGCCCCTTGCTCAGGGGCTGGTCCACCAGACCAGACAAGTGCTGGAGTGGAAATAAATATTCTCCTGATGACTGTGGTCTCTGTGGTCAGGGCTGAGGGTCGAAATGTTCGCACAAGGCCTGCACACAGAAACCACAGAATCCCCCACAGCTCCACTGCACTTTATTAAAAGTCACTGCTTCTGTGAAAAATGGGTTTTATAAGAGTTAGGTGCCTTAATTACAAAGTCATGTGCATTTGAATGACTTCTTCCCTGCTAACTGTTTGTGACAGCCTACAAATGTGAAAAGTATTACCAAGCCTATTTTTAACGTGGCTTTGGAGAGGCTGCAGTTCTGGAAAACCAAATCCTATAGGATCCTAATGAGAAAGACCAGTGATTCCTTAAATATGGTTAGTGTTGTCTGAGTTTAGCAGTGATGCCATTGCTATCCAAAAGACGGGAAGCGCAGGAGTCTTTTGGTAGCAATTGTGTTAAACAAGCAATAGGAGCAAGTGATGTGCATGGCTGGGGCTTAATTTTTGCCTTAGATGTGGCTGAATAACCAATGTGTGGAGATAAAAAATAATAATAAAATAATAATTTAAAAAAAGAAAAAAAACATTTCAGAGAGGTGTTCATAGCCCATTTCATCAATGTACCGCTCTTACATGTGTTTTCTGCAAAGCTGCTACCTCCCAGGAAGCACCTTCCATCCCCTTTCTTTACTAGACAAACTACCTTCTAATGGGACAAACAAAATGGCACAGGGTTCTGTGGCTTGCTGAACTGGGTCCTTCATAGGTTCTCTTTGTGTGTTGTGGCAGACTTGGGGTCCAAAAATCTCGCTTGTCTCGCTAACTCTCGTCTGTAGGCTCTGCAGGGGAAGAGGAAAGCATGCAAGATCTCTCCAGCAGTCTTATTACTGCACTCGGTACCAAGGGTTGCAGCCCCTCTTCTAACAGGGCTAGACACTAGGAAAGGAGAGCAGGCCAAAAGCAACATTAATGTTAAAGCAGTAAGTGTCAAACTTGGTTTGAAAGGAAATGAAAATGGTGAAAAGGAAATATTGCAAATAGGAGGAAGGAGTGAGAGAATGCTGTTCTTTTTCAGTTAAAAGACAAAGAAAAATGGTGGGGAAGACATATCCACAGATGACATACCTGTGGATAAAAGATTTATTATGGGTTAGGTTTATGACTGGTGGACACTGTGACGGGAATCTCCTCTGATCAAACATATAACTCCAGTTTTAGCCTTGACGCTGTGATTCTTCCTCCATCCATGGCTTCTCACATGGTTAAAAAGACTTTAATTTTAAGGTCTTTAAAAACAGTACTTTGTGCCTGAATAAATCATGTTAATGATTAGTGACAGTATAAAATTTACACCTTATATTTAGTCAGCATTTTTTATCCTTATTTCTCCCACTTTTAATTATATTGATTTTGAATGATGAGTTATCATCTCCCCCTTCCCCAGTATCATAAATATTCTTCCCATTTAACCTGCAATTAAGTTTCTTTTTAAATGTTTCTTAAATAAATAGAAGCCTATATGTCTGTAGTCCAAGGCAGATTTTCTGAACTCAAGTTAGTTAGGAACTCTTCTAATTTCATAAACATTTTTTTTTTTTTTTAATGTAATCACAGCAGAACCTAATGCAGCTTTACAAAAGCTGTCTCACACATACCATGGGCAATGGTATTCTTTAGTTGTACTCTCTCTTTGTAGGGTTGCTTTTCATACATCTTAGCCATCACTTGGCTTTGAGAACCCCAACAGCTTTGTGGGCAGGGATAAGCAATGGTGGGGCTTATTCCTGGAGGCCACCACCTACATCAATGCCATTAACCTGAGCATTGACATTAACAGCATGGTCACACCTAAACTGCCTGTTGGATGGGCTCTGGCCCATACCAGCTCCCAAATTGTTATTTGCATGCACATGTATACTACGTGTTTCTATGTATGCAATTTATACTTAGATATATATGGTTACATTTATAAAGATAATATATCTATATGCTCAGGAATGAGATTAATAGCTAGCTTTGCACATGTGTACACTCACACAGATATGAATGCATATATGCAATGCATGCGTACACACGAACATGGTCATCTGTGTTGTTTTTTCTTTTTTTGGTAGGGTGGTGGAAGTATTAATAAAATATTAATTACTGTCATTGCTCAAACAAGTTAAACTAACTATTTTCTAGAAAAAAGTAGCGGATCTTGACTTATAGCTGGCTTAACTAGGAGCAAATCTAATATATCAAACATTTAAGTCCCTATGATGTCATAGTTAACTAGCTTTAAAAAACAGCCCTTAAACACAGTATTGGCAATCCAAGGCTTTATGGGATGAGTTGTTCATAGATGCTTCAGTCATTGCTACTTTTTTTGTTGCAGAAGGCCACCAAAGAAAACGTTATGTCTCCTTGTCTTTTGTAGCTCAGATTTAAGTAGTGCTGAGGTCCAGAGCTGGCCTTCCTCAGGGGATGATTAACATTTTCTGGATTATTAAGGATGATTAACCTTAATCCATGTCTAACAATAGACCTGAAATCTGTTCTGGGATCATTATTCCAAAGGCCTGGATAATGTCTCAAAGACAAATGCCTTCCAGGTTCCCCTACCTTCTGATTAATCCAGAGCAGAGACCATAAGCACTTCCTCTGCTCCAGAGTGGGAGAGATGCAAAAATTGGGAAAGTAACCTGTTTCTCTACTAATTTTGTTGTTGTTGTTGTTCATTTCACCCTTAGGAAAGACATGCGGTTCTTGATACCCAATGTAGTTCTTATATGACCCTGCAATGCAACATTACTCACAAATGGATATGTTTCTACTAGTCTAAGGAATAGCAACGTGTTCTTAGCAGCCCAAGGAAAGACAATCTTTGTGCAATATTTTTTGGTCTCTCATTTTTTTTACTGTTGTAAGCAAGGTTTTAGAAGTTCTGGACTAAAATTACATGTTATTTAATTTTTATTTTTTTATTTTTGAAGGTGAAGATTGGATCTGGTTGTTATGACATCTTAAATAGCCCAATAGAAAAAATAAGTTGATTGTTTTCAGGCCTTTTTCGTGTCTTTAGTTGGGTACCATGAAAGTGCATCTGCAAAGAACTTGTTTTTAACACAGGCTGAGGCTGAAGCACACCTCATTGCTTGAAGCAGCCATTGATACCAACCTGGCAGGGCACCACCTGCAGTCAGATGCAGCAAAAATACAAAGCTGGAATGAAATCTTAAATATCTAACCTTCGGTTAACTTTCAGTGGGAACTTCTGCCTTTCCTCTTTACTTTTTGCATTAATCTCATATATCTTCCAAAATGCCAATGGCAAATTTATCAAATTTTCCACTGGTCTGCAATAAGCTCCTGTGGCTCCACAGCTAAGATTGCAAAGGAGTTCAAAGCTGAATTTTTATTCCTCTGCCAAATCCACTTTTGTAGGCATGGCATACATCGGCTTAGCCAGTGATTTCTGTTTTTTAAAAAAATCAATTAAAATTATTGAAACTTCTTGGGAAAGTAAAAATTGGAGTTAAAAATAATGATGAATAATGGTACGGTAATGGTAACAGACTGTAAATGTACGTTGGGGGATATAAAACACCCACATTGTGGCTATAAATCTAGGGAGAGTAAGTGACCTAATGAGTGCAAATTTGTGCCTAATCTATCCCGCTCATGCTGCTTGCAGGATCACTGCTGCTATTTAAGCTAAATCTCTAGTTTTTATGCTAGGTCTTTCCCAGTTTATGGACAAGCCACTGAGGCACATCTACACCTTCCTAGAAACACGTTAAAGAGTGACAGTTCAGAATGTCTCTGTGTCACTGGCAACGTGTGCCCTGCCTTGGCTCCAGCCCTGGTCCTTTTCTCCTACATTGGAGCAGCAAACAGGTGGGATTTACACCTCTCTAACTTCTTTCCAGCTGCATTTGGACTAAGAAATAGAGCAATTTTCTCATTGGATGAAATGTACGTATTTTGAGATTATACCAAGGCCATAGCCATGAGGATCTGACATTTTAAGATCTAGTACTGGAGTCCACATTCATTTTAAGTATTTTCTTATATGGCACCTGTTGGACCCAGGTTCTCACAGCACTCATATTTGTGTGTGTCAGGAGTTTGTCTGACATCTTTGTTATGGCAAAATCTCCAGTCCATCTGGAGACCCAAGGACTCAGGGAGATAAGTACTTAAGGAAATAATTGGAAAAAATAGTGAAATTTGGAAAAGGAGATGGGAGATCATGGTTTGGTGGGTTTGTTTCTTCTTTCTTTCTTTCTTTCTTTCTTTCTTTCTTTCTTTCTTTCTTTCTTTCTTTCTTTCTTTCTTTCCTTCCTTCCTTCCTTCCTTCCTTCCTTCCTTCCTTCCTTCCTTCCTTCCTTCCTTCCTTCTTTCTTTCCTTCTTTCTTTCCTTCCTTCCTTCCTTCCTTCCTTCCTTCCTTCCTTCCTTCCTTCCTTCCTTCCTTCCTTCCTTCCTTCCTTCCTTCCTTCCTTCCTTCCTTCCTTCCTTCCTTCCTTCCTTCCCTCCTTCCTTCCTTCCTTCCTTCCTTCCTTCCCTCCTTCCTTCTTTTTTTTTTTTGTTTTCTTTTCTTTTCTTCTGATATATGACTTCCCTGGTCGTGTATCTTTGAGGACTTTTTAATTTTATTTTATTTTTGGAAACCCTAATAGGAAGAGCATTCCAGTCTAAAAATGGACGAGATGGAAATATCTGCATTGTGAAGGTGAGGCACTTACCGTAACAGATGTTGGTTGACAGAAACTGAGCCCCTGATTATAAAGCTGTGTTTGTCATTGAGGGATTCCTATTCAGGCTGGCTGTGGTTCTTCACTGGAGGTGCTCCTCTTCTGAGTGACTCGAGTTTAATAGGCTGGCCTGCAAATCTTCAGTCTGGCTCCCTCCTCCCGGCTACAGGCTATGAAGCTGGCAACAGGAATCCAGAGCTGCCTTTCTCACAGCATCGCCTATGTTCAAACACAGCATGGGAGAAACCCCTGGTGGAAAAAAAAAAAAAAAAAAGGTAAAAAAAAAAAAAAGAAAGAAAAAGTAAAAACAAATTAGGAAAAAAAAGTAAAATAATTTGCCAAAATAATTAAAGGAGCATTCCAGAGAATGCATCTGGTTGGACAATTCAGCAAAGGTTTGGCAGCTGTGGTATTGTTATTTACACTTCCTTAACAAGTTGCCTGCCACAATCTGCATCTCTTATGGGTATAAGAATTAAATGCCTTCAATGTGCCCCTTGTATATCTGTTGGCCAGCTAGGATAATACGATGCTGAGATGTTTTGTCAAAGGAGGACAGTCAGTCAGTCCGTGATGATCTGTAGTCCCACATTTTTTGCAGCAGGTACTGTCATGGGAAGTAGCTGTAGATAAACGTGATGAGGAGGAGCACCAACGCTAAGAAGTTCGCAGTTCTACATGGGCAAGTGAAGAGTGGAAGAGAAACAGGAGATAAATTGGCTAGTTCCAAGTACGCAGGACACTGGTAGCAGTTTGAGAAGGGCACAGTCACATTTCCTGAGTGGTAGCGTTGCGTGCTATCATAGAATCAGAGAATCACTTAGGTTGGAAGAGAACTCCAAGATCATCAGGCTCGACTGTTAGCCTAGCATTGTCAAGCCTACCGCTAAACCCTAAACCTAAGCACCACATCTACACGGCTTTTGAATACCTCCAGGGATGGTGACTCAACCACTTCCCTGGCAGCCTGTTCCAATGCCTCACAGTCCTTTTAGCGAAGAAATTTTTCCTGATATCCAACCTAAACCTCCCCTGGCACACCTTAAGGCCATTTCCTCTTGTCTTAGAACTTGGTGCTTGGGAGAAAAGACCAACCCCTATGCCAGTAGAGCCTCCTTTAAGGTAATTGTAGAGCACAATAAAGTCTCCCCTGAGCCTCCTTTTCTCCAGGCTAAACACCTCCAGTTCCCTCAGCTGCTCCTCATAAGACTTGTTCTCCAGACCCTTCACCAGCTTTGTTGTCCTTCTTGGGACACGCTCCAGGGCCTCGATGTCCTTCTTGTAGTGAGGGGCCCAAATGATCTAATACTCCCTCTAGCTCTTTCCAAAAATATTTTCATAATCTTTTGGTGATCTCCATTCTGCTAAGGAATTGCCTAATCCTGTGATCCCATGAAAACTTGAGATTTTATGTTTTTAATCACTTCTAGCTTGATTAATTTCCTCAGACTCATATCATACAGAATCATCTATTTTTGGTTTATTCCTCATTACAGCTCTGATGGCTACACATTCTTACCTACCTACCAAAATATCAGGGGAGTTTATTTTGTTAACTTTAGCTAACAGTTGTATACCAATCCCCTAGTAAGATGATATTACTGCAAAAGCACAGGGTTCTGTGCTGAAAGTATGCACCTGTATTTTCCAAAGAAAGCTTTGAGAGTTTGTTTGTCCCACATTGCTCCGGATTGGCCACATCATGATCGTTCTTACTTTAGCCACTCCTGGTTTCATACTTCAGGCAAAATGAGACTTTAGCTGTACCTTCAGTGCAAAGTTCATCCCACCGAGTGTTCACACATCAGCTCCTTGCCACACACCCACTTCCAGACAGCGGAGAGAAATAGGTGCTTTCAGGGGGTGATTAATCCTACCTAGTTTAATTGTCTGCTTCAACATTAGATGAACTGCACCCTAAAGACACCTGTTTATTTGAACTGAGTACAAAAGGAGAATAAATGTAGTTGTCAACATCATAACCATCTGCACTTGATCAGATGAATGCTGCCCTTCGAGCCATTTTAAAACTTATTTATGGTGGGATGCATCTGACAGGTGATGAATACTTACATATAGCTGGATGTTTACAATCTCTTCATAGTCAGTGCAAATAAATAGACCTTTTTTAGAGTGGGATCTATTCCACAGAATGGTGAATATCTAAAATGTCTTAGATAAATTGCTGTTGACTATCAGAAGGAGCCCAGCATGAGTAAGCTTAATTCTTTGGTTGATATATACACCTACGTATAGGTGTATGTTTAGTCACATGAGACTAAACCTATCTCAAGGAAGGAAGGCAGACTTTTTTGTAGCGCAGAGCATTCCACAGTTCCTGCTGAGAGCAGTGGGCATTGAGCATGCTGGATAAACATGTTGCTCATTTGCATGCATAAAGATTGATTCAGGAGTCTAACTGGGCACCCACACTGGAAAATCTTGCTTTTCAATCTATTTTTTTTTCTTTTCTTGTTCCCTTGCCTAATATGTTTTGGTATCAATGTTGGAATTATAAATAAATAAATAAATAAAAAGCCGAGAAAACAAAAATTGCCATCCCTTTACTCACAAGATTATTTTAATGAAGCCAGTCCTCATGAAGGAAACTTGTGAAATGGGTTTGAGGTAAATGTGTTACAAAGTTGAAGTAGACTGCAATTGCAGATTTTTTATAATTTATAGGTGTTTCTGTTGTTGTTATTTGGTTGTTGTTTTGTTTTGTTTTGTTTTGTTTCAGCCGGGGGCGTTATCACTGTAGTCATAAGTAGTGGGGGAATGAAAAGAGGAATAAAGAAAAAAGAGTGGGGTGAAGAGTAAACTTTCAGCATAGGGTCATCACCAGACTGAGCTGTCCCACCAAGGTTTGTGAAGAGGAAGCTGGGAGTAAGCCTACTCTGTAATTTGGGGTAGATTTAACCCAAACTGCAGCTGTATCTGACCGTCTTTATACGGCAAACCTCTCCCTTTCTCTCTGGCAGATTATGCCAGCTGTTGTTAGTGCTAATTGAATGCAAGTGTTATTTCCAGTTATTTTGCTTGCGATAAACACATTATGATTTGGTCTGGGGGACTGTAGCAATCCAAGACTTTTGTGTCTACTGTGATGAAAAAAAAATAATATTTTTTTTAAACAGACGTAGGCTAAGATCTGAGCACACCTGGGCCAGTTTATGGTTACAGATGAACACTGTGCGAAATGGAGTGATTTCAGCCTGAAACCAGGCAAAATACATTGGCTTTGGCTTGCGTTGCTCTGAGTTATGGAGTTCATAAGGAAACCAGAACTCAGAAGGGGATATGCCCACACAAACCAAAGCAAAAGGAGAGATTTGCATGAGTGCTCACAAACTGAACCTGCACAGTTGGGTGAGTTACTCCATGCCTCACCTCCCAGCAGCTTGGGCGTTCAGTATCCAGTGGTAGCTGGTGGTGCAGCAGAAGTTCTCGGCTCTTTTCCTGACCATGCCCAGGAGTTTTCCCCTTTTGGTGTTTCATTTGTTAACATAAAAGAATATTTCACCTTCTATGGAGATGAAGTAGCTTTTAGATTTTCATTTTTCTCTGCCCACATCTCTGCTTCTCCTCATTTTGCTGCCCTAATCTTTGTGGCACTTGACAGCTCGATTCTGGTCCCACACAGTCATGTGGCAGTAAGCTGCAGAAACTCTCTCGCACTCTCTCAACATCGCTGGTGCCAGCACAAGACAAAGGCGTTTGTGTCTAAACTTTCACACAAGCCTTCTCTAGAGAACTCAGAAATAAAGCTGCTGCAGATCGATGCTAATTTAAGAAGTTCTTATATTCCACAAAATAACAAATCAAAATTTTTCTAACAATGATGAGGCTTGCTCTGTGTAGTGCCAAAAAACTCACTGCTACTACAAGTAGCAAGTATTTCTGGTTTTGTCCACAGATCTATTCATGCATAAATTTGAAAATATTTTTCATGATTCAAGTTCACAGCGAGCCTTGCTTTTGTTTGCAGCATCTCTGTAGCAAACATTAGCTAATATATGTTTGTCAGATAATCAGATTCATTAAAAGTGATGTTTAATTGTTGTTTCCAGCCACAACAAATTAAGCGAAGACACAATATGGAATGGAGAAATTTCTTATGCATGCTACATAAAAATCAGGATAGAATTATGATGACTACAGCTAATGGAATAATTCACCATAAAAAATTTATTCAAATGTAGCCTTTTTTTTTTTTTTCCTGCTGAGGGAACAGCTCTGAGCTAAGTGCAGTTTCCTACACAGTACTTGCTTGGACAAATATCATTATGAACTTTTTTGCCCTCTGGCTTATTCATGAATAACAACATTTGAGCTGTGTTGGTCAAGCCTGTCACGTGGTTCTATTCCTGCTCACTTCATTGAAAAATTGCTACAAATGCTTCCAGTGCAAATACCCAGGTGCACGCATTTAAGACTGTTCCTCTTGATGCTCTTCCATTCAACCCTGAAATGTTCTGTGATGGCCTGTTTAGGCCTGTAAAGTTCAATCATAGAAATGTCCAGATGGAAGCTGAAGCCAATCAATTAAGAAGCTATAACAAATATTCACTTAATGAAAAAAGAAATCCAAACCCCAGATTTATAAATGTGTGGAAGCTGCCATACCCCATACCGGTTATTGAACTGAAGTATGCAGTGTCAGCTCAATTACTGAAGTTCAAATTTTACTCTTTACTTTAAAAAGTAAGGTGAATTCCGTTCTTAATTCACTTTATTGTGATGGGCATAATCTTACATTTCTTGCAGAGCCTAATCTTGCATTGTACATACATACCAGATGGACTATAATGCTATTCTTCACAAGGGAGGATTAACAGTACTGCAGCTATTTAACTGTGAAATTTCAAGTCTGATATCATCAATCATCAGTGTATTACAATGCATACTGCAGACGGGGCTGGTTGCCTATTATTAAGGTTGTCTGACACTTCCCATTACAAGACTCTGTTTTCAGTTGCTCAGAGCTTTGCCAGGCCTTAACGATTTGGATTTAAATTCTTCATGCTGAGTGTCTGCCTCAGGCTGAATAATTTTAGAAAATGTCAGGCAAAATCAGAAAAATGCATGAAAATTCTGACAACCTTTATTTGAACAGCTCTTTTGCTCCCTGTACTATGCAGGAAGGGCTTGACATCTGGCAAACAGACTGACCTTTGAGGCAAGGATGAAAATGCAGTGAAAGTCTTTATGAAAACTTGCAGAATCCCAAATTTTCTAAGGTCTCCAGCTTTTTCCCAAGCTTCAAGGTGCATGGCTCAGGTGAGATTTTGATTGCATCTACACTGGATACTGCTGTTGCAGGGTCCAAAAATGTTCATTGTCATCACTGAAAAAAGAAGAACAACCCTATTTTTTTCTGTCATTCTCAAGTCTGTATGTACATCTCTTTGGCTTTACTTCAGCTATGATTGTTCTTTTTTCATCCATATGGCTAGATATAATTATTTTTATTATTTGCATTATTAACCATTTGAGATGATCCATGTCTCACTCCCAGTTCTCACTTTATTCCTGCATTACTTGGTTACTAAGCTATAGTTATTGCCCTCCATTCTGTAAGCAGTCTATTAACTCCTAACAATCAAGGCTGATGTTCCGATTTCAGCCCTGACAACACAATTCAGTTTTCAGCCCTGATAATGAAACTCAGCAGATCAGAGTCCCCTAACATTAACTTTATGTTAGTTAGCATAGCACTTAATAAAATGCTTAAAGTACCATTTATATAAATCTTCCTGCAGGCATTTGAAGTAAATATGTCATGAAGGACAAGAGATCATAGTGGTAAGCCACTTACGTGGCCTTATAAAATGGCATTTTGAGTAGGAAAAAGAGTGTCAAACTTCTATGGCATCCTTTGGCCACATGGAAAATTGTTGTACTCCTGATATACCCCTTGATTTTCCAGATCTTGCAATACTCTTGAAGTACATATGAAGTTCAATAATAAATTCATCTCTTTTGTGTAAATCTCTGAGCTGGACAAATTGCAAGTGAAGGAAGTAAAAGTCTCCCAGCAATCGGTTATGAAAAGGATGATGATTACAGCTGAGATTCCTCCTCTATGAGAAAACCATCCCTTGGCCGACGGCACGGCTGCATCTTGAAACATCAAACACGGTGTTTATGCAAATCTCAGTGTTCTGCTTGTTCTGCTGCAAAAGCCATTTTTGCTGTGACACAGAAGGAAATCCAGTGAGACAAGGTAATAGACATGGAAGGCTGCTAATGGAAAGATTAGGTCTCTAGGCTGTCAGACTTGTCTCTCTTAAGCACATGTTTATGCTTTAAGTTAAATAATACAGTGTGCTTATGTATGTGAATATATATATGTATATACTGTACATGTATATGAATATATGAATGCTAAGATGCTGCTCTGTGCAAGAAAGTTACATCGGAAACTGGTTTCATATTTTTATATATTACATTACATTTCATTACATATATATTACAATGTAAAAGGTTTCTCCCTTTCCCCAGAAAACACAATCTTAACATTCATGTACTCATGTTGAACAAGCCTGTACTTACAAGGGATCTTGGAGACCGAGTAGTTTTGGATGTGACTAGAGTTTTCTTATCCTGCAGATGGTTTCTGTGATCCCTAGCTCTGGGTGAAGTATGTCCTTTTCATTGAAGTGAATGCTTCACTGCTGAACTCGGGTCCTGCTGTCAGAAGCAGCGAGTCAGGGCATTTAGTACTCCAGGTGTCCTTGTTCTTTGTTCCATGAAAGCATTTTTTAATGTATTCCTGTCACTATACTTAAAAACACAAAACAAACTAACCAGCCAACCAAGCAAACAAAAAGCACTGGCTATTCTACTTTAACAGGGATTTTTTTTTTTTTTTTTTAGCCATGCACTTTGTAAACCCTGCTATTACTTGCAGCAACTCCTACTTGATGCAACACATCTATACCTAGAGACCAGGTGTCTCCATCGGTCTCTTTTTGTAGGAATAAAAATTTGCTTACTAGATTGAGTCAGTTTACCCTGGAACAGAACTTGCTCTGTGTATTTATTTTCTGCATCAGGTTTTATAGGAGACATTTTGTAGTCCTTAACAGTAATGGCATGGGAGGAAAAAGCTGTTTTTTCTTCAGTTTCATACTCATTGTTGTCCCACTTCTTTTTTTCCTACACTAAATGAAGAGTTCATAGGGCAGGGACACCTCCCACCAGCCCAGGCTGCCCAAATCCCATCCAGCCTGGCCTTGGGCCCTGCCAGGGATGGGGCACCCACAGCTCCTCGGGGCAGCCTGCACCAGGGCCTCACCGCCCTCTGAGTGACAAATTTCTCCCTAATGTCAGATCTAAGCCTCCCCACTCCAATTTTAAAGCCGCACCCCCTTGTCCTGTCCCTACCCCTGACACAGAGTCCCTCCCCAGCCCTCCTGCAGCCCCTCAGGCCCGGGCAGGCCGCTGGGAGGTCTCCCCGGAGCCTTCTCCTCCCCAGGCCCAACACCCCCAGCTCCCTCAGCCTGGCTCCAGAGCAGAGGGGCTCCAGCCTCTGCTCATCCTCGGGGCCTCCTCTGGACTTGTTCTAATAGGTCTATGCACTTCTCATGCCGGGGACCCCAGAGCTGAATACCACAGCTCAATACCACAGGCTGAGTTTACATATCCTGATTGCATTTCGTTTTTTGGATAGGATGAGAAACAATGACATAAGAAAACAGAAACTGAAGTATTAGGCTAAAATAACTATGTCCACTGATTTAATCCTTCCCAGACCAATTTACCATATCTTTTCTCTCTGCAAGCCTTTCAGATGAGATTTTAGAAATTCATCAACTGTTATCTATTCTTTGGGTCAAGAATAGTTCTCAGATACATTATAGAAAAGCAGAAGGTGTTTAGAGCAAATCACAAAGTTCAGCCAGGCTCGGGCTGGTTTGTGCTAAATTCACCTTATTGTGTCTTGCAACTTGGGGATAAAAGAAGTGTCGTTCTCCCTTTAATTCTCCCTGTAGACCTGGGCTGGGAAGAGGTGAACTACCTGAGACTTACCATGAACTACCTGAACTACTATATTTACAGGAGACATTTAATGGCTCTTATGAAGGGCTTATACATGTATTTATACATGTGCATTTTTGTAAATATGTTAAAGACAGAGAAGGAGAGAGAGAGAATTCTAAAAACCAGATCTTTTTGTGTCTCAGGACAATAATGGCTGAATTTACAATGAAAAATTGATTGATCTAAACATGATGTAAAATGAAATATTGACCATTCTAATAAAAAATGTTCCTAAGTCTTGGTAGGTTACTTGGTTGCTTTCAGGTTGTAGTTCTCTGTCTCACCCACAATCTAGACTGCCTTGCTTAGTTTAGAGCTACATCAAATTATAGGAAATGTGTTGTTGGCAAAGTCCTACTTGGATCCCCAATGCTATTTTGTTTTTAAACAGCTTCTTGTTGCTTTCAATTCTTCTTGTTGCTGTGTTCAAATGTTAATATGGATTCTCAGATGACCAGGGAGAGTTGGAGACAAAAGAAAAATTCCATCAGAATTATAAAAGAATCTGATATATAAAGAGGCAATTTTCCATGGCATTTGTAATAAGTGAATTAAGTGAATTAATCATGGTCAACACTGTGTAACTGTGTCATAGACCACTGGCTAAGAGCCTAATCAGAAAACAATTTACAGCTGAGTAATAAAGTGGAGTAATTATTGCTTTGATACTATTGTCATTACTCATGATATTACACTGAGTGGTATTTGACTTCAGAGGGGTTGCTTGTTGGCTGAGGCATGTCAGGAGTCGATGTGAGCATGATAACCCCATCGGGGATCTATCAATCAGAGCAGAGCAATGCCCAGGAGTTCCAAATGACGGCAGAGTTGGCCCGCTTGAGGCCCAGCAGTGTTTTTACTAAGGGAGGTGAAGGTGGGGAGATTGGAAGAGTCCTGTTTGCCTTCATATTTGACAAGACAAATAACTGGGAATGTGCTTGGAAGTGGCGAAAGAAAGCTCTGCAGGGATTGTGGGCTCATTCTAGCTGGAAACTGAGTTTTTTAGAAAAGTGAGGGATGCAATCAAAGTCAGGGGTTGGGTTTGTTCCACTAAAATTGGGTTGCAATCCCTGCTCGCTTGAGGAACTTTATTGATGTGAGTAGTCCCATTGAGAGTATGAGTATTTATGTAGCTGAGAGAAGCTAATGAAATGAACTCAAGTGAAAAAGGGATTGTTCGCATGCCCAAGAATTGTATGACGAGGGCCGTAATCCAACCATTGTGGTTTAGCGATTTGCAAAATTACTTATTTTTGCTGTTGCATCTATGTCAATTTTGCTAACTCTTCACACATTCCAGGCTCTCTCCTGAAATCTACCTTGTTTGCTCTGACTGTCTCCTTCCAGGACAGTCATAGCAACGTACTGACCTAATTTGTCAGGTTGTGCAGCTGTGTACTCGCTGTTTTAAGAGATAAATGAACAACAGTCTCCCCATTCTATGATGTAAATTGACCAAAACCTCTTCAAGTCAATGAGGCAACATGAAGCTGGCCAAACTAAAAGCTATATCTTAATAACTAAAGATGCTAGCTCCAAAATAAAAGGTAGTCCTTGCATAGTACTTGCGTAGAACATACAGCATTTTCAGGTATGAGTGGTAATCTCGTTAATAAAAAGAACTATGGCTGGGATGAAAGGACTTTGTTGCTAATGTTCACAGATGTACCACAACAGAGATCTTGTGATGCCCAAGGTCATCACACTGTTCAAACTGATTTTTGTCAGAAGTGATATTTTCTGCCATTCCAGCTATTCACTTTTTATCAGGGATATATTTTTGAAGGTGTCTGTACTCTCGTTGGCTGCTGGACAGCTGTATCACAAGGATTTCCCTCTGGTATAAAACACAGAGCTCTTCTGTATCAGTATGGAATGCAGTAGCAAATCACTGTACAGTGGCCCATAAGGATACCAGCTACCCTTATAAACTTTTTATAACTTAGGAAAATAAACATGTGGTTTTAGGGCTCTGCATAGTCAGTACTAACTGAGTTGGAGCTTGCTTTACAGAACTAAGAAAGAAAATATTGGTAGAGCTAATAAATTTCTGAGGGAATCAGCGAACAGTATTCTGAAATGTCTGAAACATTTGATATTATATGGATAACTTTGTATTTTATCTCCTGGTGCATCATCCAAGTCGAGCCCTAAAGTGCAGTATTGTCCATAACCAGATCTAGGAGTTCCTGTGGGACACCAGCCTTATGTCAAGCTATCCACAGAAAAACCTGCTAATCCAGGGGATCTGATGTGCTCTTTGCAAGGCCAGCAGATTTATCTCTCTAGCTTAGACTAAAATAACTGGTCATAGCAACAGCAAGAAGCAACCAGATCTGTGCACATATCTGGCTAGTCCTGTGATTTTAAAATAACCTTTACTTTAAAAAAACCCTGCTAATTTAACATTGGTAGCTATTGGGGATGATCATAATTGAAAGATGCAGGCTGTGATAATAGATGTTTGCCACCAGTCTCCAGCAGGCCGTATCCATCTTTTTGCAGCCCCTCTCCTGATGTGCCAAGTCAATTCCTCACTGCAGGAAAAGGGCACTCACGAGGATTCTTTGATACATGGAAAAAGCGGAAACCAGGAATATAAGAAGAACTCACACTCAGGTTGTGTACCACCAACTCTACACATCCTAAAAGTTAAAGATGTAGAGAAAAGTTGTACAGAGAAATGAAAATATGGGAGGCTATAATTCCCTATGATTTCCACGGGCCACTACCAACACAACCACTTCAAGTACTGTGTGCTAGGTGCCAGTTTCCATCCCTGTCTGCACAAATTTTTCATTATGAGGGTAGTAAGACACTAGAACAGCTTGTCCAGAGAAGTTGTGTGTTCCTTATCATTGGAAGAGTTCAAAGTCAGGTTGGATGGGGCTTTTAGCAACATGATCTGGGGAAAGATGTCCCTGCCCCTGGCAAGGGGGTTCAACTAGATGGTCTTTAGGGTCCCTGCCAACCCAAACCATTTTGTGATTCAACGATTCTGTATGGAAGAAGTTGCATTTAACAAACCTACTTATCTGTTCTGAGCTGCAGCTTTTGCAAACAGATGGGCAAGCCATTCTGTGATTTTGGGAGGCCCTTCCCAAGGACACCTTAACTCCCCATCTGAGATGAATTCTACAAAATGTTCCACTCCATGACTTGGTGAGAAAATATCTTGCAAAGGGCGTATTTAGATTAGATATAAGGGAGACATTCTTTACTATGAGGGTGGCGAGGCCCTGGCACAGGCTGCCCCGAGGAGCTGTGGGTGCCCCATCCCTGGCAGTGCCCAAGGCTAGGCTGAATGGGATTTGGGCAGCCTGGGCTGGTGGGAGGTGTCCCTGCCCATGGCAGGGGGCTGGAACCAGGTGGGCTTTAAGGTCCCTTCCAACCCAAACCATTCTGTGATTGTATGATTCTGTGATTTTGGTTTAGGTCCAAGGCTGCTCTTTTTGCATGTGTGAACTGCTGGATCTCGATGGAGCCCCCTGAGCCCCTTTCCCACAACAGATATCATGGTTGGAGCCCAGGTCAGAAGTATTTTGGGCACAGTCATCTGCAAGATATTATGGATCTAGGTTATTTATTTACTTCTGCTTTCTGAGGCCTCAGCCTAGGATTTCTGGTCAAAACTTTTTTTTTTTTTTTTTTTTTTTTTCCCCAGGAACTGCCTTTTAGTTTGTGACCCTATCTTCACAGCCAAGGCACAATAACAAGTCTTGGACAAATTCTGAAACAAGAGGCATGCCTCTTCCCTGCCCATCTGAAAGCTTGAGCTAGCCAAAGGCATGACCCAGCTCCTTGGACACTCAAACACTGCTATGTAATACAGTTCTACACTCAACTGATCAGCTGACAGATATCTTTTACCCTGGAGACAAGAATGGCAAAGGATGGGAAAAAAAAAAAAAAAGGAAAAAATTCAGTTTGTATATGGAGAACTGAGGCACAGAAGGATTAAGTGACTTGCCTGAAGTCATGCAGGAAGACCATGGCAGAGCCAGGAATAAATCACAGGAGTTTGATTCCCAGTTTAGTGCCTTAACCACAAAATCACCTCTTTCTCATGTCAGAACATCCTTTGTCACCACAAGCTGAGGGTAACAAGAAGTGGGGACAGAAGGGCTGGAGGTCACAATGGTAAGAACATTGTTCTGTTTAGGTGCATTCTCTTCCTGATAGGTCCATTAAAGATATCAGTGTTTTCACCTGAAGGTGAAAGGTTCTGCATTCTCACTGTCAGTCCCTTGGGTCTCTGTATATTTCTTTTGAAAAACCAAAGCAAGAGGGTTACAAGAAAAATAACATTCATAAGAAAAAAAAAAAAAGTAATAACAGAACTACAGTACAACAAGGAGGTGAAATTAAATTTGGATTTGTAGCCTGCAAATGGCTGTGTGAATGCTGAAACATTAACTCTGTTGTTTAGCTCAGATAAAATTATTTCTGTGCCAGTAGAAAATACCTTTCTTCAGGAAGGTCTTCTGGGCTCTAATTTGGAAATTCCAAAAGACTCAAATGTATCCAGTTGTGCACTTGTAAAGAGGTGAGAGACCTGCCAATAAGTGATTTACAGTATGTTTTCCCATGTTTTACATTTTGGTAATTTCATGTTGCAACTCAATACCTAATAATGTAAAATCCAGCTTCTCCAGCTAAGCCAGGAATGAACTCATGGAGGAGTGTCCCACAGGGAAGGGCATATACTACATTACATGTCTGTGTGCCAGCACCGGAGATGCAAAAACAGCTCCATGGAGATTTGTCCTGCAAGGTCAGCCTACAGAATTGAAAGGGTTGGCTGAATTCCCCTCTTGCTACTGACTGACTGCAATTCCCAGGACTCAGACGTCACTGAAGAGTCTGCTGAGGTGCGGCTGCTGAACCCTGGGCTCAGTGTGCCTTTGGATGAAGCTACCCGTGAATTAAAATTAAGAGAAACCTGAAGGAAATTTGGAGAAAAGCTCTATTCCTCTAGAGGCTGGTCCGAGCATAGTTGCTATGTCAGGAGGTTCTGGAGAGCACAGCTCCACGTCTGAACCATGAGATGGGATGTGAGCTGGCGCCCCGAGCTGAGTGTCCTAGAGCATGGATCTGTGCCAGCTTGTGCCTTTCTTCAAGCTGGGAAACGACCTCTCAGGCATGCCTTTCATTTTAAGATACATCGAGAAGGTGCAAAATACGACCTGAAAATAATTTAAGGGCAAGAGAAAATGTGTTGCAGTGGAAGATTTGATCTGTTAAGCTTGTGAAAAGCAGAGTTGTGAGGTGGATTGCTCATGCAGGATGAAGTATAGTCCTAGAGACAAAATAGCAGCACCAAAGAGTTCCTGGTCAAGTACACAAAGACATAATAAAAGTTAGTAACAAAAGCTGAACTCAAGTTCTGATGAAGAACAAGGCCCATGTTTGTAGTAGTTGAGGTAGTTAATCATTAGGAACTCCTAGCAAGGCAAGTGGCAGACTTTACATCTCTTTGGTCCTTTTGATCATTCTGACATTTGGATTTTCACCTCATGACTTCCCAGGCTGTTGAGTGACATAGCCCTCGTTTGTGATGGCTGGGAAGTACAAGCTGCTGCCCTTGCACTCTAGGCAAGGAGCTGCAAGAACATTACTAGCTAGCACTTGTCCATTTCACTCTTTCTAATGCTCTCAGAGAACATTTTAGGTGGGTTAATGCTGTTTATCTCTGTTCTGCAGATGACAAAACAAAGATGCAGTGTAGTAAAGTGATTCACCCAAGGCCATATTGCAAATCAAAGAGATACACTGAAACTGACTTTTCATTTTCCACCCCTACGTCCAGGAGTTTTTGGTTTGGCCATATCACACAGCCACACAGCTTAGAATCATAGAATCACAGAATCATTAAGGTTGGAAGAGACCTTCAAGATCATCTGGTCCAACCATCACCCTACTATCAATGTCACCCTATCACCTTAGTATTTCTTGTTCTTCCTCACAGAGAACCTACTGTTCTCCAGTCTTGTCACCCAGTGGATTTCCATCCCATTAGGCAACAACTGATCAGACGTTACCAAAGCTCATAGCTTGACACTGGTTTATTTATTGGAATACACCTCATCTGGAATAAGAAAGCAATGCTGCCTTTCTCCCATTTTTCCTGTCTTTCCGACTTACTTGTCAAACCCTCCGGAGGAAGGATCTCCTCGTCATCAGGTATACACGCTACACTTAGCTGTGGTTTCAACTGCATCCTGTGACAGGTGCTGTTTGAGGGCATTTCTATCCCAGGAGCAGAACATGAGAAGACAAATTAAGCGATACCACCTTGGACTCCAGGAACTCTCGGCGGAGTTCAGTATCTGGGCAGAGCTTACTCAGCAAGGGAGTTTAAAATTGCTTTTTGGCTAAGAAAGCAAATCCTTCAGCGTCAATCGGAAAATTGTATTTTTGATTTATTTTGTTTAGATAAGGGTTAAGACGACCAATTCAGAGCCCCTTTATGCTCTGATGTGGGTGGAAGTTTGTTCAGCCACTGAGATAGACCAGTTGCTCCCTTCCCCTCCCTCACCACTTCCCCCCCCCCCCCCAAAGTTGCTCTGACCGCGTTTTTTCTGAAACATATGGGCCTAATTCAGGTTGAAGACTAAGAAGTTTGCACAGCGCCGGTTAAAAATTATGGCTTCTTATAATGAAATCTTTGTCGATGGAAACTTGAAATAGCAACTTGGCGTGTGACTTATGGGGAGACCGATGATGGAAATCAATTAATCATCCCATTTCCCAAAATTTTAACAGGAGGGCACACTTGAATCAGAAAGGGGCTCCAGTTTATGAGCTACTTGGACAGCTTCAAGACTTTCATTGAAAATCCCAGGAGCATGAGTGGGAACAAATATGTTAGGACTGAATGTTTTTTGTGTTTTTTTTTTCTTCAGGAAGAACAGCAATAGAGATCTTCTGTTTAGGAACATTTGTTTTTGTTTCAGGGAGCTTTTGTTACATTAAAAGTGAGCACTTCGCAATCTGGAGGAGCAGGGTCTCAGTTTTTAATGAAGGTCCAGTGGGTAATTTTCCTAGGATCAGCTAATTTTTAGCATGGGATACTCAGCAGGGAGCTGCACACTGGCTCTACCTGTGCTGGTCCAGCTCGCTGCTGTGCAGGCAGCCCTGGCAGGGCCCTGCAGCTGCTTGCTGAGAAACCAAAGAGTGCTAAAAAGCACGGGATCTCCTTCAGCAATGTGTGAAACATCATATGTCTGGGACCTTGGCAAGGCACTGGGCAAATTTATGTGACATCCAGATCCAGACTGGAGTCCAGCATGGCAGTAGCCTGGGGCTGTGATTATGCTGTTCCACATCTGCTTATTAAAAGAAACCATAGCATAATTACAGCTATACGTGTAATGGATTCTCTGGTTCAAAGGGTGAACTAAAGTACTAGGGGACAGGGGCACTGGTTTGGATTGGACTAAATTTTAAAATTTGGAAGAGGAAGGATCGGTCTGGGACATCTTAAAATGTTCCACCTGACCTGAAATGACAGGTTTTGTTTTCCCTTTTCTGGGTTTGCTTGATCCCTTTTATTTCTCTTTATATATCAGAACTTGGAAAGTTTGATTTAAACACTTTTTTAACATTTGCCCATCCATGCACCATAAAACAACAAAGCAAGAAGCCCTCCCCAGTGCTATTTTCTTCAGCATCCCACGTACATTTGGTACTTTTTATCTTGCCATAGCAAGGCAAGCAATTGCCTGTATGATTATGCTGTTATAGTTCAAACTACTGTGAACCAAACACAGTATTTTCCTTCAGAATATCCAGAATTTTTGGATCTGCAGTGTAGTTCAGCCTCACTTAACTTCATTTTAAAGTGGATCAGCTGCCCTCAGGTCCCCACGTACTTGACGCACACAAGGCAGATGACTGGGGCAGTCAGGAGAAGGACGGGATGAGGAACTGGATGAGCACTGGAGCGTAGGAGCCCGAAGAAATCTCACCATTTGGCACAAGGATGATTTCCTTTGTCATCCTGCTTGCTTCCTGCCAGTGGGTTGACTTTAATGAATAATGGGAGATGAATGATAATTTGGTTTCTGCCTGGAGTGGGAACAGCTGACAAAGCATTTAATGGAAGCTGACAGTTAAGTACCCAGCCACAGCAGTAAAGTGTCAGACAAAGCATATGAAAATAAACAGCCCAAATGAAAGCTATTTCTGAGCAGATTGCTGGCACACTTTCCCAACCCCAGGCAGGTTATCTGAGATGGTAATTGCTGCCAAAAAATTCCTCCTCCTTTTTTTTTTTTTTTTTTTTTTTTAATATACCTTATGAGACTTACCTCAAGGGAGCTTAGAGCATATTTATGGATATGCTTAACTTCAAAATAAGCAAAATCAATACCAGAAAAAGCAGAGCTGTTTTATGGAGCTTGTACTAAGTTTGTTTGCATGTTTTAAAAACTTGGTTGCCTAATAGCAGCTCATATATAGTATCTGATTATATATATGTGTGTATTTATATATTTAAGAGGTAGAGGTTGGGGTTACCAAAAGGCTTGAAGGAAGCTACAGAGCTCAGTTGTCGCTGGCTTTCTATAAGAGCCCCAGCCAGAATGGTCTGGGGACATGATGAACTGCTCCAAAAGGGTCAGCAGGAACTGCACAGCCAAGACTCCCATTCAGTATTTATGCACTAGAAACCTTGCCATCATGAGCTGTGCTTTGACGTCTTTTTTGCCCACAGTGCACGTTAGTTCTGGTTGCGTTGCTTTCAATCTTGCAGAACAGTTAATCAAAGCTGATGCAGGTTATTGAATGTTGCCTCATGTTTAAAAATAGGTTCCTTGGCTTTGTGGCCAGAAGGGACTACTCTGATCATCTCCTCTGACCTCCTGCATATAATGCAAGCATAGGATAAGTGCTATTATATGAGGGTTAATGTACACAGTGCCCTCATTTATTAGCTTTCTACCCCATTTATTAGTTTAGCTGTGAAAGCAGGTGACTGAGAGTCAGCATTCCTGGTCCTATTCTTGGCCAAAATGGGTTGTAAAATGGTTATAATAATATTTCCCTATCTGTGATGCTTAACTGATTCCTGCACAGAAAAGGCAACAAGCTTGTGGCGACTTAACAGTTACTGAAAAGAATAATCCTGTTACAGAAAAAATAATAATCTAAATACCAAAACCAATCCCCTCCCCAAATCCCGGCTTAAACAAAGATTAAAAAAATATGCTTGAAATTCTGAAATCTTGGCCACTTTAAAGCTAAACATTTTAAAACACTGGAGTATGCATTTTCCATTTCTGAGCTTGACTCTGACCCCACGCCCTCCTGATCCATTGGTATGATTCATCTGTAGATACAAGGATTGCATAATTCATCACAGATCTTTACCATAGATATAATTACAGTAAGTCCTTTAGCCTGAACAGCATGAAGCCTTCTTTAAGGTGAGCACAAGAGGTACTCGTAGGTGGTGCTGCTCTACTGTGGTTTGAAAAGGCCGTAGCTATGAGTTTTGTGGTGACATTTGCAATGGAAAAAAAACCAACAGAGCACTGCCATGAAATATATAAGAAGACAGAGAAGCAGCGAGTTGTTGCACCACGCTTTTGAGGGAAGGCACTTGTGTTGGTTAGTGGACTGAAAGCAAGAGGTGGGAAGTGGTTTCCTGGCCATGTATGGGCCATCTGTACTTTTTCCATTTGCTTTGGGAATTAATACAGCACATGAAATTGCAGTTCTCTGGTTCGCTGTAAAAGTGTTGGGGACAAATGGGTCTACGCTATGGGCATTAGAGAAATATTAACTGTGTTTCTGTCTATAAACTGATTTAGCAGTGTAATTTTCTAAAGTGTTTTATTGTGATTGCTTTTTGATAGGTTGGTCTTTGAAAGCTTAACTCCCTCTGAGCTATTTTTATGGGGATTTTCCTGGTGGAGAAGGGCTACTTAATCCAGCTCTGTTCGTACTTCAGCCCTTTTAGTTCAGTCCGTAGTCCCTCTGCATACAACAGAATCCTGCAGGAGTTCTGTTGGTGAAGGAAAAGGCCTGAATGGACAATAAGATCCTTTAACCTGAGTTTAGGAATATCTGAAACACTTGAAATACACCCAGGTCTCCTGCATTGAGCCTAAAATATTGCATCTTACTAAAATCAGGTCTTCCAGTAAGACATCCTCTTTTAGTTTGAAGATATTAAGTGATGGAGAATCCACCACTTCCCTTTGGTAATTTGTTCTAGTGGTTAACCACAGTCACTGTTAGAAATTTGTACCTTAGTTCTAATTGGAATTTCTCCGGTTTTCAGTTCTTGTTGTGCCTTTCCGTTTTTGACTATAAAGTCTGCTAGTATCTGGTGTTTCTTCACTCAGAGGTATTCATTCATGTGTTACAATCATAACTCTTTCAGTCTCTTTTTTCAGTGAGCTCAACAGCTTGGGCTGTCAGAGTGGAATTCACTCCAAGTGGATTGTTTCTTAGGCATCTAATGTTGAAGGCATCTCTGTGTTTGTCTTGGAGTTTCTTCAAAACTTCAGTCACACATATGCTGAGAAGTGCCTGTTCTGGCATGTGGCACCAGGCCAGGTTTAAGCAGTGGGACTCCTATACACTGCTGGAAATGTCCGAAACAGTTAAACATGAGATTGGTGCCCACCTTTGGCACAGCAGTTTAGTGAGCAAAGTGCATACCTTGAAGATGGAAAACCAGGATACTAAGCTTCAGGGGACTGTCCCTAATTTCCCATGTCCCAGGAATATCTCTGAGCATCAGGCTCAGATCATCAGGATAAGGAGTCCAAGTACAAATGTTCCTCTCTTGAGTAAGTAACTCAAGAGCAGGGTCTAGCCTAAAGCAGGCAAAGCACACTGTGCCAAGCACATACCAACACTTCCCTGGGTTACTTTTTTACACACCAACAATTTATGGCTCAGGAAGTGAATGTCTTTGTACTTAGTAAAGCAAATGGGATTTCTTTTCTACGAAAATGTCCAGTCTCTCCTTGATGTGAACTTTCATCATCTGCAGTATCCTGTTGGCAAGTCTCACAACTTAGCTGTGTGTCCTCTGGAAAACAAACAAACAAAAAGTCCCTCCTCTTCTTTCCTTTGGGTTTGCCAACTGCTAGCTTTGATACGCCATTGTTTTTGTAGAGGAATATACAACGAACAATGAAGACCATTCAATTTCTCCTCACCACTCATTTTATACAACTCTATCTAATCCCCTGTCAGTTGCTAAAGGTTGAAGATTCCTCATATTCTCTTGTCCTTCTCACCACCATCCTCTCATTTATTATAACCTCTTTGAGAACTGCACATACTAGTCAAGATGCAGGTGTTCCATGGATTTATATCCATGTTATAACAGAGTTGGATAATAATGTTTCTCTACTCCTAATAATTCCTAACATTCAATTCACTATTTTGCATAGTAGTAAGAATTCAGCAGCCATTTGAGCTGTCATGTGGGGTTAATTTCTGATTTCATTTCTGAATGGCAATGGTCAGCTCCAGGCCCATCATTTTATATGTGAAGTTAGAGTGTTTTTTCCCCAGTGTGCCTTTATCTGTATTCAGTTTCATCTGTTATTTTAACACCAATCTCGGAGTGTAATAAGCTTCCTCTGCAGTTCTTCACAGACAAGTTTGTCTTTTTGGAATTACTATGTCATCAATGAATGTCACCAACTCACTATTCATTTCCTTTTCAAAATCGTTTATAAATCTGTTGCTATCACAGGTCTCCATGGCACTCATGGGTGACCCTCCCAGATAAAAATACCATTATCCATACAAGAATCTCTGACGATTTTCCTAAGAGCCTTGGGCTGAGAAGGGCCTCCAGTTCTCACCACGATTTTTTTGTGCTCTGCTGTTGCCTTCCCGGAGAAAAACTAAGCAGTTGTGCCTCAAATTTCCTTCTTGATATCTGTGTTAAAAGTGGAAAAGCTTGGCACCTAGCTTAAGCAGAGCAAAGTGCTTAAATTCCTGATGTCACTGATAGACTAAGGCATGAAAGGCAATCAGACTGGAGAACTCTTCGCAGGTGCTCAGTGACCTGTACCCCTTTCCATCCCAACCACATTTAAAATTGAGGCCATGAAAGCATTCACAATCACACCCTGCCCAGGAGCAAAACACCTGCAACTCCTGTAGGCAGCATCTTAATGAAGTCTTTACCTGGGGCAGGAAACAATCCCTACTGCAAATATGGCCTGTGTTCTTTGTTTCTGAACCTGTACTATCACATTCAGATAATTTTTGAGCATTTTCCCTGAACTGACCTGGCTTATCAAATGAACCATAGGTCATAGTCACTCACGTTCTCCTCATTAGTTAGCCCAACACAGACCCTTAAGCATGTTAGTAGTAGTGATGCTCCAATTATTTCCAGAGATCACTGAAAGAAATGCAGAAGTGTATCAAGCCTTGGAGCTCTTCCTACAGAGCCTCAGTGGGATCCCTTCATGGAGTGAGGACTCGCCATTAATGGCCAGAGCAGCACTAAGAAGTTGTGCCTAACATTTCTGGTGCTGTCAGCCATCCAGTCCCTAAGTCACTTTGTTTATGCTCTACTGATTTTCCATTGTGCTAATCTTAACTCAGGATTTCAGTCCTGCGCCTTCAGGAACACACATGTTCTAGCTCTGCTTTGGCATTGATTTATTTCTGCCTATTCCCATTTCTCCTCTCCACCTCTTTTCCATCACAGGTGTTATGGTTTTCACCCAAAGTCTCATGTCCTTCCCTGCTGCGATGACATACACGCTGATGAGGCTGGATCTTATTTTCACTCATACCTATTTGTAATGTGCAGGCTTTGTCATTTATGCCCAAATTAAGACTAGTTCATACTACTGGAAAAGAAAAAGAGGCCTTCGTGCAAATGCACATCAGGTCTTAGTGCATTTTACTTCAGGTTTTATTACAGTCAAGTGAGTCAGAGTTGTGGGAACTGCAAACGTGTGTCACTGGGGAGTGTTGCTAGTGACCTGCACAAGAAGCCAGAAAACTGCTATTACTTGAAATTTAAAATTAAACAAAAAAATCACTCTTTCTCATTTCCCTGAACTGGACCGCATGCCTCCCTGGGGGAAGATCATTGTTGAAATATGTTGACTGTAATATTTTCTGTTAATCTGAATATTCCTCTCTTGCTCTGAGCTTGGGGATGCGGGCAGAAACCTCCCCCATCTGTTCTGGAGCAAGCTGTGCAAGCTGCAAGCACAACCCTGCCAGGGATGATGTATGGCCTAGCGCGCTGCCCTTGCTTCTGTAGAATTGCATGGGTGGGACAGGTCTGCTTGCACACTTTATATATGAAGGGCTCAACCTCAAGGGAATTTGAGGACAAGACTACACCAGTGAGTAGAAAATGTGGCCCAAGGCCATGTGGTCAGCTTGGATTTGACTCTAGGGTCACACTGACCAGGGCCCTACAGTAGCACCAAGCCCACCAGCAGCAGCAAAACTAACAGCCTACTTCTGAACTCCAGGAGGTTTCATTGATTTTGGGCATGTCATGGCCTGATGAACCAAACCAGCGGCAGATCTACTGGGCTATTTCTCCTTCAAGTGCCCACTGCCAAAGACTGTTTCAGAAGTTTTAGTTCTGGTCTTGGCATTTAAACCTGTAGCGTTTAAAGCATCCCTGTGAGAGCATCCCCTTCATTTTTCTCTCATTGTTTATTACCTAGAGTGCTCTGATGTATTTCCCCTCTTCTACTTTCTCTCTCTCACCATATGTTAAAAATCTTTAGGAATGCGCCTTTTCTGTGGCATCTTTTGCTTCTGGATTCTAATGCAGTCCTGATGCATTTACCATAAATCCCTGGAAAGATGGCAGATCCAGCACAAAACTTGTTGGAAACAAGAACTCACTGGAAGCAAGTTTTACACATGTGTACAGTCTTCCTTGTCAGGGCGCAAGAGCTACATGATTAACTGGATGAAGAGGAAATTTCGCCATACCAGTGTCAGCAAAATTTTTGACTGAAGATATTTTTACACTAACAAGCCCTCAGTGTCTACCGTATTCAGAGTAAAGAAGAATCGTGGCAAGGAAAAGAATGGAAGAAGTGTGCTAATATGAAAAATCTGGAGATTTTTATCTGTGGGGAAAAAAGATTTCTATGAAGGATATTGGAAAAATAGTGAATAATTTTGTGAACATTTTTGTTTATATGAAAGTCTTTATCTGCTTTCCACTAGTTCCGTCATCTGGCAAATGTTTTTCAACAACTTTCTCCAGTCACATTTTTCTTTTTAAATCTCACATTTCCCTTTTACACAACTCTACCCTCTGGCTCTGAAATCCTATTCTATTCTTTACCTGCTCTTCATTTTATAAAATCTTGCACTTTCTTAAGAAATTATTCAGCTTTAGGGGAGAGAGTGAAGGTTCCTTAGCTGTGTTTCATGGGCCAGAGAGGAGAGTAGTAATATCTTGTAGGGACAAAATTTTGCCTCTTACTGCTGTCTCTTCTGGAGTGGTTGGTGTTTATTGTGGTCCCAGCACAGAATAAATACTAACGCAAAGTAAGTAAAGAAGTAATGTAATTTATCAGGTAAAGAAGCAATGTAATTTATACAGTAAATCCAAACCTCAAGAATCCCAGTGTTGTTACTTAGTGTAGAACCTACACTTGTGGTGGCCATGGCTATGTTGCATGGCAGGGGAATGTGCCCTGCCAAGGCTGCTAACAGAGATGCTGGGGGAGAAGGGCATCAGGGTCAAGGTCCTAAGTCCTCCTGTTTTCTCCAGTACCTCTGCCCAGTTTTGGTCCAAAACTGTGTTGAGGGAGTCCTGATGTCCTGTTAATCCAGTGAAAAAAAAAAAAAAAAGACCAGAAGAACTGGACAGCAAGAGAGTGCATTTGCTTCACTTCCTTCTACGTACAATTTCTAGTTCAGCTGTATTCTTTCAAGGAGGTCTGTCTAGAAGACACGCCTTAGTCGAGACATGCAGGAATAAGTCCAGATTTCTACTATGAAATAACAGTGTTTTCTGTTTTGTTCTTTGTTCTCTTCCCTTGTGCTTTATTGGCCTTTTTTTTTTTTTTTTTATAACTGAGCACTGTGTTAATGTTTTCAAAGAACTATCCACAAAACCCAGGATGTCTGTTAACAGTCATAGCTAATTAAGTCTATTATAACATATGTATAATTAGGGTTATTTTTATCCCACATTCATTACTTTACATTTATCAACACTGAATTTCTTTCAGTGCCATGAGATCTCATCAACAAAGAGTATCACTCAGTGTCATGAGATCCAAATGAGATCCTATCATCTATAAACTCTGTTGTTTCATGAGTCATTCTTTCCCAGATATTATGAATATGTTGAGCAACACTCATCTGTATGGAACTTCATGTGACCTCCCTCTATCTAGTAAATTGACTCTTAATTCTGTATGTTTTTAGCCAGAATATTAAGCGGAAGAGATGAGATCTCAGGGTTGTTTTTTTGGTTGGTTTGGTTGTTGTTTTTATTTGTGTGTGTGTGGGGGGGGGACTTTTTGTTTGTTTGTTTGTTTGTTTGTTTGAGCCTTTCATAATCTAAATGCATTGCATTAGCCCATATTAATTTAACATAGTTTTCTTCAAAATGTTCTAAAAGATTTGTGAATTATGATTTCCTTCTGCATATTTAGGGTCACCCTCATGATTGGGAAATCATAAGGAGAATAAAAACATTAGAAAGAAGTTCTACATTTCTCAACATACCTCCCTTACTTTGACTAAGACTTTTTACTAAGACTTTGGGATCAGCGTCCCTTTACCAAGTAGTCTTGACCGTCACAGGCACACCGTGCTGCAGCCTGAGCCTGTTAAAGTTTAAGATGCAAAAATGTGAAGTACTCATTTCTTCCTAGAGTCAAAAACTCCTCTAAAATGAAAACGCTTGTAATAAAAATAGGTAACACCTCAATACACTGGCATGATTTTTCAGAGGAACGTTCATGCACATTGCATACAGAGAAGTAAAACAAAGGGTGAGTCTTGCACATTATCTCAGAAGGATCCTCAAGTAAATGTCAGGCTGTATCCTGGCTAGACTCCCCAGTTATAAAGTGGCCTCTTGTTAACACAGCACTAAGAGTAACTAACTGCAGAAGAAAACCTAATGCATGGAACAGTCATATGCCTATTATTTTCTTTAATATGTCACAGGAACTCCTAAAGGAAAGTGTTTTCTTTGTTGTTGTTTTGTTTTGTTTTTTTAATATATATATATAAATATCTATATATGTATGAAGTATAAATATGTATATATGTGTATATATATATATACTTCATTTCATTTTGCTTCTCTCTTTTTTTTTTCTTTTTTTTTTTTTTTTTCCTAGGAACTCTAGTTATGCTGTAGTCTGGTGTGGAGTGGAGAGGGACTCTGTTATACTCAGCCCAGACTAACCCAAGTGCTGTGTTCTTCCTCTTTGCAGAAACACTAGAGGAGTTTCTATTCTCTTTTGTGCAGTCAGTGAATTCTCCGTGGGAATCTCCATCTATCTGGCAGGTCACATTACAGCCCTGGTCTTGTAACTGATCTGTCCATAGGTTTCTACAGAAGAAGTGCTATTGATGAATTACTGCACATGGCGCTGAGAGTTATGTTGCAGAGTTGTTACTTTTCAGCTAGGGAGCTTTCCTGGGAACTTTCCATGATGTGTTGGACGGCTAAAGGGTTTTGGACAATATATAGCATACTGCTGCCATAATTCATTATGACCAATAAGCCGGGAGAGCAAAAAGGATAGAAAAGTTGAAGATCAAAGATGCCAGCAGGACATGCATATCCGTGATTAGTGATGAATTTTGCTACATTAGAGAAAGCAAACTGACTTCAAAAGATGCTAGACCTCCTGGCAATGCACAGGAATAAGCCCCCAAAGTCAGCACGTTATGACAATTGCAGTTTCCCTCAATGTGAGACAGCACTGATTGTGCTGCCAAATGCCAGCTAAACACTTTTATTTTCTCTGAGACCAGTTTTTCTTTCCAATGAATCCTTCCCTGTACTTTCCCTTGAGGTGTAGTTATAAGCAGAATTGTTAGCATTGCCCTAAAGTAGGTCCATATTACAGCTGGGCAGAAAATAAATTATGTTATGTTACAATATTTCACATACTTCAGTCCAGCCCCCTACCACATAGATACAAACAACCAAGATTAAAAACAAAACAAAACAACAGCACCACCACCACCACCACCAAAAAAAAAAACAAACAACAAAAAAACTGAGAAAATAAAAGTAATAGTTTTATGTTTTAATTGCACCAAATGAAATTTTTGATGTCAGTAATTATGAAACTTTTTGTTTTGTTAATTTGCTTTATATATATTTATATATATTACTTTACTGAGTCCAATTTTCTCAAAGCAAATACTCATTTTTTTTTCTTTTATGACAGAATATGGTATTTCAGTAATTTATTTTTTTGACATACTTTGAGTCAGGAGATTAACTGAAACCAACGTTGCTCCATAATGTTTTGGTTACTAGAAATTGTGTTTTTCTGAGGAAAAACGGTTTACAATTTTCCATACAACTCTATTATTTATCCTGAAATGATTCACAGTAAAGTCCTGTGGAGTCTTAAAACAAAGATGGCATCAACAGAAGGATTTTACTATTTCCGAGAAAGGCTGGACAATGAAAGGAATTGTAATTGTCCAGTACCATCCTTATTCAATCTATTCATATGGAGATTCATGAAAAAGGGGATATTGGAAAAGACAGTCACCAGCCTTTCAGCAGATGGCAGAAAGAAGAGAATGTCATCCATGGAGACAGGACACATCCAGTTCTTGGGACACTGCTTGGCTCCTCTCCTCTGGAGGTATCACCTTGAGGGTGATGGGGACTGAGGCCCGTTTATGTAAAAGGCAAATGAGGAAGGTTTGCCACCCTAATAAAATGGCTTAGGAGGCCCATTAACCCAAGCTGGAGTTAAAAAAAAAAACAACAACTTGGCTCTGATTCCCAGCTTCCACAAACTTCAAGGATGAATGTTCGATTTTGGGCTTGGATTCAGCCAATTTAGAGAGCAATTATCCAGCTATGTTCTGTAATTCAGTTATGAACTGGTTTCCAAACTCTCCCCATGTTAAGGTCTGAGTTTCTATTTATTTGGATTACAATTTCTACCGTTGCCGTCTTGCCTTTGCCTCTTACTATAAACAACCAAGAAACCTGAAGGTACAGGGAAAAGGGGTTCTGTCCAATATGTCCTTTATTCAGGACGGGAAGCGTGTAAGCAGATGATCTATTAATACAACGTTTATTAATACCCTTCTCACACACAGGAACCAAAAATCACAAGGCTTGCTTTGAAGCTGGGACTCTCTCACGTGCATTGAAATGGGTTTCCAGCAAAGTGCAGGTGCATGCCATATGAGCAGCAGAAACCCTGGGACTGCAAGCAAGCAATTTGATGACTGCTGTGTGTTCAGTGCCCGGAGTAGATTCATGTCAAGGTGACACTTCCCTGGTTCAGAATTCCCCTTGTCTCGTATTGAAGAGCTATAGATAATTTTACCCTTGCAGTCTCCTTTTCTCTTTTTAGTGCCTGATAGATGCTGTTCCTAAACACTTTTGCAGGTGATTACTGTAGGGAATTAGTAGGCTTCTTATTCACACCTTTCTGTCCAGCCCCTCTTGACTTGCATAATTCATTAAGCCAGAGGAAATGAGGGATCTCACAAAGCCTGCTGAGGCAAACACGTTGCCCTGGCCAGCCCCGGGGGGTGTGGGGGGTTGTTCAGTGGTTTAATTTAATGATCATTGCGGGAAATGTGGGGACATCAAAGATTTGTATTCCCCTCCCATTCTTTCCCCAGTTAATTGGTGGTTGTGCCACTGAGACATTCCCTAAGAGGACTGTTAATGTGAAGTACGAGCTTTGTTGCCTGTTAACTTGCTGGTTAACAGGGATGAGGCATCAGACAGGTTCCCAGCAAAGATGCCTAAACTTCTCGCTTTTCAAGGATTATACACTTTTTCTTTCTAGCATCCATGGGGTTTGAACCCCTGTCTACAAATACCCACGTTCCATGTGTCCCTTTCAGCAGTAGGACACTTGTAAAGGAAAACACAGATGTGAGGCCTTCAGGCCTGTCAAACTCTAACCAGTTTCTCCTCATATCCCCAAAGCTGATTTGTGGAGCCAAGACACCAATGAAGGTTTCTGGCTAAGTTGACATGGCTGCAGCAATGCCCCTTCAAGGCATGACATCAAACTCTTAGGCTTTGTCCACACTACAAAGAATTATACCACACAGAGGAGCATTCCCAGGTGCTTTAATTTGCTTGCAATACTTTCGATCCTCAGACTGGTCCCTTGCACGCTCTTGGCCTCAGCTCACTAGCATCCCTCCAGACAGTTTAGAGGCACAATTCGGCTACCAGCACAGCCAAGGACCATTTCCAGCTGGTGGCTTGGATAGAGCCACTCTGTTTTGGAAAGCAGGAGAGTTTAATGAATGGATGCAGGAATTTCTGTGCCAGTTGGCCTGCAGGCTATAGAGTGGTCCCGGCCGTGTTTAATTTTCTAAAACAGACATAGCCTCAGGTCTCCTCCTTATCTCTGCCATTGACTTCCTGGGCAGCAAGGGCCTGGCTGTTTACCTACAAAAACGACTTTGTGAAAATGGATCATGCATGAAAGAATGGTTTCAAAGACTATTTATTATGAATATGGTTCGTTTTAACTTAACAAGTCATTCACAAACTGATCTTGGCTTCCTTGGACTGATCTAGTGTTCAGAGATATTCACCGATCATTTACAGCAAGAAACATTCAGCCTCCGGTCTGTTCGCAAATGGTTTGTTTTCTTTGCTTCCTACTTGCAGTGGGGGACTGGCCAGCTGAGAGATCTGCTTTTGTTTTCTCTCTTCTTGATTTGATGATTGAAGCTTTTCAAACAGAACTACAACGTGCTGCAAATATCCACTGTGAGTTTCTAGACAAATAAATATCTGGGCTGAGGGTTATTTTGGAAGAACGGCAGTCTCAGTGCCTCCAAATGGCAAATAATAGAGTGAAGTGAGCCCAACCATTTTCTTATGGAGTTGGAGGACTTCTTCTATCCACTCCGTTAACCTGTGCTTTTCTGTTTCTTGTTCTTTGTTTCTCTGTTCTCTTGTTCTCTTGTTTCTCTGTTCTTTGCCCGGCATTTCTGGAGCACTATTAAAGACCCTGTTAAGCTGGTTAAGAGTCAGTCCAGGTCCCTGCTGAGAACAAGGAGACTCTTCCTATCAAGGAGGCCCATGCCTCCCTTCCTGTGGAGGCCCATGTGAGGTGACCGCTCAGCCTTTCCCAGGCGGGGATGGCTCAGGAGACGTGCAAGAGGCAGGCTTGCATCGCCTAAGCATAGCTTTTGGCTTCATCGTTTGCTCATCTGTGGCTTTGCCTTCACTCACTTGTTTCCTTAGATGAGTTCCTCTCCCTGCTTATTTGTGTTAGGAAAATTATCGTTCTTGTATTTCGGTCTGTGTCGCTTCCTCTGGGCCTGTTTTGTTATTACACAGAGGGATGTCTTTAATGAAATGGACGGAAGGAGGAGGTCTTTGGGCTTATTTTTATCCTATACATAGGAAGTTGGCCAGAACGGGGAAAAATAGAGCAGAAAGTCCTCAGAGCATTTCCACCCCTCAGACCTGGAGACAGCAGTCCCCACAGACCTTACTCAAATGTTCCACCGCTTCCCAGGGATGCTGCAGAGGAGAACTTTCTCCTCAGTTTTGCTTGTTTGTTTTTGAAAGGAAAGCTGCGTGCTGCTTCCTGCCACAAGGACAGGGCTAGCTGCCCTGCCATTGCGGTGATCCAAGTTTCTTTTATTAATGAATTAAACCTCAGACCACTGGACTAACTTAAAAACATAGAAAGGGGGGGAATTTTGTGTATATATTTGTAGTGTGACAGCACCTAGAGGCCCTGATGGAGCTCGCAGTTACATCATGCGTTTCTAAAGAGAGATGAGAGATGGCCCAAGGAGCTTCAAGAAGAGAAAGGAAGAGAAGAGCCTGGTGTAGCAATGCAAGGCAGAAATACAGCAAACATTAATGGACAGCTTGTCACCTCAGACAAGAGAAAGGAATTGGATGAAGGTGGACCACATGATTTTTGGGATCATTGAGTTACCTGTTCGATGATGCTGTCACCCTTGAAATGTTGAGGAAACTGAGGTGTGTGTTTTAGGACTGTATCCTTCACCTTGCATTCACATTTTCTCTGTCCCATGTGGCAGGAACATTAAATCTCCTTTTGAGAGGGACTCAAGGCCATCTTTTTGCTCAGTCTGTCAAGCAGTGACTCCAAGGAGAAGGGCGGCAGACTGGACAGGCAGCACGGGCATCGCTGCCGGCATCGCAGCTCCCTCCTCCGCTGCTGGTCCTGTAACACAGCTGGGCTGCAACAGAGGATGCTCCTTTCCCATGTGCTTCAAAGAGGAACCAGGAGCCACGGAACAATTACTCCCACTCACAAGACGAGGGGAAATCCTCTTCTAACAGGGGATCATCCTGTTAATATGAGGATGTCTGGCAATTTATGACTTGCTGCTTGAAGCCCTCCTCCCCCTGCCAAAGAAATGCGGCAGACAGCAAAGCTGGAGGCAGATACAAGGGAGAGCTGACATTGGCAGCACTTGAAATATAGTGGGAGAGATGGGAAAACTCTTTCTTGCTGTCCTTATTAGCATGACTTAATTAATAGTTATAATCTTATCAAACAGAGGCCGCTGTGCAGGAGGGATGTGCAGGCTGGAAACCAAAGCTTTAATGAATAGATATTTTAAGACCAAAAAGCACCACTGAGCAATTTTGTCTGACTTCCTGTATAATTGGTTCCAGAGGCAGACCTTTTCAACTAAAAAAAAAAAAAAGTGCATTTAATGGAAGGTGTTATTCATGCGACATTTTTTGGTAATAATTTTAGAAAGAAAATATTGAGTGGTTTATTTTGTAAAATCCAAGTTTGGTCTGCACTTGACTGGTTTCCATTTTTATTTTCTGCTCCAAGGTGTCTTGTTAACCCCAAAGACTACATATTCTGTAGGGCTTAGACTTCCCTCCTCTTCCTTTCAATTTTACTACTATTGACTCCAACTTATATGTATACAGATATATATATTTATATTTATATATATATATTCTCAACTTGGAGCAAAGAAAATGTTTCATTTTGACACTGTGGAACGCTTGCAACCTGTATTAAATACACCTTTGTGTACTAAAATACATCAAAAGATTGACAGCCTGTCATCCTTTGCCTTGTCCACCTTTGAGAGTATTATTCTCCCATGTTTTAGGTTTCTTATTCAAACCTTTCACCAAACACTTTTACTAAACACAGCTTTGAAGAAGCCTTGCTTGCCAAGTCATTGTATCCTCAAGGGAAAAGCCACCCTACTGTTAAACAGAGATGTCCTACAGTCTACAGACAAATGCTGAGACACTGCAACTCACACATGGCTTCAGTGCATTTATTGAGGGTGTTGCTCTGTGGAAAAATAATATGGGATAAATTTAATGCCATGACAAAAAATATCTGTGCTATCAGATTTTTTTTTTTTTTATTTGTCTCTGATGTTTTTATATCCCAGATATCCCATCTCAGTTTCTTTGTGTTCTTGGCCTGGGTCTTGGAAATGGTGGCACCTCTTAATCTCTTGTCTTGACAACTTGATATCTGGTGTGGCGGCAAGACAGGCTCTTCTCCCAGTCATCAAGGGAAATCAGTGCTTAATCAGAATTCCCTGTGTCACACATAGAAGATGAATAGCAGGCCAGCTTGCATCAAGACCTGGCAATGCAGAAGGAAGAACACATTTTTTCCGGGTTTTAGGTGGAGAAGAGAAATCTCATTTCAGGACCCATGGAGCAGCAGAAGGCAGCCACAACCAAAAGAGATTGACCTTGGTACGGGCTGTGCAGCGTGGGGCAGCCCTGCGAGCAGAACAGATTATCCACGCTGCAAACACTCCTTCTTTCCTACATGGAGAAACTCATTCAAACTCATCCATGGACTAGTCTATGTCCAGTTACATTACTCCATACACATTCATTTTCTAGGTATTTCCAAAAAAGCGTTTCATCCTGTGAAAACTCAAGTTCACCCAAAATACCTTTTGAATGTGGAGAAGGTCATGGTTTTAATCCAAACGGAACCCATCAGTCTCAGAGGATTTTACACCACAATCACCGAGATTTGAATTTGCACTGGGATGTTTAACACAGGCCATTAACGGGACAGATTTCTTGATGCTAACGGGAAAGAGAGTGACTGTGAATTATGAAGCCACATCCTTGCTTGCGGCTATAAATTTTGGATAAACCTCCTCCCCCAGTGCTCTGGATTCACACATGCTGTCTCCTCTGGCTATTTTCCTCTCACTTGTGAAATATATTACAGTAGCCAAATTACCAGGGGATGAATGACCTCAATAAATTCTCTCATTCTGCTCTGAGAGAAGAGACCATGCTGTGGAGAACACAGTCAGAATGTATTTTTTTTTACCCTGAACTTGCAATTATTCCCATTGTGTCAATTTTATTGGCAGGTGATTTTTTTTCCCCTTTTGGTTGGCCTCAATTTGAATTTTTCCATTCTGCTTCCCATTGTAAATGCCTTTTCCAATTTTATCTTTGTACCAATGAAATGTGTATGGGGGGAGAGAATAAAGCCGGACAACTCCTCAGCTGGTGTATTTCTGCTTTGCTTAACATCTTTCACGATGGAAGTCTGCTGCTCTGTCCAGCTCAGGTCCCACCCAGCAGTGCTGTAAACAATTAACATAATCCTACTATATTTTTTTTGGAGATAACTAAGCTGGTTACACATGGGAGAAACACTCCCCCAAATTATTAGAGGAATGGCTGAATGTCACTCTTTCTTCTTGTGTGCAACATGTGCTTACAGAGGTACTCCTTAGATCTGACAGAATTCAACATTATTATTGCTGGAGATCAGAGTAAATTTCTAATACTGATACAAAATCAGCCCATCTTCATCTAAAATTTAGCAAAAGTGCTGGTTCTGCCTTTTTTTTCCTAGTAACACGGCTCAGTGCTCTAAGCAAAGAGCCTAGAGGCAATGGCAGCTGAGAGGCTCCCAAGAGCAGCAAAAGAAGTTCAAGCCTCACCAGGCAAAATGTCTTAGGATCCCCAGGGAAAGCTTCAGAATGGCAGTACAGGTGGAAAACAGCTTAGAAAACCACCACCCCAAGTCCCCAAGCACTGTGTTTTTTATAAAACCTTGTCAATATTAATGTTGATACTCTTCCAACTGGGAACAAAAAGAAAAGACTAAAGCTTCATTTCAAAATCTGTCCACATAGCTCCACCTTTCTGAGGCATCAGATACACAAATCTGGTGCTGTCTGAGGAGGTACAATTTACAATAAAGAGACAATTTTTAAAAAATAAAATTATAACTAAAACTAAGCTCAGTAATTGTGTAAGACACTCCTCATTAGGCAACCTCATGAAATGTGAGCAGCAAACGTAAGAAGTTGACATTTTGTTTCTATGCCAAGCACATCACCGCAATACCTGGGATGGGCTCTCACCTCACCCAACTACAGCCATGTAAAATGTGGACATCTGGTCTGAACTACTCCTGTAGATTTCTCCTGCAGCAGCTGGAGTAAGATTAGCACTTCTAAGTGTGGAATCATCTCAAACCATTACACCCCAAGTGGCCCAAATGCCAAAATTGTTATGTGAAAGAGAACTGCCACCATGGGACCTTGGAGAGCTGAGTTGAGTGGAGTGGAGTGGAGTGGAGTGGAGCTGAGTTTAGAGTAGAGTAGACTAGTGTAGAGTAGAGTAGAGTAGAGTAGAGTAGAGTAGAGTAGAGTAGAGTAGAGTAGAGTAGAGTAGAGTAGAGTAGAGTAGAGTAGAGTAGAGTTGACCTGAGGGGAGCTTGAGAAAGGGCTCACTGATGGATTTGATCACACTGTTGGGTACTGGGGGAGGACCAGGCAGGGAGATTAGGATTTTGTGATGTTTGCCTTCTCCCCAGCCAGGGCTCCAAATTATCCAGCAGCCCCCAAGCCAGCTGACAAGCTTCAGTCACGGCTTGAGAGCAGTCCATGGACTTGAGAAACAGTTTGACCTTCACAGCTCAGACCAGGTAGAGGAGTATGAAAGTCTTTGTCTTCTGCATGCTGCTTTTGTTTGAAAACAAAGTGCATGAAAAGGCCCCTTCCTAAAAGGGCAGAATAATTTTACCACACAAAAGTTGTTGGTGCTGCAGTAGTGGAAAGTTTTTTTTTCCCTTTTACATATCATGAAGATCAGGTATGGAGGGAGAAACAACACAAGCCAGTGTCAACACAGCCCCCACAGTATTTTCCCTAGGATGAAGAACAAGAGAGGAAGGTATGATCCAGGACAGGAGGAACGACCCAGCAAGTACTGGAGCTTCAGTGAAGCTGCATCCCATTTCTACTTGTTTTGGAGCTGTCACTAAACAGCCCAATGGTGGTGGCTCCAAGAACTTTGCTTTCAGAAGTTCTCAGAAGGAGAAACCCACTGAGATGTCTTTACAGTGGAGCAAGACACTCAATGTTGCAACTATTGTTGTCTATGAATACTCTTTGGTAGACTTTTAATTATTTTTGCACAATTTTCATTTCCCATCTGGTATTCTTGGTATTATTAACATTAGCTATTTCTCTGTCTTAAGAGATAAGGCAAGCTACTCTTGCCAACACATCCAGCATCTTTTTTTGTTCCTTCTCCCACTGCCTCACTGACCTTGTCTACATCTAAGTTATGGTTGCAAAGGTAAGGATGATTTCCAAAATGCTCTGTTTGAAAAGGCCAGAGGCAAATTAGGAATACAGACAGTTGTGTCTTGCCTGTATTGGTGTGGAAAAAAAAATAGCTGATGTGCAAATCCCATAAGAGGTGTTTCACCTTGCTTTGTAGCTGTTAAAAAGAGCAGTGTTCTTGCTTTATGTTCTCTTTTATGACATCTGAAGGTTAGGAGAAAACCGAATACAACAGTAATAGAAAGTTAAAGCAATTGCTTTAAAGCCAAATGCTTTCATAATGCCCTGAAAATCCCAGTGGCTGTGAAGTTTGCAGGAAGAGGTAATATCTCCTCTTAGCTGATTTCAGCTGATAAAGTTGTGGGGAAGGAGAAAAAGAACTTTGGGGCACATGAGCACTTCTTTAAATCTCTGTAGATTTTGAAATGTCATTGTTTCCTGATTTACCTCATGAAACATAAACTTTACTAAACATGGTACATTAACGACAAGGTGTGCAAATGTGCCTTTTCAACTTGGAAACAGAGTTCCTTCTGTTCCAGACAGAGCTACCTCTTTGGACCTAAGATGACAAATAATTCAAGTTTAAACATATGTAGTTGTTTGTAGGCCCCAAGACACTTTATGGCAAATTTGTTCCAGCTCCTTTTCTCAATGTCCCCATACAAATAAGGCCTAAGTATCAAGGCCAGGAACAAGAGAGGAGACAGTTACATACAGTCTGAGGATATGAAGCCACAGTGACTTTTATATATACATAGACACACACATATATATATGTATATATAAAAATTAGGAACCCTGAAACTTAAATCCATACGCAGGAAAGTCTGCAAATAGACAGAAAAGCTAAAGGCATTTTGGAAGAAAAGTATATTTCTGCCTGCCAGTGTGAATGCAAACTGCATATAAGTTCAGTATCTTATGCTTTTGGGGTTTGAGATTTTCAGCTGGGTAGTTTTCATCTAAATAGAAGTCAGGTGTTTTTCAAAAGGCTTTTTCTTTTAATGCATCAAAGTATTTTTCCAACAGAAAAGGACTGGCTTTTCAACCGGAATGGAAATTTTTAATTCGATCTGAAATTTTGTTTATTTTAGGAAAAAAAGTGAAAACCAGCCATGGAAACATTCTCACTAGAAATGCTGGCTTTAGATCAAAAACCCTTCTGAGATTTTTTTCAAATGAAATATTTCCCTTTAACACTTTAGTTTTTAAGAGAACCTGAAATTTCATTTATTTATTTATTTATTTTACAGTTTTTAATTAGGAAAGGAAGAAAAGACAAAAAGGCAGTAAGTAGACCCAGTCTAGAAAACCTTGTGGGGAAACTGAAAAGTAAGCTTATGTTAAAATGATGGTATTTTCAATTAAAAGTAACTGTAGTATTTTGACCAAACAACATCTGGACATATCTGACATCTGGCTGGTGATGCTGTGTATGTGGCTCCCGGGGCTGCACCATACTAGAGATGCGTGAGGAAAAGTCACACTGTTGATAAAAAACAACCATGAGCCATTCGCTTTCTACCTCCCCATATGTTGGGCTCATTAATGGAACATCAAATCCACAAATGTGGACGTAAAGTCAGGGAATACATGCCTAACTTCTGATATGAGCATCCGACTGCTGTTTGGGGCCTGTGTTTGAAAAGCAGGGCTGTGTCCGGAGGGCTGTAAATCCATTCTTTTTTGATGGAAAACAAATCTCAGTGGGTTTCTTTCTTTTTTTTTTTTTTCCTTTTTTTTTTTTTCCCACAAAAGAGTCTTGTATTCTGTGCTGTGATCCTGAATTGCAACAGGGGAAGCTGAAAATCCAGCTCAAGGCTTGAAAGATTTCCACTGTCATAGCTAGAGCTCTGCAGAGTCAGAGCCCCTTGGTGCCAAGAACAAACACGTCGTCACCACCACATAATGCAAACACGATGCCCGTGTAATCTGCTGCGGGACACTGGGAATCTGCCTCCTGGGAGGAGAGGCAAGCAGGGAAAGCCCTGGAAATCTCTTTTGGTGACTAAAACCATGCTTTATTGCAAAGTGTGCAAAGGGCTGTCTCTTCTTTCCAGGCTGACTTCCCACCTGTGGTGCGTTGCTGATTTAATAAGGGCTGAAAGGGATTATCAAGTTGTGAACTTGTTTGCATCCTACCGGGTTGTAATGAATGAAGGGTTTTGTTCAGCTCAGCCTAACTGAATGCTTCTTGAAAAGATCAGAGTTGGAGAAAGGCTGTAAGTGACCAGCATTTTTTGGTACATGGTTAATACTCGAGCATTACATGATGAAATGGTGGGTGCATACTAACTCTCTGTTAGTTTTGTAGCATGCTTCTTTCCCCTGCTCCTGCCCCAACACTTCCTTTAGGCTAAGAAGTCCTTGCAATGCTTGTTCAGTCTGCTTTGGTAACTCAGCATTCAGTCATTCATTCAGTGAAAGAGAAAAACTCAATTTCTTCAACTCCTGTGATTAATGAGCAACAGAAAAGCTGCTCTTTGCAGTGCGCTTGCAGGTTTCTGTGTTCTCCTTCCCCCAATAACTCTGCCCCAGGTTGCTTCACCCTTGGGGATTTCGTATCAGTTGCAGTTGTGCTTACAAAAATAATAACAAGAAAGATGCTTATTCCCTGCCAATTCCCTGTAAGCTAGCCACCTCCCCTGCTGAGAAGGACAAAGAGTGCCACAGGCACAACAGGGTAAAAGCCTCTTAATCCATCTCATTTTCAACCCAATAAAAGAGCAGAGTAACTCCACCCAATTAACAGCAACAAAAACCACCTGTCTCTTTTGAGGCTGAGCTGTCTGAGCAACAAGAATTTAAAGTTATTTTCTTCCTGGACTGGAGGTTTTTAATAATTTGGTACCTGCAAGAGGAACAGGACTTGGTCCTCTCCTAGACAGTCTCCTCTTCCTCTTGAAAGGTCAAACCTGCCCTGTTACAGTCATCTCCTCCCAGCATTGCTGGGTTTTGCTCCCTGTCTTTATCCCAGTAGACTCCAGTTGGTCCCACTCCACCTCACGCTTCCTGTCCACCAGTGGATTTTGTCCTGAGATACTGACCTAATTGGTGAGGTGTCCCCTTGGCCATGTTCTGCATTGATGCTCATGCTAACACAGTAATGCCTGAGCTTCACCAGGTCGGAAGTTGCAGAGTCTCAGATCTCTCTTCATCCAGGAGACCCGAACAACTGCAAGCACTTTTAGTACTTCTTTCTTGCCTGAAATTTCCTCCAAAATGTGTCATCTACTGCTCAAAAGTCTGTAGTAGCTAATAATAAAAACTTGATATCTTCCTAAACTTTCCCCTGACTTTAAGAAAATAAATGACCTCACAATCTGCTCTCTCATAGTTCTGGTCCTTATCTGTACATCTCCCATATCTTTTCTTGTCATAACTTTCCACAGCCTCGCTCCAGCAGCCATCCTATCCAGATGTTTTTACATTTCTGTCTCCAATTCCTGCCTCCAAGCATTTCTTTCTTCCTGCAGGTAATGTTTGGGAAGGGATCTCAGCACACTTAATCAAGTAGGGTGTTCAACCCATCCAGTTTTAGTGTCCTAAATCAGCCTACAGGTCTTTCCATACTGCTCATATGGTTAACGAAGAGAGATAGAAACTCCTCAAAGGACTGAGGGACCATCCCTAAGCCAAACTCACTTTCTGAAACCTTTAGAAAGGATTGACTCTGTTCTTAGGGAGCCTAGGAAGATTTGTTAGGTTATCTGGCAAATAGAGGACCCTTAAAGTGGTATTGCTATATTACTAGGACATCACCTTCTCTTATTTCAGATCCTGCCTAACCACTGGGATGGTTTTACCCTGCTGGGCAGCTGAGCACCACCATAACCACTCTCACACTACCCCTCCTCAAAGAAAACGTGGGAGAAAACGTGATGGAAAGGGCTCAAGGGTTCAGATAAGGACAGGGACATCACTCAACAATTATTGAAACAGGCAAAACAGACTCAGCATAAGGAGATTAATATAATTTATTGCCTATCACTAGTGGACTACAGCAGTGAGAAACTGAAAGTAAACTAAAAACACCTTCCTCCCAGCCACCCTCTTCCACCTCCTCCCCCTGAGCAGTGCAGGGGAACAGGGGAATGGGGGCTGTGCTCAGTCCCTGACGCTTCGTCTCCGTCGCTCCTTCACGGTCCCTCTGTGCCCCTGCTCCCCGTGGGGTCCCTCCCACGGGATGCCGTCCTTCCCGAACTGAGCCTGCGGGGGCTGCCCACAGGCAGCAGCTCTTCAAGAACTGCTCCCACACGGCTCCGTACCACGGGGTCCATCCGTCAGGAGCAAACTGCTCCAGCACGGGGCCCCCACGGGCGGCAGCTCCCCCCAGACCCCCTGCTCCTGCGTGGGCTCCTCTCCACGGGCTGCAGCTCCGGCCCGGGGCCTGCTCCTGCGGGGGCTCTCCATGGGCCGCAGCCTCCTCCAGGCCACATCCACCTGCTCCACCGGGGGCTCCTCCACGGGCTGCAGCGTGGAGATCTGCTCCGTGTGGGACCCATGGGCTGCAGGGGGACAGCCTGCTCCACCAGGGGCCTCTCCACAGGCCACAGGAGACCTTCTGCTCTGTTTCTGGAGCACCTCCTGCCACACTGACCTGGGGGCTGCAGGGCTGCTTCTCTCACATTTTTTCACACCTCTCTCCCAGCTGCTGTAGCACAGCAGGTTTTTTCCCCCTTTCTTCAGTCTGCTCTCCCAGAGGCACACCCAGCATTGCTCAGTGGCTCAGTCTGGCCAGCAGCGGGTCCCTTTTGGAGTTGTCTGAACCTGGCTGTGATCCGACATGGGGCAGCTGCTGGGCTGTGCTCACAGAGGCCACCCGTGCAGCCCCTCTGCTACTAGGCCCTTGCCACATAAACCCAATACATTCCTATGATGGCATAAGAAAGGTGTCTGACAGTTACAGGTAGAAAAAAGAGAGTAAGTCAAGAGTTCGTGGTGGGCTCTGTATTCTCTAGTCCAGAACAGCAGTAAAACAGGACTATCTAGGCTGAAGTAGCTTAATATCATAGCATCATAAGTTCCAGTTGGAAGAGGGCACAGAAGTCTCCTCCAAGCAGGGTCAGCCATGAGGTAAGACCATAATACTCAAGGTTTATTGTTTGAAAGGCTTGGTGTTTTAGGTGCTTCACTTGGAAAAAGGTAGAGAAGAAGGAAGCATATATGCTTCCCACTGCAAGTTCAGGCTCCTATTTGATGGAAATAGTGAAGGCCAAGTGGGATGGGATTACTTTCCAACAGGCATGTGGTTCACGCTGGAGTCCAGGCTCCAGTGGCTACAAACATTTGAGATAATCAGGTGGAAAAAGTCATGGTTGGGGGTGTTTTTTGACTGCTGCCAGGGTTGGCCGGATGGTGCCTGTTTGCATCCCACTCGAGGACCAGCTGCACTGTAAAGTCAGAGGTAACATCAACCAACGTGAATGGACTTGGCATTTATGTGTGTGGAGAGGTCCTGCTTTAGAGCGAGCTGGTTTCTTAGCAGTTAGTCCTCCCCTCCCCCAGAATTTGTTCCTGACTCATGTTTACCAGCTGGAGAAAACATGACAAAACAGTGCAAAAAAAGATCTGCTTTGAGCATTAAACTTCACTGCTGAAAGACTAGAAACTACTGTTTGGCCTGCCAAAGCTTTAATTGTCAACTTATGTAAGAAAGGCTCTTATTTAGTCCCTGTTTGCATTCACCAGGGGGTTCATAAAACAATTATAGGAATCTAGTGATAATCTTCTTTCAGCCTTTATTCTCCACTCATCCCAAAATATCACATCCAATAGATGATCGCTCATGTGTGAGGTCACTGAGCCACTCACTGGCTGTATGACTCTCTGACTTTATTATTATTAATTGTTTTTATTAGTTACTGCTACTACAGGGAATGTGAGTCATTCACCCAGTCTGCAGTCCTTAATAGCTTCATTGTATTATTCTGATCAAAGTTGGGCCTTTCTGTTTCCCTTTCATGTGATCTTCAAAGTCATCTTTGGATGGACTGAAAAATAAAAATCTCAAAGGCAATTTTGGGCTGAAACAGAAATCGACAGCTCGACATTTTTGATAGCTCGAAGATTAAAATCTTATGGTGTTAGACTGTCATCTTGTGAACAGTCTAAGACAGGCGTGAGACAACCACAGATCCTGGCTGAAAGCAAGTCAATGGACTCTGCTCATTAGATTGGGGGGCCCAAAGCTAGTGAATGAAAGATTTTGGTATTTCAGGTTAGCTTGAAATCATTACCCATACTGGATATTAAATTATACACTTCAGTGCTAACTGGTTACTGAAAATCCCATCTTGTGTGCAAATGAAAGGGATAAGAATTTAGGACTGTTTTGTATTTTTTTTCCCCCGGCTTTAAGACTGCTTGAATGCAAATTGGTTTTTATGCAATATTCCTGTCATTTTTAAGACAAACTGTTGTAGGTCAGATCTTTACATAAGACACTGGCTCAGGCCTGAATCTGCAGTGTTCCAGCTCTTGCAGGGTGGTGTAATATTTCAGCCTTAGATTTTGAATGCTACGCGGGTAGGAGAAAAAGGAGCCTTTTATCTATGTAGTTTGCTATTCGCTTTGCTAAAGACTTAAGCATACACAGGAGGCTTGTTGAAGACCAGGATGATCTAGAGATCCTGAAGTCTCAACTGAAGCATGTGCTTAAGTATTTTATTAGATGTGGTGGTCTGCCTGGCCTCTTCTGAGCTGCTGGCTTTATGAAACTCATGTCACTGAGACAAAACAGGCAGATTTAACCCCCTTCCTCACAAATTTGTACCCCAGATCTGACCAGCATGACATCAAATGAGGGGAGGTTGAGTTTCCACTTCACTGCTCTTTAAATACAATGTCACGACAAGTGGAGGGGAGAGGAAATCCAATGAAAGAGACTGCATGGCAGAAATATTTAATGGCATTTCTTTTTGTCCTGTGGATTGTCTCTTCTGTATATCTCTGGATTGGCATGTGAATCTCTCATGAGGTTTGAAATTGAGTGATAACAAAAATAAATTATGCTTAATTAATATTTGTCAGATAAATATGTGTCTAGAGGACAATATCTGGAAAAAGGAACTTTTTGAAAGAAGAGGGATTTAGCCTGGAAAATAAAAAATGATTTTCCTGTCAAGAAACTGGCTGAAGATTCCATCACTCGCTGCTTCCAGGATCAGAACAATTTCCTCTACTGTGCGAGAGGAGTAATTTACACTTACTTTTTATGTAGTGGTGGGAGAATAGAGCTTAATACAGTGGAAATAAGATAAGCTGCTAAAAGCTTTTAAATAAAGACCAGCAACTTGGAATGGGGTTTTCACCACAGATGCTGAAAATTGGCCCACATTTGAAGGTATCTTTGCTAGAGATACATAATGTACATGCATTATAATTGAACAGAACTAATATTTTTGGCATCTAAGAGAACTACTTTTTTCTCTCTGGTTAAGTAGTGACCAATTTGTAAAGTTTTTTGTTGTTGTTGTTGTATTTTCACCAAAAGAAAGTATAAATGCTACTTTGTCATATTTGCCTATAAGGCAAAGCTCAGTGCAAGGAGAGAAGTGGTAGAGAGACATAGCATAAAACTTTGAAATAAACTTGTGCAGAAATCTTAAAGAACAGGACTTTGCAGCTCTCGTCTATATTGCACATTTCTGCTTTAGGTGCCTGAAGTCCAGTTGAGTTCAGTGAGAGTTTTGCCATTTAAATCCTTCTGAGGTTTAGACACCAAGTTATCATTTTATAGCTTAGATTAATTAGATATTTCAGTTGCCCTAGGAAATGTTCCAAATTGGCTTTTTTTTTTTTTTTCCCTGATATCACCAGACATCCAATGACCTCTCCAAGTTGTAACTAGAAGACTGGGATTCCACAAGGTTGGAACAAAGGCATTTAACAGCATCATCTTTTGGTTATGATTTGGCAGATTTAAGGACTGTGGGAAGAGGTGTTCTCAGTAACAGTGAGCAGAACTGCTAACTTAGCCTTTAAACATCACAGCTCAAAGATCAGTTTGGCTTTGGCCTTTGCCAAAGCTACTTTTTAACAACTGACTTTAAAACTGCAAGGATGAACTGTCTTTTTTCCTCCCTATGGGGCAACCACATTTTGACATTGCGGTTCCTAAATGACCAGCAAATAATTTCATATGCTGGAAATGAAGAAAAGGGAAGGGAAGGAAAGAAAATAAAAGATGCAATCTTTTCTTTTCCTCCCCCCAAGTTAATGAATTTTTTATAAATGTGTAAGCATGTCACTATTCCAAGCCACATCAAATCACTCCTAAAATCTGTATTTTAAAAACTGGAATGTGTATAATATGAACGGCTTAAGGAATAAAATGCAAAAAGATGTTGATGATGCTGGATTACCAGCCAGCTGGAGAATTAAAAGGGAGAGGGAGAGAGAGTGATGAAGAGAAGAACAAAAAAAGCCTGTGTTTCACTGGCCAAGTCAACAACCGTGTTTTTTCAATTGCCCCTCATTATGGAAAACTGTACTCAGGTTGTCCTGGAATCTGAGTTCACTGTTTTTAAGGAGTCACATCAGGAAAAAAAGCATGATGCAGTGCAGAGTGTATGACGGGGAACATCTGGACACCAAACTACTGGAGCTGCCATGTTTTGCAGAGGGATGACTCTCAGGATGAAATGGAATGAAGTGTAACAAATATGGGATTTTGCTGGCAGCTTTAATTTATTTAAATGCATCCCTGGCTTTTGAGCAATTTCTTTGTTTTGGATAATATTTAAACATGTCAAAAATCCTCTTTCCTTCCTGCCCTTCATTACACATGACAGGGAGTGGATTGCTCTGGCCATCTGTAGAGTAGGAATGAATAGAGCTACATCTGGATGGTCTGGAGATCACATGAACACTCACAGCAAGCTCTCAGCAGTTAGCTCAAAACCTGCCTTTCCCTGGATGGGCTGAGACAGTATCACAGTTTTTGCCAGGATTGTGTGAAGTACTGCTGGAGCCTTGTAACTAAACATGTCTAGAGCGTGTTTGGGGGCCCTCCCTAAAGTTAGGCACCTCTGCCAATCCGGCATATGTCTATGAGTTCTGTTTGATAATAACATTTGGCATTTATTGTGTGACATCTTGAGCTGATGAAGCCATGCCTGAGGCTTCGCTGTAGCCCTACTGCGATTATGAAAGCTTCAAGGGAGAATACAAAAATACATGTGGCAGTGTTTAGAAGAGGGAAGAGTTAATAAGGGGGAGGACTACCTGAAGGTCCTGAGATGCAAGTGGCTTGTGCCAAGTCTGCACCATGCCTGCACAGGGTACTGGGGAAGCCCAAAACCTCACGTGGGAAGAAGCAAGGAAAGGGGTGGGCTGCTGAAGCTGCCACCACTGACCTCTCTAGCCCTGTCCCCAGGGGGCGGTGAGATGACGGCTGGGAAGCCACCACCATCCCCTGCCTGTGAACTGTTGCCAGAGGTCTTTCCCCATCGGCTCTCTGATGTATGGAGATATGTCTCAGGGATGTTGGCCATATGTTGCTCACGGGGACCAGGAAAGATGGTAGGTTGGCATTTGTGTGGGAGAAGGAGCTGCAATGGTTTTTCCCTTTGAAGTTGTTTCCATTTCAGAAGATACACTTGGTTCCTCCTTTTATATATTAATATGTTATGGGAAAGGATAGCACCACCCAACTGCAGGAGGAAATCTCTGGGTTTGGCTTGAATTGCTTGCTACACACAGTCCAGGAGGCCTTTCCTCTTCAGCATGTCAGTGTCCTTTCCTGAAGTATGGAAGCACTTTTCACAATCTTTTCTAAAGTGAAAATATGCACTGCAACTACACAGCTGAAAGACAACTCCTGGGGTAGGAATTTGGAAAGAAAAGGTTAGAGTATGTTTTAACGTTTTCCCATCAAAGCAATCTGTTCCATATTTGTTATTTCTTGTGTTGTATTATATTGTAGTTCATTTCATGTCGATATTTCATGCAATCTCATATCATCATATCATTTCATTTCACTTTATTTTATTGTATTGAGCTTTTCAGTCCTTCGGCTGTAGGATTTTTGGCGTGTGACTGATGGTAAGAGATGACCGTATGAGACACTGACCCATTGGCTTGAACTGACCTGACCTAACTTGTGGACAGAGAAATCATCTCTTTCTCAAAGCCTGCACACGCTGCCTTGACCCAGCTGGTGAGCCTGCTTAACAAGGGGCCAATTAGTCATAAATGCTGGCTTTCATTATGTGGATATTTCTTCTTTTGAAATGAGACCCGGGCTGCCAGCTCAGAGCATTTCACGGGGTAATTTCAGGCAGTACGGGGTGGGCAGCAGTGCTCCGGCACAGCAGCAGGATGGCTGTGCATCGGTGCTGGTGCTGGAAAGCCCTTGCTGGTGCCGTGACTCAGGGTGTGCACGACCATGAGCTCATCCTGAGCTGCTTTGTGCCATGGGAGAGGAAATGTGTTGCTCATCATAGCTTAGGCACCACGTCCAAACATCTCCGCGAGGGTGAGAAGGGTGCACGGGGATCACGGCCAACACTCTGACAACCGCAGAGCAAGTAGCAGTGAAAAAGCCGCCGATGGACAGAGGGACAAATTAAGTCAGCTAGTGCTGGCTCTGCTGCAGACAAAGGTCAGCACCTCCAACAGAGCTTTGCAAAAACTGCTCAGCACTGAGTCTCTGCTATGCCCAAGGTTCCTAGAGGCTCTGAGTATCCCCAGGGACGTATCCTGCTGGCTGGACATGCTGCCTCATCTGCCATGATGCTGCAGCTCCGTACTGCTCTTATCTGAGCCAGGAAAATTTCTGAATGTAGATTACACCTACAAGATTTCTTGTTAGAAATAAAAAATAAATAAAAAAATAATAAAAAGAACCTCTCCCCTTTGCTGAGGCCAAGCTGTTGTCAGCTTAGAGAAAATGTTTTCTCTTTGTGTTTGGACAGATTAACAGATTTATTTCCCCCTCCCCATCCCCCTTGGACGAGGGTCGCAGGGGTTTCCACAAAGTAGAGTTGGAGGAGCCAAGGCTTCAGCACCAGCAGTTTTCAGTCAGACCGTTGGAATGATCAATAAATCGGCACTGACTGATCTCTGAGCCCGAGGATGTCTATGAGGCACAAGCAGCTCTTTTAGGTAAGCTGGAGCAAGTGAGTAAGTCCAGAAGCTCTGGAGCCAAACCCTAAAGTGGATGCAAAATCATATGGGGAGCCAGTGCTGTGATTTTCAGTACAAGGGTGATGTAATGATTGAGTGCAGTTCAAGTAAGTAATCTAGTCATCTGTTCGCAATTTTGAATTATGGCTGATGCAGTCTCTGCCTGCAAGCCAGCAAAAAGAGTGAGAATTACAGTTATTGAGTCAAGCCAAAGGCAGGGATCAACATCTTGGCATCAGCATGGGGAAGTGGTGGGGGCTGGAGGGGCACAATTCAACATGCAGCTCGGGGTCTAGCACCAGGCTGAAATGTCAGAGAAAGTTGGGACCTGAACAAAAGGCGGTAGAAGCCAACGCACCGAGAGGTAGGCAGGCCTATGTCTGATCGATGACCCAAAGAAGAGGAGAGACATCAATCCCGAGCACCAGTAACCAAATCGGAATCCATACCACCCAAGACAACTACTTTGAAAACATACTCATCTGTGGTGTTTGAATTCCACTTAAGAAAATTTAGAGTCATCCAGGGCCTGACCTTTAGCAAACCACAAAGGCAACCCATAAACCACAAGGCTGGAATCAGCAAGAGAGGACAAGTAACTCCAACATATTAACATAGACTTTCAGCTGCAGCTGGTAACCAGGGATATTACAAATGGGAGACGTCCCAGTAGCATCCATGTGAGAACCGAGAGTGTAAAGCTGGATTCGGTACAGGCTCCACTGAGATCATCTCCCAGAAGGGGGAATAACACAGCGCGATGTTTAATAATAGTAAGTGGCTGACTTGACTTCACCTCTCAGCGGAAACAAAATATTTTTAAGTGTCAGAAACCAGAAAAACATGACATGATTCATCTTAAAACAAATAGTTGCTCATGTGAATATTAGAGCGGAGGATACATGGAAAGTCCCAAGATGAAACCATCTCCGGAGTGCCATTATCTCAGGCAGAAATCACATTTTGTGACCTAAGGGCCTGGTCACCTTTAGGACTGGGGTACTAAAGGATGTATTAATAATTGGGAAATTAAATTCCCCCTCAAAATCAATTCTAGAGTAGGTGTGCTTTTTGTTGTTGTTGTGGTGGTGTTTTGCTTGCTTTTTTTTTTTTTTTTTTTTTTTTGTAAGATGGGTACCTTCCCATACAGCACATATCTGAGGATTTGTCCACGAATGATGGGATGTCTTTGGGCAGGAAACAAAACTATAACAAACAATCCATTGCAGTAGTCATCAGAATGAAACATCCAGTCTCTGCTGAAGGTTATGTTTTTCCCACTCTGAGTTCTAAGCTGACTACAAAGAATAAGAAGATAAAACACATCTCTCTTGGAATCTTTGCATAGAAACACTATACTTCAACATATTTCAACTGTTTATCAAATACTGTTATGCAAATGTAAGCCCTGAGGTGGCTGTCTTTCTTCCATGAGAGAAATAACACATTGCACCTTTTGTATGGATATCTAGTGACCTCTTACTCTTGCTAAGGGGGAAGTGATTACTCAGAGCTTTAAAGTGTTTGTAATGAACTTCTGTGCTTGCTGTGGCTGCTCTGTCTGGCCCATCAGAGACTTACATGTATCTTAAAAGTCTCACATTTAGTCAGTGGAATTGTGTGGGCTTTATAGTCACATTTGTATATTTTAAGGGTATTTGGGACAATAGGTATAAGACCCGCTGTAGCACTGGGATCAATATCTGAAGTACATATTCCTGGAAAGCACTTGGGAGGAGAGAATAAAACCACAGTGATTTTCATTAAGAGTAATCATTCCACAAGCACCTGCATTAACTGAACCAGGTTTCCAAAGAGTCTGTACGATATCTTAAGTTGATTTACCTTTTAACTCAGTTGCAGAGAGACTATCTGTGAACTAATTCTGCATTAGGCATCAGAGGATCAAAAACAGTGATGTGGGATGAAGGTTTTCTAATGTCTTATAAGTCAGGAATGCTGGCATTTAGACAGTTGGCACATCTGTATCTGCTATTCTCTATCTGGCATCTTAGGCATTTAATAAAAGGTGGGCTCAAAATGCGCTTTTCTTCTTTTGGAAAATTAAGAGGCTTTTCCTTCTCCATCTAGCCACATTTTTTATTGTTTGTTTGTTTTAAATTATCAGAATGTAATACATATGAGACCTCTAACTTGCTGTAATGTTTTGTTGAAATGGTTAAAAAAAATGAATGTGCAGATTGCCAGGTAGGGAAACGCAGACAGTGACTCAGTATGATTGAGTGAGACTGCTTCCCTAAGAAAAAAAAAATTGTTTTCCTCTGAGGAAAACTCTCATCTAATTAGTTACGGCATTTTACAGCCCGGTAGGTCCAAGCCTGGAAGGTTGTTACTACAATTGCAGGTACCTGGATCCAAGCCCCATATTTGAGGAGCAGGCTCACACACGGTGTGCTGTTGCACTTTCAGTTGTCATTTTGGCATCTGAAACGTGGCAGCCCTTACCCCTTTTATCAACTAAATGAATTTTATCCCCTTAAGAAGTCTCTAGCTCCTAATCCCTATTATGAAAACTCTGGATTTTCTCTTTATCATGCTAAACTCTTGGTCTCACTGCATTTGGCTCCTCATCCCGGTCCTAAGGAAAACAAGCTTAAAAGAGCAAGAGAATCTCTTAGGGGATGAATCTTTCCTGTTTTGACATAAGCCATGAGTACCTCTGCTCAATGTCTACTTCAAAGATTTCTTGTTAAGAACATACAAACTAAAAATACAAGGGACCATGATAAATCTGGACAGATTTTAATTGGGATTAGGGTGGAGTGGTTGTAACCTTTCCAGAAGCGTGAAAGTGGAGGCTTAAAACCCCAGCTCTGCCACTGATGTGATCTGGAACATTGTTTTACTGCTCTGGATGAAACATATCCCAGATATTTTCATCTGTCCCTTCTAAGTATTTATAAAGCATTCATTCACACATGACCCGACTACTGTTAACGTAACTGCTGTGTATTTTGTTTCCTTCAAAAGCAAAGCTGTGATGCTTGCCTTTTCCTGGAGCCAGAGGCTGGAGGAAGTGGGGTAGAAGTTCATTTTGATACATAGCTGCCAAATAAAACCTTGCTGAAATAATACCTTGTGTCATCAGAGAAGTCCCTTTTTTCATGTACTTTCTACCTTAACAGAAGGTAGTTTCTGAAAGAATAACACAGTTATAACAATATTTCTCTATCAGGTTGTGTGGTCCTGTTCCTCTGACCACTTTCCCTGACTATTGTCATCTGGAATCTGGGCTGTGGGTTTGCATTATGCCTAGGAAAAAAGGCAAATCCTATATGCTTTACAAGCATTAGCTATTTTGGTCTATCCCACTGTTTAAATCTTGGCCTCAGCATAACTGAATGACTTTTTCACTACTCAGCTGTATTGATAATTTTCTCTTGTCTTCCCTCCTGTCATTCCACTAACAGAAAACCCTAATTTCTCCACAGCAAACTTCTCTGTCAACACGTTATACATTGTTCTGTTTTACAGTGACAAAAAAAAAAAAAAAACCAAAACATCAGAGGCAAATCTGACTAATCTCCACTGAAACTGTGAAATCAGTGAAAAAACATCACATGGGTACAATTTCAACATTGTACCCATTGGCCGACCATGGTTTTTAACAGCTTTCAGAGCTACCCAAAGATAGAGTCGCAGTCACTAATATCACTGATATTGTTGCCTATAATAGTTGCTTTATGCTGCAGTGGACAATGAATTCCTTCTTATTCCATTGTTTTCAGAGGCACTGTGTTTGGGACATTCCAGGACTGCTGTAAATTGGTTCAATTCTTTTCTAACATGTCACTCACTAAATGTTCAGGGAACGTTTCTCTAATCCTGTCCAGATGAGCTGTGGATTCCAAGAGGTTTCTATTTTTATATGTAGGCTTCTGCCTATATGCTACTGTTGGGCTCAAGTTCATTCGGAGGAATCACATTAGCGGGTATGCAGATTTATTTCTTTGCTTCTGCTGAATGTGTGCTGAAATTGCTGGGTTTTGCCAATTGCCTTTCCTGTGCGGGAGGATCAATGTCCTTCCTTTGCATTTTTCATAAATTGGAGTCCCATTCTGACAAATCAGAGCTTGACTTTTATTAGTTTTTTGTAGGGGCTGCTTCCTCCTGCCAGCACTTACGTCAGTGGGAATTTTTATTATTCCCACTTCTTGAACAGGAGCGACATGGGACCCCAAACAGGAATGGAGACTTTCTGTGTTCACAGGACAACACACGGAAAGAGACAGTTCCTGCTTCAGAAATCAGCATTTCAAAAGAAAAGGCAGAAATTATAGAGGAGAAAAGTAGTATGTCCTCCATAATACAGATGGACACAGAGACCTGGAATGACTGATTTACCCAATGTCACTCAGAAAGTCTGTTGGACAGCTTCATACTGGACATTTTCCAAGTCACAGTCTCCTGACCTCAACCTTTGTTATGTCTGTGGATATCTTTCAGATTTAAAATGAATCATGATCCAGCAATATGAAGAATGAATTGAACCAAATTGAAATGGAAATATCAGGTAATGAAGTTCATTTTTATTGATATGCTCTAACACAATACCCTGTCCTCAGTTATACACATAGCATCACTGATTTCTCCTGAAACAGAGCTGACAAAATTATACTTGTAATGTCAGAGGAAAAAAATGTTATGCTGTCTCAAAATAAAATATAATTGTAATAATAATAACAAACCTAATCAGCTATTTTGTTAAAAAGCTCTAATAGACTTGGTCTCTGAAATGAATATTCAGAATTTGGAACAGAGGAAGGAGTGGAATCTCCTGAAGTCAGAGTCTGACCTTGGCTGTTCTGGTGAAAATCCATCCAAGTTTGGCAAATGTCTCTGAAAATCTCATTTAGGCGCTGCACAGCTATTCAGTAAAATCATGATAGAATTGAGGCACTTGTTTTTTCCAGTGTGCCTCTGCACTGACTATAATCCATCCCAGAGCTACAGTGGAAGACCATGATTTACTCGGCAGTTGCATCTTCCGTGTAGAGTCCATTTCAGTGCCACATGGAAAAGCTGAAAGTCTGTAGTTGCTATGCTTTGAATACTCACCATCCTTGTATCATACAGAACACAGGAGAAGGAAGCAGATTTATAGTAATTTGCCTTACTCTGATGGTGAAAAATCTGCCAACATAAAGAAGAGACTGGGAAGATTAAAATTAAAGATTTTCAAGTTAAAGTACAAACAGAGAGTGAATATTTCATACTCTTTTAGGCTCTTCTGTGGTATCCATCACACTGGTATCCAAAGGTTTCTTTAACATTAAAATACTGCCTTTAGAATGCTCTTGTGAAGAGAGAGTAGAAACTGGGGAAAAGCAAAACCCACCTCAAAGTAGAACACTATTTCAGATGCCCCATTACTGGAATCTGTGGCCAGCATTTTCATGGATTAAAGGAAGCTCATTTGAATTTTATCAGGAACTTAAAATCATTTTAAGCATTAAAATCATTTTAAGGACAGGTTGACCATGAGCCAGCAGTGTGCCCTGGTGGCCAAGAGGGCCAATGGGACCCTGACGTGAATTAAAAGGAGCGTGGCCAGCAGGTCAAGGGAGGTGATCCTCCCCCTCTACTCCACCCTGGTCAGGCCTCACCTGGAGTACTGTGTCCAGTTCTGGGCTGCCCAGTACAAAAAAAGACAGGGATCTCCTGGAAAGAGTCCAGCGGAGGGCCACAAAGATGATATGGGGCCTGGAGCATCTTCCCTATGAGGAAAGGCTGAGGGACCTGGGTCTGTTCAGCCTGGAGAAGAGGAGACTGAGAGGGGATCTCATCAATGTGTATAAATACCTGAGGTGTGGGAGACAGAGGGTTTTGGCCAACCTCTTTTCAGTGGTTTGTGGGGACAGGACAAGAGGTAATGGCCACAAGATGGAGCACAGGAAGTTCCGCACCAACATGAGAAAGAACTTCTTCCCGGTGAGGGTGACGGAGCACTGGGACAGGCTGCCCAGGGAGGTTGTGGAGTCTCCTTCTCTGGAGATATTCAAGGCCTGTCTGGGCAGCCTGCTTTATGGAACCTGGTTTGGCAGGGGGGTTGGACCCAATGATCTCTCGATCAACTGCATCTAAAGCCAGTTTCTGGTGGTTTTTTTGTTGTTTGTTTGTGGGTTTTTTGTTTTTTTTTTTTTTTTGGATTAGCGATATCGTGAAGTACTCTGTTCTCTGCTAAGCATACGTATGTCAGAGATGCCCCATGATCCGTTATCATCAGTTTTGATGCTGAAGTCAGCCCCTGTCCTGGGCATCAGTCAGGGGGTGGTGAGCAATTGTGTTGTGTATAATTTGTTTTGTTTATTCTATTCTAATTTTTTCACCTTCCTTTCCTGTCATATCAAACTGTCTTCATCTTAACTTTGAGTTTTACCTATTTTTTTTTTTTCAATTTCTTTTCCCCACCCCATTGGGTGTGAGTGAGCAAATGGCTGTGCAGTGCTGAGCTGCCTGCCAGGTTAAACCTCAACAGCCCCCCACCACAGAACCATATTCTGTGAATCTTAGAAGTCAACTAACAAAAAAAGGTAGAAAAAAGTTACCAATTTGTCCTTGTTGCTTCAACTCAAAGCAAAGTTGCAAAACCAGCAGAGGTTTATTCAGACACTGAGACATTAAATATTTGTGAACAATCAGAATTATGGTGTTTTCCAAACAGTTTTAGAATAAAAAAGGTAGGCTGGGGGAAGGGTGGGAATAGAAAAACTTGCAAGAATACATGTGTGCCAGTGATGTCCTTTTAGAGGAACTGGGATCCTCATCATGAGATGGTTTGTCCTTCTCCATCAGCAGTTTCTCTTCCTCTTTGCTTAGTTTAGGAAATGAGTCTCCAATGTCTTGCTTTCTTTTCTTCGAGAAAACAGACAATTAAATCATAAGCATGTGGCCAATGAAACAAGATGCTGACATGCAAATACAGATGAGCAAGCTGGGCCCCCATCGTTGGAGCTGTCCTACATGGTGGTCCAGCAGGACCTACTGGGTTATTTCAGCTGCGACCTGACGTACTACTTCCTGTTAAGGCCTGGCCCTTTGCACTAGAGCTTAACAGGTTATACTGCTAAACTTTTAGAAGACTCCTAGCAGGTTTTAGGCCAACTATTATTTGTCAAAATGATTCCCAAGACATGATCAGGAGTTGACAAAGACCAAAAACCCCTCTCCCAGCAAGCTGTTCTACATTTAAGTGCGGGTCATCCAGACACCCAGTATGACACCAGCTTGGCCCAAACAGAAGAAGCACAGTGGTGAGATTTACAAAGCCCTTACAGCTACCTCCCTTCCTTGAAGCCCGTGGGTCCTCATAGCTCAAGACATTGAGATTACACCCAAAACCCATCCCTTTACCCGAAATGATCGCTACCTCCCAATTTACAAGCTATTTCCACTTTGGTGAAAAGCAGGCTCTCAGATGTACACTTTCCTCATATATCACTGGCTGTAGTTACTGGGTGAGGAGACTGTGTAAATTGTTTAATTAAGTGCCTTCATAAAGATGCAAGTTTCCCTGTTATTTAGTGTAAACAGAACTACTTCCAGAAAAAAAAAAAAAGAAAAAGAAAAAAAAAAAAAGCATTTGGGGCTGATGCTGAAACTGGATGCTCAGCTTCATCTTTGGAAGTAGGGTGTCTGGCTTGTCATGGACTATAGGGACTGCCTAGGGAGGACAGCCACCCGGAATAAACACCTACAGTAACTGCCTTACACTGCGTTGTGTAAATACTGCCCCACCAGTGGTTTTGGGAAAGCCAAGTTCAGCGTACCTGCGTGTGAGCAGTCTGTGGTAGATCTGGTATTTCCCATGCTCACTGCATCCAAACAGGACTTCAGATATATAAGTATATAAACAATTAATTGTACATGAGCTCATTCTAGGATGGAGGGCTGGAGTGCATACTAGATGAATAGTAGTTCAGGTCTATTTTTCCAGTGAAGTCTTGAACCTCTGCCAGCTCATACTACTTGAGAATCTGGCCTCTTACTTTTATTTTGCACATTAACTTCACCTAATTGGTAGATTTTCCATGCTTAATTATTATATAAGCAAGAGTGTTTGTTTATGCTCATTTATGCAGGGAAGGAACTGTTTCAAAGAAAGCATGTTTTAAGAATGGCCTGACTTCAGTCTCATATAAAATTATTGGTCTGTGTCTACTGTGTGAACTGACGGAGCACAGTGGAGGTGGGTATTCAAGAGCAGTTAGGCAGTATTTTCAGCCTGTGCATCACTGGCAGATGAGTTCAGATCTCTACGCATTGTATCTATACCCTTTTTTCCCGTGTCACATCTGTCTGAGAGTGACCAGAAATGAATATAGGTGAGAGAAAGCTTTAAGGAAAATTTTGAGATGCAGACATAAGTAAGTCGTCTCCTTGAGCCAGTACCTTTGTGCGAGCTGCGTATTGCATATGTATTTTCTGAGGCAGACCTGGATTCCTTTGAGCTTGGCACGTTCTGGTTAAGATGAACTCAGCATCCAAATGTTGACACGAAAGCTGAATACACCATATAGCATGGCCCCATGCCACCTCCAGCTGGCCCAGGGCCGTGCTGGCATTGGCTTTGGTTACTTGATTTAAGACACAGCTATGGAAGAGGGAAGGGCAAAGGGTGCCTGAGGTGGGTTTACCTGGCGTCCCAGCTGGAGGAAATGGCCTGCGTTCTTCTGCAGAATAAGGAGAGAGGGATGAGTAGAGGGAAATAAAATAAATAAAGCAAGCCAGCGGTGTCATTAAAAAGAGGATGTATCGCGTTTACCATGAGAGCATGTGACTCAGACATCCAGACGCGAACATTCCTGCAAAGCCCCAAATGCACACATTGAGCCGAAATGTTTTGGCTTCCCAGAATGGCTTAATTTTATGATTCCGTGACTCATTAAAAAAAGCAAAGTCCCTAGACGTGCTGCATCAGGACCCAGTAAACACCAGTTACTGGTGTGGCAGCACGAGGACGAAGAAGCAAACAAGGGATGGATGGAGGGATAGAGCAAGACTCTTGGCCACTTATGCCCCCTTTTTTCCTTCTAGTGGTTTTGTAAATATGCTTCTCTCTCTTCCTTTCTTTCTTTTTTTTTTTTAAAGATTGGAGTGGAGGGGTTAACAGAGGTCATGTTAGTTTAAAAAATTATGGTTAACCTTACAAGCTGGGTTGCCTTAGGTCATAGTGATACAATTCCCCTCCCTTCTCCTGTGCAGTGGTGGTTCACAGAAATTCCACTAAAGCAGGGAAGGACGGAGCCTGCCAAGGCTATGAGCAATGCAGAACAGACTTACCTGTTTTTATGCGCTGCTTAACTAATTATTTTAAAAAGAAACTGCCAACTTGGAACAACTACCTTTTTCTTCGAGGAGGAACATTTTCCCCTTTTCCTTTTTCCCCACGTCCCCCATCTCCATCTCCCCTCCTCCCTCATATTTTTTTTTTATTTTTTTTTTTCCCCTTCGTTGCTTGCCTTGGCATTTGAAACAGGTTCTCGATATCTGACACCTCTTGAAAGTGTAGTTTGGCAAACAGGAACCGAGCTCGGCTCCAAAAGGGCCCTGCACAGGGCTCACTGTGAAAACACCTGGGTGCCTCTTGCGCCTCTAATACCCAGTCCCGCTTCTGCAGAAATAACAGCCACCCTCTCCCTTCCCCCAGCCCCTGATCTCCCTTCAGAATTTAAAAAAAAAATAAAAAGCTGGCACTGTTTTTGTAAAAAACAGGTGGTTTGAGGGCGCTGTGGAAGGGGATGAAGGCCATCTCAATGACAGCACGCAGAAGTCTTGTGCAGAGAGGGTTTTGATTGCAGCACGTACATCTGCAATTCGTTTTCCCAAGCTCAGGACAAATTAAGAATCTCCCAGCAATTAGGGGGAAAAAGCTTCAATGTGTAATCAGCAGTTCTTAAAAGAATATGTGCTGGGCTTTGAGGGAGGCTAATCCTGCTGCCTGCACTAGGCTCCTCTCTGCAGTGTGCATTTTCCAAGGCCAAAATTTTGGCCTGCTTTTCAGTCACACCATATAAAATAACAAACACGCAGTCTAAGGAAAACAATTTTTAAGACACAGTGGAACCCACTTTAATGAAGAAAACTGTTAAATGCATAAAACCCCCATGTGCCAATGGATAAATGTGCTGGAAGTGTGAACTGTTAAACCAACAAAATTGTTAACACATCATACTGCTGGGCAAAAAAATAAAATAAAAAAAAAATATAAAAAGGGAGTGAAACGGTTTTCTAACATGCAACCCACTTTGCCTTTATTGTTCACATTCCTGCTGACATAAAGTTTCCTGATTTGTCCCCTGGGTTCAGAAATATGGCAAAAGCGGGAACATTAATTGTATTTGCCCCCTTTAAACTGCCCTCCCTGCTTTTTAGCTCACCGTGGCCAAGAATAGCTCCATGGAATGGGGAGAGTTTGCCCTTTTTTATTCAGGGTGATGAGTGAACAAGTTCATGTGGATTTTTTTTTTTTAGCTGATATAAAACTTTAAACTATACCTGATTTTTTTTATTATTTTTTTTTTTTAGTTTTTTTCCTGAGCTGTGTGTGTGTGGAACGCTGGGACTAGTTTCTTGTTTGCTGGTTAAAAGTCTCACGTCCCTCCATATTCCTGGTTTTTCTTGGGGCTGATGCTGAAACACGGCTGTTCCTGTGGCCTTGCTGCTCCCTCTGAAGACCTGGAGAAAAGCCTGATCTCGTGAGAGACCCGAAAGCAACTGCTTTGATAAGCTTCCAACCTTGTGGCTGTGCTGGCATGGTGGAATCTGGATCTCTGCCTCCCTCCGAAACACGAGAAACTAAAAATCAGTCCATTTAATTTATCTTCATCCGACTTCTAAATTACATGCTGTTCACAGTTTTCATTTCCACAGGTGGTCAACATCTTTCCACCAAAATGGGATTTCCACAATAGGTGACCTTTTGTCACAAATGAAGGTTTTACCTGAAAAAAAGAAAAAAAAAAAAAGAAAAAGAAAAAAAAAAGAAAAAAAAAGAAAAAAAAAAGAAAAAGAAAAAAAAAAGAAAAAAAAAGAAAAAAAAAAGGGAAGAAAATCACAGAACCACACTGAGCAAGGAATATTTTTATCAAAAAGTTTTTCAAAACTAAAAGGGTCTGCAGAGCTCAATAGGTTCAGAATTCTTGTTCTGGTATTTTCTTTATGGAGAAAACAACAACAACAACAACAAAAGCACAACAAATTCTAATGAAAATTATATATATATATAATAAGAAAAAAAAATAAAATATTAATCTGTTTCACAAAATGGTTGTTAAAATCATAGCATCTCCTGGAGCAGCAGTTCAGCTATGGTTTGTTCTCATGTTTACCCGTCCCAGTGGCCTCTTAGGTGCTGCTGTATGAGTACAGGTATGAAAGTGCATTTATGACGACTAAGCCCCAAGTGTGAGCTCTGACAATGAGGAGTTTATTCCCGCAGTTCGGAATGTTCTCATTTTTCTTCACTTTTCTGTGTCCCTTGCAAAATAACATAAGGTCGTGCCTGGCTTGAGAATAGCTCCTCTTTTTCTTGGCACTTGCTGATTTTGCTTCTTAGACTGGTGTTTGCAAAGACATTCCTGTCCCTGAAGGCCACTAAATACATATTGCACTGCAGTCTCCACAGGGCAGTTTTGCATCTCCAGTGTGCTTGGATCTCTTGCTCCTGAGGAGGCTTAGTGGCTGGGACATGTACTTGAGTCTACTTTAAACAACAGATAAACTTAAACCAGAGTCAAGTGTTGTTGTAATTAAGTGAAAGAAGGAAGGAAAGAAGGAAAGAAGGAAAGAAGGAAAGAAGGAAAGAAGGAAAGAAGGAAAGAAGGAAGGAAGGAAGGAAGGAAAGAAGGAAGGAAGGAAAGAAGGAAGGAAGGAAGGAAGGAAGGAAGGAAGGAAGGAAGGAAGGAAGGAAGGAAGGAAGGAAGGAAGGAAGGAAGGAAGGAAGGAAGGAAGGAAGGAAGGAAGGAAGGAAGGAAAAAGAAAGAAGAAAGAAAGAAAGAAAGAAAGAAAGAAAGAAAGAAAGAAAGAAGAGAAAGAAAGAAAGAAAGAAAGAAAGAAAGAAAGAAAGAAAGAAAGAAAGAAAGAAAGAAAGAAAGAGAAAAAGAAAGAAAGAAAGAAAGAAAGAAAGAAAGAAAGAAAGAAAGAAAGAAAGAAAGAAAGAAAGAAAGAAAGAAAGAAAGAAAGAAAGAAAGAAAGAAAGAAAGAAAGAAAGAAAGAAAGAAAGAAAGAAAGAAAGAAAGAAAGAAAGAAAGAAAGAAAGAAAAGAAGGAAGGAAGGAAGGAAGGAAGGAAGGAAGGAAAGGAAGGAAGGAAGGAAGGAAAGGAAGGAAGGAAGGAAGGAAGGAAGGAAGGAAGGAAGGAAGGAAGGAAGGAAGGAAGGAAGGAAGGAAGGAAGGAAGGAAGGAAGGAAGGAAGGAAGGAAGGAAGGAAAGAAAGAAATGCTGCAACATGCAGCAGAATATTATAAGCTTTAAAATATAACACTGGCCACTTCACTGTTATGCATTTAGGGAATCCCTGGGGCCCTTTCTCAGCAGCTAAAGGTCAGCCCAGCTGCCCCTCACCTGGAAGATGCAGTTTTCTGGAGTGCACCAAGATCTGATTCTCCTATTCCAGTTGCAGCTGTAGATGATCAGGGTGTCAATGTGACGTGACTGCTTCCATGCTCTCCACTCTGCCACTGACAAGGTGCTTTTTTTAAAAAAAAAAAAAGTTTTGCTAATTAATTTCAGAAATTATCTGATTTCAGCAGTTTTTTGTCTGTGCTGATGTTTATGATGCTGTAGAAAAGTGTTGTTTCAGAGGTATTGAAGTCTGACTTTGAAGTGAGCCCTTTGGATGAATGGGTGCTCATGAGAGCTCTCTTTCTGCAAAGAAAGGATGTGAATATCCAGCTCCCCAATCCCAGGCTAGCTGCAGTGTCTCTCATCCAACGTCAGCCACCAAAAAATCAATATTAGTAATACAGTTACTGGCCCAATCTCTCTTTCATCAGTGGAGGGAGAGGAAGGACTACTTATCCCCATCTTAAGGGATGAATCCTGTTTTTTGCCATTGGTTTATGGCCTTCTTCAAGGCTTCTGCATATAATTTCCTAACACTGGAAAAGTTACGCTTTTTATAATTACTTGATCTGAGATAGAGTGGTGCATTTCCTTAGAGACCACCCACAACTGCTGGTTGCAGTATGAGGATGAGGAGTTCTTCAGTTTTCTTCTATCATTTATAATGTCCTTGACTACCACAGGGGCTTCAAATCAGTAGCAGTGTCATCCATGCAGGTCATCTTGCTACTCTGAGTCAATGTCCTTGTTGTACAAAATGGGGACAATCACAGAAAGGTTGGGCTAGAAAGAGCACATTGAACTGTTCCCATGCTCTGTGGTGGGGTCAGGAAATCTGGTTTATTCCTGACAGATGTCTGTATAATCTGTTCTTAAAGCCCTCCAAAGCCTTCCATAGTAAATCACTTTGAGATCTAAAGGTGAAAAATGCCGTGTAATACCTGAATATTGTTATTATTATTAACAGTGGTGTTGTTCTGAGGACAGCTTAGCAGCACAGTCCCAGATGGGACTTTAAAAAAGAGACCAGAAGGAATGAGTTACAGTGAGTTGCACCAGTCTTTGGTGGGAGTGCTGAGCCAACACTGCTGGTGCTCCTGCCTGCTGCCGGCTGAAGCTGAAATGAAACCCCACAGCATTTGCCTATGTTCACACTTAAAATCAATGTGACACTGGCCATATACTGCCAGCGGTTACCATATTGCAGGGTGGATTGCTCTACTAAAGCCACTGCCGTTGTTCCTTACTGATGCTCCTTATGATGAGTACTGGATATTGCGTATTTGGACCCTTTTGCAGGTGCCACGTGCAGCAGACACAGAATGACACATGCTTTTCCCTTGAGAAACGTGATTTATGAAGGTCAGTTGAACTGTCTATATAACTGGGAAAGCTGGCAATTGTATGTCTATCTACTCCATGGCATATGTGGGCTCTGATCCTGCACTGCCACTGGCGGTGCCCCCTGCAAGTGGCCCTGGAGTAAAATTGCCCCTCAAGTTCCCAGCCAGACTGCCTCTGTGGTCGTTTAATTTCCAGTGTGGCCCAGAAAAGCACACGCATATTCAAATGTAGATCTAGCATTAAAAGTGCCTTGCGAAGGGGATGAGCTATTGGCTCCTCTTCATCTTCTGCCTAGATAACCCATTTAACCCCACAGTTTCCCTTTTCCCCAGTTGTTCTTGGTGCCATCCTCGACAAACCCAGCTCTGTTTAGACAAATAAATGAAGCTATTCTTGGAGGCTGCGGGTAGACAGCATTGGTACTAATGGTTCTAGCTTTTGCACTCAAAACTTGAGGATTTTGGGAAGAGGATATTTCATTTAAATATAGTCTTGGAGAAATTTCCTTTCTAGTGAGTACATCTAACAGTCCCAAGATAGAGGTACAGGCTCAGGTGCAGTCCCTGACACTTGTAGGAGATGTCTAACACCTCCTGAAGTTTGCAGAAGCCAGAGACTGTTCCAGATAAATAGGTTGGATGTGGATGTCCTATTTTAGAGACTAAGAAAACTGAATGATATGGATATGCCTAGGCAGTTCCCCTTAAACCCTGAACCAGAGAACAGATCCATTTAATGTTTGGGTCTCTACCTATATAGTAAATGAAAGCTTGTACATCTCAGAATAGTTTACCCAGCTTTTATTCTTACAGAAATATTGTATGGATTCTTACATTTTTTATCATACTAGAATAGCACAAAATACCTACAGAAAGGAGTCAATTCCCTTTTGAATTCTCAAGGACAGAAAGAGAAAAGACATTTATCATTTTAATTAAATTTATTTGACCATGTTCCTGACAAATTCAGTGGTACATTCTCCCCCCCCCTCCAAAAAAAAAAAAAAAAAAGGTGCTCTGCCACTCTGCCTAAATTTAGCCTTGTAAATAAATGCCTAGGTAAAATTGGCATGGTATCCAGAGCTGCAGATCCAAGGCAGGATTGCAGCCAAGGCACAACCGTGCACTGATTGTGGCACTCAGACAGAGTTCTCTCCCCCTGGCAGCAGGAGCACAAAACCCAGCTCAGGGCTTTTGTTCATGTGAGCTATCATTTCCTTGTCATGGGATCAGAGATCGTGTTTGTGTATATGGGTGAATAAGCTTAATCCAGCTCTGCTTCTTGCATCTGTGCCAAGCTACACAGTAGCTTGTCTCCTGGTCTGTGCCTTCCACAAGCCAGATTCAAACAGTTGGTAGGTTTTAGGTTGGCTGTATCTGGTACATGGGATTACAAGAGCAAAGAAGCTGCTATATTTTGGTCTGCAGTAGACCAGGCATTTGGCATGAGTGGGAAAGAGGAGCCTAGATCTGCCTACACACTCATTTCATTAGATCGACAATCTTTATAGCTTCCCATATTGTGAATCTTGTACAATATCCATAGCCAAACACCAAATTACCCTCCCGTGCTCAGGCTCCTGTATCTGCTGTGGGTCTGTGCACTGTCAGGAAGTCTCCTGGCTATCAGTATCCTTGCACTTACGGTACTATAACTGTTTTACAAAATATGTGCGGTGTGAATGTATCATACAAACCCAATCATATGTATGACAGAATCCTCTAAAACAATGATCAAGTGTCTTTTGCCTTCACATTTCTACAGGTGAAATCATATGTTTATTAAAGCTGGCAATAACTAGTCCCCAGGCATTCAGTCTGTATTCTCCTTGCTGTATCTGGGGAGTGTTGTACCTCAGCTTTCGAATAGGAAAAAATTTGGAACTCAATTTCTCCCTGGCTTAAACCTTTGTATTTTTTTGGCTGTAGATTTATGTTCCAAGAACTTGGATTTACATAAAGACATATCTATTTGCACATAATTTGCAAGAGTTTCTTTTAGCCTATAATTGTGCTAAATACGGTTGTGGAGGCCACAGCATACCTAAAGTATTGCCGAATGGATTTTTAAGAGTAATTTTTTTCAAAAGTGTGCTAAAATAGAAAGATCGGAGGGGAAGAAGAAAGAAAGACGAAAGATGGCCTTGTGGTTAAAATCCTGGCCTGCAATTCAAGAAATCTGGGTTCAATTTCCAGCTCTGCCACTTACTTCCTGTGTGACCTTGGGCAAGTCGGATAATCTCTGTGTGCCTCAGTTCATGGGCATGCTAATAATGTTGCCTTTGTCTCTCGTGCTGCCTAGAGCATGAACGCACCACGTGCTTTTTTGTGCACTTAGCACAACCAGGACCTGTTCTCAGCTCAGCTTCCTTGCTTCATTGTAATGGTAACTACATAAGTAATATAATAACATTTTCCTTCAAGATTATGTGTTGAAAGAATGGGGTGGGTGATATGAAGGGTTTTCTCTTAGAGTCTTTGGTGAGCATGACCACAAGGGCAGGAGTTTCCTGTCTTCTAACCATTGGCATCACCATCATGCACAGCTGAGAACCCAACAGAGGCTGTCAGATATTAGTCATATCTTTTAATGACTTGCATCTCTTTAACATGTATGTCTTTAACAAGGCGATATCTCAAGTTGTAAGTGATAAGTATAGTCTACAAACCCCCACAAAATAGTACAGAGCTATGAAATAGCCATGTGTGCTCTTAGGGCAGTTACGACTTCATCCCTATCTCACTGAGTGCCATTACTGTCTCTCTCTCCACCCAAGTAGGTCTTACTACTGTGAGCTCAAAATAAAACAGCCTGAGGGCTTTACTTCCCAGAATAAGCAGGTTGAAAACAATGGGGCTAAATGCAGTTGCTAGCATGGAGTACCTTAGCCAGATGTGACTGGTTAAGTTTTGTGATGCCAAATTATGAGATTAGTGCTCTGGATTTAGATCGCTGGCTGATTAGTCTAAGAATAACTTCAGTTTCTCAGCTGCGTCTTGGTTACCTGAGTTTCTGGAATAAGTGTCAGGGATCTGGAAATAACCTTAAAATAACAAATAAAAAGCTCATTTAAAGAAAACATGTACTGTGTGTACTGACAATCTGTCATCTGTCTAGCCTGTGTCGTTAGGAAAATCACTTTTCTTGTGAAGGAGAGGAAGGAGATTAGTCAAAGTCCTTATGTAAAGAAAAGGAGTCGAACAAAATTGAGTAGCTCCTGTGAGCTACTGTCGACATACACTGCTACAAAATGAGGCCAAGACTGTGAAAAATGATCAGTGATTTTGGGTGTTTAGCTTGCCCCAGATTGAAGATGTGATTTTTAGGGGTTGGATGTTCAGCACCATGTGAAAAGCCAGACAAGGTGGGCAATCAAAATAACTGTGTGCAACACAAAGACTTGATTTACATCTTTAGCAAAAAGACTTCATTTTTGACACAATTACAATGTTTTTAACCTCCTGTTTTTAATCCTATTGTCCTATTTAATCCTATTATCCTACAGATAAATGAAAGCTTTCATCTGCTGGCTTTCTTTCTGGAATTAGAGGGCACGCACCACTGGGGGAGACTTGGGGAAATGGGCAGTCTGATCTGGGCACGAGCTTTATGAAGTTTTTGTGGTCAGGACTGGCTAGACTGCAATACAATGTAACGTAGAGAGAGCTGTGAGAGGTTTGGGGCAGCTCTTGCCCTGCAGATTGGAAACTCTTTGCAGCCCTGCTATCCCTGTGGTCAGTGGAGGGGTCCACTGGGTCTTCCACAAAGAAATATGACTTTAAATGGACACAGTACACATCCTCATATTTCTTCTAAGCATTTGTCAGGGTCTTGTCTACCATGTTTCCTCCTCATCCAAAATATCTCCCCAAGATTTTTTATTCCAGGCAAAATATTTTGACCTTACTGAAAAGCTTTAAAAACATTTTTTGTTTGTTTTATATATAACTTGGTGCACCTTGTCAAAGCAGACGTGTAACCCTCCAGCTTATTTTAAAAGGAAATCACCATATTTTTGTTTAAAAATATAAATTTAAACCCAAAATTTCTACCACTAAAAGTTCCCAGTATTGTTCAAGATCAGTGATACACCGTAATTTTACAAGATGAGGCTTTCAGTGATATAGCTTAATTTCATAGCCATGCATGTTCTGGTTACTGCACAGATACAGGTATGGCAGATATTAAATAGTTTATAGCAAAATAGCTTTACAGTGGACTATAATGTCATATAAATATATATACGTTTCCATGTTGCTGTGTGAGAAAATGGGTACTTGTTTGTGTTAAATAAAAGGGAAAAGACTGACAGAGCATATAAAGTCCTTCCCCACCAGCCCCCTTCAGTCTTTTTCCCTTTTAATAGTCTTGTGGGGAGATAAAAGACATAAAGTAAAAACAAAATTTTTCAAGAGGGGGTGTTGTTTTTTAGGTTTCCAGTGTCTCATTAAATCTCAAAATTAAGAATGAAATATTTGGCTACTCTTTCATTACTCTTTCAAGGAAATTACTTTTAGGATTATTCACATATGTCATTTTTAGTAATTTCCATGTCCAAACTTTTAGGATTATACACATGTGTAATTCTTACTAATTTCCATGTCCAAACTTTTTGCAAACTCATTACACTTTAGTCCTTTCACAGGTATGGAAAAAATATCATGCTCAGGAATTCTTCTTAATAACATTAACTTTATAACTCATGCAGTTTGGGGACTTAGAAAGTTTCTTCACCTGAGGTTTTTGTTTGTTATTCCAAATTTACTGCCAGAAACTTGACACTTACGTTAGAAACATTTGTCCAAGATGGGTTCCAGAGATTAAAGACTGGGTTTACTTGAGTAGTGTGAATTTAAGACTAAGAACTACTTTCTCTGTTATAATTCTTATTTGCAAGTCCAATTTATGCTCATGGGCATGATATATGGCAAGAGTAATTTAAAAAGAAACAGTTCATTAGCTAATATGGAAAGAAGTATGGTAGAGGAAAATTAACATTTATGTAATCTTAATTTCTGTGCTAACATACACAAGTTTAATCTAAATTACACTTTTGTCAATTCTGACATTCTATTGTACTGGTATGAAAAAGTTGTGAAATCCAGATCAGTCCCTTGGTCCAGAAATTACTGATAATTGTAGCTTTGATTCAGGTAGAGGGGAAAGCAAGTAGCAAGTGGTGGTACTAGCACCACAGCAAGGTATTTTTTAGTGGAGGCTTTCTTATTTAATGTTAGATAGACATGTAGAGCTGAGCTAGCAACCCTCTTGGGCTCTTGGGAAATCAGTACAGATGGAAGTGCATTTTTAGGAGATGATTCCTCCAACTTGCTTTAGATGTCCACTTCAGGAAGAGAATCGTGCTAAAGTCATGCCCTTCTGTCAAATAGAACTAGGGCTGGTTGTAAATTTTTCTGCCACATTTTCCTTTCAGAAAATTCTGCTTTGCCAAGACCAGAATGATTTTTTCCCTTGACCAAAAAAAATAATAATTTTAAATTAAAAAATACTTCAGGTATTTTTCATCTGAGCCTTTTCAAAAAATGGCAAATTTCTGTTAATAATGTTGACATGATTCTGTGTATATAAACTGTGAATTAATAGAAAACAAAAAATACATCAGGGAGATACATATATATAGATATATGTAGGCTGTTTATAAGTGTGCTAATGTGTGCCTGTTCATACACAAATGTGCTGAAATGAAAATGAAAGATTTATGAAACGACAGAAACCCAGCGCTTTGATTGATCTGAAGTATTTAGAGGGGAAAAGGAAAAATGGCATTGCAGAGAGAGATTTGCTCCCTGTGGAAATTGTGACTTTTATCTTTGTTTGTAGGGAGATGCCCAGATTCTGAAGGCAAAAGCACCTTGGCTCCCACATCTGCCTGAATCCCAGTTCTGTCACTTACTTGCAGGAGAATCTGGTTTTAGAAGCAGCAGTTTTAAAAATGGCACTGTTTTTAATTCCTTTTCAGGGATGCAGGATTTGGTGCACCTTCCAGACTGAATCACCCCAACCAAGTGGTCATTTTGCTAACCTCCTTATTTTGGTTTCACTTCACCTACAGATACTCTCCAGCAATAATGCTCCTTTGTGTCCTTGGCTGATGCCACTCATGCCAACAAGCACGAGTTCAGCCCCAGGAGCTGTAGGCACACAGTCAATTATCATTATTGGTTTTTATATATGTATATATATATATATATATATATATATATAAATTCTCCCAGAGCAAGAGTGTTTCTCCAGCTTGCCTTCAAATAGCAGCTCAAAATCCTCTCCAGCCCCAAGTAAGAAAGAGTTATGTCTGGAATATTTCACTCCAGCTTTGAGAGAACAACTCTGTGTATTCCTCAGTGTGTGAGCGCTGGATGAATGGCAACAGCAGTTCAAACTGTTTATTCCTTTCTTAGCAATAATGTTTAGGTTCATGAAAGCCTTCCAAGATATATAGAATTCCTCATGCTGAGTAAGGGCTCCTTCACTTATTGCTGCTGCTACACACTATGGACCATTCTTATTATACCTCCCTCCCCGTTCATACCACTATAGTTAGGGGACTCTCAATGTTGTCATTATAAGCCCCTTATTTTTCAGGGTGTATAATTCAGCTGTAAAAAATTTGCCCTGGGCTGAAACTTGGCACATGAAGGCCAGAGAGAGGATTTTTGTGTTGATTATTTTTTTAAAGCAAGTTTTTAAAATAAAATAAAATAAAATAAAATCCGTTCAGCCATATTATGTTGTAAAAAGTGCAGGAAAAAATAGAAGTTAGTGGTTTCAGATGCTTTTTTTCAGGCCTCTCCTGTGTAACTCAAAGCCAGCTTTGTTTTTTAAACTGAAATTTTCCAGGCTGTTAGTCCATAATGTGAACTTGTGCCTTTCAGGTTTCTCTTTAAACATAGGCACACACGAAAAGAAGAGCTGAGCTATTTCAATTAGGAATGGAGGGCTGCTGTAATTTATTTTATGTACACTTTTTCACAAGGATTTTAGTATTTTTCTCCTTCTGGAAGGCACATGGGTGCACACCACCTGAATAAGCGCTGGGGTGAGCCCCTCTGCCCCTGCCTGCTGGTGTCTGCACCCCTTTGCTGTGGGTCTGCTCGTTCCCCAGAGAGTGCTGAGCTGCGTGCCCGTTTTTGAATCCACGGTCTTCCCCACACTGAATAAACGTTAAGGCAGGACTGGGCTTCCCAACGGGTGGTTTCCTAAGAGCTCAAGCAGGTCTAAAATGTAGTCTGAAAGAGCTGGCATGTTTGGATTTAACCTTCAGGTCTTTTGGATCCCAGTCCGTTGTCTTGGCCACAGATCCATCATCCTGCTGCTGAGGTGGGTTGGATGATATTTGATTTAAATCCTGGTTGGCAAGGCCCACGAATGTGAAGGTTTCAAGCCTGTTGACTCTTGAGGAAACTGTGGCCAGGAGTTCAGATCCTGTATTAAATCACAAGTTAAAATGCATTGGGTGGCCGGTGCCTACCCTCTAGTTTAACGCTTACAAACCACAGCATGATGGCAGCAGGGCTAGGGCAGGCCTAGAAATGGAGAAAGGCTATGCCGAGGCAGAATTGCCTGCAAACAATTCATGCCTGTACAGGACCAACATATCAAGCATTCTTAGATGTTCAGTTTCCCTGGTATTTTTTTTTCCTAATGAAAGAAAAGTCTCTAAGATATAGAAGACATGAGGAGAACTAGTCTTTATTTCATTAAAACCAAAACTGAAGAATTTTCTTGCTTCCTTTCCATTTCTAGAAAATACATGCATTTCTGAAAGAAAAAGAAACACACACACACACACAGAGCAGTTTATTAATTTTAATTTTATTTCATTGGCAAGTTTTCATATTGATGGTATACTCCTGGCTTTTATACATTTAGAGTAATTATTATTAGTAGAAGTCTTTTGTAGAAGATCTGTATGAGAAAAAAGATCAAAATACAGTAATACGGACCCAGTAGCCAAAGGTGAAGGTATGAAATGGTACAACACTACCTCTCCAAGTGACACCACCAGATTTTCCTCTTGACTGTAAAGTACCTGTTGGTGGGTGAATGAGTGGAGCAGGACCAGGTGGCAGACACCAGAGAGCAGCCTACAAAGTAAGTTATAAGTTAAAGTTATATAATAACCCCCAAGTTATTCATGCCCTTATTCTGCATATCTTCTGCAGGGTGCAGCATTAGAACAGGGACTCACCAGCAGTGGGGGCCATGAAGGGCTGACGTCTAGTAAACCTTCAGTGGGCACACGAAGGGTTGTTCACTGGGACACTATTTTAGCAAATTTCTGTTTATCTAAGGAAAAAAGAAGTGCACTATTGCTTTACCTGACTCTGTTTATCTGACATTAGGATTTCCCACCTCTCCAAAGAAGGCAGTCCTCTCTACTGCTTCAGTAGCTCTGAGATCAAGATGCAAGTTGAACTATCGTTTCTTTTTCCACAGCTGGAGAAACTTGGGTGACTTGCCCAGAGGCAGAAAAAGACTGAATAGAAGCACTTGGTAGATAACTTATCTTCAGTTCGTGCGTATGTAGAGGGGGTGGGGAGGAATTGTTCGTGGTTGCCTTTTAACATGTTACGATCCCGCAGCCAGGCTCTGATGGCTCCCATCAAAGCTCTGTGTGTTACCACGAGTTTGGGGTTTCCAAGCCAGACGTGACCGTGAAGTTCCACAGGGTGGAAAGTGGTTGTTCCTAACCTTCACCTCACCTGCTGGCACGGCCTGCACGTGGGGTTTTCTGTTCGTGCTGGGTGGCCACGGGATGACAAGCCTGGACACATCAGCTCCGCAATTTTTCAGGGTGGAATTTTTCGACATTCCCCGAGTTTGAATTTGCACGTTTGGATTTCTTTTAGCCAATTAATGCTGGCTCCAGGCTGTTTTTTTTTTTTTTTTTTTTTTTTTTCTTGGTTAATTCTGTGCTCCTGCTAGGGTCTTGCAGGCAGGGAATACCACACACACAGGCATGGGTTCCTCCTCAACCCCCATGTTGCAGCCACCATTCCTGCAGACAAGGAAGCTGAAATGAAGCTGCCTAGAAAGCCTGTCATCACGGCTCGCTAACCAGCTGGAAGCTGTCCCGCTGAGCAAGGGGAAGAGCCACCCCTCAAAGCGAGTGGGAGCCCAGCCCCGGCCCCAGCCTGGCCTTGCGGGCGAAGCGAGCCCGCGGGGAGGACCTGGAGGTTGTTCTTGGTGTGTGACGGTGCTCAGAACGCAAGCCATAACAGCAGCACTTTGAAAACAGAAAAGAAACCAAAGTGTCTAATATTGGGTCAAGCCAACATCTATAAATCAACGTCTGTGAATTTATAAACTGTTCGTAAATTTAAGTGCTTTTTGGAGAGCTGTTTGTTATTATGTCAGGGCTGGGAAGGGGGGTGAGGGAAAGTACTTATATTCACTCACTGTCTCCCGCTCTGGACTTGCTCTTACATTGTTGGAGCGAGCAGGAAGGAACAGAAGTTGTTTGAGCAAGGGGAGGTGTTCAGGGGACGCCGCTGCTGTGCCCCAGATCATTCAGTACAAGATGAGCAGAAAAGATGAACCAGATTGAAGCCACGTTTCTGTCTCTCAAGTTCCCCATCTGTCCTTTGGCTGCTTTAGCCCTCCACCAGCTAACACAGCTTTAACACAGCCAGGGAGAGCTGAGGCAAGGAGGGCCTCAGCCACTACCGCCCTCTTCCCTGTGTGTGTGGAGGGAGTAGAGGTGCAAAATCATCTCACCAGCTCTGCAGCCCCTCTCCCGAAGATGCTGCAAGACACTTCAGCCGTCCCAATGACTCTTCCTGCAGCATGCCTCTCTTCAAGGCATGTTGTAAAGCACCGTGGTCGATGGGGAATGAGATGCCATTGTTAATGGAAACTCATAAACAGTTTTGAAGGGGAAGAAAAAATGAAAAACTTTCCGCTATTTTGCTCCACCCCTCGCTGAAGCTTTTCCTGAGGTTCCACTATATTTGGATAACTTTTCCTCCCACCTCTATTCATTTTTGTTCCTTTCACCACCTGCTGTTTCCACAGCCGGGATAGGGCACAGAAATGTCCTGAACGGAGTTGCCTCAGCCTGGCTGGAAGCAGGAAGTATTGGAAGGCCTAAGAGGGTGTGAAAAGTTTTGGAGGTTACGTTCACAAAACAAGACATTGTTCTGGTATGGTGCTGCTCATTCAAGTATCTCAACACTTTGCACGCATGAATGAGTTAAGCCTTATAAAACACCTGTAGGGAAATGGTATCCTCCATTTTATAGGTGATGAAATGGAAGTACTGAGGGAGCTGAGGCCAGGTGTCAAACCTGAATGCTTCCAGTTAAGCTTTTAAATCCAAAACAAGGCCTTGAAATAAGCACTTGGAATCCACCAGGTCACACTGATATGAAGGGAACGGCTGTGTGATTACCACTTTCCAAACCCATGCTCCCTATTGAGTAAACTGTTTCTGAAAACTTTGGTCTGGGCTCTTAGATCAAAGCTGTAGAGCCAGTGGAGGCAAGCACCGGACCCAATACGGATGAATGCTAACATCCAGGTGTGTGTTTGAATGCCCTCCAAACCATGTGAGCCTCTTTAGCGAAATAAAAATCCGCCTGGAAGCCCACCTTACTTCTGAACTGCATAAAAATACCCTGGGAAAAGCCGCCTTCCTGGAACCCTGAAGCTCATGGATAGGCAGAGTATACATCAGTGTAGTTTCAGAAGACCAGGGGAAATTAATGAAAACATTTTCAGAACTCTAAAAAATGGTTTTGGCACCAGTTAAGTGGCCCTGGGCAAAGATTTGAGGTTAGTTATCTACTTCACTTGAACATGAGTTGAGTTGAAGATCTTTATTTCTGTATTTCATGTCCTGAGATGACCTCCTTGATTTCTGAGATATTCCAAAGCGTAACAACTTTTCCTGCTCTTGCATGTTGCAGGTAGAACTTGCCATTGCCTGTTTGCCAGTGTTTACAATGTTTCTTCATGTTATACTGATAGTGTGATCTGGTAAATCGAATTCATTTCTGTAGGGCATGTTGTCAGCCTCTCTAAGAAAACTAGCTGTCTCTGTATGAAGGGACTAATCCATTCCAAGGAATTAAAGGTTTTACATATTGTCATATTTATGGTGACTCTCTTAGCTCTTTTGAGAGCCTGCCAGGCAAGGTTTTATGTAATGAATCAAATGTGGATTGGGCACCCTATCCAAGCACACTGCTTGCAGGCTCAGGTAGATGTTTCTCCCTCCGTGGTATACAACATTTGTGATTCTGGTTTCAAGGTTTTAAGACATGTCTTTTCCCCATAAGAAGCAACATGAAGAGCAGCTCTGATCATTCTGAAGTGCCCTCAAAAGAGTTTACATTTACTTCTGAAGAGGTTTGTGAGGGTCTAGTGGCACAACGTTGTAGGGAAGAGGTATTTCATGAAATACCACCTCTGCTTACTTTCATCTGTCTGTAATTCCTGTCACTGTGAAGTCAGCAATACATTATATATAGTAAATTTATCAGCACTTGCAGCCCTACTTTGGGTCCCAGTTCCTATCCCTAGCACTCCCGGGGCAGTACACCATTGGGTAACCCAATGTTTTTTCTTTTCTTTGGGGTGGGAGTACCCAAGGTTACTCATACAGATATATATCTTCAAATTCTAAGGCATTGTGATTACTCTCAGTTGTGATTACTCACAGTTTTCTCTCTCAAAAGCAGAGAACTTAGTGTAGAGAGATTTAAATATATATATATATATTTTTTTTTTTTTGTAGAACCTGTCTTTATCATGCTGTGATAGGGAAGACAATAGCTAAGGAATCCATACACACAATATGCACTCAGAGGTCTTTGATGAAATGATACCGGTGGGGACCTACACAGTGTACTGGCTTGCCAATGTTAAATGGAGTCCAGATGAGATGAACAGGGTGGTTCACTCAGCTTGGAGCATGCTGTAGATGTGGTTGCTTTTCCAGAGCCATATCTTTTCTTAACCAGGAAAACAAAAACAAAAATAGTTAAAAAAAAGCACTATTGTTTTTTAAATATCAAAGGAGAAAAAAGGGAAAACTGGCATGGTTATCTGACTTATGACACTCTGAAGACACTAGGACCATGTCTCCATGCACTTCAAGATGCAGAAGCAAATTTTCTGCATACCTTCTAAAGGAAGGCAGCCTGCAGAGGAAAGGCAGTGCTGCAGTCAGGTTAGGATTAGGCCTTCCTGATAGACTCAGAATAGACTTTGCTGCTGAGTTAACTAGTAACACATGACAGAGCTTGAATTTTCGTGGAAAAGCTTCTCAGAAACTAAGTAGGAGGCAGCTCAAGGCAAAGTCAGGGTGACAGCTATTTGCAGGGATTGCCTTCTGACAGCATTGTCTGGTGAACCTATCCAAAGCACTTAAAATGAGTGAAAAAGTAAAAATATAAAATAAAAAAAGCATCAAACTCCTGGCTCCAAAGTGCAATTCTGCGTAGTCCCGTTGCTAGACACACTTGGTCCCAACTTCCGCTGGAATAAAAGGTGAGTCAAAGAAAAATGGTGTCCAGAAGTTCAGAGCAACCCAGACAGCCCTAACCACATGACAGGCCCAGAGGGAAGTTTTAAACCACCCACACAACAGCTTGCACAGCTTGCCAAAAAGTCAGATCCTTCGGCTGGGGAAAAATAGCTTGCATCTGGATTCCGTGTTTGAAGCCCGTGGTAGAGGAAGAAGAGAATGAGGAGGAGGAGTGGGAAATGTGTTCTGCACAGACCAGATTGCAGTTTGATTTGAAGCATAAAAGGAAGGAGTTTATTATTCTAATAGTAATAAGTCATTTCTCCCTGTAAGCGTAGTACAACCTTCTACGAGTGGTAGATCAGCCAAGAACAGAATTAGGGCCATTCCTACCATGGTTTCAGTCCAGCCTGCCTTTGTTTATTTTAAAAATAAAATACAGCTCAGTGTTTATTTGAATGGGTAGAAAATAGAAAGAGAAGTTCAATAGCTCCTAATCATGCGGGATAAAAGTGAATCCTTGGCAGCCGAACCCAACATGAAGGGGCTGGCTGTGGAACAAGCCAGTGTGCTTGGATTGATGGTCAGGTACCTGCATTTTGGAGAGGTAAAACTGACCAAAAACTAAGGTATTGTCTCACAAGCAAGAGGACTAAAGTGTTGCTCTTATTTGTGGCACTGACATAGTGTATGACCCTGAGTAAGTCGTGTCTCTCCATCTTGTTTTTGTCTATATGTTAGAGGTTGGGAGTGATGCCTACCTTTGCAAAGTTCTTGGGGACAACAAGGTATCCACATTGCTGGGTCTAGCTGTGACTTGGCCACAGGGGCTAAATCTGGACTATCTGGAAAATCAAATGGTGTCAAGGCTTGATCTGGGCACTGGGACTTAGCTGTTTGTGCCAATAAATTGTTAGAATTGTCCCTGGAAAACATTTGGCCCAGAACAAAAGTGCTGTCAGCGATTTCCAGCCATGCTCAAGGATTTAGCCCAGGCCAGGGACTGTTCTCCATAGACATTTTGGATATGGTCACCTTGTTTGGGAGAACTTAGGATGTTGAGAGCAAAGGCATGGCAACATTGCCCCAGTTGGTCTCAGTGGTGGGGAATGGGCCTTGGCCTTGTTTAGTTATCAGAGCCAGTGTAGCCAAATTGCCCATGAAGTGCTTAGAAAGAGGCAGACTTGGGTTATTTCCTGGTGGGCTGAGCTGCAGCATGCCTGTGGCTGTGGAGGAAGTGCTTAGGCTTGTCCTGGAGTGCAGAGCTACAGCATGAACTTATCCAGAAAATTGGCCTATGCCACTTCTTATACATTGATAGTGTGTCACATAGGCTGGCGCACATGTAGGCTTGTTGGCACCACCAGAGCCTGTGGAGATGCAAGGCAAAATGAGCTTTTTCACCCTTTTCTCTGTACCTGTCCCGTGCTCACATAAGACAAAACAGAGCCAGGGCTTTGGGCACCAGATGACAGTGCTGTGGGAGGAAGATGCGTGGTGGAGCAGAGGATGAGGCGTTCTGCTTGCGGCTTCATCATCAGCTCCCTCTGACCTCAGGCAAATTGCTTAACCTCATTGCTTCCATTTCCCTTGCTGCCACATGGGGATAATAATACCATCACAGGATGGTTGTGAGCATTAATTAGCATATGTAGAGCACTTTGAAGATGAAAAGCTTTTAATGACTGCTGGGGATTATTAAAGCCGTTCACGTTCAGTAAGTGTTATTAAAAAGAAACCAAATCTGAATGCTCTGCACTGAACCTCATCAGATCCTGGGGCTTGAATACTGGTGGAAGGACGCCTATACCACACGATGTAATTCCTCGGTAAATTGCCCAGGGGCTGAATTTATCACTGGAAACCGCAACCCTGAGAGCTAGCCAGGAGAACTGAGCATCATCTGCTGTGACTCACTCCACGTTCCCAAAGGGAAAAATGGCCATGGCATGACTGCCTTTGGGCTGAGCCGTGCATGCTTTCTAGAGCTCCTGGACTCACTTGAGTAGATTGGGGGTCATCTGGGGGCTGTTTAAAGGAGGAGTTTCTGTTCCTCTTGGAGACAACCAAGAAGCACTCAGGTGCAACTCAGATGCTAAGGTGTAGGAATCAGTCCAGGGTGGTGCAGATGAGGACGGTAGTACTGCGAACAAGTTTCATGGAGTTGCCTAGCAAAAGTGAAAACCTGTGAGAGGCCAAGAAAAAAAGCAAGCAGAGGGATTTCATATAAATATGTGGTAAAATACTGAAACACAGACAAACATATGTTAATCAAATGGGAAAGAAAAAAAAAATCATTTCAATCTTCCTATGCTTGTCTTTACAGATGAGATGGAGTATCTGAAAGGCTGTCTTTTGCTTTTGATCTAATTTTTTCTTGGGACAACTGCTGTGCATGAGGAGTGGTGCTTGTATTGTAAGGGCTTGTAGTGGGGAATGTGCAGGTCTGAGTGCTGTGGATTTGCAGTGTGATTACAGAGGCAATGCATAACTCAACCCTGCCTCAGTTTCCTCTTATGCCCAAAGAATTTACAACATACCTCAGGCTTGCACTGCCCTCGACTTTCTGGTGTGTCCAAGTGCTTCTATGCGGCTTGTGGGCGTTGCCAAGAAAAGCTTCTCTCTTCTGCAAGCTTAATCATTAAGGACAAGATGTTGACATCCCATAGTGACTCAAGGTAGCACCAGGATTTAATTCCACTAGGACTTTGGCCAGAAGCTTTCCTCACAGATTGTCTGTGAGAAGAAGTTGATGACAATTTGGCCAGTTGTCATGGTTTTTCTTAATCTCAGGTGCAAAGAGATTATTATTATATGAGGCTGTGGATGCCCCAATCCTGGAAGTGTTTAAGAGAAACTTGGCCTGGTGGGAGTTGTCCCTGCCCATGGCAGGGGGGTTGGGATTAGATGATCTTTAAGGTCCCTTCCAACCCAAACCACTCTGTGATTCTATGGTTATTATTAATATTATCATCATAATTATTACTACCATTATTATTATTATTACTGTGGCTATTACAGCACTCTGCTAAGTCTCCTGACTAATTAACAAAATCATTTTATTGCAAAAAATAGGAGACACAGCATTGCTTGCATGCGCACTTCACAGACCTATTTCATGAAATCATTTAATTTTAAAGTCGTATTAATTGCCATTTATAGCTAATAATAGGAATAAGTAATTATAAACATTGCACTTTTTTTTTTTTTTCCCATCTCCTGGTTTTCACACTGGATCTCATGGCTTTTCATGTGGTTCTACAAGCTCTACAAGACAGATTGGTACTGGCACCCACCTCACAGACAGGGGTGCTGAGGCACAGAGCTGTAGGACTTGCAGAGCTCACCATCAGCACCCAGCTTGCGAGTAATGTCCATGCACAAATAAGCTCTGGTGCTTATTCTATTTTGCTACACTTAGAGAATGCTACCAGATACCCTAGCACAAACCATTACTTGGGAAAGCACTCTGCAGTTTAGCCAGCACTTCAGGCTTCCAGAAGCTGTAACAAACGTACCGAGCAGACATCCCTCAAACTGAAAATTATGCCATAGTCAAGAAAAGATCAAATTACATTTAATATGGTCAGGAGACATCCTAGAGGTAATCTCAGAATTCAGGTGTGTTTTTCTGCTTTGAACTGAAAATGGAGGAGGGTCACTGCTATGCTGTTGCATGGAGAGATGGTCTGTCTCTTTGGCAGGGTTTTTTCAACATCTGTGGACAAACACGTGTATTCTAATGCACATCTCTTAAATTCAGTTTGGTTCCTCAAGTGGCTTATTCTCCATTGCTCAGCTTCATTCCATCCCTCTTAAACAGACCATTTTTCCTAAGATCCAAATTATCCCTTGAAAGTATCTCTTGTTTGTTTGTTTGTGTGTTTGTGATGATGCAGGTAACCTTGGATTCATACCTCCAGCACAGACATCACAGTTTAATGCCATCTGAGTTGTGGGATTAATATGTTCCTTCTGTCTCCCTGGTCTCTTTCCTCATAGCCACGGGCATGGGCACAGATCCCATTGAAGCCAGCTGCATATATATGGAAAATGGATTAAAGACCTGTTGGGCTGTCCTCAGGTGTCTCCTTCACCCATACTTGGTTCTCCATGTGGTGGGAACCACCCACCTTCTTAAACATGCTATTGTCCAACTGCCCTTTGAAGCCTGTCCATGCCATGCCAGCTGCTCCTGGGACACGTCTCCTGCTGGCATTTCATCTCATGGCATGAGTGCACTCAGTCCTGGGGACACCAGGAAACTAAGCGAGATGCTCACATCTGCCTTCACAGTGGGGCAAGGATGACAGCTCATGGCTGACTGTGAAGAGGAGGAGGCTTGGAATATCTACTGGTGCAGAAGGTGCCTCTCCCTTGCTTTTCTCAGTCCTCAGAGGAGTATGAAGGAGGGCGGGACTTGGGCAGCAGCTCTGAACAAGAGATGGGCTACTGCTTCTCCTTGTGCAGTCACTCTCAGGGCACACAGGGTCTGAATCCCCCTCCTCTTTCTGCTAGCAACCAGGGTGTTTTCTGCTACTTGCAGAGACTATGACACAGTTTGTGGGAACAAACATGACAAACATGACAAACTGTGACACAGTTTGTGTGTCATGTGTTCCCCTCTTTTCTTCACTCTTTTGGTGTTTGTTTTTGTTTGTTTGTTTGTTTGTGTTTTTTTTTTCCTATCCTACCTGATGTTGACTTCCTCTGAATCTCGGTGCTCATCCATAGGAAGGAGGTATACTACACTGAGGACTGTTATTTTCAGCAGCTGAGCTGCAGAGCAAGGAAAAGTGGCCAGAGAAAGTGGAGCTAGGCTGGTGTTAAAATAAATGGGCTCGATTCTGAACTCACACTGGTTTTACACTACTGTAATGAAACTCACTTGAATGGAGCGATCTTCCTGATCTATAATGATGTCAGTGAGAAAAAAAAACTAACAGACTTTAATTTAATCCCAGGCTTTGGCAAGAACGTTCATCTGCCTTTAATGAATGGAGGTCCTTTTCGTTAGGCTCTCAAATACCCCAGTGACGGGTGCCAGTATAAAACCCTAGATAGGCAGACGTTTATGTAATGGCAGCAGGCACTGTGCTTTAGAGTGATGGAAAAGGCATTTTAATCATGGTATTAGGCTAGATTCCACAAGACAGTATGGAAGGCATCAAGATGCGAATGCCATAACAATCTGGAGTGTGTTACCACCGCATTGATCTAATATTGTGATGTAGTAATAGTAATTTCAGGGATATCTTGCAAAAATGCACTCTGAGTTACAATGGAAAAAAAAGGAGGGGGGGGGGGGAGAAGAAAGGAAAAGTTAAAGCCTAGTAACTTTAAAAGTTAAAGCTGCAAACATGGATTTGTCTTCTTCACTCCTAGCTTGAATCTCTGCCCTCTTGTTCCATGCTGTTAACCAAGAGCGATACCTGGAAATTTCTTGGAAAAGCTAGGAAGGAAGAGCTGAGCTGCCTTCTCTAGTCATTCATTTATACGAAAAACTTAAAAAACTTGGCTTGGGCAAAGACAAAGCCAATGGAAAGTCGTCCCCCCTCCCCATTTCTGAGCAGCTGGAGAAATGGTGATTGTAGAGGGGTTAATGAAAGGCACTGTCTGCACTCAGCTCTTATCTCGGGAATGTACAAGCAGCAAGTCTGCTCCAGTCAGCACTGATCTACACAGAGGTAGAAACATTTCACTACCATATATTCACTAATTTATAATGTTGATATTGCCAACAGACCTTTGAAACCTGCCTGTCTGTGTACTTTGGAAGGTTTGTTCCTACATATGATGCCTGTACCCATAATAAATCTCATCTCTGTATGCATTATACATGTTTTGCATAATAAAGCTGGTTTGCCACCTTGTTCTGGAGAGCCAGTACCATGCACCGTGTTGCCCTTGTGGGCAGCCTGAGGGAAGCTGAGTTTGGTTTGCACATTGATCCCATTTGCCTTTGTAGCAGAGGACATCATGGCATTTTGACAAGACTGTGAATGGGTCTGCCTGATACCACCATTGCAAGGGCAGCTGGGGGAAATACAAAATGCACAAAAAAAAAAAATGCAAAGCATGTTCATTTGCATCTACAGAGATCCCAATGCTGGCCATGAAGACGCCCTGCAGGACTGGAGAGTATCCCCAGCAGGTTAACACGGCCTTGGGCCATCCCTTTGGCTGCTTTCCTGCAGGTGTACCTAATGAGATCAAAGAGCTTTTAGAAGACAGGGCTGCTGATGAAGTAGGCAGTGTGTGTTGCTGTAATGTTACAGGAACATTGCCTGGATTCACAGTCCAAACAGATACAGCCCAGTGAAACCTTTCCTGTGGGTAGGGTCCTTGGGCTGATTCTCCTGCCATTTGAGCACTGATGTTGCCCATCATGGCCATGAAGAGTTTTCATTCTGATCTAGATGGACTAATAGGATGTTATGTACACATGCCAAGTTATTCACACCCTCATCGATAACAGACCATGCACAATCCAATGTTTAAATGCAGGGCCTTGTGTGTGCCTATAACTTCACAACATCTGTATCATTTTCTGAAAGTGGTTAATTTACGTATCTGCTGTCCTTTTTTGTCCTTATTACTGCGCAGCTCAAGCAGAGTGGCTGAGTTGAAGTTTTTAGGAAGGTGGGGTTCTTCATTTCTTTTCAACTTGCATGGAAGAAATAGCTATTAGTGAAATAGCTATTAGTGAAAAGCAAAAGTGTTGTTTAAGAGAGCAGAAAGACTGCTTATTTGTTTAGAGAAAGAAATCAAACTTAGGGACACAGACAACAGTCTAAGCTTGCCTTCTATGAAGTTAGTTTTAAGTAAAGTTATGCTCAGGCTGAAAATACTAAATCTAGTTTTAGTTCCTGATCATCCCTGAAGCTCAAGGCTCAGCTTTGGTTCCATTTCTTGTTTGGGCCACTCTGATTTGGAATGTGATTGTCAACTCATTTAGAACCTGCTGGCTGTCAAACCAACCTCCCCTGTGCTGAGCTGTTCAGAAAGAGCTGCAGCAAATGGGAAATGGGATCACATATTTACGCACAGTGAAACGTACAGAAAGTGACAAACACCGTTTTGAATATCATATTTTAAAAACACAAAAACGGTGAAAATGAGAACAATGCTGTCTCCTCCTCCCCCCCTACCCCCCCCTTTTTTTTTTTTTAAGCTGTCCAAAAGAGAATGTTTGAAATAGCTTAAAAGATACAAGATACGATATTTCTAACCATCTTGGCGCCTTGCAGGATGCTGTGAGCTCTGAAGCGATGTTGCCACCTTGTGGAACAGAAATCAACAAAGTTCATTAAAAAAAAAAAATACTCCTACCTTTTAGTCCTCACACTTTGTGTTAAATTAGAAATAAAAGCCTGGGTGCTGGGAGGGAGGCAGCACCCAGCCTGGCCCATGTGCTGAGGATGTGCTGGGAAGGAGCGTTCATGCCCCCATCACTCATTCTCAAAATTAAGTATATCTTAACAGTTAAGTATTCCTTCTTTTTATTTCCCATCCCCTATACCCAAGGCACATTTTTTTTTCCTGAGAGGCTGGTGCCAGTAAACCCTCCTTTTTTTTGTTGTTGTTGTTGTAAAAGGCCACAGATTATTGCCCTGTAAAGAGCAACAGGAAGATCACCTAGAATTTGTGGACTTTGGTTCCGCAGTCCTTGCATAAGCAAAGCTTCCACTGAGTTAGGGCAGACTTTTGTCTGGTTTCTTAAGCCACGCTTCTCCATGAGATGCATAAAAGAAACCTTCAAAACCTGTGGGTACATGCCCAGCTTGTGTGGGCCAATGTTTTGGAGAACACACATTACTTGTATGCTCAGGAAATCAAAACTGGGCACAGGGAAACGATCACTTTAGCTTTCAAAAAGACTGACTGCCCGACACGGAATTTGCAGTATTTAATTTCAGCTTGGAGCTACATGACAGAGAGATCGGACTGCATTCGGCAGGAGGATGCAAACCAGTATCACTGACCACGGCTGCCGAATCAGGCACGCTCCCGCTGGCTGAAGAGCAAAACCTGAAATCCTGACACATTCTCCTTCTTTCTTTTAGTAGTATTCAGGGGTAACCTGCAGAGAAGGAAATCTAAGGGAGATGCTCAGAAAAGGTTCACAGTGTGGAGGGATGACCCTTCCTATTCTGGTGAGTTTTTACTTTCCTGAGCTCCTCCGTCTCCACAGGCCAAAGATTTTGTATTTATCTGAGGCCCTAAACACCCATAAATGATGATTACCAGGGCTTTCTTTTTTTATTATTTAAAAAAAAAAAAAACACTCATTTTTGTCAAAATGGAAGTGTTCATGTCGAATCTGTGTTTATTAAAAAATGGGGGATTGGAGTTTCAACATGTACCCAAATGCTGGGAGTTTCCTGCACTTCATCATTTCTATTTTTTTTCCCCTTTTAATTTATCTTGTTCTTGCTACTTTTTGCAAAGGCAAAATAAAGTGGAATAGAAAATAAAAATTATATAATAAATTAAAAATATAATTAAATTAAATTAAACAGAAGAGGGATGCAAGAATGTAGAAAAGAGAAAAAAAAAAAGAAAAAAAAAGGAAATAACAGTAATAGCACATAAAACTTTAACTCTTCCCTACCATTAATGTAAAAAGAAAAAAATTATTAAAGGCTTTTTTTTTTTTTTTTAAATGAAAACTCTTCACAGTTCCATTTCTGGTCAGCACTATTTATAAGCAATCGCCGCTGAATCGCTCAGCCTCTGGCAACGGTGGAATCCGACCCGCGGTGGGTAAACAGCAACTCCCCTCGTACAATGTGAAAAACAAACTTCCATTTACAAAATATGTTTACCCCACTGTGTGCTTGGGCATGAATGCTACCTTCTTTTTTGTTTTCAGGGCTGTATTTCCCTCCGAAGAGTCCTGGAGAGCCCTACGAGTGCCAGTGCTTCCCAGCGTACGTGCTCGCACACATGCACACACAAACACGGGACACGCTTCAGCAGCTTATAAAACCAAACCCATCCCAAGGACGAAGGTCCAGGCAGCGTGGCATTCCTGCTTTGTGCATCCCTTGAATAAAGTCCAGTTCTTCCAGGAAGGGAGGCGGAAGAAAGAACATTTACTTTCGATGCTATATGATTTTTATGGGCCCCTCTATTTTAGATCATAGAGAAACAAATTTGTCTCCAGAACCTTCCTTGAAAGACGTGGATTCACAGAAAGTTTGACCTGGAGAATTGTTTAATAGTAAAGATAATTTCTTGTAAGGTCATATTTTATCTGGAACCGAGTCAATGCCTATAAAAACGCTATGTTGAACTGACAAAATAATTCTTGGATTTTTTTCTGCTGTATTTCTTGCAGAAAGGCAATTTCTGTTTGCAAAGGCAGATGTAATTCCTGGTAACTCCAGTGCCAAAGTAATGAAGGGCACAGTAGGCAGTTTCTTGGTCAGTAGAATACATTTGTTTTATAAATCATGCTGGAGAGTGAAGAGAAATTCACAATGTCTGAAGATCAGTGTAAGCTGGCCTGGAAGGAGAACTTGTGCCTTGTGTCATGTCCTCCCCAGCAGGTGCAATGGTGCAAAGGGGTCACTGTGGTTTTACCACCCTAAATCTGTGGTGTTACTGGGAGCTGCTTGAACCCCAACCTCAGCCCTGTAACTGTTAATGTCCCCGAGTCTGAGCAGTGATTGCTGAGTTTTTGTGTCTTCCCTTTCTCCCTCCCATCCCAGATGAATCCTTCATTGGAAAACAAGACAATCCCTTTCTGAGCAAATGACTAAAACCAGTGGAGTCTGGGCTTTCAGGTTTTTCCTTCGGACCAGTGAAGTGTAAGGAATTAAGAACACCACCTACCACTAGACGAGGAAAATTTCAATCACCAAAATGAAATAAAACAGAAGCTGGGCAAAGCTGTTTTTAATGAAGACCATTACAGGGAGAGGTGGTGTTTTCCTTCCCTCTGTGTGTGCGCGTGTGTGTGTGCGCACATCAAACCCTTTTCTACCCAGTCACAATCAGGGAGCTGAAAAATCTGTCTTTAATTGGGAATGTTGTAAAAATAATCACATAGAAGACTAAACTAGCATTAAAATGTGGATTCTTGACTTGTTGCCTTGGCGTGGAACATCTTTCTATTGAACTGCTTATAAACCAGTCAACTACGAGTCAAAATTTCTTCAAGAAGATGTCTTTTCTTGTTATGGTTATTTTACTTCAGAGGGCGTTTCCTGGCTTTGCCAGAGAAAGGAGATGATGGGGAATGTTTGCTCTGTCTTAAAAGACGTCTTTGTTTTTAATTATCCTTGCTGCAGAATACAGTGAGATCTTTCTGCTTCCATTTTTTTCTAGCTCAGATAAAATTCTTGGCATTTCAGCATTTTTTTTTCTCCTCGCAGCTTTTTCCCATTTGAACTGTTATTTATTACTTCTTTACTACCTTTCACGCAGTTAAATGAATCTCGACGCTTAATGGTGAAAACACCCCAAAGGAATTTAATTTTATTTTAAGGGTAACATCGCCCTCATGAACAATCTACTTCCAAACAATGAGAAATTGTTCCTCCAGTCCCACCTACCCTCCTCCTTCTTCCCTGACTCTTCTGTTGAGTTTCAATCCCGCTAGGGGAAAAGGGGTATTTTGTTAGTTTGAAATCGGATTGCTGTTGCCTTTTTAGTGCCTTTATAAATCCAGGAACATTAGCTGAAATGAAGTCTAGTGCAAAATGTTTCCTTTCTATGGGACCTAACGCATTGAAGGGTGCCAGTAGGTGGTCACTGTTCATAGACTTTAAAATGCAGATTAAGCCCAGCTGAACTGTGCCAAACCTTTTTCAACCCCGTTGAAGTCCAAAATAAATTCACACCTCCTCATTTCTGTCCTATTAATCAATCAATTCAAGAAACTGCAGTCTGTGGTGGGTATCAGTCAGAGACTTGTCTGTTCACTTGGGCTGATGCACAGAATAAATGTTTTCATATATTTTAAAATTAATTTTATTTCCTGTGTCTATATTTTTAATTTTGTTTTCTTTTGCAAGAATGCAACTGTAACTACCTGTTGTCAGGAAGACCATAAATTTCAAAGTTAAAATAACATTATATTCCAGTATTTGTTTTTCAGGGGAAAAAAAGTCAAAATAGCAATCTAAAAAAAATAAAGAGGAAACTGTGAACCCCGCTTGGTATAAATGTACAATAATAAGATTTATTTTTCATTTGGCTGTTTGAAACTTCTCTAAGTTTATGCCAACAAACATAGCTACAGTCCTAGAATGATCATAATCCATCCCCACCAAGTACAAAGAAGGGTTTCTCTTTTATGGAGACTTTACTTTCCAAAGTTAAATTGTTATGTGGGACAAGGGCTGCATTAGCTAGTATTAATGCCCACTGATTCTTTGCACTTTTATTCTTCAGGTTTCCAACAGCTTTGCAAAGAGCAATTAGATTATCATCACAGGAGCCCCATGGAAAAGGGAAGGAATGTTCTCTCCATTTTGTACCTTGAAACTGAGGCACAGAAAAATTTAAGCAAAGTCTGATGTTAGAGGAGTGGCAAAACAAGGAGTAATATGCAGATTGCTTCTTGCTCTAACCACATGAGAAAATTCTTCCCCATAAATTTATAATAATAACTGCCTTCATACCAAAACATCCAGGTGGATGGCAAAGGAACACCTCATAAGCTGGCATTTCCCTTGGCATTTGCTAGTTTGCATAAGTCCATAGAGTACATAAAGGAAAGACCAGCATTGCTTTTTGTGCCTGTCAGACACCAGTCCCCCGTGCCCCAAATATAGCAAAATTCATCATCAATCATCTCCCTCAAAAAGAAAATCACAAATGAAACAAATACATCAATATCAGTCCATTCAAGATGCTGCCAAAAGTGGATACATGCAATCATGTAAAAAAGTGGATACATGCAATCATGTAATCATCTTTCTGTTTTTTTTTTGTTTGTTTTGTTTTTTTTTGTCATTTCTGTTCCTAATAGTTACTAACAAGCATTTTATCTGACTTCATTCAGCATAGACCTGACTTTCAGAGAACTAGCCATAATGACTCAGTTATCATTTCTGATAAGCATTAACTTATACTCCATTATTGGATATAGTTCAGATCATGTTTTTCTATATGCTCCTAATCTTTTTGTTTATTCACATTGAAGTTCCTTTGTCACTTTATTATCTGGTTGCTCTTTTTCAGGAATACATTTCAGTTTTGATGATAGATATACCATTACTTGGTCAACCCTTTCCTAGATCATTTGTAAATAAATTGAACAATGCAAGTCTTAACTTTTCCCTCTTTTGGGTATCATGATTAAAGCCAGCTATTTATTTCAGTCCAGAAAGTTTTCAACTTTCAATAATTAATCTGTATCAAGATAATTTCTCTTGCATCATGAAAGATTAATTTTTCAAAAATATTTTGCTACGTGATTTTGCTGACATTTTTTGAAAAGTCCAAGGAGTCCAACTGGATTTCCATATTCCACATCCCCTTTTACTCTTTTAAAGAATTCTAATAAATTTATGACTCCTGAATTTCAAGAAATGTGATGCTGTCTTCCTTATTTCAAATTTATCTCTGCCTACTAATTCTACTATTTAATATAGTGTCTAACAACTTACATTAAAGAGGAGTTAAAATGTTATCTGGTGTTCCCAAGATGATACTAGGAGCTTTATAGAAAAAAATAAATAAATAAACAGCTGCAGCCTTCCTCTCACCTAGTACAGGCTCTTATTTAAGTGATAACTCACATACCACAGTTAGTGGGCTTACTGTTTTGTGAGTGCATTACTAAAGAACTTGTGAGTAAATGACATCTGATCTTGGGCCTTTCTTAACTGTGAAATGTTATTGGCTTGCTCTAAAATGTCTGCTAATAACACTTCCTATTGACACAGTTCTTGAGCTTGATCTGACACAGAGGAAAATTTTGTTGCAAGAACCTCTCACCTCTGCTCAAAAAAAAAAAAGAAAGAGTACTTAGCTTTTCTGTTATGGTTTTATCTTGCCTAAGAAGTCTTTTTTTTCCTTTGAATCAACTGTTACTTCTCTGAACTCTCCTGTTAGCTGGTTTACAAAGAAAAGTATTTGAAATTTTTTTATTGAGGCGCTTCTAATGGTTTTGGCATGAGGTTATTCATTTTCTTGGCCTGCTTTATTAATGTTTCATATTTAACTTAACACAGCATGTTCTTCTCTTTTTCCTTCCTTTACAAAATACTTCTGCCTTTTATAAAGAGAATAAAATTGGGGGGAATTTTACGAGGAACTTCATTGATCTGTCTCATAAATCATCATAATGTCTTGTCTGAAAGTTAAATATGACAGTCGTAGATACCTTTTCCTTTTTTTTTTCTTTTTCTTTTTTTTTTTTTATATAAATCATGAAAAAAAAACCTGTTAATATCAGAGTTGATTATCAGAGGATTTGGGGGGAAAAATATATTTTAGAAAGAATTAACTGACTGGAAAATACATCTTATTTCTGTCTTTGGAGAAGAACAAGGACAGAAGAGCACAACAAATAGGCAAAATATTGATGTAAGAAAACCACATTTTAGTCTTCTTAGATGAAATGAAAGACAGCTTTCCCATTCCATAACAGATTAAGAGGAAAAAAAAATCACCTTTGCAAAGGTTTTTTTTTTTTTCAAACTTTCTTTTCCTTTGAAAACTCAATTATCAAGGCTGACAAAAAATTCAGTGTCACTTCACTCTCCCAAAGCAAATAAAGAATAGGGGATTTAGGACTGCCCACACAGGTTGGAAACGACAGAGCACAGCCTATCGCATATGCCTTTTTTATGAATATGCAATAGCTTATCAAAGTCCCAACTGCTTTCAAAGCTCTACAGGAAGATGTAAGTTGCTAATTAAGAATCCCCAAGAGCAGCCATTAATCATTTAATGAGGCTTGATCTTGTTGAATTGAGTGAGTTTCCCGCGGTCTCTTTTAGTTACCTTTAGCTTATAACCGCAAAAGGTTTAGCATGGTGACCTAATTGCCACAGTAAGAGCTGAGCTTGGTACAACATGTCAAAGAATCACACTTACCAGCTCCGTTTGACCCTAGGGGAGAAAACTTCTCACTAAGATCTCCTGGAAATGCGAGTCTGAATTGCCTATAAGCCTTTCCTCTTCAAATGTAAAGCTGCACAATCACAGCTTAGCAGCTAGACATAAAGGAAATTGTGTGATGTAGAATGAGCATGCAAAAGAAATAACCTCCAGTGAAAATGAAGGGAGGTGGAGAAATATTTATTGTAAGGTACCAGCTAACACACTATGTACGGAGTTGGGACCTTCCTAGCTTTGAGCTTGCATAGCTAAAGCACAGACTCTTCACCATGTTTCCTCATCATTTTTCACATACAAGCCATCTATAAAACACATTCATCTCTTCATTATAAGGCCACTGGAGGCAGCTAGCTGCAAGTATAAAACCTGTAGTGAGGTCTGATGGGTGAGAGTTGCAGGACTTCTGCTTTGTTGACTATATTGCTAATGGAAGAGGCTGATAAAATGAGTGGCTAAAGGGGTCAGAGCTGTGTGTTGCAGGAGGTTGGTGTCCAACCTGTGGTAAACCTATGACAACATGTGGAAACCTCTGTGGAACAAGAAGGGCTAATCATGGCTGATGTACATGGCTACAACATTGCTCTGGTGTACTCCACTGCCTGGATGTAGAGGTGGACACAAATCCACAAGGAACCAGGGCTGGCCCGTGACCAGATGTTATGAGCAGATGCAAACTCAGATGGAGAAGATAGCACCTTGGACATTAAAAGTGAAGGGGAGAAAAATGAGTACCAAAAAGGGAACTGTTGGGCTAGGAGGGGGTTTAGCACTGGGGTGCCTTAAAGACCACTAAATGTGTCTTAATGGCCTACACACAGATGGGAGAAGGAGAAAGACACATCTGGTTTCTGATAGAAACTGCAGATCTGTCAGTGTAGAGGCAGTTTTGAACAACAACAAAAAAAAAATAGCTGGAAATATGTGACAGTACAAAATGCAGGATCACCTACTAATATGAGCTCTGCTGGAAACTCCAGACTTTCCTGTGGAGAAGGAAGGAGGAAGGAAGAGCAATATTAGCTCAGCTACTCATGGTTTGACTGACGCTCATCAACCTTTTGTAGCAAAGAGGAGAGATGAGATCTAAAGGCACATCTTGCAGATGTTGCCAGTAGCAGGTAAGGAAATAGAAAGTTCATTGAGTTATAAACATGGTGCTGGGCTTCATCTGGAACGCTGTACAGCTCTGCTCATGTATGGAAGGAAATAAGGTTTTTGTTTTATAATCTTTGCTCCTGTACTGTTGCAGTTCGTGTGACCATGTGGTGCTAAAGGAGCCAATGGGTTAGCTTTCAAAGCCATTCTTGCCTACCAGGAGTCAGTGTGAGAAAACCCTTCCACCTGAAGTCCAGACTCCAAGGACCAAATCTTCTGCTATTTGTCATTGCAGAGAGCCACTGATTTCAGTGGGGTGCCATCAATACCCATTAGCAAAGTGCCTGACCTGTGGTTTGACTGATGAATTGTTCGAGTTGTGTTGAAATGGTCAGGCAAAACAGTCAGGGAAGAAACTGAAAGGTTATTGGGGTGCAATAGGACCAGCAACCCAGTGATTTCCTACTCAGCAGTAATCATGATCATCAGGGTATTTTGTGGATGTGTGTGAGAAGAATGTAGTTGTTGTAATGTGTTATCAGCAAGAGTTGCTTCAGTCATGCTTGTGGTTGGGCTAGCGGACTGGTAGATGCTAATAATTCAAGTTATCCCTATTTAACCTTTGAAAGGCTTCTATTGTGGTAAAATTGAAATCTTTAGGAAGTGTTTGCACAAACTCAGCAAGAAGGGATGTTATCACTTCAAGTCTCTGTATAGATCACTTGCTAAAAATGCCTAATGCTTGGAGACATATGGGGCTTTTATTCAAAGACACTTATCTGTAACAAAACTCTTATCCACTACCAAGTGAGGAAACTTTGCCACTGATCTGAGTGGTAGAACAATCTAAACTATCCAGATAATTTGTTACAAGCTTAACATCTCTGGGGTCTCATCAGCTGGTCAGCTATTGGTACCAAATTACCATCATCCTCCATTATGTTATGGTGTCAGCTTACAGACCTCAGTGCAATTATTATTTTTTTAATACCACCTACGAAGAAGGTCAATGCTACTATTCCCGTTTTGTAGGTGGAATATGAAGCTGAGAGAGTCAAAGGTGTATCAGGAAGCATAAAGTTGTATTAGAAACCTCGTGCTGGTTGGGTGGAAAGGAGAAGAGTAATATTAAAAAGCAAACAAACAAAAACAACTTGAACAAGTCCTTGGGACAGAGCAAATAAGAACTTTGTGCAAGATCTCAGACCCTAGTAATGCAAAGATCCATGAGTCTGGTCAAATCATTTTACTGTCTGGAGCCTATGGCATTGACCTGATGAAAAGGAGTCCTTGTCTGAGAAAGTGTGAAGTATGAGCCCATCCAATAACTGGATGGTCAGCCCTTGGCTTTAAAATGAGCTTTCTACTCTACAGAAAAAGCAAAACAAACAAACAAACAAAAAAAGTATGTCTTATGTATCTACAACTATGTAAACTATGCATCTTAGCACTGCACATAAAATTAAGATGGAATTATACCTTGTCCACATTTGATAGGATGAAACAAAAAGTGACCTTATCATCTGATGAACACTACGAATTTTTGAAGCGATTATGTAGACCCTGTGGGTGTAGCTACTACTATATTCTACAACACATTTCCAAAGAAAGTGGCATCTTCTGGGAATGCCAGAGGACTGCAAGATACCTGGACTCAAATTACCTCTCTAGCCCCAGGACAGACCCAAGGCTTCTTACCTCTGTGACAGGAAGACGGAATGTCCCAGCATAAGTCTGTTATGCTATTATGTTTTATTTTGGTTATGGACACATTCATGGAACTGTTTTGCAGCTACTATACCCCTTAGTTTTGACCATCTCATCAGTATGAACACATTCCTTTTTCATGTTATGATCAACTGAAAATTTGAACAATTTGCCAAATCTAGCAATCTAGGTAAAGATTTCAGTTGAGCAGTTTCAATTGAGCAGTTTTCCGCTGGCACATAAAACAGTAAGAAGACATCTGATGTTCATTATCTTTTATCACTACCAGTTTGGTCTGGATATAAAAAGCTTTGTAAACAGTGGTCAGTCTCTGGATTGTCTTAGCTAATGTATCTTCATTACAACAGTCTTAATCCTCTACTATCTGTTATAAGTAGGTCCCATAGAAGAAACAAAATACAGTGCCAGAAATTTAAAAAAAATAATAAAATCCGTTCTGAAAGAAATTTGAAGATCAATCTTCAGAAGTTCACTGGAAAGAAGAGACAGATGTAGGGCTCAGCTGGTCACACCTGAATGTCATGAAAGGGATAATGGAAAAGGATACTGGTCAACTAAAGAATACTTACTAGCTTATTGTAATAGGAAGGAGTACTGAGGGACCAAAACAATGTGAATGTAAAACCATTCTATAATAAGAGGACTGAGGTGAAATTAGGGAATTGCAGATTTGCAATAAAGTTTGGTTTTGACAGTAGGCAAGGTCTTGGAGACATTAGCATAGGATGAGATCACAAAACATCTGGAAAAATATGAACTGATAAAAGGAATTGGGATAGTTTCTGGAGTGGAAAATCATGTCTGACAAACCTGAGGGAATTTTTGGAGACAAAACAGAGGGCAGATGAGAGGTGACAGAGAGAGTTTTAAGTGCCTTGTGTTTCATGAAGGTCCTTAGCACTTTGCCAGCCACTGGATATGTGTATTGGAATGCTGCCCATGGTTCCCATCTTCACTAAATAAATAGAAGTCCTACACAGTGACTGAGAGTAGACCACAATGGTAAAAGTGACAGATTAGAAGAAAAAGTTGTTCATGGAGGAACTTAGTTTGGCTATGCTGCTTCCTGTGTCTTGTTCCATAATAATGCTCAGGTAGCAAAGCAAACAGAATAAAACTAGGGAGTAATAATCAGAGACCTGGGTACTATAGAGAACAAAATTCAGTCAGCTCAGTCTTTGTGCTGCCTGATGACAAATTCAGGTACCTGCCTCCAAAAGCTGTACATAAAAGAAAGCCACCTGTGTTTACTGCCTAGCTAATGGAGAGAGGGAAATACTTGTAAAGACCAACAGAGTGCAACCCACTTTTCTTAACTGTGCATCTCTTCCCCTGAGAATGCAAAGAAGTAGAAGTAAACAATAGGTTATGACATCCGTGTGAATCCAGATCCATGTACTCTTGATGAATGTGAAATGGAGTCATGTGCCCAGATTTTATACAATATTAACATAATTCTGACAGTCTCCCCAAGACCCTGATCCTGGGCTCTACGCAGCCTGAAGGGAGTTTCACTTGCCTACAAGAGTTCCCTGATCACAAAGTCAACGCCAAGCGTAGTACGGTCTCCCTTTCCTCCATGAAGCTAAACTAGTATGCTTCTTGAAATATGAAACGTTATGTTGCAAGGAGCAGAATCTGATGTTCCAGTTCTTCTTCTAACCTTTAGACTCTTGTCTTTCTTGGCTTTTCTGTCTCTTGGATTCCTGGTTCCACAATTGACCACATAAAAAGTTTTATGGTGTTCTGGTCCAAATGTTGTACAAAATATGAACTCATTACCCCTCGAGGCAATATCTTCCACTTTCTACAGCTTTCAGACTCCTAGGAAAAAGATGCCTATTGACACATCCCTGTCATCACTATCTCTAACTTTAAAGGCCTCTCTTGAAGACTTAGGTGGAGACAAAGTGGTGTAGGCTTAGGAAAGGCTAGGACTGATCACAGCAGGGTTTGACTGACATATCTAAGTGTCCAGAAAAAAATCTGATGAAATAAAGGTGTCTTTAATGAATTTAGGGACCTGTATAATGAGCTGTCAAGGAAAGTACATAGACTGGTTTGCTGTCTGTGACAAAAGTGGGATTTAAGTGGACTGGATTTCATTCCAGGATGGCTATTTCTGCCTCTCAGCTAGCCAGCTCTCCTGGTCTCAACCCTGGGTAAATACAGCTATAAGAGCTTCATTTCTGGAATGAGCTCATTTGATTCTTTCCCAGATATTTCTTCTATGTGCTGCTTTGCATACCACTGACATGCCTTGAGTTGTGCATTAATTCTTGTACTCATTCTCCATATATTGCATGTAAGTCTGGTACACATTGGTCAGGTTCTAGTAAGACAAAGTGAAAATAGGTGTTCCTGAGGGTCTAATACACAAATCTTAAGAAGGATGTTAATCTTCTTGTGGACACACTGTTTAGAAGACTTCTTTTACCTTATCTGCTCATTTCAGTGTCTGTAATGTCACAAATTCATCTTTTCTTGTGGTTTTTCAATTACTTCCTTTACTTCTTCAAGGTGGAAATGACACAAAAGTCTCAGCTGCAAAGTGAAAATATTTCTACCCTCAGGATTATACAAAAAAAAGTATAAAGGGCAATTGAAAATTAAATTCTAAAATTTTCTCTGAAGTAGCCTGAAAGGAATCTTGTGGATCATCAAATCCAGCCACACGCTACTTCAGCCTCCCACGTAACGTAATCTGTTCATAAATTTAGTGTGCTCCTTCATAAAAAGTGGTTAGATTTCTTGCCATAACTACTCCTATGGGAAGGTTGCTTCAAAACCTCACTCTTCTGACAGTTTGAAACCATCTTCTAATGTCTATTGAAATTTATTCATGGCCAGTTACTACCCACTTGTCCTTATGCCAAAATTGTCCTGTACTTTAAATAGTCATATCATTTTTCTGCTTCTGTTCTGATTGTTAAAACAAGCATCTTGTCTCATGTCTGAATTTCCACATTCCTAAGATGATCCCAGTTGTGTTTCTCTGTGCTATCCCTAATTCAGGTTCATCTTTCTTGGTCACAGGTGACATGAATTGTGACTAGTGTTCCAGAAGTGAATAGTTTTGTGCCTGTGCAACAGTACTTACCAAGCCTACAGTTTCCAATTTGGTTCAACTGAGTGAAGACATATCAAAAAGTTTCTGATTTTAGCCAGGCTGGATTGTGTAATGAAAACAAGGCCCAGTATGTTTTCACAGTGCATTCAGCTCCATCTAGATGACAGACAGCCTTAAGGGGCTGTAATAAAAGCTATCTTCTTCCATCAAGTTCTCATCAATCTACATTAGGATTTAAGTGCCTTTGTCTTTGATTTGACTAGAATGCAAATTGCATGTTTGCATCTGAACTGTTAAAGAGTTATGGCTCAGGGACACAAACAAGTTACCATACTTTAGCAAGCTACTATGTGCCAGCTGAGCTGCCACATTTGTCTGTATTTGTTGCAAATGTGACATAATGCAATACAGTTCAGCTCATAGTCAAAGAGGTTGAAGACATTCTGTATAAGCTGTTGGATGCTGTGGGTGAGGGTTGGAAGTCATCTCCACAGAATGACTAACTTTAATAAGCTCCAGACTAAGACACCCAGATTTAGTGATCATGTCTATCCAAGCTTCTGTTACAACCAACGTGCATCTGGTCAGCCATGGAGAGATGTAATAGGCAATGTATTTATCTAACCCCTTGTCTGCTAGTCAAGTCATCTGTCTTAGTACCATCAGATAATGTCCTGAGGTGGAAGAGATCCACAAGGATTATTGAATCCAACTCCTGGTCATTGAGTTCAACTCCTGGGACTCTGTAGTCAACAGAGAAGGTGACCTGAAAGACCTGAAAATAAAATCATATGTCACTTATCTTCACAGAATCACAGAATCTTCACACACCTGGGTTAGAATCTGACCCACAACTTGGTACAATGCAATAATTCAGATACATGTCCAAGTGTTTTTGGTGGAGTTGAATCTGGTAGGTTTCAAGGGTCAACTGCAGTAATAAAGTATTTTTAACACATGCTGTCTAGACAGTGACTACAAGCAAAATACTGCACTCCTTTCTAGTGCTTTTTGAGACCAAGAGATGAAAAATGTTCTAAGACTTTGTGGTTACTGATGTAGTATGCTGGATGGGGACTGTGGATACTTTGAGATATCTACACTTAGGTGTCTGAGTTCCCACTCTAGTTAGAAGACACCGAGTTGACGTGGTCAGCGCAGGCAGTGCTTCATCTCTTCCACTGTATATAAGTATTGTGCGATTCAGCTTCTCAGTGCTAACTAAGGTACCCTAAAATATCTCAGTTGTGACATCCTAAAGTATCTCAGACTTTGGTCCAGCATGTCCTGCTTCCTGTTCAGCAGCCCTTGCCTGCCTGTCTCAGATAACCAAGGCATTTCACAAGGTGAAGTAGATCTCCATTACCTATCACATAACCTTGGAGACCTACTGGTAGGTGTCTGTACTTAACTTCAGTGTAAGTCCCAACCTATGCAAATACTCAACGCCTATTGCAAACAGACCATGCTCTGCTTTCATGTGAGTGATTGAGTGCTACACTCAGCCAGAACCTTTGGAATAAAACCCAAGGACGAGACCTCTGTGCTTCTCTCCACATCTAGAGGGAGGTTACTCAAAGGAGAGATTCCTCTGTCAAACAGTAGTTCCACAGAAGTCTATATCCTTCATTAAGCAGTAGAGGTCTCATATGCTTCCAGAGTTTCCAGTCATTCCTTCATTGCCTTGCACGAAAGGATAGGGACTTACTGACGTTTCTTGCATCTCATAGCAACTTCCAAGCAGGTGCTGTAGGCAAATGTTCTTTTTCTTTGCTGTCATTGCAGTCCTTTGAAGGAGTCACCCAAAGACTTTAATCCAAGTCAAGCCACAGTTCAGAGTTGAGAAATGGTTTATATCTGCAATATTTTTTCTGTGTGCTTCAAATAAACAAAACAAAACAAACAAAACCAAAAACCACCGTCACCGCCAACAAAAAAAGCAACAAAGATAAAACAAAACAAAATAACAAAAAAAGCAAAAAAATGCTGTTCTACCTTCCCATCCTTTTCTACGAAATCTTTTCTTATTTTCAAAATGGTTTGATTAGATTTCCTTGAAATATTGCAACACACAAAAAATTGCTCCCCAGCTGAGAACCTGTTATATCAAGTTTCAGCCCTTCTGCTGTTGCATTTTATTATTTTTTTTTTCAGGAAAAGTTACAAAACCCTCAAAACAGGAGGGTTTATAATGAAAGTGCTGGCAGGGCCTTAGCTGTAGCATTTCCAGATGTGCTGTTGCAATTAGGGCTGGGCAAATAGATTTGGATAAAATGAGAAGTGACCCAAAGTCTTTGCTGAAGCCTTGAACTAAATCTGTAACTCTGGGGGGTGAAAATCTTTAATGTTTGGTTGACTTTTTCTCTTTCTCTCTCTCTCTCTCTTTTCTTTTTCCCTCTATATCCTATCTTGAGATGAAATTGAATATGAAGAATGTTTTTGTGGCAAATAACTTCTGCTTCTAGTCATAGGTAAAATGGGAAGTACAGAGCTATTCAAAAACAAAACAACTTCTTTCTTCTCCCACATTTCCAGCACTGATATACGCATCTTCTTGCTTCAAACACCTCCAGACTTTGGAAACCCTATAGCAGCCTTCTAGTTTAACCAAAACCAAACTCTTGGATTTGCATAATTTCAGAGTTTACATCCAAATTTGACTCTGGATTAAAGCTCTGAAGTACAAGCTCATCTCACAATAACTGAAAGATCTTATTATGGCTTCAGATAGGCAAAAACACACATCCCACTTAAGGCCATAAGAGTCCCAACTAAATATCCACAGCAAGAAGATCTGATTTCTATATTTCCCATGTTTTTGTAGTTCCTTGTTTGAGTCTGGAGAGGAAACAGATGGGTTAAAGAAACTGATATCTTCCCAGATGGTGCTCTGGAGTTACTGATGTGGATTTGCTGTTTTGCGTTGTATATGGACACGTAGCATAGGGACTCAGGAAAGGTAAGAGTAACCTGAAGGAGCAGGGCTTGCACATGTTCTTTGGGATAGAGGCTCTGTCTCTGATATGGGCTTTGCACATCAGACTTTGCAGGAAGCAAGAAAACTAAACCAATTCACATCAGGTGTGACAATAAAATCTGGGGAAGGGCCACGGGATCTTCAATCTTTGAAAACAAAGGTGGTTCATCATACCAGGGTTTATTTTTCTATGATGTCATCTTGACTTGTGTTTGAATGCTCTGCTTAGATTTCCAGCAGGACTCTACCTCCACATTTGCTCAGTGAGGAACACAAATCCCTGTGTGCTTTTGAGCTTTCTGAGTCTTGTGTACATGCTACTTTTGATATCCATTTTAAACCTATGTCTCAGCTAAGGTTTCCAATTTTCTTCTAACACCCAGGAGCCCTTGTCTGCCATTATATAGCTGTAAAACAACAGCAACAACAAAAACAACAGCAAAAAAAAGAATTATTAAGAGCTCTCCAAGAACTTCCAGATGCTGAGGAAGCGATGTTTGTGCCACCAGAGGTGGCACCTTTTCCCTGTCAGATGATACTCAATCTAGTGTTATGGTGTTGTGTTAACTGAGCACGGTAACCGACTTGGAAGAGTCACAGCTCAAATGAGAGTTAAATTTGAAGACCTACTTGCTTGCAATGAGCATTTCAGCTGGGGAGAGATTTAGGGGGAAGGCAGTAGGAACAATAGCAAATGGATGGGAATGGGAATTTCACTTCCTCTGGGTTGCCCTTTACCTGGATTCACAAGGAAGTCTTTTCCCTTTTGGCAGATGTCCCCCAAACTGTTTCCCAACCTGCTATTCAAAGCCTGCCCTAAATGTAAAATACTCTCATTGTTTCTGTGTCATCTTCTCAGTTGTGTTTATGAGAATATAAACGTGAGTGAGACCTGATACTGTCGGACCCCTCTCTTGCCAGCACATGCAATAGAGTGATAATGTGATATGTGCCTTACTGTCAGTATCTCCTGAATCTGCCCTTTACAGTTGCAGTTCACTAGCTTCCATCTCCTCATCTTCAAGGATGTCTCAACTTGGCAGCTCAGGTCCTCAGTGCTGGAAAGGGTGTTTTTGTTTTATTTTGTTTTATTTGCTAGAGACATTCTGCCTTGCAGAGCTGACAAAATTTTTGCATGCTTCCAGATATGTAAAAAACACACATATCCTCTGAGATTTACTTCTCAGCAGCGCTTATCAAACCAGGGAGAAATCTGGATCTTTGGATCCCTGCCATTTTAAAGCTCTGAAGATTATTTCTGGTTACTGAAGTTTGACCTCTGCATTTTGAGCTGGAGCCTGTACTCCCTGGCCTAAATCTAAACCATTCTGTAGCACAGCTGTGGTTTTCTTCCCGGGTCAGCAATGGCTTAAATCCATGCCCAGCTCAGTAAATTGGAAATGGCAGAAGAAGATTCTAGGGTGGTGTCCGGAGAGGAAGACAAATACATCAATCTCAGATAATTGCAGCTCTTTTAAAGATTTTTAGGATGTTCTTTTTCTTTTTTTCTTTTTCTTTTTTTTTTCTTTTTTTTTTCTTTTTTTTTTCTTTTTCTTTTTCTTTTTCTTTTTCTTTTTCTTTTTCTTTTTCTTTTTCTTTTTCTTTTTCTTTTTCTTTTTCTTTTTCTTTTTCTTTTTCTTTTTCTTTTTCTTTTTCTTTTTCTTTTTCTTTTTCTTTTTCTTTTTCTTTTTCTTTTTCTTTTTCTTTTTCTTTTTCTTTTTCTTTTTCTTTTTCTTTTTCTTTTTCTTTTTCTTTTTCTTTTTTTTCTTTTTCTTTTTCTTTTTCTTTTTCTTTTTCTTTTTCTTTTTCTTTTTCTTTTTCTTTTTCTTTTTCTTTTTCTTTTTCTTTTTCTTTTTCTTTTTCTTTTTCTTTTTCTTTTTCTTTTTCTTTTTCTTTTTCTTTTTCTTTTTCTTTTTTTTTCTTTTTCTTTTTCTTTTTCTTTTTCTTTTTCTTTTTCTTTTTCTTTTTTTTTCTTTTTCTTTTTCTTTTTCTTTTTCTTTTTCTTTTTCTTTTTCTTTTTCTTTTTCTTTTTCTTTTTCTTTTTCTTTTTCTTTTTCTTTTTCTTTTTCTTTTTCTTTTTCTTTTTCTTTTTCTTTTTCTTTTTTTTTCTTTTTCTTTTTCTTTTCTTTTTCTTTTCTTCTCCTTCTTCTTCTTCTTCATTTCTTTTTTTCTTATTCTTATTCTTATTCTTATTCTTATTCTTATTCTTATTCTTATTCTTATTCTTATTCTTATTCTTATTCTTATTCTTATTCTTTTCCTTTTCCTTTTCCTTTTCCTTTTCCTTTTCCTTTTCCTTTTCCTTTTCCTTTTCCTTTTCCTTTTTTCCTTTTTTCCTTTTTTCCTTTTCCTTTTCCTTTTCCTTTTCCTTTTCCTTTTCCTTTTCCTTTTCCTTTTCCTTTTCCTTTTCCTTTTCCTTTTCCTTTTCCTTTTCCTTTTCCTTTTTTCCTTTTCCTTTTCTCTCTTTCTGTTTGCCATCATCATCCATGTTGAATTACAATAAAAACCTGAATAATGGCAATTTGAGGGCTGGTCATCTGTCCACCTCCACAATCAAACACAAAACAGAATTAAATATAAAACTTTCTAGCTATTGTGAACCTGTTGCATAATTCAAGTATATGGAATAGAATCAGAGCAGATCCTTAAAGAAAACAAATGTACATATTTTTGCACTTTGACTGTGACTATTCCTAACTACTTTGTGAGTATGAACAGCAGCACACCCTCTTTTCTGTAGTCCTGTCTCCATCATGTTTCTTTAGGTTTCTCATGAGAAGCTTGTATATGACAACTCAAAAACTCTGTTGAAATCTAGATATGACATACAGATTTTTAGCCAATTTTAAGTGGATATTTAATTGGTCTGTCTTTATTTGTTCTTGCAAATTCATCTCAGATATGTTTTACAATTTTCTGTGTTTTTATAAATTGAGTTACAAAATATTTTAGTTTCATTTTAATGAAAAAGTATTAAGATTCCAGGAATTTTCCTGGGAATCGATGTTGAGCCAATTGATATACAAATGTCAAAGTCTTCTCTTTGCACTTTTTTTTTTTCAAAGATAGGCACTGAATTTGGTCTAGGTGACTATAATCACTCTAGTGTTTCATGACTTAATGCAGATAAAAGCTAATAGCTGCTGTTGCATAATTTGCTAGTCTAGAGTTTTCTGGAGTGAACTGGACAAATTGTCTTGCCTATTACAACTGTGCTTAAGTTTCATTTCTTGGGGACCATATGCAAAATTATCTCTGTATAATAAAATAAAAATAACAACAGGAGATAACATTTCCAATGCTTTCTCTTCCTTTTTTACTTTATATGTATGTTATTTTCTTAATAATGCTTGCTAGGTAGAAACATAATATCATCAAATAGTGATCTGACTTGTTCTTTCTCACAGGAAGAGAGATGAAGCCTAGAATAGGCTCTCAAAGTGCCTAAGTCCTATGCCTGCTTTTTATCCCAAAATAGTTGTATTGAACTGTTTCATTTGAAACAAACATGCTCAGCATTAACTTAATGGCCCTTGCTGAAGTCAGCTGCATCATCAGCAATGCTGAGTACATTCAAACACTTGAATCTTGAATTTGGTGTTTTTCTATATATATAATATATACATTCATATATATCGTGTCAAAAAGTAGGATTTATGTCTTTTTACCTCCCTGGACACATGACATTGGTATCTGTGGTCCATTTCCTACAGGCAAGATGATGCAGCCATCTTGTTTTGTACATATAAGAATTTAATAAGATGTGTATGACCAGAGTGTGCCAGCTGATCTCAAAGATTGTGCTCTGGCAGTGTTTAGATGTTCTCTTTGTGTTACTACTTAGTCAGGAGGTAATGTGATGCCAGGTTTTTTACCATTGAAGAACAATAGAGTCAAAGACTGAATTTTGGCTTTGGCTAAACAAAGGATGTTGTCCCAAAATGCATGATGGACATGGAGCATCATCTAATTTGGTCAAAGGACTCCTGGGATGACTTCTTTCAATGTTACCCAGAGCTTTCACTTGCCCATTGTGGGCTGCCAGTCATCGCGATGAGATGACTGCAGATGCAGGGAGATGTGGATTTGGTGGATAGAATACAAGGTAGGTGGAAAAATGACAGGACCACTGGTTTCAAGGAAAAATGGTCATCAGTTCCGTCAGTGACCAATTGATAGCAGTTTTACTGAGGGGTCAGTACTGGAACTGATACTGTTGAATATCTTCTTATTGACTCATGATGGCACAAGAGAACACCTCAGCAAGATCATGGATAACATCAAACAAGGGAAAGCTTTTTCATGGAATAAACCTACAGAAAGGTTTGGAGAAGTAATTTATTCTTTTGTTAGAGTTTGGCTTTAAAGAAACTTTGAATCTAAGGGATGGGAGCATTGTTCCACATTGTCTCTTCTCTGTAGAAATCCTGAAGAACAGCTCAATATAAATAATATTATGTTTTAAAGGGATCTTCAGGATTTTCTTATTTATCTCACCACTGAACCAAAACATTTGTGATTGGGAGTCAATGGGCTTTGGGAAATGGAGAAGGAGGAATGACATATTGCTGTCAACAGAACAAACTTCCTTTAAAACAATCCAGTGTAAAAAATGAACTCTGAAACTGCTGCTCATTCTTTCTACTCATGTTTGCAATTGTTTTCCCTTGGACTGAGGATGAATTGATATATTTTACAGATATTTCTAAGGTATATGCATTTTTGTAAAAGGAATTAGGCAATAAAAACTGTACTCTCTAGTGTATGGTTACATTTAAAATGTTGCTATTTATGAAGCTTTTTTTTTTTTTTTTTTTTTTTTTTTTTTTTTTTTTTTTAGGAGAGAAGAATGTAATATACTTTTGAATGGAGTGCCAGCATATGTGGGACTATAGAGAGTGGAATTGTCAGTAGAAATCTCTCCTTATGTAGAATTTGAAGACCTGCCTACTGTTGATCAAATAGCTTCTTGTATTTCTTACCATGTTAGTCAGACTGGCTTCAATCTTGCTCATTAACTCAGCAACTGCATTGCTGAAGGGGAAACATGACTAGGGCAAAATTTCAGGTGGTTTCAAGGTGCTGATGACTTTTACAAACTGCACAGGCACCTTTTAGTGGTTAAAGGACGTGTTTATTTCTTGCAGTATTGGTTTGATTAAAACAGTTCCTCTTGCAAATATTTAAAGGGTGACTTTAAAATGGTGCCTGAACACCTGCAGGTCTAGAGCCAGTCAGGTTGTTTTCAGATGCCTTTTCCAGGTCTGTTTGGTGAAACCATTTTCTGTGTATTTGTGTGTGTGTACTTGCAATGTTTATGGATGCATTAGTTAGGGTACCTACAACCACTTTCACATTTACTAGTCTTTATTGACTTGCTTTTGGTGCTTATAATACTGTCATACTTCACCTGATGGAAAAGAAATCTTGGTATTTCTTTTTTAAACTTGAGCAAAAATAGTTCTATTATTTCTGAGAGCAAAGGTGAGGATGGGAGAAGGGAGAAGAGGTGGAAGGAGAGGGAGAAATTGGTGTTTTGTGTGTGTGAAATACAGGCTTGGAAATGAGGCTACCATATAAAACTGAAAAGGGAACACAATCTGGGACTAAGTGAAAAGATGAAGTGCAGATTAGTGCAAGAAATTTAGGTATGGAGGAACACTGAGTGTAAGATCTAGTGGGGGTCTGTGGTGGAGACAGTTGAGGAATGAAAATTTCAAGAGGAAAAGTAAAAGACATACAAGAAAAGATTCTGGAAGATGAAATTATGGGCCTCATTGGCAGAGAAGATTTAGGGATCATGGATACCAGGACATCTGGGAACACAGCTGTGAGGACTGTCATGGGACTGGGACAATGAGTCTTGAGAGGAAGACAGGGATGGCCTGAGACTGTGACAAAAACTGCTGAGAGTGGAGACTGGCACTGCCTAGAGGAGATGGATGGGACAAGGAAACAGGGGTGATAAAAGGGCAGACCTGGCATTGCCATAGAAGATATGGGTCTGCTGAGTGAATTTAGGATACTGAGGCCCGTGCATCCATCTGACGATATCATGCAAGTACATATCACCTCGTTATTGGCTGATAACTCCTACAGCTTTCAGACGTCCCTCAGGACTACTCACAGCAAACAGAAAAACAACTTGAGTTTGAGTCTGGAATTCATTTCATCTGACATATAGCTCCACAATCTGAGTCAAATTCCTGCTATAGCCCTATGGGAGAGGAATAGGTACTTGAAAGACATTTGCTCATCCAGATATAATCAGCAGTCACCTTAATTCTTTCTCCTTCATAGGCTGTGATCTTTTATGGGGCTTACTGACAACTGTTGTAGCAGCCCATGAGGATGGTGTCAGAAGCCCGCCAATGTGCTGATGGCAATATCTCCAGATGATCCTACACGATCAAATTTCTGCTCTGTATCCGACTGATAAATAGCTTTGTGAATTAAAGACAGCAGATTCCTAAGGTGAAAGACTTCAAGAATCCTTGAAATCACAAGACCTGCTTGAATATAGCAGTTAAGTGAAGTCCCTGGTGACTGGAAAAAGGGAAACATCACTCCGTTTTAAAAAGGAGTAGAAAGGAGGACCTGGGGAAGTACAGACTGGTGAGCCTCACTTCTGTGCTTGGCAAGATCATGGAACAGATCCTTCTGGAAGCAATGTCAAGGCACATGCAAGACAAAGAGGTGATCTGAGAAAGCCAGCAAGGTTTCACCAAGGGCAAATGAGATGTTCATATTACTGTCGTTTGCTACATTTTCAGCTGCTATGGATGACTTTTAGGTTGCGAATTAATAACGTGTTACAAAGGAGATGACAAATGCACATTATTCAGTCCATGGAACAATTGTGTCTGGCCCAAAAAATCTTCGAAAGAGTCTAACTGCTTAACAGACCCTGTGGATTTGCAGCAAATCCCACACAGTGCAGTGGCATGCAGAAGTACCATAGGGCAAAACACCATGAGAATGCGTGCTTATCGCCAAATCTCCTCAAAGGTATTAAGAAGAGACAGGAATATAGACAGTGTCAGCCAGGTCAGTGTTCAGTCCACTGGTTCACACTCAAATTTGTGTCCAAAACAACAAACCAAAGAATCATTCAGCTTGTTACACAAAGCCAACATTCCTCTTCTTTCTTTCTATCATGAAAGAAATTTAATAATTTCAGCAGTTAAGCCAAAAGCATCAGCTGCAGTATCCTTTGCTGCTGAAACCTCCTGCTCCTCCCAGCAAAATGTCTTCACTGCCTGTAAAAATCCCATGTCCAAGGGCAGACTGGAAACATATGGCACAATTCCGTGTACTTATGAATTTACCACAAGAATAAAGATCACAAATAAGGCCAAGCTGACTGTCTTATCCATTTGCATACCTTTCACTTGGAAACTTGCTGAAAGCTTCCCCAAATTTTCTGCCAGAACAGAAAAGATGCTTGGAACTGTATAAATGCATAGGAAGAGAGAGTCTATGACCCAAAGGACTGCTAGTGTCAAGAAACCAGACAAATGGAGAAAAAAACTGTAACTCAGGAGTCCTTTTCATTTCCTCTCATGCAAGCAACCCCCTGTTCACTGTGTCCATGTACTTTCCCTGCTAGTCTCTCTGTCTCTTGCCTTAGGCTGTGTGTTATTTGGGGCGAGGAGTATTTTTCTGCTGTTTGCACAGCTCTTGTCGTGACAGCTCCCTGGTTTGGGTGCGAGGCTGCTAAAAACAGTAACAATACTACCAATAGTAACAATTATCCCATTTTCCAATTCTGTATTTTAAGCTTGAAGTCATCTTTCCAGGCCCAGCTCATATTTGTAGGAGCTCAGTTATTTAATAATAATAATAATAATTCCAGACAAATTGGCCCTTTTCCTATTTGCTTTGTGTAGACAACGATTAGCTCAAAAATCACTTGGTCAGACAACCTGCTTGTTGAGTTCCAAGATGAAACCAAGACACTGTGAAGGTGAATATTTCCATCAAGTGTTTGTGGTGCCAGGTAAGCTAGATTTTTATTTTTTTTACCAGTTCTCGTACTGAAAACCTGAGGGTGGCCAAAGAAATGGCCATCATTTCCAGCAGAGTCCTGTGCCTCCAGTTTCTGCAGAGAAACTCATTTGGCCAAGCTTCAAAAAGGAAAAGGGTGTGGGGAAAGGAAATAATAATTGCTACAGCTATCAATGTCTCTGCCATTTGCATGCTGGAACCACTCCAAATAACTTTGCTTCTTTTGGAAGTTGCTGTTTACTCCAGTTGCTTTGTACTGCGCTAATGGTTCCAATAAATTCAATGCTATTCCTACGGCTCGGGGTGGCTGTCATCTGAGTTTATGAATGTGAGATTTGTTTGGCTCTCCCCCCCATGAGTGATTGGGGTTAGAAAGTGCGATTATATTTGGGCAGAGGGAGAGAGATGCTGCTAGAAGGCAAACTGAACGGACATTGTGAATATTTATTTTTTTTAGATGGAAGGCAGTTGTATTTATGTGCAGTTGTAAAACAGAAAAGATATTGGGTTCTGGTGTAGGAATTATATACTAACTCTCAAAAATGTATACAGTGAGAGCTTATAATAGAAACTTATTCCAGCAGATTCATTTTTTTTCAACAAACACGTAGATTGGCATGTGGAGCATGCTGTGCTGAAGAGATCGGAGCTTGATTGTGGTTTCATATCTGGCATTCCTGAGTGAACAGAGAACTGTGCTCCTTATTCATAGTGTTTTGGACTGGGGGTAGGAGAGGGGATGCTGCCATGCAGAATGGTTCTTGGTTTTGCAGTGGGATGGGAAGCAAGAGGAGAAGAAAGTTCCACTTTCCCTCATTTTAACTCCTCTGCTCTCTGTGGGTCTTTTGGATGTGGCAGAATCGAGGTAAAACACCAGGAGAAAGTGGATGATTTTTCCTTCTAAATCATATTAAAGCAATTAGTTTGCTAAAACAGAATTAATGAGTGTAATTCATTAAGATAAGACAGGAGTAAACTCTCTGTCTCTATGGTTTGCGTGGGCTTCACATGAGCAATCATGAATGGGATTTGGTTATCCATGCTGAAGGAGAGCATAGTGTTATATGTTTATAGTTTTCAGATGAACAAGGTATTTTCAGCTTTGTCTTTTCAGTTTCTGCAAGGCTGAGGTTTATTAAAGAGGTGGCACCTCCAATTTGTAGTCAAAAAACCTTTACCTTGTCAATACACTGCTGTAAATGGCTTCTTGTGGTAAAACATATCTGCCGGCTGCCAAAGAGCCATGAAGACATCATCTAAGCCAAGATGTCATCACTATAAATATAAAAAATCATATTGTTTTGTTAAGTACTAGCTCTTAGGGTCAAGGAGAGAATATTGTCATGCCATGAAGCTCATCAACATGAAGATTTGGACAGGTTTTGGTGAGACACCATGTAGCACAACTCTCTAAATCGACTGTGCCAGGAGTCCTAGATGAGGAACTGAGTTTTGAGACATGCTCATGGCTCCTTGATTTTTCAGTGGTGCTAAGCTCTCACACTGCTGAAACTTCCTGCTCTTAGTTTAAAGGGGCTGATTGTGGCCGTAGCAAGTTTTGAATGTTTTGCCCATTCAGATGAAATCTGAGATGACTTTAGGCCCCACACTTTATTATTAACTAAGGTTTCAGATCACCAGAAAAATCTCTTGCACTGAAAGTAGAAGCCTTATCTCATACCATTTTAACTTTTTTTAGATGATAAAATTGCTGGGGCTTTTAGGCTGGCATCAATTAATAATCTATGTTTTCCTATCCTTTCAGTGACCTTATCTCAGCCCTGCTCATATTGCTTGTAGAAGCAAATCAAAGATCCTCATTGGGATGTTATTCCAGAGTGTATGCAAAAAATATACATATATATTTCTGCTTTCCTGCTTCCTACTGGATTCAGTGAGTGATGTGCTGCTGAGGAAAAGCTGGCTAACGCTATAAGCAAGGGAACTTGGGTACATGCACTGCAAGACACCTGTGGAGGTATTTGGAAGACGAAGAAACTCAAGACAAAAAGGCCCAGAGCAGAACTGATGAATTTGATATATTCCAGTGATTTTCAGACAAGCTAAGATTCATCTTTTGCTGTAATACATGATGTCATCCCCAGTTCTACTTTCTACTCCAGATCTCAGATAATATATTTTTCCTTAAAGATTTAGATTTAGATAGAAACTGATACATGCAACTGAAAGAAATTAAACACTGCCCCATTAATGGGATTCATATCGTCTATCTACAGATTCCTGTAGTGTAGCTCTGTCCATCTAACCTAGCCACCTTAGGCTCACCTTGAAGAGAGTGGAAAGAAAGTGGCACGTCTAGGAAGTGATTTTTGAAGCCTGTTTTATATCACTTCAGGCTGAGAGGACAAGTGCCTTGGAGGAATCAGTCTATTCCTGTATCCAAGAAGGTGAGGCAGCCATCATGTGTTGCAGGGTCTGAGGAATCCCATCCTTTCTGTCAGGAGTCTCAACCCTTTCAATAAAATGATTATGCTTCCCCATAAAACCACCTTGGTATTTTGCTACCATTCTCACTCTGTGATGGCTTCAGACATTGGCCTTCTGAAAATCTGAAAACTACATATAACTTTAAAAGTAAATGTGGTCCAGGCCAACAGAAGCCCATTTATGCTTGAGCTACCATCATTCTTTCACTCATAGCTCATTCTCCTCAATGTGAGGGGAAAAGCACCAATCTCCACTGCAGTAGGCTAAAGCCAAGGGCTTTTACACTCCTTTCAGTAGGAGACTTCAGTTAGAGAGGTTTTTTTCAAATTTTCTTAACCAAACCCAAGATGAACATGAACACTAAACCTTTCAGCTAGAAATATTTGAGTGATGTCTGGAAATATCTGAAGGATGCATTCAGAGCCCTAGATTAGCAATCAGCTAAAACTATTCCTGGCTACTCTCACTTTTATTCAGAACTTACTTAACTTGGCCAGGTTCTGATGTAATCTATATTCAGATCAAAACATTCAAGTTTGTGGGAATATCTCACAATACAATGGTGATTGTCATGTCTTATTTTTTGTAAAGAGTGCATTTCTTATTGTATAGTGTATCAAAATAGAGTGCTATGTTTTAACTTAGCCCTCTGAAAGACAATATGGGGCTGTGTATCCAAAAACACAGAGCTGACATATTTAAAGGGGTAAATGATATTGAGTCTTGAGAGAAAAAAACTACAGAAAAATTAAAGCAGTCTGCTTGAGTTGCCATTGAACATATGGATGCCAGATTGCAATGGTGAAAGCCTTCACATGATTTGAATACTTTGACTTTTCACAGTGGCCTAATTATGATTAAGAACTGCCCTCTGTAACAATGTGCAAATCAATAACTCGTTTCTCTACACAAAGAGGAGGAGAGCTCTTTAGCTTGCTTGGCTGGCCAACGATCAAGGACGTTGTTCCTGAGCACTGATTACCCTTCATGGTACATTATTATTCATGGAAATATTGCTTCCCAGTCTTTTAATGGTGACATCATGAAATTAGTGAAGACAAGCCCCCTTTCTCAGCAGGACAGGCGCCAGGATCGGATGCAGGCATGACTGACTGGTCCCAAGGCAGATGCTTTCTGGTTTCTAACTGCTGCTGGAAGGGGATGTTGTGAGGGCTCGCCAGCAAGCTGGGGTGGTGCAGGACTAATCTCAGCAGCCCACTGTAATTGTACACTTCACTGTTCACTGATCACAAACTTGTTTTCACCATCTTTAGAAAATGAATTTGTGAAACACAGCCTTGCAAGGGAAGAATAAGTGGATGACCTGCAGTCTACTTGGCCTTATGCTAACTGGGAGTTTTACATTCCCAGTTCTTTCTGGGAATTGAACCATAACTAAACCATTACTGTCCCATGCAGAAATTATAGTTAAATTTGATAAGAGGGGTTAAACTGCTTTTGGCCAAGTGGAGTTAGGAAATGTCTGGGTTGGGTCCAGACCATTAATGAATAAAGGTGAGAGAAAAGCTGAAAATAAATCTAAGTGCTTGAGAGAGAAAGTCTCAAAAGAAATAGCATCCAAGATAGACTTGCAGACAGGAATAGGGAAGCTCTTGAAGGCATAAATCAGGAACGATCACAGAAAGATAAAAATGCTCCGCTGTAGTTAATGAGAGAGAAACCTTCCTGTCCAGCTAAGAGTCGTATCACCTCTGTAAAAGGTGAATATGGAGGAGTTGAAGGCAATTACCTTACTAATTATAGCAGCTCTTCTGTGTCCCTAAAGTTAGACAGGATGAACACGGGCTTTGGAACCGTATTTGGATTACTTATTTCCAAAATCTCTTAGTAACATGTTTGAACTTCCAAGCTTTTTCATTTGTTTCTGTCTTTCGGCTTTTGTAGTAAATGGTCTAAAAAGCATGGATTAGTCTGAATTTGGGGCTAGGCCAGAAGCCTGTCAAGAGCCTGCAGCGGTATAGGAAGCTGTCTGGATAGGACCCTGATGGAGCTCTGGCGGATCTGATTATGAGGATTCCTGTAGGCTTGCAGTGTCCTGAAGAGTCACTCTCTTCATTTTTGGGATCGTTTCTGAGCAGTGTGTCTGCATCTGTCTGTTTTCCACTGTCTCCCTTAAGAAGACATGTTAGCTTTCTGGTTTTGTGCACTCAACGCCATCCCCAAGTCCTGACTACCTGGTGCTGCACACACCCACTGCTCCTAAGTGCTAGGATTGAGTACTGAGCCTATTTCATAAAGGTCTTTTTTTCCCCACAGTTTTTCTCATGAAGTGCCGAGTCGGTATACAAATGGGTTATTGCTCTACTGCCTGAGCATGTAGCTGTGTGGGCATCACTTGAATGAACAGAACTTTGTAGCTCACTGGGAGAGAAAATATCTTGGTGTGATAAGTCCTGGGCAACTTTTTGAGGATAATTGGTTTTACACTTTAACCCCTCCTAGCAACTTGCAGTGTTATTTTCTCTGCATCTGCCACCTGAGCTCCTCTAATACCTCTTGTCACTGGAGCTATTGCAGTGACTCAGACCCCATGGTTCGCCCCAAGGACAGCTCCTAGTATCAAGCATCCTCTCAGGGGTGAGCAGCTCTGAAGAGCGAGTTGTGTCCAGCAAACTGCTTCATACCTTCAGTCCCCAAATGGCTAGCTCTGTGCATTTGACCTTGAGCATCTGGCTATATATATATATATATATATACACACTCTAGACAGTTTGCTCTGTACTGCTTACAGTGCAGCTCCATTTAAGCTCTGTGTTTTAAATGCTTCCCAAGAGCCATGGTTTAAATTGAGTGGAGTTGACTACTTATATGAAAAGCCATCTTCTCCTGACTCCCATCCATATCCTGGCAAGTGTCTGCCAAAAATATTATTTCCACCCCCTCCTCTCATGAAATATGTATATAAAATGCCCCTTGAATGGTCCCTAAAAAATTCATAGTCCCTGACCACATTATAGTAATGAGCATGGTGGAACGGAGCAGTGTAAAAGATGCTTTGTGACTCTGACAGAGATGATGCCCTATTCAGGAAATTAATATACAGGAGAAGTCTAAACATACAGGCAAGATTCATGTATATTATTCTGTAAGGGTTATTCATGTCCTTGGAAAGAGTGCTAGAGCTGTACTCATTTACAATATTTAGTGTGCTTGATAAATATTTGCAGTTCAAAGTTAGAGAATATATACATGTGTATGTATATACATGCATTGAAATATACACATATTCTGCTATGAAGTAAGATATTTGAAACTACAATTCTCCAGTCTTTTAATTGAAATCTCACTTAGTAATATGAGAAGAGTAGCCCTGTGGTTGATAAATGAGCATTTTCTTAACCAAAAAGTGACCTGGGATTGACTGAATTTAGAATTTATAAATATTTCTCACACACAACAAAATAATTGAAGGACTAGAAAAATGCTCCAATTTCTCATTCTGACTTTGCTGAGAACCTGGGGAAAATGTTTGTTTGGCATTTTTGTTTTGAAATACACAGATGATATCAGTAAGAGCTCTGTAACGGATTTGTGTTTAATTCCCAGCAACTCCACAGGGAACTGGGAACTTGGAAGCTATCAATTATTCTTCCTATCAGCTTTCTTTCTCTAAAATGGAGATAACTGTTTTTCTTTCAATAGGGAGCTGAACTGATATTCTTGTCTTATCATGATCTGATTTCTAAATTTTAAAGTTTTCAGCTTTCAGTAAAGGTCAAACTTGCCCTTATTTATTATTTACCATAAGGGAGTTTGGGGATACACTAAGGAAGTATTATCTACTAAGAGAGTTTGGGGATAAATGACTCATTATTACAGTAGCACTTAGGAATCTTATCAGAGTTTCCAACCTGTCGGGGACAGCCCTGTACCTATGTGTAACAGTGACTCTGACAGAGATGATGCCCTATTCAGGAAATTAATATACAGGAGAAGTCTAAACATACAGGCAAGATTCATGTATATTATTCTGTAAGGGTTATTCATGTCCTTGGAAAGAGTGCTAGAGCTGTACTCATTTACAATATTTAGTGTGCTTGATACTTGCTCCTCCAAAGAGCCTTGCAAGCTGTATGAATTCAAGAGGAAGGAAGTCTGTAATTTGTTTTTCTCATTTAAAAGGAGTACAGCAGCACAGAGGTATCAGATGAATTGTTAGGCATCACACAGGCAGGCTGTAGGAGAGCCAGAACCTAAACCATCATCTCCCACTTCCCAGTATTGTGTTTGTCCCACAAGATCTCTCCTTTCTGCTGGTGAAGCCTGCGTTCCAATTAAATATGCAATTTTTCATTGCAGTTGAGACCTGTCAAGGAATGGGAAGGGAAAACTTCTAAACAGAAAGTGAGGAGGCAGACTTGAAAAACATGAAGGGAAGCCTGTATGGCCCACGGGCTTGCCTCTTGCCGTAGTCAGTATTATTAATGCCTCCTTGCTGAGGGAATGGAAGAGTTACCAAATTTACATAGGGCTCAGCGGGAAGGAATCACCTTATCTGGAAGCCACTTCGTGCAGCTTGCTGAGCACCACGTCGGCACAACAATGTGTCAGACTTAATAAAACAAACAGAGAGGGTGTGAACACTTCCACTTCGCACTGGAGCCGCGGACAAGTGAATAAACACCCCTCTGTGCGTGCAGGGGCTCGAGTTCAGTGGGTGCTGCTCCAAAAGGCATCTGTCTTCTCCGCTGGCAGGGACTTATGAAAAAACAGCACGCAGCATCTCTGACTTCTGTAACCATTGCCCAGCGGCCAGCATGATATCAGAGCTCCAAGAGGCCAAATCAACGCCTGGCTCTCCTCCCAAATCTTATTAAGCCTGACTAGAGTTGTTTGCATATCATTTTCCAGCGAAGTGATTTGAATTTGTGATTAGTTAAAATAAATAATTCTTTTTTTTTTTTTTTTTAAATCGGTCTAATAAAGCAGGGACTGTAGTTGTGAATAATTTAACTAATGAGTTCTGCACTCGTTCTTGAATGATTTGCTTTGGGGAAATTCTGCCAGAAGTCAGTGGAGCTGCATTCACATGCACCAGTAAGGAACCTAGCCCACATTTCTGTCTTTGGACCATGTTATCAGTTCATTTAGAAACATTTAAGAAAAAAAGGGTTTTGTTCAAATTAGTCAGTTCCTTCTCTCCGTGCCTAGAGCAGACACTGCTTTGGCAAAAGGCAGCTTTTCAAAATTTTAGGGATTTCTTTTTTTTTATCAATTTTCACCTTTTATTTATTTATCTTTTAAATTTGATTTCCATCTCTGTTGGATATAAACCAAAAAAGTGCTTTGAATTTCCAATAAATTTCCCCTTTCAGAACTCCGAAATTATGACGCCTCTGAAAAGCAAGCACTCGGTGCCCCGCTACCATACTCGTTGTTCTGGCACACTGGTTCATGCACTGGTCCAGCTAGGTCCAGAAGAGGCCAGCTTGTATTTGGGCTTGGTTTCGCCACCCTTCAAGACCGTCCCCATTGCCCAGGCTCCGAGTCACAGCCCTGCAGCAGGGAACTGGCGTGCTCCGCGCACTCTGGCTCCAGCCAGGCTTCTCCAAGCTTCCAGGCTCCCTGCTGTGGACCTGGGAGCTGAGCCCAGATTATATCTGTTCTTCCAGGCTCTTGGCTCCAGGAGAGGCTGTCTGGAAGTTTTGGCATCATTCCCTGCCCTATAGCTGCAGACCCTGCAATCCTGAAGACCTTGGCTTTAGGGAAATCTTCTTGGGGGTCTATCCAGCGGCTGTCCTGCTTGGAAAGCCATCTGTGTGTATTTGATCTTGGTGGGTCTACCCGGGGGCTGTCCCACCTGGAAAGCTATTTGCATGCATTTGAATGGCTCTTTAGTGTTAGGAGGACCAATCAATGAAACCTTAAGCTGTCTCTTGTAGGGGAGCACAGAGCACAGGTCCCCCTCTCTTTCTGTCTTTCAGCCTATGTTCTCCATTGTATAATTTAAAAGATAGCCTGTTGGTCAGGGTTTTCTTTTGGGGGTGAGCTGGGTGGGTTTGAAAGAGCAAAGACTGAGGTGGTAGATGAACCCAGGAATTCCACTTCCAAGTTGGGAGGCTTCAAACTCCCAAAGGTATACTGCACCCCACTGTCCACTATGATCCAGGCATTTAGGTAGGAACCAGATTTTTGGAGAGTCAGAAATATCCTAAGAGGATACACACTCTTCAGTCCTCCTAGATAGAGCTTCTGGGCAGAAAAACAGGATTTGGCTTAAACGAGGTGCTAAACTCAAGCACAGAGGGGAGGCAACTGGGGAATTCAGCCTGTGAATGGTAGCTCCTGGTCCTGCCTGGTTGATCATCAGCTTCCCATAAAGGTATGTAAGCACCTAACTTCATTTTGTGAAGTCCAGTCCCAGGACCAGGTTCCTAAGAATTTTGGCTCTGGAAAATGCTGGGAATTACCTTGTGGATCTCAGACTGGGATTTTGTGTATTAAACAGATAAGACCCCTTTAATTCCCAATGTACTTCATGAGAGATGACTTCTTTCTCATCACACAGGCCCACCAATTTAGTCCAAAAAATCCTGGAAGCTATAAGGCTATGTCTAGTAATGTAAATTCTCATTGTTTTTATTATGAAGTAGAAAACCACCGTTAAACTAGCAAGTCAACAGCTGATCTTTTATTCCTGTTTCTCAGACACAAAAAAAGAAAAAAAAAAAAGTCCTCCTCTCCTAGTTCTCTTCAGTGACTTGTTAGCTTCAAAGTCTAGCCAGAGCTATCTGGATGTTGACTGAAGTGTTATTTTCCATAAGAAATACCTCTTTATAAGGTATAAGAAATACCTTTTTACTTTCAGAACAGACTAGGAAATTAAATGCAAGACGCCAGGCTTTAATTTCAAATAGAGTCACTCAGCTCTCTGGAAAGTCAGAAAATGGAAACACCAAGTCACTATCAGCTCTAAGATTGCATCACTGTATGCAGCATTACAGCTCTGAGGAGCTGCAATCAGACATTCACATGTCCGTGTCTCACTCAGACATCTCCTGATAGTCCTCACAACATGCTTTACTTCTAGGTGGGATGGTATTGTCAATCTTTATTTCCTTCAGCAAGTGATATATTAGCACAGGCTTATCCTGCCCTTGCTCCCCTTTACCTGTGGCTTTATTTCTTACGTGTATTTACTTGGTCAGTCCCTTTCTTGTTCCGGTGAATTGCACTGCAGATGGAGCAGGCTGATCACAGAGCAGTCAAGGAACCATAGTGCCAAAAAAGCAAAGCCAGGTGAGTACCATGAGTGAGGTCCTGTGTTCAAAGGACTCTGCCAAATACGACATTCTCCAGCCCCTGCTGTCTCCGACATCAGGCAAAGCAGAGGTATTCCCCTCCACAAAAGTGTGACTGTCTCTTAGGCAGAAAAATAGAGTATTTAGGAAATGTGGAGGCCAAAAAGAGGATGGGGGGTAAGATTTCCTTGCATTCATAAAGAAATAAATGGCAAAGAGCACTGGTTCTCTTCAGTCAGAAACTGCATTAAAATTGCATTTGGTGGTTGTTTTAGAAGCTGCATGCATGACTTTGGGGGTGATTTTAGAGCTCTGTGGCAGTAGCCTACTTCCAGACAGTTTCCTTGATTTGTTTTGCATTTCTACGAATACGAGGAAAGTTTCAGGAAACAGGAGTGTCCCTTGTTTAGCTGGGTGAAGCCTGGTGAGTTTGGGTTTTCCAGACTTCCCAGAGAAATGTTCATAGAGAAAAATATAACCCCAAGCCCCTGTGTAGTGAGGCCATGGCACTTTTGAAATGCTGGTGGGTGACTTGTTCAGACTTTCCAAGATGAGAGGACCCTCTCAGCACCTCTGAGGGCTGATGAATGGCAGGCCAGTCCCACTTGCTGAGGAGCCAACATGGAAAATCTGCAGGGGTGACGTGAGTGATGGAGTCTGTAGTTTGATGCTAGTTTGAATCACAGTCTGATGAGAAAGAGAGAAGGAACAGCCAATACAAACCGTCCTCATCCTGTTCTCCCAGCAGTCTCTCCTCTAAAGCGTTGCTCAGAGGTGAGCATACTGGAAATACTATTATTACTCAACTCCTGCTACTGTGAGACCGCCAGCGACTTGTGCAGAAAGAGCCAACTTAAATGACAATAAAGCAAAATCCTTGGCAGCTGTGAGTGTTTGCTTCTCAGTGTCTGAAAAGGGAAGCCTGGCCTGCGCTCCGTGCTCATGCTGTTTTGGAAACTTGAAGTTGTCCATAAGGCATCGTCTATGCAGAAGCCCTATCGCCAAGCAGCGGGAGATGTTGTCCTTAGCTGTGACAAATGATTGCCAGCAGTGATTTCGGGGAAGAAAGAGCAGCTTTCAGATGTACAACATCTAGCAAGCCAGGGAGCTAAGCCGAGCAGCGAGAGCCTGTAGTCATGCAAACACAGTGGTGCCACTGAGATGGGCCAGATCCTGAGAGCATTCACCAAGCCATGTGGGTGGCAGGATTTGGCTTGATGCTAATGGTGTCACATGTCATTTCCAATATTACGGGGCCAACTCCTGCAGAGCTGCATTGCACTGGCTGGGATGGAGAGCTGTAATTAAGGAGTGTTTTCCGTATGGTCTGGGTTGCTCCCAATCTGGCTGATCCTACTGATGCAGCCCTCCTCACCCCACTGCGCTTTCCACATCTGACCAGAAAGGGTGATGAACACCTTCCTGTGAGCGCTCGTTGTTTTTTCTGAATTAATTTGGGAAGGTCTGATCCAGTTTTCAGAGAAGTCTGGGGAGGCTTTCCATTGATTTCAGTGGCTCTTGGAATGGTCCCTTATTGCATAAACTCAGATCTGCTGTTTCACACTTCATTTCCTTCCATACCCTTGGGTGAAGATCATCAGCTCCTGTTGATTTACTGCACTTGAACTTCTCAGGTTTCTCCATAATTCTTTCTTCTTTTTTGAAACTTGAAGTTTCTTTCAAGACCACATTCTGATTTCTCTATAAAAATTCTCTGAGAGCAGGAATTTCCCTATTATTTTTTATGGTTGAAGAATAATACACTAAAAGGAACAGGAAAAAAGCCTTTAACTTCCCTGCTTCTATTGTCCCTAATCACCTTACTTTACCCATTTTTGTTTCATGTTCTTTTAGATATCACTAAGGTTTACCTGGAAACACCATACTTCTGCTGTGTATAAATATGAGGATACTTAAAATCAGACACTAATTAAAGAAGTGCTTGATGAACATTCTTTCATAAATTTAAAGCCATATATTCTTGATTACTGGCCAGAATTGGGAAACAGGAAGATGCAGTGATCTCATACTCTGGTCTCATACTGGTCACCTAACTTCCTTATGTTAGGCACATATTCTTCTATAACCTGTTCTTTCTCAATATCTTACATCCTGGATACAGAGTACCCCCTAGTTTGGATTCATTTGAAGCTACAATTACATCCTTTCTGCTGATTCAGAGGCAGCTATTTTTGTTCCTTTATGTGACTCTTACACTAAAAAGCTAATAGGAAATAGCATTTTCTTAGCTTGCATGCCTATTTCTGCACACATTCAAAGCCAATGGCTTTTGCTCTTACCAGACTGGCAGAACAAACATAGTTAAGATTGTCAGCTGCCTTGTGCTCCTCTTGCAGTCAAGAAAATATTTCTTTTTCCCTTCTGTTGTTTCTAATCAAACCCATGAGTCAGGACACATACCCCTGAATATCACATTGAGTGTGTAAGGTAAATGGAAACTAAGGGTATCATTTATTCTACAAGACCACATTGAAAGGAACACTACAGAAAAGGAGATGCATCTCAGGTCTGAGGCTGTACTTGCAGATACGGGGGTGGGGGGGAATAATATAAAATAAAATAAAATAAAGCACTACTAAACATCCTGCCCAGTGCATGTGTACTTGATAGGAGACTACAACTGAATGAACATGTGGTCTATGACCCTATTGTTGCTATGTGGCTTTTCAGATCAGAATTACACATCCCAGTGTTAGTGGTATCATTGAAATACTGATTTTCACCCACATATTTCATCTAACCACAATGGTTTATAATGCTGTTGTTTTATCTCAAGGCATTGGTGAATGGGATTCCTTCAATGAGTGCAAGTCTTTCTCTCTTTGAGCCTTGCTTCTATGTATTTATTATCCTTGTCACAGAAAAGTCTATCTTTCTCCAAGATAATCAGAATCACCAGCAAAGTTTGTGTCTGTACTAGATCTCAACAAGTGATGCTGCTGAAACATATTTCCTCCCTCAAACTGACCCCTGTCATATTCCACCTACCTCAGGGACAACTCTGCCCACTTCTGGTGCAGCATCCAACCTCTGCACCATGAGACAGCAGGGCAGCAAGAAGGGGTAGCAGGTCACCTGGGCTTTGGCTGTGCATGCCACCTGCTGACGTTGATGCTTTAAGCCCCATTCCCTCTTAGGTCACTGCTTAATATCTACCAGTCTTACCTTGTGATGGTAACCAAGACATCCTAGGCGATGTGTGTTTTCACTTTGTGGGATACTCACATGCTTATTCTCAAGGTAAAGATGAGAGATGACATGCCCAGAGCTTAGGTGCCTTTTTATGAAAAGATTTGTTGGTTTTGCATTGAAAAAACTTCTCACATTTTAGGTGTTTGGGCCCTGGGTGAAATTCACTGATCCAATTAACTCACTTGGATTCAGAGCTGAGACTCTGTCATTGCAGTCTAAATTGTCCTCTTAGATCTCTGAAAATATGAATGGGAGAGAAGATGATCATGGGCCCCTTATATAAATTGTCATACGATAACTGCAGAAGGAGAAGACATACGCTGCCCTTCAGACAGCTTTACTCAGAATTCTAAGGATCAATTCAGATACTCACTTGCAAAGAAATTACAACTAAAAAGCTGTAGCTTCTCTGGTGTGGCTTGCCGTCTCTTGAGAGGCCACAGAGAATGGACACAGCTTCTTTGTACTTTAAACCTCACTATTAATCTATTAAGCTGTTATTCTGATGAAACTACTGATGAATCTACATGGAGACAAAGGTCCCAGATGCCCAGACCTTGTGGTGGTGACCTCCTTGCAGTCTTGGCTAGAGATACCAGCCACACTGTTGGAACTAAGCTCAGGGACACGCAGGAGGAGGAACAGTAAAGGAGAAGTCCTCAGCCTCCTTCTTTGTGTTTCTTGGTCCTAGTGTCACTATCAGATAAAGCTGGATGCTGGGAACAGATGGCAGGACAAGCGGAGAGGAGGCTCCCTCCTTTGACTTCCTCATCATTCATATGACCTTGATATCACCTGAGGGCCAGCAGCCAAGAAATTATTTCCAGCATCTTCCCAAGCCCCTCTCAGCTGTATTATACCTCCTGCTTAAACCCAAAACCAAAAGCAAAGGTTTCACAGCCTGGGTAAGGAGCTATTGCAGCATGGACTTAGTACTTTAACTGTCTAATTAGAGCTCAAGCCTGAACTTGGGTGCAGGCTTGCTATATGGTTTAAGAATATATATATTAAAAAAAAAAAAATCTTCATTGAAATATCACCAAGGAGTTCCCTGTAGGGAAGTGAGAACCTTCTCTATTCAACTTTTAGAGAAATTTCTGCCATTTCTGGTGTTCTGATGCTGTTTAAACGCTGTAGATATTTTAGAGATGGTACGGAAAGATTTAAATACAAATAAATCATGTCTCTGTGCTGGTTCCTGAAAGCACAATCTGGCACTGCAACCATGAAAAGTTGAGCAGACAGCTGACACCCCAAGGTGCCACCCAAGCCAGCCACCCATCTCCACCACCTCCACAAGAGCCAAGTCTTGCTCTTCAGGTACAAGCAAGTGAAGCAGAGATGGCACCCACAGATGTGGTAAATGTTTGTGCTGGTGACTTATGTCCATAAATCTGATGAAAAACCTTCAGGACCTGGGCATGGAAATCTGTGATTAGCTGACAGACAATGTGGAATTCAAATCCAGCATCTGGATTTGAATCCTGGTAAGACTTTTGCTTGATTTCCTTCATTCATGCATATCCTGTTTGGATCCTAGGAAAGCCTCACTGGGATCTGGGTGTCAAGACTGATGTGCATCTTGGTAAGGGCCTGTCCACACCTTTGATGCTGAGGAAGCTTTGCTCTGGATGCAGACTTTGAAGCTGGGCTTTGCTTTCATTTGAAACAGAGCTTGGTGGCTCAGCTGCGGAGCAGAAGGGATCTGTGCTCCATGGCTGGTGGACAATCTAACAGAGATGTGTTAACAGCTGCTAATGTGCTGCAGCTCCGATTTCAAGTTTGGAGCATTGTGTGTAAAAAAAAAATAAAGTAAAAAATAAAATCAGACATTAACAGTTAATAACAAGAAAATATTTCACTGGTTTCTCTTTTGACATAATGGAGCAGGAGGCTTGGTGAACCAGGAAAGGGTCCATAATGCAACAACCTGAGGCTGACAAGGAGCAAAGAACAGACGAAAAAGCTCCTACTCAGCCCTTAATTTATAGCACATTTTATTACGTGACACGGATTTAATATGTGAAAATATAACTATCAGGGTAACCATTACAGAGGCTCTGTACTGAAGGAAACAAAACTTGGAACTCACCTCAACCTACAAGGCACCAAGACTGCATCCAGAACCTATTTCCTATTTTCTCCTCTCTGGGTCTAAACCACGTTCACTTCATTGTGGCGAGGTGGTGTAGGAAAACGCTGTGATAGTTTTGTTGTGTTGCAGTTTAGTAAACCAGGCAAAGAGGATTTGAAACAGATGATTTGATATTCAATTAACCCCGACAGGACAATGGAAAGCAAGCACATCCACATATCATAAAGGTCGCATGGATGGTGGATATCATTTGTAACAGTGAAAGAGTCTTCTTCTGGTCCAACCAAACAAAACAGCAACAACAAACCAGCTAAACAATATAACTGCATCCATCAGGGATGTTTGCCAGCAATAAGCGGAGAAATAATGTGTAAGACTTGGCCATCTTGACATCTGTATTTGCATTAGTGAGACTGTTACTGGGTTGCACATCTGGTGAACTTCAGCAGAGACATGGGCTAAATAGGAAAGGTTCATATAAGACTTAAAGAAGCAATTCAGGGTCTGGGAAACACACCTGGTAGTGAAGCTGCTTAGTTTGTCCAAGAGACAATTAGGGAGAGATTTAGTCTGTGTCTACAAGGTGGAATTGGACTGGTCTCATCCTGATCTTTTGCCATGCATTGCCCGCAGTGCACTCCATTAAACTTCTCCGCCAAGGCTGTAGCTGTGACTGGGAAGCCCTCTGAGACCTGCCCAGCAGAAATGGTTTGGCCTGCTGCCCTGAGCTCTGGCATACAACATGGTTGACAGATTCCCAGCTCAATTCCAGTGGGGGAAATTACTCCTGACTGCTTTGCCTCTTGTATTTGCCCCCTCTTGGCTGTGATGGTGAGTGCCATTAGGTCCAGGCTTTTCTCTGGACATTACTAGCACTGTGATGGCTGAGGCTGGGATGCAACTCCATACACCTCCCTACATGCAGGAGTGAAGTGGAAAAAGGTTTCATGTAGAGAGCCACCAGGAACATTCCCATCTCTCAGCTGAAACCAGAGCCTGACTGTGCAGATTTTCCCTCCACCCACTATTTTGGGATATTTATATCTGTTGGTTTGGCTGCAGGCTCTGGTCTCAGCTCAAAGGTAGCATTTGCTGATGGTTGTTGCGTCACCAGGAGCCAGTGCCACTTGCTTCTCAGATGACATTTGACTGTTGACGCCTTAGTTTGCAGGCCAGCATGTTTGCTCAGATGAAACTTAGGGGCCACAGCCCTAACCATAGCCTGCAGTTGCTGCTTGGAAAAAGAGACAGCACTTTATAGAGTGTCTTCTAAGGTTATAATGAGATTTGGTGTCTTGAGCTGGTATCTGCAAGTGTTCAAGGCAAAAAGGTGAGACTTACCCATTAGGTTTATATGCCCAAGGTTGTGATAGCTCCTGCAGGACCTGGTGCTTGGTGGCTTCCCACAAGTTGTCATCCAGCTCTTGCACAAAATGCAGAAATCACCGGGTGAAATTCAATGGTCTATGGTGCCCAACAATTGGACTAGACGGTTCAAATATTTCTTTCCTTCTGGTCTGCAAAACTGTGACTACTCTAAAAACAAAAACCTTGAACTTCCCCCTCTCCCATTCTGCAGTGAACACTTGGAAGGGGAAAGGAGGCTGGATCTGATTTGGATCTAGGAGGCAGGTTAGAAACAAAATAATAAGAAGCATTAAAGTGAAAATGAAGAGTAGCCAGATCGCTGAATTTTAAAAGAAAAACAAACACACAATAAAGCAATACCTCCACTGCTTGGACCAGCTCCTACTCCAAACCACCTATCACATCTCATTAGAACAATGTTGAGCGCTTTGGAAAAGAGGTGCCTGCCTAGGATCCACTTTCAAAGAAAACTGCTGAGAGTTTACTTAGAGATGAAGAAAAAAAATTAGAGCTTTTATAAGAACCAGAGAGAGTAGAATTCCTCACTCCAAAGCAATTGTTATATTTTAAATATTCTATTAAAGAATCCATTTTCTTCTTTTTCCTTAAATGGATGGGGATAGGTTTCAACGTACATCTTGAACTGGGCTTTGCAGCACTAGGATTTCCAGTGGCATTTGGTTTTGATAAACCTCATTTTTTTTTTCCTTTGCCTTGAAGCAGTTTGTTCTCTTGGCAAGAATACAGAGACTGGCAATTGTAACTCACTTGTTGTTGCCAGCAGTAAGGAAGGCTTGAGGTCCTTTTTCAGCTGTAGCACGTTTGGATGTTTGGAACCAAAGCAGTGAAAAGAGGGGGAAAGGAGGAGGGAGAAGGAAGGAAAAAAAAAAAAAAAGAAGAAAAAAAAAAGGCCCCTAAATCTGTTCTCTTCTCTACTGTAAATTACAACCCTGCTTTTTTAATTTCCTTTCCCAGCACAATGTTATTCATTCACTTCCAAAATAAACAGGGGGCTTAGAGAGTGAACAGCTTGGGAGAACAAACTGTCCTCTTTTTACAGTCTTTACCTGTCAAGAGCTTAATTAAACACATACACACTGATGGCGAGCGAGGTATAGTGGTCTTTGGGAAGCTTCCGCATCCCAAGGGCTGACACTAGGCTGATCCTGAACTCTGAGGTCTTGAGAGAACCAATAGGCTCTTGTTCACTTGAACTACTGAATAGGGCTAAAAACATTATTTTTCTGTAAAGGATCTGGTTTTCAAACACAAAACCTTTGGGGCTAGCCTGGAAGATATTGTAAAGAAAGAAAGACCAGTTGGTAAACCTCTTGAGATCCCTGCTTTGGGATGATAGATATTTTTCCTCAAGAAAAATGATTTGGGAGATAGAAGTCCTTTATTAAAAAACAGTCAACATAAAACCCATTCTAAGTATATAAATGTATATATTTGTATATTATATATATATATAACATATAAATGTGTGTTTCCAGCTCCTGTTTGAGACAGCAGGCCAGTCATCCCCAGAATAATTTCATGAATCTACCAGAGTGGTACCACAGAGGAACCTGATTTCATGTTCCTTGATGATGAAGTCAGACATTCCTGCTTCATAATTTCTATTTCTTCAGTAGGATCCATGGAGTATTTCCTTTAAGGAGGCTGTGTGGTCTAAATGGGAAGTTAAAGTGGGACTTGCTTTGCACCAGCCCTCTCCCACCTATCTCCTGACCATAACACACTACCTGTAGAAGTACAATTCATCATGCAGACAATTAATAATGAGCGTTAAAAAGCAGGTTTGGAGGTGAGGGTCTTCAGCTATGTCTGCAACTTTGCTGCTGAGATGTCAATAATTTTGAATGAATTTATTACCCTGTTTGCATATCTTGACATGAAAGTACCATGGCCTGAAGTCTATCATTTTAAACCAGCAGTCAGTGTGGTTGGAGTAAATGGAATGAAGAGTACTGCTGGGAAGGAAAAGGTATCCAGAATCTGCCAGGATCTTTGGTTCTTGGTGTCCTCCAGTGTTAGCTATTGTACCCAGCCTGGGGATAGCTCTGGGTAAATCACTGTTCCTCCTGGTGAGCCCCTGAAGATGCGGCATGTGTGTCCCTGACACTGGGGGTGCACCACGCACAGCTGGGCTGTGGTAGCTGTTCCCTAAGCTTGTTATGCCAATGGCAACCTTATTGCTGATGGTGAGAGAGTCTGGGACAGATCCACAGTGGACAAGAACAATGTGAGAGCCAGTTGTCCAAGTGTAAGAGGAGGGTGCCTAGAAAAATCTATTTTCAGTCCGAAGGAAGGAAAAAAGAGCAAAAGGCTATCTTGTTTTTTCCATTTACTGTGGATACTGGGCGCAGCTGAATTTTTAAGGTCATTTCTTGATGTTTTCTTTCTTTCTTGCATGTAAATGACTAGAGATTCTGGAAAAACTTTTAGATTTTTCCTGTTTACGTAAGTAGGTTGTTGTTGTTGTGTGTTTCTTTTTTGTATTTATATATAAATAATGCTGGAACACAAAATAATGAGTGGTTTGTAGAAAAACCATCCGGAAGCTCCTCTGTTTCCAGCCCCATAAAGCAAGAACCAAACGGGGTTGCTGGGTCAATTTCACAGGCAACAGAGTTAAAATGGGTGCAAGGAAATACTTCTGTTTAAAGCATATAATCACCCTGAGGAATTCCCCGCCACAGGAAATCATTGAGGCAAAGAGTTGAAGAAGGTCAGAGAGATATTTTTAAAGGTTTGAATGTTTATATAAAAAAGCAACACGTTGTTTGTTTCTTCTCACTGGCCAAGAAGATGGGTCAAATATTGCAGGGATTCAAAATATATGCCCACCATGTAAAAACTATGGCCATAAGTCAGTGATTTGGGGTAAAAAGGTAACCATCTCTACAGTACATTTCATGATGCACCAGTTAAAAAAAAAGAATTATAAGCCAAATCGAAGTACATTAGTTTCTGGAAATACACATTTTGGGGAACAAGAAGTATAAATCTGCTCTGGAGTGATACAATGATATTAACTACACAGGCACACCAATGTATTAGAATTTGTAGTATTAAATTATTTTAATTTAACCTTATTTTTTCTCACTTGCCTTGTTGTTTGGTTACTAAATAATTTTTTCCCCTCTTTGTCACTCACAGTGAAGGAATTTGAGGTCTTGGTCTGAAGAGGAATCTTGCATAGGTAAAGAGTTCAGACGGGGCTGGGTCACTCACTCGGATCCTGCAGTTTACACTGCAGTAAACACAGCCACAGATAACATCTGATTCACACCTCTCAGGGGAAGAATGTAGCTATTTTTTCTGTCCAGATTGGACAGAACTTTAGTAACTCTGTAATTGGGAGATCTACAGTCAACAGCCCTGACCATTGCCTGCCACTAACAATTGCTGTGAATGACTAGAAAGAGGGGTCCTTAGGGAACTGGGGACAGCACACGTCTGAGCATTGTTATGAATCTGCTACTATCTTTTAGCCACCTTTGTAAATAACCCTTCTCTCACTGTGTCTAAAAATCCTGGTGGTTGTGAGTAACTTGTTTGAATACAAGAGCTCCCACCACTGCTACTGCCAGTGGTAGCACAAGTAGATCTTTTAACTGACAAAACCTAGCACAGAAAAACTAAAAACTGTAGGCAATCAAGGGCTCCAGTGGACTGGAGCCACTACTTGACATTCTCCTTCACCACACTTCTATCGGTACCTTACATTTCAGGAATTAATTTAGAAAACCCAAACAAGAGTATTCTCTCTCCTCAAGGAAAAGTTGGCGGCAGTCCTGCATATCTTGTGGGCTGACCTGAGAGCACGGTCCACAGCCCACAAAACGTCTCATCCTCTTGATCTGTAACTGAAACAACTTCCCCACATGAAAGCATTTGCCAAGAAGACTGTGCTGCTGGGTTTATGGTGGGAGGTGTCCTTGGTGGATGAGAAACAACAGCAGAAAGCCAGCAATGAACCAGCCACATGGCCAAAGTCCCAGGCAACCTGGTTGAGGACTGCACTCATCCCACTACTGGTTGACCAGGTTGGCAATTCCTTTTCTCAGGTGGTGGTTCAAGTTTCAGAGAAAGATGTAGTCCTCCCTCTTACATCTCATTAGCTGCATGATAATTGCTGTGCTATCTAACACATCCTCAAACTTGCCAAAATCAACTGATTCCTTGATGGAGCCTGATTAGAACAATAATCTGTTAGGGTATTAAACATAAAAATTATATATGAATTAACACAGAAAGAAATTGAGGCAAAAATGCTCTGCTCCTCTTCATTAGAAACCTTTTGTATCGCTAGGAAGCTGGTGTGGCTTATGAGTTCAGGTTCTTGTACAGGTACAAAAACAGTTGGAAAAAAAAACAGTTGGAAAGGGCCTACAAAGATCAAGTCTAACTGCTTGACCACTTCAGGGCTACCCAAAAGTTAAAGTCTATTACTGAGGGCATTGTCCAAATGCCTATCGAGCACTGACAGCCGTGGGGCATCAACCACCTCTCTAGAGGAAGCCTGTTCCAGTCTTTGACCACCCTCATGGTAAAGATTCTTTTCCTAATGCCCAGTCTGAGCCTCCCCTGGTGCAGTTCTGTGCTGTTCCCTCAAGGCCTGCCATCGGTGACCAAGAAGCAGAGGTCAGCACCTCCCTCTCCTTCCCTCTCCTCAGGAAGCTCACCTCCCAGGCTGTGCCTCTGTCCAGCATTGCTCCATCCCAGGTGCAGCACCCATCTTTCTCCTTTGTTGTACTTCCTAACGTTGCTGGTTGCCCTGTGCTCCAATCTATCTAGATCCCTCTGCAAGGCCTCTCATCCCTCCAGGGAGTCAACAGCACCTCTCAGTTTAGTGCCATCAGCAAAATTGCTAAGGATAGACTCCACTCCTGCATCCAGATCATTGACAAAAACGTTGAACAGGATTGGCCCTTGAAGAGCCCTGAGGAACACTGCTGGTGTCTGGCCACCAGCCAGATGTAGCCCCATTTGCTACAACCCTTTGAGCTTTACCATTGTGCCAATTCAACACCCCACGTAGAGTGAACTTGTTTGTCACACAGTAGGACAATTTGTCCAGAAGGATGTTGCGAGGGACAGTACCAAAGGCCTTACTAAAATCCAGAAATACTACATCCACTGTCTTCCCTTCATCCACTCAGCAGGAGAAGGAGATCAGATCATTAAGGCAGGACTTTCCCTCAATGAACACATTGTGGACTATATCTGATAGGAGCTTTGTTCTCTAAATGCCTTCCAGTAGCACCCAGCACAGTCTTCTTCATAACTTTTCCAGGGCCTGAGGTTAGACTAACAGGTCAGTAGCTCCCTGGGTCTTCTCAAGTGCCCTTCTTGTAGATCAGCATACTGTTGCAGCTTCCAGTCAGTGGCAACCTACCCAGACTCCCGAGACCTTTGGTAAATTGTTGAGAGGAGTCCAGCTGTAAGATCCACTAACTCCTTCAGTACTCTGGGGTGAATTCTGTCAGGGCCCACGGACTTATGAATATTCAGCTGATACAACTGGTCCCTTACAGATTTGCTGATAAGTGACTATTCCCCCAGTCAGGGTCCTCCAACTCAGAGGACCAGGCAACTGAAGACGTATCATTGCTATTAAAAACTGAGGCAATAAAGACATTAAATGTCTCTGTCTTTTCCTCATCCATACTTTTTAGGTGCCCATATTCATCAAATATCAGACCAATGTTTTCCTTAGACCTCCTCTTGCTGTTAACATACTTTAAAAAAATGTTTTTGTTGTCTGACACCACAGTGGCCAATATCAAGCTGAGTTTTGTCTTTTGCTTTGTTTCTGCAGATGCAACTGCAGCTCTGTACTCTCCCTATGAAGCTTGACCTTGCTTCACATGAGTCATGGGACTCATGCCACCAGGTCTCACTAATACCAATGATATCATAGCCCTGGGAAAGGACTGAAGCTCCCAGCTTGTCCTGTTTGTTCCTAATACTGCATGCATTAGTATACAAGCATTTCAGATGTGCTCCAAAACCCTAAATAAACTTTTGTAAATGTATGTGTTCTAATTGTATTTGTTGTTAAATTTACCACTCTTAACTTTCTCATGTCCTCATGCTACGTCTAGGTATGCTCCAAGACAGGGTGAAGGAAAGAAGCACATCAGAATGACTTAAGAGATGAGCTAAAGTTTTGCCTCTGAAGGCTTTCAGTCAATTGGGAGTGACACTTATTTAACCAAGACAAAAGTCCTGTGGCTTTGATTTTGTTGTCACACAGCAGCACAGCTCTGGAAAAGCTAAACAAGGGACTGCTTAAACTCAGATTGTAACAGGTCCATTTTTTATCCCCTTGGAACAATAAATTGGCTTTAAAAATAAGACAATACCAAATGCTTATTACTCCCGTGGAGAATTAATGAACCGTAGAATTCAAACTATTGAGTGGTCAGACCATATGTTATTAGAAATCGTGGATGGTATCGTATATTGGTTACGGCTGTTATGCATTTGTGATTAAGGCTATGAAACTTAACCAATAAACACAGCTGAGAAATGAGCGTAAACAGTCGATCCGTATGAGGCAAGCCAGCCACGTGCAGTAAATGTAGCAAAATGCAATTTAATGAGCCTTGTAGAGAAAACTTGCTACATCCAAGAAACTTTCCCACAAACTAATATTGCCTGAGACCAACTGCTTATCAAAATAATCCTTGGTCTGACTGGACAGTGATTCTATACATGCGGTGTGTAGGAGATGTCTGACATTAATAATCTCATCACCCTTGGGATATTTAATGCCAGCAATATGTATCTTCCCTGCTTGTAGAGCCAGGCACTGGTTGACTGCAAAAGAGATTACAGTTCTGGTCCAACCTAATGAGTGACACCAGTCAAGACACAGTTCTGAGCCTCAGTTTACCCATCACCCTAGTGTGATGTTAATGCATACAGCTAATACAGCTTCTCAGGTTTGTATCGAAAGGGTTTAATTAATATCTTAGTGCAAGTCTGATCATTTCAGCTCCTGCATTTCCTCAGTGTCTTTAACACCATTTAGCAGCCAGCCAGCATGTAGCTACTAATCATAATAAATTTCTTAGGCTCTTGGATGAATCATCTCTGAGTGTGTACAAAATGCTGCTGGAATTTTGTCAGACCATGGAATATAATTACACGGCTCACATCTACATATAATGCTGGTAAAAGCTGTGAAGCAGGTACATCCACAGGGTATGGCTCAGGGTCGACCCCTAGCCACCATGGTCCAAAAGAAGCATAGCTCAACAAAGATTGTCCCCAAGCACAGCTTGGGCTCCCTGGTTCTTCACCAAACCACATTAGACAGGTTGCTGAACCTCAGTGAGAGCCATGCTTGAGTGACCAGGTGTACTGATTTGACAGAGCATCCTGATTTGCTCAGGACTCTTTTGTGGATGTAAAAATAAAATAAAACAAGCAAACAAACAGATGTAGTTATTTGTGAGAACAATCAGAAGGGGAGAAGTGTGTTAAGTTGTATTGAAACAAACCAAAAATCAAGTCTTAAGAATTTTGGAAAATTGGTTACACTTTCCTGAACTGAAAAGGAACTAGTGTAAGGCTGTCATGGGAAGGCCTGCTGAAATCTTCATTGCAGAAAAGCTGAATTCCTATTATATAAACCAGGCTTCTTCCAACCCCTTTTAGCTTTCACATGTTTATTATTCTTGCTTGGTTTACAAGCTCCAAAGAAACTTGACATAGATTATTACACAGGACCGGGCTCAACGCTTCTTGAGATGGATTATTTCCTTCCTTCAGAGCTACAAGAAGGTTGGTGATGGTCACAGTTCGGTATCTTTTGACTTGTTAATAAAAAAGCTTACTTTCTAACACAGTAAGACTTCAGTGTGGCAAACTCTGACCAACACAGACCTGTTTATATGCTGGCATACCCAGTACTCTGATCTATAACGGAACTTGCTGTTACTGTCATGGCTTACACATGATTTTGCTGTTTAGAAAATGTTTATTTTGACTTACAACACTGGTAGGTGTGTAGGTTCCAGTGGGGTGGCCTCATTCTCCACAAGAAACGTGTGATGAATACTACAAATTAAGAGAAAAAGAGTAAAAAAATAAGTAGAAAATGCAAGGAAAAAAAATAAACGTTTTCTGAGCTAGAAGATCAATCATCATTTTGGGGTTTGACATAATATTTAGGCTGATGGGTGTCCCTGAGCCATTATTCAGACCTTCAGGGGTCCAGACCCTCGGGACAAATGGACTTGTCTTAGTCTGCTATTATTTCATGTAGAAAGTGGGGAATCACCAGTTTTCCAAACTCCGAATCAGGATATGACTCAGGTGCTGGTATCATCTGCTTTGAGTAGCAGGATTTAATAGAACTGGTAATGACTCATCTATTATAAGACATAAACTAAAAACCTCACCAGGGAAGAATTGCTATCAGCGATTGTTACAACATGCTAATACTGTGTCATGGTTAATAGAGCCCAAAGAGGAGATGCAACGTAAAACCAGAGACAAGGTCATTACTCAGTGAGTCTGGAGCACAGATGGACCCCACAGATCAGCTGCATTGGGGTTACAGACCCACCAGAGGGAATTGGGTCCTGTTCAAAAACAAACAAACAAACAAACAAAAAAACTGTTTTCAGTAAGATTTTCTTCATTTGGAACATGACCTTCCTGAAAACTTTATCTGAACCTGTCCTACTAAAATCCAAACTGAGCTGATCTCCAGTGGCACTGAGGCATCTTATATGCAGTCGGATAGAAAGCTGCAAGCAGGACTCATTGCAAGTAACATAACTCTTCTACTGCACTGTATTGAACTCAGCCTTCTGGATTATTCCATTTTCCAGTGAACAACAAATTATAATACAGCATGTGTTCTGTTTTTAAAGCAATTATGCTTAAATATACTTGTTCTTTAGTTTAATTTTCCTTCTGAAAGCACAGCAGTCATCTTCTATCAACAAATCCATTCCAGAATGTTTTTGCTAGCAACTGTTACTAAGACTTTTTTCATCCAAAGCAGAAGCTTGGGAGGGATATAATCAGCTCTCTAGCATGGCTAGAAACATTTGCCAGTAGCTCAAATATACACTGAAAAAAATATCTGTCTTTCAGATGCTAAAAAAAAATAAAAGCCATTGTAGCTTTGGGACATTGACCTCATCTGCTTCTCATCCTTGAAAAGTAGGAGTCGTTGCTGTCTAGCAGTGGGATGGCTGCTTTCAGGCAAGAAGCCTCTCTGGTCTAAGCAATCAAAGACCACATAACAAGAGAAACTGGAAGAAATCCTATGATTGATATTATTTGTAGTGACATGACTGGGGTCTCCACACCCCAAAATACACTTAGAAAAGGTTTCCTCACAAAATAGGGATTGGCAGTTGATGTCTTCTCCTGGATTCTCACTCCTGCTCAGAGGGTCCCAGCCAGATGAAAGCACAGCTGGATCTGATCTTGAGTGCAGTTTTGGCTGTTTTGGCCAAGTAGCCTTAAGTGTATATCCAGGAACAACAGCTGAGCATCTAAGAAAGTGGTTGACAAAGACCAAGACCCATGCCTAGCCCTTAGTGTTGACAGCATATTCCATCCTATTTTGATGGAAGCCTTTAATGGTTTTGCTGATCACTGGAAATGCTTGCTTCTTCCATGCTTTCCATCTTTTTCACTTTGCAGGGTATCAAGTGGGATAAACTCACTTGTGCATTGCTTGTTGATGAGCTTTGTTCTTGTCACCCAACCTGTGGACTATACACGTGTCCCTGTTCCCTAACTTGCTATAAACTGTAATGATTACTCATCCTTTTCAAAGGTCCTGTTCTCATTGTGCTTGCTTGTCTACATGATTCATGAGTTTTGGAATGCTTTTGAGGTTTTCTCCAGGAGCTGTTTCAGGTGACGATGATGTTATCAGGAATAGCTGGAGAAACAAAGGCCTTTCTACAGAAAAACTGGCAGGTAAGTGAATACGGAAATTATGTTCAAATAATTTAAGTTATATTTATCATACTCAGATCTAAACATATTGATTTATATTATGGTTTTGGCATCATAAACATTTGATAGGATTATTTATTAAAATTGCACTGCTCTTTTTTGGCTTTCCAAAACATCCTTCTAATGAAATACTTAAACACATGCATGCTACACAATTGGCTCCTCATTTGGCTTAGCTCCTCAGCACAACTGGATTGGATGAATATTTGCATGTCTTTCACAACACAACACTCCTGGGTACAGACAGATCACAGAATCAGGCTTCTGAGCTTAAGCTACAAATGGACTTAGGCAATATTTCCAACATAGGATTTTACTGGGATCCTTCAAATTCCCGTGGCTGAGAGCTATGCACACTCACATGGGGCTTTTGGCAAAGCCCCTTGGGTCTTAAATCTCCACCAGAGAAGTTACACCAGTCTTGAAACTGTCACCCCGTTCAGACCCCTGTGTCACATCACAGGCAAGGCACAGCTCTCAGACTGTTGGGGTGCTCCATGGTCCTTAGGACCTGTTTCAGAGTAAGTGGTTCTATTAGCACCGCTATTATATCTGGCTTTGTACCAACCAGTGGTAGCAATGAGACTTTCTGATGTTGCCATATGTATCTGGTCATATCTCATAGTCCAGTGGCTGAACTTGACCGGTCTTCTTCTAGCTTGCCTACACTACAAGGAGAAGCCCAAAAAACTACCCCTTCCTTCTGCGGAGTAGGACCTGGGGGTCCTGTTGGACAACAAGTTGCCCATGAGCCAGCAATGTGTCCTTGTGGCCAAGAAAGCCAATGGGATCCTGGGGTGCATTAGGAAATGTGTTGCCAGCAGGTTGAGGGAGGTCATCCTGCCCCTCTACTCAGCCCTGGTGAGGCCAGACCTGGAGTATTGCATCCAGTTGTAGGCTCTCCAGTACAAAAGAGACATGGACACGGTGGAGAGAGTGCCAGGAAAGGTGACGGAAGAGGTCATCTCGAATGCAATCACGCAATGTATGCAGGACAACCAAGGGATCAGGCCCAGTCAGCATGGGTTCATGAAAGGCAAGTCCTGCCTGACCAAACTCATCTCCTTCTATGACCGGGTGACCCGCCTGGTGGATGAGGATGAAAGTCTGTTGACACAATCTACTTAGACTTCAGCAAGGCCTTTGACACAGTCTCCCGTAGTATCCTCCTGGAGAAGCTGGCAGCCCATGGCTTGGACCTCTCCAGAGCTCCCTTCCAACCTCAACCATTCTGTGATTCTGTGCAAAGTCAAGATGTGGTTTGAAATCCCTGTCTCAAGCAAGTGCAGAGTTGATTTGAGAAGAAAATGTCCCATTTTCCTGTTTCACTGTTAAGGAACAATGCATCTTTCTGCAGGTTTCCATAAAATTTGGGCTAATGTGATTTAGTTACGAAATCCTGAAAAAGATTCAGAGCTGAAAATCCCAGCTAGAGTCTCTCAGAAAACATCTTTCTTCATCCAGGACCAGGCATCTGGAAGCCTTGCGTCTTGCCCATCTTCCTATTTTCTACAAGGTGTCTATGGCAGTTTTATGCTCTCTTCTGTGGCATTGAGTAACCCCATTTATTCACCTACTCTGCTTACAGAGAATCTGAGTGTTTGATGCCTGAAACAACCCAAGTCTCCTTATACATCTAGTTTTAAGTGCCTTCTCTGAGAGTAGGCAGAAAGTGAATGCAAGAGCCAGGAAAGGAAGCCAAGTTTCTTGTTTCATAAGCTCCTGAGTTAACCACTTCTGCTTCTGAGTCAAATATGGAGGAAAAAAAAAAAAAAAAAAAAAAGGCATAACAAAAGGGAGTGAGAAGGAAAGCTTTCAAAGAACCAAAACCAACATCACCCGTTCAGATTTCTTGAATGCCTTATGGTGCCAAACATTTATGGCTTTGAGCATTGCTGAAATTCTCAAAGCTGGAGGATAATTTTCGCCACAAATTTTGTTACTGTAGAATCAAATCCTGCTCCCCTTACCCGTCTCAGTCAGTGCTGTATTTTCCCCACAGACCAAGAGCCCTGAAGTTTTGAGGACACAGAAAATGGTCAAGTGGAGAAACTAACTTTTTTTTTTTCGTTTCCTTTTTTGAAATAAATACATAAACGGAAAGGCAGAGATCAGCAGATGAAACCTGCATTGCTCTCTAAGCTCTTTTTCTTTTTAATAAAATTTGCCTTCCCTTCTGATATAAACTTTTCCAGATATAAACTACCCATATATGACAGGACAAGCTAACACTGAATAAGAACCAGATATAGTGAGAAATTCTCCCCTTAGATCATTTTCCTGCCAGAAAAGGCAGGTTTGCTACTATCTGAATGCTTTATGGAGATGCTTTGGTTCTAGCAAATCTTTCAAGGGACCTAAGCAAGAGGTGTCACTGGAAATTTGTGTTATTTTCTGTTGGCTCAAAGCAATGCTTCTAACTTCTTCTCAGTGAAAGTCTTCAGGAAGTCTTGATGAGGACCTGGGAGCGCAACATCCAGGGTCTGAGGGCTGTTCTGTAGGAAATATGGTAGCAAGTGGAATCAGGTCAATATCTGATGAGGTACTTATGGATAAAAAATAAAAATAAAAAATAAAAATAAAAATAAAAACAGAGGATATTCAGATTGATTTTTTACAACAATTTAATATGAATGAAAGTAATTTCCATAGCAATTGCTACAATTGGAGCGTAAACTTTTTGAAACAGACATCCACTCTATTTTCTGAGGAAAGAAAAATACATAAATGACTAAAACCAACAGCAGTGAAGAAGCAGAAGCTTCCTGGCTTCTGATCAGTGAGGGGGAAAAAAAAAAAAAAAAGAAAAAAAAAAAAGGTGGCTGCCGTAAAACACAAGGGAGAGGAAAAGTCCAGCAAACAAGACAAAACAGACCTAATAGGAAATAGTGCCCCAGCAGCACTCTGGGGTGGAAGGTAAGAAGAGAAAATGGAAGAGCTGCAGAGAAGATTAGAAGAACTGAGAAACCCAAAGAAAACCATGGGGAATTGAATAAAAACAACAATCTGCTTACAAAAGTAAACACAGGGGGAAGGGAAAATATGCAAAAGGAAAACAGATGCAAAATGAGACAGTGCTCAAGAGATAGAAGGATATGAAAAGATGAAAGCGGTCTAAATCAAGAAGGAAACTTGGAGAAAAAAAAAAGAAAAAAGGAACAACAAAAAAAAAATGTGCCAGCAGCCAACCCCTTGGTGACCCTCATGTATAGAGATGTGTTGGGTTTCTCAAACCGCCATGAGTTTCGGGTCCTGAGCAACATGCTAATGGAGATAAGGTCGCCCCGGAGCCTCCTCTTCTCCAGGCTGAACAAGCCCAGCTCCCTCAGCTGCTCCTCGTAAGACTTGTTCTCCAGACCCCTCACCAGCTTGGTCGCCCTTCTCTGGACTCGCTCGAGCACCTCCATGTCCTTCTTGTAGTGAGGGGCCCAAAACTGAACACAGTACTCGAGGTGCGGCCTCACCAGAGCCGAGTACAGGGGCACAATCACTTCCCTAGACCTGCTGGCCACACTGCTTCTTATACAGGCCAGGATGCTGTTGGCCTTCTTGGCCACCTGGGCACACTGCTGGCTCATATTCAGCTGGCTATCAACCAATACTCCCAGGTCCTTCTCTGCCAGGCAGCTTTCCAGCCACTCATCTCCCAGCCTGTAGCTCTGCTTGGGGTTGTTGCGCCCCAGGTGCAGGACCCGGCACTTGGCCTTGTTGAACTTCATACAGTTGGCCTCAGCCCATCGCTCCAGCCTATCCAGATCCTCCTGCAGAGCCTTAAGTTAGCTCTGCTTTGAGCACAAATTCATAGAGAGACTGAATAAATGGATTCTTTCTGAGCATCTCATTTTCCAATCGACCAGGCAACCTCCTGTTTTCTCTTCCAACATATATGACTCCATGGTTCTCAATGGCTGCTTGTATCACCTACTGACAAATCCACCCAAGGTAAGAGAGGGCACCCCTGTTATGTGAACCCCAGTGAATATGAGCCCGGATACCCAACTTGTGTATATTTTCTTGCTGCTCCCATAAAGTGATTTACAAATTTCTCTCTGAAGGAAGGCTCTTGGACAGCTTGTGAGGCAGTTTAGCTGGAGTCCCAAACCCATTTATTGTTTTGCTTTCTTGCACGTCCTTACACGATCCATAATTAAACTCAATGGGTGTGTCTGCCAATGCACAGAAAACACAGGTGTTCAAAAGAATTAAAAGGAGCAGGAAAACAAATATTTAAAAGGATATTATAGGGAATTGTGCAAGGAGGTTTAAAATGTTGTTCTCAGCTGCCTGTCCTCCTCCTCAGACAGCCCAGAATTAGGTGAGTTACTGCAAACTGACTTTCATTAACAATATAAGGTAATACTCCAGAATGAGTAGGCAAATGTTTCCTCTGTCTCCCCTGCTGCTGTATAGCAAACTGCATCCAGGAGAATAGGGGTGATAGAGTGTGAAAGCATCCAAGCAAAACTTCCCCAGACTTGTCCACCTGGCTGTGTGGGAACAGAAGAGTAAAGGGAGGCTGGTGTGACATGAGCAGCATAGATGGGCTCTCCAGGCATTGTTTTGATGGTGAAGCAGTCTGGCTTTGATTGTGGTCCCATTAGTGGTGACAGTCTGGCATGGCATTTATCTGTGGTATTGAAGATCAGACTGGGAAGCTTTGAAGGGGCTCAGAACTGCGATTTCATGTGCAGTAATCCTGCCTTTGTGGTACTGCCCTGTGGAACATGGGCTAGAAGACCAAGGGCATTTTGGGCATGGGGTCATTCAGATTGTGTCATCCTCTGAAGGGTACTTACAGGACAGGTTCTTAGGGTTTCCTCTCTGATCTTTCTGCTGGGAAAGCATTCATGACAGGGCACAAAAAGCCAGAGAATTGGATCTTAAAATTATTGTTGATGGTCACCATGACAGGCTATGGTAGACACAGTAATGATCTGTGTCTATTCTGGCAGACTCTGTGGTACTTTTGGTTGACTTGTCTGCTTCAGAGTTGGGTTTCATGAGAATCATCTGAGACTCACGGGCAACATTGGTAAAAAGAGCTAAGGACTGAATGGGTCTGGGAGGCTAAAGATGCTCTCAGAGGGAGAACTCTGAACTGTGGTTTTGGGTCAGTGATATTGCACTAGGTGTTGCTGCTTGTGTTATTCCCATCTAGTGAAAAAGAGGAGGATTTACAGACCACACTCTTATCTTTTTTCAACCCTCATCTCTCAAAGAACTTACGTGTCTTTCTCCAGTTCATATAATTGACCTCAAGGACCACTCTGGCAGAGTGACAGCAGATACCATCAGCCAGAACTGGTGGTTCCTAGTGAGCCTGAGACAAAAGGAACCCCTTCTACAGTTGCTCACCTATATCCATTTGCTCTCACTATGTGATATCAAAACTAGCAGACAAATGGTTGTACATGTCAGGAAAAAAAAAAAAAAGAAAAAAGCCTAGTACAATTTCCATTAAAAAAAAATCCCCTTAGGACAAATCCTCAGAGACATATATAATTTCCTCACCCTGTAAAATTTCACTGCTTTGTCCTGAGCCATGGTGTTCGCCAGGAGAATTTTGGAACAAAATTAAATCTTCTGTCCAAAAACAAGAGGGATAAAATTCCAGTTTTGCCTTTCTGTTTTGTTTAGAAAAAGGCCGCAAGTGGTTGCTTCTTGTCAGAACCAAACTTCCTCAAAGCTTAAGTCTCCTAGAAAAGGAGTTTTGGATCCTTAAAGAACATCTTTCAAATCCAACAGCATCGGGATTTGGAATTTAGGTGTGGGCCTATTAACAAATTAGGACTGTACATGATGCTAGGTTGAAGATCCAAGCTTGCCCACATGTTCAGGGAGTGATCAGATCTGTGGTTTTGGTTTAGCTCCATCACTAGTTTAGAGGGAGGAAAAGTAGTTTGGACTTCACTGATAAAAGAAGCTCGTGCATGAATCATTTTATACCGGTAATGTGTTAAATATACCGCAGCAGATTCATATGGCAAGGAAGTATTTTAAGCATTGCAGTGAGTTAACTGAAAGGAGCCATAGGAAATATATACCAGAAGTTAATTTTTTCCAGTTCTTTTTCGGCTCTGCACCCTGCCTGCGTTAGCTCTTGTGCAGGATGGCTTATTTTCACTTAGTACTGTTTTGGAATCATTATAAAACACAACTCATGCACCGCAAGGACCCAGGGAGTCTCCTGGCTTATATTTTGCAGATGTCCATAATTTAATTGGACCAGCAGGTGACTAAGATTACAAGGTCACCTTATGAAGGCTATCAGCTCATGGCTGAACATGGGCAGCTCACAGTAACACATGGGGACTGTTGTACCCACATTTGAGCCCTGCACTCAGCCACTTTCCAGCAAGTAAGTTGTGGATATTAGATGTTCTCTGCCTCAAATATGTCCCTCATGGCTGAGTTACAAATCTAAAGGTGCCTTCTGGCCCTAAAAATGTGTCAGTCTGGTGAGGTGGTGGTTTTATTTAAAGGTAAAGCAACCCAGGAAACTTTCAGGTCTGGATACAGAGATTGGTGATTATGGAGTTTATCTTGATGTTTATTAGTTGTTAATGCCAGCGCTTCCAGAGAGCTAAGCACTTCTCAGGCAGCCACACAGCATCCTCGGCTTGCAAGACCTGGTAGTTCAAGAACACATAAACAGTAAAGAAAACAGCAAAAATAAAAAGGGATTTTAAAATATGTGTGACTTTTTTTTTTTTTTCCTTGACATTAAAGCACACTCAAGTCATTGTTAGTCAGATGGTAGTAAGTAGTTTCTTAGAGGTGGAAAGGTCCATGGGAAGGTGAGCTGCAGGCTGAGCTAGCTGAGCGTGGTGAGGTCAGATGGAGCTGGGGTTTGGGGTTTGGTACTTTCCAGGTGTAGTGAGCATCAAAACCAACAAGGATTTGTCTAAAGTCTGGGCAAGAAGAATCACGCCTTGGGTGATGAGCCTTAGTGACAGAAATGGAGGTTGTGGCCAAGAAGATCAGCAAGGAATAAAGGAATGGTGACTCAGGAAGTCACACTGAGACTCTTAGAGTCTTGTGAAGGCCAGTGATCCTGATCCTATGGGAATACAGCTGATTCCTTCCCATTAATAAGCAAAATCCTGAAAGTCTGATTTCCCTTTGGGTGGTCCTTCCTAACGGTGTCTGGTGCTGACCTGCAGCTGAGGATGGAGGAAGGATTTGGATGTCTCCGGGCTCAGGCCAGGCTGATAAATAACATCCAAAGACAAATGAGCATTACACTGCAAAGTTCAGTTGCTCGAGCCCAGTGCTGACTTAACCAGCACAGGCTGAGTCATGTCTGAGCAGAGCTTTTTGCTTGCCAAATTATTATCTTGACTGTTACCTCAGGGGCTGCCATGTGACACAAAAAGGTCTTTCCTCTTTTTCCAGGAGAAAAGTTTCTTCCAGAAGATAAGAGAAGCTCACTGTAGGGATTCTCAGTATGGCTGAGACAAATAAATGAATGGCCAGGAAAAAAAATGCAGCTAACCACAACACTGTGTCTTTCAATGTATATTTATTTAATTTTTGGTTTTCACCTAACTCCAGAAACTGAAATTTAACTATTAACTCTTCATCTGCATTACCTTGGATAGGCTTTTTAACCTCTCTAGGCTTTCCAACGTGTAAAGTAAGGGTAATAATGTCAAATAGCCTCATGAATTGCAGAAAATGTCCCTATGAAAATAATTTGCAGACCAGAGAGAACAATATAATTGTTTACTGTTGTCATCTATCACAAAATACTGTGTAGAAATCTTTGTAAATAATGATATGTTATTTATTTTTGGTTATCTGAGATTTCAGAGTGATCTCAAACTGCACACCTCAGACCCTAGCAGAGACACTGAAAGCAGAACCCTGGTCAGCTGAATCCTAATACAGAGGTTGCCATTCCCATCGAGGCTGATTTATCTAAAATTATTTAAGTTATTTGCAATCATTTATTTAAAATAAAGGAGACTGCTACCAATGCAGGTCCTCTGACAGACCTGTGAACGTTTTGGACTTCTCCTGCCAGATGCCTTACATGCAGACATGCTCCTTTCATTTATTTTTATGAGAGGCTTACTCAACCTGTAACTGCTCTGAGAAGTGCCAGCAGCACAGGTGCTCATCTGAAAAAGGGCCCTGTAAAAGCCCTACTTCAAAGATGAACCCAAAACAAAACAAACCATAAAACAGTTGATAATCGTAGATGTGTCAGTTTGGGTCCTAAATAGCAGAATCACACAGGACCACAGAATGGTTGAGGCTGGGGACACCCCAGGGTGCCCCTGTCCCCCCCTGCCCCAGCAGGGTGCCCAGCCCCATGGCCCTGGGCTCGGGGAGCTCTCCAAGGAGCAGCCCCCGGCCCCTCTCGGGGCAGCCTGTGCCAGGGCTCCGGCACCCGCCCGGCCCAGCAGTGCTGCCTGAGGGGCAGGGGGAGCCGCCGGGGCTCCGGGCTGGGCCCGGGGCCTCTGGGCCCGGCCCTGGGCACCGCCGAGCAGAGCCCGGCTCCGGCCTCTCCGCACCTCCCCGCGGGTCCTGACGGCCATGGGGGAGCTCTCCCGGAGCCTCCTCTGCTCCAGGCCGAGCAGCCCCAGCTCTCGCAGCCTCTCCTCACAGCAGAGGGGCTCCGGGCCCCGCAGCACCTTGGTGTCCCTCCCCTGGACTCACTCCAGTAGCTCCATGTCCCTCTTGTACTGGAGAGCCCAGACCTGCACCCAGCACTCCAGGTGCGGCCTAACCAGTGCTGAGAAGAGGGAAGGATCACCTCTCTTGACCTGCTGGTGATATTTTGCCTCATGCAGCCAAAAATACCATTAGCCTTCTTAGCAGCAAGGATACACTGCTGGCTTATGTTCAACTTGGTGTCCCCCAGCTCCTTTTCCGTTCATTAAAAAGGAAGGAACCTAAACACTGATGAGTCTGGGCTGGGACCTCTACACTGAACACAGCAGCAGCCCCAGAAGGGGTGGAAATGGCACCACTCGAAAGTTTTACAAGTGCTTGAGAGAGATGAGGGCTTGTAAGAGCCAGGCGAGACTCCTGGAAGCTAAAACAAAGCTGAGTGCAGCTCAAAAAGCACTCCCTGTGGACAGACCATCTTTTCAACACAGCCAGAGATTACCCATATGTCTTCAAATCCCATTGCACGCTACATGTTGCATTGATTGTGAGCAGCAGCTGAGCACTGAACAAATAAGCTGCCGCTGCTGCGCTGGGTTGGGGAACATCCTGGTGTTGCTATGACATTTCTCGTCAAGTTTTCAGACTCAAATGGATCCCACATGGGGAAGAGCATCAGGCTCCATTGGAAAGCGGGAGATTTGGAGGCTGGAGCCCTCCGTGTCTCCTGCTCATGGAAACAAAGCATCTTTTGTGCTTCCTTCCGATCAGGACAAGCAAAATAAATCTTTGAGTGACCCAGCCACTCCCCTGCTGGCACCTGGAGGGCCACCAAAACCTGGCACCGCCGCTGGAAAACAAGCACTATCCTGTTCACCTTTTATTTTGATTTACTGGTGGCACCGTAGGAGGTTGCTACTTCGTTCTTAGCCTCCTACTGCCCAGGGACACTACCAGTAAAACCCCAAAGTGATATTAAAAGAGGGAGGCTGGGCTCACTGCCAGCTGTTAACGAATGTGCCTGTGAGCCTCACAAAGAATAGGACAATGTAACGGACCCAGCCTGCTTGCAAACCAGGGTCCATTGTTCAACGGGGCACAACAAGCAACTGCAGGAAGCTAAATAAACCCCACACAGTGTCTTCTATCAGCTTCTGCAAGCTGTGGAAAGCTTCCAGAAAGGTGCCTGGGACTCCCCTGTGCTCCTTGCTGCACCAAAAGGTTGGGAAGATCTTTGGAGCAAAAAGTAGGTGCCCAAACACTGGCACTATGACACAAAAAGTACACACTTGCATTTTTAGGCTGTCGTGCACCTACTTTGAACATGAGTGAAAAGTGTATTTAAGGGGTCGAAGTGCAGGTTCCCAGGTGTCCAGGCTGGATGGGTTTGGCTTACATGACCCTGAAGATGAAGGAGTCTATGGTGGAGCAAAGAGTGGGGGTCCAAGCCTTCGGCTGCTACTTGGAGATCACCCTCCCTCCCTTCATCCCTCCCCCTGTCTGGAGTCTGTCTTGCACTATGCAGAAGTGGCGGCGGCTGCAGCCCACTGGGGCTTGTTCCCTACCTCGAACCACAGCCTCAAGGCGCAGCGAGGAGATGAATTTGGCCATGCCCTGCAAACCAGCTGCTTTTCTGGGCCTGCTGCCTCTTCTGCTGGAAAACGAGAGGCGCAGCGGGGGGGAGGAGGCTCCAGCTGGGAAGGTGGGGAGGGCGAGAGGAAAACCGGGAGGGAAGTGCCTGAGCAATTTCACAGCACAGGCAGCGTATGAAGTTGCTTTGGTTCGTGGTCTGCACTCTAGGGTTTGTCTGTGGGAAGCCTGCAGGGGTGTTGCAACCTGCCAGTGCCAATAAACATCACCACAAGACCAGAGGAGCTCAGGGCCTGCAATATGAAAGGCAAGGAGAGGAAAATTAGAAGGAAAAATATGAAGTTAATAAAAATCCTTTATCCAATCAGACTCTAAAGAGAGTACAGTCATGGGCTGGAAGCAGCAGCCGGGCGCTCCGAGCCCTCACTTTGCTTAATTACCTAATAGCTTGCAGAACCCCTTCAGCTTTATGAGTTGCACATTTCTTCGCAGCTGCCCTGCCTCGCAGGAGCCGTGCTAGTGGTGGGGGAGTGTCTCTGCCCATGCCCCCTGCTGGGCTGCAGTGCGACAGGCTCCGTGGCCCAGATGCTCTCGATCTTAAGGTTTGAACTGGCTAAGGCCCTTTGAGTAAAAAATCTTTCTTATTGAGTATATAATTTGCCCGCTAAGGGGAAGAAAGCTCTCCCTCCCTGCTGTTTGCACAGTAGGTTCTCTGGGTGGTTTATCTGAGCTTGTAGTCCCAGGACAGAGGGTTGATGATTTCACAGAGATCATAAATTGTGCCTGTGGCTGTCCAAGGGCTGGCAAGGGCTTTGCTTTGGCTTTCCTGCCCTGCTATTACTAGAGGAAAAACCCTTTCCATTTCAGCTCCTGTCTCCCATGGGGAGCAGCTCACAGAGAAGTAGGTGGGTGGGATGCTGGAATCTTTCAGCACTGGCAAGTGCATCTTGCAGGGCTGGACTTGGGTATAGACATCAGAGGCACACAGTTTCAGTTGTTGTGGGGAGCACCTTGGACCCTGATAAATAACTGGGGTTGACACAATAAATTTTCTGTCCTGCTAAAGGTCAGGCTGATGTTGGGATTAATAAAGTTTCTATCTCTGTTAGACTGATGAGGGCTGATGGGTTGTGTTGTATTCCCCTTTGTCATGGGATTCTCACTGCTTCCTGGGCATTTTATCCTCTGATAAAAGGTGTTTCTGATGCACTTGATCTCTCTGTCACAGTCATGCTATTATTTTTTTGGTTGGTCATCCTCTATGCCGAAAAGCCTTGTGTTCCTGATGGTGTGCTTGGGCGAATATGGTAAGCTGAGCCAAATTTTTGTGAACTTTCAGAGCTGAACTGTGTGGGAGACTGATGTCCTAGGAGAACATCCCAAATACCCCTTGCCGGTTCTGCCAAACAACTCCCTTTGGCCCCATACAGCTGCCAAACTGCAGGCACAGGTAGTTCACAACTCCTCTGCTTGTCCTGGCACTGGGCTCTGCTGATAGCAAGGGCACGGCAGAGGTCATGCAGGTAGAAAAAGCCAAGCTCTGCCTTTAGCATGTTGTGAGAAGTTGGGTAGAGTTCCCCATGCCGATAGAGGACTGTTTGATACCTGCTGTCACCGTGTGTCCCAGAAATTAACAGTGCTTGAAGACCGCTCTAAACAACACGAGGTTATTGACCAGGAGACCATGACCAGAGCTCTTTGGCTATGATTAATAGCTTGCTCAGTAGGGCAAAACTTAAAGGCACCATTGGTGCACTTGTCCTCAAAACTGGGCAATTAATTCTGGGCTTTGTTCCTAACCCTTTTTTAGGGGGGAAGGATGTGTGCCTAGCTAGCTATGCAAAAACACAATGGCTTTTTCAGAGCTCTTAGACCCAGAGGGCAGCAGATATGACTGACATGCAGGGATAAACGCTGACCATCTGGGAGGAGCTGATGGCTTATTTTGCAGCTGAGCACCATTAACTCCACCTGGTCATTAATCCCCAGGAAATTGAATCATACCACAGAGCTGGAGAATAGAGGAGCAGAGCAGGCTCTGTGATATCTTATCGGACCTCCTGCAATATGCCAACATCAGGAATTGTCTGTTCCAACATTTTTGGTGTTACAAACTTAAAAAAAAAATGTGGGGAGAGGTGGGAAAGGAGAGGAAGAAAACAAAAACATGTTGAACAAGAACTGTGGTGTTATTCACTCAATGCATTCCCCCACTCTGCTTGCAGGTAGGTGCTATATGACCAAACAGGGAGATTTCTTATAGCACAAATCCTCTTAGTGAAAAATTGGGCTCGAGCATCTAATTTCTGTTTCTGCCTTTAAAAAGTCTTTCTGCTTTCCATCTGCAATATGTCGTTGCCCAAAGGTGGTAGGCCCTGTGGTTATGGGGTTGTGCCAGCCATGTGTCTGCAGGGTGCCTGCACCAGCCATGGCTGTGTGTTCCCACACCTCCAAGGTGATGATAGTTGAGCAGTCGGTTGCCTCTTCTTCTTGGCAATTGCAGTTGAGCACACGACTGCAGGCATGCAATTGCAGTTGGGCTTTGTATGATGGTGCTTTTGTGCTCCTGCCCTGTGTCCCCCTGGTTTGGCAAGACAGCAGGGAGATGTCTCATTGCCCTGATTAAACCAGACCCAAAATTTGATTTGAGTCTGCACATGGGTCGTGATCCCTGGACATCCCTTCACTCTAAAAACAATGCAAAAGGTAAGTGCAGTCCTTCCTCAGGCACCTGGATAGTCACAGGATTTCAGGACACCCCTACCAGTTGTGGACACTGCATTATCCCAGTTGTAGAAAGGCTTTCACCTGGCTTTTGGGGTGTTTCCCAAGTACTCGGGCCTTAAGTATGAGGTGCATCATGTACAACTATCTCACCAGGACACTGCTTGCTGAGCACTGCCATGACCCTGGTGTGTTGTGCTTACCCAGAGAGCCCAGTACGAGATAGTGAGCTGATATTTTTCCTGGGCAAATCCACTATGTGGTCTTTCCATAGCGAAAGAGGAGGAAAAAAAAAAAGCCAGGTTATGTTTCAATAGCAGACCCAGAATTTTTGTTCTACTTGGAAGAAAAATGGCAAAAATTCAAATCTATATTGTGCTTTGGTGGGTGTGTGGAAAAAAGTTCACACAGATTTATTTTTTTTTTTCTCCCCTGCATTTCCCAGCTCCATTTTCCTCACCCGCTCTCTGATTTAGACTCATAGTGAAATCATTTTATCACACATGGAAAATATAAATAAAATTAGCATTTTTTCTTACTCATTTCATACATATTTTTTGAAGTAGAAGCTCTCAGGCTTCCATTTAATCCCAAAGTCAATTTTAAAAGGAACATAGCCAAATGAAAAGCTTCAGGATTCAAAAAGAAACTGAAAAAATCAAAATGACCTGAGAATAATAAAATAGGAATCTCTTTTCTGTAAGTATTAAACACAGAGAGAAAAATGTTCTAATTTCCCCAGACTGTTTTGTGTAGAAAACTTGATGTGATGGGAAGAAAAAGCTATCCATGGTTTTCTCTGTTGCAGACGAGGATAATGTTAGATACTTGCTTAAGAAAAGGTAAAACAAGTAATTTCTTCACAGATGGGTTTTTGATTAAGTCCAAACATTTAAGCTCAAGCTGCAACTGATAGAGGCTATGTAAACCTGGGTTTTTCGTGCTCTTAGTGCACGTTTTGATTCTTATTCCTATTTTTCCAAAACATCTCCAAGCCCCTCACTGGGCACTTTGGAAAACCTGCCCGTTGTCTAATTGGGGTCTGAGCCCTTTTGAAAATGTATCTCCAGCTGGGAGAGCTGACCACTTTTGTGAATCTGGAAAAGGTTTTTCAAAGGGAATTAGATATCAAGTTTTGAAAACACCAATAAGCATTTAAATACCACCAAAAGTTTGGCTCTGGGTGCTCTGAGGATAAAAACCCTTTCTTCCCTTCATCTAGTCTTTTTTTTTTTTTTTTTTGGTGTCCTCTTAGATTGTAAATGATTCTGTGCACAGGCTGTCTTTACCATGCAAATGCACATCAGAGCCCTGCCTTTAGTTAAAAAGGCTAACCATTGCCAGAAATACATTTGAAAAAAAACATTGATAATCATCCCTTTCATGTCTATAAATGAAGAAAGATGCAGAATTCAGACATAATTTGACTTTAATCTTAATTAGCCCCATTATCCCACTTTTGCATAGTTTGGAGCCGGGCAATATTGCAGTAGATAACACTTGTGCGTGCTGCTTAGTGAAAATAAAACTTGCAGAGTGGGTTTGAAATGAGCTTGGTTGCACGGCCTGAAACCGGATTCAACGTTGGGTCTGACGCTCGTGGTTTCAGCTGGGCCGCGTGGATGAGCAACAAGTGCTGGTGCAGGATGCAGCGAGTGCTGGGCTGAGGCTGTGGATGAGCTGATCACGTGTGAGGGTTTCTGGAGACAGGGGATTTGCAAGCTGCAGGCACATCTCTGCTGCCGCGTAGGGCCGGTCCATCTGCGGCACGGTGTACGCTTACGTGGAGTCGGCGGAGCTGGCTGCCAGCTCTCAGCAGACAGGTCAAACCAGCACCAAGCTCGATTAGTATCTGAAGGCCGGATGAAATTCCCTGACGTTACCCCTTAAAAGTTTCAGGTGGGGGAATAAAGAAAAATCTTGTAACTTGAAACCTTCTGATGTCCAAATTGTTATGTTACATAGGAAATCTCCTTCTTTCTTACAGCCCCTGGTGGACTTTCACTGATGAGTGACTGGGCCATCTGTTTAATTTCACCATTAACATATGTGTCGTGCAGTTACAAACGCTTCCCTCCCGGCGCTGTCCGGCTGCCCGTATCTGAAGTGTAGCTGATTTTGGTCCAAGAACCACAGCAGGGTGTGTAATTAATAAGGGTAATGTTGTGATATGATAAGTGCTGCAGTTTAGTGTGTGGTTGAGCCTATTGTTAACCCCAGAGCTGTTAATTTCAGACTAATGTTTTAAGCTGATTTACATGAGAGATAAGCAAATTCATCTGTATTACAGCAATAAGACTACTTAGCACTTATCCAGCTGCAGATCTTAAAGCACTTTATAAACATTAATGAATTAAACTCTGTTCAGCGAGGCTGCAAACAAAGATGCAGTGTTATAGCCACATTGCTAAAAACAAAATCCAAAAGCAGGGGAGAGAAATCACTGTTTAAGTGACGCAAGCTGAGAGCAACAGCCTCTGGTTTTTATTTCCAGGTGTAGCAAGCCTACTTTGGGCTCAGTCCTTCTTTTGGCACCTGAGGCTAAACTTCCTATAGCTTTGGCTGTTCAACAGTAGGTTTCCCTTAATTGCTTCATAGTGAAATACGCCTTTACTGGAAGTCGGTGCTCAAACCATACTGCCAATGAGTTAGGAAGAGGGAGCAGGTGAGATTTTTCCATTGTGTTCCAGTCTAGAATAGAAAAATGTCTTGTGTGTCCCATTTATCTGTCTGCATCTTCTCTGTCTCTACTCGACAACAGCATGAAAAAGTCTACATTTTTGCAGCAGGCAGTAGGGGTCTGTTCCAGCTCTGTGTAATCAGTCTCACAGAGTCCCAGCATTTTGCGGTGGCTCTGGATCAGACCCCGAGGATAAATGTTCCTTCCTTGTTCAAAGCTCGGTAGCCCCGTAGTAAGCTAGCCAAACCCAGGCCCACATATCCCGTGTGTCAAAGATGTTTTAGCTGCCCTATAGGAACAAAGACACTGATTAAACAGGACTTGCCCCTGTAGATTTTGCAGTGTGTGCTGGTGCCCTGCAGGCATTGTTTTATGGGATGATGGGCAGTCCTCAGTACAATGGCTTTAATTGTTGTGATGGGGTTTCCTAGCAGGAATAAGATTTCTGTTAGGTGTGATTATGGTTGCTTGTGCTATATATTTGACTATGCAGTAGAAATGGCAAATACGAAGTGTGAAGTCTTAGTGACCTGCAAATCAACACAGCCAGAGAGAGTCTGTGCATGGGGGAGAAATCCAGGAGATGGACAAGAGGAAAGAGAGGAGCTGCAGGTGCTGTCTCTCCACACATGGAGAAAAATCCAAGGAAGATTCAGGACAGATTTCCAATGAGCTCCTTGCCCAGCATTGGTGGCATTCACCTTCTAGGTGCTCAAGTAAGTGGCAGTGTTTCCTAAGGCTTGGGTGACCTGCAGTTGCCATCTCTGGCCACCAGCATCATGTAATGGTGGTTTTTACACACTCTGCCTTCATTTACACATCAGACTGGGCCTGTGCTCTCTTGTCAAGCTCTGATGGGTCCTGTCACATGCAGCACTGAGTCAGGAGCTGCATCCTCTGGTCATACCCCAAAGTCCATCACTGTGCAAAGCTTTTCCTTTGTGTGGTGTTGGCAAGGGTCTAATTAGCACAAGGAGCTATTCATTTACATCAGAAAGTCTTCAGGCAAGTCTGCTGTCATTTTGCTTTAGTTATTGAGAAGGGAGCAGCCAAACCGGTGAAATCTTACTGAAAAGACTGACCACCTTATGCAATGGGGTCCACAACACTGCAATTCTTGCTGTTTTCCTCAAATGCGGGATGTGTAGGTCCTTCACTGGAGAACACGCTCACACCAGTGTTGTTTTTTTTTGCTCTGAGTCAGCATAATTTCTGCAGAAATCCCTATTCTTGTTGGCCGAGGGTCTTGTGGGCATCACCCATGATTCACATTTGCATGGAGCACTGTGAGTGAAAGCACGGGACACTTCCAGCTGCACGTTTTTAATTACTAGTGTTAACAAACAAGATGTCTTATAGATCTTCGTAAAGAGGTAGGGACCCACAGGGAAGGGGAGAGCTGCGTTTATCTGGCTGGCATTCCCTGATACATGAGCTGGGGCACACATCGTAAGCTCTTTGCTCACAGACAGAAAGTAATGAATAACAGGAACATTCCTCCTTCAGCTCATCTGGAAAAAAAAAAAAAAAAAAGTGTGCCAAGAAAACTCCTATCTAGGGCCTCCTAGACACTTTCCCAGTGCCAAAGGATGATCTTTAAACATCTGTTACAGCTCTGCAGATGAAAGGCTCCCAAGCACATTAGTTTGCATGTTCAGTCATCCTATCTCCGAGGGGAATGCGCTCATCGGCTGACAGAGCTATCTGCAGGATGTGCTCATTCGTGCTGCGTCCAGGTACTTGGCAAGCGAAGCGGGTGACGATGTTCTTGGCATCACACCTGCCTTGTGTAATCAGCCAGGGGCGGCGATTTCCACGTTGCTATCTCCCCCTGCCCGGGGAGGAGAGCTGCTGCGAGCTCGCAGCTGGAGCTGGCCAAGCCAGCAGCTCGGGAGGAAGGATTTCATCTCCCACATTCAAGGCAGAGCTGTGAAAAGACTTCCACTCATCAGGTTTTCCTCTCTGGCTAGGTTGAAGGAGTTCGAAGAGTTTGGCAGACGGTCTTCAGCTTCTAAAATGTGCTCTCCTGCCCTGGGAGGGATGGAGGTGACACACAGCCAGGATACCACTCTTGCCCCACCAAGTGCATCCGTAGCTTTCCTGGTGGTGTCAGAGCAGCCTCAAAAGCACTAAGGCACTGCCAGGAGCTGAGTCCAGATGTTATCATCTCCTGTTGGTTTGCTCTGAGTGGGAAGCCCACCTTCACGTGTTGTGGTTCCTCGTGACATCAGTCCCCAACACCTGTTAAAGGGGCGTTACGCGTCGTAAGAGGCCAATAAGTCACACAAATCCTTTCATATCTCAGCCTGGAAATGGTGTTGCTCACAGAAACTGAGTACAAAGTCCTGGGACCCACTGGACATCTCCTGCCTCTGCTTGTTGTGTAAAAGCTGCAGTGTTATGGTAGTAGAAGCATCCTTACCCCTCATTTGCCACGAGGTTATCAGCTTATGGCATTAAGAGTTTCCTAACCAATACTTTTATGCCAAATATGCTAGAAATGATCCCAGAAGAGTCAGTTTTCTGAAATGCCTTCTACTTCTTGGTATTTTCCCAGACAGAAATGCTTGCGGCATGTAATGCACCCCTGGCCAGCTCTTTCAGGTGAGGAGGCACCAACAGAACAGGACTGCTGAGATGCCCTGGGGTCTGTGTCACATTCAAGCCTTGCCTTTTCTTACATAAAGCTCTTCAGACAGCTATCTCTGCTCCTCTCTCTTCTCTCTTCTATAGATTTATTTCAAAGAAAGTGTTTGGAGCATTCATAGGCCAAATCCACTCTTCGGTTCAGTTGCCTGCCATACGTAGCAATGTGTCCACCTTAAGCCTGGATTTAAGAATTGTTGTGTGGTGTAGGTAATTACCTGCTTGAAACCAGGCACAGACCAAGGCTTGGTTTCATGCAGCACACCAGGCAAATGCCATACGAGTAACAGCTTTTGCTCACCAGCAATAAGGGCTTAGGGTTACAGCTACTTGCTTGGAAATGAAAAAAACGTTGCTTCTTGGGCCAAATGCTGGTCTGCTTCTGCATGGTCATGGGACTGTCTCCTTCAGAACAAGGAGGTGCAGAGATGGGGCAAAACTTGATCCTAAATCTTACGAGAGCTTCAATTGTTCTCTCTCTTTTTCCTGTCTCACCCCATTTAATTCAACTCTTGTTCTCCAAATTTGCAATAGCAAGTTATTTTATATCTGCAGACACAAATCCAAATCCTGATCCCATTAAAGTTAGTGGCAGAACTTCCAATAACTTCAGCTGAACCAGGACTTGGCTCACTGTGAAGAAAATGTTGTTCTAAAGGCAATATGTACTGCCACACGGATTCAGACATCCATAAATCCATCAGGGCAATGAGTACTTCCATCTGCCACCCAGCATTTGGAGCCGGGTGTGTTAACAATATGAGCTAGAGAGTGAAAGTTACCAGCAAACGCATTTCTGCAACCATTTCTCCCGCTCTTATTGAGTTTTTGTTTTGTTTTGTTTTGCATTTACTGGCAGAAGGATAAAGAACAACTTCCAGAGCCCAATGGTTTACATCCAGGTCAGGCTCCTGGGACAGGAACTTGGATGCCAGGGTGATGAACACCTTAAAAATGCTGCAGCTAGACCTTGTTTTAAAGAGGCTGGTTTGGGTCTCTGGGAAGTTGAGCTCATTTGGTAGCTCTGCCACCGACCTCCTGTGTGTCCTAGGGCAAATCATCTGATCTCTCCGTGCTTTGGTTCCTCCACTGCAGCATTCCTTACTCCCACCCTTTGTCTACTTGTGCAAGCTTTTGGGTAGGGCTGTAACACACGTAATAGCAGTAATACCAACAGCAATAATGACCATCTGATATATACCCTGCATCAAATCTCAGCCACCCGCATCTGGCCGGCTGCATGCTGGCAGGGCTTGCACAGCCAAGCTGCGCACACACGGGAACCCTTTAGCTGGGAAAAAAACCTTTCCCTTTCCCAGTGAGTAATTTTAAGGACTAGACGGGTACCAAAGCCAGAGTGAAACCTGGAGGCAATTTCACCAGCATTCGAAAATGAGTTTCATTCAAGTCCATAAACGTGTTTAAAAAGTCTGTTTTAACAGAGGCCAGAGTGCCCTGGGGTGACTCTCTTTAAAGCACTTTGTTTGGCTAATAACAATTTGTAAATGCTGTCTGCTGGAAGTGCCGCTGCCACTATCTTGGAAAAGTCTCAGCTGGGAAACACAGGTACCTTGTGTTACACATGTGCTTCAAGCATTTTCCCTAGCAATAATGTCTGTTAGGGCTGCGAGCCTGCGTGGCCACAGCTGCCAGGGCGAAACGATGTTCTGCTGGGTGGGCAGGGGCTCAGACGAGATTTGGCCATCCCTTCCTCCAGTGGCATGTGGGAGGCCTCCAAGGGGAGCAGGTGAAGCTAAGCGGGGGCCTGGGGAGCAGAACACTTTGAGAAGCTCACCAGATCATTTCTCAGGGAGGGATTTTTGTCCCTGGGAGACCCCTGCTGGAACCACAGCAGGATGGTGCTGTTGTGTAAGCCCACCTGCCAGAGGGATGACCCAGCTCATGGCATGGACAGTTTCCCTCTGGGATGGCAAACAACACTTATAGGTATGCCCTGAGCGAAGCACAAAGGCCAAACCCACCAGTCCTGGCACTAGTTGTCCAAGAAAGGATAAAAATTGGTTATTTCAAAGTCTATATCTGTATTTAATGTCTGTATGTAGTATGAGTTAAAACCCCCAAATGCCTTTAGGAAACAGCCAGAGTTGTACCTGCTGCAGATATTTCTCACATACGAAGCCATGCTCACTGCTGCTTACCTTTAAAAGCCCACGATTTGTTTTGTCTACAAGCACTGCTTCAAGCCTCAGGGTCCTTTCAGAGGATCCGGCCTCATCTTCCAGGGATCCGCGGCGCTATTTCCGCCCCTCAAATCTACTCCAGCAGCTTCGGTTGGGATAAGATTACAACGGCCATCAATCCCGCCCTCGTACTTCAGAGCACAAGCTAATCACCATGGAGGGGAAGGAAGCAATTTTCTTCACACTTTATTACGGCCCAACCACATACGTTACGGGTCTGGGTGCTGCTCTTTGTTTGGCTTCCTCGCGGAGCATCCGTCATCGGCCGCTGACGGAAAGCCTGACGGAAAGCCAGGCTGGACAGACCACCGCGATGTCTGGGCAGGATTCGCCTGGCCTGACTGCAAGTGTCTGAAGTTTGGCTAACGCCAGATATCCTTCTCGAGTCAGTGGAGGGGGGTCAGGAGATGATTCATCCCATGCTAAGATAGGTGTCCCAGGCAGCTGAGATAAATCACCCTGCGGAGGCCCCAGCTCTTTGCGTTGGCTGTCGGTGGAGCCCTTATGGTTTGTCTTTGTGAGATATTTAACTTTTAGATGGCCGAAGTGGAATGGGGTGCCTCTCTCCTCCCTTGGCCATGCTTCTTGTACCCCTGCTCCTCTGCAGGATCCTTTCCTCAGATGAATGAACTAGTGGAAGTTGTGCTTAAAAAAAAGCTGCACTGAGCACGCTGCCTCTTAGCGGGTTGATGCCGGGACGCTAGCACAATATGAATGAGAAATGATAATAATAATACTTGCTATTTTAGAATAGAGGGGGTGAGTGCACACTTGAAGGGGCTTGCGAGAAGTGCTGTCCTGAAGTGATTGCTCACTGACACAGGGCGAAAGAGGAGGAGAAGTTTTATTAATTATTGTGCTTAAACCTGAGTGAAATGGCAAACACTGCTGCTTTTAAAACCTCCCAGCTGTTCCTTCCTTTGTTCTAGTGACTGCTTGGAAGTTTGAGCAGTGATAAAAGCAGGGACTCTTAAAGCAGTTTGCAAAGTTGTAGGAGACTTTAAACAGCTGGTATGATAAAACACCCACATTTCCCCTGACAAATGTAAGCTCCACCGGTAGCTTTTAGAGAAGGGTTTCATACCAGAGCCATAAAAAAAAAAATGGTTAAGTATAGAGGTGACGTCCTGGGTTTTCCCAGCTCAGTAAGGATATATCTAACCAGCCATTATCACGCAGGTGCACGTATATCATTCAACATCAGACATCAAGGAAAAATAATCGCCTGGAGCGAGAGAGTAAAGTTCAATGAAAGTTTGAAAGCATTACACACCAGCACTCCTGGAAGTATAATCAGGCACTGAAAAAAAATGACTCTCGTGCTTTTGTTTGGTTGATGAGTTTGGGTTTGCTGGCTGCATCAAATGAGATCTCATACAAATCTGTCTTCATTAGACTTCTTCTAAAAACAATTGTACATTTCCTGGAAGCTCATTAACAGGGGAGCATTGCCAGGCTCTTGTTCATAATGGCCTTGATTCAGCAAAGTACTTACACACGTGCTCTGGGCCCAATGATTTATAATAGGGGGTCTACAATTTTCCCAAAATTTTTCTACACTGTAGATAATACAAAGTCCAACTTCCATTTGCATTTTCAGTGAAAATTCTGTCAAATCCTCTTATCTTTTATCTGATCACTTTTATATAATAACATGTTTAATTTCTATCTTCTTATCTATCTATCTGTCTGTCTGTCTATCTATCTATCATTCTAATAGTGAGCATAAAGTCATGCTGCGCTTAAAATTGTTGGCGACTCCACCTCTGCATCTACTGATTCCTCCTCATCTCTGCTGGGATACTTCAAATTCCACTGCAGTTTGGAAGGGCAGCAGCTCCTGCAGGTGTGCATGGGAACATGTCTTTGTCCTGGGTTGTCCTACCCAGCCAAAAATTCAACACAAACACTTGAGTTAATTAAATCTCAGTCTAAATTGTTCTTTCCCTGAGATGCCTGTGTTGAACACCCAACTGTTCTCTGTCTCAGCCATTGCATCGAGCCTGCCTCCTGAAATGCATTGCAGGGTAGCTGCAGACCTGGAAGGGTATTGAGTTAGGTAATTCTGAACTTCTCCAAGTTACGTAGTATGTTCTGATATCAGACAGTTTCGAAGTACAAGTGGCTTTTCCCTGGTTTGCTATTTGTTTGTTGTTGTGTTTGTTTGTTTGTTTGTTTTTCTCTTCCCAAGTGAGTTGTAGTGGAGATGTTGAAGGTGTTGCAGAATGGCAAAGTTATGAGTAGTGCAGGCTGTTAAGCTCTGCTAACTGTCCTGCTGCAAAATGTCAAAAGTCTCCAAAGATTGCTCTGGGTTCTTCTGCTTTTGATCATCCGACTCAAGGCACCTCAGCAGAAGACTGATTTTTGGAAAGCCGTAAGTTCCTGCCTTTGCAAACCCTCCGCCTGGTTGGGCAGCCGTCTGTCCTTCTTCTGTGCATGAATATCTCACCTCTTTCAGCTCTCAGGTCTAGGGGATGGTTCCTCAATGGGACAGACTGCATCGCATGAAGAGAGAGCTGTCTCTCCACCTTAACACATCGAGAGGCCATCTCGTCCCCCATGAGGCCATCCAGACCCTGAACGACAGCAGGACTGCTCCCAGCTCTGGCTAGCACAGGCATGGCTGTAAGCAAAATATTAACATGTTCACCAACATCTTATCTGCCTTCTCCTATTGCACGTTCTTTATTAGAATAGATTTTCTGTTTGCTGCTGAAATGTCATACAACTTTGGTCTTCTAGCGGAGGACCTTATCCTAACCGCTCCTAAGGGACCGGTCTCTACTGATGCCCTGCCCAATTTATCACTACTTCACTGTTCCTAATACTATAGACTGATAGCTCCAATTGTGATTAAATCCTCACTTCATATTAGGTGTTGTACAAACATGTAGGCAGAAACTATATGTTTTTTTCCCTCTGAAAAGTCTATGATCTTGAGAGAAGAAATTAGGAGGTGCAATGATTTGTCAGGCAGTCAGGGGAGCTCCTACCAAGCCAGGAGGAAAACTGTGATCTCCTGGGTTTTGGATTTGAACTTGACCTCGCCACATCTCAGTGCCTAGTCGTGAAGCTTTGATTGTGCTGGGGACCACATGAGTTACCAGCTAGGGAGTTCCCACTGAAATTCTGCGGGAGGCAAATTGCTCCTTGCATGATGCATAGTCCAATTACAGAAAATATTTTATGCTGCCAATCTTGTAAAGTATCATCACTGGCAGCAGGGCAACCAGCTTCAGAATGGGTGGATTGTGCTTCCAAAAGCTAATTAAAATCATTAGCAACACTCTCAGATTGGTTGCCAGAAGCTATCCTTCATGACAGTAACCTCATATCCCCCCTTGGCTGCTTGGGTACATTTAAGAGTTACTCTGCAGTTTATTATCTACCTTTTTAAAAATAATTCATGGTTATTTTATGGTAAGTAAGGGGAGACATCTTAAAATGATTATGTATACCCAGATAAGCAGTAAAAATCACGGAGGTCAAGAAAGAGAGGGCCTACTTTGGATGTTAGAAATGCTCTGTATCTGCTGCTAGGTTCCAGCCCAGAATGTTTGCCAAATCCCCTGAAGTCAGATATCTTTGTGCTTTCTGCCTGCTACAAGTGGTAGCCACGTTGCTGCTCAATGGGAAGGGGACAGAAGGATGAAAGGGCAATTCTCAACTAGAAAATAGTCACAAGATAATATCACCATTTAGGAATGTCTTTTTGCCCTGGGTTTCTGATTTTCTCATTCTCTGCTGTTCCCAGCTTCGCATCCTTTGGAAACAGATAGAAACTGGATCTTTGTGCAGGCTAGTAGATGTGTATTTGGGATATGGATTAAAACTTCGGCATGGATTTATACTGCTTACCTGAATACTTGTGTTAAGAGTCCAGCTGCTCTGAGTCCCTGGACAGGGGAGGGTGACTCAGTTCACTGAATATAGTCTGTGGCCCTCAATAAATCAAAGCAGTACTGCTCCCCTCTGAACCCTTACTGCTCTTGTCTCTTTAGAGTCTGTTTTAATGGCCTGTACTCCGTCGTATAGAGCATTCCCCTGGCGCTGACATCAAGCACTTTGAGATTTGCAAGCTACATTACACCTGCAATGTACTGGGTGAACCCTGTGAGAGGTGCAGTCGTTTCGGATCCGCTGAGAGCTGCTTGCTGCGAGCATGTTTGGCAGTTAAATTCAGTGGCCAAAACAAAGGATTTGGGGCTACTGTGAGCTATTCTTTGTGTAGCTGATTGCTTTCATAACCAAGGAAATTTACACTGGAAACATGGTTCTAATCATTAAATTCGTTTGGATATTTATTATGGAGTGTTGGTTTAGTTCTGTAATAATAAATTAATTCCAGTTTTTCTTCTAGTCTGTTTGCAGCAAATTAACTCTTACTGGGAGAATCATTTCTGTTCTGCTTTCCACTCTCATTAGCTCTAGTGCTTTCTATTAAATGTATTTATCCATCTATGAAAAAGCACAGGGTTCCAGTGGTTTCTGCATATTTTATATATTATATTTTATCTTATATATATGTTTATCAAACTAGTGAATCTGTGAATCCTGAGTGATTAAACCATGGCCAAAGTTGCTTAATGACCCCCTGGTTGTGCTCTGACTCTTTAAGTGGGCTGTTTTTTTCAGGCCTCGTGAAGCTCTCCCCAAATCACAATGCTCTTATTCTATTAGTGTTGAGCAAAATCACAGTTCCTATTAACGACAATGAATAACAACAGCAGTGGTGCTAAAGAACCGAGGTTGGCTGAGCACAGCCCGGGCTGTAGGAGGGTGCCCAGGTCAGGAGGAGAAGACCCACAGGGCTGCTTAGCCACAAGCAAAGGCTGATTTATGGAGGTGCTGTCACCAGGCAGCAGCTCAGGGTGCACAGCATTCTCCTGGGCACAGAGCCCCAGCAATCTGGGCCCCATTTCTCTCTTCGAACTGCGGTGCTTGCTGGCTGTCAGCACTGGCCATCCTTGTGACACTTCCTGCAGGGTGTGGGTCTTGCCGACAGGCTCCTGATTGACATTTCTGGGCTTTCCTTTCCCCTGTCTGCTTGCTGTGCAGGAGGCTGTTGGCGAGGCTCACCTGGTCTCGATGGGGCAGCTTCTCTGTGCTGAGGAAGCACTTCCAGTGCCTACGAGAATGTTACTCTAGGCCTGAATCCAGGGACCTTTATTGAACTTCTGCCCTGTTAGGAAAATAAGGATGGAAATAGGAGGAGAGGGGATTTAAAACCATTCGAGGGAATGCTTTCCTATATAGTGCCATGGGATGGGAAGGATAGAACCAAAACCTGCCCTGCTTTAGGACCACACGTTAGCCTTTGGCTAGAGGCTCAGCTCTGCTGGTACTCTGTTGGTATGCAAAGAGAGGCTTTGAGGGAACCTCCTCCACCTGCAGTAACCTGCAGCTATTTTGGTACTTAGAGTGCCCTTAGGAAGATGAATGGAGCCCAAAGCTGTCCTCACCCAAGAAATTCATTTGAGTGATTGTCTTTGATTACAGTGTTAACCCACTTTGTTTCCCTGCCTGCTCCTCAGACCTGCTCCCTCTAGCTGAAGGCCTGTTCTCCGAGTGCTTTGCACACTCAGGACCATCCCAAGGAGCCTGGAAGATGGGGCTCCCCCGCGGCCAGCCCAGTCTGTGAGCATCTCTCCTGCACAAGGGTGCCAGTGATTTCAGCCCAGCAAAGAGCTGCTGTGGATGCTTTGACTCAAATAGGGTCATAGAAACAATGTTCTTTATGGCTGTCTCCTACAGTGGACATTTCCAGTAGTGATGGAAAGCCATGGGCCAGATCCTGCCTCTGTCTGAGGAGATGCAACCTCTCTTTCCCATCTGGCCAGCTACAGAAAAAGACACTTGCTTTTTGGCCTTTGGATCTCTGCAAGATACTTGGGCACAGGAGGAAAACAGGTATAAGAATGCCTTTTTTTTTTGCACCCTCATCTGGGAGAGGGGCACCCTAAATCTCTGCTGCCCAGGCAGATTAGGCACTGCAAGTTACACTCCTTGGCTGTAAAATGAAATTATCTCAAGAATCCAGTCTGGAGGGCAGGATTGCCTCCTGCCCAGCTGTGGGCTACATGGCTGCAAGCAGGAGCTACTTGCTGGACTAGAGGTGTCTAAAACCATGTGTGAGTGCTGATTGCCGCTGTGAAGTTTGCCCCAAAGGCTGCTCAGTGGTCATTTGGTTGGGATCCCTATCTGCTAGTTGGAACACAAGGTTTGGAAGGCAGTGTCTGAGGCAGTTGGGTGAAAATATAAAAATTTAAGCCATTCCATGGCTTTAGCTGGGATTCTGCTCTCCTGGAATCTGCTCAAGCTCTTTGAAGTACCCAGTTCACCCTAAATATGCCCAGAAACAGAATGAAAGGATTTGCAAGCTTGACTCCTTCCATGCATGAAGGCTGTACCTGCAGTGGCTGAGCCACACCACCCAGTGAGAGCCATCCCTGCAGCCATTCTGGAGGGAAGCAGCAATCCAGCTACATTCATCAGCTTCTGGTGAAAAAATACAGCAGCTCTGTGCATCGTTCACCTAGTGGCAGGCTGTTTTCAAAAGTTTTACAGCTTTTTTTTTTTGCCTTTTTTTTTTTTTTTGTAGTAGGAAGCATCCTTTGAGCGAACATAAGACCATTTGATGTTACAATAAACCATTCTGTTGGCTCAAATCAAAGATGAGGCACCGAGGTGTTGTAAAAATCTTTGAGTCAACGAAAGACAGCTGGTTGAATCATTTCCCAGATTTTCATATGACTCATAAATTTGTTACATAGTGAGGAAATTCCCTGAAAGCTGTTTGGCAGGCACCACCAGTCTGACCAGTAGCTAAGAAACACATAACCTTCCAGTTACAGGGGGGTGGTGGTGGTGGGGAAACAAAGAAGGCTCTGCCTTCAGATTTAAGTGTGGGGTCAGTTTAAAATGCATTCTTGCCACCAAAGCCAGAATCCTTCCGCACAAAGAAGCAGGAAGATTTGAGGGATAGCTTCTCAGTTGTAATGCATTTGTCCCAAAGATTCTGCCTCCTCCCTCTCTCTACTTCCACCTACCGACATGGGTGCACACTTGCACAAAGACAGGCATGGTCAGGCTCTTCGGTGGTGACCTGGTGGTGTAGATACATGAATATCAGTCAGACTCATGAAATTATCCCCTGTCCCTGTTGACTAAGAGCATGACAGAGCTCATTTGGTTTCTTTTCTTGACCAGCAGCCCAAATCCTGTCTTATTTAGCCATGTAGCTAATGGCAAAATTGTAGATATTTCTATCACCAAAAGCCACATTTATTTGTATAGTCGGTGGTGAGAACAGTCCGTCTGCACTTGTCTTTCTTCAAAGACCTTCAAAGTCTCTCATGTCTCACCACTGACTATAGGAGGAGAGGAATGACTTCCTCCAAGAGAACCAAGTCGTTAGACATCTACGGTCTTGGCATAGATTGAGGTCTCAGGGATGTGGACCTCAGCTCCCTTATGTAGTCTCCCCAAATTAAAGTGTGAATAAGCCACAGTGACCCTCTGCTTTAATGCAATTATTGGGCCCAAATCTTTTCTGCCATCTCAGAGACATTTTTTGAGCCTGGAGTTGCCTCCATTACACCAGAAAAAATGGAGCATTATCCCCAAAACTCCCCCAACTTCAGACATCCCTGGTGCAGACATCTGCATCTGAACTACTCATTTATTTCTTCTTCATAGCCAAAGGAGAGGAAGGGCATGTTCCTCTCATCCCAGGTTAGGAAAGGTGAAGCTCCACCCTGAAGTGGCTTTCCATGTCTGGCATTGCATGGATAAGCTCACAACAAATTATTTTCATGTCCCTGTGATAGATAAAGTCTCAAACACAACAATGAACATGTTGAAAACTGTGACGTAACATACCAGGACCTCTATAATAAGACTCTACCAGGCAGCTTTGGGTTGCTCTGTTGGGTCTCCAAACTTTGTGCTTAGTTATTTTTTGAGAAACCATGAGGGAGGACATCTGTGGGGCTTGGTGTGCCAACCTCTTGGTGGAAGAGCACCTCGTCTTGGGGATATGGGTGTCTCAGGAGGTAGCAGAGAAGTCACGGTGCTTTTTTGTGTTGGGGGCTGGTCATCTCACCGTGGTTCCCTGCCCCTGGGACCATGGGAGGGCTCCGTGCACCATCAGCAGCAATGGGGTTGGTGATGGAAGGGAGGTTGCTCAGACCAGAGGGCATGAAGATGATGAGGGCCACCTTGCAGAGACTTGGGGACCACCAGAGAGATGTGGGCTCCAGTTCGGGAACTGTGGAGCCTGGATAATTTTAAATAGTGCTTCGGAGGCTCTGTGAGTTGGCAATCTGCCCCCAAGGAGTTTGCACGTGTTTAATTAATTAATTAGGTAATTCAGCAGCCCCAGACAACCGTGTATAAGACAGACACAGGCAGGCACATGGACATTTAATGTAACGCTGCGCCGGCTCCCCAAATCCTGCCCTGTGTAAACAAGCCGAAGGAAACACAAATGCCATTTTGTTTCTTCTCCGTGAAAAACACTTGCAAACTCTGACCAGCAAGAATGGATTGCATTTCAGGCACTTGTTTATTCACCCGAAGCTCAAAAGATTTAAGAGTTTAAATAAAACGTCTGAATGAGGCTCCATGGATGTGAGCCTCTGAAATGCTCTTTTTAAGAGACAGACGTCTGACGCCTCGGAGAAGCCTGTCAGTGGCAGGGAGGGCTTTAGCGGGTTCAGTCGTGTTCAATTAAACCTGATCAGGGCTTCGAACTGGTTGACAACACGGAAAATCATGCCCAGCATAGCCCTTCAAAACATTTCTCCGTGCCACATATTTGTCACAGCTTTAGCTTCAAGTTGCAGCCTGAAATACATAGCCAATCGCCAGGTTTAGGAGTAAAAATGTTCCTAGGAATTCAGAAACTTTACCAAACCGTTATACTGACTGCTTTCCAGATTCACTATTTTTTTTTCTCTCTCTTTCTTTTGGTTGCTTTAATTTAGTAGAGGAAGTGAAGGCAAATAGTTTAATCATAACCATCCCTAGGGGCAATTTAGAATCATTTTCTCATTAGTGCATATAATATGCAGTATAAGTAATGTTCAATCAGATGGCTGCTACAAAGGCCTGTGCAGACACTCCAATGAAATGCACTCCAGTGCTATGAATAGCTGAATGAGAATAATCTTGTCTTTTTGCATCTAGCTTCTTTGTTGGTGGGTGAATTGGATTTCTTCTTTCTTTTCTTCTCCCTCTCCCCCCCCCCCCCCCCCCTTATTTTTGGTGGGGGTGGGAGATCAAACTTTGTTCCAAATATAAGTAAAATCAAATTATAAAAGTGGAGAGACTGCAAGACTATTTAGACTCCAGGGAATTCGAGCCAAAGGCAGGAAGCATTTGAAGGGGGATAAGAAAATAAAAACACAAGAGAACAGGAAATACGTGCTCTGTAAAAATGAGTTAATTGGGAGACGTGTCACACATCCACAAGAAGGGTCCAGCAGGAGAATTTGAGGATATTTGGGGGGAGGAAAGAGCTTCAAAAGCTCCTCCTCCCCTCAGAGCTATTCAGCCTATGAAGCAACCCCTCCCCAGCTTCATCATGCCACCTGGTGTGGGTCAGGCTTTCCACTGGATCATGGAAATGACCCCAGTTAAAAAGCAAGCCCTGAAGAACCGGAGTGGTGGTTGCACATCCCTCCTGCCAAAGCTGACACAGCATTGGATATACAGCCCAAGTTTGTAGACGGGTAGGTAAGCAACATAAAAATGCCTAGCCAGGAGGCTCCATGATCACCCCATCGTTCCTATCGGCAGGGACAGGCTGCTCAGTGACAGCTACATCCCATAACCGGGGGCTCGTTGACCATACTGACCGTGATGGCAAGCCCAAAGAACACTGCCTTTGATTTCAGCTGAGGAAAGTAAATATTTTTCTCTTTCTAGAGGAAGTTAGTAGGATTCCCGGTTGTGTGTCTCTCGCTTCGTTTCCCGTTAGGCTTCATTTGGTACTCAGGGTGGTACCTGCTGGCTTTGATGGACCCTTTCTGGCAGAAGGGCAAACTCTGGGTTTTCCTACTTTCCAGCTGGCTCCAGGGCAGTGGCTGGGATTAGATGTTGTCTCTTGGATATCAAAGTCTTTGCATAAAAATGTGTGGCTTCATAGTGCCTTCACTGGCCTGTTTTTTATAGGGCGGAAGAGACACGAGTACTGCTCCCAGAATCCACAGAGATCAAAGGTATGAAATAGGACTCCATAGCAAGGGGTTTTGCAGATCATTTTTCAGGAGCATTCGATGAGGGTTTGAACCTCCCAAGTTTCACTTAATTCTTCATAACTGAATAAAACCAAAAATTCAAAGTGAAACTCAACCCAGAAATCCACGTTCAGCTTGGTTTTGGATGGAAACCAAAGGAAATCATTTAATCCCAACATGGTTTCCACCAGAAGCTCGGTATTGGTCTGGGTTTGGTTGAAACTCAGCTTTTGCTTCCCTTTGCTGAACAGTTCATGTAAACTATGGGCTAAGAAGAAACAAATTCGGGAAATACTTGTGTATTTTCCTTTAATGGTTTTTAAAAATATATTTTGAATTCTATCAAACACATCAGTTCCATGAAACTCCAGGAAATACATCAGTCCAAATGCTCAGTAAATTGAAAGTAAGAGAAATTTGTCACTGTTTATTTTTCACACAAATACAGATATCCTAGCAGTGGAAGAACTAGGAATATGTAGCCTGCAAACTTGTCCTATAGGCAGAGAAAAAAGGCAACTCCAAAATATATTCTGTTTAGATAAACAACAATGAAATGCCTAGACAATGTGATAAACTAGTTTTTCTCTCATTTTTCCGGTGTCTGGAGGAAGCAAAAGCATCACTCCTACTGCTACAGCAGGCTTGGAGGATGTTTTCTGGAGTCATAAAAATGAGGGGTTTATACTAATGTCCGGTTGTGCAAGAGACTTTGCGTGGTTAAAGACAAATCTAGCTATTGTCTTATCTCGTGGGTCATTGCAAGAAAAACTATTAAAGATGATGAGATCGTTCAGACAGTGTGCTAATAGTGACTAGTGGGTATTGAAAATAGATATTTCTTATTTTAGGATATATAAATCCCACGAGAGACTGTCATACTATGGCAAGTTTACTAGACAGGCTTGTCTAGCTCATATCCTTTGGACCATGAGAACATGATGTTTCATAGCAAAGGACAGAAAAACCATAATTTATACTTATGGGATGAGCAGTCCTGTGCAGAAGTATTTTGTTAAGCCAACAATTAGGGGTTGCCTGAACTCTGAAGTATTTGCTGCTTTGAGCTCATGGATGAATTGGTTTCAGTAGATCTGCAATGCTACTGTAAATCAGTATTTTCCCTTTAGGCACGTTGGCTGACAAAAATACTTGTTGCCAGAGTTTGGGGTATGATTGTTACCCCATCGGGAGTGCTCGGCATCTGCAAGCTGTGCGCAAGGCAAACTCACACCTTGGAGGGATTTCATGGAAATTTCATGCTCACTGACTTTTTGGTTGTTTCTCCTCAAATTCCTCATTAATATATTCTCCACTAATAAATCCTTTTGTTGCTCAACCAGCTCTGGAGAAGACAAAAGTACTGCTGGGAGAATGTTTGATTGCAACATTTTTTCTGTAAAAATAATTATAAGCCTATAAAGTTGGAAGGAACTTGGCAGAGTCAAAGACTCCACAGGGATTGGGTGCTTCCTCACTGGAGCCTCTTGAAACGACTCGGATTAATTTTGCCTTTGCCGTGGTTTGATTAGCTCTTCTTTCAAATGCGGTTGAGCTTCAAAACAGATTTCTATCTGCACAGCTAACCTGTGTAATAGCACTTGTTGCTCCGTTTTGCTTTATTTGATATTAAGTACGGTACATAAGCATATTTTAAAGACATGACATTAAAAAAAAAATGATTAAAAATATAGCCATGCACACATGACGTTGTTGTGCTTCTCTCCTCTGACTGTTTGCAAGAACATGATGTGTTTTGGCCAGGCCATTGTCAAAACAGACACAGATTAATTACCATGGCCATTTGTTCTGTTACGAAAAAGATAAAAATAACTCGTGAGTCATGACAACAGCGAATATTGTGGAGCCAAATCCTGCATCCTGTTTGCCATTTTCTAGCCTCAGCAGAGAAGAAAAGATGTGATTTTGAGAAATGATCTGGTGCTAACTTTAGTACCTCTGCAGTGTTTACACAGCGAGGGAAGTCGGTGTCTGGCATTGCCTTTAACGACAGCAGAGATGGTTTGGGAGGAAGGTGTCCTGCTGTGGGAGCGGAAGGGTGCTGGACGGGGCTGGGAGGGCTCTGTGTACATCAGTAGATACGGCTGCAGGGCAGAGATGTAACCTTAAAACACTTCAGGACTCAAAAATGAACGGAAAGCCATGGCTTTGCTCAAGCAGAGTCCTTCAGCACATCCTTGGCATTTATTAGAGTGTGGTCATTGGGTGTTGACCATGTGCTTAGGTGCTATGTGGAGATGACCTGCAGTATTAAGGCGAACTTTGGACGTGTCCCCCCATGTGGTAAAATAAAATAGAAATAAATAAAATAAAATAAAATAAAATAAAATAAAATAAAATAAAATAAAATAAAATAAAATAAAATAAAATAAAATAAAATAAAATAAAATAAAATAAAATAAAATAAAATAATACAAATAAAAACATTCTTGTCCATTTGCTGGTAGAACTTGACCCATTCTGAGCCCGCTGCCCTTGTATCACTCCAAGGAGATGGACTTCACCTCTGAAGCATTTCCACGGCTACAGATGAACATCTTTGCAAGAAACCACTGTAGCCTCCCAGGGAATTTTGTCGCCATCTTCCATGCAGTCTTTGGAGCTTCAAATCCACCGGTGGTGCTGCCCACAGAAGTACTGAAATGCTGCAGAAATGTCACAAAAACATCAGCCGATGGGTCCTCCTGCCACAAGCTCCTTATGTTGATGCAGAAGGAGGAACACAACGGTGGTCCTGCAGCTTAGTCCCAGGGGGATCCCTGGTGAGTAGTGGGATCACCGAAAATTGGCTCTGGGAGCACAAATGAGACCCATCTCCCCTCCTGCCTTCCGCAGGAGAGCGGCAACTTGCTTAATCAGCTCCAAGTCTTGGAATGTGCTGTGAATGAAGATTTGGGTGCATGGAGGAAGAAATCCATCAAATCTCAGGTAGGGTGCACTAAGCCAACGTGCTGATAATACTGGCAGCAAAGGGAACATTTCGAAATGCTGGCTAGACGAGCTTGACACAACCTAAAACCTTTAAACTGCGCTGGGAAAATAATTCACTGCAACGCTTCATTTGGAGAGGTCTAGCTGTCTCACAGCCGTAGAAGATCATCTTTTAAGAGAGATGAGTCTGTCGCGGATTAATCACACTGTCCTACCTGCTTGCACCGTGCCAGCATCTGCTGAGATGGCCATGGGCTGTCGAAGGCTGCTCACTTGCGAGGGAGGCACAAGCCAGCACGGGTCTGGGGGCTGGACGTGATGGCAGGGGGACGCACAGTGGGGCTCTGCAGTCCACAGGGAAGGATGCTCAGCCACTTTAAAGGCTCCTATCGCCTTATCACTCTCTGGGGACAGCAGCTGCCCCTCCCCTGCTGCTGCTGCTGCCCCACTTTCCATTAAGCAGTTGCAGACGCAGCCAGTGAATCACCAGCATGTTGGACTGGGGGAGGTTGTTCGTATTTTTCGGCTGGTGGGATGCTCCCTTGGATCATCAATTCCCAAGCATTAGCAGGGCCAGGGCCAGTTATTAAAGTAGTTAAATGGGAGGCTGAAATTAATAAAAGCATGCCTGCACTCCACCTTAGGGGTGGAAATAGGCATGGTTTAGTTTCCTGGTGTGGATGTGTCCATGCACTGCAAGCAGGACCCTGCACCCAGCAGGCACTGAGCAGCCACAGGCTCTGCACCCAGGTCCAAGAACCGCTCTTTTTTTTTTTCCCATCTAACAGTCACTGGATATATTAAAGAGCCATCAAGGCAAAGACAAGACACATGAGAGGCTCCTGACCTCTCCCTTGCAGTGCTGCTGTCTGCCTCGTCTGGGGAGGGAGGGAGATGAGCTCTGTGCCTTGCTGCAAAATTGGGCAGCTCCGGGTCCAGGCACTGCTGCTCAGCAGGGAGCTCTCAGGTTGAGTCTCTTCAAGCTGAGGGTGTCCCCGCTCGTGGTCTTTATTGGGCCAAGTGTGCTGCTGAGCAACTTGAGCCAGAGGTGGCCAAAGACCAAACACATCAGCTGAGCCCCATCATCTCTGGGAGCGTGGTGATGCCAGACAGAAGGCATTCGAGGTCAGCCCTGCACGTATGACACGAGCAGAAAAGCATCAGGACGCGCTTCTTTTTTTTTAATTTCCCTGGCACACGTCTCACGTGTCAGGTCATTCCTTCACACATCCGCAGGCGTGCACTTTGTTACAGCCCTCATTTCCCTCCCTTCCTCTTGCTTTGCCCTGCAGCATCCTCCTTCCACCCTGGGGCTTGGAAGCCTCTGCAGGAAAACTGCTTCCAGCTGTGGGCTGTGACAGGAGCCCAGCCACCGTACAGCTGCTCTGGGGCTTCTGCTCCCCAAATTAACAGGATGGGTAGGGAAGGGCTGCTCCGGACCGCAGGCTGCCTCCAGAAGCTGCCACCCCCCAGGAGTTTGGAGGTCCCCTTTGGATGCTGCCGGCAGCAGGCACAGGACACTTCTGAAGGGCTAAATTGATTCACAGGAGCTAAGGGAAGGTTTCAGCAGGGTGGGTCAGGGCACTCATCCGCCTCGTTACTGCAGGAAGGGTCTAGCAGCTGCTTTGGGGAATCGCCACAAGGATCTTCCATGCGCTGTGCCTATGCAGAGGGCAGCTCTGACTGTGGCTCCTGCTTCCTCCCCATCTGGTTCCTTTTTTTGACCTGTTTCTGACTCAGGCTGGTTGGTTGTCGCATACTATCAAACTCTGACGGAAGCTGTCCAAGCCTCCTTAAAGCACTCTCCCTGGTTTGGGGCTATTATCGTGATGGTTTTGGGTACTCTGGCCACAGCAGATCAAAATTCTCCCTCTGTAAGGCTAAAATCCCTGTGAACCCAGCTTCCTAAGGCAAGTTTCCTTTTGTTTAAAGGGTGATGCTCAGCACGGTCAGGCAGGTGGGGTCTGCTGCTCCTCGAAACCAAGGGGACAGAAGTGCTGGATCGGTGCTCCCAAAGGAACCAGAAGCAGCATGAGTGCAGTTGGTGGGATCAATGGGGCCTAAGTGCTTGCAAATGGGACTTAGAGAGAATTCAGCTCCCCAAAAAGCTTTAAAAAATAATTAAAAATAAAAGCTCCCCATGTAAATGGCCCTGACCACGTTCATTCTTACGCTCGGAGACTTTTGGAGGTCACAGTCTGTATCTCCGCATCCCAAGGCAAGGAAAATGAGAAATTTCTCCTTTGGGAAAATGTGTCCCTCACTAATGTTGCTGCCCTGCTGAATAATCCTTCCCTGTAGGTAGTTAGGTGCCTCCCGACCCGCCAGCATCCCTCCACCTCTCCTCGCCAAGTCTCCGTCATCATTTGTGGTTATCTTTTACTCGGTGTTTTAGAGACGCGCGCCTGCCTGGCTCAGGCTTGCTCTGTGAACCCTTGTGCTTCTTGCTGGCTGATTCAGCACTTTTTTAAATTACTGTCACAGCCGCCCCTCGCGTGGCCGCCTCGCCTTGGCCGTGCTCCTGTGCTCACCCGCTAGTGCTGTTGCCTGTTGGAACAAGGGAAGGCAGGCAGACGCTCGTGCGTTCTCTGCCGAGGCACAATCTGCGTCCTGTGGTCACCGGGGGACTGTAAAATTAAAACAGATCCTCGCTGTTAACCCGAAGGCATTTGCAGTAAAGGGAAGGGAGGGAAATGCAGAGCTGGAGGGGTTGTTTTGCTGCTAATAATACATTACAGGAGCTGCTAGGAAATTGGATTCACGACTCTGTCCTTGCCCCCACAATTAAGCTCGCCACCAGATTAATGTGATTTAGAACTAGGTGGGATATTTTATGTTGATGGTGGATTCGAGGATGCTTTTTGCCCGGACTTCAGTAGCGTTGCCATTATCAAGAATGACAGAATAAAATCCACAGGATGTGTTGCAGCAAGCCTGTGACACACATGAAATACAAGTCTTAATGTCCTTTCCTTCCCCAAGGTTTTCTAAAAAGCTCTTTACAAGGCTTTCTAAAAGACCCTCCTCTCACTTTCTCCCTTTGTGAGGCAGAGGATGGCCAGCTAATCCCACCGTCCCAGCTAGCACCGTCTGGCAGGAGGCCAGAGACAAAAAAATCCTGCCTTCACTGGAAATTAGGGTGGCTGACACAGGAGCACACAGCCCAAAGAGAAGCTACGGAGCCATTAAATGGCAACGAGGCAGGGTTTTGGCACGCCAGAACCACCAAGGCTGGATTTAGACGTGTGAAGATGCAGCAGAAAGCTAAACCTTTGGATTTAAGCTGCAGAGCTGAGACCTGTCCAACTCCCCTCTCCCGTTTCCCAGGTCATCAGGCAATGTTGCAGTCAGGCTATTTAAGCCGTGTTCAGCTCATCCACCCTGATGAAAAATAAGCAGACTAAGCATGGACAGGGAGGTTTTGTGTTCTCTCACTACAGGCCAATGGAGTAACTTCTGATGTCTGAGAGTTGGGGACGTTGATATTTAAGGAGTTCCCTCCTCTTCTTCCACAGGACTTATTACTCCTCAGTTTCATTGTGCTTTCCTCTAAACTTAAAGCAAGAAGAGCAGAATTGTCTCTTTTCAACTAAAGCAGCAGGCAAAAAAGAATGAAAATCTTTGAGGTCAGTGCTGTAGACAAGATGAACATAAAAGAAACATGGCTTGCAGGGAGGATATATTTGAATAAAACAGCTGGAAAAGGGAGATGAGATCCTAGTTTCAGAGTTCAGAACTCCATAAATACTGTGTTTTCCATATATACAGTCTAATGAAAGAGCCTACCTACCCCCAAACCCTTAAAAATCTTTGGATGAAGCTCAGGCCAAGGAGGGACAAACCTGTTCTGTTCTAGAGATTGATTTGGTTGAGTCTGAATTAAGAAAGAAAAGAGGGGGAGACAATCCGTGGAATAATTTAGCTTCCATTTATAATCATTTTATGGTCTGTCATGCAGATCAATTAATGTAGTCAGTAAACTCGCTCTTTTAAGATCCAGCTACAGTGATGGTCCTACCCAAGTCTTAAGATAATTCATGAACGTTAACAGATAAGAGAGAGACAGCTTTGAAATCAATGCTTTACACAGGGGCTAGACACTATCAAGATCAGTGCAATAATTAGTTAAAAAAAAATCATAAGCTGAATGACTCCAGGGGTGCCTTTGTGTCTGAGGTTCAACCGGTGGATTCAGTCCCTTTAATCAGAATTAGTTCTGGAATAGATTTTGCTGGCCATTGAGCTAAAAATGTAATCCTGGCTGGCTTGTTCAGCTTTATTAAGCATCTATGACTATTTTTCAAAAGAGGATCCTTTTCTTCTCCTGACAAAAAGGCTTATCAAATACAGACAGGAGAGGAGAGGAAAGGAAATCGCAGCTTCATTGAAGTTGAAGCCAAATCTCCCATTGACTTCACTGGGGCCAAGATCTCACCTAAGGTGCACAACATGCTTTAAAAAGTTACTGGCATGATAATTATACAAAATAGACCCCATGTTTCTTTTGGGGAGGAGGGAAGGGAGTGGGAGAAATGGGAGGAGAAGAAGAGGGGAATCTAACACACAGTTCTGTCTGATCCTATGGGGCATTTACCTGTAGCACATACTTGGCAAAAGATCTGATATATGAACTGGATAAATAAGAAAACAGTCTGTGTTTCCTCGCGTCACATTTCATAAATGCTTTCAATGTACATAAATGATCTGAAAAGAGGCACTTGCATTTCCTTTGAGGAATCTTTAAGGAATCCGAATACATCAGAACCACAGTTGTAACATGGAAACCTGAAAGTGATCTAATGAGGCAGACCCTGTCTGATCTGATATGTGAAAAACTTTTGACCGACTTGAAAGCAAGATTTTTCTAACCCTAAAACTAAGGCATCTCTTAACAAAGTATAAGAAAATTAAAAAAAACACCCCCAAAAACTGGCAAATAAACCCACTAAGAGGAATCCCAGAAGCTGCAGAAGCGATGCTGTGAAGTGCCCACTTGTACCCACTTCTTTATCTTTTCACTTACTGTAGGGCTCACAGTTACAAGCAAGGTAGTAGGAATTAGAGGCATTTTCTTTTAATTACCAAGAAACTAATAAGCTAGCTGGAAAGGAGAGGAGAGGAAACCTAACAGCAGTGCTTGCATGCAGCCAAAACTGAAGTTCCTCTTTTTATCCCCTTCTACTCCCTTTCACTTCAAAGTCATTAAGGACCTGGTTCAACATTGACCATACTAAATTTTTAAAGTGATGGGACAACTGAATGTACTTCAGTGGAGCTATAGGGATGGATTGGCTTACATATACTTTAAGCATGTGCTATATGTCCTTTTCTGAGTCAGGGTCTGATCTTGCTCCCGTGGGAGCTAATGAAAGCACAAGTCTCCGAGACAAGCAGAGCCACATCTTCTGTTGTTAATACGCAAAGATCCAAGCTGCAGTCCTGGAAAGGCAGAAAATACAAGTCTGGAACCAGTTATAAGGACACTTTGCTTTTAGATGAGTATCTGGCTATTTTTCAACACGCATTTCACTGAACGAAGAAAATGGGGGAAATGCTATTTGATACTTCACTTTAAAACCCTGCTTGGAAGACAGGTGTTGCTTTGAACCCGCAGCATGGAAGATAACTGCAAGCTGGATTCCTGAGATGAATGTGAGGCAGATTAAGTCCAGACCACAATAATGTCATCTTCTCCAGCAGCATCACTGTCCTGGGAGATGGAGGGCAAGCCAAAGTTCACACACTAGTTTAAGATGCTGCTAGCTAGTTTGCAGCCAAAACAAAAAAGTTCAATCATGGTCTTTGATGCCTTTTATTTAGAAATCTATGGTCAGGCCGTGCTTGCAAAATGCATTAAGTCTCCAGCGTTTACCATCGGGGGCTCAGATACAGTAAATCACTTAAAGTGCCTGATTGTGGGCAGTTGCCTCACATTAGCTACTTGGAGCACTGCAGTCCCTGTTTCAGGCACTTGAATCAGAGAAAGATGTGGCACAGCCTCTGAAAGGGACAATTCTGCCCCACTTCCACGTTTGTTTGCACTTTCAGCCTTGAAAGCTGGCCCAACTGGTGTCCGTGCAGTGGATTGGACAACCGAGCTGGATTAACACATTTTAAGCCAAACATGCTCCAAAGCTTGTATCTAGCAAAGGAGGCGCAAAAGCGGAGGGCACATACAAGACGTTCGGTCTGTTGGCACCCTGAAGTCCCTGCTGAAGATAGCCAGGGAACTACAGCGAGTCTCGGCCATTGCTGGCTGGAGTGACTAATTACAATGTCAAAACAGTGCTTGTTTCCCTGGAAATCTGCCACGTTTTGGAGAGTTGGCTCCAGCTCTGTTGGACTTCTCACAGGGAACTTAGAAGTCTCCCCCTTTACTTGAACCCTCCCCCTTTTTTTTTTTTTTTTTTGCAGTTGCTATCTGCTGGGTATGGATGAGACACTCAGCTGTTACAATTTACGCTGTCCCATTAACTCTGCCAGGTACCTGTTTCCAACTGCACTGAAGTGAGTGGCGGTCTTATCAACTCCCCCGGCTTTGAAACAGGCTCCAGCTGCGGGATTGATCCAACATGTAAACGCCAAGTCTGATTCCAGGAAGGGAAGAAAATCATCGGCTCAAAATTCTTTAAAGACTTGCAGATATATCTTGGCATGCTGAAAGGCAACGAAGGAATTTCTCGGGGAGAATGTTAAATAATTCGCAAAATTGTTAACACACACACACAACGCAACCCCCATCCCACCTCTGTCACTCCATCGAGTTATGCTTTCCCCACTGCAGTAAACCATTAACTAGTTCGCGCTGTTCATGGTTATACTTACTATTGTTCTTGGAAACAAAGACCAAATTAGTCGCTAAACTCATAAGGTTGAAATAAAAAATTGCTTTTGAGGTGTGCTGGTTATTTTGCTGTCCACCTAACATCTGTATCCAATAACCAGGCGTTTTACAGAGAGATTCAGGGAGCATTGTTTGGGATATAAACTGGGGCTAAGTCCAAAAAGGGGATCTATAAAGCCTGAGCTCCGTCACTGCCTGCTGTTGGAAGCATCGGTGGCTGTTAGCACCCAGCTTTGGTCAGATAGATTTCCCAAGTGCTCCAATCTGAATTAACCACGCCAGAATTCCTTGATCTAAGGGTGTCCTGGCCAGGCCCTGCTGCTCCACTCCCATCTCTACGGCATCCCCCGTGGTGTTCTGGGGGCTGTTTCAGCAGATTTCAGCCTCCTTGCTGGCACCTTCAGGGCAGATGAAAAAAACGCCAAAGCAAGGTACAATTGAGCTTTGAGACCTCAGTCCATTATCTTTGTTTCACTGTCGAGATAAGCAGAAAATTCAGGACAAAAACTGACTACAGACAGGGAAAACCATGAACTTGCTTAAGCACAATCTACTGGAGAAAACTCCTGCAGGTACCTTTCAAATATAGCAACGTCAGAGATCCTAGATTGTAGCAGGTATGTATTTCAGGAAGGAAAAGCCTTCTGTGACTTATCAGGCCATCTGAATTTGCTTCTGAATATTTGCTAGCGCTGAATGTTTGAATACCTGTCCAGCTCTGAAACTGTCAACAATATAAGAAACATCAAAGAGGCTCAGCTGCAGCCCTAAAAAGAAAGAAATAATTGCAGTTGTGGTATTGGTAAACCTACAAGGGTTTTTTCCTTAATATTTCTAGCTACCACACAACCACAAGAACTGTCATGATATGCATTTATGTAATTTTTCCTTTTGGGTATAACCCATCCAAGCTAAAATACCCCATATGCTCGAAGATTGATGCTTAATACTTTTTTCCAGATGTGCTCTGGTTTAGTTAAATATTTAACACATTTTTAGAAGTATGCAGCCTGTAATTGCATTAATACTTCACAAGAATGATGTCCTGGTGAGTAAGGGGAAATACATTCTGAGGCTGGCTGTAGAACTTGCTCCTGTCAGTGATCAGTAGAAATCAGACAGGTTGCATTAAATATATATATATATTTAATATATATTTAATAATATATATAAACCCTCCCAGATTGTCTCTGATCACTGAATCACCGTGGATGGCATTTAAGCAGCTACACATCCACAACCCTGACTGCTCACGTGTGCAACTTGATGTATTTGATTGCTGAATTCTGTGTTGTTAGCACAATTTTGCCTTTTTCCCCATGCATTTCCTCAAACAATTGCTCAAAACACCAGAAGCAGAAGAGCTGAAAGTAAGACCAACCCCTAAAGAGGGATGAACACCTCCACAAAAATAAAACCTGAAAGCAATCCTCTAAACTAGATGCTTGACTGGCAAATGCTAATATTAAAAGCATTAGGTATAATTGGTAACATTTTGAAAAACCAAACATCTAAGTTAAATGTGTTCCGGCCAAGCAGTACTCAGAGAAAAATTCTGGGTAAGGTTTAGAAAACTACATCCACAAATAGGAAAAGATGCATCCACCCCTTTCAATAAAACCATCCTTACTATTCAGAAGAAAGTCAAAGCAGTAAGAAAATGAAATTCTGTTGAGATGCAGTCGCAGGAGAGGAGGAGTAAATAAGAAACTTCTCCCCACCCGACTCCAGGGCTGCTCTGGGCAGCAAAGCACGCTGCCTAGCCCCCTCTCAAGGAGCAACAGGAAATAGTGCCAACGACCTCAAAAGTGCCATCTATGAGATCAGGATGTACTCCATAAACCCCTAAGGGATGCCTCTTGAGAGGCAGCATGGCTGTGGCTGCAGTACTAAACTGAACAATATTCAGCCCTAGGACTCAGGTCAGCCAGCACAGTATGGACACATCCACGCCATCAGGCTACCAGGGCTGGCCACACACCCCCTGCTTATTAATGTCTGTCCCTGGCCCACCCTAATTCACAAACCATGTCCAAGAGATGCTTGAAGATGCTGGATGATCACAGCCACCAAGGAGCAAAGGACAATTTTAAGAACTGTACAGAACAATCACCTGGTGACTACTGCAGTGGCAAGCCAAAGCACGGTGGAGTTATGCTTACTGTATGTGCAAGTGAAGATCCCGATATAGAAGGGAATGTATTGTCCCAAGGACAGAACTGTGAGCAGTTTTACATGGACCAAAATTACTCTCCACAGGTCCTACCTGTTACAAATGACAGTTCGGGGGAAGGAAGGAGAAATGGGGAGCGAAGCACAATTGAGGAAGAACGATAATTTATCAGAAACGTGAAAGAGATCTGGGTTGGGGAAGGATTCCGTTTCAGTTAAAAGACAAGCATTTTATTTCATAATTATTTTTAACATTCCAGGTTTATTCAAAAGACATTACTCTGCAGGCATGTTATCTCATAAGTCTTAAGACTGATAAAACACTAGGAATAATGTGACAATCCCAGCAAATGAAGACATGGCTAAAATAATATCAGAGTGACTTCTTTTAATAAAACTTTGGACATTTTGATCCAATGTTTTTTAATCCTGGATGAGGCCATTCATATCGAGAGCATTTGAAATAGTCCATCAAAGGAACAAAACTTGACAAGATACAAACATCAGACTACACTTGATTTCTGTGACTGACGGCAAAAGCTGCAGGAGAAATATCTGTACACTTTAAAAATGTTACATCAGCAACAAAAGGAAGTTTGTGCTTTAATACTTTGCTTGAAAAGTCTCTTTATCCAACATGAAATCAGCAAATCTCTGCTGGAGCTCCTTTTCTCTCTCCTGCTGTCGCTGCACATCTTCCTTTAGACACTGAAAGGAAAACAAACAACCAGTCACATGCCTGCGGATCATTAGCAAAGGTTGTATTTTAGTTCCTTCACAGGAAGCTGAGATAGAAGAATGCTAAAATTACTCTTAAAAACTATAGCAGTTAATATAAAGTATCAAGAATCATGGCCATCTTACTTCAGCATCCTGTTTTTGACCGCAGCTAATATGAAATGCTTCAAAAGGGGAGATTTCAAATTAGAAACCAGCCACAAGCAGTGCCCTGTATTTAAGAGTTATCTATTGATCCCTCTCTTCCGTGAGTTTGTCCAGAGTCTTTTTTTAGGTAACCTTCCCCATTAACACGGCATCCTGCAACAAGGCCTTACGCAGGCCTCGTTCCACTAACGATGCAGCATGTGAATGAGAACTACTGCTCATTCTGAAACTGCCAGCTGCTAGTTATGTGATATCCCTTCACTCTTGTATCTCTCTTTGAGGCTGCCCCTTCCTCCTCGAAGCCATGCTGACCAGGTAGAGCCAGTAAGGCAGGCTGCTGTTACTCAGCAGCAATGGTCCAGATCACCAAATGCAGACAGCTCGCAGCAGGACTCGTGGCAAAGAGCCTGAGCTCTGAGGATGGCTCAAAACTCAAGTTACGCTATGGCTGCTCAGCTTCTGAAACTGGGAGGCATGATGTCAAAAGCCAGCTCCAAAATGGGGTTATCTTATCAATTTATAACAGTTATCTTCAAATCTCGTAACAACAACACGGCTTAAGAGAGGAACACAATGTGTGAAAAGAAAGGAGAGTCTCCAGTACTCTGAACTAGCATTTGGTCTATTGATTTTGAAGGTAACAGGAGTCGTTGCACAACTTTCTGATCTACCCTGAGTTCTAACAATAATTAAAACCAAAACAAGCCAAATTAAGATAGACATGGAACCTCTGCTGATACACGCTGCAGAAGATTAATAAAATATACCACATTAGAAATATAATAAAAACAAAATGAAAGAACACACTAGCAGATTGATCCCAGCTTGTAACATGTCACAGAATCTTTGATATTGAAGTGAACAGCAGAGGAGTCTGGTTAAAAGTATAATTTAAGACGACCAGTAAAAACTCGGTACAAACTCAGGCTGTTAACTTCAGAGTCTGGGCATTGTAAAAAAGATCTTTTCCACAACGTCTGCATTTGATCTAAGGTATCACATTTATGCAATCTCACCTCCAGTCTCCTTGGGATAGCAGCATCTTCATGTTTCTTCAGCTCCTCAAAAGTACGTAGCTCCAGATGAGCCTGTTCAATTTGGTCCCACAAATCATTCAATTGTTTGATGAGGCCCATTGCTCGAGACTGATAACCACCAAGCAAAATCTTCAGCTTCTTTTCCATCTTGGCAGCCCTCTTTGCCTCAGTTGTCATATGACCTCTGTTTATCTGTCAGAACGAAACCAGGAATTGTTTTAATTATCCAGAATCCAAAAGTTAAAAAAAAAGAGGTAGTAAAAATCTGCAGAACACAGTATTGATTTCTTTGATTTCGGTTAACAAATCATACACTGCACATTTTACAACAGAAGAGATTTCTGGATTAAAACCTGTACAATGCAAGTAGATTATTGAAGATGAAGCCCACTAACCATAACAGAGGGTGATTACACAGGATGAGTACGGTTTTAGAGACAGGAATTGTTGCAGTTGTGAGCTCAGTAGGCAGCCAAGACACACAACAGCTTGGTATGGCACCTCCCCGTCACGCAGGAGATGCTCTGTGCTTTAGTAAAGGCAAACTAAATAAAGAGAGTGTGTTCTTTTTAAATTATATTCTTTATCTGCAAAACCAGACATCTTTCAGTCCTTCTACCCCCACAGGATTAATCTAAATCATATTTTGGAAGGAAAAAGAGGCAATCAGGAGCCTGAATGCAGCTCTGGATCTGTCTTTTTGTTGTAGAGAACCACAATGGAAATGTTCACACTGCTCTTGCTGACAAATGAATGGCAACGTCGGGGCATGGAATCACCACAAGGAACCACAGAAGGACTATCAGATCAGCAACTAAATTCTACCACCTATCTGCATGTGCTTTCTTAGGACAGCCTGATCAGGAGACAAAGGACTAAGAGTAAATCCTGATGACTCGCAGAGGTGTGACAAGACGGAGACACCAACCACTGTTGGCTTCTAAAGGTATGAAAGGCATGAAATAATAATAATAAAAAAAAAAGCACCACCACTAATAAAAAAGACACCTCGGCACCCAAAAAGAACCCCGGTGACATGATTAGAAGTCAATAGCCGGTGACTTCACTCCTGGTAGCATCATAAGGCATCCCAAGAAGAAAAGACTGCTGGCATTCAGATGTCTGGGTAGCTGAATGCTGGACCGATTACTCCAGCACACATCTTTTGTTTTGTGTTTGGGACCATGGGACCATGCGGGTACAAGACTGCAAAGAAGTGAAATCGGTTTGGACCTAAAATAAAGTCACCTCACCTATCTGCAAGATGTCCCATTCTGATTTACTGCAGTACCATAATGCTGCAACATTATTCCCTCCTACGACATACTGAAAACCTGGTAACTCCTCGGTGGCCTCTCAAGTAACACCGCTTTTTCACAGGGCTTTTCCCTTAAGAATCCCAGAGCAAGAAGGTAAGATTATCTTGAGCTAGCAGACGAGCCCTGAGATAGCACAATGAATCAGCTGCCTAAGGTCAGTGGCAAAAGCCAGAAGCAAAACCCCACAATTTACAAGCCAGTACTGTACACAACAGATGTGACGAAGTGATGAGATTAAAATGTGGTATCAAAACCACAAAGCAAGTGGCACGTCAGAAGTGAAACTCTCCTTTCCTGTATCATTCTGGTAAGTGCTGCCTGGTGCATCCTGGATTTGAAAGTCTCCATTTCCCCAAAGTTTCCCCAAAGGACTCCACGTCAGTCCTCTAAAGCCATAATCCAGAATCGGGATTTGAAACCGACAAGTGATATACGTTATAAAATTCTGCCACCTGGGATACAATGCAAATAAGCAAGCATGATCATGTTAACGTGCTATAAGTGATTCATTCAACATTTAAAAATAGAAAAGGTACCGGAGCCCTCTGCATATTTTTATACTTGTATGCAGTTGGGCAAAGTTAAACGGGCAGGCAAAGCACGAAATAGCCACGGGCAGTTTTGAAGCCTGATAGCACCATAGAGATCCTTAACTCTTAATACACAGAATAGACCTGTGTGAAGCTGAGGAGAGGTGCAGCACATCTGCACAGGGACATAAGGGGTCCTGGTCGTTCTTTTATGCTACCTTCTTAAAAATATTAAACAAATAAAAACAGTAACACTCTTCGGAAAGAAATAAGAAAGATTCAAAACTCAACAAGAGGATTTGGGCTTCTCGCATTGATTTTTGCCACAGTAACAGGTATATTAGCCCAGGAGATGAAGAAAAACGCTTAGCCTTCTCAGCTGTAGGAATGTAAGTCTAACTCAGAACCACGGTGGCTAAAGCACCTATCCTTGCCTTACTTCTTTAGAAATCAAATAAATTACCACTGCTCAAACAAAAAGTGGAAGCTTTTCACTGCTTTGAACCCTACCTACCATGCATTACTGAACATATCATCTTTTTTACCTATGAAACTAAACTCTTTGGGGAAGAGCTACTTTATAACCTGTCCAGGACTGTGTCCTGGACTGTCTGATGCTACTGAAGTATACTTTATTATGCAGCTTCACGTTTCTTTAAAATGCTCTACTCCTTAACAATTTATTCACTCATTGAAAGCAGGTTTAGTGTGTGGTGCAGAGATAAACAAAGTGAATGGTAAAGGGAGAAAACTGTTAATGGGGGAGTGAAAGAGAAATCTGACCTCCTAGGCTGCCTGGTTTGCTCCTGGGGGAGACAGATGCAGACTGCTACACTTTTCAGATTTTGTTTGCAATGTAGGCTTTCAGTATGCCCAAGGTGCTTTAAGCATACAGAAAGGCGCCTCTTTTTCAATATTTATACAAATCTAGAGAAAATTAAATAAATAGATTAGGGATTTGTCAGGATACTCTCTGATGGAAAAGTATGAAAGCTTTAAATGTCTTCGCTGGTAAATAATATGCTATTACTGCAACAACAAATACAGCTGGGCAGCAAATGAGCTGCTTTCCAATTACTGCTCCTTGATGAAAAACGCGTGCTGAGAATTCTTGATATTTAGAGATCGTGGAATAGATGGATGCACAGGCAAAGAGAATTTTGTTTATAACAAAGGTCTAATGTAACACAGACCGATTGCCCCACGTTGTTTCACAGTGTTAGAGATGGCAGAGTACTCTTGGTGTGAAATGGAACTCCAATCAGAATGCCATTATTCTAGAATAGGTTAAAAAAAGACCATTTAGAAAAGTTCCCCTGTCTTCCTAAATGAAGATCTCTCAACAACCCAATTTTCTAACAGAATGTTAAACACTGAGTACCTCTGGACATGAATTACAAGCAATATCTCCATTGTACAGAAAAGAGACTATAGCAGGGCACTGAGGTCAGAAGCCCTAAGTTATCTGCAATTTTCACCCACAGTGGCAGTACTGGGTCGGTCTCACACTTTCACACACTGCAGTTGGGACTCACCTTGCCTGTCCCAATCCCAGCATGGCACCCAAGGTCCTCCCATATTCAGGAGAGGAAACTGGCAGCTCTAGGGCACGGCTCCCCTGATCCAGGACCTCAGGAGAGGACTGAAGTGATGCCACCACAGTCCTTACTCCTGTCCACTGACTAAGAGAGGAGCAGGGGCTGTCTGCCCCAACACAAATACCTATGGCCAGGTAGATCAATCCCACCCTAAGTACCTACTGTTTTAATCAACGAGTTATGATAAAGCATTCTTTCTCCAAGAAAAACAAAAACAAAACAGTTCAAATCTAATGCTTGTTAAAACATCACACCTGACTATTTAAGGATTCTGAAGTTTTCAGACACTGAGAACTGGATGTAATATTTCCAAGTTTTTTCTGGATACACATTCTTGCTTTTAACTACTGCAGCTCCTTAGGTTGTAGGCTGCTATTCAGCCCTTGTTTTTCTGGTCAATTCCTTGTCTATCTTGGATTATCACGGGCCATGGGCCTCACTGCTGTGTTAAAAAAAAAAAAATCCTCTCAAGTTTTGAAAACCAGAAATAACAGCCCTTTTTCCCCCCCTACTTACAGAGAAATGTGAACACTCACCACCTTTCCTCCTCTCTCCCAACTACAAGATTTTAGGACCTACTACAAAAAGGTCAAAAGGAGGTCTCAGCTTTTGTAACAAATACTATTTATTAAAAATTGCTGACTTCTGCATTAATGCCAATAACTGCATATAATTTTAGTTCAAGCTTCGTAAAATTTTAAGGCTCAGATACCAAGCTAAAAATTCCAAGCAGTTATGAAGAGGTGTGTTTAAACAGTAGTCTACATTATTTGCTTAAAGCTAAGAAATGGATTTCAGTAAAATCTGACAACCATTTCCCTCATGAACCTAGCAGAAAATGTAAAGACATTTCAAAGATTTCTCCACTTCATTATTTATTTTGTACGACTTCTTGGCCAGCTTTGGTTTGGTTGACTTTTGTACCAGCTTTAGCAAAATGGGAATAGAAAATACAGACACGGGATAAAAATGGTGCCTGATCTTAGGGGAAGTGCCTTCCCCTTCATGCTCAGTAAGACCTGAACTAGAGAACAGTGTCCAGTTTTTGACACTGGACTAGAAATCAAGAGAATCCAAAATGGAGTAAAAGATGTAATCACAGATGTAATAAAACCATCATCTATAAAGGGAGATTGTCCGAAAAATAAGTTTGTTTTTTTTTCATCTAACAATAACACAGAAAATGACAGAAGACATAAAAACATGCCTTAGATATCCAGAAGATCTTTGTGAAATTAGTGTTTTCTTATGTCCACTCAGAAAGGAAAGAGGATTTAAATTTGGTGAGGCAATTTTAGATAGAAGATTAGTTGTAAGGTTTAACCAAGGTCAACAAAGAACAGGGAAAGACTGCGTATGAGGACAAGCATCCATCAGGAAAGATTTAGGAAAAAAACTCTGATGAAGGAAGGGCTCAAACAGGTTTAAAACACATTTTTACAATTCCTCATCTTGCCGTGTCTGCTGAGGCCAAGTCTACCCTCCTCAGTTCGAAGGATGGTTTTTCCCTGTATTGTTTTGCTTTCCTTTCATTCCGTTAAACCTGGAGCCTCCTGCAATCCCTAAGCAGCAGCAAGCATTCCTATTTTCTGCTTGATCGTGCCTGATAGACAAAAAAAAAGTGGAAGCAGAACTGCTGTATGTTCTTACCAGAGCCATAGTCAAAAGTAAACCAACTTATCTCATGACCTTGGAGAATCAACACATCACTGGTTAGCTTGTGCAGAGAGAAATCTTCTGCCAGCTCCTCCTGCGTGGCTGAACAGGCTCCTCTCAAAACCTACGCAGGAATACTCCCAACACCGCTCTAACTTCCTTCCTCTCCTCAGACCCACAAGCAGCCCTCCCATACTCATTTCTGCTGGCGGGAGCTGGATCAACTTAATTTAAATCACAGGGTTCGTGAACTTGCCTCGTTTTGACTCAGTAAGCCAGAGCAGCTGGAAGGAGATAACGTGCAGCGAGATGGATGCCACATCATGCTGGGCTTTTGACAGCATTTCACACCTTCCCTGACGATGACTGTAACACCCTCTATGCACGTTTAGGTGATCTGCCTTAACCAGCTCAGAAGGTACCCTCTACGGTAACATGTTTTTTAAGAAAAGATGCTTTATTTAAAAATATTTTACCACTTAACGATCATTAGCATTATGATTTACAGATATCTGCAGAAGGCCATTCCATCTGCCCCCAGCCAAAACCAATAACCCAAGTGCAGTCTCCATGTGAACCGTTTCAGAAATCACGATGCCTCGCTTTCAAGCATCGCAACAGGAGTTGGTAGGGCTGTGGAGTGATGCTGTAGGGTATATAAAGAGCAAGAGGTCCCACAGAAGTTCATAACCTCCAACTATCTAGTTTTATAGAAAGTTACTGGATAAATTAGCAGTCACTGCTGATCTGCAAGAATGTAGAAGCCCATTCTCAATCTTTTTATTTGGGAACTGCTTTTAGGGCTCATCAGTATTACCAACGATACCCAGCTATCATGTTCACAGAAGAAACACAGCTAGATGAGCACAGCTTAAGAAGAAAAACAAGTAACATATTTTAACTAAGCTTTCCTGAAAACTCTCCACCTGCCCCTGGAAAAAAGAAATTGCCGTAAGATCCCAGCCAGCAGCTGCCACCTCAGGCTAACAGCTTTGATTAGCTGCAAGCAAACGTGAGTTACTGCTGCATCTGGTAAGATAATAGGGCAGCAAACACACATGTAGCTTCAAAAAGCATCGCTGCAAACCCAGCGTTCTCAGACCAGTCTCTTCCAGAGGCAAGGCCAACAATCATGTGGAGGCTCACACCACAAACCATTAGCAGGCAGCCTGGGTCCCTCTTCGTATACAGTAGAAGCCCCACGATGAGCTTACCGCAGTCACTAGTGCTCCACTCCAGCAGCCACCACTACACAAGCATAAGTGAAGCAAGTCACTTCAGCAGCAGCAGCTCTCACTGGCACAACATCCACAGACTCAGACACGGCTTCACATTCGGAAAGGCTCTGTGGCTTGCACCAACAAACCGTATCAATTCTTCCCTCTTTTTGTCAAAAAACAGTTTACAAAAGTGATGGTGCGTGAAGACCTTTAGCAATGATGAGCCTTCCCGATGCTGAACTTTGTTCCTCAGCACACAGCTTCCCATTATGAACTCCGTTTTCACATGCAAAACCTGATTTCACCAGGCAACGTACAGGAAGACAATTGTTTTAGGCACAGAGGAAAAATTTCCCCATACTAGGAGCAAGTGGCCACAAAAAAGTAACTGCTACGCGGTTCAAGTTTATTTTTACAGAACTTTTTTTTTTTAAACTGTCATTTTAAAATGTTTTGGCAGAACTGGACTGAGGACATCAAGTAAGCAAATGGAAAAAGGCGTTTTTCCACACAAGAGTTACCAAGCCCCCAAACATGACCTTAGGAGAAAGGCAACCACAACATACCGGTCCAATTTGAAGCCAAATTTCAGAGACGTAGGCAAGTTCACAGAAATAAGAATACGAAGAACCCTCTTACTGGCAGTCATCTGCTTCCTTCCAAATGTCCCCAAACAGTAAGAAACAGTAAGAAAATTGCTATAAAAATCAAGTATTTGCATTCCTCTCTGAAAATAACAGTTTAACAGCAAAAATATAGTTCTGTTTCTCAAAGCTGTTCAACTGGCAGCCTGAGCAATAGCATCTCTGTAGGCCTTTAAGTCCTAGAGAACAGCTAAATTTGAGTAAAACTACACCTGCTTTCTTCCTGCTTGCTCGTGGTGATGAAGGTTTCAGAGTGGGAAATGTAACTTGTGGGGAAATCCAAGGACTTAATAAGTCAATTTACCTAAAGGAAAGCAAACAATGGTTTTTGTTCCAGACTTACAACAAGCAAAGCTCCAGCTCCATTCAACCAGCTATGAATTGAAGATTACTTTCCAGGTATTACAAAGCACACTTAAGATTTAGAGGTTTTACTCAGTGATTTTCAGTCACAGGTCTGCAGGTGCTTTGCAAACAGACTTCACAGAGCTCCGTAAGGTAGACATCAATCCTGTTCCAGTGACAGAGGAACCAAGGGAGACATTAAGAGCTAGGCGTGTTTCGCTTATCTAAGGTGCTCTAGGTGCCTCTGCAATCAAATAATAGGAAGCCCAAGGGGGAAATTCAACCCTCAGGCAGGCCAAGCTGCTCTCAGGAGGAGCCTTGTCTCGCTACCAAAAACACAGGGAGCCTAAGGCAACGGCAGTTTTGTTTGAGTTAGGACGCTACGATGAGGTGTATTGAATCGCAGCTCACGGGACTTGCTCAAAAATAGACAATGGGTAGCCACCTGCACAAGAAAGAGAGCGCACAATTTCTGGCTGCATCCATTTATCTTCCCTGGCAGGGCATTTTTTTCTTGCTGTACACATAAGTTATCCTTGGCAACATACAAACTTTTATTTATTGTATCATAGATACGGAGAATAATTTCATTACGGATCTCACAACTATTCCTAAATTCTACAAGCAAAGATGTGATGTGTAATAGCCTAAGCTGATCTAATAACCAGCTGCTATGGAAAGGGGTCTGCTTCTTGACCTAAAAACAATTTGTTTTTTGATAGGTCAATGAACTGAATCAGGTTAATGCCGAGTTACAGCAGCACGGGTACAAGATCAGAGGTAATGGCAGGGGGCTCTGGGAGAGAAGGGAGCAGCACTGGTGGGTTTTGGCATGAGCTGAAACAGTAGAGCATCCTAGCTACAACACAAACTGCATGCTAACTATGCTGGTAAGCAGTTAAAAGTGTTTTCACACAGAGGTAAAGACAGCTCCTAAGAGATCTGCTATCCATCTGTGTCGCCCAGGGAAAAAAAAAAAAAAAAAAAAGTATATTCCCTACAAAACTGCAACACTAAATAGATTTGCAACCCGATGAGCAAGTGCACATTAAGCAGAGATCAGGCACTGTAGTAGTGGTCTTGCATAAACAGTCAGATCTGTCAAACTCTGAACAGCTTGACAGTGGAGACCACTGATAAGCCTCAAATGTGTTTCTCTGGTGCCAACTACATTTCAACAGACCTTATTTTTTAAAAAAAAAATAAAAGAGCAGACTTCGTAATAGCAACACAGTAGTACAAATGAGTATGTGTGACCATAAAAGCAGAGCACTCAGGGATTCCACCAGAGTTTTTGAGTTTTAGGAGTAACTTCTCTATTCCTAGTCTTACAAATTCTTATTTTCTACAGGTGTTTTCTCAGAAACAGCAGGTCTGAAAATCCAAAATAAACTGCAGTCTTTAAAAGCACGTAAACTAGAGATAAAAACACAATCTCCAACAAACTAACAGCTGATACACCTTGCAGTGCAGCACAATCCATAAATCTCCAGCTAAGACGCTGGTTTGCAATGAAAATTAATTCAGAGGACGTAGGCTGCAATCAAAAACCGGCTGCTTCGGTCTGGTGCCTTACCAGCTTGTTCATGGGGACAGCGCACACCGTAGTTACACAACAAGATATTGCAAACCTTGCTGTGGGATGGGTATTTGACTATGCTTTGTGTATACAATGATCTAGTTTCCTCCTCTGTAGACTTTCACGAGGGATAATTTAGCAGTCAACTGAAACGAGGACATAACTACCACAATGGCAAGAAAAATATTTGAATGTTGCAAGCCAGTATTATGAACTCCTTTCAAATACAAAGCAACGCTGGTAGGAAGTTCCTGTGTTCTGAATTACAAAGGAAACAACTAGTTTGTTAAACAGATGCCTCTACTGTCTCATTGCACCTGATCAGCTTCCTAGCTTAACAAATACCCCAGGTAGGAATACTTTGCTTTATAAATATGTTGCTTGGAAGAGAAATGAGCACGAGATGTTGCAGAGGACTGGTTACTCAATGCTACTGTGCATGAGAAAACTCCAGTTTCTGAAAGGACTAATCCTGCAGGGCAGGTAGCCTCGAACAAACATGCTAGACCTCCAGAAGTTGCTGCAAAGATCAGAAAATCCAACCTGGATTCAAGCAAATCTAAGCCGTGCCCCTGACTCACAGTGAGGTCAAAGGGATTCACTTGCACGGACCTGAAGCACTCGCTATTAAGGCAAAGAAGTTCACATACTAACCCCTTCCCACTCTTAAGGTGCGTAAGTAACACATCCAAAGAGTCTAAAATGCTCAAAACAGACGAGAAACGAGAAGTATTACAACCACGTGGCAGTACATTCCACTAGTACAACTATCAGTGTGCTGTGCCTTCCTGCTGCGGATGCCTGGAGAGGATACCCAGCCAAACAGGAGCCGTCCACAATTGTTCCGCTTCGCTTGCTCAAGCCCATCAATAACAGCACAAATCTGTTTGTGATATCACCAGCAGTTCCAGAAAGATAAGTTTCATGTCAGCATACACAAGACTGCCACCACTAAACCTCTCAGGCAGTGAGAACAGGCCAATTAGAGGAAGACGAGCGTTTGTCCACGCCATCAATCCACCCAGTAATCTCTGAGCAATGAAGACAGTGCTAGAAATAAGCTGCTTTTTTTTTTTTCACTCCCCTCTCCAGAGGATCTGCAGGGTGTTAGCAGTCCCATATGGAAGTATTAGACAGCGACTACCTAACGTGCAGCCGTCTCCAGCAGCTCCCACGGAATACTCGCGGGATTTTCCTACCAGACTCAGTGCAGTAGGGAAGGGAACAGGCGGCCCCAGAAGCTGACCAGCATCAGTTTCTGCTGCTGGCAAACTATTTTAGTTTCCTTTCTTCTCTCAAAGGAAGTTAAGAGCACAAGCAAATATCTTGGGGTACTGAAAGCAGAGCTAATATCACTGCTTTTCATTAAGGCTGTCAGATACTTCCCATCGGAAGAGCTGTTTCAACTGATACTGCTTTTAGACAGTTTTACTTGAAAAAACCTTAAAATGAAGGTGGGTTTTGCCATTTCTGAAAAGAGGGTAAAAAAATGCTGTTTTTTTTTTCTGTTGTACACTCATTTCTTCATTAAACTGCTAGATTTATTATAAACTAGAACAATTCAGCCGGTGACCTATGCTGTGTATCTTGCTTTTCAGAAGGGCCTTCTAAAATGAGGTCAGGCAACGGAGCTGCACTGCGTCGCAGTTTGCACACACTTGGGGAAATTTTCAGCTCAAATTTAACTGCACGAAGTCCACCTGCACTCAACAAACAGCAGTGAAAAGCAAAGCAGGACTTCCACTGCACCTGTAAGCCAGCTCCACTGGCCCCAGCTCCTGACTTGGCTGGGGTTTGGGGTATGCTGAAGGCAGCCACAAGCTTGCTCTCTCACATAACTATCGGCACACTAAGCAATGACACCTTGCCTAGCAGATCTCAAAATTCCCAGATAATCTGAAGATGTTAAGAGAGTCACGGTGTCTTGTGATTGCAGCAAGTGATCACAGCCAGAGCTAGCTGCACTTTGTTCACTCTCCCTTCTGTGGAGCCCCACGCAATGTTGGTAAGCGAATTAAAACAGTTTTCTATTGACAGACCCTTCAATTTGTACTGCATTTCCTAGCTGCCTACAGAGCAACGAGCAAACGCACCAGGAGTTTGACAAAGGGATGAGTTGATCTGTCTTTGCTTCAATATCCTCAGTGAGCACGCCACTGGCAACTTCTCGTTCAAATATTGGGAGGAGATAGACTAACTGCACGAGGAAGCCCACACAGAAGTAACCAATTCAGACTTCAGCAACAATCTGCAGCATAAAGGCACTGGGCCACACACTGAACAATGAAGAGAAAACAAAATATTCAATAGCTACTCATTAAGCAAGCACCATCCATCCTGTGCAGTAAATGAGTCTGTGGAAAAAAAAAAAAAAACTAGGCTGTAATCACGAAATTAAAGGCTGTCTCGTAATGCATCTGCGTAGGCAAATCAAGGCTGCCAGAGGAAGGCTGCTTGTGCATTCCCTAACTTCAACCGCTTGACTTTGCAACTTTTAATAATAACGCACTCCCCTAATGTAGTTTGGGGCGTAAAATATTGAAATTTCAAAAGCGTTCGTACGCAAATTAGGTACAGCCTTTGGCTTGCTGGCTCGAGGCCAGCGCAGCCCCTGCTGCCCCGAAAGCTAGGTGCTGCTGTGCTCAGAGAGGTTTTGTGTTTTTTTTTTTTTATGGAAATGCAGCAGAGCAGAGCTCCGGAGAGAGCAGTGACAGGCGGGCAGCCTTCGGCAGGGCGATGGTGCTCTCTGCTGGGCGAGCAGCAGCACGACAGGGGCTTAGCATCAGCACGGAGGTGAACGGCTGGTGGCCCAAACGGGAGGCCAGCAACTGGGGAGGCTATGGACAAGTCACGACCGACAGACTTCACAAAACACACGTTCATTCTGTATTTCACGTGTGAACCAAGTGAACACTCGGCCTTTCTGGTTTCCCTCTCATGTAATTTCTGTGGTAGTATCTGTCTAAGGACGTTTACTTCCAGCACCGGTAGCTATGTTGATGCTAAATACAGAAGAACTTAAAAACTGGAGTTTCCTTTTACAACAAAAGGAGAAATAATCGCATGCCTGCATAATTTAGAGAATCTTTTAGGCTAAAATGGTATTTTGGAGAACAGTTGACGATTTACTGCAAGTCTGAACAAACGTTCTGTGGGAAGACCCCATTTAAACCTAGCTTACCTTTTATCATGAAAGCTGTGTACCTTTGCGTTTTGTGTCGAGTGTTTGGGTGACACTCTACAGAGGGGGCAGGACAAGGGAAATCAGCGTCAAAAGGTTTGAATGGCTCTTTCTTAGTGCACCATACCTCAGATGATCTCTTCCCCACTAACAACCCTAACTGATCGTATCAGGAAACTGCAAGCTTGCTCTTTGCTATTAGGTATAACGTACACACACAGTACTGACAATTGCTGCTGAACCAACCAAAAGCCTCAAAACAAAAAGTCACCCAGTCTCAGTAAACCCACCGTTGGCTTTGTGGACACCTTCGCTATGTCACAAAGCAGATCGAGAAACTGCTCCAAGAAGCACAAGCCATCTGCAACACTCTTCTTTTTCCCCCGGACAAGGACTCTGATGGGATTTGGATGGGTGAGTAAATAGAGTGCATGTGTATTCCTTGCAGTTTACATTTCAAACAAGCTCTCAAAACCCTTTAGCTGCAGTTACACTGCATTCTTCCTCCAAGAAACACAACAGAGGTTGGGAGAACTCAAAATAGAGGAGCCCAGCAGAGATGGAAAGGAAAATAAGAAACTTACATTGGAGGATGAACAGGTGACAGTCTGTGAAGCAACTCAAAAAAAAGAGCCACAACCCAGGAAGGGTAAGCACAATCCTAGGACACTTCATCAAATCTTAAAGCCTCGTTAAGGCTTGTGACTGCTGCATTTTGAATGAAACAAGCGCAAGCAAGTTGGCACTGGAGGATGCTGCCCTCTACAACACAGAAAACAGCAGAAAGATCTTGTTTCATTTCTTGGCCCCCTGGTACTGGTACTCTCCCATAGTGCTCAGACTGCCTGCAGACACATCGGTGAGACGTTGCCATCTGACCTCTGTCATTCTGTGCTTGCAGAAAATGTTTGTGAAGCAAACACTAACACCAAATTCAATATAAACATAAATAAGCCTAGTACTTCCTAGTAATGGGGAAACGCAAACATCCACTGTTTTCTTTTCGGGGGACCACTGGAATTGGCTGAACCTTCACGTATGTAATAGTCAATGGCGAAGTGCTTGGCAAGGTATGCCATAAATTTCCATCCATCAGAAACCAACCCTTGATTTGAAAGAGAACTTGAGAGGGGTTTTGGGACAGAGAGGTTGTTTTAAAGCATCCTTCTCTGAAATACCTTGTACTGCCCACCACCAGAGACAAAGTGAAAAACCAGAGAGCTGGTATCTGATCCACTAATAGCAGAGATTAAGAAAACTGCGAACAAACCACATGGAACTACAGGAGAGCGCCTGACCTTCTCTCCAGGTGAGAATAAAGGGGTGACATGAGCAGTCTTACAGCTAATAGCACAAAGGGAAATTGTGCAGGAGAACACTGTAAGAATACTTTGAGAAAAGGACAGAAGGCAATTTGAACACCTCAAGAACATCCATGAAGCCCCTAAGAGAATTTCTTAACAACCTTTTCAAAGGAATCCCATCAAGAGACCCAAATGATTTATAAAGTAACCTAAAACTCTTATAAACCAAAAAAAAAGGAGCAATAAATAAATAAATAAACAAACAGCAGGTTCATAAGCAGAAAAAAATGACACTGACCTCAAGCCTCTTCTCAAGTGACTCTATCCTGTCTTTTTTGCTGGCCAAGTTAGCTCTTGTGTAGCGGCTCTGTCCGGGCAGATATAACACTTGGCTGTAACATTCCTCCCACACCTGGTTGTAAGCTTCACTTGAGAGCTCTCCATGCCCCATTCCTTGCTTTACCACTTCCATCTCTTGTGCCAGTAGATCCTGTGCCTGTTGGAAATGATGAGAAATAAATTGCAGTTACAATACACGGGGTACAAGAAAATTCCTCTTGTTGTTTTCAGTCCTTCAGCGCACAATTCATGGGGGCAGTTTCTCTTTTCATACCAAAAGCTCACCAGCAGGTTAAGCTAACTACAAAATCTAACACAGATGCTGTGGATTATAAATGTAACCCAGGCTAGAAGGCTACTCACAGCACAACTATCCCTCATTTTATATAATTTGGCCAAACCTGACATCACTCTGCTGTAGCTAATGAAAGCTATGGCACAACCAGATATTTCATCTTGGTGCAGAAGAACAGAGATAAAAGCAGGGACCTTGAGGGGAGGGAGAACTACACAGACAGAAGCAGCTGTTCTATGCAACAAAAATCACTTTTCATTTCCTTTTGCTTGCCCTTCTCCACACAGTGTGGAAAGTCAACTTTAAACATTAACGGATGAGCTGCATAAGCTTTAATGCAGGAAAGGCTGCTCTAACAAGCACACACTGTTCGTAGAGAACTACTACGGAGATAGGAGCTTTCTCCTCTTACCAGTTCAGTTTCCAAAGTACATTACAATTAACGGGAAAGACTCGCGTTGTTCTCACAACTCACAGTATTGACAGAGAATCTAACCCACAGAGCTACGTAGGCACCAAGCCCTTCACGATTTATTTGTAACTAAAAAAACTAAACACCTTTGCTGATCTGGATTTCATTGATTACAAGCGTGTCTCCACCCTTTTTCAACAGGATTTACAAATGCACTGCTAATTTCTGCATCATCGACAGATATCTCAGAGGAAGCCGACCTATATTTTATAACAGCAAATTGCTAGATTAAATCATTCCAGGGATACCAGGGGAAGACAAATTAATCATTTGTCCTGGCTGGTCAAGTCAGATAAAAGTAGGAGTACTCCAGCTACACCTGACAAAGCTGAATCTTACATAAATTCACTTTCAATTAGCAGCTATTTGTACACTGCAACTACTTACACTAGTTGTGACAGCAAAACAGTTCCACAGCACACAACAATGCACTTAGCACCACTGCTAATCCTTCCCAAAAGGACACTACGCGTCAGGAAAAGAAAGGAGCATTTTTTGAAGGGATTTTAGTAGAAAATGCTCTAAAAAAAAAGAAAAAAAAAAAAGGAAAGCAAACAAACCCCAGACAGGGGTACAGATAGGAATACTACTTGGTCTGAATTTGATTTTAAACAAAGGGGGGGTATTACTGTAAATGTTGGAGAGCAAGTAGGAACAAAGAACTGCCCATCAATTAGGAGAGAAAAATTTCTAGAGACTCTGAAGGAAATTTCCAGACGAAAACTACTGGACTGCGTAACAGTCCCTAAATGAAGTGACAGCAAACTCAGTTCTTGTTGCACTTCAAAACAAACAAGAGAGGGCACTCAGAGGCCGATCCTAAGGGAACAATCTGACACTGTCAGAGCAGTGAGATTCATGATCTAACTGCATTTTCCATCTTTAATTTCTCCTTCTAAGGAATTTTCAAGTGTAGTCTTTCATTTAATAGCAAATTAAAGTACATACTGTCTAGTGTTTTTCGTTTTAGGCTCTTGATTCATTGGTCAGCTACGGTCAAGGAGATAGATTTAAAATGTGCTTGTTTATCGGCAGAGTCACTTTAAAGTAATATGGGATTTAGGTTCTGAGATACCAAGGCTCTTGTCAGAATACAAGTTACAGACAGCAGGAGTCTGCATAACAACACATGATTTGGTGGCATGTGATTTTATCCTTTTCAATCATTTTTATTCCTGTAAGCATTTCGTAAAAGGTTACTGGCACAACTTCACAGGTGAAGCTCTTTGAAAGAGCTAACCACAGCCTTGTGTCTAAACTGTCTGTCACTTGGCAGCAAGCACAACATCTGTAGACGGTTAAATAAATGAACAGCCCGAACTGGAAGCCTTGGTACAAGGACATTTAGCTTGGGATTACAATGCAGAAGAGGACAGAATGCCTAGACACTCTCCTCATTTTGTCCAGCGACAACCTGTTCTGCCTATTCAGCACTTTAGCCAGGGGTGCTTTAAGATCAGTTGCCACAGCCCAGCTGGCTTTGCAGGAGGCACTGCTATGCTGGATCAAGCCTGAGAAGCATCATTAAATAACCCCATTTGCTGCTCCAAGTTATAAGCTAGCTACCACTGTCACACTTAGTCTGCACTGCTATGAAGAAAATAAACGCTTAGTAATCCTGGATTAACAGTCAACACAGGCAGCATAGGGTGGATACCACATGGAATTAAAGCGTCTGTACTTTAATATCACTTTATAGGACAGGCAAAGTAGAATTTGATAAATGTGGGGGGCTTATAGCTCCTACTCTTACTTCAAATGATAAACGATCACTACACATTCAAAATTGTATCCAGAAGACTGCGTCTCTGGACAAATACATCACCATCATCCTGCTGAGTGTCGAGATGAACATTAGCCCATAGGAAAAAAAAAAAACATACACGTAAGTTACCCTTACAGCTCTTCACACAATGCTCTGGAGATTTCCGAACTCTGTACAGGCTTGAATTCACTTTTTATCTTTTTTTTTTTTCAGGTCAGTGGTAATTAGGCTGCACAATTCTCACCTTCTTGAGATCCTCTTTGGAGAACTTCTCGTAAGGATTTTGTTCCAAGTAAGCCATATGTTCTGCATTGTTGGTTCCAAATCCTGGGCCTTTCCCCTTCTTACCACTAGACTGGTCTCCAAACGGATGGTGTAAAAGATCAAAATGAAGCATAGTAATCATCTCCTTCTTTATTAGCTCTTCGCTTTTCTGCAAATCTGTTAGAGGTGGCTCCACATTCAAGGGTCTCAATATTGTTTCGTTAACCTGCCCAAGAATAATAATAATAAAAACCATAAACACCGTATTACCAAAGACCACATTAAAATTTATATACTTCTATTTAAACGTGATTTTTTTTTTTTTTTTTAAATCAACTAAACCACGTGAACAGGTGCCAAAAACCCTTGCTGCATGAAACAGATACAGCAACCCAAACCCAGTCGTATTTTCGGCTGGACGTATGAAATACCTCAGAACATTTTCAACATGAAAAGCTGAAATCAGCATAGTCAAATAAGGATTTCATTCTTTCACGATCTACCTAGGCTGTATTTCCTCCTACAATGGTTAAAACCTGCAATTTTTTTCTTCAAAGTGAATTTTGTTTCCACTTACTTCTGAGGGACGTGGCAGATTTTTCTGAACAGCTTTGTGCATTCTCTTGAGTTCCTTTGCACGCTCTGCCTCTCGGAGAGCCTAGACAAATAAGCTAAGTGTTACTCCAAATCGGATGCTTCTTACAAATATGTGATATAAAAACTAATTACTGCAGCAAAAGTTCCTTGAAGTACAAAGACACAGAGTAGCAGGTCACACTTTACATAACATAATTTACTGCCACTCAAGTTAACGAGAAGAGTACAGCAGACTGTGACAGAGATCCTAAAAAGCTATTTCAAGCTATCATATTTTCTTTCATCCCAAGCAGACTTAGTCCTTTATAAATTTTTCCATGTTAAGTTTTACTTCTGCTCTAACTCTCCAAATAGGAAACCTGCCAGTAAGAGAGAGACTCTTAAATCTTTGTCCTCTT